>NW_027526460.1:136703086-137903086 GCF_048455015.1 Haemaphysalis longicornis
CCCTGACATCGTTGAACGTAACGGCGAGAAACTTAGCGGCGTGGCCTTAGCTAATACATTTAAGTTTCTTTATTGCGCAATCTGACATAGGTAATTTCCCAGCAGTTTCAAGTTTCGAGAAATACTCCCGTGCAACCAATACCCCTCATTCTCTGTTTTTTTCCCCCACTACTGATGTTGAAGTAGTTTCCTGTATCAATAGTTTAAAGAACACGCACTCAATAGGCACTAATGGATTTCAGATCAGAACTATAAAGTATGTTTTAGATATAATATGTCCAGTTATTACGCACATATATGATTTGATATTACTGACTGGTGAATTCCCTAAGGTGATGCCAGCAGCAAGTGTAGTACCAGTGTTCAAGACTGGAGAAAAAAACGTTATTAATAAGTATCGCCCTATTTCAATATTGCCAATCTTTCCAAAAGGTATAGAGAAAATATTAAGTATTAGGGTGACGTCTTATTTTAGTAAGCATGAGTTCCTCTGTGATTTTTAACATGGACTCAGAAAGCACCGTTCCACTGAAACTGCACGTCTAAAGCAAAAAGAAACCATTATTGATGCTTTTAATCCTAAAAAATTAGCAATAGGCATTTATATACACTTTTCAAAAGCATTCGACCTCATAAATCACTCAACCCTTCTGTCCAAATTATGAGGGAAATAATCTACAATTTGTTTAAAACCTATCTTGCGCATAGAACACAATGTGTAGATGTAAGCGGGTATAAATCTTCTATACAAGCTATTAAAGCTGGTGTACCTCAAAGGAGTATTTAGGGCCACTTTTGTTCTCTATTTATATTATTAATATTGTCAATTGGACTAATATTCTCACTTTTGTGTCTTACGCCGACGATACTACAGTTTTTGCTACAGGGGCATCGGGAAAAGAATTGGAGGTACAAAGAAATAAAATACTGCTTGATTAAGAGAGTTGGGCAGTCCCGAACCATCTCCGGATAAATACGAAAAAAACTAGGCTTGTCGTGTATTCCCCTAAAGGAAAATAAGTAGCTCCAATAAGTGTAAACTTAGGCAGTACGCTGATAGAGATGGTCGATTCTGTAAAACTCCTCGGAGTAATTTTTCAAAACATTTAACGTGGAACGAGCACATTCAGTATGTACAATCAGAAGCGTCATCTGCTGTTGGTATTATTGCTCGAATGAGGCATATTTGTCCTGTAAAAGTGAAGATTCTATTGTACAAATCCTTAGTATTCTCGTTGTTTTCTTACTGCAGCCTTGTGTGGTGCAAGACGGGCATATCTAGTTTGGCAAAGCTACATCTATTACAAAAAAGAGCTGTTCGCTGCATAGATAACGTTCACTTCCTTCATCCCATTAAAATCTATTTTTCGAAGTATGACGTTCTTTCAGTACTCTTTGTTTAATTATAGGCTGTTGGTAACCTACAAATGATTTATACAGCGTAATGCAAACGTCCTAACCTTGGTAGCTAAACTGCGACAAAACACCCATGTTCGACAAACACGTCACATGGAGAGATGGTAATTCCGACGCCACACGCTTACTATGTTCTACAATCTTCACGGTACACATTGCCTGTTCTGTTAAATAAGTTAGTTAAAGAAAACTTTGACCCCATAAGTAATCAAACCTTAAAATTAGATGGTTTTGTAAGCAGAAGTTGTGAATTTTGTACATTTTATGTTTTGTTGTTTTTGTTTATGCGGTCGTTGTTGTTGTTTTCTTTTAAGTGAAAGAACCTCTTTCTGTGTTATTGCATGAAGTGGTAGCATGCAATATGTTTTTGAAATTGTGCGTGTAACCTAAGCTCTCTCCACTAAGCTGTCAACGAAAAGGGGGTCGGGGCCCCGTCAAGCTGTTCAAACAGCTTTTTCTGTCGCCTCCTCCTGTAAAACAGGACATAAAGACGGAACGAATGAATGAATGAATGAATGAATGAATGAATGAATGAATGAATGAATGAATGAAAAAGGTAATGATTCAGAAACAGGGATAAAGCTTCGGTTGGGGTATTGTCATTCGAAATCAGTATCAAGAGAAATATTGAGAACAACTAAGCAATCAAACAAGCGCAAGAACCTAACTTCGCCGGAAGAAGTTACCCTGAACAGCCTGTCATCCAGAACCGACGTTGTCATAAAGCCAGCCAAAGAGGTGGTAGCGCAGTTGTTTTACCTATGGGAAAATACAAAGATGACGCTTATAGGCAGCTCAACAATCCTTGCCACTATAGGCCCTTAGATAATGATCAGAGGCAGCAGTACTGCCTAAAAATCCTTCAGAGCCTCACAGATCTGTAATCTAGAGAATTAATAAATGACCCCTGACTTAAACTTCATGAAACTGAATAATAAGCAGGCAGGACGTTTTTACCTCCTCCCAAGATTCCCCGAAGCACCGCAAGCGAAGAAGCGCGCCGTAGTGGAGGGCTCCTCATTAATTTTGACCGCCTGGAAATCTTTAACGAGCGACGAAATCTCGTATACACGTGCGTTTTTGCTTTTCGCCTCCATCAGAAAATCGGCCGCCATGGTTGGAATAACGTCGATTTCTCTGTTCCGGACGTCATGTACTTCACCAGGGCTGTCCACCAGTGGTCTGGTCCTCAACCACGAGGTCCAGTCTCTCGGAATCAGGGTAAAGGAGCTCCCAGGCACCGTGGATTACTCGTAGTCGTGGAATAAAATAACACCTTTTTTTGTTTTGACAAGGCCGCTCCTATTATTGTTGAACCCGAGCGTTAGCTCTTTTAGGGAGCACGCGCCCGAAATTAATCCTGCTGCAATACCTATGCGAAACTTCGGTGGCAACAGCTCATAGGCAACTGATAAATACCTGCGGGCGTCTACTTGACGTGAAGGTCGACTGCAACTTGAGAACATCCAACACGACGACCTCTTCTAGATAAGTGCCGCGGATGCAATACCAAGGCACTACGTTCTGCTGTTCCTGAAGAACCACGATGGTGACTGTGAACAGATCCTAAGTGACCTATTCTGCTTTCTTTAAAGCAGCCATGAAGAGAAAACACAATTTTGGTTCATTCAAAAGATTGCCTCGTTAGAATCATACTGACACCACTGTTAACGTAAACTTCGCTTAAATAAGCCACATGATTAGGGAAAAAGGTGATGAACGTGCGACCCACTGGCTCATTTCCCGCAACAAAACCTATGATGTCACACCAGACAGCTCTGCGATTGGTGGAGGGCGGCAAAAGCAAACGCAAATTAGGCAGATCTTATAACCTTGCCGTGCGGGCTGTTTGCGCTTAAATTTAGGGCATATTTTTTAAAGCCCTAAGAATGGTGGGACAAACAGTGGAAGTTACGAAAGCACACGTAAACATAGAAGTAACGATGCGTATACTGCTGTTGGTACTGCGCGCACTATGCTTGGTTTAGCTGCACAGGAGTGCGGGGCTTTGGAGTTGTTTCAGACGAGACTGGCCGATTGACGGAAGCAACAATGTCTTACCTGACCGTATTTGTCGAGCGAGCGCCACAAAACGATTGTCTCCATGAACAAAAGAAGCCAGGTACGAATATGTTCACAAACAAACCAAAGGCAGAAGACGGCTTTCCGCGGTGTGGTGGCGCCATCTAGGTTGACTAACGGTAAACAAGACCCTGTGATGTCATTGCAGACGACGAAAACGCACGATTCAGCGGGAAAATCAAAATTTTAACCTAAGTAATTTCTCAGTGAATAAAGCATCGTTTGAATTCCGACAAGCACTGGGGGCACTATAAAACGCCAAATCTTTCGAATAAAACCAATTTGTGTTCTCTCTTCTTGGTTCCTTTAAGGCTTCTTCTGGGAGAACGACAAACCCGTAAGAGAAGCCGGAACATTCAACATTTATTTCCTGCGCTACAGATGCGGCAAAAACTCACTTTTTCTTCGAATCATTGATACGCGACTCACTCACTTGCTGTCATCAAACGCGGGAACGCGACCAGGAGTGGCGTATCACAAGAAAGCTGCCTTAATGGACCTATCCTTGTTTTTTTACGGCTTATTCTGGGAGAACGACAAATCGGTCAGAGACGCCGGAACATGCACCATTCATTTTCTGACTACAGATGCGGAGACAAGCAAATTTTTCTTCAATGTATGGATACGCGACACACTCACTAGCTGTCATCAGACGATGAAACGCGAGTGGACTTCCACAGGATTGCTGCCACGCTACGCACGCTGGCACAGTTTATGGTGCTTCAACATTTAAGGCATGCATGTAAAAAGGCGTGTTATAAAACACCCATCATGACCGATGTGTTTGTAAACTTTATAATCGCTGGCAAAAGATTTTAAACCATATCAAGGCGAAAGTTGGTGCGTTGGTAGTTTTTCAGTCGAAACCCGTTTTCGTTTGGTTTATTTGTGCTTTGGTTTGGTTTTCTTCGACGTCCTATTACATACATAGTTTATCAGCATTCGTGCAGGAGGAAGTACCAGAGTAAAATTATTGGGTGGAGCATCTGTAACGAAATACGAAAATACCAGGCTAAAAACAAGGCTGACAAGGTAAGTTTAAAAGCATACTCATAACATTTGTAAGGGAAGCAATAAATAAAAAGATACCTACAGGATTATAAGCGGAATCGGAAAAAAGAGGTTTTTTCCGCGTGTTTGTAAATACGCAGTATTTCAGCAGCGATAAAATGAATGCTTGGGATGGCATGCTATGACTTTTGTACAGGTAATGGTTTCCATAATGTAATGTATGCAATGAGGCTCGTTTGCATCTGTAGCTTCTGGACATTTGCGAGGTTATTTTGATCACAAACGCTAGTAAGATTACTATCTGTCACATCACATGCAGAAGAACTGCTGATAGCTATGTCATATTTATGAAGTCAAAAATGTGTAAACATAGTTTTAGTTGCAATGAACATCTCAACGTATGTATGCTCAGAGTTTTGTATATGGGCGGTGCAGATGCAGTGAATGCGCTACATGCAGGTTATGGTTTTAATAGCTTGTTTATGTACGTGCTGGAGTCCTTCCAGGTGAGTTTTGTGCGTATTTCCCCGTTAAAATATGCACTACATAATTTAACAGTGAACACACACATAGTAAAAGGAAGCAATCATTCTTGTCCTGTCTTTTTCGCACTGGCTTTTTCTTAGCATTCTTGAATAAACAGTCAAGAATGCTATGGAACCAACTGGTCCAGCTTTCATATTTGTTATCAAAAAGCACTGCCTCCGTACAAGAAAGCGGTGACCGAAAGGTGTACGACGTCCAGGAAAGCGGGGTACAACGACTACAAGCAGCGGAAGAAAGCTTCGGGAAGTGGGACGACGCAGTTATGTTCCGTACTGGGGATAGAGATTCGCATTTCTATAGCTTCAGAAATTCCCTACATTTACCATTTCTTCCAAGAATTTTCGAAAGAATTCTCTGCAAATTTTCCTGCATTTTCGTTTTTGCACGTCATATGTCTTTACGCGGGTTCCTGTTCGCGGTTTCGGGCGCTACCCAGGGCCACTATGTCTACTTTACGTAGTTTTGAGAACGAATGTCACAGTGCAGAGCAGCAAGTTTTAGCGTGAAATAGATTCCCCTGCGTGGGCCGCTAAGATGCATTTGACTATGCATATCACGTTTTGTACCAAACAGTATGCTTTCTTGCATGCGAAAGCTTTAAGATAAAACTGCCTGTATGAAAAGAGACAAAGCATTGTTGGGAACTTGGGCAACTATTACCCAGCGCCGGAACTGCCGACGCCATCTCTTGTTTACAGCACGCAGACTACGGTGCACCCGAGATACATTTTTCCATATTGCACGGCAATACACGCGAAGCGCTGTGCTTCAGCCCTTAAGCCGCCGCCACTTCACAATGTACTAGCTTTTCCTCACGAGTATTTTTCCACTATGCTCCCTCTTGCTTTGTGAACTGGAATTAAAGCGGTTTTCTGGGATGCCTGCTGCCCGCACATCCCAGTCCGCACAATGCTACCACAAATGCGGAAAACCATCGAACTTGTTCCATGAATCGTGGAGCTGCCCCATCATATATGGCCACTAGCACCTAACACCACAACAACGTTCGAACTATGGAAGGCCACCCTGACCAGTTCCGAGCATGGCGTTCAGAGCGATTTGGTTCTTCGAGCCTGGAGAGAAGCGGGAGAGACCTGAGCCCTGAACGGAAGGACTCTACCGTAGCCAAATCTCAACCAATCGTTTTGGAAATAAATGTTTTTCCCTCTTTCCCCTGTGAGATGGAGGCACGCTGTACGCACTGAAAGGAAATGATTTTTTTTTCTCTAAAGGCACGCTCTCGTATTAAGGAGAGCGAGAGACACATACGTAAAAAAAAACTTGCGGTCACTATATAAATGCTTCTTCTTCTGGTTCCTCCTTAGCCGCGATATTCCGGCGCACTCGCTCAGTGCCGAGAAAGTCACACTGAGTATTACAAAAAACACATATTGTGTACTGTAGGGGCGCCTTAGAACAGAACTTCATTTTGGTGATCCAGTGTTTACTTCTTTGTCTATTTCCTAGCGTCTTTGTGTGCTGTTTCATTTCTTGTTCAGGAGGGAGCGGATATCACTGAAGAATAACGAAAGAGCACCACAAGTAAAAGCCACAGCACAAAGGATTCCGGAAAGAAATGACAAACAAAAGAAAAAGTCACAACTTGAAAAGAATAAAGGCAAAGAAAAGCACGCCGAGGACAAGCCGTAAATGTTTGTAACACTTTCTGGTAAAACGACCAGCGCACATCTAAATGCAATTGCGAGGTCGAAACGCATCATAGATGTTCGCTTGGCATAATAACCGTATTTTGACTATCAATTGTCTCTAATTCTGCTAGAACCACGTTGAAGTACACGAATCGGACAAAAATGATCCCAGGTAAATAAACGAATCGGTCAAAAATAATACCCGTTAGGCATAGCTGTAGCGAAGCTGCCATCTACTGTCCAATGAGAAGCATCTCCAACTGGAAGCGCTCAGAAGACGGGCAAGCTTCTAGCGAGCTCCTGGGCAACTTCTCGGTCGGTTTCTCGGAGCGCGTAGTACGAGAGTACTGCCCAGTAGGTGACGACGAAAACGGCGAACGTAATGGGGAAGACACAGCGGCAACGCAGGTCCACTGGGTCGCGCGGGTCTTGGAACTTGCGCGTCACCTTGAGAAAGCTGACGAGGGCGTGCGTCTCCAAGGCCTGCTGCTCTTCTTCAGGCTCTACTTCGTCCAGTTTCTGCGAGGAGGAGGGCCAACTGATCACAAAAACAGGCGGCTGATCGCCGCGTCGATACTTCTACGCATTCTTTAGATGGCTATTCAACACGTAAACACTTCTAAAGATTTCTACACTCGTATACACGAACATTGTCAAAGAAGTTTCCCTCGATAGCCGTACAGTTTCACGTTCTGCCGATTTCTACGCACAGTCGTGGGAGCAACACCTTTAGTGATTCAGTTTTTTCTTCCTTGCTGCCTGCATTTTTTCTGTTCGAGGAAAGAAGTAATCGCGTGTGATAAAGAGTGAAGAGAGCAACATACGCAGCCGGTGAAGAGATAAAATCAAGCTGATGGAGCGGTGACCAACGAAAACGTGCCATTTGGGGCTCCGCCTGGACCTATTATTGCGAGCACTCCCTGAACTTTGCCTGATCAGACTGCCTGAGTTTGCCTGTTCAGCAACTTAGAAGCTGTGGTTTAATTACATACTTGAAAATTTCTACTACATTGTGTTCAGTCTTGCATGTAGAGAAAGGTATGCAATGTTGTCTGTTTTTTTACTTTCCCTCTGTTTCCACCGAGTGCTGTACCTTATACCGCAAGAAAGATATTGTGCATACTCTTAATTACGCTGTTTTGCCTTCTTATGGATACTTGGGATTTTATTTTATATGTTTTGCAACATCTAAGAAAATCGTGTTAAAGTTTTGTTTCGGTTTCATGGTTTGCGATGATTAAAGGTTTTGAGGGGGAAAGACACATGGTTCTGTTCGGATTTTCGAGTTTCGGTCGGGTGGCTTTGTGCAGCGGTCCTAAATCCTTGGAAATATGCATTAGCTCGCCCGAAAACAACAATATTCTGCTTTTACTTCCAGCGTTATCACTTTTATGTCGTGTTCGGCGCATTCTAGCGCCATTAAACCGTTAAGTGTATACTCTGAACGACGTGTATTTTGCTTTTTTTTTCATTCCATTACCGAATAGAAGCCCCTGATTATGCAGCCCCCACCTGTATAATGTATGTAAATTCTCCGTAAAGAAAGAGAGGGGAATTGAAATGAATACATAACCATGATGATTAGTTAGAGCTCGAGATCGTGGGTTCAGTCATCGGCCCTGGCAGGTGAAGGTAGGGTCAAATTAAAAAAAAAAGCCCAACCATCAAAGGCTGGCGTTGTATGCTTACGAACGCAGGAAGAATAAGTAAACAATGGCTGCGGCTTATCTCAGCTAACCTTGGATATGCAAAGCAAAGGTTTGGTTTTGTACGGTTGAGTCCTAATTTTGCTTGGTTAAACTTTGATGGTGCGTTTTCGCCGACCACAACTTAAAGCCGTTCGGCACTGTGCAACGCTCACAGAAGGAGGCCCACCTCGCTTCCATTCGCGGCGAACGCACTGTTCCTCTTCGCGGGGTGCATGACGAGTCACGTAGCCCGAGGCTACCCAGCGGCGCATGCGTGGGAGCTGAGCGCACGCATCCGCGGCGGCCGCTTCCGCTTGCTGAGCAGAACGACTGAAAACGGGGCATTATGCGCAGCGCCGAAAGCTGGCCCGGCAAATCACGCCATGCGCTTCAAACGATATGTCATAGGGGGTGTGTCTGCGGTCAAAAGCTGAACTTGCGCAACCGCAGCGAAACCGCTGGACGAACGTAGTAAAGTTTTGCTTTAAAAATTCAGATAAACCAAAGCGGGGCGACCAAACGTAGCAAGCATTTGCAAACCAACACCGGGGCAAAACTGGCTCCGGCTGAGCTCAGCTAGCATTGGATATGCAAAGTAAAAGCTTGGCTTAGTCTGGCTGAGCCTTGGTTTCGCTAAGTTAACCTTTGATTTAGCTGCATTGCCGATCATGTCTCAAAGCCGTTCGGGTGCGTGCAGCGCTCACAGAAGGAGGCCGGGCGAACGCGGCGTCCATTCACAGCAAATGCACTCTTCCACCCGAAACACCTGCGCCGCATGCACGGGAGGATGCCAATCAGCTGGGCGACTGCTCCCGTCGCGACCACCGCTGGAGAACGACTCAAAACGGAGGCTTGTGCCAACGGCGCCTGTATAAACCTTGCCTAAGGCATCGCCCGCTTTCCAATGAGAGCGTTAGGGAGGCTTAGGTCAGGAACTCATCCGTTATGTGGCACGCGCTGGCGGACGGGGGCCCCGCCTTACGTCACGGCTCGCGAGTCACGAACACTGTACCCACTTCTACAGCGTGTGTCTGCCAACTTGCCTTGAAGGCGCCGGAGCGCCGCGTGGGGAACACTAGGCAAACTGTCAACTATTTTGCATTGCTTCCGAGAAGCGGCGTTGACTGGCGGGCATGAAAGCACGTAGGAAGTCTACAGAGCAGGAATGGGTAGGAAAGACCAAGAGGAGAGTGGCTGTTTGGCCATTTTTCGCTCACGCGTTAGGCAAGGATTATACAGGCGGCGTTGCTTGTGCGGAGCGCCGACAGCGGGCCCAGCGATCCACGCGATGCGCTTCGAGGGTTGTGTCATCTGGGTTGTGTCTCCGGTCAAAAGGTCACCTTGCACATCCTCCGCGAAATCGCTGGACGAAAGTAGTAAAGCTTTGCTATAAAAAACGTAGCGGTTCGCGGAATGCACGGTGGTTGGATGCCCTCTCAGCGGCGGTAGCGCCTGCAGTGGCGCGAGCTGTCCCTGTATGATCAGTCATCACCAGCCAATCTACGGCCACTGCAGAACAAAGGCGTCTCCCATTATTCTACAATTATACCGGCCGTGTGCTAACTGCGATCAATTTATCCCCGCAAACTTCTTGATTTCATCTCCCCATCTAACGTTTTACGGCCCCCTGCCACGTTTGCCTTCTGATGACCAACCGCTGTCTTGCCTTCGCATTACATTGCCTGCCCACGTCTATTTCTTCTTCTTAATTTCTACTAATATGTCCTTAACACCCGTTTGTTCCCTGATCCACTCCGCTCTCTTCTTGTCCCTTAAACGGTCACTGAAGTGATTCGTAAACATTGCGGGATTACTTGCGCAAATTGTAGTCCTTAGTCCATAGTCCAGTTTCGACCACTCTGGGTGGGTTTACGCGAATTTATTTAGTAGAAAAATCAATTCGACAACGCTTTCCTTCTCTCTGCATCCTCGCCCATTTCCTGTGGCGTTTTCGTGTTTGGTCAGGAGACAGTGACTCGACTTCACTGCGCTACTGCACAGCTAGCCAGCTGTCCGACAGAGACAGTCGGCCCGGCGTTTAGTCCACCGGCCGCCGACGGGTCGTCGCAATTCGTTCGCTCATTTGAAACTAGGCCACGACACGTTTGTGAACGCAAAAATGTGCCTTTATTTAGTTTGCTAGTTTGTACACTGTCTTAAGCTCCAAGTCCAGGTCGCTCCACACAAGCGCTGCACAAGCGCATATGCGACGCTTCGCTGACTGGTACGCAAGTAGGAAAATCTAAGGACACTTGAAGGCGGGAGAGGAGTCAGCGAAGTCAATATGGGCACTAAGAAAATAAAATCAACTGAAACGTTTGCCGTACAGCGAAAAATAGGGTGCAGGAAGTACTTTTTTGCGCTGAGTGAATAAGCACAGCGGTGAGCAGCACGACCACACATCTGCGAACGCTTTTCCGTCTAAGAAATGCTATTACTAGACATGACACATTGTGGAAATTTGGGGGCGCTTACGGCATGAGCGCTATGCAACAAGTAGTCACCTAAGCTGCTTTAAATTCTAAAACTGAATAAAAGTGTAAACTGGTTCTACATTATATACCTTATATTTCCAGCGCTGGACCGTGGCCGAGTGGACTGCAGCGCTACATGTCTTATTTTGTAATTCGCAAGTTCGAACCCCCCAGGTTAAATATATTTGTAAGTTGATTTTCTCTTTTTCGGCCGATGTTTCTTAACTGAATTCACCATTTTGGGCCGTAAAGTTCACTGCTCCACGAGCGAGTTCCCAGAACGCGCGCACAATGACACTGACACGCTAGAGAGTTCTCGTTGGCGTGCTGCTGCCATAAGCACCGACTGCTTGCGGGCAGTGACCACAGGCCAGAATCAGCAAACCCTTGGCCTGGTTCGAACACCCTTTTTACGATACAGACATGAGTGAGGCAAGCTCCAAATATATGGGAAAAGCGCGTGGCATTTGAGCGTCTGCGGTGGCGCGGACGGCGTTCATCCACTGTGTAGCCACGGCTGATGATCGCAATGATTCCGAGCCGTCCTGGGAGGCTAATCTTAGGCGTTTTACAGCCGGCAACATGGCAGAAGCGCGGTATAACGAATATTAAGATATCGAGAATGCCCATCCAACGATAAGGCCGGATATCAAGCATGGTGTTTGACAGAACCGAAACCGGAACTTGTTTGAGTGCTAAACTTGGAGATCGTCCAATCACGGTGCATCTCCTCCCGACGTCACAGCCTTTAGTTGGTGCAGCTGCCGCAGACCGCGCATGGTAGGTTTTCTTCTTTCGGGCTTTATAAAATAATTACCGGCTTTTAAACCGAATAAAAGATGAAAAGTGTGTTAATTTGAGCCAGTCTACACAGTGCAAGCAAAAACTGGTGCTTGAACAATTCACTTCAGTGTCCCTTGAATGTTACACATATCATCATCCGTTCCACTGCTCGCTGAGTCTTCCTCAATTTAAGTTGCACCCTCTTAGAGAGCCTCCAAATTTCCGCCCCGTAGTTGAGTACCGATAAGATGAAGATGTCATACACTTTCTTTTTCAGGGAGAATGGTAGGCTGACTTTCATTACATAAAAATGCCTGCGGAATGCACTCCGCCCCATTCTTACCCTTCTGATTATCTCTGTCTCATGGTTGGGATCCGGGGTCACAGCTTGGCATAAGTAGTCGCTTACCTTTTCCATTGCCTCGCCACCTATCTGAAACCACTGTGCTCTCCCGAGGGTATTGATCATTGCTTTAATTTTATGCATATTATTTTTCAGGCGCACGTTTCTACTCTGTTTGTCGAGTGCGGTAACCATGCTTTGCAATTCGTCCCCCTACTTACTTAGCAAGGCAACGTCATCAGCAAATCTGGGGTATTCTCCATTAACCCTTACTCCCACCTGTTCCCAATTCAATGTTCCGAATACTTCTTGTAAACATTCTGAGAATAACATTGGAGAGATTGGGTCTCCTTTTCTGACGCCCTTACTTCTGGGTATTTTGCTGCTCCCTTTACGGAGGAGTATGGTAGCTGTGGACCCATTGTAGATATCCTCTAGTATTCTTACATAATGTTCATCTGCCCCCTGGTTCCGTAATGCCTGAATGACTGCTAGGGTTTCGAACGAGTCAAATGCTTTCTAATAATTTATGAAGGATATATATAGCAGTTCAGTATACTACGCGCACTTCCCTATCGCCCTATTGATCGTGCGAATTTGGTCCATTGTGGAATATCCTTTACAAAACCCTGCTCCTTTTTAGGTTGACTAAAATCTAAGGTGGCAGAAATTCTGTTAGCGATTACCTTGGTAGGTACCTTGTAGACTACTGACAGTAAGCTCTTCGGCCTGTAATTTTTCAAGTCTTTCATGCCACCTTTCTTATGGATTAGGATGATGTTCGCGCTCTTCCAAGATTCCGGTACCATTGCGGTCATTAGGCATTGCGTGTAAAGGTTTGCAAGTTTTACTAAACCATATGCCCGCATCCTTCAAGAAATCTGCTGTTATCTGATCTTCACCAGGTGCTCTGCCCCCTTTCATTTCGTTCAAAGCCTTCCTTCCTTCCTTACGTATGATCAGTAGCAACGTGCAAAACCGGGCTGGCTTGAAAGTACGGAAAACTGCTGAATCGGGCATTAGCGCTCCGACTTTGTCCCTGCTCCACGCAGAATTGGCACATCTATAGGAGTGTGGTATGTAAGACCGTGCACCTGCGCAAGAGCTTTTATCGCGTTTTACTTCTCTTGTTTTTTATTGCTACTTCTGTTCGCCCACGGGTTTATATTTTTCTGTTCCTTCAATAAAAGTTTTCTCGTAGTTCAGCGTTTCTCCTGTGGTTGCCTTTCCTCTGTGCCCCGCCCTTTTATTGAACAGTTGAAACGTAACTCCAACTGTTTTTTCCGTTCTAAACAGTTGGAGTTGACACTCCGCGCGATCCCCATTCATAGCACACCCTGAGTCAGCCCTATGAAGCGGCCAAAGAAAGTTCCCGCAAGGTTGAAAGGCCCACCTCCTCCATGGGCTCGCCTGCTGTCGGGGGCCCGGGTGTCTTGTCCACCGATTCTCCGCCAGCGCGCAGGATCTCCGACAGCTCGCTTTCGAGACCAGCGTACTCGGCCAACCGCCTCAGCTCGTCGATCTCCCACTGTGTACAATGAGGCGACGGGTTAAAAGCCATTCAAGTATGGCTTCCTTTCGCAGAGCGCCGCGTTAAAGGGGGCCATGAAGAGTCCATCCACAAGCGGCGTAGTTAAACCAAAAAAAGAGGAAAAATCGCGAGAAACATTGAACTTTGTTTAAAAATTTCGCGCTACAGTGACGTCAAACGAGCACGAAAGGCGTAATTTGGAGAGAGAGAGAGAGAGAGAGAGAGAGAGAGAGAGAAAGAGAGAGAGAGAGAGAGAATCCACTTTATTTGGAACTGTGGTTTTAGGGTGCGCTAGTGGTAGTAGCCCAGAGGGCCGCCGGGACGTCGATAGTCCGACCGGCACCCAGTTCGTGGCAGTCGCGCTTCGAGCACCCCAGAGCCTGTTCCCAGAGGGTGGACGAAGGTAGAGGCATAGAGTTTCATACAATAACAACTCTGGCGCTGCGATAGTCCGCCGAAATGGACGTGATAGGTAGTTCCGGATTCGGATTGGCACTCGATGGCTTCTGCAGGTTATTATGGATTGCATCGTGCAGCCTGTTGAAGAATCTCAAAGGCGAACGGAAAGCAAGAAAAGCAAACTGTATTTGCAGTAAGTACAGGGCAAAACAAGCTTCAACATGGCGACGGAGAATCTTCCTTGTTCTTTCTCGTCGTCGTCTGTCTCCTCCGCGTGCCATGACGCCGAGATTCCCGCTATTTTTCCACGTGCTGGGCCCCGCACGTTGGCGCCGATTTCAAACCAGATCACAGTTCCTGGCAATAAGAAACATCCTCCCGGCCCCAGCACTGAGGGTTGTAATCTCCGTCTACGCTGCAGTAAGCTCTATTGGGTACAGTAGCTGCACCGGTCGTCGCAATGTAGCTCCGCTAGGAATCCTCACAATGCAGGCTCGGACGTAGTGGTCGCGTCCCATGATAACTTGTATAACCCGACCAGTCTTCCACATTTGTCGAGGAGCTTTTTCTTCGTGCACGAGCACCAAATCTCCAACTTTGAGCTCGTGGGTGGGCACAATTTTCGCATGGTGAAAGAGCGCAACTGCAACAAATATTCCTTACGCCATCTCCTCCAGAACTGTTCCGCAAGCCATTTACGATGGAGCCACCTTCGCGTGACTTCGCTTCTTGTTGATTCCGCTGTTGGTGGTTGACCCGCAGGTTTCGCAACAAGCCTCCTTCATATTAGGAAGTGTGCGGGCGTCAGTACCTCTGGGTCATTTGGTGCTGAAGAAAGGTACGTGAGCGGACGTGAATTAATTACCGCCTCTGCCTCTTGAAGCACAGTCGTCAGATCTTCAGTCGTCAGTGCAGCTTTCCCCGGGACTCGCCGTAAATAGGATTTTACGGTTCGCACCATACGCTCCCAAAATCCGCCCCACCCCGCCGCTCTTTCTACAATAAACTTCCATTGCACGCGTGTTTGAGCACAGTAATCTTGAAACTTTACGTCCAGGAACGTCTTTTCCAACGATGCAATATCTTTGGATGCCTTTTTGAAAGTTCGTGCGTTGTCCGTGTAGATGACAGCCGGGAGACCACGGCGAGACGTGAATCTTCGTAGGGCTAGAAGAAACACTTCACTCGACAGTCTCGAAACCAACTCCGAATGCAGGGCTCTCGTAACTGCACATGAAAACAAGGCAATGTAAACTTTTGCAGATGAGCCTTCAGTTCGAGCATAAAGAGGTCCAGCGAAGTCTATCCCTACTACCTCGAAGGGATCCGAGCGGCGCACTCTATCACCAGGTAAAGGGGCTACAGGTGCACTGGCTGGCCTTAGTCGTGTCCTTATGCAAGCATTGCATCTGCCGATTACCTTTTCTACTATTTGTCTTCCGCGCTGGACCCATAATCTCTGTCTTAGCTCGGTCAATGTGTCTTGAGTCCCGCCATGAAGGGTTCGTTGGTGGCAATCGCGAATGACAAGTTTGGTGAACGCGTGAGAAGGTGGCAGCAAGAGAGGGTGCTTGACTTCCTGTTCTTCTTGAGAGAACTCTAGCCTGCTTCGTACACGCATCAATCCCGTTGAGTCAAGGAACGGACTGAGCATCCGAATGCTTGATCGGCAGTCGAGAGGAGCTTGATTCAAGAGCCGCTCGAGCTCCTCACAGTAACTGTCTTGTTGAACAACGCGGATCCAGTACAATTCGTCGTCCTTAATCTCTTCCGCTGAGATTGATGTAGATATCCGGTTGGCAACATTTCTACAGTTTCTGATAAATAGCAGAATCCAAGCGGTTATTCGGAGAATTTGCAACAGGTTGGAATACCGCGCCAAGTCCAAGATGGGATTCACAGTCCTTACAAAGCAGATTTGCACACATCTCTCCCTTTCTTCGTCGACGCCTTTCAACCCAATCTCTGACTCTTCCGTAGGCCAATCTGTAGGGTCTTTCAGTAACCACGTGGGTCCATGCCACCATCGTTCATCGGTTTTCAGAATGTGCAATAACACCCCGCGAGTGAGATGATCGGCAGCATTGCAATTTCCGGGACAATGCCGCCACTGTGTCCTAGCCATCAGTCTTTGAATTTCGGTGACTCGATTTTTGACAAATTCTTTCCATTGTGATGGATTACCCGTAATCTAATGCAGAGTGATGCGGGAGTCTGTCCAAAATATAGTTTCGACGTTGCACGGTACTTTGGCAAGAGATGCTTCCAAGAAATTTGACATCCGGACCCCGAGGGCGGCGCCGAGAAGCTCCAGTCGCGGCAATGTCAACGTCTTCATAGGAGCGACTCTTGACTTGGCCATCACCAGTTCTGTTTTCACGCAATTGCTATTGTCTTGAAGCCTTAAATAGGCGCATGCTCCGTATGCCTTTGGGCTCGCGTCACAAAATATGTGCAGTTGAGCTGCCGTAGTCTCTGGGGATAAATGTACCCAGCGAGGTATTTTGACGCTGCCAAGTTCCTGGAGGTCCGATCGCCAACGTCGCCATTGCGCTCCGATGTCAAGTGGAAGATCCTCATCCCAAGAGACATCCCGTTGCCATATCTCTTGGAATATTATCTTGGCTTCAACTGTGAATGGTGCGATCATTCCGAGAGGATCGAAAATTCGTGCCACTGTATGGAGCACTGATCTTTTGCAGTTTCGATCTTTGTCAAAAAAACTAAGTACAGACTTTGAAGCTATTGTCATGAGATCTCTTCAGAGCTCCCATACCCTGCCAAGAATCTTGAGTGTTCCGTCGGTAGAAGCGATGCCTTCTTCCTGCTCGAACAGCTGCTGTAGGTGTGTCGAGTTAGAGGTCCACTTCCTAAGACGCATACCTGCTGACTCTAGTATAGCGTTAGCTTCCGTGAAAACACGTTGCGCCTCTTGGTCGGTGTCGGCTCCCACGAGCAAGTCGTCCACGTAAAACGACTTTGCGAGTAGGGCAGCCGTGTCCCGAAAGGAACCGCTGACAAGTCTCAGGTGATGTTGTAAAGTGGCGTTCAGCAATAATGGGCTTGCTGTGGTACCAAACGGTACTCTGGTCATCATCCATTCTTCCACTTCAGGTTTAGGATTCTCGTCCGAGGGAACTTGCTTGAACCACAGAAACCGCAGTGCATCTCTGTCTTGCTCTCGAATGCAGATTTGCAGGAACGCCTTTTCAATATCTGCGGCCAGAGTGATGGGATGCAACCGAAATTTTATCAACAGTGTGGTCAAGTCTGCCAGAAGCCTTGGGCCTTTTTCCAAGTGTTCATTGAGGGACGTGTACTCCGGCCCATGTGACGATGCGTTGAAAACCACTCGGACCTTGGTAGTCGTGGACTCGCTGCGAATCACTGCATGATGCGGCATGTAATACACCGGAAAGGATGACGGTCCGATTTCCTTTACCCGCTCTGCGTGTCCCAAAGTCATGTAGGACCGAATGGTGGAGTCGTAGTCCTGCCCGAATTCGGGATGGCTCCGCAATTTCGTTCCGAGGGCCAGAAGTCTCTTCATAGCTTGCGTCTTATTGTCGTCCAAGCGACCACCATTATCTTTCCATGGGAGTGCAACCTCGTAGCGGCCCTCCTTAAACTTGACGTTACGCTTGAACTCACAGCGAACGTCCGAGGCCTCATTTATAGTATTGTCTTGGTCCACAATACCTATGCTCTTAAGCTCCCAGAACTTCTGCATGATGCTGTCTGCTGGTTCCCCTGACGCACTCACTCGTAGAACGCAGGTGTTCATCGTCAAGTTAACTGATGTACTCAATGAGAGAGGTCCTTGAAACATCCATCCGAAGACGGAGTCAAGAGCCACCATGCCTGCGTTACCAGAGTAGCGCTTTATCTCTCCAGTCATCAGCTGCCAGAGGTGATCACAGCCCACAAGCAGCCCAATACCAGGTACGGCTGCCACGCCCGGTATATAAAGTTTGTCGGCGATGTTGTGACCACTGTCTTCCATTGTCTTCACGAAGTCATGTTCAGCCGGCACTTGGACAACATCTTGGCAAATGAATGGGACTTCAACGGCTTGTATAAGATGCTCCGTACCGTCGTACTGACTGCGAAGACGTACTTCCACGAGGCGCTGACGCTGTGAAGTCGTAGCCGCCTGTCCGAACGTATTCAACTGGAGACTCGTACTTCCAAGCTCTTTCAGGCATAGGGTCTTGGAAATGTCCTCCCGAATAAACGTTGTCTGGCTTCCACCATCTGCTATTGCAAGAATGTACGCGCAACGCTGACTTCCGACAACCCAAGTCCGGAACGTCTGCAGAAGTACCTCGTTAGTCAAGTATGAACACGTGCTTGTGTGAAGGCTGTTAGCGTTCACACTCTTTGTGACTTCAGCTTTCTTGGGTTGCCACGTTGGATCGCAAATAGATGAAACATGCCTCCCTTGACACTTGCTGCACTTTACTTTCCGGCGACAATCCTTTGAACGATGCCCACGCATAGTGCACCGAAAGCATCGGTTGTCTTTGGCGAGCTTCTTAAACTTTTCTTCTTTCGTGATAGTTACATCACAGTTCTCGGTAGAATGCTTCGGAGAGCAGCAAAAGAAGCAGGTCTTGTTTTCCTGTGGAGCGACAGTATGCAGTACGGCTGCAGTTGGTAAGTGCGCCAATTGTTTGTGGTCAAATCCACTTCGAGGACTTCTTTTATCTTGGCGATCAGCCAACCCACTTCGCTCTTGACTCTGTACCTCTACCAGCAGATATTCAAGAAGACCTTGCAGCTCCCGCTCTGCCGTGCCCGCTTCGCAAGTTGTCGGGGATAGCGACCGCCCGCCTTCGTCTTGCTGTTCGGTGCGCGACGTGGATGAGGTCTTAGAAGTCGCCACCAGTCGATGGTAGCCAACGACGACGTCGCTTGGTAAAGCTTGCAGTATGATGTCCGTCAGCATAGTCGCATAGGTAGACGAACTGATGCTCAGGGCTTTAAGTCCCCTCATGTGGCAGTGCACGTAGTTCATAAGCTTGCGCAAACCCTTCACGTCGTCCGATGCTTGCACCGAGGGCAGAGACCTCAAGTGAGCCAGATGCTCTTGAACGATGCGTCGAGTGTCACCAAAGCGCCTTTTAAGAATGTCGACGGCATCATCGTAGCATTCACTCGTCGCTTGAAGGCCCGCGGTAGACGCAGCTGCCTTGTCGTTGAGAAGCGTACGTAGGTACTGGAACTTTTCTCCCTTAGTTAGACAGCCGTTGGTATGAACAGACGCCTCGTAATGCTCCCAGAAACTAGGCCACTGCCAGATCTCCCCGTTGAAGGACTGCAGTTTGAGTGTCGGAAGCTTGACGGAACTGCCTCGCGCTAGTTCCTCGCATTGATCCACCCTCGTATGTGACGGGTTCCTTGGGATAGGTGACACGTGGCTTGATTGAAGCATTGCTTCTCTTGACCTTAATTGAGTGAGCATACCTTTAGCCGCGTCTTCGTACTTCAGTACAGCCTCCATTTCCGCTGCGACCTCTTCGTCCTTGAGGTGCTCTTCGAACAAAACATTCAGCCTTTCCAATTCGTCGTTGTTGGCCTGCAGTCTTTCACGCAACGACGCCAGCTCGCCGATGTCGGCCGTATCCAAGACAGCTTTTGCTTCATTGATGAGGCGAGTATTCTGTTGCCGCCGAGCAGTACGCTTCTCCTTCAGTCGGTTCATCCTTGCTTCCGAACACCGCTCCCCTCCTGGTAGACACCCGAAGCTTTTCCGCTGTCTCTTTCACTGTAGGGCGTTCCACAGCTCCCGGGTTTCGGCACCAGTTGTTGAAGAATCTCAAAGGCGAACGGAAAGCAAGAAAAGCAAACTGTATTTACAGTAAGTACAGGGCAAAACAAGCTTTAACATGGCGACCGAGAATCTTCCTTCTTCTTTCTCGTCTTCGTCTGTCTCCTCCGCGTGCCATCGCGCCGAGATTCCTGCTATTTTTCCACGCGCTGGGCCCCGCACGCTGGCGCCAATTTCAAACCAGATCACAGTTCCTGGCAATAAGAAACACAGCCAGTTTTGTTTTTGTTTTGGACTCTCGTGAACCCATTTGCCTGTGTTGGAGGAAGCGTTCAAAAATACCCATCTCCTTGAACTAAATGCCGCACGCGCACTGACGCCACTCTCAGCGGAAATGATTTATAAAAAGAGTTGCGAATCGAGTAGGTTATCAATTCATTGCCAGCACAGCGAGCACGAAACTTCAAATGTCTGCACTGCATGTGGCAACGTTGCCTGCGAATTAGGAGTTGCTAGGAGTTGCGGCGTTGCTTATTCGGGAGAACAACGCATTTTCCAAGCTCACGACAGTTGCGAACTGCTTTAAACAGACCCACTTTTAGTGCCAACGCGGGCTCCTACGGCGTACACCATCAGTAACGGCGGCTGATAAAAAAGCAGGTTGATGAATGTCCGTAATTCAGGCTAGAATAACTGCTCCAAAGGTAATCGCGGTTTCTTTTTTTAAAAGCACAAAACGTTTCTCAATATTAAAAATATAAGCTCCGAAACTTTTAAATTGTTTTTAAAGGAACCCTTCAACACGTGCCATCGACTACTAGGAATGTATTTTGGGGTAAAGTTTATTGTACCAGCAATGTCCTCCCGCAAGAATTATAAAAATCCCGTCGCTATCACCGAAATTACGCGTCATCAGCAATCGTGTATAATCGTACAACGCGACGAAAGCTGCGCGCTCTCTCCCGAAGAGGAGGGCGGCTCGCGGCGTTGTCTTCAGCAGGCGGGGGGAATTTTCTGCTTTTCTCCGAAACGTGGAGGGGTCTATTTCCGGTTTGGTGGCACAACAAAACAGGCACGGCTGCCTCCTCGCAAGGGCTCGCGCAGGCTGGTCGGGCGTTTTCGAAGCAATAAACGTTTGTGTTCGAGTGGTCTGGTTGAAAGGGAAGTATTGAGCTCATGACTCAAACTCCGCGCGCACTGAAAGCACAAAAGAAGCGGCAAAACAGTGCCTTCAGGTTCAGGCATAGAAGACGTAAACCCAAAACCCCAAGGACGGCTCGGGTTCTCCGCATGCGCAGTACCACGTCCCAAGACGCTTGAAAGCCTCAGAGCGTTGGGGTCCCCTATTCTAAAACCCCCTATATGAAACTCTATGGGTAGAGGGGGGAAGGGGTCGCGCTGACATTCACAAAGTGACTGATACAGCGTGTCCGGCGCACCACAAAAGGGACAGTTGGCCGAGGAAAAAAAAGAAGGCGGGGGGGGGGGGGGGGGTACGCGTGCGCTAATAGAGTGCGGTGAGGAAAGGAGTGCGTCTGCCACGTGTGCGCAGCTTCACCTGTGAGGGAGAGGTGGGTAGGGGGAAGTTGTCTGCAAAGGAGACAGTAATGTTCAGTGATGTCCCGGTATGATGGACAAGCACTGAAAACGCTGTCGTCAGCGCGTTAAATGCACGTTATCATTGGATAGGTGCGGTAAAACGGAGCAGAAGGCCCTACTTCTTAGGCATATCCCAGGCATATTTCTTTGCAGTAGCTTAGGTCGGAGGCCACCAGTCCGCCAAACAAGTTTCGGTGGCCTGATAGAGAAATCGCCAGGAAGTGACAAGGGAGTCGGCACTGCTTCATCTGGTTTCCTCGATATGTCCCGTATTTCTTTGAAGTACGCGCCGAAAACGAGTCACCTTTTTATGGAGAAAGAGCAGTGTTTTTAATGAACCCAGCTTGCATTTAAGCTTGACATCCCCCTTAACGTCCGTTCACACTTTCAAAACACGAGCGACACAAGCGGGCCTTTCGGCCGAGTCCATGGATCCACGACGCTGTCGGCCCTTACGACGTAACTAGAACGATTTGTTCTACGCATTTTAGTGGCGCTTCCAGCGGAACAGGAACGCTGACGTCATAGGCTCTCCAGATATTCCATCCTGCCGAAGTAACGGGTGCCATAGCCTGGGAAAGCTAGCCAACCAAAGATGTACAGAAATTCATTGAATTGTGTACTAATTATTACGCCCTCTTGCGCCCCCTTGGCTTCCCTTCGAGGTATTTATAGCCAGATTTTGCCATCAGTAGTCATGTGCATTGTGTTATTTTATTACTGTATTGTTTCCCCTTGTTTCCTTCGGACAATGATGCAGATGAACACTATTATATGAAATAAGTGTCTAAAGTCCAGCAATTGTGCATTCTTGTGCAAAGGCATGGCGTTACGTGGCTGGTCCGCTTTTGCTATTTTAAGAACTGAGCTGGTTAGGGGATCGCATTGTCCACCGGTGATGCCCGTCACTCCAGGCGAAGGTACCCTGCAGGGCTGACAGATGGCGCCCCGCCTCGACGGTGCTCAAGTGTAAGATATCTGCACGCACCGCAAGTCCTCCTCCCGCCCCATATATGCACCGATAAACGGCCAGAACCCTGTGGGTGAGCGTCGAGTACGTTCATATCGCGGTACATGGCTTTGTGAGCGACCCTAGCCCGCGGGCAGTGGCTGCTAGCGTGACGAGGTTGCCAAATACCTCGGCCGTTGGCAAACGAAATGTTGCCGTACACGATCGCGAGCGGCCCTACTCCATCGGCAGGCCATCTTCTGACCCTTGCCATGGGCCCAGAAATTCCCCAAGACGATGCGACGGCCGTGCGGGGCAGGATCTTGTCTGCACTTCATAATGTACAGTGTTACACGTGGTGCTTCCGGTATTCGCAAGGCACTGTCGGATAGAATACACGCTGCGGTCTGACACAAATGTGTTCCTTGCTGAACAATGTCACCTCTCGCCGGGCGGAAAGGTTTTTACCAGCAAGAGAACGTGTTGCTGGGCGTGTTGGTTGAGGTCTACAAACATTCTGAGTGGCGGAAATAAATAACCCAAAAGAAAGAAGACACGGACAGGCACGGACTGTTGGAAGTGTAGCGCCTGTCCGTGTCTTCTTTCTTGTGTGGTGTATTTGCGCCACTCAGTATGTTTGTTTTTTACCAGCGTAGCTGTTTAGGGGCCCGCCATATCCTCCGTCCCGGTCGTCCGCCGTCCGCTGGCAACTGGTAGCCAGATGACAAAAACCGGTTCCCACTATAGAAAAATACAGAAACAAATACTAAGAGGTTCGATACCCTTTATATTTTAATATAAGGCGGTTTATATATCTATTGAAAACATGCCTTCCCAGTAATGCCTGCATTTTCCGAGGTGAAGCCGACTTTAAAGGAGCCATGAAGACAAAGTACAAGTTGGGTTTATTAGAAAGACTGCTTAGTCCCAATAACAATGATACCAATATCACCGCGATCTTCGAAAAAATAACGGAGATATTAAAGAAAACGTTGGAAGCAGTCGCGACCCCCTAGCCAATTTCCCGCAACTTTTCTATGACGTCACGGAACCTTGTTTGTGATATTGGCGGCCGCCTAACTGACCTGTCGCGACGACACATGACTGGACGTCTTTAATGGGGCCTCTAGTTCCATCTGACCGCATCACTTGAATGCTAACGTGCAGTTAACGCGCTGAAAATTATGTTTTATTGTTGGCCCGTATGACGTCCTTCTTGCTCATAACACGTCACTGTGGCGCAAAATTTGAGAGTTTTTAAATACTTCTTGCTTTTTTTCCTTAAAAAACATCTTTGGGGGCTGTAATGAAGCTGAGTGATATACTGAATCCTAGTTCTTTCAAATTAAACAAAGTTGTATTTTCTCTTCATGGCTCCTTTAAAAATATCGGTGTTAGCTTGGGCTTTGAAAGCTCGCTTTCCCGCATTTCCTGTTGCGCAATGAAGCATGGCCATCTGTGGAGAGAGTATCACTACAGAAAACGGTTCTAACTCTTGTTTCATCGAAATCATCCCGAAACAAACTGCATGAAACTCAGCTGCAAAGACGACTGTAACATTAAGCCGAATTTCATTACTAGTCACAATTAGTTTGTTCGTAGTAAAGTTGTAAACGCTACAGAATTAGTCCGCTGCCAATACATGGTCATCTACGGAGGAAGCATGGTTTCAGAAAACGGCTGAAACTCTTGTTTAAAAAAAATTATCTGCAAAAAAATTATCTCACAATCATTAGCAGATACGACTTTGACAATACGCACAAGAAAGAAGCCGAATCTAAACGCAATCTTTGTTCAGCTGCGATGTTTCAGCAGATTCCACATTCAGTGGAACTGGGTTTACTTTTTTGCATTTCGCAAAGAAACCGGACTGTTTTTTAGTTTCTTAAATCCAGTTCTCGAGAGATTAGTGTGTCTTCCATAGTGGTCGCGAAGTAGGGGGGACAGATATGCGGCTTCTCGAAAATGGAGCCGGCCCTTCGGGAAGCCAAACCCGAGGGGCCCCCGACAGGGGAAGGCTAAGAACCAGTCATTTCCGTCTCTCCTAACGTGCCTTGACGGCTCGCCCACTATCTGGTATACATAAACGCCATGCTTGAAGAGGAAAGAGGTTTGTCTCGCCCGCGCTTTCCCAAACGGAGGCTAAAAGCTATTAAGCATTGCTTGATTATGAGAACTGCCCCAAACGTGATATCAGAAATTGGTTGCAACTGTACAGCCCCCAACGATTCCTTCACATGAAATATTTTTGAAATGAAAGCTAGTCGGTTCGCGCGAGCACGAGGCGTTAGTCCACTGAGCCACGGCACAACATAGCATCGTGATGGCCAGGTTTAAGGGCGATCTGGTGCAGTGCTCAATTGAGCCAAACATGATCGAAGGGAAGAAGGCTGCGCCACGGACGGGACAAAAGAAGGAATGGACAAACACTTGCGCTGACTAACAACCATATGATTCCACGAGCGAGGCAAACCCTCAGTAACAAGGGAGAGAGAAGAAGGTATAAGTGGGCTACAGCTAGAAAGTTTTGAAGCAAGCTACCGGGGAAATATAGAAAACACGTTTGAATTCAAGCGATACGCAATCTATTTTTTTGCAGCGAGACACTGCGAACACTACGCACTCATACCCACAGTGCGTGATACAAAACCCTCGAGAATTCGCGCTCTCTTTGGTCCCGATTGTGCCCTTTTCTCTGACTTTATTCGAACATATGCGAGCACCTACTCACCGATGTTTGGCTGCAAGGTGGCTGCCAACGGAACTTCTGAGCACGTTGGAGTGTTCGCCTCTAAATATCACTAAGTTCCAAAATATCATTTGGACACCGGGGCATGAGGAGCTTGAGGGTAATGAGAGAGCATACCAAGCTGCGCGAGAACTTACTAACCGCTCAGCCAGTAGTCCTAGCTTACTCACCCCTCTCCCTAATACCTTCGCTGAGCGACTCAACATTCAAAGAAAAGCCCGAGCTCTCTTTCCTCCGCCAGATAAAAGCTTAACCGCTGCAGAGCATCAGTCTCTCAGACAAATACAAACGAACACCTATCCCAACATCCTCAGGCTATCGAAGCTGTTCCCAGAGAAATTCTCAAACGCATGTCATAAGTGCGGTGAAACATCCACCCTATTCCATGCATCCTGGGGTTTTCGTACTATATGGCCCTCAGTAAACACCAACACCGAGTTATATGAGCTATGGGAGGCAGCTCTGGCCAGCTCTGACCCTGGGGTTCACAAGTATCTGATCTTTAGGCCCAAGACTGGGGCAGGGAAAACAGGGGCCCTGGAAGGAGAGAACCTACCCTAGTTCAATCAAGACCTTTCATTTCAAATAAACGTTTCACCTCCCTCTCTCTCTCACGCAGGTGGCCGTTACTGCAGCGCCCTGTGTGTCCTGTCCGTCGCGCTGTTTTCGACACTTGGACCGTGTACCAAACAGCCCAAGTTTGAACTCTTTTGAGCCAGGCATGGAGTGAGCGCGCATACCTTCACAGCTGTCCACTTTCCCACCGTGAAGGCGACAGCCAGCTCGATCACCGCGGCCACCAAGAAGAGCTCGCAGGTGAACAGCCACACGTCTAGTGCGTTTAGTAGCCAAAATGTCGACTGGTCACGCCCAATCTGTATGGTAACTGTCAGCACGCAGTTGATCACCAGGGATATCCTGCGTAGAGAGGTCAAATAGGCCAAATTAAGCCCTAACTGTCGTAGGTCGTCGCCTGCTTGGTTCTTCGTACACCCCGTCTTTCCTTATAGAACGGTCGGAAATGCACTGAGTGCAAACTTTGCCAACGGCTCCACTACTGCAGTCAAATGATTATTGAAGACCACGAAAATGAAGTTCCTTTCGCCTCTTTTGAGCCCTAAGCAGAGCAACCGCCGCAAAGAATAGTTTTACAGATTTCCCAGAACTGGCTGTATTTCGGGCGGATGGCATTGTTCCTCTGTCGGAACGTACACCACCTGACGTCAATAACTTTGACCTTTTTGAGTACATCTAGAAAAAGTCAAATGGCCTCTTGACTTTTTTGAGATGGTGACTTTTTTAGTTAACCATAACACGCAGCCCTAGGGAATACTGCTACCACAGAAGAGGTTCCGGATGTTTTGAAAGTGGCACTGAGGCCTGAGTCATTCATAAATACCGCAACAATTAATCGAACTATGAAGTAAGTCCACTAACGGCGAGTACGTGGTTTCCCGAGGTATTGAATTTTATGTTTCAACCATCCTGGCGAAGGCGCTGTGTTTAAATTAGGTAATGTGGAAGCCTCGGCCCCTTGGTTCATGACTGCTTATTAAGGTTTGAACTTATGGTTGAAATAAACGTTTCAAAACCGGCTCAATGGTGCATTGTAAACTTTGTGGCGATTATAACAGGTTTAACATTATCGGGATTCAAATATCTGTTTGTTAATCAATAGCGCGGGGCATTTTTAGCATGTGCATCAGCGTAAGGCGTTTGTAGTCGTGCCATGAATGCCGAAGGTTTAGCCTATTTAAAGGAAGGTGACAAGTTCCAGTGATAACAAGACTCCATTTTCATGAACTGATTGGAGTCTATTAATGGCGGACACTCTATAAGTCTTTCAGTCTCTACAGCCATATTGGAGAATAGATCCAGGTGGCAATTTGTATATTAGCAATTTTCCCACATGCAGAGCTGGATGTGAGAAACTAATACCTGTGTTAAAATAAAAAGTCGTGGAACACGCACCGTAAAAAAGAAAACGTTGGCGCCGATTTTCATGTGAACCTGTTGCTGCGATTGTCTTAGGTACCGCCACAACGAGAAACTAGAGGTCACGGTAGCTCTACGTGTAACATTCCTATGAGGCTTACTATTTCATGACCGACGTACTTGAAACCGTCGTGCACCAATACGAAATGCTTTACAAATACATATCAATCTTCACAACAGCCTCGTTCGCCGATTTGAGAGATATGTCACTTCTTTAGTGAAATAAAAAAAAATAAAACTCCTGCTTGCTAGAGGGCTAGTGCCGTCTAGTGAAAACTGCATAAGTCGAAATGCCCTGCTTGTTTATTTATTTTTATCGCAGTAAAGAAGTGGCATATTTTTAAAATAAGCAGTTCGGGCCGTTAAGAACAATTCTATGAATTCGCAAAACCTTTCGTATCGCACCCAATGCTTTTTGAGCTCGTGGGTGACGAATCGGAAGTCCCATAAGAATGTGATTAGGTGAGACCCTTTAAGAAAGAAGCACACCAAGGTGCTACCCCTATTTACCAGTCCTCAAAAGACTATAGCGAGAGAATTGCAACACAAAATCGGGTTTACGGCCCCTATGCTGCGGAGAAGACGACACCGCATGCGGCCTCCAGATCGGAGCCGCCTGACCTGAAGAGAACGGGAGCCCACCGGCCGCCGGAACTTGTTAATTGGACTCTGCACTCTCGATTGACAGCTAGAGAATGGATACACGCAGCGGGAAGTTGTAAAACTGACTCCAAAGCAAGATTTAGTGCCTTTGAACAAAGCGCTTCATCGTATTAAATCTGTTGTTTTCATTCCCTACTGGAAGTGGTATATGTTTGTTATTCAACGTCCCGGACATAGTCCACTGATAGTATGAGGACTGTCGTCGTATCGGGGGTACTAAAGAGCATGCTACCCTGCGACGGTGAACATTTTTCCAGCGCAACAATAGAGAACTAAGGTAAAAAGAAAAAAAAAATAAAGGAACACAGGATAAGCGCTGACAAGTGCCGGGCAAGTCTTATGCTCCTGTTTCCTTTGCTCTGTCCATTTTGCCCAGACAAGATGAACATATACCAACTCGCCCGATTTTCAACGTTATTCCAATCCATGCGTTGCTCTACGAGCTCTTTTCAGTGTTCTACTATCTACCTTACAAACCTGGACTGCTGACCTTTTTGGTAACTGCTTTCATGTGCCGCGCGCGGTCCGCCTCTGTGTTGTGTTGTATACGCGAGACCATAAGTCAGCCGTCAGGACGTTTAGTCAGCGCATGTCCTGTATTCCTTGTCCCATAGCCCTGTCAGCTTTCTGCCAGTCCAATAGTGCAAATGAAGATTGAGCACCGGATCGCGTCCCGAGAGGTCCCCGTACGACCCGGAAGTGATTCTAGAGGCCCACTGTATCGCATTTTCCTGGAAGATTGTAAGCGGGACGTGCCTGGCGGAGATGGAGGACAGGTCGATCCAGAACGAGGCCCAGGAGAGCATGACTACCAGGCTGCTGGGGAGATACGTCTTGATGACGCGCGAGGTGATGCGTCGCCGGAACACGAACGGCATGTAGAGGACCGGGAAGCTGCCTGGGCGTTCATACAGTCGTATATCGTGCCGTGTACGCCCTTCACCGCGCAGCGTCACGTGTTCACAACTGTAGCAGGGCGCATGTCATGTCAACAAGCGGTAGCAACAGGGGTACTGAGCTTGCTACTAAAACCTGTACACATTCCCACTAATGAGTAAATTTACGCTATTGCAGCCATCTTCAGTTAGATGCATTGAAAAAACTGTAATTCTTGTTATGGCGCTCTTTCTGGGTGGAGATTATGCGAACTATTTTTTTCCTATTTCAGGCATTTTTGCGGCTGGACTGAATAAACATCGACATGAGTCTTTGCTTTTAAAATATGGAGAATAAAAAATCAAAGCTAGCTTGCACAACATGCTAGCCTGATATCACAGCAGAGCTGGGTTCGTCACCTTAAGTTAAACTCGGCGAGTGCCATATAAGTCACTGCGAACCATTCGCCCTGTGTAAATATACGGCGCTCGTCAGCAGCAGATGCAATCAAACGTAAAGTATATAAGCCTTTTTTTGTACGAAGTCTTCGTCGAGCGCTCCACAGAGGATGACTTACTCATTTACAACTTTGTGTGGGGTGCGCATTAGCCCACCTTACGCCCGACTTCTGGCGAACCCTCCACGGGGGTACGTTGCATCTTACAAGGTGGTGGTGGTGGTGGTAAACTTTATTCACAAAGGTAGAAGAGGAGGGGGTGGAGTCAAGGGTGGAATCCTATTTCCAGGACTCCAGTGGCGAAAGCCCCTAGATTGGCTCTTTCCAGCAGTTCTCGCTGACTGGAGAGGTCCGAGCTGGACAGTGCCGCATCCCAGGACTCTATTGATGTCTTGTAGTTGTTCTGTTGCCATATGGTCGGGCAGTTCCATATAGTGTGGAAGAGGTCTGCCTTCTGATGGCATTTCTGGCATTCTTCGTTATACTTATCCGGAAACATGCGCGCTAATCTAGACTTATGTGGGTAGGTATTTGTCTGAATTTTAATAAGATTTCTGGCCTCCTCTGCGTCTAGTAGACGATACAAGAAACGACAACGATGATGACGATGAAGCTGGGCGCCAAACGCTGGCTGGGACGTGCACTCAGTATTTGTTTCTTTTCTTTTTTTGAAATCCTCATGTGGCGCAAGGCAATGCTCAAGCCTGGACAAAGTCGGGTGCTCTCAATAGAGATGAACGCTCACGTGCGCTCGGCATTTCCTTGGTATTTGTTTCTGCTCATTGACAGCTAAACCAAGAGCTCAAACAGCTCTGCTGCTAGAACTTGCTTGAGTTCCTCAGTTATCAAATTTTCAGATACCTTGCATACTCTTCAACAACGAACTCACGTAAAAGTGTGCTTTTTAGCACGCAGAAAACTGAAAAGAGAATTACGTGCTCTGCTGAGTGTGCTAAGCACTACTGTGTGCTTACCTATGCGAAGGCTGTAATTAAATGACCCAGACGCCCCCGCTTCTACCATGAAATTGTTGTTGTTGGGTCCTCGAAGCTGTATAGTAGCTCCGCCAGCAGCCCACTGCAGCCACACGTAGCTTACGTCCTCAGCGCCTGGGAACCGCGTGCGAATACGTTTTATTGAAAGGGCCTCATAATTTCATCAGAAGCGACGTATTTATACACACAGAAAGGAATGTCAGCAGTCAAGAACGCCAAAGGAGGAAGGGAAAGAAATTCGTCTGTCTTTTGTGCTTAAGCACGGCTCATTTTACAGAAATGCAAGACCGAGGGGGAAAAGTATGCATTTCGAATGGAGCCCGAATCCACTGCGTTCACATACGTGACTACAAAGCCTGGAAAAGACTTCAGCAGCAGTATCCACACATTGCCTATTTGCTCACACCGCAATTGCCACCCATAAGACGTTCCCTTAGTTTCTTCCCATCAAACGAGAGAAGTGACTGCAGTTGTCTCTCTCGGTGGCGTCAACATGAGTGGTACCAAAATGGCCGCCGCTATTGAGATAAAGTGAATGAGAAGACGTTTTGGTTCATTTGCGATTTTTAACGTGACTCGCCGGCGAAGTAGTTAAGTGCGCTAACTACAGCGCTAACACGGAACCATATACAAGGATTAGCATTGTGTGTTTCTGTCCCGTAAGAGGTGAACGCGACGGCACCTGCGAAGAACCGGTACATGGGGAATGGAGACCTAACTGTGGGGAAGGCGCCGTGTGAGCTGTAGCGAGCCTAACCTGTCGGAGTAGATAGCATAAAACGCCGAATGTACAGAAACGAAGAAAGAGAGACGCAAACCTGGTTTAGGAGTGGAGAAGTATTTGATAATTGTTAAGCTTTTGCCTTCAAACCACTTATAAGCCGACCTAAGAGCACAAGCATTTTTCTTTTACTCTTGGAATGCCTACCGGCTGCCGCCTGTTGGTTGCCAGAGAAGGAAGGGCACATGTTTCCTGCATGCAGAGATGCAGTGAAGCGGAAACCTTGCGCGTTACAGACAAAAGCAAGAAAAAGTAGTAGAAAAACTCCCAGGGAAGAAAAACGCAAGTGGGAAATAATAGCACACTCAGTTGGTACGTTAATGCACTAATAGGCAGCTATCACATTCTATTGTACTATATAACCAAATTTCCAATGGGAGGCATCCTTTGCGATGTTTTACAAAACCTCTATTCACTTTGTTCGAAATATTATACCTACGTAACGAGGTATCTACACCGCAACTTCTATTGTTTCAAATACTCATTTGGGCGAACCACAACAGCTGACCAGCACCCCATTTATGTGCGGCGGCAGTTCTGCTTGTGATGCTGGATTTTTTTTACGAGGTTCCTTTGTTATGACCATAATATTTTATGTTCAAACTACTTTCTCTAAAAAACATACGCCTTTTTTATCGGGTACAGGAGAAAGTGCTTCAGAAAGCCGGCGGGTAAACGTATGCTTCCGCCATTGAGCGAACACTTACCGCTTCTTACAAGAAGCGCACAGTGCTGACTGTCCAGAGGATAGTAGGTGAAATCCACGTCGCATCGCACTCTCAGGTTGTACCTGAAGAAAAAATAGACCCATTTTTGTATTTCTGCCCTGCCGGACCTTGTGCAAACTTCCAAACTTGTCCGCATTCAAGCATGCAATGTGACACCCACGTTAAAGTATGCGATCATCATAAACAAGGCAAAAGAAAACAACAACAACAAATCACGTTGGCGCGGTTCATCTCAGTTTTGTAGGAAAGTGTACAAAGCCTACGGGTCAGCCTACTAAACAAGTTTATTAAACGTGTGCCCTTGAAAAACCTAGAGAACGTAATAAGTGACAGCATTATTACACCGCAGCCGCCTTGCCAAATACGCAGAGACATCATGACGTATAGATTGATATTCATACTGCAAGAACCGTGTAAACTAGCGTGTAATGCCAGTTGTGGCAACACCAGAAATTCATGTCTAGCGCATCAGCTCATAATGAGTAGGGTTTGCCGACTGTGCTCAATGCCGACACACCTACGACGTTCTGGTATCACAAGCAAACATCACTCGTTTCTAAGTAGCAGCATATTGCCAATTAGACCGTTATTTCCGAACACACGTCTAATAACAGCATGTAACATAACATCCGTTTTTTTGTTGTTTATTGTACCTTGCTGGCCACTAGCGCCTTTCTGATTGAAAGTAATCGCCCAAAGAGCCTCGTAACCCTATTGCACTGAAAAATAAAACGGTATGATTGTACGTCCACGAAATAGGCTCTGTTTGCTTGGCGATGCAAACTACAATGTGCGCCTAATAATAACGACTGAGAGGAGATGACAATGACGCAGAAGAGAAAGGGGTACAATATTTAGAAGACACGTAAGGAAATTGGACCCTGATAATTTTGCAATCGCTACCCCATTGCGCCCGTGCAAGTCCGCGTAATTTTTTGCACTCATTTTGCAATATCTGAAAGTGTAGGCGTCACAATCACAACCTCATCGTCTAGTAGATTTATTTCACTTATACGTATACGTACTTATACGTGCTCGCTTATATCTCGCAATCACTTATACGTACTCGCTATCAAATCGCCCAAAAAGTCACTCTACCTCTGGAGTGATTATTTGGCAACAAAACGTTTTCGTATGTACAAAATTATGAGACAGTTTTAGCCGTGGATTTCACGAAAGCTGCACATGTGTTTTCGTAGTTATTTTTAAATAAATTCTAGCTACTGAATTATCCCAGAGGAACCACAAGTCAGCATCATGGCCACGCGTGTACTTTTTCTTTGGAGACGTTGCCGATGACTTCAGGGAAGACATACGGAGGTGCGTTACTAAGGACTCTACCCACTAACCGGGTAGAGCCCCCGTCAACCGCATTGTTCCCGGCAGTGGCTCCGATTATGCACGGCGCTTCAGAGGTTTGTTTCCCCTTTCCAAGAGATTCCTCAGCGCATAGAATAGGATGACAGTTCGTAAGGGCGTTCATGCATTTGCAAACGGTGCACATTTTCTTCAAAACGCTCCTTGCTCATGTGAGCTGCAACTCACATGTCATTATCCGAGTAAAATACAGTGCGATCATAACTCCGCTCCCAGTTCCACTTGATAGCACACCAAAGCGATTATTACACCCTCAACATTTAGGTGGCGGTTGAGGGTGACAGTCTCTTTCGCACCCCTCTATACTCGCGTTAGTCCCTCCCGACCCATCAGGAGCTCCAAAGGTTTAAGCGACCACATATGCAATTGATTACAAGTGCCTGCCAGATAAAAATTGTGGTCCATGCCCATTTTAACCCAAACTTTAAATAACTAAGGTAGATAATTAGGAGCTAGTGTTCCCCAAGTATCAAGGCCATGACTGGTAATGGTATCGTAACGCACGTCCGCACTAAATTTTCGAAGATCACTCGAGTTGTCTCTCGTCTGCCTGGACTAGCAATCTCGACACTCACTCAAAAATGAACGCAATAGAAGAAAGAGCCCAAAGCTTAGAAGCCTCACAGCTACTATGCCTCTAAAGCACTCAAGCCAGCAGGGTCATTGTTAGTCAACCCGGTGACTCGCCGGACATGAAGCCTCGGCTTTACCAGCCGCCTGAACCATGGAAACAAGTATCCATGGTTGACCACTCGTCCACGCCTAAAAACACAAGTACAGCACAACCAAAACGCTGCCAAGGAGCAGCAATGACCCAACTTAAAGATCTCCATCGTGCCGATGACGACGCCGGTGCTTGCAGGATAAAAAAGTGGTTCGCAGGGTATAATAATGAAGCCAAGGCTCTCCGAATGCAGCAAGAATAACACGCGCAACCCGACTGTTGCAAGTATTTGTGCATTGCGAGAAACCTTTTACAGACCATCCGCACAATTACAATTCGTTAGGTCCATGGCATAAAGGGATTCCGGGCAACGAGCAGGAACACAAAGCAGCACGGGATATTCTTTCCAAACTTGATGACTGCCAGAAGTCTCCGTCACTAACCAGCGAACTTCTTCCTCGCTCTCCAAGCGTGGACACGACCATCTTACGAGCTTCTGTCCCACAAGTTCGAAGATGAAGGTAACGACATTCAATATGACTGCGAGGAAGCTATAATAAAAGCACGATCTGAACGATGTAGGTGCAAACGTACAGCGCTTCGAATAGCTGAGTGACGTATAACACTTCGACTTCGACTACCCGTAGAGGATCACCCTATCCTATATGGTTATAATCTTTGGGCTACGGTCACATTCCCACGTACTCGGACGATCACAGCTGTAACGGCTCACATCGTGTCCCTCTTTCACCTACCTCTCGACGATGGTATCTGCATGGTGTGTGAATCACCTGACATCCAACAAGTAGCTGAAGTGAGCTAGTTGTTATGGAACTGCCCTGCCGCTCAGGACCAGCGAATCCAGTCCCGCGCTCTAATGCCACATTAAGACAGGCAACAAACGCTTCATGAGTTTGTGCCCTACAGAGTTAGTTTGCGGCCAAGGACCTACAGAGTGCAAGATGGTCCTCGGTTCTCTTCTGGAGTAAATTCTATAAGCCGGCGTAAAGGACCATATTTAACCCAGACATTAACCCCCCCACCCCCTCTATCCTCCCCCTGCGCTGTTGCTCAATGTGAAGGCACGGAATTGAAATAGGTTTAATACATATCACTGCAAATTTTCGAACCATGGTTGACAGAAAGGACTGGCGGAGCTGTTGTGTGAGTAGACCCTTATTTTTTCCTTGTAGAAAAGAACGTGGTGACCTCAAGTGATTGCCTGGTGCATCAAAAAGTATTCAGTGGTTATTCGGTGCTCCCACTTGTAAGTCATTAATTTCGTCAGAAGGCTGGAAGTAAAAAAGATCGAAAAATGAAAACTGAATTTTTACGTTGTCCTGATGACGTCAAAGAAAATAGTTTATGCGATTGATGGCGGCCGACAAAAAGTTCCTCCAATGAACGTGATTTTAGAGCTCCATTCGTTCCTCCGGTTTAGATTTATGTGCTGTTGGAATGATAAGGTGAAGTTAGCAGTTCGGGATTCTTCGATTTACCAGTCCAAGATAGTGCAGAGGTTGTCCCAAGATGAGACGACATTTCACGTGGAATATTAACTCCTGAAAACAACTTTCCAGAGCCCTGTATAGCTATAGCCTGGAACAATCACGAAATTGACAGGATCTCCCATGGGATCTATACATGGCGCAGGGTGAGCTGCGGCTCGAGAGAAGTTGCCCTTTTCACAGCTAGGCCACTAATGTTTCATTCCACTACAGGGGCTGAGATGCTGCCGACTTGCCCGCGCGACCAAAGCGGATCGAACCTGACAGTGGTGGCCAGCTGCTTGTCGTCGTATATGGTGGTGGCGCCGGGTGGGCGGCCGTCTGCAAACTCCGCGTTGTCGAACACGATCGTGGGGCGCCAGAGGCGGCGCTCGATGTACGACGGCAGAGTGAGCCCGTCCGGCCCGAATCCCTCGTCCACGACAATGCCCGCATCCCGCCAGTGCAGGGTAACGTAGACTTGCAGGTGAAAGTCCTGTGCAGGGGACACTTATAAGAAGTGGTGAAACGGGACACGGGCGGGTGGGGGGGGTCTGTTCGGAGAACTTCCGATAAGGGTGTTACCCTGGCAGTGTTAGAAAATCTGGATTATTGCGATACCATTAAAGACGGTGAAGCAACGCCATAACGTGGAAACAATACTGCTTGAAAAATTACGATACAGCGGGCTGCTTCGGTATTGAAGTAACAACTTCGGAGCGACGCCAGTCTGCATTGCCGATCCCGAAGGTATTCGCAGTTGGTACTCTGAGCGAAGTCCTTTTCTTCAACCTCTTACGTGCCTATCACCAAGTAGGTATGTTGTCAAAAGCTAGTTGGTATTAGTGCATAGTTCAACGGTGCTTTCAAATACTATGTCGACGGAGTTTAATGGTCGTAGTGTCGTCGAGAAGCGATAAACTTGTGGATTTTTTAGGTGTTTTATTTGCCTCGTGCATCCTCCATTTCGTTCTTACCCCATCCAGGGTGCTTGTTCCCCCTTTCGACTAATGAGCTTCTTGCTAGTACTACTTAAAAATAGGCATACAAATAAGAAGCCAGCAATGATGTACGGAAACATCGCGTTCACACTATTCTGCATAATGCGTTTTCCGCTAAATAAGTTTTTTTCTTTTCAGTCCCTAGCAGACTTCCCTTAAAATACTGCATCTTCGTCCGTTTGTGACAATCCCATTTGCGATAAAAGTGGATAAGACCATGAACGTTGCTCTAGACCAACATTACTAGAACGCCTGCGTTTATTATTCGGTTACTAGCTGACACTGCATTCAAACAAGGTGTGACCTGCACGTTGCACAGCCGCTGAGACCAAACCACGGAATGCGACCAGTTATACGTGCACGTTTCGTCACGACAGTTGCGGCAGTTGCAACTGTGGCGGCAGTTGCGGATGATGAGGGCGAGCACGATGACGGTGACGCCACATTTCAAGATGGAGATAGTCATGGCGACCGGTGTCCAGCGAGGCACTTGAACATTCAAACGTACTTCGTAGCCTCGTGGCGAAAGCAGAGCTGAGTTAGCAAGCAGCAGCTTTTTTTAGGGTGCAGCCCTTTGACGGCCGTATCTGTGCAGAACCGGTTGCTGGCGTAACCGACGGTACGATGGCCTGGATCACGGTGTAAGATGTATTCTAGGTAAGCGAACGGCGCGGGCGAGCCGCCCGCGGGCAAGCGGAGACGTTGTGAACGATAAAAGAAAGCAAAGAAGGTGAGCGTCGCGAAATTTGGAGGGGAGGGCACTTCGCCGTGGCGGCGCGAGCCAGCGCTCTCCGAAAGTATGCGGTGGGGTAGGGGAGGGGGCAGTATGTGTAGTGCAGTGCACGGGCCGGGGCCGGCCCGAAAGCCCAACCCCGGCTCGGCCCGCGGGCCAAGCTCCGGCCGGGTAGCACGCACTTTCTCCGGCCCGGGCCGGGCTCAGGCTTGAACCAAAATTTTGTCGGGCCATGCCGGTCCGATCCGGCCCCGGCAGTTCCTGAGGCCCAGCTATCCTGTGCCGCAAATTATAAATTGTTGGCAAGAGAAAGTTTTCTTGTTGATATTTCAGGTAAAGTGGAAACAAGAAAAGGAACTGCTAATTCACTACCGCGCCGTTCAAAGATATGACAAAAAGACGATTGCACTTAGAAAGCCTTCATATCAATAAAGTAAACCTCCGGGTCCCAGAAGCTTATTGGGAGAGAGCGGGCCAGAAAACGAGGGCACTCCAGCCACAGACTACAACATGATTGTATTTTCTCTCTCCTTTTCAAACTAAAACAAACAGAACAACCGTGACCTAGATTTCGCCGTGTATGCAGAGTTTGAAGAACCAATTTTCTAAGCAGAGCCCATGATTTTTTCGCGCAAGAATTTTTTGGGGTGCACTACTAAAGGCAAGAAAGAACGGAAGCGCAGATAAAATCATGCTGCCACCGTGACTAGAGGGAAAGACAAAAATGAAATGGTGAAACCGGACCCATTGTCTGACCAAATTTCAGCAAGGAATGGAAGAACAAAAGGTGCAATATCTGTTGAAGAGTTGCAATAATAAAAAAAACCCACTTACTCGGAATCATTTAAGGTATCCTCTGGTGTGCCTTGATTTCGAAGACTGGCAAATGAAGTGGCAAATGAAGTTACAGGACTACCGAAAATATAGCTTCTAAGTGGGGATAGGTTGTACAAAGTTCGGTACAAGTTTAAAGGCAATTTAAATCTAAAGTAGTGGTATTCGCTTTGCGCTTACGCTTTTTAGGTTAACAGCAAACTTCTTCAAGTTCATGTTAATATCCTGTCGGAATAGGGATGTTATTTAACAGCACTCTGGCGGGCTCGGTCTCATATTTTAGAAGTGTGTCGGGCTCGGGCTCAGATTTTAAAAAAATTCGTGGGGCTCGCGCCGGGATTGGGCTCAATTTTTATAAATATCTCGGGCCCGGGCTAGGCCTGGACTCTATCGGGCTGGGTTGGGCCGGGCCTAGAAATTGCGGCCCGTGCACTGCCCTAGTATGGTGTGCCCGCAGGAGGCGCTCCACGGCACGACGATTGTGCGAAAACGTGAGGGAGGCGTGCGCGTGACTATGACGTGCGTTCGCTTAATGCGCACTTCGCGGTCCCTTCCTGAGACGCACGTCGCGCCGCCGTCGCTGAGGCTCACCATAGCTGCCGTCGAGACGAACCACGAGTGAGTGCTGCCTCAGCGCACTGCTGCTGCACCCAAATATCGCATTAGGCAGTGTAGTAATCGCAAGTTCCTTTTAAAGCAAAGCTTTTTACCTCTACCCCCCAAGGGTTCTTTCGCGACCATTGGTGTCACCAGAAAACTCCAGCGAACAAATAAAATAATTTACTGGCACCGCCGGGAATCGAACCTGGAACTAATAGACTAACAAAGCGAGAGCCCATTGTATTACCGATTTAGCTACGAGCCCAGGCGAAGACGGGTAAGACAGGTAGTGTACTCACCAAGCACCTCTACGGGTTTACCCCCTGCGTTCTCGCTGAATGCTACGTGAAAGCGTCACGCGAACACTCACGCCCGTCTAGCGGCCATGTGCGAACCTTGCTCATGTGGTAAGAGTTACAAAAATTAAAGGAAGGTCGCACCAATGCATGGCACCTCACTTCTAGTACGCCAATGTGCTAAAGCCTGTGGCCTCCAGTGTTCACGTAAAAAATCACAGCTCCTTGTCGTCCGCCCTCACGCCAAGTTAAGGAATACATTCAAATACTTCTTGATGGCCAGGCCATCACTCCAAGCCCCAGGATCAAGATCCTGTGCCTACATCTCCAGGCTAACACCAAGAGTGATATGTCTCCTTGCAGCGCACCAAAAACAGCAATTATGAAATCATACACATGATCAGGCGAGTTGCCACCAAGAAGCGAGCCTGAAGGAATTCGGTACCTTTCGATTATTTGAAGCTTTCGTCCTCTCGAGAGTCACTTACTTTTCTTCTCGACAAGGAAGACATAGAGATGCATTATATAATGATTAGAAAGGCGGTCGAGCAGGCCATTGATCTTCTCATGAGTGCGTCCACACAGAGGCTGCTTAGCACGGGGCTCCACAGCACGGTGGAAGAGCTGATAGAAGGCCATCATTCTAACCAGAATGTCCGACTCAGAACTGCGGTGGTTCACCGCATGCTTTACTAGATTGGCTGGGAAGCCCAGAATGTCACTCCGCTTTACGTACTCCGAGACTCTTCGCGACTAAAACCAGAGATGCTTCCTTTGCTTAGAACTATAAACCCCTCACATGACGAGAGGCACTGAAAAGTACGGGCTCAAGCGCTAAAAACCACCCTCGGTGGTGATCATGCAGTTATCTACACAGACGCCTCCATACATCAAGGGCAGCAATACGCCATCATCGTGGCTACCTCCAGAACCAACCTCCTTGCGTGTACCTCGCTTAGGAGCCAAGAAATGACGGCAGAGAAGAGGCAGCCATCACTTGGCTCTCACTCAACCAGGGGTTCGGAGGTACAGTCACCGATTCCCAGCAAGCCTACTGGAATTACCAGTCGGGTTGGGTGTCCTGACCTGCACTGCGCGTGCTAAAAACCCGCTCCCCGAACGGTTCCATTCTGCTCATCTGGACACCCCCTCACGTTTCAATGGAGGGCAACCAATACGCCCACCCAAGAAGCCTGCGCTTTTACCTCCCGTGCTATGGAGCTGCACTAGGGCAGTCACCCGCTTGTCAGGTTCAGATAGATAACCCAGCATTATCGCCTTCTGAAACAAACCGTATCTTCGCCTTACCCTGACCTTTCCAGAGAACAACAAACTACCCTACGGCTCATACAATCCGGGCTCCTTCCCACAGCCTACGCGTCTTCACCTAATGCATCCGAATCGCAACGACGATGAATGTAAATTTTGCTCCGAAGTAGGAACACTCCGCCCCGTGATCGGGGTGTGCGACGTTAGCCCTGAGCACTTTGCTCCGAAGTAGGAACACTCCGCCCCGTGATCGGGGTGTGCGACGTTAGCCCTGAGCACCCTGCTCTCTTTCCGTCAACTACCCAACAAGAGCAATGGGAGATGCTACTGTCCAGGCCCTCTCTACCTACCCAGCTTCAGCGGGTGGACAGAACACAGGCCTCGCGGACTGCATATCGGCCCCACCGAAGAAGGAATCACTCCTCAGGGCTGCAGGGCCGTTCAGAAATCTGAACAGAAGTATTTCTTCTCGTCTAACACCGGGTTGGAGCTTACTTTAATTTTATACAAAAATTTCCGCTCATGTGCTACACCAATACAACTCAACCAAACACCGTTCATGCATCAAGCATTGATTTAACCTTCCCAAGAATATATCTTTGAATGAATAAATGGTGTGTTTAAGTGCATTTCACTTTTCTCTGGTTTTACTGTTTGTTGAGCGATGTGAGAGAATTTAGGTGATGTCGCATGGGTAATCGTTATGGGTGGCCTTTACAGCTTTGCTTTCCAACCACATTCACGGGGTGGATTGGCGCGATTTTTTTTTAACTTTGAGAACGTACTCCTGGACGTTGAAAAGAATAAATAGAAAAGCGCAAAATACTCAGGTACTTCAACGTTGTTCAATAAAAGTGGGTCGTTGATAGAACATAGATATTTCCATCGTTTATAAGCCTTTTTTGTAAAATATGATCTTCGGATAGTGCGTTTTATTTTTGGGATCCCGTTAAAAATGTACTGACGCAATTTCACTGTTCGAAACAATAAATAATGCATGCGGGAGAACGCTGACAAGCAGTTTATAGCATAATAGAAGCACCTGTTGCTAACCAGAACATCAGTGGTCTCGAATAAAAGCCGGGAGGGCTACGAAGCAAATCATGTTTCAGTCACAGCACAGACTTATTCAGTATTTAGTGTATCTAACTTATTTAGCCTCCGTTCATCGCTCCTCGCATAATTTTCTCGGCGCACGGCGCTTCTTGTTTGCGTGAACCACACCTTGTTCGGCCGAAGCGGCAGCTAACCTAATGCAGACTTCTTCGCAATTTTTCGTTTCGAGAAAAAACACTCTCAAGCACTGTTCAGCCACTGTCGGGACGCCGCAATTTTCCGGTCATCGCCACATCAATATCTTAAGGACATCTTACGGGAGACTACAGAAACTGCGGCAGCAACTGCCGGTCTCACTGAAGTAAAGTAACACACGCACACAAGCACGCCTGTGTGCGAGCGCTTTCGTGCGAAAACATTTTATGTTAAAAGCATTTTACGTTGATCTTTTTATTTCCAAAGTCGCTAGAGATAAGTTTTTTTTTAATTGAAATCTAAAGACCACTGTACACCTACATGTTAATATAGAAGTGTCAACACAAATGTTAATCGATAATAATTTTATAACCCCGCTGGTTGCCCCAATAGCCACTAAACGTTCCAAGCACTGTGCGCATGAAGCCGAGGGTAGGCAAGCGGTGGTAATCAAGCGGTTGCGCCGTCGCCATGCTCACCAGGTTGTATTCGTCGATGTCACCGATGTCGAGGATCACCAGGTTCACGTGAACTCTCACCAGTTCCCCTGCTGCGGAAGAGCCGATTTTCTGAAGCAGCGCAGAGCGCGTCGTGCAGGTGGAGCGCCGAGGGCGATGAGGAGGGCGCAGCACTAGTTTGTCATTGGACCGCCACTCGGAACCCATGCAAACAATCATATAGGAAGACCTCAAGAAAAGAACTGACACTGGAGACACGCAGGACGGGCGCCCTCGTTCCTCGTTTCCATCTAATGCGTCTCGGTCGTCACTTGTTTTGTAGTCCTCTTAATTAAGTGCAGAGCCCTTTAGAGGCCCGCCTTGTCGCCGTAGATCGTCCACTGTGTACCTAGACACCAGTCACGCAGCGTCACGCCCCAAGAGTCACATGACGTCACGTACTCAAACCGAGGCGTCGAAAAGATACCCACATGTCCCTGAATTCAGCCTTCCGGCTGAGAGTTAAGAGGATACTTCAACAAAAGGTTTATACATGCAGTACCGTTCGAAACTCCCGCAACTGCTGGCAGTTGTCATGCATGCCCCCATTATTAAGCCCAAAGAAAACTGTAGGTATATTTGAGGAAAATATATGCACCTGACCAGCATTCCTCGCAGTAATTTGGTTAGGAATGCTTATTGGTTTCGTTTCTACGATAGTAAGCGAAAAAAAGTGGCCGCTGAAGAAAAACCGACGCGTTCGCAACAGAGCAGAAAGGCTCCAGCACGTGCGAGATGAGATCAAGCACGAAAAGAACAGTATTCCCCCTCGAGCGGTTAGAGGCAGAACGAGAAAAAAAAACATAACGAAAAGGTTGCGAGCTGACCCAGGAGAAAGATGGGCGAGCACAACGAAGGCGGGAAAATTAAATTGCATTAAACAAACCTGCGTTCAATTCATCAGATAGCGTTAGAGTGTGAGGGATGGTAGCAAAGAGCAGAGATGGGCGCCACAGCCTCGGCGGCGAACGACTGCTCTGCACTTCCGACAGCTTTCAGGTTGAATGGAACCGCCTGAGTTTTTTAGTTTTTTTTTATCACGCACCAACTCGCCCAACAGCCCGTTCATTGAGCACGCGATTACGCTCGCATCAAATGGTGATAATTTTCTCAGTGCCATTCTGCACAGGGTGTTTACAAGCTAGCCAGCTAGGTAGACAAGTATGTGCCTCGTTCGTGAAGTTATTCTCATCTAGTTACTTAAAGGGGCCATGCAGACAAAGTACAACCTTGTTTTAATTGTAGGATTCGGTGTTTTATAGTGCCTTCAGCACTTGTGCGGCAGCAAACACGATGCTTCCGTCACTAATAATTCATCAATTGTCCTAAAATTTTGACTCTCCTGTCGAATCCTGTGTTTCTTGAGGTCGTTTGCGATAATGTCACAAAAACACGTTTTCTAGCGAATCAGAATGAGCCACTAGGCTATCAGAGGACTACAAAGCCTTGTTTACCGTCAATCCTCCCAGATGGCGCCACCATACCGTAACTAGCCTTTGCCCGTCATTGTTTGGTTTTGGACCGTACTTGTACCTGGCCTGCTTTTGTTACGGTCGAAAGTACTCGTTTTGTGAAACATGGGGTATATTCAACAAACAGGGTCGCGTAACATGGTGTCGCTTACGCCAATCGGCCGGTGTTGTGGCAGACAACCCGAAAGCGCCATACTGCTGGGCAGCTATGACAAGCCTAGTTTGCGGAGTACCAACAACAGCTCGTTCTGGTACTTTGTTTACCCCAGCCTTCATACTTCTTTAAAATGAATATATGCATTACATGTAAGAGAAAGTGCTACAGTTAAGGCTGAAAGTTGGGCTACTTGGTGTTGACTTCCATATTCGCAGGGAGGCAGATAATTGTGTCAGCGTGCCTTCCATCGCTTTTACGGCAAAACAGCTAAGCATTTTGCAAGGTCGCACGCGCGGGACGTAGCTTGGCCATGTGGGTGGTACGCATCTATGACTGTAGATTGTTTTTAGTATTTTGTATCATTTTTAAGCGTTATCATATTTTTAGCCCTGTCTGTTAGCGTTTTAGATACTAGATGTCTCAAGTAAAAGAGGTTCAGTTGAACTCTGGCCAGTGTCCCATCTACTTCTTTCTAAGTCCCTGTCCGTTTTTCGCTGGTAAAATGGTTCTAAGTAAGAGGAAATAGCTTTTGGTACAAGAATACAAGCCCTACCTAATTTGCGTTCGCTTTTGCCGGCCTCCGCCAATCGCAGAACTGGCTGGTATGACATCGTACGTTCTGTTGCGGAAATGGGCCAGTAGGTCGCATCATGGGCATTCCCATTTTTCCTAATTATGTAGCTTCTTTGAGCGAATTTTGCGCTAAAAGTGGTCTCAGCATGATCCTAACGAGGCAATCTTTCGAATGAACCAAACTTGCGTTTTGTCTTCATGGCCCGTTTAAGACTAAATGCGCGCTTCTTCGCTGCCGGGAAGGAAGTTTCAAACTTCCGCGTTCAAGTAAGTAGCCTCTAGAGCTCTAAAAACACCATCGCATTACGTGCATTCTTTCAGCTATGCAAATGTAAAGTACCCGCCATACTTTAGATGCATGTCCACGCTCCCCAGGATGGCTCCAAATAGACTTTCTTGGCAACGTTCGTGACCCTACCCATTGCTTAGTCTGCCATGTAGAACATAAACAACACGTTTATTAGACACGTGCGATGACGAAGAACATGTTCTGGGATCTGAATCATATTTGTAAACACTCAGGTCACCAACACCACCGCATCTTTTCTCGCTTTCCGTTAACTACGATTATGTTACCATTGCAAAGTCGTCTGTGAGTGCACTATCGAGGATATTCTGTGTACAGTCCGAATGTTCGGATTGGAACGTCTTACGCTTGAATGTGCCGCTATGACCTGTAGAGTACATGGTTGGACTGCTCCATCGATGCCTGTTTTATGAAAAATCACTTCTGTGACGGGCGGTCAGCCTTGGAGTTCGCTCACGAATATAAAACCCTCAGAGCCATTTCTCTGGTCAAAGTTGAACTGCTTTTTAGTTTTATGTTGTAGAATAATGGTAAGCTCCGCTGAACTTCGCTTACAGTTTAGTTTTCGACCGCAGTGTTTTCCTAATTATATCATTTGGGTGTGTATGTGGCGGCTTAATAGGTACATTATTTTTTGACATTTTTTTACATCAATGAAAGCATTTGTTTTATTCTTTACATGGTTCTGGAGGCCTACCGTGCTGTGGCAAGTAACAGGCAATCCTTCCCCCTGTTTTAGATGTGCATCTTATTTGCGTCCCTCACGAAGTTAGAATTGCTAGGGCACCGACACTTAAGTCCCCACACACACCGCACGCAAACAGGCCTTGATTTATTCGATTTCATTTCATTTGAAAGCAGATCTGCTTTCTGCAGCTCTGATGGGACATCGATGTCGCAGCGACATTAAGAGAGTGCGGGAGTGTTCAGGGCCATGGGATGTCTTGACCACCTTCACTAAACATGGTTGCCTTTGTAGCGTTGCCTACACTCCCAAGTCAAGCTGCCCGTGCGAGGGTGCGGGAGCTAATTGTTTCCGTGCCTGGTGTGGATATGAGACTATTATAACCCGAGCAGAATACTTTATGAAAGTTTCGTTCAACAAGCACCAAAATAGTGTTGCTGAATTAGAGAACCCAGGTTACTTACTTACCTTTGTCAACAGGAGGTTGCTCGCTTGAATAGCCATCGGGAAGCAACAGTTGAAGATGTGAAGTGCTGCAGGGCAAATGTGTCAGTAGAGCTAGAGTTTCAATAGGAACACTTCGTAGCTTCAAATTAAGTAAATATCAGTACACCATGCTTGAAAAAGCATACACAAAATAGGCACGGTTTACCGAGCAGGTGTTAACATATGTATCCCATTTAATTTGTAATCACACCCATACGCGGCTATACAAAGTAGCTTCGAATATCAGTGCTCTGTGGGAAGTCGGCCCCCAGTATTATCTGTATTTTACACAAGCGAATGATTGCCAAGCTGTCGACTTCGTATATTAAGTGTTACTGACAGGAAGAAAATTTACGTAACGCTTCATATCATTCCAGAAAACACAGTCGGGCCGGGCATAACTGAACTCTACAAATGAACAAATAAGCGAAGCTCATGAGAATCATGTTTTGGGAGTATTGTTTTATATCTGCTGTGTAGATAATTTTCCCAATTTCACGAAACGTTGGTGTGATATTTACGTGAGCACTATGTTCTGCGCCATGGGAAGTAGCGCTTATACGTGGAACGATCTTTTTCTGGACGAATTCTCTGTCAGAGAAAATACTTCCGCATTCAACGGCAATAAAAGCTACACGATCAGTATGATTGAGGCTTACTTGAAAGTGGACGCTCTCGAAGGTGAAATGAGCACGAACACAACAAGCTGAGCTGTTAATCTACTGCTGTACATTCTTCTTCTCCGACCCCATTCAAGTTGAAGACGATGATAGTGACAATGGCCTCGACGAATTTGGCCCGGGTACACTAAGGAAGATTGGCCAGGAGTGAAGCGTTTGCTGGGCTCCTGTTGGAGATGATAGGTACAGTTTATAAATTACCGACCTAGCTTTTCTTTTAACAAAATGTCGCGTATACCAACACAAGTAACAAAGCTTTTCGGGCGCTTTCGAGACCTCAACGTCGGTATTAAAATACAGGTAGCTGACAGCCCGCCTTACATTGTTGGTAGTTATCGCTTAAATTGTATCCTCTCTATTCTGAATGCTTATGAGCTATTTAACGAGCTTGTACATGAAATGAAAGAGACCTAAACTCTGTTCAGTGCCAAAAGCAGGGTGCCTCCAAACCTCATTGTCGCATCAAGTACCCGCTTTTGGATTGGCAAACAGCTAGCGTTGTGTAACGTATGTTTCAAGGGGCCCGTCCAGTTACTGCCGTATCAAGAGTCATCGCCAACTTTCCTGCAACCCGTCCTGGTAGCTCAGTGGCAAATACTCTGCATTGCAGAGCACAAGGTGGCACATTCCTTTTTGAGCTCTTTGTGGCAGTTTTGCTAGAACCAAAAATTTGGCATGCAGTAGATTTAGCCTCTGCAAATTTGCATCTTTGCCTTCCACTGTGGCTTTTAGGGTGGCAAATTTCTGCGCACGTACAATGGTAACTGCCGACCGCGTGCCCATTATTCATGAAATGTTGGGGTTAGGAAAAACCATGTGCGCACGGCCACCTCTTTTCGCGTGCTGGGATTGGAGATTTCATCGTCAGGGTCAGCCGCCTTGTTGCTTCGATCTGCCGCCAACAAGCAGGTCAGATGCTACACCTTATCCTACGCATTTCACAAAAGTCTGGGGGCTCCGGCTTCAAAATAGCCCGACAATTGGTGCGGTCAATACGTCAGCCTCGACTTGTCTATCAGGCTCAATTCGAACCTATGACCCAAGCGGAGTGGGCTGCACTCTTCTGCAATTATCCTGACGACGGCGCTTCATTTTGTGTAAGCACCAATGCTTTTGGACAGGTATTGAGTCAGAATGTTTTTAATAGTGGCACGTCCAAAGGTTGTGCGCCTTTGTTGTTCACGGGCGACGTACTAGACATAACTAAATCCCCTGTATTTATAGGGCTATAGGCATAACAGGCAGCATGGCGCGGGCCGGAAAATTTTCAGGGAGGGGGGGGGGGGGGGCGCTGAAGCTCGGTCAGCCCCCCCCCTAAGCCCCCCTCCTGGCTACGCCGCGTGCCTTCAGGTGACTCATCCACGTGCACCCCGGTAGAGAGCTTGCGAGGAATTTTTCCCAGGCCCTTGTTGGCCGATCTTAACAAGGCTTGTACCGAGTGGTCCAGTCGGGCTAGAGGGGTGAAACGCGCAGAGGAAGAAAGCACTTTGCTTCCAGTGTTTTTTTTTTTTTCGGGGGCCCCGAAAGTCGCAATAAAATCACCGTCATTCATAATTTTCCCTTGCTACGAGCCTACTTCGCCAATTTGGTGAAAAGGAGGCACTATGCGCGGTGCAATGGGCAGATTATGGTTCCTTAAAAACTGCGGAGTGAGGAAGAGGGGTTCAGTGAAAATTTCGGAAGGGGTGAGGGTTGAGCCCCCCAACCCCATCCCCCCCCCCCCCTTGACTACGCCACTGGTTTCGATGGTGCCTGGGTAGGGGTGTTGGATCATAACATAAGTTACATAATCTGCCCCAAGCACAGAAGACTTAATTGTTGTGTCCAAAGCAAACAACAGTTTTGTGAAGGAGAATTCAGAGTTGTAGGACTCATCGGATTGTTTATTGTGCCGAATCTGTTTTCGCTCTGGGGCTGTTTTGTGTTGTAGGAAGGTGTGCGTGTAGTTGGCAGAGCTCGAGATTTATGGAAAGTTTTGGGCTGGTGCGTTCGCTTTATCTTCAATGGTGTCACCTGTGGTACTGTCTAATGGTAGGATGAAAATGTTTTGTCCATTGTATTTCCTAATTCTGTTCCAGACGTTGCGTGTATCTCTATATGCATTTATTGAATTTACAAAGCACCGCCAGCTTTCCCTTTTAGCCTGCCGATGAACGCGCCTTCCCTCTGCTTTAGCACGCTTAAAAAGTAATGAGGTTTTGTGGAGTTGCGTATCTACGAAGGACACCCAAGCTTTGTTTTGCATCTGTCGTGGTGGTCTGCACTCCTCAGTCCACCAGGGCTTTCTCATGCTACATGTGTTACAAGAACACTGGAGAATGGAGTATTCAACGGCATCGATGATGTGTGCTGTGATGAGGTCACAAGCTTCGTCAGGGCCTGAGTGGCATATCGAAGCGTACGTCAGTTTTGACCTCTCCTGAACTTTTGTCCAGCCAGTTCTGGTTTCTTTGATTCTTTTCACTGCAATCTAAGCGTTGGGACCTTTATGTGTGCGTTTTAGGAAAGCTGGGAAATGGACAATTCTGTAAGGACTGGGGTCAACCACCCACTTGGTCAATGGTGTAAAAGAATGCCTGAACGAATTGCCATGTCTATGTAGGAATATTTATATTGAGTAACAGTATAATGCATCGGCAGTTTTTGGTTACATAAACAAGCCCCGGATGACACAAGGAAATTTTCAATTAAACGACCACGAATATTGGTTCCTTCACAGCCGCAAAGCTTGTTACGAGTATTTAAGTTGCTTACGAAAAATGAATGGTTCTGGAAGCTCATGTATTAGGGATTAGAAATCAGAACTAAATAGGCACTGGTCTGGTGGCATGTAAAAAGAGCATACTGTCGTCAGCTTATTAAAAATGATTACTTGTACCGCAACCGCTTCCAGTCTCGTGAGTAACTCAAGGCTCTGGCATGGAATAGCTTTTTGTGTAACAATGGCTACTCCACCTGATGACTGGACTGAACTATTTCTGTCTTTCCTGAAAACAGTATATTGGTTAAAGAAATTGGCATTTTTTTGGAATTTAGGTGTGTTTCGTGGTATTTCGTGGAGGCAGGCAATGCTTGATTGGATTTGGTGAAGAATTTCATACACATCATCTAGATTCTTCATAAGGTCCCTACAATTCCATTGAACCATGTTTTCTACTGTCATTACGGCTATAGGTTTCTACCCTGGTGCGTGAGTTGTCAGCATTAGTTTAACTCGATAAGGTTCGGGACCAGTAATTGGGGGAAGAGGCTTTTTTGCATGGCCAGCATGACCGCGTCGCTCGCTTGGTGTTATAGTGAAATCTGTGTTCTCGTCTCACCACTGGATGTCCGAGAATGGGGGTCCCTTGGACACCCACCATGAGGGGCGCTTTGTGCCCCAACCGCGTGCCTAGCAGGCGTAGGACGAAGAGCGGCAATTGTGGCAGTAGATGCAGGGCTCTCCGTGTCCATGTGCACCCTGAGAAGTAGTACTGGGGGATAAGTTTGCCTCAGCAGACAGAGCCGCGCCACTACCAACAGTGCTGCATATCGCCACAGCATCTGCGTGCTCTCCAGTCTGTACGCCGACAGAGGCGGCTGGTGCAGGCAGCCATACGGGTGCTGATGCGGGACATAGTCCGCTTCGCAGTACTACGTAAGACGCCGCTCCGCCCCCATCGAGCTTCGTCAACATAACTTCCTCACGGAAGCATTGCATATCGTTTCCGCGCTTCTGGGAATGAGATACTTTGAGAAAATTTCACGTTGATTATTTCTTTTAAAGACGACAGTCTTTCTTGGGCTACTTAAACCCAGCAATTTTGGTCTGTCTTTCTGGCTGTCTGTCTGTGACTCGATTCAGCCACCCGGCCAAAGTAAAACAATGCCTGCGCAATAGTCTTATATAGTCACAGCTAAATCAACCTGTCTAAGTCCGGTGTAATGTTCATACTTGTCAACATTGTTGAAGAAGAACAAGACATTACGCAAATATAAGACAACTAATTATTACAGAAGTGATACTTGAAGTGTTCCTTTGTAAAAAATTGGGCCCATTTCCCCGCGAGGGAGACTCGAGTAAATGCGTCGCATAGGGGGTGGGTGTATGGCGTTAACGTTTAGTGTTTGGGGAGTTGGTGGTAGTGAATGCGCTGTATCAGCAGCTTCTTGACGTAGTTTGAATGAGTCAAGGATGTAAGGCGCGTTCGTAGCCTCCCATTCTGTGTCGGCTTTGTGGCGCAGTGGGTACAGCACCATGTACAGTGGGGTCCACAGTTAAAGGGAAACGGCGAGCGCGTGGCCACTGCGCTCCGCGAAGCGCCGGCGCCGAGAAGTGGCGAGAATCGGAGACCGCCGGCACATGCGCACTGACCGCACGAGGCGAGAGAAGCCGCTGTGTCGTCTGCTATGGCGCTTCGCCCGGCCGCTGACATCCTTCGATTGCGAAATCGCTCAGCTGTTTCAAGCTGATCGGCGCAGCGGAACGCCGTAGCAGACGACAGAGCGGCTTCTGCCGCCTCGTGCGGTCAGTGCGCATGTGCCGGCTGTCTCCGATTCTCGCCACTTCTCGGCGCCGGCGCTTCGCGGAGCGCAGTGGCCACGCGCTCGCCGTTTCCCTTTAACAGTGGACCCCACTGTACATTGCGTTCTGCCCGCGGGAACGAGGCATCGAAACCAGGCGCCGGATAGTATTTTTTTTATATAGTGTGAATGAGTCAAGGATATAAGGCGCGTGCGTAGCCTCCCATTCCGTGTCGGCTTTGTGGCGCGGTGGGTAGAGCACCATGTACATTGCGTTCCGCCTGCAGGGTCGCGGGATCGAAACCAGGCATCGGATAGTTATTTTTTATATAGTGTAGGGGGAGGGGTGCGGACTACGACTACGGACGTCAACGCGGGTGACATAGTGAGTTACTGAAATGCTCTGCATTTAAAAATCATAAACGCTTGATTTTTGTAAAATTAAATACTTCATCAACTGCCGAAAAAAATTCACGCCGCCGTCGCCTGCTGTCGCCAGCACCACCATAGCTTCTGGCGTCATTTTGAGAAATCAACCGGCAACCGTTAGGAAAGTTCCACTAGATAGGTTTCACGTTCTGCTTGCAACGCACGTGGAGGTAAATGCGGTTCTATAAACGTTGAAGTAGGAAGTCTAGAATCATGCGCGTCTTCGCCATACGGCAGCGTTGGCATCGAGACACCCGGCCTGGAGCAGTGAAACGCGGTAAATTTAAAATGAGTTAAGCAAACCTTTGGCGTCTTTACCTTGAGAGGAGCGCGACGAAAGAGGAACAACATGAGAGGTGAGCCGGAAAGCGAAGGGAGGCATTTACTTGGCAAAAGTCGATAAAGACTATCGTCTTCTGTCGACATTTGGAACGAAGGGAGCAGATACGCAGACAATTTTTTTCATCTTTGAATTTTTCGCATGACCTAGAGTAGGCTGGATCAGGTCCATCACAATTGCAGCACTTCACATGCGTGCTCTGACAGTTTTCTGTCGGATGATTATGGTCTGAACATTTTGCGGAAGTAGGTTTTCCACGAGAGGACTTGGAACCATGCCCAAACCGTTGATATTTAAAACAACGGCGCAGGTGTGGTATGTACGGCGACATGCGGCAGTGCATGAAACTTGCTTTTACCGACTCATGAAGTGTGCTGTGGTCAAACGTCAGAATGAGCTGCTTAGTTTTAATTTCTTTGTTATCACGCCTGATGGTTATTTGCTTTACAGCAGTTACTTCCTGCTTCCGCAGACCTTCAAGGAGATCAGATTCAGTTTCTTTCAACAGTACAGTCTCTGATAAGACGCCCTGGAAGCTGTTCAGGGTTCTGTGAAGTGTGATGATGATATGGAGGTTACCTAGCCTTGTTACATTAAGAAGGTTTGCCGATTGTTCTTTGTTTTTAACTTCAATCAGTATGTTCCCTGATGAGAACTTCTTCGCTTCTTCTTCCATCGTCTTCTCGGGCCAATCCCCCTTCGGGTATGGGCTCTTCTTCCTTCGCTCACCCCCACCTTCTAACCCCATGACAATATTAGGGACATGTCCATTTATTGAAAAACATTTTTGTATTGGCACACGACGCTGTTTAAACCCGTGGGTCATGAGGTGGTAAGTCTAATGAGAATTTTATCTGGTGAGTCCCCCTGAACGTCTCCAAAAATTCATTACTCATTCGTACCTTCAATTGTCTCGTGCTTCCCCATTTACGCGACATCCGTCTCGTTTGCGTTCGAGGTGAAAGGGGCCTGTGGCTCAATGAAACGGCTGAGTCTTTAGTCGGATCATCTTTAGGTAGCCCTCCGATGGACCTCACCCCTACTCCATTTCTCCTGGCGCTAGCAAAGTTCCGCAGATACCAACGGCTAATTATAACACAAGGAGGAGCTATCACATGCTTGGATGATTATGCCCATCTAGGCCACACTTAGGATGCGCAATCTTGCGAGTCCCGCCAGTGTGAGGCTGCCTTAACCAGCATCATATGTAGAATACTGGATCTGAATCTTTATTTGCATCGCGCTGGAACCGCTCCCTCCAGCTTTTGGGATACTTGCGGAAAAAGAGTAAATTGATCACTTTCTTTCTCTTTTACTGCCGCGATTTTTTTTCATTAGGAAACGTTATCTAGCCGTACCAGTTTACCCCTTTGTTGTCGACTGTCGATGCCAGGGCTCCTTTCGTTCGGGGCCACATCCCCGGGGTTTCGTCGCAGAGGGGGGGTGGGCCCATTCACGCGTATATTTCAGAGACCACACGCCTGTCCTGTTAAAGCATTCAAAAATTCGTTTTTCGCCTATTCTTCTAAAAATAACATCAATATTTGATTCTTCCCCAGTTCTAGTATGTAATTCTGAAATAGTTTCCCCATTGCAGTTCTACAGGCTGTCTTTATACTGGTATGAGGTGGTGTGTTATCCCCAAAAACTCGCCCCGATTCATGGAAAATCTCCCACGTGGGTGTCTGTCGTCAGTAAAGGAGCAGCAACAACAACAAGAGGGAGAGTGAGACCGGGCCGTCGTCTCTGATCGTAGCGTGGGAGCTGGCAGCTTTGAGCCGTCTTGGGCAAGTGGCATCTGACCACCCCGCGGATATGGCCCGGCGAGCTGTTCATCTCGGAAACCGAAATAGTTGTGCATCTCGGAAACCGAAGGGAAGGCAGACACCTCGCTGGGGAGTTCGAAGGGAGAGGATTCATGAATCAAAGGCGTTCGTCATGGGTTCGTCGTCGTCGGGAAGCGGCATCAGTTTTTTACAGGACGGTTGTACAGCATTGCATGGTCTATTCACTGGAGTAGGCCATCGGTATATAACTTGCGCTAGACCACTCTTATCGGCGAAGTGTATGATAAGATTGATGAAGTTTTCATCTAATGTGAGGAGGTCGATGTGGGTTGGGGGATCTGGGTGTCGGGAAGAAAAATTGCGCTATTGAGAAAATTTGGGGATATCAAGACCAGGTGGTGCAAATCAGCCTTGACAGCTTGCTCATAGTATGGACATTTCCGGTCGATGAGCGGGTAGTACCATTTGCAGATTGTATCCGGTGAAAATTATGCATCTGTATAGAATTTGTTAATAAATATTTCTTGGGTTCTTGCAAGGCATGATTGGTTGGAAACGGGATCCCTCGGAGTAAGTTGCTTCAGTCGGAGTTTCGTTTCGTGTTGGTACGGGTGTATGCGGTTGACAGGCGGTATACTGGTACTTTCGGTCGTGTCCAAGAATTGAAGAAGCTCCGAAGGCTGTTTGACTCCGGGTCAGCACAGCAGAGAAAAAGCAAGCCTCCTGCTCAACTTCGTGGGCTGCCTGATTCCCTGGTGCCACCGAATCGTGATCAGGAGTACAGTCTATGCCGACATGAATGGTATAGAGTGGTAGGGCCATCGTTTGCTAGATAATTTGGTTTACTGAAGGGTGCGTTGAACATGGTCGTCGAAGTTTTTGAAATGCTTCGTGGAAATCGGCTAATATTCTGATCTTTTTGATATGGGTTTATGGTGGTCGTACATAAGGTAGTTAAGATCGTGGGTAATTGCGAGTAGTGCTGCTTCCGTGGGTGTGACAGTAATTCTGGCGTGCTGGGTGCCCATAAATGTTCTGTCATCTGGGGAAACCCACGTATTTCAACATTTCGTAGCGTCCCGCTCGCATCAGTATCAATGTCGATTTCGTCGGATTGTTTCGTGGTGAATAGCCTGTGACCACGTTTCTGTCTTGAGGTAGCCGTTCTGCAGGCGATGGGGTGGGTTGTCATTGGTGCTGTCAGGAGAGGTCGTTGCCATGAAGGAATGGGTACTGGAAAATCAGGTAAGGGGATGCGATCTTGCTTATCCCAGGCCGTAAGTATGGCACCATTGGTGAGTAAGTTTCTGCTTGAAGTTGTATTGGTCGGTTTGCTAATGAATATTTTTTTCAGTTGGGGGAAGGGCAACCATGATTGGAGGTTTGTGATTTTCGTATGACGTGGTAAGCTAGTGATAGTACAAAGAGTCGCAATATGAAGGAGATTGAGAGCGCGTCGTTGGGTAAGATTCGACGTGTAAGATTCGCCTCCATATGTGAGAATACCGACTGCTGCGGCGCGGGCAAGTGTCTGCACTGCTTTTGCTTTGCTCCTCCGTGCCTTGACTCGGTCCATATTGTGATGTCGTCCTCGTACCAGAATCTCGTTGAAGGTTCCGTGTGATCCTAGTCATGGCTAGATAAAAGAGTCTGGGACTGAGCAGTGAGCCTTAAGAGACTCCTCTGTCGAGGTAGAAGGTACGAGTTGTCCAACCTGGGAATGTTCCTTGAAGCTTATTGGGCTGGGCTTCTAGGAAGTTTTAAACTCGTGTCTCTGCTCGTTGGCTAGGGAAGGCCTTAGGAAGTTCATAAAGTCTGGTACTCCGGCTAACACAGTCAACTGGCTTTCGGAGGTGAAGTGCGAGTACGTAGTCTGGGAGTCTGGAACAGCTTGAACGATTAATTACGCGTCGCAGCAGCGATAGACTATCAGTAGTGCCGAAATTCAGAGGGCAACAAGTTTTCGCTGGGTGTAGAAATGTTCGATATACTCCAGGTAGGGCACTATTCGGTTGCTTATGAGTCTCTCGATTAGTTTACATAGGACGGATGTGAGGGAGATTGCCCGAATATTGGAAAAATTGTTAGGAGAGGTCTGTTTCTTGTTAGGTTTCGGTATCAGATAAATGAGGGATAGCCTGAGATCTAGGTTTGCCAGGAGCCATTTATTTCTTCCAAGGATTTCTACCGTGCTTGTTCTGGAAGGTTGGGGAGATGGGTTCATTGTACGCCGTCGTGTCTGGGGGTCTTGCACTGATATCGGATACGTCGGAGTATGTTGTGGCTTCTTCCAGTAGAGCGGTATATTTAGGTGAGGTATTCCCTTCGCTTCTAAAAGTTGGCAATGTGGTCATTTAAGATAGGGGAATCTTCATTGCTGTAACAGTTTGAAATACAGCAGCAGAGGAGTTGCGCATAATTTCGGCCATTGCTTAAGTGCCTACAGTGGAACTGCCAAACCTTCTTTTCAGCGATAAAAATCCTGACAAAGTAAAAGGACTCAGCCCAGATTACCTCCTCCTTCAAGAAACTTTGGATACCCCGAAAATATCTGGCAACACTTTCGAAAATCGCTCCCTACCACGAAAAGGAGCAATCCCTGGCTATGCAGCAATATCGGTCGATCCGTTGATTCAGGCTCTAAAATTGCGGGTTCCCGCCTCGAACTTGAAAATCCACAAAGTTCTGGCCGTTGTCGCCCAGCCACCAAACGCTAAGAAGTTAGTGTTGGTGTCCGCCTACTATAAAGCCTACTCCGCCTCCACAGGCACCGGCCCCTTTACATGACTCAACACCTCATCAATACGAAACGAAATAACCCCATTCTCGTCGGGGGTGATTTCAATGCACATCATACAGCTTTGGGATATTCAACAAACTCGGCTCACGGAATGAAGCTCGCTGAACTTACTCAAATTTAAATATTGCACTAATGAATGACATCACACAGACATCACATCCATTTTAAAAGGATAACACACCAGACCCTGGTCTTGCGAAATCATGGGTACCGTGCTCTACAACGTGGGGCACTTAACGCTTACCTGTTATCATCACATTTCGCGGCAAACGAATCCGGGACAGTCGGTACAAGAAACAGTGCACCAACCTTAATTGGGCTACCTTTCGAGATCGAAAACGCAGGAAGCGGGACCCCAACCGTACACAAAGGCAAGCTTTGGACGAATAGCATTTCCATTACGGCTAACTATAAGGTTAATCAGAGTGATTTCTTGCGCGAGTTGGTCATTCATTGTGTATGTAAGCGCGGAATGAACAAGGACGAACGAAGCACCGTGTCCCGTTCCCTTCGTTCGTCCATGTTCATTTCACGCTTACTTGCACGATATAAGGTTAACCCGGTGAAACCAAGGCTTAATCAGGCTAAACCAAGCTTTCGCTTCGCATATCCGGGCTTAGCTGAGCTAAGCCACAGCCATTTTTTAGTTTTTTCCTGTTTACAGCCGCGGCTATTTTGGGCAATTCGAGTTGATTTGATTGATTGATTTTGATTGATTGTAGGGTTTAACGCGCCGACGCAACGCAGGCGATGAGGCGCGCCGTAGTGGAGGGCTCCGGATTAATTTTGACCACCTGGGGATCTTTATCGTGCGCCGAAATCTCGTACACACGGGCTTTTTTGCTTTTCGCCTCCATCAGAAAAGCGGCCGCCGTGGCCGGGAATCGAACCCGCGACCTCGTGCTCAGCAGCGCAACGCCTTAGCCACTGAGCCACCGCGGCGGGTTGCAATTCGAGTTGATACTGATGACGACGACTGTGGTCATTTCTCGGATTTGATGAGACAGCTATGACTTTTGCTTTAATAGATCATTGGCATGCTATTTAGGAAGAACGTTTTTCTGGTGACCTCCAAACTAAAAATACCAGTAGTTACATAACAGCGTACTTGATTGCGAAGTTCCCCAAGCGAGCACTCAAGTTCACAAAGATGAAGTGACACGTGTCTCGTGGCGCAGTTTTAATTCATCGCCATCGCCGGTTCCAGTTCTACGACGCTTGCGGCGTTTCTTCGCTCCTGCTGGTCTCCGGCTACCTCGGGATCTTGGCCATCTTCCTCGTGGAGAATCTGGGCGCCGACCGTTTCATTAAAGTAAGAGCGTTTTCTGCAGCGGAGCTGCCTATGACTGGAGCAAACACTGTGTGTCTACGCCGGCAGAAAACCCTGTTAGCATGGCAGGTGGATGTACGTAAGCAATCGGATGCAAGCGGCGCCGAGCCACAAAGAAAAATGGAATGTCGGGATGTCGGGATGTCTCCCGGCGACACACGCGATGGCAACCTGCTTGTGACGTTGTTGGCGCGCCGCAAAGGGAAAAACAATTCTTTCCCCGCTGGTTGCGCATTCGCATGAGGAACGACGCCTAATGCAGCGGTAAGAATCCGGCCGTCGCCTCCACGTCAACGACGTGGCGGTGAGAGAACGAGAGCGCGCCCGTGTTGCCGAACGTATCCATCGCTGTCGAGACGTTCCAGTACCCGGGGAGGAAAAGCGGGACTGTGACGCCAAGTGCAAGACACGGCGTCGAGACGGCGACGACGCTGCAGTCAGAAAAAAAAATGCCTTGAGATGTTATGCAAATAATCTCGTACTGTCGTACCGTCGTGTCCTAAATACAGATTCGCTAGTCAACAACAATTTACGGAGTTCATTGGCAGATCTGTCATATAGCTAAAGCTTTCTTAAAGGCACCGATTGCGACCTGTAAAAAAAATTAGGCTTTTCTCCACAAAGTCGTTGGTTGACCGGAAACCTCTGGCAAGATCTCTGGACAAACGGCGGATGCGGGAAAGCTGCTGCAGTGGTGTCAAAAACGTTACTATACTCGGTGACAACTTAAGAACGGCACCGGAAGTTGCCGCTGTGCCTTATCACCGTAGCCGGATGTTTCTTCGCGCGGCGGAAGTAGGGCGTTACTCGGAATCTTTTGAACATGGCGTGAGCCGTTCCCATGATTTTGTGGACTTAACATGCTTCTAAACGACTCCAGTGACGACAAACAAACTGCGTGACACAAGGCAGATGATATCACTCATTCATAGCAAACCCCTTCCAAAACGCGCGCGCACTGACGTCACGGGTCCGGCTCTTTGGCGGCATGATACACTCCATGAGGTGGTGCCATTCTTGAGTTGTAACCGAGTATAGAAAATCCCGAAGAGAGGAAAGATAAGGCAATAAACACATCGATCATGAAGAAGTACCATAGTACACCGTTATCTCATAAACTGCGCATTCGTACACATTTATACCTTTCGTAGATGCGTTTACTTAGTGCGCAAACAATAGGCGCATGGGTTCGTTCTATGTTGGCGAATTGACTGTTCGAATGTTTGACGACAGATTAAAGGCACTTTCAGCGAAGGTTGGTCGCACTTTTAGCCGACATTCTGCCGCACTTTTTTACGCAGTTTTCAAATCAAAGCTTTCGGGCATATCTCGTTTTTTTTTTACGAAAGAATGGTAAAGTATTGGTTCGCCTGGCTCGTACCGTTTGCGAAGACAGTCCGAATCCACAGCAGGGGCGGTATTCTCGCAACTGTCCCTTTTGAAAACGTCCCTTTTGAATCCCTTTCATCGTGACGTTCTTCCGGTTAAGCAGTGAGCGTTGGCATTAGGTTTGCCGCGCTTGCGTTACATCACTTCCGGTGGTTTGCTTTTCGCCAATCAGGGCTTGCCAAAAGGGACACTTTTGAAAGGGACGCAAAAGGAACAAAACTCGAGAATACCGCCCCACATATAGTGTTGAAAAGACGTTATTAGTAGAAAACGTGCGTGACGATAGACCAAATGCATCTCTGTCTCCGCGGGATATATGTGCTGGTACTGCCCCGTATCTTTTTGCATGTAAATTTCTAACTGAGCGGTGCCACCACCACGATCCGCGGGACATTGGAGCAGTAGGCACGCGCAGTCACCCTCTGTCTGTGCGCTACTTTATTGATGCGACAGAGTACGGTAATGAGCCATTGTTGGGTGTCCCTCGTATCCGCATGGCCTAAGCGTCTTAGCAGGGCAAGAGTCTTAATTACGCGTATTGCGCGCTCAATTCCCGTCACCTTGAGGGTTCACTCTATTTTCTCTTATTGTGAAGCGTATACGTGTTCGCCTAGCTTTCTCTCTCTCTCTCTCTCTCTCTCTCTCTCTCTCTCTCTCTCTCTCCCCCGTTCCGTGACCGGAAACGGACCTTGGCTCCCGCGTTATGGATCCGGCCTCTATCCGATTGCTCCATTTCGACAGATTCGAAGCGGTTTGGAAAACTCAAACGGCAACCAAAGAATCCATCCAGAGAAGGATGGCATTCCCCTGTGTGCCCTAAGGCAGTTAGCCACAAGACGGTAGGCCTAACGTCTTTGAAGTTTGCCGTTTTTGACGTTTAGGACGTTAAGCCTAACGTAACATCTTCGGGTTTAACACCCCAAACCTGTACCCACTCAAAACTTGCTTAGTGAACACCCAGCAGCAGGTACCGATTCGCGCCGTACACGCCAAGCCCAAACGTTAGGACTACGAAGTGCACACTCGAGTGCTGCTGTGGGTCTTCTAGAAAAGTGGTGCATACCTCTAGGGTACCACATACTCGCAGTGTGGGATTGACTGACCAAGGAATCCGTCAGATGAAAGCTTCACATTCACCTATCATCGTCATTAGACGGAGGTGTGCATGATTTTTTTCTTTTCTTTGTTTTCTTTCCAAATGGCTGCACATGTTGTTTCTCGTCGCTGTGAACCCCGTTCCCGTCGGGCCTTTGGCGTGGCCCAGCAGTCACGTGGCGGTTTTTAGGGCGAAGAGATGCAGGGTTCGAGCAGTGATAGGCGCACTGCTTTTCGGATCCTCGCCTCCTAGGAGTTTTACCTCTAACTTATCGTCTGAGCTTTTTCCCACGAACATTGTGATAGTTGTCTGTTAACGATGCGCAATGACAGATCTCAAGCTTCACTACGTCCGCTGTTTAAAACAACGCAATTGTCGCCTCATTTGTATCGCGCGCAGTGAAAGAAGGCGCGGGAAAAGGTAAAAGGCGCGACAAAGGTGCGAGTGAGGTGGAGAACCGCCTCACTGGAGTAACGGCGAACAATACAGAGCCATCATTGGTAGTCATGGATTTATAACTGTGGGAACAGAATTAGTTGCACAACATTGAACAAGTAAGGTTGTGAGTCTCCAACCGGAAAATCGCTATGACCGAAAACATCATTTTTTCCCTTATCCGCCAGTACTGTCCTTATCATGCAGTTCGTATTCTAATCAATCTGAAATATCATTCATTCGAGAGCAGCACCTTTGAAACGAAGCATCTTTGCAGCCACTTTATTTGCAATAAATCGCAGCAGCGCAGCTGAATTTACCTGAACGAGTGAATGAGCGCTGCACAAATGTGATTGTCCCTCTGAAACAGCAAGCTTGCGCTCGTGCGGCCCTTTCACTGAAACGCCTTTCTTTCTAATCAAAATACCATTTGGTCCCTCAACTGCCGGAAGTTTTGCAACAGCGCGATTCTCATCTGAAATAAAAAGAATGGGCAGCCGTTAAAAAAGGTAATCGCGTATATATCTTGTCAGTACCGCATTACGCGAATTCTGCCATCCTTGTTCAACTGATGACTTTCTGAGTTTTAATTCTTCACGTGCAGGAAAGGTACGCTCCGCCGTAAAATTGAACATCGTCTCGCTAATGCGAGTGGTAGCGCTAAAGGCGGGGCAAACGCCGCTTAGTTACACACGGTAGCAGGCGACAGGATTCGAACGCCGCAGCCTTCACCTTTACATATATACATACACACCGATTGCCCTGAGCGTTGCCTCGCTGCACGTTTTGTTTGCTTGTGCAGAATTCTTCCCGTCGAGGGTCACGATTGAGGAGTTTTGCACTCGGACAGAACTACGTTGCCTGGTAACGTTCATTCGTGGCGTTGTACGTGATGTGCCGGATTCGTAACAATGGCCTAGGGCCCACAATGGGTGGGGGACGACGGTAGGTGCTCAGAACGCCTTTACGTCGAGCGCCACTTCAATGAAGCCGTTCCATCGAGCGCTGTTTGGTCGAAAGGCGTTTCACCCAGGACATTTCATCGAATTAGGTCACGCACAGTGGACCAGGGCCTTTGGAGTGCATAGACAGAAATAAATTGTTTTTCCCTCGAGCACCTGTCGTCAGGACAACTGCTCCTTGCGTTAGTTTTTTTGTATTCGAGCATGTATTTTTCTTAAAGTGTTTCCAAGTGCCTCCAGGTGATCGGAGTGCAACACTCTATGGAAGAGATGCTAATTTTGTGGCCTTCATCCAACGACTCGGCGCCTTAGCCTTCACGTCCACCCCCCACCCCAATAATATATAATTTGGTGGTTACGTAAATTTACCAGACCTTCTCCTGAATTTCTCAGGACTTGTTGGCTCGAAGAGGCCGAGGAACTAAAGGACGAGTTTCCAACAGCTGCCTTGAAGCTGGCATGCTTGTCCAAGACTTACGTCGTGGGGAAGCCGCGCCCGCGAGAGAGAGAGAGAGAGAGAGAGAGAGAGAGAGAGAGAGAGAGAGAGAGGCAGAGAAAGAGAAAACATTTTAATGAGCTCGCAACCCTAGTCCGGGAATTCATGCGTTACCCAAGTTGTCAATCTTCGCCAGTGTCGCCAGGAGAGCCTGGTCCTTTAGTTGGCAGCTGGTCAACAGTGCCACCCAAAGCTCAGGAAATAAACAGGTTGAGAGGGGTGGTAGGGCTGTTTTGTGAGCGCATTCCAGAACTAAATGTTTTACCTAGTTGACAAAATTTGCATACCGCAGTGTACTGTGGGGGACATAGTAAATTCATTCAAACCGGGTGTAAGCATGACGCTGTTAATGCTTTGCGCACAGCTGATGCGCGCACCAATTCTATTTGCCCTACCGTCAAAATCTCGTAGACATAGGTCGCATCTCTTCAGAAAATGCATCTTCAATGGGCGCACTCTGCGTGAATGATGAGCTATCGCTCGAGCTCCGACCACCACGAACTCTGCGCGTTCACTGCGCTTTCGCGCCGGCGGCGCCGATCAGCTTTTTGTGTTGAACACAGAGTCTTAGTAAGTAGGTATACTAGATATCACGTGACGGATGGTGAGGTCGTCTTGACCAGCTCAAAGAGATATACGCGTGAAAGCGGTTGACATGTTTAACACAACACACATTTAATGCACACTTGAAAAACCCTAACGCAAGGCCCTCCAGAAATCATTTGCCAACATTCTATAAACAGTCAAAACTCAAACTAAATATCCCAAAATACAGTTTAAAGCAAAACCCAAAAATCTCTGCAACAAAGTTCTACACAATTAGTCCAAACACACTAATTCCATTCAGCCCTACTTAATTGCGTTCGAACCACAACTCTTTAGTTTTATCCTACGGTTGCGCCCCTAATGGACTGGCCTGCCCCGCTGTCGTCGGCGCTGACGTGTCGCACGGTTGCGAGGGCGCGACTCGATGGTAGCCGTCCTCGTCTCGATTCGATGCCGGCGTTCGATGCGCTCGGTCATTCCCTGGACGGCGTGGGCTTCGCGCGTCCTGACGTTTCCTCTGTGGCCACCCCCTAATAGCCGCTTCCGCTGGAGGTCCCAGGTAGGTCTCGGCACGAACGTAGCCCTTCGGGGCCGTCGAAGTCGAAGGTCGACGAAGCGTAGACGTTGGCCGCAGGTGTCCGACCGACAACGCTGGGGCCACAAAGACACAGGTTCGTAGTGAGCCTAGGATGCCGCAGCCGATTCCAAGTCGGCCCGCTCCCGCCCAGGATTGGTAGACATAGTCGATTGCCTGGCCGAGTACCCCTGGCTACACTCTTAGGCAAAAAGGACTAAACGTTCGTCCTTTCGGGGACTAACGACCTCTGCCACAATCATTAGTACCTTTGGGGACTAACTGTGAGGGGACGAACGGTTAGTCCCCCACTCGGATGGTCCGTTCCGATACTCCCCAAGAACGAACTGCGTAGAGTGCAGAAAAAAGAAAGAAATTCCGGCACCGGCAGGGATCGAACCCCTGACGCCCGGAAATATACACAAGGAACCCGACGCGCTATCCGCTGGACCACGCCGCCAGGTGGTAGATAATATTAATACGATAATACGATAATTCGATAATTCCTGATAATTAATGATAATTCCTGATAATTCGATAATTCCCGATTAATACGATAATTCCCAGGGCAGTGCTTTGCTTTTTGAGGCTAGAGCAGGTTGCCTGCGAACTAAGAGTTTTGTGAGGAAGTATTCACAAAATGATGGGGTATGTGTGGTCTGCGGAAAAGAAACAGAAACTATGCGGCACATACTGTTAGAATGTGAGGGTATCCATCCAAATCTACATGAAGGGAATAGTGGGCTTTCAGAAGCCCTAGGATTTAAGGGTATCAGAGAGGAAGTTAACTTCAAGGCTGTCGAGGGGACGAAAAGAAGATTAGAATGCTGGTGGACGAAAAGCAGAGAGGGGAATATTGCCTAGGACAGTTACCACCTGTAACAGGGAAAAGAAAGTATTTCGGGCGTAATAAGCTTTAGTGCCTGCCCTAAGCAGCGCTAGTATTAAACCAAGAGTGTAAAACATGGTTATATTAGTCTTTTTTGGTAAGATGACATGTCATCACCCCGCTTCAAAGGGAAACCAATAGGAATCATCATCATCATACAGCGTGTAGTTCTGTGCATAACGCAACAGATCCATTGCAACTGGTGCACGAATTTTTATCTGTGCAAGCGAACGTGACCGGGTTTTCCGCCTTGCGCTTAGCGCTTTGCTAGATTTAGGGACTATTGCTCAGTTCGATTCGAAGTAGAGCCTCACAACCACAGTTTTTCTCGTAAATAACAATCAACTCGTCATCGCCTAGTTGAGATAGGTAGCTGGGCGATCGGACGACTCATTTGTTTCCGCACAAATTAGCGCAAGCTAAGTGCTTTCTTAGTGTTCGATACATATGTTAAGCGCTCTATGTAACGTATGTGAAAGGTGTCGTCTGTGTGAGTGTCAGAATAAGGAAACATGCCATATTTTCCTGCATCGGCGAAAGCGAATTCGGTGTTGCTTAGCCTGAATTCTTCAAATTTGCGTCGCTAGATGATTGCGACTGGGAAATGCAAGCGGGTTTTACAGCAGTTGCAGCATTGTCATAGCTTTGGTGCCCAAGGCAATTATGTACCGAGTGTAAAAGATAACTTCGAGACGCTTACGTGTAGCGAGCATTTTTGTTTTGCAGTTGTCATCAGCAACATGCATTTTTTCTCGTCTGTTAAACATATACATATTCATTAGGCTCAGGAATCCCCTTTTGCTATTGTCACTATATATATATATATATACTTTTTGCGTTACTGTTAAGGCGCTTGAAAGCTTTCATAGGCCGTTATTACCTCGCACGAATTGTATGCAACACAGCGTATCAACAAAACCTCGCCGAGAAGCGTATGGCAATCGCGCTTCGCCGCTCCTTGCCATTACCCGCCGCTCCACTAACCCTAGGCGATTTTCTTATAACTAACATCAATATTTTCTCCGGTGGCACCATCTAAAGCACCCAGTGACTATGGCTTGTGTTTTGGAAATATAAAACTGTTCAGAGACATATGCGCGAAAGGGCAACGACGACGGCATTAGGGGGTTAACGACGCCGCAAAGAGGATAACTGCATGCGTTTCGTCTTCCCGTTACTCCTTATAGATCGGCGGGGACGAACAGTTAGTCCGCATTTATGCACACGGCACGTACTCTGCCGCAGATACTCCCCTTGAAGATGAACGGTCGCCCGCGAAGACTAACGGCTGTATTTTAGTCCCTATTTTAGTCCTTTGTGCCTAAGAGTGTAGTTCGTAGAAACTCACTGGCTGCTTCCGCCTCCTGGTTTCTCGCCTCTTCCCTGCTCCTTATGCGCCCGGCTTTTAACCTTTCTGGGCTTGATCGCGGCGCACTCTCATTGGCTCCTTGCCTTTTCGTTCCCATATGTGGTCATCACGCCACTGGCCTCCTGCACGGCGTTCTCTGACTGGCTGACCAGTGCGCTGCCATATTTGACCGTGATGCCTACGGGTTTAGGCGCGGCGTTCGTTCATTGGTTCGGTCCTGACGCGCACTTCAAATTGTCGTTTATTTGTTCTTTTCTTCCCCTTTTTTTTTTCTTGGGGGGGGGACGGGTTGATGCATCCCTTCTGAGGGGGTGCCCTGACAAATGACACCAGAAAGCAAACTGCAGCAGAAAATACCTGTCGTCGTGAGATCCCAGCTTCTGGCTTGGGCTTGGCATGACAATTTTATTCTTCAGCGGTTTTTTGGATTTGCGTTCTTCACTACGCATTTACACGTGTACGAGCTGCGAGGTAGCCGAAATGCCCCCTTGGCTGTGGTAGTCGTGAGCCATGGCAAATGCGTGCTTGGTGAAAGAGCAGGCAGTGAGTGATCGTACCAACGTTGGTCGTGCCGGAGTCGAAGGAACGTATGACTGAGCGGGATCCCGACGCAAAAATTGTAGCTGACGAAAAAAAGAAACCAAGTGTACTTCGACGAAGATTAGATAGGAAAGATACGGGCGCCTGCAGCCGTCCATGTCTTGTCTTCGCTCACGGCTGTTTAACGCCACGTTTTCCTTTTTCGTCAAGTATGAACCAACAGCACCGGTTCGCCACGAAGGCGACGTTTTCATAAGCACGCTCTAAAATATTTCCAAGCTCTTCAAACAACTTATTATTTCATATAACAAAATAATAATGTAAGAGATAGTTTCCAACCAAATATTAACATTGTTCTTCACTGCTTGGTCTCCGGAATAATAACGTAAGAGATAGTTTCCAGCAAAATATTAACATTGTTGTTCACTGCTTGGTCTCCAGTATAGTAGGCACAACTGTTCCGAGAAAAATGCTCTTCATTTGCTTTCTTTTTATTTCTTAGCTTTTAAACAGCCTGTTTCATTTTTCGCTTGTATAATACGTAGTATTCTTTGCATTTTTTGGCGCTGTGTTCAAATATACGGCCACTAAAACGTTTCAATCCAATCCAATGATGAAACTAAGGCGAGCGCATGGTGTAATGGCGACCCATGACGACACAGACGGCGTTGTTGAGAGCCGCATAGACGCTAGCGCCAGTTTCCTCTCTATAGTGTATATCGTAAAAAACTATGGTTGTAGAAGTGTTTGTAGACTAGACAGTTGCTCCTTCCAGCCAGGCTAATCGCTTCTGGCTATAGCCACGCATACATACAATTTACACGTTTTAGAACAACCCATAACGGCTTCGCTGGTCGTCCTTCCTAGAGTGGAATGACCAAATGTGAATACCGCCAACTTGAAAACAGGACCAGCTAGGAAAAAACAATTGGCGAATGCGCTAACATTTCCACGTTCGCGCGACGGAAATCCTGTATCGGCCATTAGGCGAAGAGTCAATGAACAGGGAAGTAGACAACAAGGGCAACGCACCTGAAAACTGCCCCGCACTATGGGCGTTCGGGCAATTGACTTCCGGACAGGTCCGGGCCCGTGTCGCTGGTTCCGTACGTGTTTGCTTCATGTACCCTGTAGCACTGCCGATGAACGCTTTCGCTATTCTAATTGTTCCTGCAAACATTGCGAACATTATCCCCAGCCCAGAGCGGCACTGCGTGATTAGCCTAACATGGCAGTTAGGGTATATGTTTTTGCTTCGCTTTTATTCCAGCGCTCTCCAAAGGGACTATTGAATTCGTTTGTTGCTGTAACTTTTTCCATCAATTGCGTTGGTATAGCTCCACCTTAGGGGTTTTTGACACCGCGAATGTCCTGAAGTCTCCGTTGCGAATCACACGGCAAGAAACGGCACTATAATGTTCGACATATCGGGGCTTTACAGAGCTAATCTTTAAATTTCTGCGTCCTTTCCGGCCACTTACGTTCCTAGTTTTCCGCGTATCTTAGTCGTCCTTCAAATCTTGCTAAATCGGAGGGGCGGGCGAACGACGAAAGCAACGACAGGCACTGCTGTGGCCCCCGTCCACGGTCATTTTTCGAATTACGTCGCAATGGTAACATTAAACTCCTCCGAATGGCGTCTATCTGATCTTATCAAACGACTGCTGCCTTAAATATAAAATATGCGCTACCAAAAATAGATTCGTGGGTATTGGATTAAATATACTATGGGCATTACTGACGTCCAGCAGCAATGCTTGCCAGCGCGAATTTTACCCTCCATCCTCGCTGTGAGACGATTTCCATTCGCGCTGGCAATAGTCAGTACTCATCGTTCCATAAGTCAGTTTCTCTAAAAAGGCATCCTCCACGTCACCGGTGCTGTGTGTTTTTTGCATGGGTATGCCGTACCCGTTGCCACTTCAAGGACCGGGTAGCTGGACGGGTGGCGCCACCACGCGGCACTCCCCTTGTTAGTGAAATGAGCCCTCCAGTTGTTTTTACCCCGTGTGTTTCTGTGTTTTGAATATCTTGGTCGCGTTGTGAGCGGATATGCGCGTTGAAGCGAAGTTTAGAGAGATGTTTTGGGTTCTTAGATGCATTAAGAGATACGTAAACTTGGACGCTTCTACATTTGGGCATGAGCTACAATGACATGAGCGCTTATTGCAGCTATCTACACTTGGCTCCCCCCTTTCTGAGTACGAATAAAACTGCTATTATTAGTTTTCATTTCTCCTTAAATGCACAAACGGCTACGCAAATTTATTTGACGCGTTTAAGTTTGGGAGTGGGCTTGATTGACATGAGCGCGTTTTGCAGTGCTCTGCGGATGGATCCGCGTAAGCTCAGTAGGAATACCTCTTAATATTATTATTCATTTCTACCATTCTAAGGTATTTTCACTGGTTTCAATGACTGCGGTTTCCACGCCAATCTGAACGCTGGGATACCTCGATATGGGTGTTTCGAAGAGAAAGGCACTTAGGTACGAGATCGATTCCTGTGTGGCCGTGGGAACGTCGTGGTACTTTACAGGTGAGCTTGGTGTCTTGTGTTTTGGTGAGCGACACTGTGACCGCATGGGGGCCTCAGAGCCGAAGGTAAACTCACACTTTGTAGCAGTCATTTTGTCAAGAACCAAATTTATTCAATCACCCAACAGCCAAAGCAACAAAACGTCCTCCGCTTCCCATTTCTCCCCGTGCATGGAATAAAGGCTGGCACCGGTACCTCAAAAATGTGGCAGTATTAACGTGAGCCTGTGTCTTTTTAATACTGAAGTATTCTTTCCCGAGCACCCAAAAAATTGTGAAAGACCTTGTGAAGAAACCCAAAACGAGCGGCTAGTTGCCTCAAATAGGGGTGCATCCGTTCGAGTCCTCCAGCAAAGACGCATCTCCTACACGCTGGAAGCAATTACGGTTTGCAGAAGTGGGCATGGAGGTGCAGAATTGGAAATGACAGGAGCACGAGACGACACGGCAGCAGTGGCTTACTGCTTTATTCGACGCATGAACTGGCGTCAGCACAAAGTACAAGTCAAGAAGAAGCACACAAAGGGCTGCCGGTTTATGAAGCCAGCGCACACTACGTCACCGTCGTGCAGACGGGCGCTCAGATCTTATCAAGAGATAGCACCGCGCGCGCGCTACGATGAACACTGCAAGATGCCGAGGTGCCGGACGTAACATCCCTCCCCTCTTAAGCCAAAAGTTCACATCAACTTTTTTTTTCAGCACATGTACAGAATACGCATAACAACAAAATATGCAATCACTCATTGCAAAAAAAAAAAAATCACTCGTTGATTGATTGTGGGGTTTAACGCGCCGACGCAACGCAGGCGATGAGGCGCGCCGTAGTGGAGGGCTCCGGATTAATTTTGACCACCTGGGGATCTTTATCGTGCGCCGAAATCTCGTACACACGGGCGTTTTTGCTTTTCGCCTCCATCAGAAAAGCGGCCGCCGCGGCCGGGAATCGAACCCGCGACCTCGTGCTCAGCAGCGTAACGCCTTAGCCACTGAGCCACCGCGGCGGGTAAAAATCACTCGTACATCAGCCGGTCAGGCGCCAGTCGACTCCAGGTACTGCGCCGAAATGGGGTTGGCGAGGCAGCACGGCTACTGACAGTTTCTTCGCACGAGTCACTTAGATGATTGTTCTCAGGGAAACCTACCCAATCAGGTTGCACATCTTGTTCTCTCGTACATTGAGGCACACAGGTTGCTGCCTTCAAATGACTTGCATGCACAAATCTTATGCGATGTTGCACACGAACCAGAAATGTGACATCAGACAGAACCTTGATCACTTTGCCCCGAAACGACGTGATGTTTTCCCCTCTGACCGATTTCACCATGACCGCATCCCTTACACAAAAAGTGCTAGCAGCACCGCGACGTTTGTTTGCGGTACTCTCAATCTGTTTCATTTTATCTTTCATTGCTTGAGTCATGTCTGGTTTCAGCTGGGAGAGGCGCGTTCGCAATTTCCAACCGAGAAACAGTTCACTTGGTGTCTTTCCAGTGAAAGAGTGGGGAGTCATTCGGTACGAAAAAAGAAAGTTGTCTGCCTTGTGCTGCATGCTTCTGGCGCACTCGGTCTTTTGATCAACAAGTAGGGATTTCAACAGCCTTTTTCACGGTCTGAAGTGCACGTTCCGCGGCACCGTTTGACTGTGGATGGTAAGGCGGGGTCAGAGTGTGCTTTACACCATTTTTGCGAAGGAATTCTTGGAATTCCGAACTAGCAAACTGGGGTTCATTGTCCGTCACCACTTCAACCGGCAAACCATAGGACGCGAACACGGGGCGGACAACTTCAACTGTTTTCTGCGCAGTCGTGCTGGTCATCAGTTTAACCTCCACCCGCTTTGAGGGCGAGTCAACCATGACCAAGAAGGATCAGCCCTCTTTTTATGCGAAGTTCATGTGTACGCGCTCCCAGTTGTTAGAACACCACATCCATTGCGGCAATGTTGCGGCCGGGATCGAAGCTCGAACGCTATCACAAATTCTGCATTTCTTGACACACTCCTCAAGATCCTTGTCGATGTTAGGCCACCACACCATTCCTCGAGCCAACATCTTCGTTTTGTTAATCCCAGGGTGCTCTTCGTGCAGTAGGTCTAAGATGTGTTTCCTCAACGAACTGGGAATGACTACGCGGTTGTTCTAAAGAAGGCAGTTCATTTCTAAGGAAAGCTCATACCTTCTGATAAAATATGGCTCTAGCGCTCTGTCGACTGCTTTAGGCTAACCCTGCCACATCATTTCGCGAATCATTCTGAGTTCGTCTTTGTCAGTTTCTTTGGATACTTCTTTAGCCGTCAGTGGCATGTATGGGATGGGTGAAAAGTAGTTCACCGTTTCGTCAGTAGACCTCCGAGGCAATTTAAATCTGACAAGCCATCTGCATTTCCAATCGAGCCACCCTTTCGGTACTCAATCTAATACTGATAACTAGCCAGCAAATTTGACCAGCGGTGCAGGCTTGCTGCTGCACCAGAATTTGCATGTTTCTTTGGGTCGAAAATCTAGGTCAGCGGCTGATGGTTCGTCAAGATAGTGAACATTCGCCCATACAGATATTTATGAAACTTCTGTATGCCGAACACGATTCCAAGTGCTTTTCTTTCAATGTGCGCATAGTTTCTTTCCGCTGGATTCAACGTTCACGAAGCGTACGCCACCGTTCTATCTTCCCCGTTTTACAACATGAGAGATAACGGCAGCCACGCCATGCGCAGATGCATCACAAGTTAGCCTCAGTAGCTTTGATGCGTCGTAGAGGAGCTCTTTGCAACACTCAAAACTTTCTTGGCATTCTTGGGACCAGTTCCAGTCATTTTCTTTCGTTAGCAATTTATGCAAGGGTTCGAGCATTTCGTCAACAGCTGGTAAGAACTTTCCGTAAAAGTTCAAAAGACCCAAGAAATCCCGTAGCTCCTTTTCGTTTTGTGGCTGAGACACGTTCCGTACAGCCTCAGCCCTTTGCCGCTTATCTGGTGCCCGAGATATCGAACGCTGCTTTAAAAAAATTTGCATTTTGCGACATTTGCGCGAATGCAATGCTTTTGAAGCTGCTTTAGAACGCGTTCAGTGTTTTCTGCGCATTCCTTTTGAGTTTCGCCGGAAATCAGTACGTCGTCTTGCCAGGCAGGAGGCCAGGCCAGGTCGTCTTGCCAGGCCGCTTGCCAGGCCGTAGGGCATGCAGACGTTTGAACCGAAACAACCCCAGGTGTGTGTTCACCGTCAGAATCTCCTAGGAGTGCTAGTCAAGCTCTAGTTGCAGATATGCTTTTGACAAGTCTAAAACAGTGAAAACTGTTCCCCCTGCTAGCGTTGCAAAAATATCTTCAGGCAGTGGAGGTGGATATTGATCTATCTTCAAATGCGGATTTACCGTCACCCGATGGTCACCGCAAAGCCTCACACTTTTGTCGTCTTTCAAAACTGTTACTAGGGGTTTTGCCCAGTCACTGTGTGGGACTCTGTAGATAACGTCGGCTTTTTCCAAGCTTTTTAGCTCAGTTTCTACGCTTCCGTAAAGCGCGCAAGGCACTGGCCTCGCTTTGCAAAAAATTGGCTCGGCAGTTTCCTTCAACACCAAGCTTCCTTTGAAACCTTTGAAGACGCCAAACCCTTTTTCAAACACGCCACCGTACTTTTGTTTCAACGACATCTCCGTTTTGACCGTGTTTACGGACGTCACTAGTCTCCAGTTTAGGCGCCCTTGCGATAACCAATCCCGGCCCAGCAAATTCGGCATAACAAGACCCTTGACGTCTCGCGCAATGATCAACGGCAAAGTGTGGTCCTTCCCTTCATAGGTTACACGAACCTGAACACGCCCTATTACTGGTATCGACCTTTCGTTGTAGGCTGTTAGCCTTACGTTTGTCTTTTGACACTGCTTGTGGGGAAATTTTTCGAAACTCGCTCTCGCTCATTATTGAGACTGCCGCACCTGTGTGAACTTGCATCTTGACCTGTTTGCCGTCAATCACTACGCTTACAAAATACGCCCCCAGTTTGGGCGTTGTTTCCACTTTAACAGCACAGTCTCATCAGTGGCAGCATCTACGCTCGTTACAGACCTAATGTTAGTTCTGCACATTTTAGCCAAGTGTCCCGTTTCAGAGCATTTATAGCACTTGCTAGCTAAATGCGGACACTTCTTTCCGCCATGCGCACTACCGCACCTAGTACACGCAACATGAGCCCTTGAAAGCGGAAAGGTCTTTTTATCTGATGCTGCAGACTTTCGTGGCCAGCAGACGTTTTTCATGGCACTGGCGCTGCCTGCTGTGTCGTTGCTGCGCACTTCCTTGCTCTGTGCTTGCGCTGCTTCCATCCCCAACGCGGAGCTGTAGGCCTTTTCGAAGGTGAGGTCTTGGTCTTCCGATGCGAGAAGCTTGCACCGGATGGCGTCGTTGTGTAGTCCCACGATGAAGCGGTCTCGAATCGCCTCTTCCACAAACGTGCCGAAGTTGCACGTGGCTGCCATCCTCTTGAGCTCCACGACGAAGTCACTGATTCCTTTACCGGGGCGTTTGTCTCGACGGTAGAACTTGTACCTTTCCACTACCACGCAGCGCTTCGGTGTGTAGTGCTTTCGCAAGGTCTTCACAACATCTTCGAAGCTGGCTTTCTGCAGGAGTGTTCGGAAACAACAGTTTTTGAAGCGTTGTAAACGCGGCCTCCCCAATGAGTGCCAAGAACGCCTGCTGCTTCGTTGCCTTCTCTATCTTGTTTGCAGTTGCGAATCCTTCGAAGCGTTGAACGTAGACGTCGAAGTCAACTTGTTCCGGCGAAAATTCCGAAAGGTCGACGAGAACCCCGCTGCTACTCGCCATGGTAGTTGGTTGTCCCGTTGTCATCGCTCCCTGCGTTGAATCCATCCCATCCTTGTCGCCATTGTTGGGTTTGGAAATGACGGGAGCACGACCACACGGCATCAGTGGCTTACTGCTTTATTCGACGCATGGACTGGCGTCAGCACAAAGTACAAGCAGAGTCCTTCAATGTCTTTCTGGTAGAAACTTCGCCGTCACGCTATGGGACAGCTTCGTACGCTGCCCAGGGAGGCCTCGCCGCGGCGCTGGCGTTGATCGGAGTGCAGCAGGGGGCGTGGTCAGAGCGCGTTTGGCAGGGAACGAACCACGGAGTAAGATAAAACAGACGCTCGCCGTCTTATCAGCAGTTTCTATTTTGCTTTACGTGTCGTGGGCCGCTCAAATGGACTTGTCATTTTGTGAGGGGCGAAAAAATTTGGTGCGAACGGGCATGCTGCTACAGCTTTCCTGCCTGCCGGTTTGGCTACAGAGCAGCGGCGGCCGCCCGATGCCCTCCTTTTGCGTTGGCGCCCCTCGCGGTAGCCTTTGTCCCCGTACGAAACTTGGGCGGGAGTTTCGTTACCAGAGAAGCATTGAAGGACTCTGGTACAAGTCACGAAGAAGCACACACAGGTGGGCTGCCGGCTTATGAAGCCGGCGCACACTACGTCACCGTCGTGCAGACGGGGCGCAGATCTTATCAAGAGATAGCACCGCGCGCGTGCTACGCCGAACACTGCAAGATCCCTAGCTGCCGGACGTAACAGCCTCAAATAGGGGTGCATCCGGCCGAGTCCTACAGCACAGACGCATCTCCGACACGCTGGAAGCAGTTACGGTTTGCAGAGGTGGGCATGGAGGTGCAAAATTAAACACAAAAATCGTCCAGCCCTGTGTTTAACGAAGACTATAGTTGAAGGCGAAGAATTCTGCGTGCGAAATCGAATGAGAAATGGTCAAAGTGAAGGACGTGGGATAAAAATACCAAACTGCGCACTGGTTTAATTCAAACCTCAATCAGGGAAAGTTTAAATCGAGAAGCAACCAATGCAACCCACACGACAGAACTATGCGATAAACCATCATCATCGTTGGAGGGAGGAGTGCATAATTTCTTAAGCGTAGGTGGCAGCTTGTAAAACGATCGCAGCATTCCGTTGCAAAACTGAGGGCAAGTTTGTATGGCACCCTCCAGTCTATCGTCCTTCAGCCCAGCAGGACTTGTTTTTTTGGAAAACCATTAACCAACCAACCAAACCACCATTAACCAACCAACCAACCATTATCGAGCAACGATTGGAGTCCTTGTAAAGCAATGGTTTTCCACGAGAAGCAATAACGTTCTACTATCATGCGGTATTCATTTTGTAAACAATTCCTGATTATTGTATTACGTGTATTTCTGTGAAATTAAAGACTTTCGTACCGTAGTAATAAAGTTACGTAAACGCCATACATAACAATTTCTGTTTTGAGGTAAATCTTAGAATGCATGCCACAAATTTGTCTTTCGCTTGTGCACGACGCCGTTTGTCATCAACTGACAAAGGCCAGCGCCGCAGCATTCCTGGATAGGCTGCACACACCCGCTTTGTAGCAACATTTAGCTGCAATATATTCCTCGTTTCGCCATACTGCGCGCAAGTATGAAACATTTGCACGAAAGAACGGACTTGCACTTCCAGCTTGACTGCCAGCTTTGCGCTTTGAGCATCGTCTGCTATTTGTAATTACAGAGTACAGTCTAGTCCACTTATAACGATATCCATGTGCCAAGAAAATCCCATCGTTATAACCGATAATCGTTATAAGCGGGTCGAGAAAAAAAAAGCCACAAGAGAGATCAAAACATTTTATTAGCATGCAAGTGAGGTAATGCGACTACTCGTTTGCAGAAAAGCCATAGTCAGTCAGCTTTGACTGCTTCACGCGAAGCTGACACACATCTTTTTCGAGAGCATCTAATTGCTCCAGGCAATTAGATGCTCGCCGCAGCGCCGCAGGCGAATCGGCCATGCGTCCGAACGTTCAGTCCGACTCCGCAGTGAAACTGGTGAAACGTTGAACGGAGGCAGATGCGGAGAAAAAAAAAAGCACTCAGTTCGGCGCGCAGAAAAGGCGAGGGAAACTTGCGAGCTGCGAGCAATACGAGCCGAACTGGCCGAACCAGCCGAACGTTGGTTCGGCCGTACGCGCGGACGAGGCCAAAGCAGCGGCTCCGGGAGGGGAGTCGGGAAGAAAAGCTGCTCCTCCTCTCGCTTGGCGCAGTCGACTCGTTTTCTGAGGGGTGGACGGGATGCAAGGCGCGTCGCGTGCTGTCGGCGCCGAGTGCCGGCGCCAGCGACGGCGGCAGCTCGCATTTTCGGCGCACGCGGTAAGCGGATTCAATCGCTATATCCGATATCGCGGTTTGGGAGCATCGTAATAAGCGGGTTATTTTACCATAGAAACAATACAAAATTGGACGGTGCAATCGTTGTCCATCGTTATATCCGATATATTGTTATAAGCGGTATCGTTATAAGTGGATTCGACTGTATTGGCGTAAGTCAGACATATGGCATGCCTTGTAGAGCTCATTTCCACGCTCAAGATTTACTGATCTGGAAAAGTCGTTCTGGGTATCTATGCATTGCAAGCCACACATCAGCAGAACGGCTGAAAGCCATGCCAATAACGCTGAGCTGATCGCTACCAGCATTCCACTTACGAGCGCTTCGCCACGGCCGGCGCTGTTCGCTGAAGCGACGGTGGTGCCATACAACGGCCGCCTGGTCCATATAGGAAACGTAAAGCGAGCATTTGTCACGCTACCTCGTCCTGGGAATCGACGGTCACTCACACGAGCCTGTTCTACATTGTGTGCATTGTCTCGTACTTCATGTACAGCCTATCTCGTACTTCATGTACAGCCTATAATGGTCATCCTTAACATGTATATCATCATGCCGTTCTCTCGTACGTCATCATCATCGATTCTTGTGTCGGTGTACGGAGACGGCTGCGCGACCGACTAAACGTCGCACTCCATCACTTACTTAGAGGCCTTACAGTGCTAGTATAAAGGCAAAAGGACACAGTACTGTGGATATATATAACACCATGCGGTCCAGTACACTGTTCTTTATCTTTTACAGTTTGCGCAGGCACGTAACTGGCAGTCCACACACAGCATGCCAAGCACAGGGCGAAAAGCGGTTGGTGCCATACTGCTGAGTTTCTTGGTGTGCTGCTCATTTCGGATGGCGTCTGGCTTCAAGGACTGGTACTTCGGCGTTGACAAGGTAAGCATTTGCATTCTTTAGCAGCAACGTTGGTTAAGCTGGCCTTGAAGGTCACATGTGGCACTCCTTCACCCACTCTGGTGGTGCCTATTGTGTCGCAATACTTACCCTGCCCAAGGTTCACGGGGATTTTAACTATGAGTGCGACCTGGCAGTTGAACATACATCTCAATAATAACACATTGTTTTAAACTTACACACGACTAGGTGCGGCGCGAACGAACCGAAACGTGATATGAGATGTTTTGCCCATTTGGTTGAGAGGAGGAACTACTATAAAGCGGAACGAAGTAAAATTCGGGCCAAAATGCCCCCTTGGGGAATTTTAAAATATGCCATAGTGTTCATTGTGGGTATTATTAGCACTTAGCATTACCGTGCGCCCTCGAACGAGGTACCGTTTAAGTGCGCGGGCTAACGGCCGGGTCAACCACTTAAAGGGACCATGTGACCAACCGATTTTTGGGGAGTATATGTTCGCTATCCCAGACGAACCGGCATCACTTGAAATATTGCAAAGGGGAACGTCTTTGCTAATAATTTCGTTGAATATTTCGAAGCGCAGCTTTTTCGCTCTACGATTTATGAGTATGCTGCCAAGACGAGCGCAGGCAACCATGATGGCGAACCGAGCGGCAACGTGCTTTTTCATTTCATTTCATTTATTGGTACCCTCAAGACCGGGAGGTATTACAGAGGGGAGTGGTACTTGCACATGGGGGGAAAAAGTACAGAAATGCAGCAGTTGATATGCATGTTATTACAGTGGTGCGGCTCCTACTCATACAGTCTTAGCCAATAGCGTTTTTAAACAATTCATGATCTCGGATAGTTGCTATTGATGCGGGAAGGTGATTCCATTCAATGCTCGTGCGTGGTAGGAACGATGTGTAGCAGCCATTTGTTCTGCATAATGGGACTCCGACCTTGTGACGATGATCTAGACGAGGTGAAATATAATCTGGTAGGGATATAAGTTCTTTATGTAATTGGGGATGGTGATATATTTTGTGGAAAAGAAACAATCGAAGAATCTGACGGCGGGATGCTAAAGATGGGAGATTCAAGCTAGATTTCATTGCTGATATGCTGGCGGTGCGGTTATAGTTAGAGAGAATAAAACGGACAGAATTATTTTGAACCATTTCGACTGAGTGTATTAGATTAGCATATACAGGATCCCAAACCGAGGCAGCATATTCTAATTTGGGGCGAATCAGTGTTTTGTAGAGGGTGAGTTTTAAGGAAGAAGGAGCTTTAGCAAAGTTGCGACGTAGGTACCCAAGCATTCTGTTTGCTTTAGCAATTATGTGTTCAGTGTGGATTGCCCAATTTAAATTGCTGGTTATGTGTAAGCCTAAATATTTATAGCTAGAAACGGTATCCAATGCAAGATTATTAAGATAGTAGGTAGGAGGTGGATTAGTTGTTCTAGACACTCTCATAACTTTGCACTTGTTGACGTTGAGTTTCATTAACCATTTTTGACACCAAGTTGAGACAGCAGTAAGGTCAGTTTGAAGAGCAGTTACGTCGGCATCGGAGGTTAATTCACGGAAGATTACACAGTCATCAGCAAATAAGTGTACATGAGAATAAAGACACGCAGGTAAGTCGTTAACATAAATAAGAAAAAGAAGAGGACCAAGCACTGACCCTTGCGGTACTCCAGACTGAACAGCGGTGCGGCGGCTATTCACCCTGTTAGCTGCGACATACTGAGAGCGATTGTTAAGAAAGAATTCAATCCAGGTTAGTAATTTCCGGTCAAGGTTTAGTTGAAGTAATTTATGCATTAATAAACTGTGGGAAACTTTGTCAAACGCTTTAGAAAAATCTACAAATATGCAGTCGGCCTGGGAAGAGTGGTCCAGTATAACGTTCAGTTTATGTGTAAAAGATGCCAGTTGGGTCTCGCAGGAGTATGTTTTTCGGAAACCATGTTGTGCTAGGGTAAAAAATGAATTAGATTCGGGGAAGTCTACAAGGTTAGAAAATAAGATGTGTTCTAATATTTTGCACGGTATACTGGTAAGGGATATAGGTCGGTAATTTAGAGGGTCATGGCGGTTGCCAGCTTTGAAAAATGGAGTCACCTTCCCGATCTTCCATTCAGCGGGCAGGCAACCTTGGTCGAGTGACTGTTGAAAGATCATTGTTAGTATAACCGATGAATAAACACACGTACTCTTTAAGAATTTCGGGTCAATTTGGAAACAACCAGGAGCGGAAGACGATTTTAAGGACCTAATTATCGCTTCAACACCACTATAAACAATAAATATTGGAGGCATAACGGGATAGGGAAAGGGTTCTGCATGAGGTAAAACATCATATGCATCAACAGAAAAGTCAGAGGAAAAAACATCGTTTAGAACGTTCGCACATAATTGAGAAGGAATTAGATGTCCACTAGCGTCTTCTAGGGTGATTGCGTCGTCGGGTTTAGGGTTTATTGTGCGCCAGAATTTTTTAATATCGTTCGTTAGCATGGATGGTAATACGTTTTGTAAGTAATAACTTTTGGCCGTTTTTATTGCTGCTACATAATTTTTAGAGGCGAGCTTGTAGGCATTCCAGCGATCCTCATTCCCACATTTCTTGGCAGACCTGTATAATCGCTTTTTTTTGTTCGATAGGCGCTTTAGGTGTGCGTTAAACCATGGGGAATCTTGGGTGGTTGTTATTGCGCGAACACGAATGTATTTTTTTGACAAGTTGGCAACTGCAGCCGAATACATGTTCCAATTTTCTTGTACACTACGTTCGTGAAAGTTTTCCAAAAAGGTACTAAGAAATGAATCAAGTTCACTGGTAATGGCTTCAAAGTTTGCTTTTGAATAGTTTTTAATCATTTTTATTTTTTAAGCTTCTTGGGACGCTGAATATTTATCTGGAATGATATAATGAATGATCACTTAAGCCAGGTGACAGTGTAATATACGAGACAAGTTCTGGCCTCGACGTTAGTACGAGATCTAGTGTTCGAAGCAACTTCGGTTAATCGTGTTGGCTGAGTAATAAGTTGGGTGAGGGAGAAGACAGTGCATAAGTCCAGGAACTCTTGGCTAAGAGTCGAGTAAGGCTGCATAATCGGTGGTTCTGAAGTCCATGATATGTTCGGCAGGTTAAAATCGCCAAGCAAAAACAGAGGTAAATCGGGATATCTTGATGAGACCAGATTAATTACGTCATGTAGTTCATTCACGAAGTTGCAGGAAAAATTTGGTGGCCGGTAACAAACGCCGATAATGATTTTTTGAAAACTAAGTTCGATTAGTGCCCATGCAATCTCTATCTCGCTGTTAATATGAATGCACTGGGAAGGAAGATCTTTGTTAATTGCCAAAAGAACGCCACCACCTTTACGGGCAGTACGGTCACATCGAAAAATAGAAAATTTATCTGCGGGCAGAAAAAGTTCGTGGTCGTGAATTTGTGTGTGTAGCCAGGTTTCTGTGAGAGCAAGAATGTCGGCGTTACAAGTATCTATAGCAGAAGTTATTTGGTCTCGCTTGTTGATAACGCTTCGAATGTTAGTGAAAAGGATTGTCACGTGTGTTAGTGGATGACAACTTCCCCTCGCGTCTACCTATGTAGCAGCGCGTGGCGATGCTGTGGCCTGATTGTTAGCAGTGGCGTGGTGTGATGCGTGCTCCTTGATAGCAGCGCGTGGCGATGCTGTGACGTGATCGTTAGCAGTGTCGTGGTGTAGCGCATCCTCCTTGACGCTATCTGTTGCCGAGTCATAGACGAATTGTGTTTTGTTAATCGTAAGTTTGTTGTAGCGTAGTTTATATGCAGGGGCGTTAGGCTGGTTTTTTGCAAATTCAAGTAGCCTTTTGCGAGCATGTCGGGTAGCTGGGGAAAACTCTTCGCTTATTGTGATGTCCTTTTCCTTTAACTTTTTGCGGACAGCGAGTACGGAGTCTTTCAGTTTGTAACTTGAGAATTTGACGATGATAGGGCGGCACTTGTTTGGATGGTACGCTCCCAGCCGATGAGCTCGCTCAATGGCATTTTGCGGGAGAGGGTCAACCACGCCGCTGAGTGCCCCAACTATACTGGTTTCGGATTGCTCCCAGCTTTCTTGAGCGTCCGGAATGCCGTAAAAAAGTAGGTTTTCGCGCCGCGACCTATCTTCTAGTTCGTCTATTCGCAACTGCAGAGTGTCCTGCTGTGTGGTTAGGTAATCAATCGGTTCTTGCATGCTGGCCATTCTTTCCCCGTTCAGATCGAGTGCCTTGGTTTTTTCTTCTAGTTCATCAAGTCGTTTCTGTATATGGCCAAGTTTGGTCTCTATTTGCTCTTGGCCTGCTTTAATTGATTTTATGTCAGCAGCTAATTTAGTCTGGCTTTCGGCGGATTGCACAGAACGGGACTGAAGGTCTTTGAGTAGCTGAAAGATCACGTTCATTTGCTCTGATGGTTCTTCCGGTAATGTTTCTATTTCTAGTGCGGCTGCAGAGCGAGTTGTTGGCCCTGGGTTTAACTCTACATCACCCGAGCACAGTAACAATAAAGCCATCGAAAAACATTCATGAGCAATTTCACAGAGCACTTGTGGGCAGGGGAACAGGAGCAGACAGCGATTATCGCTTCTTTTCGAGAAAAGTGAGGTACACACCTGGGAAACGCAAAAGTGCGGCATGTTAGCCTTTCTGCAGGAGCTGCTCCCGTGCCCACTGAAGGCTTGCTCCAGGTGATGGCTGTATATGTAGTCGCAGGGGTCCGATAAGGCCGGCAAATGGGGTGACGTAGTTGCGCAGAAGACGGCAGTCTGCACGCTGGGCATCTCGATGAAGGCAGGGTTCGTGGCTTCATGCTGACTGCTGAACTGGTCGAAACCAGTCACTGTGTCCGAGAAGTTCGTAGCGTTGTAGGGGGGCGACGACCAAATCAGCAAAGCCACCAGCGCCTGGGAAACGCAAAAGTGCGGCATGTTAGCCTTTCTGCAGGAGCTGCTCCCGTGCCCACTGAAACAACTGCTGCTTTAGCTGCTTTAACTGTGCGCTAGATGAAAAAAGTAATTTATACATGTCAACAACTAAAATAATAAGAACACACCGTCTTTACTACTTGTTCTTTGGTTTTTCAATCACTGACTTGCAACCGACAGAGCTGTTTGAGAACATACAGTGGTATCAAGTTCAGACAATACAAGGCCCAACCTTTCAGATTTTATAAATGTGTGTCAATAAAAATATTTCACCTGTTTATTTAGAAATTTTTGCTGGTTACTATATAAAACAAGCTAGACATGTACATGCACTTAATAGAACAGCCAAAACACGGTTGTCTGTCCTATTAAACGCAGCAGAGCTCAACCTGGACGCGTGATAGGACCACATGTATTAAATACTTTCCAGCCACGGCACTTGTGGTCTTCCATTGTACACCCACTCGTGAATAACTTATGAGCTTCGAAATAAATTGGGCGATTGTTGTACGCAACTATAGATTTTCAAAGTGTGTTTGCGAGGCCCAGTAAAATAGATATTCGATTTTCGAGCATGGGCTCCTTGGTTGAATACGTACTACCGACATTAAGGAAGCTAGGGCAGATGTTTTTCTTTTTTTTTTTTTTGTTTTGTACACGGAAAGGCAAAGTGGAACGTGTACCAAGATCTGGGTCCATCTGTACTCCACAAAAATCGAGGCTACTAGGTGAGAAACACCACGCAGTAAAATATACTTATTGCGGCCTTCGTTTTCCTGGATATGTTGGGAAAAAGCGCTCATCGTAGCAGAATGTCGCTGCTCCTGCCCAAGCTGTCAACAGCGGAACCTTAAGCTCTACAGCTGTGACAACGGTGGCTTAGGCAACAGAAGCACCGCTCCTTTCATTCGGCCACAGAGCTTGGAAGGGCTGTTTAGCGAACCAGGGAAGTAGTGACAGAGGGGGTTTCGGTGTTCGGGGGTTGTAACCCCCCCCCCCCCCCCCGAAGATTTTTCCACGCTGTGCGTTAGCGAGGCTTAGTGTTTCGGCAAAACTTCTCCCTATTTATAACCGATAACACATTTCAGCCACCTCCGTGCTCATGGTCCACGTCCTTATGAAACGAAGAGCAATTCAGTGTTGTTCCGCTCTCCGAAAGGGAGCAAGGAAACGTTTTTTCCTAATATCAAGGCCGGTATGAAAGCAAAATTGAAGGGATATTTATGCAATGAAAGTAACGGGATGTTATATACTAGTTCGACGACTTTTGTGGCTCCTCACTCAAGAATATTGATTAAACGCAACCTCAGCTTTTCCTTGAAAATGGCCGCCATCCCTCCCTGCAAAAGTGGATGCCCAGCAAAGCTGCTGTCGACCACTGCACATGCTGATTGGAGAGGGTATGAAATGTTCCTCGCAGCCTCGGCGGGCTTGTGGCTTGCACTCGGGGTCTCTGGTGGAGAATGCGTGGCCCTGCCTATCGTGCACATGCGCTTGGTGTCTTCTGCTAGAAGTGTTGGGTCCTGTCAATCCCGACGCATGTGCTTGCCCTCGAATGACGTCAACCCCCTTTTGGAGAGCAGCTGCAAACGTAATCTTTACAAACGTACTCAGGTGCGTGTGGAGGGGGGGGGGGGTTCTCTTTGTTCACTGGCGCCTTGTCTTCCATCATGCGGAATGGACACTTGTTTTGTGGCCATTTTACATGAGTACTGAGGTCAATAACGTATGCGTGAATATCCTGACGTATACGCTCCGCGTGTTAGGCTCGAGCTGCTGGGTTGTGCAGGGGTTCGTGATTACGACACAAAACTTTCCGTCCAAGGCGACGCGAACAGCTAGGCTGTAAATTTGCTTCTATAAAAGACAAACCATGCCGTGCTAGGAAATATTACGCGCTTTATCCATCCGGGGTCAATCGGAATTCGTCGGGAAAAGAAGCCTACTTACGGGCTTTGAAGACCAAACCCAGCGATACTTAGCAAGTGCGTCTTTATTTATTTTATTTTATTTAGAAATACTGCTAGCCCCAACGTGGGGCCATAGCAGAGTGGGTGTACACAGTACAAGAACAAAATCAACAGTACAATACCGAAGTCAGAACACCGAACAATGCACTTCAAACAACATGAAACACGTTTCACATGCAAAAAAAAAGCAAGCATGGCTAGGGAGATATCAATTTTTCAAATTCCTCAATACAGGTTGATTCAATAATTTTACTGTCGAGCTCATTCCATTCTTTGGCAGTGCGCGGAAGAAAGGAATACTTGAAAACATTATTTTTGGGCTCGAAAGGAACGACAGTATGTTTGTGACGTTGTCTGGTAGAATAACCGGAGAAGTTTAAGTATTCACCTGTGGTGCTATTTATCCGACCATTAACTATCGTAAAAAAGAACAAACGGGCACTGCTATTCCTTTCTGAAGTTCGTTTCAACCCGGCTTTGGCAACCAATTCAGAGACTGACGTTGGGCCGTATTTATTGAAAATCAATCTGACAGCCTTGTTTTTGATTCTATCTAGTTTATGGATATTGACATTTGTGTAAGGATCCCAGATAATGTTTCAATAATCAAGAATGGGTTGGATAAGAGATTTTTATGCTAAACGTTTAGTGTCGTATGACGAATATCGAAGAGAACGTCTAAAAAAATGTAATTTCACCATTGCATTATTAGCTGTGTAGTTATGTCCAACCCAGTGGAGGTAGCTACATATATGCAAGCCAAGATACTTGTACTCAGTTACTCGATTTAGGATATTTCCATCAGCCGTGTGATTATCAACAAGGGGACACTTCTTATTTGTTATCGACGTAGTCACACTTTTCTGATAGTTGACACACATTTGCCAAGAACTACACCATTTCATGAGTTTCTCAATTTCTGTGTTAAGCTTTACTTGGTCTTCCACTGTGTTAATAAGGGAATACAGTGCACAATCATCAGCGTATAAACATAATTTAAAGAGACACTGAAGTGAATTTGTCAAGCTCCCGTTTTTGCTTGCACTGTGTAGACTGGCTCAAATTAGCACACTTTTCATCGTTTATCCGGTTGACAAATCGGTAAATATTTTACAAAGCGCGAAAGAAGAAAAACTACCATGCGCGGTTTGCGGCGGCCGCACAAACTAAGCTGTGACGTTGGGAGGAGGGCGCGCCGTGATTGGACGATGCCCAAGGTTAGCAATCAAACAAGTTTCGGTTTCGGTTTTGGTCTGTAAAACAACATGTTTGACATTCGATGGCGTCGTTGGATGGGCATTCTCAATATCTTAGTTATCGTAGTACCGCGCTTCTACCATGTTGTCGGCTGTAAAATGCATAAGATAAGCCTCCCAGGACGGCTTGGAATCGTAGCATTCACTATATCTGAGGCCTACGCAGTGCATGAACGCCCTCCGCGTCCCCGCAGACGCTCAAATGCATGCGCTTTTCCCCGATATTTGGAGCTTTCACTCATGCCTGTATCGTAAAAAGCGTGTTCGCACCAGGCCAAGGGTCTGTTGATTTTGGCCTGTGCCCACTGCCCGCAAGCAGTCGGTGCTTATGGCAACAGCACGCCAACGAGAACTCGCTAGCGCGGCAGTGCCAGCCTGCGCGAGTTCTGGGGACTAGTTCGTGGAGCAATGAACATTGCGGCCCAAAAAAAGGTGAACTCAGTATAGAAAACATAAGCGAAAAACGAAAAAGTTAACTAAAAAAAAAGCATGTACCCGCGGCGATTCGAACTTGTGACTGGCAAAACACTTGCGGTGACATACCTAGCGCACCAGACGACTAGGCCACAGGGGTCCGCTGGCGACAATGGAAAATATTAGGTATATAATGTATAACCAGTTTACACTTTTATTTAGTTTTAGTATTTCAAGCAGCTTAGGTGACTATTTGTTGTATTGCGCTCGTGCAGTAAGCGTCCCCCGAGTTTCCACAATAGCTCACGTCTAGCAATTGCATTTCGTAGACGGGAAAGCGTTCGCAGTTGCGTAGTCGTGCTCCTGACCGCTCTGCTTGTTCGCCCAGCGCAAAAAAGTGCTTCCCGCACCCTAGTTTTACGCTGTACGGTAAAAATATCACTTGATTTTATTTCCTTAGAACCTATATTGACTTCGCTCACTCTTCTCCTCCTTCAAGAGGCCTTATATTTTCCTACTGGCGTACCAGTCAGCGAAGCGTCACATGTGCGCTTGTGCAGCGCTTGTGTGAAGCGACCTTGACTTGGAGCTAGATACAGTGTACAAACTAACGAAGTAAAGAAAGGCGCATTCTTCCATTCCCAAACGTGTTGTGGCTTAGTTTCAACTGATCGAACGAATTGCGACGACCCGTCGGCGGCCGGCGGACTAAACGGTGGGCCGACTGACTCGGTCGCGGAAGGTCGGCGAGCCGTGCAGTAGCGCAGCCAATTGTCAGCTCCTCTCCTGCTGACGTCACACGAAAACGCCACAGAAAATGGGCGAGCGCAAAGAGAGGAGGACAGCATTTTCGAATTGATTTTTCTACTAAATAAATTCGCGTAAACGCGCACAGAGTGGTCGAGACAGGGCCCAAGGACTCCGGACTACAGTTTGCGCTCGTAATCCCGCATTGTTTACAAATCACTTCAGTGTCCCTTTAACACCGCAGTTATCAACAATATCATTAATGAACAGTAAAAATAACAACGGGCCGAGCACAGAGCCCTGGGGGACCCCTGAGCCAACAGGTAACATGTTTGAAGGAGTGTCTTTAAAAACAACGTATCGCTGCCGGGTTGTTAGATACGATTTACTGCTTCATTATGTTCGCCTACGCTTCTTCGATTTCGTTTCTACGTCTTTTTGACGCGAATTACTTTGACAGGCCGACCGGGGAATCTTCACGCAACGTTTTTTGCAAAAACAGTGCGCTAAATTGAAATTACGAAGAAGAAGGACAGCGGAATACACGATGCAGACTTACGAAAGCGCCTTCGTAAGTCTGCATCGTGTGTTCCGCCGCCCTTCGTCTTCGTAATTTCAATTTAGCGCAGTGTTTTTGCAAGAAATAATGTACCAACTAGCCCAGAAGCAAGGTCTCATTCACGCAACACATTTCCTGAATCACAGCCTCCTCGACTGGCGTGCACTTTTTCTACTCCGACGCCGTAGAGTTCACAGACATCACAGGTGCAAGCACAAGGCTACCCCTTGTCCCGACACTCGCTACGCTGAGGTGGAGCGGTGGTGACGCGTTCGTCTCATTCTCTGGAGACCCGGGTTCAATTCACGTACTAACTGAAACTTGTTCACCAAAACGGCCCTAACGCTTTTGCCTGAGTGAAGCCACGAAGACAAAATACAGGATTGACTCACTAAAACGTTCAACCAGTTCAACTCAACGTGCGGAGCAGTGATTAGCCACAGGGCTGTGGCGCCCTCTCTTGACAACTTTCACTATCAGCCCGGCATTCATCCCGGAAGTACTCAACTCAATTGCGCTGCCCCGAACGGCAGCACAGGGAAGGCGCTGCCGATCTGGGGCCAGCGCTCGATGAGTTCGAGCTGGCACTTGCTGCGTTGTTTTAGCAGACTTACCATTGCGTGGAAACAGGATTTATATACTTCCACCGATCGGGAAAATCGGTTGCGCGTCAGAATCCGGTGAATCTGCTCACTATAAATACCAGCGCGTAACCGTAACCGGAAGCGGCGGCCTCTTTCAGGTTCCGGACTTCCGGATGATGGCGGTGAAGCCCGTGGCGTCGGTGCGCGATCCTGTCCTATACACGTGCTCGGCGGCCGTGTCGGATGTGGGGAAACTGGCCATCCGCTTCCTCATCAACTTCCGCAACCTTACCGAGTTCTGCGCAGACGCCCTCAAGTGCAGGGTGCCGCCCATCACGCGCTCGCGCAAAAACGTCGTCAGGGGGCCGCTCATCATTTACGACTCGCAGGTGAAGCTCGCCTCACAAACTTTGCACTGGATGGCTTCTCCGCTTAGGCGCTACCACTTTGTCCCTAGATTAAACGCACCCGCAAGGCCAAATCACCTTCGGTGCATTAAAACAACCGCTTTGTCGCCACCAGAATGACATGAATTTGATCGCCAACTTCAAGCAGATATTTCAGATATCATGGGCCCTATTCTCGACTGCACAAATTGCCGGCAATTCAGGCAATTTTCCGGAAGTCTTTTCTGATTGGCTTTCAATTTTGGTCACGTGCTTCCGGTTGACAAAGCGGTTGTGTGTGCTGTCGTGATTTTGACGTTTCGTGTCGTCTACGGACACCAGTTCTAAAGTTTGCCTTATTTCTCGTTACTAAAGGCGCATAATTCTTGGCCGGAAATGAAAAACCAGACTAAATGCAGCGGACATGACAACGTAAGCCAGTGTTTGCTATTCAACAACAATACTGCTTGTAATACACACCCCCTCTGTGATTGGCTGAGAAGGCGTGACGTATTTTAAGCAGTTGGCGGGAACGATTACGTCATGCATTGGCCACTTCAGCCTGCGTAAAAGTGACGTAATGCTACGTAACAGCTTGAAATTGGCGGCTGGTTTTGTCGCAAAATGCCAGCAAAATAGGGCGGCAATTTGTGCGGCAATTTGCAGCAGGCGCAGTTTCGCATGCGCGCTGTTTAAAGCATGTTTCCTACCGAAACAAATTATAGTTTCAACTGCTTCCAAGTCAGCGATCATGGAACATACAAATAACATGCAGTATGTTGCTTTTATGTTTGGCAATGAAATAAAAATTATTTGTTTGGAGTAACCGTAACATAAGAGGGCAGTACAAGCCTCTCCATGACAAAGAGAACCCAATGCATGGCATTTGTCCATACTTGTCCTAGTAAGCTGTTGGGTCACATGATCGAACTCAAGAGAAAAATAACAATGAAAAGTGACTATTTAGTTCATTACAGCGCTGATTGCAGTCGAGCTTGACGAATGAGTGAATCGGCGACATCGGTGCGCTCCCGGTTATCAGGCGTAGCGCTTCGCTGCTCTTATGTGTCATAGAAGCGATGGTCGCGGCCGTCTTTTTCTGGGATCACGCCATAAACTTGTAACATAGCAGCAGACGATGGCGTGGCGGCGGTGGCGGCAGGGAAGGTGATAACGCAACAAAGCTTGCATTGAAGCAGAGAGCCCAGCTATGTTAATAAAAGCGATTGAAAGAAATAAATAGATACGGTAAAAAAAATTGTGTGATGTTCTTTAACTCGACATCCGCCTTTCGCTCGCTTTTTGATCAACGTTACTCTATCGCCTTGTGGTGTTGGTGCCAAATTTGACCTCCAGAAATGTGTTTTTACTGTCAGCCTCAGCTACCGTCTTAATTGTTATAGTACATGCCAAGTGTTTTTATATCTTTCTTGCACAATATTTGATACCTTGGTAGCGATCTTTATGAGTGACTCGTCAAATTACACTGCATGTCGTCATAGCTATAGGTGCAGCACGTCACTGATTGCTTACGTCGTGCTTACGCAAAAAAACATGGGCGAAATGCCGGCAATTTGTGCAGTCGAGAATAGGGCCCCATAGCACACATTTGAAGCAGTGCAGGCACCTGAAGCGCTCTTTGGCAATCTTTCTATGACGCCTCACAACCTTGCTCGTGCGAAAGGCGGCCACCGGCCTAGGTCACTCCCAAGAACCATCACTAGATGATTGTGGTGGGGACCCTAGTTACGTTTTATCGTGTCAGTTTAACGCTAACGTGCACTTCCGCGGCGACATGTTTTTATGCTGGCCCGTAATACGTCATTGCACGGCAAATCCGGGCAAGTTTTTCGGTATTTTATCTGTTTTTCTCGATTAAGGGAACCTGCTGCACTGCATGAATGAATAAGCTTAGTGAGTAAGTAAAAGGTCAACTGAACAAAGATTTTGCATCTTGTTTTAATACGCCGCAATTAAAGCAGCCTATGCGGCTGACCTCTTCAAACCGGTATGTAGCCAGAAACTGCGCTGAAGAATGCATGCGATGTGAGCGCTGTAATGAAAGCATTTGCTTACAAGGCATCGTGTAAGAAGACGAAAAAGGTGCAACAATAAGGAGGGCTCTTTTTTTTCTACACTTAAGCAAGTTGTTTTAAGAACAAGTTCCAAGGCTACTGGTCCCCGAAGAGACGTCGTACCTCCGAGTGCTTGCTCAAAGTAGCCGACACGTTGTAAGCTGAGAGTTTCCTGACGCAAGGGTAAAATATGCATTCTTTAGGAACGGATTCTCGAACGACATATGGGAGCCACTGACGTGTCAAAGGTTAACAGACGCGTTGAAGCTACTCTCGGGCAAAGACCGTAAAAACGCTTGTATCCTTAGTAGGGCCCTTGGCACGGTCGTTACTAATGTAACATCGTAGCTAATGTAATAACCCTTAATAACCCAGCGCAATGTGGCAATGTTGCTCCACTCCTTCTTGCTTGTGCTACGGTACAAGCAAAAAGTAGTGGAGCAACATTGCCATTGTAAGGAAAGTGGAGCAACATTGCCATTGCTGCCACAAATCACCACACGGGTCCCAGAAGAGCATGAGAGGGCGCGGTGATATTTAAAAATTGCGCTTTTTGGTATTCCCCGTAGAATCATATTCTGTAACTACTCGTAGATGGTTTCCATGTGATAAAGCTCGCAGAATATACTCTGGCTGAGTTTGAACGAAGAAAGGCAGCGAGAAGACTCCACCGCAACAGTGCCGAAGGGCTGTCCCTTGAAGAGGCCGCACTTTGTATTCACCTGCTTCATGGACTCCGATGTCACCGATACAGTTTGCTTTCTCTCTCTCACTCGTCTCCCTTTCCAGCTGGAGTTCTCCTCGACCGTTCCCGTTGAAGGGACGGTGTCTTGCGCCTTCGAGAGCTCCACGGGCGACGTGCTGGCCAACCTGTACGGCTTCTTCAACATCAGCTGGCAGATCACCCCGAAGGGCAAAGATATAGGGCAGCTCTGTTCGGCACAACAGGGCTGTCGCTGGGAGGAGTCGCATTGCGAGGCGTCCAACCACGTCAAGTACGTCTCGCACGCACATCTGCCCGGTTTTCCGTAGCATGAAAGCTTGGAATAGCTGGTTAAGCCTGGCGAAAAACAGAACAGCGCGAAACACAACTACGAGAGCATGAACCTGGGAGGGCGCTCTGGTCTCGTTCCCTCTACCATTCTTTTGCGCTGTTTTCATTTCCGCTAGCTTTGCATATACGGGTGCGCGTGATAAATACCAATGGTGAAGAATTCCTCTGCAACCAACGTCTAAAAGTGGGTTGTTTCGATTATCTACCAGACAGCTACATCTTATTGTGTTGGGGTATTCCTGTATGGAATATCACTGAGCTTTCAACTGCGAGGGTTAAAACGAAAAGCTACCCTATTTTAAAGTTATACTATGTGTTCGCTGATCACGCGATCACTTTCTGAGAAGCAGCAGTTAAGTGTCGTGAACAAGAAGACTGCAGTTCGCGCTGCACAAAATTTCGCATTATGGAGCACAGTAATCATCACTTCCTTTTTTTCACCGAGTCTCCCATCGTCTTTTCCTAGTCGGTCCGGCAGAGCTGTGAAGGTTTGTAATAACTCTAAAATCCAGCGCTTTGAAGAGCGCGTTTCCTACATGTCGAGTGTTTGTGATAATTTAGCATTTCATTTCTACCCGCGCTTTCAATTTCTTTGATGCCCTTTGTCATAGCCTCCACCAGCTTCAATTCATATGTGGTGAACGAGAAAGCAAGCCTTATTCCGCGTCAGACATTGAAGCTGGCTGCCGATTTCATTCCAACGGTGGCATTTTATAAAAAAAGATGTCGATACCTTTTAATGATTGTTTACATTGGCCCTTCCAACCCTGTTGAAACACCAGAGCCACCGCATGACGTACTTCCCTGTGGTCTATGCGAAACACAGCGCACAGTAAACAAGGAATGTGGGAGGAAGAACGACGGCACCGCGCTGATTATATATTCAAAGTTTATTAGAAAGAAACACACATGCCAAAACACCAACAATCACGTCCTCACATATTATGGCGACAGTCCACGATCACTTGTTCCAAACCCATAAACAATGCCACGTGCGATGACCTGCACCTAACAAATGGTTTCTGGAGACCGGAACTTCAGGCGTAATGCCTTTATTTTCGTGTCCGTATCAAGGCTGGTTAGCATATAGGCATTGTAAGGTCCACTTATGAGATCAGCGGCCAGGCGCCCGGGTGCGCGTGAGAACCCGCCACTCTGTCTGGGGGCTCAGCACTGTGGACTCTACGCCGCAGCCGTCGCCAATGCGTCACGGCGGGCACGGGAGGCGGATTGTCTGGCCCACCGAATACCACAGGGATAATCCCCTATTGAGAACGCAGACGGCGCTGCCGGGTTCCGAGAACCGTCGACGTGACGCGGGGAGGAGGTGGAATTACCGGCGTCGAAGCGCGTGCCGCGCGAGACATCATTGTTAACGCGCCCCGGTCGGCACAGTGCACTGTCGCCGCCTTTCGCTCTCACCCGCGGGGTCGCGCGCACCTGCTCATCCGCGAGCGTGCCGTTGACCCAAAGATGGCGGCGCCTCATTGAATATTCCGTAGCGCGCTGAGTGACAGCTGTCTACGTGAATTTGGGCACTCCCTTACGCGTGTACTAACGCTACAGGGGCGTTCCCGAGAGCGGGTGATCTCGAGGTGTTATAAGGCCGAACTTGGCCGTTGGAAATCGTTCTTGTCTGAGCGCCGAGCTGGGCAGTTCCCGGCGGGACAAGGAGTCTCGACCGTTAAAGCTAGGTTAGGATTTGTGAGCCCCCTAGGCTAGAGGTTAAGATCGCGTCGGAGGTTTAGGGTACAGCGCCGTACCAGGCAACTAGACGGATCTTGCGCCGAGACAAAGTCTCGGCCGTCGTTTCTCGAGCAGTTTGTGTACGCTCCGAGGATAGGTTAGTTCGACGAAGTTGTGGAGCTCGAGTGATTTTTGCGCACTTGGAGCTAGCGTCTAGCTGAAGTTTGAAGTTTTTCTTTTCATTACTCATGTACCCAGTTTTCCTACTCTAAAAAGCTGTATATAAACTCTTCGTTTCACTTAATCAACCCCAACGCCCCGAGTTCGTCAATTCGGCCGCCGTCTCCAAGAACTTCAACACCATCGCAATGCCAGCCCCCTGCCAAATCAACCGGAGCCCGGGCGATTGGGTTCCTGATCGACACCGGACTTCGGGGAAACGAACCACGACCATCTTCACTGGCATGCACTAAGAAAAATTAAGCATTTCAAGCAATCATTTATTGTGTGTATAAATTTCTAATTTGGGGTTCGCGCCCATGTGGGCTTTTTTGCTCAATAAATGCTTTTTCTTGGCTGTATGTGTTTTTTATGTGTTCAGGGAACGGTTGTACCAAAAGTGTTGCTGCTTCAGGAGCCCACAACGTCAATGTTCGCCGCACGCCCTTTGCGAGCAGAATCCCCACGCTGTGACAAGCACGCCGATACTCAGAAACCCGTGCTCGAACCAGGTTACCCCGAGCAACTAAACTAGGGTGACGCCGCAGCCAACGTCACCGGCGGCTGTCCGCACGAGCTCTATCGTTTTATGTTATTCTCTCCCCATGTCCCTACATAGCTGCCCCTTTTTAATGTTTAGGACGTTAGGCGAAATGTCACATCTTGGGGTGTAGCACCTCAAGCCAACAGCGACTCAAAAAATACTTCAGTGAACGCCAAGCAGCAGGTACCGATTTGTCCCGTACACAGCAAACCCAAGTGTTAGGCCTACGCAGTGCACATCCGATATTTACTGTGGGTATTATAGAATAGTGGTGCGTACATCCAAAGTAGCAGATACTCCCAGTGTGGCATTGGCCAACTAAAGAATCCATCACGGGAAAGTTCGCGTTTAACCATCGCCGTCGTTGGACGTAGGGGTGTGTTATTTTTTACTTGTTCGGTCTATCGTTAACCCAGTAAATATTCGTAACGGAGGCAATAAACGCGACGCAACTGCGCAAGTGCCGCTCAAGGTCAACGACCTTCACCCCTGTAACACCACTTGTACCACTGATGCACCGAGTTTCAAGGTGACGCCGCAACCACACCCACAACCATCAGCCTATTACGAAGATACTGTCGGACGTCAAGACACAATACCTTACGGGGAAGAAGAAATGGGAAAAGGAGGTTCTAGTTGGAGAAGCTCCGCCCATTTTAAGCAGTAGTGCAACAACCGGCATCTGCCGCATATTAGAATCTTGAAGGGCGTTTTCAACCAAGCTCCAAAGTTAGGCTCGAAATAATCTCTCGTGCGGTCTAATGCTGTTAGTCGTATGTATTGCTGCAGGTATTACCTCATTTGAACTCCTTGCACAGGGTAATTCTACCTGCTTTGGTATGTATCCGTCTCGGAATGTTCTGTTCGACAAAAATAAGGTTCAGGTGCCAACGCCGCAGCTTCAGTTGCTAGTCCTCATCGCCAGCTCAGGTGCTGCATGCAAGTCTTTCTGGTCCAGTAAATACCGGGTCTCCCCTTTTACCCGTGACCATATAGAGCATAGTTTCTCTGTGTTATTATTCCCAGCAGTTTCGCTGGTCCTCTACTTTTGAAGGATGACCCAAATTTTTTATCCCGAATTATTCCGTTGTTCTGTGCGACAGATTGAATTCGTCGATATTGTAATGAGTGTGACGGTCGTTCTGTTCTGTCAACGAATAAACGGATGCAGTCAACAAAGTTCTTCGAGGGGCTTTCGCGCATTCAAGGAGTCTGTCCCGTCTGTGCCTCTTCCAACATAGTCTGCTTTTAATCCCTGAGAAACACGACTAAGTAGGCAAGAAGACGACAAAAACACATGCTGTTGGTGCAGTTTTCAATCTCGACAGAGCGTCTCAACCGCGACAACACTTGATTGCGACTTGGCACATTTCTGTGTCAATTCTCGGTTTTAGGGGAAAACCATAAGCAACTGAACACTGGGGCGCCATTCTGACTCGGAAGGTTGAGCTCATTTTAGAGGTCCATCACAGTCACGTAGCCGTCCCAGAAAGACCGGTTGGTGACAGAGGCATGCTGAGGCTTTAACTTGATTCGGGCCAATATTATCGGACTCTCTGCACCAAAAAAGTGACAAATGTTTTGAGTTGCAAGCATTCCCACGATATAGATGGGATGGGATCATTGAGCGTCCCAAGGAGCCACCACGCTCTCCATTGATCATTCCTTTTCGCACAAAAATATCAACTGAACGGATGTAAAACGTCAAGCCATAAAAAATTGCAATGGCGCTGGTTTGTCATGCCATTTATAGCCTTCATCCCAAAGTCGAATTACTCTACATTTTGCCTAAATATGTTGAAATTGCGATGCTTATTTTGCTATTTCATAAAAAGACTTTCCGACAGCACAGGATTTGTCAGCTATTTTTATAGTAACTAAAAACGTTCTCCTGAACCACGCTGCTGAAGTAAAAAAACTGGGCCCCTACACACCTAAATTTCATTTCATTTTATTTCCTTAAAGACCCCTTGCGGGGTATTACACAAGGGGTGGGTACATAAAAAACTGAGCAGGAAACAATCGCTTGTCTTACGGTGAAAGGTGAAAAGGTGATTAGTGATACTTCTTGTGAATGTGGAAGTACAAGTAATGGCAGGAATGTCGCCTGAAAGGCCATTCCAGGGAACTTCTGTGAGAGGAAAAAATGATCTAGAAAATTAATGGCGCGTGCGTGTGGGCTTGCGACTTAAAGGGGATGACCAGTGCGTTGAGATATGTGCGTAATAACAAAATTTTGTTCCCTGGGGGAGCAAAATAGGTGGCAAAGGCATCGAGCTGTGGAAAAACTTATGAACTAAAAAAAGACGCGCTACGGCGGCGCAAGGAAAGGAGGGGTAGTTCAGTTTGTGCCTTTACTGAAGATACGCTGACGTCATGGATGTACAAACTATAGATAAACCTAGCGGCACGGTTTTAAAGAGACTCAAGGGCGTCTTGACGATAGGCTTGTTGCGGCCTCCAGATTGGGGAAGCATATTCGAGTTTCGTTTTTACAAGGTTTTTGTAAGCTAATTTTACATCTCTAGGTGCGTTACGTAGATGGCGTCGCATTTTTTACTCGTATATTTGACTCGTATTTGACGCCTGTATATATGCTTAAACTGCACTTTTCGGTGCCTTTTATAGGTACCTAAATCCCAGATTTTGTGTGCATAAAGTTCCGGTCTATACTGATAACACTCTGCGGCAACGACACAATAAATCTAATCCCGGTGCAGCAGTGACAAGGATGGATCACTTACGCACCTGCCTTGACATCTTTTCATACAGAACTGAGGTGATAGCTAAGTGTGGATCAGGCGGGACACGTCCGAACACCACGGTGCCTTGAATCCAAATTGCGGTCCCCGTTTCATTTACTTTTCGATCATGGCTGGCACCAGGTGACGCCGCGTGGCTAGCCCTCATCGGTGGTGGCTCAGAGAGAGAGAGGGAATCAACTTTTATTGAGCCCAATAAGGTACTGGCTAGTGCACGCAGGCACCGGATGGGGTGGAACCCTCTTCTCGGGTCCCATATGCGTCTAGCAGCTCCTGGCCCCTGGCTGTCAGCGCGAGCTAGATCGTCAGGTCGGGGCTAGACAATGAGGTCTCCCATCGTTCTCGGGGGTCGGGTGTGGGAATAGGGGTAAGAGGCAGGCGGATCTCAAGAGACTCACTCTCGGCCAGGACGTGTGCCAGAGTGCCTTGTCTGTCCTTGCAGAACGGGCAAGTACTCTCGTACCTGTCCGGGTACATCTTGTTTAGAAGTGTGGGATGCGCTAGTGACCCCGCCTGTATTCTTCGGATTACGGTCTGCTGTTTTCGGCTCAATTGCGGGTGAGGCCTGGGAAATCTTCATCTACGCTCTCTGTAAATTTCAGTAATTTCTCTATAGCTCGTCACGGGGCGCAGGTACGCCGGCTCATCCTCGGCCCAGACGGATAACTCTCGGGCGTGGTGGTCGGCGAGTTCGTTTCCTTCCACCTTCGAGTGAGCCGGTACCCACACGAGCTTAAGGCTCGCCTCGGGGGCCTTCGCTTTGACAATATCCCATGTGCGGCGGGGGACACCCGCCCTTTTCGGAAGCTGGCGTACGCCTCCTTAGAGTCCGTGACTGTAGTGCCTGCCCTCGGATGTGTTAGTGTGAGGGCCACGGCAACTTCCTCTGCTTCGATCGATTGGGTCGTGCGGACCGATGCGCAGGTCACCAGGGTGTCTATGGTGGTTACCGCCGCCATAGCCTTGGTTCCGTGCTTGGGAAGCGCTGCGTCCGCGTAGAGGACGTCAGAGTCCTCTTCGAGCTGGCGGGCCAGCGCCCTGGCCCTTGCGGACCGCCTCCCTTCGTTTTTCCCGGGCTGCATGTTCCTGGGAAGGGGCTTGGTCTTTACGACGTCCCTCCTGCCCCGGCACTATCGATCTTGGGGATTGTCCGTGTGCGACCGACTACATGCTGATGCGCCTCCACGGATCGCTAATTTTGCTCACAGGCTGATCCTTTTGTTGGGCAACTACAGTAGTGCCCTTAACCTACAGGGAATTCTCGCAGGAGATTAACTACTCAACACCCCTACCCTCTAACCTTTATCCCCCCTCCAAGGCGATATACTATCCTGCAACCGTCAGTCCCGCCGCCTCTTCCCTAGAGATATGAGTGGTTGAAAAAAAGGCATCAGGAAAAAAAACATTTATCTCTCGGTTTTTTCCACGAGGATAACCTTGAAAAAAACAGCCTGAGCTCCTCTGGAAAATTTGTTGTGATGGGGCCAATCTGCTGTGAGGGAAACGCTTTCGGAAATAAATGTCTTGACGTCAAATCGTGCGCATATTAAGCGGTATTCACACGACGGAGCTTTTAGGCGGAGAAATCGATTTGATTGATAGTAGGGTTTAACACGCCGACGCAACGCAGGCGATGGGGCGCGCTGTAGTGGAGGGCTCCGGATTAATTTTGACCCTGAGGATCTAACGTGCGCCGAAATCTCGTACACACGGGCGTTTTTGCTTATCGTCTCCATCAGAAAAGCGGCCGCCACGGCAGGGAATCGAACCCGCGACCGCGTGCTCACCAGCAGAGCGCTCTAGCCACTGAGCCACCGCTGCCGGTAGGCGGAGATATCTGAGGAAGATCGTGACGTCACCGCAGGCGGACTTCTGCTCGGACAGCTCCTTTGCTTACACGAAAGATGCGACGATCGGTCTAATATCACAGTTTGCAGTCGCCTATCTCGACATCAGGGCTGCCATAGCAGCACCGATTCCGCGATGGCGCCAATTGCTGCTAAAGCCCTTACGTACTGATCTTGTCAGCCACCCAAAAATTGGCCGCATGCAAGATGCAGGTGCTGCCGCGGAAAGAGAACGGCGCGCGACACGGGAGGCAGCGAGTGGGGCGACCGTGCGCTGGCAGCTGCCGACCGGACCTCCTACAGGCCCGCATAAAGATTTTAGGCTTAACACTGCGGCGAATATTCGATTGCCGCTTTTGCGAGCGACGCAGACGACGATTTTTTTAGATGCGAAGCATCTCATGCTCGTGGCTGTGTTCCTCTCTCCCTCGTTGTCCGCCGTCCGCACTCTACTGCACATGTGCGTCTCTTCAGCCCCGTCAGCGTTTGGGCTGACGTCAGCGCAGTCCACTACAAAAAGAAATAGGTAGGTGGCGCCCGGTTTCGATCCCACGACTCTCTGGCCGCAACGGAAGGTACGTGGCGGCCTTCCCACTGCGCTACAAACCGAGACGGGAGCATGTGCTACGAACGCGCCTTATGTCCTTCACTCATTCAAACTGCGTCAAGAAGCTACTGATGCAACGAAGGCATGCGAAGCTGGACGTCAACGGAAACGACGAACTGAAAACTACTGGCAACTTCGGTCGACCCAATGGGTGCTTCGCGTACTACTCAGGGTTCCCCTGCGGGAAGATGGTGTAATTTTTAATGCAATTTGCCATCACATCGTTACCACGTTTCTCGTATGTGCAGATGTTTGCACTTTGGGGAGCGATAACAAGCTATCGCTCGAGCTACCTGAGGCGGCCTGCGCCACTTCGCGGCTGACGCTCGCCCCGGGACCGTGCTGGTGATATATGCGCCTCTTTCAGTGCGCCTGATGTTTGCGCGCCGCATTTTAGTGTCCAATGTAATAAAAAGCAATAAAAATAGAGCGTCTGCAATCGCTCTAGAACTTGCGTCGCGGCCAGCTGCCCGACGGGCAGACAAAATCCCGCCGCCTCCGCCGCCGAGCATGGGATCGTTTGTAGCTCGCAAGCAGAAGCTCCGACCTCCGATCGGAGCGGTGCGCCGGAGAGAAACGGTGACGTAGGGGTCACGTGGCGCACACTCCTAGGAGCAAACGGCGGATTTCTCCGTCGTGTGAATACCCCTTTCTCTGCTGGGACTTTTGTAATGCCGCACAACGTAACAATCATATTCTTCCCAGTGTTAACGGAAAAATTTATCGGCCTTTTAGGTCTAATGAGTGATTTGAAGGCGAAAGGCAACGATTACCGAAGATTTCATCGCTGCTGCATCGTGTTTGCGGTGCCGTCAAGTTCACCTGTCGTGCAGCACGCACCCGGATAGTTCGTGTTCCACCCGGGCTCGGTGCAGAGTTAGCGGTTACCACACTTGGCTGCGGCTCTTTGCGACTGAGGTTCGAATCCCATTCGAACCTAAACAAAGTTTCTTTGTATATTTTATTTACCTTTCTTTTTACAGCGGCCGCAATTTGGTTTCATTCGTGTAGCCGCCACAACTACGGTAACGTTTCGTGCCTGAGAAGACATGTAAGGCTTTCGCCTTAAGAAGTACGCCAATAGGTATAGATCTGTGCGGAATGCTCTTCTTTCCAATATTCAATTTTTTCGGAAGCATTCAAAAATCTGTTTTTTTTCACGCTCCTCTAAATTTCATGAAGACTTAGATATCTACCTCTACCCACCACCGCACCCCTCCCATTCTTTCCCGTACAAACAGATCTGGCGCCACGTACTGAAGAACCAGACACATCTACACCACTCATCACCCCGACCACCTACTCCCTATACTGCGAAAACTGCAACTCTCCCTTAACAACACTAAACTTCGAATGACAGTGCTAAGATAACCCGGCTTCCCATCCCTTCCTCTCCACATACGAGCAGTGGGAATGTGTGCTCCGCCGTGGCCAGCTAAGTGACAAGGCTGCACAAGTCCAAGGACTAAATCAGTGGCCGTCGCGAGTGGCCTTTCGGAATAGTATGGCCGCTCTTGGCCCTTTCTTAAACACCCTCATCAATTTTCAAAAACATATTGTCTTCTTTATCTCTCCTCTTAAGCAACCCGCACTCTGCAATGCGGCGCAATATGTGAATATTCGTATCCCCACTGTCCTCAACCAGCCCAACTTGCCGTCGTCCTCTCCACGTGCAGCTGCTCCAGCTGCCAGACGGGTATGGGATTCGACCGCTTCTACCACCTGTGCTTCGACCCGCGCCAGATCGGCCAGTCGTGCGTGTTCCAGCACCAGTGCCAGCAGTCCGACCGGCTCTCCCTGTGCTTGCAGCGCAAGTGCGAGTGCAAGGCGCGCCACAGCAAGCAACCGGAAGGGTGCTGGCCGGTGGTCGAGCTGGGCTACCTTTGCGGCCCGCGCACCATCTGCGGGACTACGCACGCCGAATGCAAGGACCACGCCTGTCGCTGCGGCAAGGTTTGCAGACGTTTGCCGCTTATTAGAGCACTAGTGTACCTCTTTATCACGGTGTAGGCATCCGCCCTCTGCTCTTGAATAATGTTTTTCTTTGCCTTGCGTGCTTACGTTCCGAAGCTGGGCAGATATGTAAAAACGTAGGATGTCAAAGATTTGAAAACACGCAGAAAAAAAAATTGGCTGGCGATTACGATGCTCCCTAGTGCGATATTTGGAGGCAGCAGCAGTGCGCTGAGGCAGCACTCACTCGTGGGTTTTGTCGACGGCAGCGATGATGAGCTTTTGCATCAGCGGCGCAAAGTTCGTCTCGAGAAGGGACCGTGAACTGCGTCTTAAGTGAACACACATCATAGTTACGCGCACGCCCCCCTCACGTTTTCCCCAAGTGTCGCGCTTTCGAGCGCCTCGTGCTAGCCCAGCATATTGCCCCCTTCCCTCTCCCACCGCACACTTTCGGAGAGCGCTGGCTATAGCGCCGCCACGGCAAACCACCCTCCCCTCCCAGTTTCGCGACACTCCTCCTTTGCTTTCTTTCATCGTTGGCTGTTTCTTTCACTCGTCGGTCCAGCCATCGTTAGCTAGGTCACGACGACGGCGACAAACGGAAACAAACGGAAGCGCAAACGGAAACAGAAACAAACGGAAAATTACATGGGCGGTTTTCTTAGCTTTTGGTTTTACAGCCGGTCATCTTCAGCGTTCTACGTTTAAACATTGTTCGATGTCAACTAGTCTGGCACCCAGCTTTACTTAAACAATTAGCCCAGCTTCGCTAAATTAACGTCGTGAACGCAGATGTACACACCCAAGCTGCTTGGCGTTTCCTAATCGCCACGCTAAGTCTCATGGAACTTTATAAGCCAGCGGACCATTTTGCAGAAGAAAATCGGTCCGCTGTGAAGAAAGATGACCTGCGAAGCGTCACGCGGTACCCGAAATTGACGAAAAAATGTGCTTGCTTGTACTTTCCCATAGAGCAACTTGAAACTTTAAAGGACTCCAGATTTATTCTAGTGGACAAACATGGAGCTGTCTGTTTCTCTCCCGCGTCGTAGGCCTCTTATCTCCTGCGTAACACCCCAACCATGTCCGCTTAGCCACTGTGGGCACCGGAAAGTGCGGATTTGGGCGTTTGACGTACACGTTTAAACCTCCCACCAGCACAACGAACAGGTCATCAGTGAGGGCATGAAACCTATATCTGCGCGTGCACGCCCGCTCTTTCCCTCCACTCGCAACTAGTGCCTGATAAACCGGCCACCTATTATGAGCAGGTGCTTAGAAGGAAAAGCATACGCCAAAATTGTTGCTCTGAAAGCCCTTCACGCTGAACTAGAAATATTGGCTCACGTCGACGTTGCTGTTCATCCAGGAGAGATTCGCAGCTATTCGACGAGCTACAACGCGCAATGGAAATGGCAGTGGAATGGGCTTTCTGTTGTTGTCGTACCCATTCGAGCTGCTGTTCCGACAGACGCTCCTTCGATTGCTGCTCTTCTGTCTCCGACCGAACGACACGAGTCTGTCTATAGAAAGTAAAAACCTGGAAGGACTCGAGCTTTATTCCAGTGGACAAACATTTGGCTGCCGATTTCTCTCTTCGTCGTAGGCGTCTCACTCCCTGTGTAACACACCAACCCAAACCGCTTAAACATTGTGGACAGCTGGCAGGTCGCATTGAGCCTTCCACGTTTAAATTCCCTGCGAGCACACCGCGCATGCCATCGGTAGCGGCATGAAGACTAGCTGTGCATGCACAGAACCCTGCTTACACCCCTAAGGAGTGGACGCACAAACCAGCAACCGGTGATGGGCGCGTGCTTGTTGTGAAATACACATCCGAAAATGTCACGCGGAAAGCCTTTCATGTTGCAAAAGAATCGTGGCTCACTTCGGCTTTTAAATCAAGCAAGCTGGTCTCGTAACGCTTGAAAGTGCGCTGCAGCCGTTATCAGCCAATTGCGCAGCTTGCGAAACAGGCATCGGCGGTTGTGAGAAAGAGCACCGCAGTGCCGCCGAGTAAATCCAGTTCACCGGAATGAAAATGAACATAGACTGGTTCGAAGTAAAAAGAACAAACGATAGAAAAAATCACATCAGGTATGCTCTTCAATACCGTTCCATCCTTCAGCAAACAGTGCGAGTAGAAGTTGCCAGGAAACAGTAATTATTGAGAAATCATACTCATACGCAGATGACGGAAACGGGGTTTAACGTGCCGAAGCTACCCTGGGGCTATGAGGCGCGCCGTAAGAGAGCTCCGGATTCATTTTCACCAGCCGGGTATAAGCGTGTTTGCTTATCCTGTCCACCTATAAAATAGCACGGCAGTGGGGATTTTGTTCAATGGGATTACTAGAAAGACGACGACTCGCAAAAGAGAAGTGAACGCAGAGAATAGACAAAGTTGTATATAAAGAAAAACAAATAAAAAAACAAAGAACTAGAAACCAACGCTTTGGCGTACATTTATGCCTGTATATATGTATGTATGTATGTATGTATGTATGTATGTATGTATGTATGTATGTATGTGTGTATGTGTGTATGTATGTATGTATGTATGTATGTATGTATGTATGTATGTATGTATGTATGTATGTATGTATGTATGTATGTATCGATTCCCCACTATCAGGCCGCAATGCGCTGTGAATATAATAATAATATTAAGAATATTAATCAATCAATCAATCAATCAATCAATCAACAATCATTTATTTAACGTGCCCAAGAACAACCCAGAGGTCTTGATGCTGGCGCACGAAAAAAGAAAAAAAAAACTAAGAATAACACAATAGACCAAGATGACTGTTCAGAAGAAAACTATCAGAGACACAATGCGTACAGAAATATTAGGACGACAGGACAAAAGTAGATTAATACAGTATGAGAAATAGCCAATGATAATGACGAAAAGTCAGATAATATACATACATACATACAGCGAATCAGAATAGGAAATGAGGGGCTCGTTGAAAATAACACAGAAATAAGGGTTGGCAGTCGAGAAAACCTCGGAAAGCAAAGGGGAGGATGTGGTAGATCATTGAAACAGATTAAGAATTTGGAAAGAAAGAAAGAAAGTGAAGAAAAAATGCCCGCCAGGTGGGATCCGAACCCACGACCTCCAGAATACCGGTCTGGTGCGATAACCACTACGCTACCGGCGGGGCGATTTTCCCATTCACTTTCTGGGGTATTTATGTTAGGTATGTTTGTTTCCTGTGCTTGGGGGTGGTAGCCAGCGCCATTCGTACTAATCGGGGTGAAGGGGACCTTCTTTTTAACCCCCGGGTCGTGACTCGAGTGTCTACGACATGTCCAGAGTGGTCGACCAGCTTTGAACCCTCTTAAGCTCCCTTTGGCAACAAGACTGCCAGAACAGAGGCCCTCGCTATGCATGTAGCGAATCAGAATAGGAAATGAGGGGCTCGTTGAAAATAACACAGAAATAAGGGTTGGCAGTCGAGAAAACCTCGGAAAGCAAAGGGGAGGATGTGGTAGATCATTGAAACAGATTAAGAATTTGGAAAGAAAGAAAGTGAAGAAAAAATGCCCGCCAGGTGGGATCCGAACCCACGACCTCCAGAATACCGGTCTGGTGCGATAACCACTACGCTACCGGCGGGGCGATTTTCCCATTCACTTTCTGGGGTATTTATGTTAGGTATGTTTGTTTCCTGTGCTTGGGGGTGGTAGCCAGCGCCATTCGGACTAATCGGGCTGAAGGGGACCTTCTTTTTAACCCCCGGGTCGTGACTCGAGTGTCTACGACATGTCCAGAGTGGTCGACCAGCTTTGAACCCTCTTAAGCTCCCTTTGGCAACAAGACTGCCAGAACAGAGGCCCTCGCTATGCATGTAGCGAATCAGAATAGGAAATGAGGGGCTCGTTGAAAATAACACAGAAATAAGGGTTGGCAGTCGAGAAAACCTCGGAAAGCAAAGGGGAGGATGTGGTAGATCATTGAAACAGATTAAGAATTTGGAAAGAGTCACGACCCGGGGGTTAAAAAGAAGGTCCCCTTCACCCCGATTAGTCCGAATGGCGCTGGCTACCACCCCCAAGCACAGGAAACAAACATACCTAACATAAATACCCCAGAAAGTGAATGGGAAAATCGCCCCGCCGGTATCGTAGTGGTTATCGCACCAGACCGGTATTCTGGAGGTCGTGGATTCGAATCCCACCTGGCGGGCATTTTTTCTTCACTTTCTTTCTTTCTTTCCAAATTCTTAATGTGTTTCAATGATCTACCACATCCTCCCCTTTGCTTTCCGAGGTTTTCTCGACTGCCAACCCTTATTTCTGTGTTATTTTCAACGAGCCCCTCATTTCCTATTCTGATTCGCTACATGCATAGCGAGGGCCTCTGTTCTGGCAGTCTTGTTGCCAAAGGGAGCTTAAGAGGGTTCAAAGCTGGTCGACCACTCTGGACATGTCGTAGACACTCGAGTCACGACCCGGGGGTTAAAAAGAAGGTCCCCTTCACCCCGATTATTCCGAATGGCGCTGGCTACCACCCCCAAGCACAGGAAACAAACATACCTAACATAAATACCCCAGAAAGTGAATGGGAAAATCGCCCCGCCGGTAGCGTAGTGGTTATCGCACCAGACCGGTATTCTGGAGGTCGTGGGTTCGGATCCCACCTGGCGGGCATTTTTTCTTCACTTTCTTTCTTTCTTTCCAAATTCTTAATCTGTTTCAATGATCTACCACATCCTCCCCTTTGCTTTCCGAGGTTTTCTCGACTGCCAACCCTTATTTCTGTGTTATTTTCAACGAGCCCCTCATTTCCTATTCTGATTCGCTACATTCATAGCGAGGGCCTCTGTTCTGGCAGTCTTGTTGCCAAAGGGAGCTTAAGAGGGTTCAAAGCTGGTCGACCACTCTGGACATGTCGTAGACACTCGAGTCACGACCCGGGGGTTAAAAAGAAGGTCCCCTTCACCCCGATTAGTCCGAATGGCGCTTGCTACCACCCCCAAGCACAGGAAACAAACATACCTAACATAAATACCCCAGAAAGTGAATGGGAAAATCGCCCCGCCGGTAGCGTAGTGGTTATCGCACCAGACCGGTATTCTGGAGGTCGTGGGTTCGGATCCCACCTGGCGGGCATTTTTTCTTCACTTTCTTTCTTTCTTTCCAAATTCTTAATCTGTTTCAATGATGTACCACATCCTCCCCTTTGCTTTCCGAGGTTTTCTCGACTGCCAACCCTTATTTCTGTGTTACATACATACATACATACAACAATGCGCCAGATAAAGTAAAAGAGAAGGATATAAACAAATTGCATATGTGATGTTATCTTATAACGGTAGAAACCTTGGAGGAAAACGATAACTGTGACCCATCAAAAACATCGAGGTCAAGAAAATAAAAATTATAAAGACTTTGTATCCTGTTGAGGGTTGAGTGCTGAGAGAGGCGGCTAGTTACAAGAAACGGCCTGCTCTCTCTTGTTTGCTTCCGCGGAATCCGAAAATTAATACTATTGAGCAGTATAGGACAGGATATAGTACCGTGAACGAGCTTGAAAATAAAGAAGAGATCGGCGCGATTTCGCCGGCAGCGAAGTGAAGGCAGTGACAATAGGTCAATGGTATTAGAACACGAGCCAGAGTCATTTTTAGCAAAGCGATGGTTGTAAATGCTTTGAAATTTTTTCTGGACACGCTCAACTACGTTACTTAAGGAATTAGAGATGCCATTCCAGATCACAGATGCATACTCAAGTTGAGGAAGACATATTGCGGTGTACAATTTGCGGAGTGGCATAGGAGAATTGAATTCTCTCGATATTCTCCAAACACAGCCGAGAGAACGAAGACCCCGCATAGCAACACGCTTAGTATGAGCTGAAAAATGCAAGGTGCTATCAAAGAGAACGCCGAGATCATTGATCTCACAAACCCTACATAAAGACACAGAATTGACAGAGTATAAAAAAGGTACGCTAGATGATTTGCGAGTGAAACTCATGACTTTTGTCTTTGAAATATTGAGAGAAAGGTTATTGTTTTTACACCATTCTGAAAAAGAACACAAATCAGACTGCAACAAGCGACAGTTGTTAAATGAATGAATTTCCCTAAATATCTTTATATCATCTGCATACAAAAGGAAAGAAGAATTGCGAATGGCAGAAGAAACGTCGTTAACATACATTAAAAAGAGGAGTGGGCCTAATACCGAACCCTGAGGTACACCACTGGTCACTTTGTAAAAAGAGGACGTTTGGCCATTGACGGCAACATAACATGATCTGTCACGAAGGTAGCTATGCAATAGATTCACAACAGCGGTGTCAACATCAAAATGAGCAAGTTTAACCATAAGCATTGAGTGATTGACTACATCGAACGCTTTGCTGAGGTCACAGTAAATGGTGTCGACCTGTCCTCTCTGGAATACAGGTGTAGATATTTGCGTCATGAAACTGGCAAGATTAGTGACGGTTGAGCGGCCAGGGACAAATCCATGTTGATTATTGTTCAATGAGTTTTTCACATTAAAAGACAGTAAGTGGTGAAGGGCCAGCTCAAAAATCTTTGACATGGCACAGAGAAGAGAAATCGGTCGATAATTCGAGACATCAGTTTTGGAGCCAGACTTAAATACTGGAAAAACACGGGCAATTTTTCACATGCTAGGAAATGTGGAAGTAATCAGACAGTTATTAAATATGCTAGTCAGTACTGGGACCAATATACTGCTATAAGCTTTTAGTATGGCTGAGGGGATACCATCTGGACCACATGATAAGGATGGTTTCAAGCGCTTAATGCATTCGCTGATGAGATTTTCATCTAGCGACAGAGCATTGGGTGTGTTGATTTCCAAATGTTGCTCGATAGTAGTGCTAGAGTCAGAGGCTTTATAAACTGAAGAGAACTGCGTGGCAAAACAGTCAGCGACGGCTTGTAGTTCTGTTCCATCGGAGTCCAGTAGTATTAAAGGCTCTTCACCTTTGTTAGACCGTTTGCGTACATACTTCCAGAACTCAGCTGGCCTGTCAGAGGCGCTTTTTTCTAAGAGTGCAATATATGAACTGTGATCCCGTTTATATAGGCGTTTACAGAGAGTTCGAAGGCATCGGAAATCTTCCTTGCGCTCGAGAAATGGAGTGCTTTTAAGCTTTCTGTGTGCGCGATCTTTATGCTTTAGAGCACTTATAAGTTCAGACGAGAACCAGGGGGGATATTTATGGAGTTTAGGAGTATATTGTGGAATATATTTGCGCATACTGCTTAAGATAAGTTCCGTAAGCTGATCTACTTGGTCATCAGCATTGGTTTTTTCAGTTACCATAGACCAGTCAATGGAGGATAAGTCACGGTGTAAGCCAACGTAGTCACCTTTTTTGAAAGCAAATCTGGGCGATTTGTCGATGTTATTTTGAAAGCTCTGTTTTTCCCCTGACAGAGAGAGTGTTAGTTTAAGTGGTGGGTGAAATTTATCGGGACGAACAAGAAAAACGTCAGAGAGTGACACTTCAATAGGCTGATTGTTCGAAATACACAGATCTAATATGTTACCGCAAGGATTGGCAATAGAATTGTTGTTGAAGGGAATTAAAAGCAAGAAAATCTAATAGCAGGCCGCACTTATTCTCTACGTATTGATGGTAATAAGAATATTTAAGTGTTCTCCAGTCGATACCAGCGGTATTAAAATCACCAATAACAACAATCCTGTGCTTCCTATGTGAAGCTATGACATTTTCAATAGAAGAGATGATGTCATTAAAAGAGATTGGGGTAATGCTAGGCGGCACATAGAAGGACCCAATCAACAATTTTTCGCAGCGATCAAGGCTAATTTCAACCCATATTGATTCAGGAACAGTTTCAATGTCACTTCGCCGAACAGTTCTCAGAGAATTATCTACAGCCATAAGTACGCCACCACCTTTTTGTTTGGTTGCGCTGAAGTCACGATCACTGCGGAAGGTGTTGTAACTTGATGGAAAATAGTCTGATGAGGAAATCTCATTGCACAGCCAAGTTTCGGTAATCACAATGACAGGAAACGAAGACGAAATAACATTAGCGAAGAATTCAGCTGGCTTAGTCCGTAGACCACGAGCGTTTTGGTAAAAGATGTCCAAATTACACACCTTCACTGCCAATTACAGACTCTGAAGGATGGAGCATGTCATCATGTAGAATCCCACGGAATGGCTTGAAAATGCAGCCACGCGGCCACATTGAGGGGTCGTTCAGACGCTTCATGTTTTCTTCGTCAACCATGACGTAGAATGAGGAGTACGACGAATATTTTGTTTTCAGCCGCCGGCAGGAAATGGGACAAATATTTTGAGATTCGATGTGCTTCTTGAGGTCAGCAGTGGCAGTGTCAGGGCCCAACTTTGAAACAAATAGTGCCCTTTGACGCTGCGGCCGCTCAACCACCGACAATGCACACGACTCCATGGCTCCAAAGAATGCAGGCCTGTTTCCCTTCTTTGCATTCTTTTCACCCTTTGTGACAATTGTTGTCAAAGGGGGTCGGGCAGGATCGTCAACGCGTTGCTCCGAAGGGGATTGACCAGCTGGCGGCGTAGGGCAAACAGGACTGGTCTCGGTGTCTCGAGGCGTGTCGGAGGGCGAGGGGTTGTCGGAGGTTGAGGGGATCACGGAAGCTTGAAAAGGAACAACCGTCGGGGACTTCGCAGGCGCGGGGGTCACACGGCGGGCCAGCTCCTCACGTAAAAAACGAACCTCGGAGCGGAGGGAGGCGACGATTCGAGCCTGCTGTTCGGCTACGCGGGAATGGTCCTTTCGGAGGCGCTCATTTTCTTCACGCATTTGCGACACTTCGTCGCTCAAAAAAGAAATTCCCTCCAGCGCGTCGAGGAGAAGACGGCGGAGACCGGCAATCTCACCACAAAGGTCACCCGGAGGGGAGAGAGAGGAACTGGTCGGGGGAGCGCTGGTCTGCGGAGAACACGTTTCCGTCGGGGATGCCTCCATCTCGTCTTTAGGCTTAGCGCCCGACTTAATAGAATTGCACAAGTTGCAGCAAAATGGGCGCGATCCAGCCCTCAAAAGTTCCAGTTGGTCGTCCGGCCAGGTCACACACTTTGCGTGCACACGTTTTACACAGCTTTCGCAGCGATAGAACTGTTGTTTTCCGAAAAAAGGGCAGGAGCAGAGCAAGCATGCATCCCGGCTGGGCGCCATGCTACATGAAAGCTACATAATAATAATAATATTAATATTTCAATAATAATATACTAATAAAATATTTCCAGAAAGAGTTCTAAGAAAATAGACGCAGTTGAATGCACTGCTCCAGTTTTTGAAAGGATGCAGACGCAGATCTTAACCAGTGGAACTCAACCGCAAGAAGTACTTCAAGCCTAAAATCACACCCTGATGTATTCATTGTACTCATTGTTCTTCCTGTGTAGCGCCGTCAGCCTGTACCCAATGGGAAAAGAACAGAGAGTAGTTTTTGTAGTTCAGGCTCCGCGTACCAGGTGGCGTAGTAATACCTCAAAGCGAAAAAATATGACTAAATTTCATCGCACACCTGCCAGTTACCGCTGCTATTTTTCACGCTGCGGCAGGCACGAGACAAAAAAAGCATCAATCAGCGCAGTCACCCTGCACAAGGCAGCTTGTCTATTTGAGGCGACTGTAATAGCGACTTCATACACCCCGAGCCCCCAAACGAAGCAGTAACCGACCGCGGCGATGTGTCGGTGGGAGGAGGGTAAGAAACCACGAACGGTGGGTCGTCGTAGTCTTGGTCAAGCTCTGGATCCTTGCTTCAGGTCTATCTACCAGTCAAAACACTGCGGGGCCTGACCATCAGGGTAAAGTCCTTGAAGAAAATAGCTCAGTTTTGTCCTTTTTTCTATGCCATATGAAAAAAAAAAACACCTAAAAAACCTGATCGGCCCTTAAAAGGGGCCGCCCTGCAGTATTGGTTCGCCCTTAACCAGCAATACGTTTTCTAAAGCCAGACAAATATTCTCGAATTTCCAGATACAGCCCGCCCTCTCGGCTCAGTCAGCTGTATTTCGAAGTTTCTTATATGAATCTTTAGTGTGACACATAATGCAAAAAACACAGAACCGTTAAAATTCTTGTCGGTATAAACAGTCAATAGCAGGCTGCGATGCTCAATTCTCAATCATGCATGGTTGATACGGACATCATTGTCACAGCCTGTCCGAGCCTCAACAGCTCTCAGGTTGCGATATTTGAGCCATACCTTGTTAACGAAACAGATGTCGACCTTCTGGATAGCTTCAAGTGTCGGTACGCCATTGCCGTGAAACGCATCACCATCCGCACACATAATAAGTAAATTCCCGTTAAAAATATCATCTCGACCTCCGGCCAGTCGACACTCAAAGAATACGTGAAGGCCCTTTCCATACAAAAAATTCCCCCGCATTTCCCCGAGGGGGAGAATGTGAAAGTGCGAATGCACGGTTGTCGGCCCGCTTGCGGCGCTTGCGCTCGGCCCCCGCAGCCCACCGCCTCGCCGCCTTCTCTTCCATCTCTTCCATCGGGTTTGTAGTATCACGTGTACACCACGCAGTTATCAAGCCGCTATAACGCCGCTGAGTCGCCAACGCACGCCGCTGACGACGTAGTTTGAATGCGTTAAAGATATAAGGCGCGTCACTAACACTGATATCAGCGTCGCGTCCGTGGCTTGGTCGGTAGAGCGTCGCGCTGCGGCCGCAAAGTCCTCGGATCGAAACCTGGCGCCGGATGCTGTTTCTTTTTTAAATATAGAGGAGCACTGCGGACGCCGCCGCCGCCGGCGGTGGATGGTTTGGGGTCGCTTATAAAGTGCATTCGCACTTAAAAGGCACCATTATAAGCCGATCCAACGTCGCTGTTTCAAGCACCGGAGGTTCGGGGATGCAACCAACCCTTGCCGTAGCCCGGTTACGTGTGCAAAATTCTCGGAACATGACCACCACACACAAAACAATCATGTTACCTAATTATTATGCAGCAACCTGACAGGGTATACATGGGGCCTTCTCCAGAACTTGCAGAATGTTTCTGTTGAAAAGAAAAATAATAAACATAAATGTCAGTGAAGCATCTTTCCCAGAGGCGCGGAAGAGGTTCGCAGGTTTCCCGCGGGCGTAGTACGCTGACGCACCTCTCCGAAGGGCGAGGAGCGCGTCTGTTTTTGGCGGCAGCTCAGGTGAGCGGTTCTTCAGGTTCCGCTCACGCTGGGTTGCCTCAGGCAGAACAACCGCCCACCATACCGCTTGCCGAGCCATCAGTGGTTGTGGGGCAACCGTCTCTGTCGGAAGCGATGACGCTTCCACCGTTCCCACTACACTGAACCCAAGTGCATCTAAGGGTACGGAGGAGGCGGCTCCCAATACACCACACCACCTGTGCCACACGTGGCCTCCTGATGTGCTCGGTAGTGGCGGCTAGTGTCACTAGATAAGGTTACAGAGTATCGGCACTCTTTTCTCCTATTGTTCCGTGCCGCCGCCATGATCATTGGTCAGTTCGAATCACGTGACACTTGTTTACACTGCGACGGTTCATGGCGCTGCCATTTTGTTGCTTGTGCATTTTCAGTCGGTAAACTGTGGTAGGCTTAGATTGTCCTCCCTGCTCTGCGGCTGCGCGTGACTAACGTTGTTCCGAACACGAATCAAAGATTACGCGTGTAGCAGCATTTCAGAAGCTGAACTGCGTAGTAGTAGTTGTAGTAGTGCCACTTTATTTTACACTGGGTTGAGGGTAGGGGGGTGGTGGACGCCCAAAGGGCCCCCGCGACATCCAGGGCTCTGTCCGTGACGGCTTCTTGCGTTGCGAGGTCAGAGCTCCCCAGAGCCTGCTCCCAGTGAGAAGAGGGGAAAGGGGGGAAGGGGTCGCGCGGACACTCACAGAGCGAGTGGAAGAAAGTGTCCAGCGCGCCACAAAAGGGGCAGTGAGGGGAGGTGAATTGGTGTCGGTGAGTGCGCACAAGGAGAGTGCGGTGTGGGAAAGTGTGGGTTTGTAAGAGCCGCCACATGTGCGCGGCCGGCGGAGTAAGTGAAGAGCGCGGGGAAGGTAGGTTCCTGCGGAGGAGGCGGTAATGTTGAGTTGTCCCTGTACGTAAGTAGGTACGCGTGGGACATTACGGGGATGCCGTGTGTAGGCGTAAAAGAAACGGGAGCCCGGGATATCAAAGCTCGGCCGTGTTGGTGTGCCGTCTCATTACAACCTACGCCGGTGTGGGCCGGAGTCCACAGCAGCATCACGGGGTGGGCAGGGGGATCCTGAAGAATTTTGAGGGCACCTGTGGAAATGACGCCCTTTGTGTAATTTCGTATGTCAGTTTGGGAGTCAGATAAAATGATCTGGGGGGTAGGTAATTGAGTTAGGGCAAGGGCGATGGCTGCCTCTTGCGCAGTTACCGAGGAGGTGGTGGCGACTGTAGCTGAAGCCTGAGGGATTGTTGGAGAAGCGCCTACTACAGCGAGTGCGAAGGCGGGATGGGTGGGGTAGGCCGCGGCGTCTACGTAGAGAGTATGCTCAGAGGGAGGGTAGCGGGAGAGGTGTGCTTGGGCTCGGGCTAGACGGCTTCCGCGGTGGTAAGCTGGATGCATATTTCGCGGGATCGGCTTAATGTGGAGACGCCCGCGGAGAAGCCGGGGGATGTGAGCTGGAGGATCTAGTATAAGCGGGGGGTTGGCATGAATTCGATCGAGGATCTGCCGACCAGCCGGGGTCTGGGAAAGGCGCGTAAGCTGGGCCAAGCTATGGGCTTCGACAAGTTCGTCTATGGTATTATGTATACCAAGCGGGAGGCGTCGTTGGGTGGGTGCGTGGGGGCAGTAGCAGCACGGAGCGATAGGCTCTCCGAAGTAAGGCATCGAGGGAGGTACGTTGAGAGGGGGTGAGCTGTGCGTACGGGAGGTGATAGCAAAAACGGCCCACCAGGAAGCACTGCACGATTCGCAGCCGTTCTAATTCCGTTAGCCCATGTTTCCTAGACGGGATACGTTTAATGAGACCAATAGTCTGGATGGTGTGAGTGCGCAAGAGATGTCTGGTGTCTGTGCTGCTCCTGTTGGCTTGGAGATGCATGCCGTGAAGGCGAAGCTGGGAGACCCGGGGGATTGGTTGTCCGTCCAGCATTACCTGAATGGTGGTCGGGGGAGTGGGTCTAATTCTAGGTGGAGGAAGGAGTAGGAGTGCTGATTTAGACGCCGAGCAAGTCAAGCCTGCTTGTGCAGCAAGACGGGAGACTGTGGCATCCCCTGCTGAGAGTGTGGCCTCTATGTGGGCGTTGCTGCCTTGCGTGACCCAAAGTGTAATGTCGTCCGCGTATATTGTCGAGTGGAGGGACGGTATATTTTCTAGAGCATTCGCGAGAGGGAGCATGGAGAGATTGAACAGTAGAGGTGAAATAACGGCCCCTTGGGGGGTGCCTCTGTTGGGCATGTCGAAAATGTTTGATTTGACGGTGCCCAGTCGGAGAGTGGCGGTGCGATCAGTGAGAAAATTGCCTATGTAGGTGTATGTTCGATCGCCTAGGTGCAGTGTGCTGATGGAGCTAAGAATGGCGAAGTGCCCTACCTGATCAAATGCCTTATGGAGATCTAAGGCTAGGATTGCCGCAGTCTCTGGTGGGGGGGTGTTGTAGAATATCATGGTGGATTTGCAGAAGGGCGTCCTCTGTGGACAGTCCGGGGCGGAAGCCTATGAGGTTAGGGGGAAAGAGGGAATGTTCTTCAAGGTGTGCGGATAGCCGATTATGAATGACGTGTTCGAAACGTTTTCCGAGACAGGAGGTGAGCGAGATTGGTCGTAGATTGGGCAGTGGGAGAGGTTTGGCTGGCTTGGGAATCAAAGTGATATCGGAGTGTTTCCAACTACGAGGTAGTGTACCAGCGTTCCAGTGTGTATTGAAGAATTGGGTGAGGTGATCTATAGATGTGTCATCCAGATGGCGAAGAATTTTACTCGAGATTTTGTCCGGGCCGGGAGCCGTTTGCCGTCGAAGGGCGCGTAATGCTGCCTCTACCTACACTCGCGTAATTTCAGCATCTAGCTCCGAATTAGGGGTGCCGGTGTAGAAAAGGGGGGTGGAGTCAGAAGGAAATGGCTTCGGGAAATGGCTCCCTCCTCTGGAAGGAACTGCGTACGAAGATGCCGTTTTTTTTAATCTTCGGCTATGTTGTTAACAAACGTCCCGGTAGAAGTTAGCGGCGAGGTCGTAGAAGGGACCGTCTCGCAACACTGAAAAACACCAAAATGGCCGCCGTTGCTCACTTGCGTGCATGAGTGCCGCTACTCTTATACCTTATCTAGTGACACTAGTGGCGGCCGAGGCCAACAGTACACGAAAGTGTGCGAAGTCCAGGGAGCGAGATATGTCGGCAACTCGCAGAAATCCGACAACATGGGCATGGGACCGTTCCTGTCTGCATCGCAGCGAAGGCAACGGGATGTGACGTCCAAGCCAACAGAAGAGATAAAAACCCCTCCAATGGTAAACACACGCAGGCCCACACACACGCACACAAGTTGTTCTTAAAGGGACCCTGCAGCACTTACCATAGACTTTCTCGGAATGTATTTTGGGGTAAAGTGTATTTTCCCAACAATCTCCCGCCCGCAAGAAGTATTAAAATGCGTTCACTATCACCGAAACTACAGGCGATGAAAAATCGCGCATCATCGCTCCCTCTCAACTAGACCACGGACAATGCGACGAAAGCTGCGTCTTCTCCCCCGGAGAGGGGGAGGCTCATGGCGTTCTCTCGGCGGCCTTCGGTATATCGTAGCCAGGGGAGTTTTCTCAGTTTCTCCGCAACGTGGAGAGGTTTATTTCCAGTCTGGTGCAAATAAAAAAGCGGGTATGGCTTTCTGCTCGCGAGCGCGCGCTCAGTCTGGTACATAGGTCGGCGTACTCACTCGTGAGTACACTCATTTGTCCTCATTTGTACTCAAACTCACGAGTGAGTACGATGATGAGTGATCACACACCCAGAAAAAAACAGTGAGTACGATGACGAGTGAGTACAGGGGTAAGTCCACTACTCGTGAGTACAAGTACTCATGAGTACACTAATCATGAGTATGAGTACTCATGAGTACAATATTCATGAGTATGAGTACTCATGAGTTTGAGTACTCATGAGTATGAGTACTCATGAGTACACAGTACTCATGAGTATACATCACTCATGAGTACACAGCACTCATGAGTACAATACTCATGAATACTGTTTTTGCGAGTGCTTGCACTCTTGAGTATGTGCACTCCTGAGTACAGTAGTGCAAACAGTAGTGCAAACAGTAGTGCAAACAAGAAAACGGACGACAAACGCTGCCGCCCGAAGACACGCAAGAAAACGCAGTTTACGGCCACGGCCGCACCGACAAGCCCCGAGCTCCCCTGAGCCCGACCCGGCCTGAGAACAAGAGGAGACGCCGGACGCAACGCGAGTGCTTACGTTCCGTTTCGCTTTCTCACATGTACTTGCCTTCCCGCAGTAAGTCGCCCAACGACAGTGCACCGCGTAAGACGTTTTCTTCCTCTATCCTGATTTATATGTAACCTGTGTTTTTCTAATCAATTAAACAATTTATTTTTTCTACTTAGTCTTTCATTCGAGCTACGACCTAGCTAACAGTGCAGATAAGTTGATTATTCGTGAGTAATACAAATTGGGTACTCATGAGTACAGATTGAGTACTCATGAGTGCAGAATGAGTAGTACTCATGAGTGCAGAATGAGTAGTACTCATGAGTGCAGAATGAGTAGTACTCATGAGTAGTACTCATGAGCACTGGCACTCATTGAGTACTCATGAGTATAGATTGAGTACTCATGAGTACAGATTCAGTACTCATGAGTACAGATTCAGTACGAATACTCGTGAGGACAAATGAGTTTGAGTACAAGTGAGTACGATTACAAATGAGTATTTGATGAGTGAGTACGAGTGATTTTGTGAACAGACGAACTTTTTGAGTCTGAGTTTGATTGAGTACACCGTGAATGAAAAAAATTGTGATTGAGTTTGAGTGAGTTCTTTCTGTTTTGCCGACCTATGGTCTGGTATAGCGCTTACAAAGGAGGGAACTTTGGGGAAGGACGGACAGAAACCCACACCACAAGCGCTGTTTCGTGAAAGAATTTGTGAGGCATGAGTGCGCTATGCTTTTTTTTACAAGTTTTGAATGAGCTGAAATAAATGGTATCAATTGTTTAATTACACGATGCTCATTGTTACCATTTAATTGAGCTTATTAAATACGTGTAAATTGAAGCCTAACGCACGCATGCCCCACAAATGCTCTCGCCAAGCAGCGCTTGTAGTGTGTGTGTTTCTCACCGTCTTTCGTCAAAATTTGCGATGTTGCCTCCTTTTTATCTCACCACCAACTTGCCCAACATGGTACCCTTCTGGTACAGGACGTTTTTGAAGCAATAAACGTTAATTGTCAATGGCCTGGTTGAAAGGAAAGTTTTAAGTTTGATGTAGTTCATCACTAAAACTCCGCGTGCAGTCAAAACGCAAAAAAAGCCAAAACTGTTCGTACAGGTTCAGGACAGAAGGCATAGATGTCGGTGCACAGTGGCGACGACGGCAGATCGTCACAGGAAATGCTAAAAGTAAGCCGCGAGATTGACCAGATTGCCCGGCCAGTTGGACAGCCACCACCCGAGTGACGTAATCTTGGTGGTGGCAGTTGGACATAATGAGAAAAATTAAAAAGAGAGCGGGTGGATTTTCCGCGCCTTTTACGGTAATTTGCGTGCCTGGTAGTGTAATCAAAACGTCGCGCAGGTTTACTTTCACTGCTCATAAAGTATTGCGGAGTCCCTTTAGTTTAAACTATGGCGAGAGGAAACATTCCAGTGGAAGTTGAGGGTCTTCTTAACAATCTCGGTATTAATTTGGTAGCGCACTCCAATCGGCCAAATTGGATGTGTCGTCAAGGGACAGTTAAATTCCAAACTCACAAACGTTTCGCGTAGTTACATGGTAATTAGGAAGGACCAGGACGGGGGCGGCATAATCTTTACGGGTTGCCATCTTTGCCCGAAGATCGCGCTCGTGTCAAGTCATCCCATTGCAGAACGTTCTTATGGCGGTTCCCATTCGAACCACAATATTAATAGGCTAATAATGGCATACTCCGTTTACATTGTAGGCGGCCGATGAGGCGGTGCGGCCGAGCCCACGTTTATTACGGTTGCGCTGGCTGCGCCATGGTCGGAACGAAGCGAGTGGAAACGAGGGGAACGTTCCAGAGGTGTGCCGAGTGCTGAGTGTCGCGTGTCCCTCCGAGCCAGCTGAACAATCTGTTGGTGATGATGGTGGCGCTAAGAAGATGATGATGGTGGCGCTACAGGGCTCCCCCCCTAGCGATAAAGTGACAAATGTAAGCGCGATAAAGTGACAAATGTAAATGACAATGCACGAAAATGCACTGTGCACTATGTACAGGTATGTACAATTTGTCCGTTGTCAGGTAGAGTCCGTGGGCAGTCCGTGGTCAAGTGGCTGGGGTTGACTAACGGCGCGGTCCTGGTCGTCGGCAAGGTAGCGTCCGGTGTGTGCATTTCCTTCGGGGGGCCTTGCCTGGGAGTGGAGGAGAGGCCGTAGGCGGAAACGAGCGTCCTGCGGGGCGGAAGCTGCTAGCAGCGCCCAGAGGAGCGAGTGATGTCCCACAAAGCTCAAGTGCACTCTCCGAGCTACAAGGTGGTCCAGACAAACGGGTGCAGATGGCTTGCGGGTGTAGGGCGGCTCCATTCTGCTGCCAGCTCTGTTGTTCCACAGACCACGGCAGCATGTGCGGAAGGAGTGACGCAGTCGCCGCCGCGTTCGTCTACGGATGAGCGAACCATGGGTCATTGACCGTCGTGATAGCTCGAAGCGATGTTGCTTATGTGCGAAGGCCCATGAGGCACCCAGAAGGGTGGTGAATGCTCTGGGAACTCGAACGCGTTGCTGTCGAAGGGGGCGGGCAAAGCGCTGTCTCCGCAGATCGTCTGACTCCCGCACTGTCATGAAGGGAGCGAGTTGACGGGGAGCGACAAGTCGGTCACAAGGTGCATGATGTTTGTGTGGTCTAATTCGGCGTTGACGGCTCGAAGCAGAAGACGCGGCTTCAGCAAGCGAAACAACAGGCAAGAGTGCACGTGGTGGGTGGTTCGGAAGCCGACTGCAGTCTTCTTTGTTCTGGTCTGACTGCCCCGCCATCGTTTTGGTCACAGGTACTTGGAGGGTGTCCATCTTTGCTCGTTGTGAGCCTACTAGCCCAGGTGCTTCATTGTAAGAGTCACGCTGCTCCTGCGCATCCACCAAGACGGAACGCGTAATGTCACGACGGCAGATGGCTGGTGCGTCGATGTGAGTCTCGTCGGTGGCGCACTGTACCTGTCGTGTATGCCATTCAGGTGGCTGTGTTGCGGCGAACACGTTGTGGAGTGGTGTCAGGGAAGGGCTCGCAGTGGGCCTAGATGGGGGTGGCGTCAACCGTGGAGTGAGGGAGGTCGCCGGTTGGGTGCTCTGCGGATCACCGGCGCCTTCTTGTGGTGTGGTAGTAGTGGACATAGCAGGCGGTGGTTGGTGGGCGCCCGTGATGTCGCTGGCCTCCAGTCCTCTCGTGGAAGGTGCGGCTGGGAGCTCGAGATACGCGCCCATGATCGCAGACCCGTCACCTAGTGAGGGTTCGGGTACATGGCCGAGGTCGGGTCGGAGGAGGACTGATGGTGGTAACGGCACCAGGTTCTGTCGGAATTGTCGTCTGCCAGGTGTTCATGCCGCAGTGGTTGAGGACAGTGTCTTTTAAGTTGCCATACGCACTATGGCCTGGGGTTGGCAGCTGGATCTGCTCAATGAGGTCAGCAGGTAGCTTCTGTAGTGTCAAGAGGTACCTGATTTCCGGGGAGCAGATGTCATTTACGTAAAAATGGCTCTCCAATATGACGAACCATGCAGCGTGGTTTGAGATGGCGTCAAACGGAATCAGCAAAGGAAGGTCGGGTAGGGCGGGGAACGTTCTTCGCGTGCGTCGTCCGCGTTGTGTCTGGGGAAGCAGCGTCTCGAAGCCATGGCGAAGCCGCTTGTCGGGTCACCAAATTGTAGGCGGCCGATGAGGCGGTGCGGGCGAGCCAACGTATATTACGGTTGCGCTGGCTGCGCCATGGTCGGAACGAAGCGAGTACAAACGAAGGTGCCGTTCCTGACGTGTGCCGGGTGCCGAGTGTCGCGTGTCCCTCCGAGCCAGCTGACCAGTCTGTTGATGATGATGGTGGCGCTTAAGAAGATGATGATGGTGGCGCTACAACATCTTTCTTGATATCCAGCTCTCTACCTCTTTCTTTCTTTCTTTCTTTTTTTTCTTTCTTTCTTTCTTTCTTTCTTTCTTTCTTTCTTTCTTTCTTTCTTTACCAAACATCAGACGTGTTACAGTGGTCCGAGGCACAGAAAAGAGCCTCAAAGGATTCGGCTTGTCGAGGGTCTGTGCCCCTTCGTCGGGTGTTTGTTTAGAGTCAAACAAACAAGGGTGCTTAGGAGCAGGAGTAGCACAGAACTAGAAAGTATTATAAAGAACATCATACGAGAGCACGGCTTACATCACAGAGAAAAAAAATACAGGAACAATTTGTTCGAATTGTAACTGAAATAATGTATGCAATGCGCAGTGTACGTGCGACAGAGATAGACCAAAGAATTGGAGAAGTCACAACTGGCAATCATTAGGCAACAAACAAGGTACATGTCATACATTGAAAACTACAGAAGAGATGCAAGAATCCAGCGTAACAAAAGAAAGAAAAAGAACACCGGAGCATGATGGAAAATGTCCAATGAATATTATTTGAAAGGCATGCACTATTATTTATTTTTGTGATTATTGTGCAACTGTGTTTAGAAGAGTTGGCAGCGTATGCTGTAGCATCTGAAACCCATAGTTAGTGCGTGCGCATGGAATTTGGAATTTTTCACAACGTCGTGTGTTGCAGTTGTTCGTATTTACGTTAAGTTGGAGAGTTGTTCGTAGGGATTTGTATGCTGTCTAACTGCTACCCTGTAACGTTTTAATACACTGGTGTCGCAGATAAATTGCACCGTTGAAATGTTTAGCTGCCGGAAAAGTTGGTTGCTATGGGCATCACATGTAGAATTAGTGACCGCGCGTACGGCGTTTTTATGACGCAAGAATAGTTTGTTCAAGTTTGATGTAGTGGTAAGTCCCCAAACTAGGTGGAAGCACTGTGAGTGCGACAAAAACATGGAATATTAGTTCAGAAACTTAAGGCTTGAGGCAAAAGGGAATGTAGTTTTGTGCGAATACCAGCAACGGGAAAAATTTTGCTCACAACTGAGTTAGCATCGTTATTCCAGGACAACATTTTTATTAAAAATCAGCTACCAAATATTTTTCTATCATGGGTATCAATGATCTTGTCTCCCGCACTGAAAATGACCTATTTTGTATTTGTTACGTTAATGGCTAAAGAATTGACAAGGCTCCAGTTATGAGGTTTGTTTAGAACGTCATTGGTGGTGGATATTGAAAGCATTTCCTCACATGAAAATACACTGGTATCATCCGCGTTAATTATGAGTTTGGCTGAATCTGTAGTAATGACTACGTCATTTATGTATAGGTTAAACAGCAGGGCTCCAAGAATGCTACCTTGAGGTGTACAGCATTTTTTTGTTGATTTGGATTAGAAAAAAACTTGCAGGATGAATTATTAATATACATACTGTTTTCGGCGCTGCAAGTAGCTTGTAATTAAGTCTAAACATCTTTCCCGGGAACCATAAATTTCGAGATTTTTATTAAAGTTTCATGATTAATAGGCCTCCTGCCCTGCCCAGGGAACGCTGCGCAAGCGGCTTCCGGACAATACTTCCGGGTAGTGCAAAGCCGCGCGGGTCCCATAAAATCCCGTATTGACAGAAGGAACATGAGCTCGATGCTCCGGATTGCTTTGCGACATGGTCACCAGCCCATCCCCGATGCGTCCCATTTCTTCCGGCGATCAACTTGGCATGGCATTAGGAAAAAAAGCTTCACAGCGCTAAATACGTTTACAGCGCCGACGAAAGTGCCGGGATGGTGACGGCGCTCTGCCAGTGCAGGTTCACCGATCGATGGTCGTATGAAGAGAAATTTGCAGTTAAACTTCTAGTTTAAACTAATACTCTAGGTGACAAGGAATTTTCAACAACAGCCGATCAAAAATGAAGAGTGACGCAATCGGCGATGATGGAGCTTTAAAAAGCCAGCGTGTCCGGAGGACCACAGACTCGTCTGCTGCGGTGCGCCGCTCTTTTGCGTACCTGCGCACTATGCGTGCACTTTCATTAAACAGTGCTCGTTTGCTTCGCCGTTACGAATATACGGTGCAGCGTTAGCTTCCCGTTCTGTTGCATGTCTTAGTGACAAAATGCAGCGAGCGTCACAAGCGTGAAATCTGTTTTCCCATTCCGAAATTAGTGACCGTAAAACGAAGTGGTCGGGCGAACTGAGAGACCGCTCGCTTTCCTTGTTTGCTCTAACTTTACTTAATTACGGTCTCGCATCATATATTCCCGGTTCGCACTTTATAGGATATAATAAGTGTCAGCAACGTTTTAGAGTGTAGAGCCGAGTGAAATGCAGCCGACACGGCGGAGGGCAGGACGGAAAATCGGGTGGGAGGGGAAGGGTGTTTTGAATGCAAAGAAAAAAAATTAAGCGAATGACCAATAATGCTTGACAATGATCTGGCGAAGTGTGAAGATAGGGGACAATGCAGTATGAGCGATGAATTCTCTGTTCTTGTCTCGCTGTCTAACTCCATTTGAGGACAAACTGGCGTGTCGGCGTTCAGATTGTTAGCCATGACCCCTGCACTAGAAGATAACCAACAGAGTCAGTGATGACCACATGTAAAAAATATTCGGAGCCGCGCTCCGTGTATGCGGCTGCGTTATATTACGCAAATAGAAATGTACACATATGTGCAGTTAGCGGGCATGCGATTTAGCGCTTGTTTTGCGTCCTTTGCTAGCGCTTAATTTGATTATTTGGCGCTATTGCTTCACCTACTCGCTAGTATACATGTATGGTTGGAAACAGCGCAGTAAAAAGGGAGCACGAAGAAAAGAACCGTGATGCCGTTTTAACGCGCTGTTTCCAACCAACGCTGTCACTTTACCAACTCGTCCAACTCTCCATCCTACTGCAGTATACATGTACCATGCTGTTCGTATATCATGCGGCGTAAAACGTTACGCAACAATCATTTAGTTTGCGAAAATAGAAAACTAAATTTTCACTCGTTTTCAAGGCGGTGCAAGGCCAGCAGTGTCAGCTGAGTCGGCTGCGCAATTCTTGTGTTCGCTTACATGTTCTCGCTGAAGCAACCTTTTGCAGTTACCTCAGGCTATGGGATGAGCAGCATTCCGTATTTATGCTACTCGTGAACTTTCCTTTGTCGACCGCACGCAAGAAGAAAGAACGCTAATGGCCGTCAGGAAGTTAGACCACCCGAACTGCCGATACTGTCCCACGCCGCGACTACCGCCACAACTCGTTCAAAAGAAAGCCGATAAATCGGCTTCTTTTAGCGGATATTATTTTGTTTGGCCTCTGCAACTACTTTAAGGGCTATTTCATACGGTATACAGTCATTCAAACGCGCCACAAAGCGGTTAAACTAAGTACAACCAACTTTTATTCTCGCTTGTAAATGAAAACCCAATGAGGGCGGCGAGGGTCGTCTGCTTTTGTACTACCCAGACCTGTTGGACACGAGGGGGCGCTGCATTCCGCCAAACTCCAGTGCAGGAGCCCTATGCGATCAAAAGCCTTGGAAAAGTCTATAAAGATGCCAAGCATGAGTAATTTGCTTTCAATCGCATCCAAAATTAATTCTTTCAGTGTTAACAATGCTAATTCTGCTGACCGACCTTTTCTGAGGCTTGTCCATACCAGTTCATGCTGTTAACAAAAACTGCTCATCGTTTTGTTTATATGCTTTTCGATGTACTTTGAGAAGACTGGGATAATTTAAATGGGTCTGTATTTTGAAAACATATTTTCTTCTCCGCCTTTGAAAAGGACTGGGGGATAATGGCCTGTGTGAAAACTAGGTTATACACATGTGCTAGAACCGGAGCGACAATATCAAGAACATGTTTAACTGGTAAAATTTGCTATTGCGCAGAGAAACGAACGCCAAGTGAAATCCTTGAGCGTCTGTTGGCATTAAAAATGCGCTTTCCCTGTTCTGGATCCATGTAATCTGAGCTGCACGATCAGCAACTACTGCTCGATAGAGATACGACAAAGTTATTGAAAGCGTCTGACAGTTTGGCTCCAGCTGAACTCACCCAGTCAAGGGTTACTTTCATCTCGGTTTCATTTCGCTTCACGCACGTCCGAGCACGAAATTCAAATTATGCCATACTTTATCGTTCCCTTTCATTGTTTCAGGGTTAAATAATTTATGAAAGTAATTCTTGGTTCTAGGCTGTGGCAGATCACCTGCCCGACCCTTCGATTTGTACAGGCGACCTCAATAAACATTATGCACTTTGGGGCTCTTCAGCACGGATGCTTATGGTCTCCTGATTGAAAGACAATTAACATATTCGGGAGCGAGCATATTCAACAAAAAAAAAACAGCCTACATACCATATCATAAGACACAACACTTAAACACAGTTAGACCTAGCTGTTGGTTTCGCAGTTATTTTTTCATCTCTTGAGTGCGAGGTCGACATGAAGCCATATAGTCCGGACCACTTCGCTGCCACACTGACATACATAGGCGAAGGCATAACCGCGTCATGTTCCCATAAAATAAATGTTGAATCAGGCAAGAGCAAACTGGAAAGCCTCCAAAGATCTTATCTAAGTTTTACCATGCATCCATAAAGCCTGCACACGTTTAAGAGGTAACGAAACTCATAACGGCGCACATCGTCGTCGCCGCTGAAAAGAACATTTCGGAACCCATGGAGGCCCTTGCGGAACGAGGTCTGTAAGCGTGCGCGCGAGGAAAACACAAAGCGTGGGTTTTCCTTCGTCGATATTCCGCGTCGCAAATCTAATTTTCTTCACAATGGCGAAGTTGGTTGGTAAGAGTGTGTGCCGTGAGGCAAAAGTGGAGAATTGGCGCGCCTTTCTGGTGTTCGTAAACTTCGATTGATTGATTGATTGATTATAGGGTTTACCAAGCCGACGCACCGCAGGCGATGAGGCGCGCCGTAGTGGAGGGCTGCGGAATAATTTTGACCACCTGGGGATCTTTACATGCGCCGAAACCTCGTACGCACGGGCGTTTGCGTTCGTACACACATACACAGACATAGACAAAGTGTAGTCATAAATACGAAGACTAAAAAGACATCAGACACAAAGCGTGCACACTGATGCACACAAAGTATGGACATGACTACAAAGACCAAAATGCCTTCAGATTTAAAGCCTGCCCCGGATCAGCCCGAAAGGCGACAAGCTGGAAGACCAGGCTAATGCACTTGCACATCGCTTCTAACACGTGTCGAGTTCAGTACGCTAGGCAAAAACTTTCATGCACAACAAAATATCACGACCGGACGGCGTGATTCGTGAACACCATCGACATTATTGCTCGCGTACTTTGGAAGTTCCCAAATAAACGGCTGTGCATCGGCACTAATGTGTACTGTTTTCTTTTATCGGAGAACCTCGCTGGGCTGCAGTAGGTGCGGGCCCACGTGGTTGACACGCCGGGAACTAGCGTGAATTCCACCACCGGAGAACACGCTATGTCGCCCTAAATAACGCTACATATTCAACAACTTCTATGTTTGTGGCGCTTCTTGCCCTTAGTTGTCCTTGCTCATTTAAACGACAAAGAGAATCATCTCTATCAGCATAATCAGTAAGTTACTTGGAGCACACGTACAAGGAGACTCGACCACAAAAGACGTATGTCCGTCCTCTCAAGCCTGTGTACACTCTCCGAACCCTAGATAGTCTTACACACCTAAAGACAATCGCATAACCTCAGTGCGTATTCGCCAATACTCTTTGAGCTGGAATGAATGCTGCGTCTAAAGGAAATTTGTATTGGCGTGGCCAAATTGCAGTCGTTTTTTTTCTGCCACTTTTCCTCCCTATTGTTGCAATAATGAAAGGCGAGCTAGTTCGTACGGCTGCATTCTTCTAAAAGTGCTAATACAATAGGGGCAAATAAAGAACAACAAACACAGGCGCCTGCGTTTGCCCTTCTTTCTTTGATCCCGTCGTCTTAGCGTTGCTAAAAGAATCCCTGCTATCTTTTTGAACGGGCCCTCCATTGCGATGGTGGAAAGCTTGTCCCATTGGTTACACGGAATTGCATATGATATTGCGTGGGTACTTCTCAGGGATGTTCTCAGTGCTGTGAACTCTAGTGGGGTGTAGATTTTTACTCCTCAGGTATACCCACAGCAACCTTTCTTTCCTTACTAAACTGTTCCGCTATTTCTCTCTTTCCTCGGTTTTTACGGATTTCTCGTTTTTTTTCTGTGTAGTTTACCTCGGTTTATTTTTGTTTCTATATGTAATAACTTCTCTTTCCCACTTTCCCATTTATTGTAATATTTTTGTTATTTTTTATTTTTCCTTGCAGAAGAAATATTTCCATCAGCCTCCACCTAAGCTGGTAGGGACATTTTGCCGGCACTGTCATCTGATTTGTTGTTCAGGCTTACTCCATTGCACCGTGGGTAGCGTGGAACAGTGGTTGCGCCTATATCCAAGGTCTAGGTTAGGTTGGCGAGGACCTGCCTTTATGGGTTGGGTAAGGATAGGTGAGTACATGGGCTGGGTTTGGTTGGGCTTAGTTAGGGCCTGCCTTAATGGTTTGTGTTAGGTTAAGATTGGTTAGGTTCGATATTTGCTTAATATATATATACGCATAAAGCTTTCTCGAATGCATTTCCGCGGGAGACACTAAAAAAGTAAAATACCGACTGTCGGCAAAAAGATGCCGCCAGGATGGCCACATGGTCGCGACCAGCCAATGGTGGGCAACAATTCGCGTAGCTTGCAATTTGCGTGTCCCGGATATTGAATTGACTGCATTACAGTTAGTAACTGATGCGTTCAAAAAGAAGCAAAACATAAAGCGTTGCCGGCACTTTATTAGGTAAACAGAAAATCCCGGCGGCCGGCACAATATGAGCGACCTATCAAAAGCAGCGGCCTGCTAGTGCCCACACGCCTTGTTTAGTGATTTTCCTCTGCAACCGTTTTACTTACGTGGTACCGGTGGGCTACTATGCTTAACTCTATACTACTTACTGAAGCTACCCCCACAAAGTGCCAAATGTTCTAAGCAAAAATTACGTCGTTATGTCCCTAATTTCTCTAACGGCGTTAGGAACCCACGGAAAACGCTCGTACGCAGAGATCACCCCACATTTTGTGGCGCAGAGACACTGCTTTCAGCAGCGAAGTCAGGTGCGAGCGTCGGCCGCGTACAGAGATCGCCTGCCTGGTCATCAGGACGACACTTCGAGCAGGGCCACCATGTTTCCTTCTCACCCTCCTTCGCAGGAACACAAGCCTGAGAACGGAACGTGCACGGTGGACGTGAGGATCGAAGTTACGGACGTGCTGGTCATCGTCATGTCAACGATGATTGTCTTCGCCGCATTCACGTCGTTGATATGCATCTTGCTACGTGACAAGCTGCCAGAGGACGAGGATGCGAATCGGTCTCGCTACTCGCTGAACTCCATCAGATAGACGGCGCTAGGCGCTGTAGATCCCGTCTTTGCCCTGATAATTGCAATAATATCGCGAGCATTTTGTATTCAATCCGTATGAAGTGACTTCGACATGGTAAAAAAGCGCACTAAGACGAGGACACAAGAAAAAGGGGGTGACACGGGTCGAGCGCTAGACACGCTGTGATGGCGATCAAGTTGATCAACGACGCTGAAGTTACCGAAGGGTTGTAACACATATAGTTTGGAAGAACAGGGCCCATTGTACTAGAAAGAAGACTATTCAGGGCAGAAATTTGGGCTAGTTGGTGATGGGACTTCGACATGGTAAAAAAGCGCACTAAAACGAGGACACAAGAAAAAGGGGGTGACACGGGACCTAGCGCTCGTCCCGTGTCACCCCCTTTTTCTTGTGTCCTCGTTTTAGTGCGCTTTTTTACCATGTCGAAGTCCCATCACCAACTAGCCCAAATTTCTGCCCTGAATAGTCTTCTTTCTAGTACAATGGGCCCTGTTCTTCCAAACTATATGTGTTACAACCCTTCGGTAACTTCAGCGTCGTTGATCAACTTGATCGCCATCACAGCGTGTCTAGCGCTCGACCCGTGTCACCCCCTTTTTCTTGTGTCCTCGTTTTAGTGCGCTTTTTTACCATGTCGAAGTCCAATCACCAACTAGCCCAAATTTCTGCCCTGAATAGTCTTCTTTCTAGTACAATGGGCCCTGTTCTTCCAAACTATATGTGTTACAACCCTTCGGTAACTTCAGCGTCGTTGATCAACTTGATCGCCATCACAGCGTGTCTAGCGCTCGACCCGTATCACCCCCTTTTTCTTGTGTCCTCGTTTTAGTGCGCTTTTTTACCATGTCGAAGTCCCATCACCAACTAGCCCAAATTTCTGCCCTGAATAGTCTTCTTTCTAGTACAATGGGCCCTGTTCTTCCGAACTATATGTGTTACAACCCTTCGGTAACTTCAGCGTCGTTGATCAACTTGATCGCCATCACAGCGTGTCTAGCGCTCGACCCGTGTCACCCCCTTTTTCTTGTGTCCTCGTTTTAGTGCGCTTTTTTACCATGTCGAAGTCCCATCACCAACTAGCCCAAATTTCTGCCCTGAATAGTCTTCTTTCTAGTACAATGGGCCCTGTTCTTCCAAACTATATGTGTTACAACCCTTCGGTAACTTCAGCGTCGTTGATCAACTTGATCGCCATCACAGCGTGTCTAGCGCTCGACCCGTGTCACCCCCTTTTTCTTGTGTCTTCGTTTTAGTGCGCTTTTTTACCATGTCGAAGTCCCATCACCAACTAGACCAAATTTCTGCCCTGAATAGTCTTCTTTCTAGTACAATGGGCCCTGTTCTTCCAAACTATATGTGTTACAACCCTTCGGTAACTTCAGCGTCGTTGATCAACTTGATCGCCATCACAGCGTGTCTAGCGCTCGACCCGTGTCACCCCCTTTTTCTTGTGTCCTCGTTTTAGTGCGCTTTTTTACCATGTCGAAGTCCCATCACCAACTAGCCCAAATTTCTGCCCTGAATAGTCTTCTTTCTAGTACAATGGGCCCTGTTCTTCCAAACTATATGTGTTACAACCCTTCGGTAACTTCAGCGTCGTTGATCAACTTGATCGCCATCACAGCGTGTCTAGCGCTCGACCCGTGTCACCCCCTTTTTCTTGTGTCCTCGTTTTAGTGCGCTTTTTTACCATGTCGAAGTCCCATCACCAACTAGACCAAATTTCTGCCCTGAATAGTCTTCTTTCTAGTACAATGGGCCCTGTTCTTCCAAACTATATGTGTTACAACCCTTCGGTAACTTCAGCGTCGTTGATCAACTTGATCGCCATCACAGCGTGTCTAGCGCTCGACCCGTGTCACCCCCTTTTTCTTGTGTCCTCGTTTTAGTGCGCTTTTTTACCATGTCGAAGTCCCATCACCAACTAGCCCAAATTTCTGCCCTGAATAGTCTTCTTTCTAGTACAATGGGCCCTGTTCTACCAAACTATATGTGTTACAACCCTTCGGTAACTTCAGCGTCGTTGATCAACTTGATCGCCATCACAGCGTGTCTAGCGCTCGACCCGTGTCACCCCCTTTTTCTTGTGTCCTCGTTTTAGTGCGCTTTTTTACCATGTCGAAGTCTCATCACCAACTAGCCCAAATTTCTGCCCTGAATAGTCTTCTTTCTAGTAGAATGGGCCCTGTTCTTCCAAACTATATGTGTTACAACCCTTCGGTAACTTCAGCGTCGTTGATCAACTTGATCGCCATCACAGCGTGTCTAGCGCTCGACCCGTGTCACCCCCTTTTTCTTGTGTCCTCGTTTTAGTGCGCTTTTTTACCATGTCGAAGTCCCATCACCAACTAGCCCAAATTTCTGCCCTGAATAGTCTTCTTTCTAGTACAATGGGCCCTGTTCTTCCAAACTATATGTGTTACAACCCTTCGGTAACTTCAGCGTCGTTGATCAACTTGATCGCCATCACAGCATGTCTAGCGCTCGACCCGTGTCACCCCCTTTTTCTTGTGTCCTCGTTTTAGTGCGCTTTTTTACCATGTCGAAGTCCCATCACCAACTAGCCCAAATTTCTGCCCTGAATAGTCTTCTTTCTAGTAGAATGGGCCCTGTTCTTCCAAACTATATGTGTTAAAACCCTTCGGTAACTTCAGCGTCGTTGATCAACTTGATCGCCATCACAGCGTGTCTAGCGCTCGACCCGTGTCACCCCCTTTTTCTTGTGTCCTCGTTTTAGTGCGCTTTTTTACCATGTCGAAGTCCCATCACCAACTAGCCCAAATTTCTGCCCTGAATAGTCTTCTTTCTAGTACAATGGGCCCTGTTCTTCCAAACTATATGTGTTACAACCCTTCGGTAACTTCAGCGTCGTTGATCAACTTGATCGCCATCACAGCGTGTCTAGCGCTCGACCCGTGTCACCCCCTTTTTCTTGTGTCCTCGTTTTAGTGCGCTTTTTTACCATGTCGAAGTCCCATCACCAACTAGCCCAAATTTCTGCCCTGAATAGTCTTCTTTCTAGTAGAATGGGCCCTGTTCTTCCAAACTATATGTGTTACAACCCTTCGGTAACTTCAGCGTCGTTGATCAACTTGATCGCCATCACAGCGTGTCTAGCGCTCGACCCGTGTCACCCCCTTTTTCTTGTGTCCTCGTTTTAGTGCGCTTTTTTACCATGTCGAAGTCCCATCACCAACTACACCAAATTTCTGCCCTTATGAAGTGCTTTGGTTTTTTCTTTTCAAGCCCGCAGTAAAGAGCGTGTAGTTACACGAACTATTTAGCGCTGCCATAACGCTTGTGTTTAATGGAAAGGGAATACGGTATTACCTGATCCTGCGACCCGTTGGCACTTTGAATTTTCAGTGAACGATGCTGTTGAGTATAGGAGCTGTATCTATGCAAATGGATAGCCGCAGAACAATTCACGACTTTAAATTGGCGTTTTGCAGCTCTGAGGCAGGATAAGGGTGATATTCGAATTTTACTTTTGTTGTTTTAACCACTCCGTCGTTCTGAACAACAAAAGCATTGTCGCCAAGAGCATTGGCGCACTTAAACCATTGAAACGGGCGGCGCCATATGTGCTACCTATGGTGCAACGAATGCATGTAATTTTCTGAGTCTATGGCGCCGCTCGGTGGATGGTACTGAAATATAAAAGTTTCGGTAATAAAGTCATACGCATTATACAAGAGGATAAAACCATTTATTAAAAGGGTCACGAAGATTGTGTTGCAGAAGTATTTGTTATGAAATGTGGAATGGAGTTTGATTTAGCGCGCGTTTTGATTCGCCGACAGCTTGGTAGATAGCTTACGAAGCAGTCTAATTAGACGCCTAAAGTAACAAGCATCACAACAACGCGTCCCAGCGGTCTCCAACGCAGAGGCAAACCCAGCACCATACATGTTGACAAACGGAAACAGCAGGTTGCATAAACAGTAGTAACCTCAGAATAGGGAGCGGGCGGCCGTTGTATGGCACCACCGTCGCTTCGGCGAAGAGCGCCGCCCGTGGCGAACCTTTCGTCAGTGGAATGTCACTGGCGGTCAGCGAGGCACGACGACGTAGTGCATGCATGATTTTTTGTCGTCCTGCTACAGTGCGGCTTGCAAGGTGGAGGTAACCACATGGAGGTTTTTTAAATGCAGAGCATTTCAGTAACTCACGATGTCACCCGCGTTGGCGTCCGTAGTCCGCGTCCGCATCGCTCCCCCTACACTATATAAATACTTGCCGGCGCCAGGTTTCGATCCTACGACTCTGCGGGCGGAACGCAAGGTGCACGGTACTCTACCAACTGACGGTACTCTACCAACTGAGCCACAAAGCCGACACAGAAAGGAAGGTTACGAACGTGCCTTATATCCTTGACTCATTCCACCGTCGGCCAGAGGTGCGCCCTCTCCCCCGCGTCCTCCTCGCCTTCTCTCCGCTCGCAACGCCCTCTCTCGCCGCGTTCGGTTCGGGCGCACAACAGGTGGGGACGTGCGCAACACCCTCTCTCGCCGCGTTAGGATCGCGCGCAAGAACAGGTGGGGCGCTCGCATCGCGCTCTCTCGCCGCGGTCGGTTCGCGCTTAAACCACATATGTCGTTCGCGCGCGCTGCGGTCGCTAACATCTGTGGCGTGATCGTGACGTCAGCATCACGCGTTCGCGTGGTGGCGATTTCGGCTCTATAACACTCTCTCGCGAGGGGCATTGGATTGGATTCGATTGGATTGGCTTGGATTTGGATTGGATTGGATTAAAGTGGATTGTGTTGGATTGTGTTGCGTCATAGCCGCTCCACGTTGCGTCATAGCCGCGGCAGGGGGTTCACGGCACGTTCCACCATCGACTTCATCGACAATGTCTACGCTGGAAGACAACAATTACAACAACAACAACCAATACGTAATCCATACGACTTGCAGGTGCGCCCCCCCGCAGAAATGCTCTGCATTTGATCGTGCCCCTCGCGAGGGGGATGTTTCTTCTTTTTTCAGATCGGTAAATCTTGGCGACCTTTACGAGGCATGCCATGTGTATCATTTACGCTCACATTCAATAATTGCAAATAGCAGAAGACGCTCGATGCACCATGCTGGAAGTGCAAGTCCATTTCTTTGTGCAAATTGTTCTTTGTGCAAATGTTGCCTGCGGGCGGTTTGGGGTATCTAGAAATATATTGCAGCTGAATGCTCCTGCAAAATAGGCGTGGGCAGCCAATCCAAGTTGGCTGCGGCGCTGCACTTTAGCAGTTGAAGAATAAACGGCGCCGTGCACGGGCGAAAGATGAATTTGAGGAGTACTTTCTAAAATTTAGCCCCAAACCCAATAAGCTGCGGGACGACGCTACGTAACTTCATTACTTACAGCAGAAACGTGTTTAATATCACAGGAATGCGCTATCACAGAACTGCGCAGGCAGGGCGCCCAGGTACAGCATTCTCTGCAGACAAAGGAAGAACTCTCAAATTTGACGTCCGCTTCCGAGCAATTTTACTTGAGATTACGGACTTTGCCCGCGAAGAAGTAGCTGGTCAACTTTCCGTTGTGCCCTTTGTTCAGCAGCCACGCCAGTACCATCAGCACCATCATGCCTACCTGCGGCTCTTCAGGGCACCATCCCAAAAAATTCCCTCGCACTTCCCCGAGGGGGAGAGTGTGTAAGTGCGAATGCACGGTTGTTGCTTGCGCGAATTCGGTGGATATCGTGATCTTGGAGGGGAGAGGAGGCGCCCAACACCCGCAGTCACTGAGCGGAGAGAGGAGGAGGAGAGTAGCACCCGCCGTTACGGCGAGGGCTACACGAGCGCCCTCACGCGTCGGAATGCGGAGCGCCCGCTACGCGAGCGAGAGCTCTCCCGCCCGAAGTGGAGAGGAGGCGCCCAACACCCGCAGTCACTGAGCGGAGAGAGGAGGAGGAGAGTAGCGCGCGCCCATCTCCCCCCGTTGCTAGGGAAGACGAGGAGGAAGACGAGGAGCGCGCGCACCCGCAGCTGTTGCTATGCGGACGACAGCGGCGGACGATTCAGGCTCGCTTAAGTGCATTCGCACTTAAAAAAGTCGCGGAGGTCCTGTCACCTACTCAGTGAGCGATTGGACAATCATTCGTGATTCAATCCTCTTGAATAAAAAGTTTATTCTCTCTCTGTCTATCTCTCTCGTCTGATTGGGCCTTTATTTGAGGGCATGCAGAATTGACACCTTTGGACCTTCTGAGAGGCGACCCTGAAGTAAAACGGAATTCTAGTGCCGAATGAAATGCGGACGTATTGATGATTTGAGAAACATGACAAAGCCATGGTGACTTAGTTGCTCCATCAGCTTTTGACTTGTCACAAAGCGCCCCCAAAATCGCGAACGACTCTGCGAAAGGCTCGCAAAGGGACTGCGCACCACCGCGTACGGAAAGCGACGGCGAAGGTAAGCATAACACCAGGTGCGCACTGATCCGGCACTCTGTAAAGCCATTGTAACAGGAGCACCGGTTTTCTGGTCCGGTTAGGAATAACGTTGGTTTACGGTGGTGCTCACGTCGTGGAAGAGACATGCGGAGTGCTTTGAAAGGCGGCGTCGGCATGGCCTGCTACAATGAGGCGGGCGCTCAACGCTCCCAGGCACGGCCGTATACTTACACCCGACCCGCAGCGTCTCAATCAATCTCTTGCACTTTTTGAACATTACAACAGCGCCGGGCCGAAACGTCAAACCGCAGGGCGTACGAGTGCAAACGCACGCTTTAAATATTAATGCGAGAGCAGTAGTCAACCTATTTACGTTGGAAATGCAGCGTCCATGGCACACAAAACGGCCCGGAAATGGTACGTAAACTGACCTATGGATAGTGCACAAACCAGCCGACAGCTGAAGGGATACAAAATCGGTCAGCGAATGCTAATAATGACGTCACATTTCTTACGGAACCCCTCGCAAACACATTAGCCAACTGAGCTAGAGGAGTAGGATAAACTTTATTGACAGCATCGTAATGTGGTGTGGGGCCCTCAGTCCAGGACTCCATTGGGGACCCCTGCCGCCACGGCCCTTTCCACCAGCCGAAGCTGGGAATCGAGACCGGAGCTGTACAGCTCCTCCTCCTACTGCTCACGGGAAGGGTGCACTATTCTTTGAATTTTGCGGTTGGTGGAACACTCCCATACCATATGGTAAGGGTGCCCGTGGCCGCGCAAAATTTGCACAGCGGGAATTACTGCGTGGGATGGAGCAAGTGAAGTTTTGAGGGATGAGGAAACGTATTTGTTTGGATAACAGGGTACTATAAGTGCCAAAGAATGATTGATTTCCACGGTAATGAATCTCTAACCAAAGGGCAGGAGCACTGCCTCCGGCTGCTCCAAACTTAGCTAGAAAAATGCCTAAATTTGACTTTAGGTGTTTTTATTTTTATTCAGAATACCTGTAGAGGCCCCCGCGAGAGGGTATAGGGGCTGGTTACGTATGCGGAGCCCACGTGTTGTATTACGGTAATAAAAAAATGGACGCGCATCTGCCCCTTTCTTTGCAAATATCGACGCAAGATAGTGGTCCACTGGCGCCAATAAAAAAATGCGAGGCGGTCGCCCGACCGCCGCGCATCCCGGTCACGCTCCACACTTCTGAGTCTCTCTTCTTCCTTAGTGTTCTTCACGGGCTCTCTTCCTCCAACGGCCGCCGCCTCTCACAGCTTTTCATTCGCCGGTTCGGGAATGTGGGGTGTGTGACCCCGAAAACCGATGGTGATGATGGTGCTCTCGGGTTTTGAAATATACCCGCAGAGCATGTATGGTTTATCGCCGTCGTCTTCGTTTTCACTTCATGACAGTAGCAATTCAAGACTCAATTGGTAATAGCAGTGAAAAGATAGGCAAGAATATCAAACAAAATGTTCAAATTCTAACATGAACGTGATCGTATGATGTTTGACCACCAAGGGGTGCATTGTACGGCGGACCGTTAATGGTTCTGTAGCGTCATCTTCACTGGCGATTCAGTCTCCGAGCGCCAAGCCTTTGCAGTCGGAATGCTTAGTCGGTTACCGGCAAGTACCGTGGCAAGGGCGCATTGCGTAGCCTCTCATTTTGCGGCAGTGCGGAGTGCCATGGAGTCTCCGTTATCGGCCGTGGCCCGACAACACTGCGACACCTTGATACAGCGAGCCACCTAACGCGAAGGCATGGAAAGTTCCACACACACAAAATGTTAATGGTACCACCGACAGGAGTTTGAGGGGCAGCTCAGTGAGGTCGTCGTTTCCGCGCTTTAGCAGCACCGTAATCCAAACTTTCGGCTAGGAATCGGTAGGGAGAAAATAACCCGCTCCGCACACATTGTTTAGGAGTCCAGCATGGTTCCTATCAATGAAGAACTTGTAATGTTATCCGCAGAATTCAAACAGGAGGTGCTGTCACTACCTTTTCCCCACCCCTTGTAGCACACGACGCTATTTATCATTATTTCATTTTGCTGTTCACGAGCTGTCGCACGCTCTTGTGGCTGCATCGCCTCGCCCTGTTTCTAGCAGATTTCATTATTATATAATAGTTCTTTATTTTTATAAAGGAAACGAGGGAGCTAGGGGGAAAAAGCTGATCAGCACGAGAAAACCGACAAATGGAACGATGCTAATAAGCAGCTTAAATATCTTCGGCCCCGATCCAATTTAAGACGTGTCGCTCGGCTTTCTGATCATTGCATCGCTGTTGGAGGACCGAGGTCTAACAGCAGAAGTGTTAGTTGGTAATTCGGTAGCAATTCTAGAGGAGTGTAAGGTGTGTCAAGAAGGAGCTGCAGGGGGAGCCTACTTGATACTGCAGGCAACGACACCTTCGAATTCTTCTGTTCACTATTTCAGAGTCTGCAGCAACCTAAAGTGAAAGCACTGAAGAAGACCATCGGACTTGAAGCTAAAAGCCTTGGTGGCCCCATTCTGCCATAAACAGTTGTTATTGTCCGCTCAAGAAAATGGCCGGCACTGTAGACAATAAATAAAAAAAAAACATGCCTGATTCGCTGGGATTTGCTTCGATGGGATAATTTTCCTGTCTCACAAAATTCCCAACACTCGAATTGAAAACGTAAAAGTTGTGGTATTGTGCCTGCCCCGTGACACTTGGACGTGATTACACGTGAGAAGTACAGACGCACGCCAACAGCGTGTAATTAACCCTTATTATAAGGAAGCTGTGGCGTGTGCCAGTCTGTTGACGTAGTTCGCGCCGTAAGACGAAGAAACGGAAGCGTAGAAAAAGATGCAACCATGATGCTCTCACAGACAAAATTGGGTCAAAACACGCATAAAGAAAGACAAAAAGACCCCAGTACTTTGCCGTAGTAAAAAAGTTCTTGATCAAGTAAGCACGTACGAAGACGTTCGTGCCCTGAGGAGTTTATACTGCCGTTTATTTACGCCGAAAACAGCCCAGTTTCCCGACGGTATTTTTTGCATTTTAATGCTCGATCTTTTACTGCTGCTTTACAATAAAAGCTGTTGCTAAGTGTTTTGCTTTCGACGATTTAAACAACACGCAAATAAATTTGCTGAAAGCGAGTGGCACACAGACGTTTTGTTCACGCCGATTTCCGACCAAATATACTTCACTGTCTATAGAAAAGGTGTCGTCCAATACCTCTCCTCCAGAAGGTGGCAGCGAAGAGGGCGTCGAAAGAGAAGAAAAATTCACAGTTGCAGCCCACCTGCAAACCTGCGTGGCTCGTCACACCCGCCACTCCCGGTAAGAATCGCCCGTATTCTCTGCGTTCCTTTCTTATCTGGTCGGCAAACGTTCCACGCCGTTAAAAATGGGTCCGGGCGGCCCTTTGAACGGGCACCTTGCGAGGTTAAGCTTTCCGGGAAAGCTGAGGTGTGCTTACTTGTGTTACCGACGCGTACGCCGATGAATCTGCAAGTAGCTTAGGCGGGCGCTTTCCGGCTCTCAGATGAAGGAACGAGCCAAGATAATTTTAACGGGAGTTATTGTAAAAGGCCTCCTAGAAGTGAAGTTCGCCTAATAGTATTACAAGGTGAAGATACAGGCACTTCAGTTTTTCTCGCGGGGTCTGTTGCTTTGTTTCCCTAATTTAAGCCAAGCCAAGCCGATGAGAAGTCGAATTAGGCCGCCGTTCTCTCGCTAGCGTGGCCTAAACTAAGTCTGGCTATGACACGTAAGGTAACCGTTGAGGTTATCCCAACCCGTCTCCTTCAGAAAACGAGGAGAAAACTGGTTAAATTCCAAAATTGAAAAAGAAAAGGGAAGCAATTAATTCTTACTCAGCACCTCCTGCTTCTCTAAATTGATCATCATAGCATGAGACCATGGGGGCCGCCATCTGTTAGGCTTGTAAGGTTTTCGAGAAATTTCTCGGCTGCCCCCCTTCCCCCGTTAGGCACTAAACAACGCTTGTAATTGCAAACAGTGTACTGCGTGTCATACTTAGCTCTCCCATGTAAGGTTACTGTGCTAACAAAGTAATGCGACAAGAAAGGTTGCGACGACAGTTTAAGTGTTTCAGAACTAAGTGCTCTGGTGCAAATGCACCTAACTACATTACCACATTAGGGAACGTGTAACTTGAAATGGCATTTAAGTGAGCCTACACGCACGGACTGGCCAATAAGCAAGCCAGCCATGCGCGTTCAACTACTCTGACCTGCTTCCCCATGCTTGATGTTCCAAGGCGACACCGCTTTATTCGCCGAGAGGGATGATGTAGTGCCTCCTGGATACATACCATTGAGGGTAGGTCCGACCCCTTCCAATGGAGCAGTGGGGCGTTCAGTTGTTGTGGAAGCCCTGAGCTTCGCGAAGGCTCAAAGAACGTTTTCTGGCACCTCTGAGGAGCAGCGCTCAAGGGTGCGTCATAAAGGTTGCTATGACGCTGGCTTAGATTGGATTTTATTAATAGAGCCAGCGACAAGCAGTCAATGTTTTACTGCCAAGCTGTGTATGCTTAACTGACACATTTTCATTCCGGGAAAACGGCTTTACTCGGTCTTAATTTTCCGGACCTCCTCGTCATCGCGGACGCCTATTTCGCAAGTTTAAACCCCTCGCCACCACTGACGCCTCTTCTACAACTTGCGCAATGAGCTGATAAAGGGGCTCGCGCTGTAATCAGCAGTTGCAATGTTAACTTCATACAGGAAGGGTGTGTGTAGTTCACTCGGAGAAAGAACAGTGGCCGGAATGGAAGGAGCACAGAAAGCAGCAGACAGAACTTGTGCAGCCGACGCCGTTGGCGCGTAAAGTTGCACCTCTTCGAGTAGCTGCGAATCCTTCCCGAATAAACACCAACTTTCACACTTGGAACGCTGACGTGTGCGAAACTACCCGCCGCGGTGGCTCAGTGGATGAGGTGTTGTGCTGCTGAGCACGAGGTCGCGGGTTCGATTCCCGGCCGCAGCGGCCGCTTTTCTGATCGAGGCGAAAAGCAAAAACGCCCGTGTGAACGAGATTTCAGCGCACGTTAAAGATCCCCAGGTGTTCAAAATTAATCCGGAGCCCTCTACTACGGCGCGCCTCATTGCCTGCGTTGCGTTGGCGCGTTAAAATGCTACAATCAATCAACGTGTGCGAAACTTTCTTCTTCATTTTGAAGGGCTTTCGGAGAGACATCTTCACCTGTGTCTTTCACATATAAGCATGCGCCGATCACCTGTTTCCGGTATGCGTATTTGAAAAATCTGGCCACCTGGACGCACCCCACGCACGCGTCTTTTTCGCGTAAGATTAATAGATACGCGGAACTAATAAACGTGCTTGTTGGCCAAACCGACATAAAAGATACAACACTAATTTTCCTTTTGATGCTTTAATTGACCTAAGAGAGCATGCTACAGTAAAAAACAACCGTTGGTAGTCCTAAAAAACCTGAGAAGCACTAAGACAAAACTCTTGCCGCCCGCAACAAAACTCCCGACTGTACCCCTAGATCATTGAAGTCGAACAAGAGAGCTTCATTAGCAGTTGCCCTGTAGAATATAAAGGGGTGTTCCAAAGGAAACCAGCAGATTGCGCTAATGCGGGTGCATCTAGGCAGCCAGCCTTGCCAACCGCGTTGCTGCTGTATGCGTGCACGCCTGAATGGTAGATGTTGGGTGGGAGAAGGGGGGCGTGAACGTGCAGCATCTTCCGTACCTCAGCTACAGGAACAGGCCCTGATAATTTTTACGGGAGTTTACATAGGTTCCTTCGTGCACTCACAGTTGAACTCCCCATTGTGCTGGTGGGAGATGTAAGCGTGTACGTCTCACTTCCATTCGCCTCCTTCGCGTCTCACTTTATTCGCCTCAGTACGCCTCTTAGTTTCATTCAGCTAATTGGCTAGAAAATATCCTGAATCACAGATTACATACAACCGTGCTTTGTTTTGTGCTATTCTTGTACTGCGCCCAGCTTCGCTAGCAATCCTTCTTGGAAGGCTCCGGATTTTTTTAAAGAAATTATGTCCGAACCTACCATGGCGTAAAATCGCGCTGCTGCTCCTACTTCGAACGTTACTGCAATGGTAGTGACGCGGCACGAGCGCCTAACGGGTGGGCGCCAACGATACTGCAGCGGGGAAGGAAGAATTGCCTGCGTATCTGCTCCTTTCGTTGCAAATGCCGAAGAAAAGACGTTACTCTTGGTCGACATTTGCCAAGTAAATCCCTCCCTTCGCTTTCCAACGCTCACCTCTCATGTTGTTCCTCTTGCGTCGCGCTCATCCCAAGGCAAACACGCTAAAGGTTTGATCAAGTCAACTTAAATTTACCGTGTTCCGCTGCTCCAGCCGGGTACCTCGATGCCAGCGCTGTCATACTGCGGCGACGCGCGTGAATCGAGGCGTTCTACTTCAACGTTTATAGAACCATGTTGCTCTACTCCACGTGCATTCCAAGCAGAACGTAGAACCTATCTAGTGAAAGCTTTCGTAACAGCTGCCGCTTGATTTCTTAAAATCTCACCAGAAGCTTTAGTGGCACCGACGTCAGCAGGCGACGGAGTGATTTTTTTTTTCTGCAGTGGATCTAGTCTTTCATTTCGCACAAATTAGGCATCTGTGAATTTTTTTGTAAAAGAACAGTGTAAATATCACTTATGCGTTATTTTACGTCTTATATTTGCGTTATGTCTTGTTCTTGTTCACAAGTCAACAATGTTGACAAGTATGAACATTCAAACCAGACTTAGACGTTTAGATTTGGCTGTGAGTATATAAGACTATAGCGCAGATTTTGTTGCATTTGGGCTGGGTGGCTGAATCGACTCACAGACAGACGGACAGACAGCAATACAGACACGCCAAAATTTCTGGGTTTATGTAGCCCAAGAGAGACAATCGTCTTTAAAAAGGGAACCGTGATTTGTGTGCATGATCTCGTGGACGCCCGTATCGGCAAGCTCACCTACACGGTCACTTTAAATGTAACTGCACGGTATTCTAGCTGTGGGTGGACAGCTAGGGTCGTCGCCACCGACTTTGCTCCTAATTCGCGGTGATGGCACACGGCAGCTACGGAAGCCCCGTACACATTGAAAATTGCTGGACAAACCCAGTAGTAAAGCCTTCACGTTAACACAGAAAATCAAATATACATAGTAACAAATCTCGCTTTCATTGTCTCCTTTGTGAACGTGTATACAACAGCACTTGTCAGTGCAGATTGGAAAGTTAACGTTGCCCAGCACGATATGCGATAGTAATGTGAATGCCATGAATTTTTTTTGCTTTCTCAACAGAGCGTTCTTCCGTGACTTTCAGACTGCGCTAAGTGATGGATGCAGGAGCCACCTCCCCGCCCGTCGTCAGTCGACAGCAACATGTCATGGGTAAGTAAAATGGAACACCTTTCATGGTGACATCCAAGAATATTCGACCCTCCGCTCAACGCCGTAGGATACACGTACACTGTGATGCCGTTTTGACGGTAACAGAAAAAGCTAACAGTTGGTATGGGCCAACTGCAATACTATTCGGCAAGAGCTTAAAAGGTTACCTCAGGAAGTGATTAGCGTTTTTTGAAGGCGAAAGCCTGAGACCTTTATGGCCGCACAATTAAATAGAAAGTTAGGCAGCAGATCACCAGGAGGCTCCTGGAGATGGCGAGCGAACAGACCGAGGTTCGAGAGGCACTGTCCAGTGGCTGGTCATGTGGGCAATTGCGGGGCTACAAAGATCGTTAACAGATCGACAGACGTTCAGGCTCCTGCCTTCACATTCTCAGAAAGTTCTAAGCATCCCCTGTAATTTTTTTCTCATTCCCGCATAGACCACCCGTTCGTGTGTGAGTGCTGTTCGCATATTTTCGGTATAGGCGTATCGATTCGATGGAACAACTTGAATGTGGTGCAGGCATCATGGACACGTTGTTGCTGTAAAAATATATTTGGGTGAGTCGATTCTTTTGGCCGAAAGTGCTGTAACTTTCTTAATGTGTTTTGTGTGTGTTGATTTTATTTTTACCAGCGTGCTCCCATAATGGATAAATGGGAAATTATGTTGGAAACTTATGCATAAACTCTTTATTACGACAGCAAGTGGTTCAAGGAGCAGTTCTTCCTACACCGCGACCGCTCATTTTTGGGCTGAGGTGCAACAACAGATTCCAGATGTGTGCGTGTTCAGCATACATTGAGCAGTTTGTGAAAATGCATCAGCTGTTTTTTCATGCTTAATGTGATATTTAAGAAACCTGCTCTTATTCCTGTTACCCGCGGCGAGACAACAGCACTTTCAAATTTCTGACTCCTTCAGCTCACAAATGTCTGCTGGGCAACTGGTCTACTAAATGAACGTTAAGCATTAAAGCCGGTGCGGGGCGAAATACTTAAAGTATCTCGTGTTCATTTTTTTTTTTTGGTTTGCAATTAGCAAGCTTTGAAGTAAAGAAACCCAGTTTAGTAGGCACCTGGGCCCAAAAGGCGTTAGGTGGTTTGTTAAAATTTCTTTTGTGTAGGCGTCGTTAAAGGTGCTAAGAGAAAGCTGAGCAATTCCTGAAAAGTGTTTTAAATAATTGCAAGGCCATCGTCACAGCCAATGCTAGCTCATTAAATTTGAAGGCGCGCTAGGTACTCAGGAATTAGTCGCACCTCTCGTCGCTCAGATGTTCCATTCTGTTCGTTAGCGGTGAAACGTTAAAAATTCCTCAAAATCGGTGGTGGACACGACTAAGGTTTTTGACTCCAGTTCACCATCCCGTCATTAAATCAAACCAACTGGTGTTTGAACATATAGCTTCATATTTTTTCCAACCCAGTCCAAGTGCATCAATACCGCTTCTCAAGAAAATTAAAGGAACAGGCCTGATCAATTTTAGTCTTATCATGAGAACCGTTTTCTTTCCACGAAATATCTTTCAGTTACCGGCCCCCAAGAGGACAGGGAGTAAGTAACATCATACTATCAGCGTGTGTCTAGATTGTGACTGTCTGTAGCACGCATTGCAAGGGCAGTGCAAAAACCGTTAGACCAGCGAATCAACGGCAACCATGAATTGATTGGTATGATTGTCACTCCTTCCTTTCCCTGCATGCTGCAATGGCGTGTTCTGTAACAGTGATTCCCGCCATACACTACCCCCGTAACCTCTTAACAACGAGAAAAAGAGGCAAAAGTTTGTCAATTCGTAACGCGTAGCCTGTATGAAACTTATGCCTACTATGGAGAAGTATTATCCCGTTGATTATTGCCTTGCAATGGAATTCTTTTACGTTCCCGAAAAGAGAATAAGACGTAGAAAATCGATTTCTGGCAAATAGTTGTCGTGCTAGACGTGGCTTTGGAGCACAACGGAGGGCGGAAACGTATGAGGTATTAGCTTCACTTTAGGGAGATTGAGAAGCGAAACCCTATTGTAATCGCTCTTTGTACTTCGCTTAGGTTGGCTTTCCACAGTGTTTACAATCGTCCTTAAGACGCGGCCCTTTGGCTTCGACGATTTCTTTTGTGGCCACAGCCCTGTTTACTGAAGACAAAACTGTGTTCTACGCAACACGTATTTGCAAACAGGCTTGCGTTCTTGAGCGCACAAAACAAAATAACGGGGCGAGATTTCTCGTTTGCACGCAAGTAACCCAAGACGTGCAGAAAAAAATATACGCGAACCTTCCAACATGCCTTACGAGCGTTCTTTTCCTTCTCGTTCTGCTCGCGTGTCAGTGAATACGATTCCTGCGGAGTGTGTGGCGCTTTCCTGGCCCTGTTCGCCATCTTCGCCGTCTTCACAGTTGCCATCACCATTATGACCGTCTACACCCGTAAGTGCCGAAGGAGCGTGGCTTGCCAACGCTCCGTTAAAGTTTAAAGCCGCTCCTTTAAAGGTGCGGGTTGATGGCGTCCTGTCATAAAAACGAATTCATTTCTGCGTAGAACGGTCGGACGACGGAAGAGCGCTGATAATATCTGTGGACACACTGCGTGTACGTGAAGCCGGGCTTCCACTGTGTAAAAATGGTTACTTGGAGATCACGAAAAAGGAACGGTTCCAGATAAAACAATTGCACGCGCATCAATCGTGAAGAAACAGCACTCTCAAAAAGAGGTCGTGGCACTTACTAACAGGACACTAACCACTTACTTGTCCCAGTATGAACCAGGTACTTAGTGGATTTTACTAACTGGCCGTGCATAACCTAGTAAAAAGCTACGCGCGACAATGTGTATCGGCTGAGCGTTCAGCGCGACATAAGAGAGCGATAGCAGATCGGAAAAACTGTTCCGGTAAGGTACGCGGAATCCGTTACCGGACCGTACCCGGAAGGCTTGTTTTAGGAGTTATAGCAGATCGTAACTACCAGACATGCTACTGTGACTGGCAGTGTGACTGGGAGCGACTTGGGTTGTACGTCGTTTGTCAATTCTTCGTGAGTCTGTGGCGTTTCCTGTGCTGAAATATTAGTTTTCAGTCCTCAAAAGCGCTAAGGGCAGTATTAAAAAAAGTGTATCCGACGCCCTCACGGAGATTCGAACTAGCGACTGCGTGAACATGAAGCTGGGTTTTAACCTCTACTCTATCTCAACAGATGGCGCCAGCAGGTCAAACTGGGCTCTCAGTACATACGGCTGGCTGCTTCTAGTTTTTCGTTGTGTTTGAGAGTCCCTCGCACTGATACCGCCTGTTCCTCACCCGCTGATTTGTAGAAGGGCCCCATGGTGCTGTTAATACTAGTTATATAGCCAGATCGCCTTTATTTTACCTAAAACAAGCTCTCGTACATGCGTCGTTCGATGAAAGAAGCCACGGCAGTTGGGTCGGGGCTGTGTTTCGCTTGCTGCTTCAGCTGTCAAAATCGCGGGGATTTCACTTGTTGCAACCTCATTTTTCTTAAACGATCTCATATTTACAATCCGTTCGACTAGGCGTCAGCCAAGCGTACGTGTGCCAAACTCTTCCAAGGCGGCCGTCCGCTTTGGAACAACGGACACGGTACGTCTCGGTATCGTCCGGCCATGTCGCTCCGGTTTACGGCAGAATTCTGCGCATGCACATTGGGGTCCAGACGGTAGACATTACCGGAAGCGTTTTTCCGATCTGCTATAACTCTCTATACACATATTCGACACGCACATATCCGACCTAGACAGCCAACAAAAAAATTAAGCATGAAAACCAAAGGAACGCACGGGCAGAGCGAGTACAACTTAATTACCTTAGAAATACATTTGCTCTTCTTGCTTTTATAGCCACCAGCGGGAAGTCATTTGATGGAGTTGGTGGGCCTGGCGCAAAAATCAAATATTTTAACGATAATTCTAGAAATCTGCATTTTAATGTAAGTACATACAAGTCAGCATGCGGATTTGCAAAAAATTTTAATCGTTTTTTGGAGTGCGAAAAATTCTCCAGTTATTACGTTCAATAATTCATTGAATTTTGTTACTGTCAGTGAATCTCAGTATCAAACAGGGAGCAGTTACTAAGTGCACGGTCTAGACCAGTAACAGTTCCACACTTAATGGCTCGACCTGCGTACCGTATGGGGGGTAGTAAAGTTCGCAAGGATTTAGTAAATACGGCCGTTACAACCCTTTTACGGGCTTTTTTGTTAAGAGTGAGTACAATATATTGTACCTTCATCTCATTAACCAAGTATCGGTATACATTTCGATCGTTCGTAGTTGTGCTTACATAGTGCAGAAAAAATCCTCGCATGGGTTCGTACTTTGTTTGCGATTTGAGTACTTGAATGCTTAAGAATCGAATGGCCGCACTTTTAGGGAAGGTTGAACGCACTTTTAGGTACTTTTGAACGCACTTTAGGTATTTTTACCGGCCATGTATATCAGAAAGTATCACTTCAATATCTCAGATTGTGAGAGAAAATATAGAGAATTTGCGGAAACACATTTCCCCCTTGTTCCCCTTTTAGAGGTAATGATAGAACGCAGTGATAGAAATTGGTTCCAGAAATTTCCCGCCTCCAGGCCCGGCAGTTTTGGCTGGGCGTCAATCAATCAATCAATCAATCAATCAATCAATCAATCAATCAATCAATCAATCAATCAATCGGTCGGTCGTTGGGCCTGCCCGTCGTCCGGTCGGCAGGCATTGAATGCACGAGACGTTTCGCTTCTGCGCCGCGTATTTGTCCCCTTGCTGCTTGACACGGTTCGCCTCGCGATATTTTCCTGGTGCACGCTTTTGAATGGTTTCTATACAATCTCGTATTGCTCATTTCCTTTTCGCCGCGGCCGACGTAAAGTGCGTGCTGCTATTGATAACTTCGCATTCCAAAGACACGCGCACAATTGAGAGTATTGATGTAAGGACATCGAAAAGTGTGTAGAAGCCTATCTTAATACAGCTCCAGTGTAATTGGTATCCAATAAAAACCGTTAAACAGGAATTTCATGCTCCCGTAAATGGCGGAATATACAGTAGACTCGCTATACATCGAACTCGAAGGGACCCTTGGATTTTGCTGGAATTTTCAGAAGTTCTCATTAATGTGACACGGAGCCCCATACCAACTTGCGTTGTGGTGAAACGATAACCTATATATAATATTGTAACATTCCCACACAATACGGAAGCTATATTGCCACTTCGAAAAAAGATCAGTGCTGCTATTGATAACTTCGCATTCCAAAGACACGCGCACAATTGAGAGTATTGATGTAAGGACATCGAAAAGTGTGTAGAAGCCTATCTTAATACAGCTCCAGTGTAATTGGTATCCAATAAAAACCGTTAAACAGGAATTTCATGCTCCCGTAAATGGCGGAATATACAGTAGACTCGCTATACATCGAACTCGAAGGGACCCTTGGATTTTGCTGGAATTTTCAGAAGTTCTCATTAATGTGACACGGAGCCCCATACCAACTTGCGTTGTGGTGAAACGATCACCTATATATAATATTGTAACATTCCCACACAATACGGAAGCTATATTGCCACTTCGAAAAAAGATCACTAATCAATGACTGTCTTTGCATGAGTGTTCAAAACGAAGGTTTCAATGCCAGCAAGGGTAGCTGGTTCATGCACATGCGGATGCGGGCGCGCGCCGTTTCTCTTTGGGACTTGCATGCAGGTGATCGGCTTTGTTTGTGACTTATTTACTTAAGGATGCAAATGTGCAGATAGAGGCCGGAAATGTAGCAAACCTTTTCCGGCAATGGGAAGCAAAAAGTGCGAATTTACCCAATAGAGCAGTTTGAATTACACTGACAACATTGAATTAGATTGAATTAAATTGCAAGTACTCTTAAAACATATAGGGCCAATCATTTGGAAGTTTGAATCGTCCGAGTTTGAATTATTGCGACTCGACTGCATATAGGGACCTCGACACTTGCGCCCCTCTTTTTGCGAGCATCGCAATTCAACTCCGCTCATTGTACCGTGATCCGCATGTCAATGACAGTGTCAGTGCAAAGTACTAATTGCAATGCCTACTCGCTGGAAACTCGCCGCATTTGAACCGTGCGCGGCCCCTTTCAGTTGATCTATACAACGAGGATGAGGCTACACGCCCCAAAACCAAATCACGTGCCGACGAAACAACACCTGAAGAGCCACCTCCGCTTACGGGCACTGGGCCGTCAATTTTTGAGCCAACCGGTTCTGCACGTAAGTACTAACTTCGAGTAAAAGTTCTGCCCGCGTAGACAAGCCGTAGCCTGTCGCTTTGGCGCATGTATTTAGCATTAAGAGTGATGGTAGGGTAGCATTGTGCCCCTACGCGCAAGGTGGGCCTCAAACACAGACCAGAAGGCCTCCAATGAAGGGTTCGTGCAGCGCCAGAAAGTGCAATGGGGGTGCTTATAATTTTTGTCTGCGCAATTTAAACGGGCCATGGGAAGAAACAAGTTTAATTACAAAGACTGCTTTCTAATGATAACAATGAATCTAATTTTGTTGCAAACTTCAAATACTTAACTATCAACGAAAACAAATGAGGCAGAGTGGCGACTCCCCAACCACGTTCAGGCGATTTTTGTATGATGCCATCAACCCGTGTTTGAGCGATTAACCGTCGCTGACCTAAGCCACCATGACAAAACATGCTGGATAATTCTACTGGGGCCTCCAGTTCCGTTTGATTTTATCATTTGACAGTGAACGTGCACTCAACACACTAATAGCTGCTTTTAGCCCTGGCCCGTATTACGTCCCTGTTGCGCGACATTCGAATGTTTTTTTTCTTATTCTTCACTTTTTTGTGTGTGTGTTAAAAGGGATTCACCTGTTAACATTCCAATGGGACTTTTTATTCCATGGCCCACGTGCTTACAAACCACCGTGCGCGAATACGACACGTTTTACTAATACACATCAACGTTCACGACGCCCTAGTGTGCCTATTGTAGAAATACGTGACTTCTGTACTGAAATAAACACACAAAACTCTCACTTGCCTGATAGCTAGCACCTACTAGTAAGAACTAGATAAACCAAAATACGTTTCTTGTTTATTTGTTTTCCACTTACGAAGTGACATACTCTTAAACGAAGCAAACGATGCCATTACCAACGTTTCTGTTGAGGATTTAACCACTTCCAAATGGTGCACACTGGTTTTTAAACCCGTGGGTCTTGAATTAGTAAGTACTATAGGAATGTGTTCAGGTAAGCTCCCTTATAAACGGATTCCGTGGCTTGACTGGTGCTGACTGAGTTACCAAAGGCTTGTTCTTCGAAACCGAACGAAGTTGTACGTTGTCCACACGGCCCCTTCAACTTCGCCCCGAACAGCAACGAAAACCAAGTCGCCAAGACCGCGTCCTTCCCCCCTACCCGGCGTGGTGCCCCCCGGCGAGGAGCGAACCGAGTTCTGGCGCGCCTCCGGGCAGCGCACCCTGGCGGAGCTGCTGGAACCCACCGTGCCGGTCGTCGTGGACGCGCCGGCCAAGAACGTGATCCTGTTCGTCGGCGACGGCATGGGCGTGTCCACGGTGACGGCAGCCCGCATCTACGGAGCCCAGAGAAAGAACGGCACGCCGGGAGAAGAGAGCAGGCTGGCCTTCGAGAGGTTCCCCTTCACGGCGCTCATCAAGGTAAGCGCACTTTCATTAGGCACAAAAGATCTAAAACGATTGAGCGAGATGTATCAGACGTATATATAGCGAAAGCCCTGCTGCAACCCATCCCGCAAGGTCATTCAACTCGTCGCAATGACCTTGAGCAACCAGAACGCACCCTGCGCTTCTCTTTCTCACCCCTTTACTCGCCTTGAGCCTCCCGCTTCGGTACCACCTGATTAGGCGTGGGTAAGGGGCAGCTTAGCCGGTGCTTGGTCGCTCTGCACCGGCTGAGCTGTGTGAGCGTGCGTAGCAAACCACCGCAATATGCGTAGGATTAAGGGCTACTTCGCCTCTGCTCGGTCCCCCAGACTCGCCACCGATGGCGCTTCGGGTGGTCTGTCTGTGCATTCCCAAAAGGATAAATCCAGCCATGCAGTATATATACCTAGATGGCGGGCTGAGAAATCTGAAGAGAAAGCAAACTTTCAATGACGCTTCGTGCATAGCCTTGGTTTCGCTCAGGATAATTAAGTTTTAAATTGTTAAGCCTGAGCCTTTTCTAACAAGATTTCTTTATTGTTGCAATGCCCTCTCCAAAGCTTTGTAAACACCCAACTATAGATTCCCTTACCCCGGCCACTCGATCTGCCCCCTTTTTTGCGGACTGCCGATTCGTCTGCAAATAAAAGTCCGCGCGTGAAAGGCGAAGTATACTCGCTGGCCATGGTAGGATGTGAGGGGGCTTTGTATCACCGAAGTAGGCGCCTTGAACCTGCCAGCACCCGTAGTGTGCGAAGGTGTCATCTTTTCTATCGCGTGTCACTTTTACCATGCCGCCATGTGGTCATAATCTTTATCCTCGTCATCATTAACAGCAGAAGCAGCAGCCTACTCAGGTACAATGCAAGATGAAGGCCTCTGACCTCCAACCTCTCCTGTCGAGCGGCTCGAGTCCACAGTTTGCCTCCACGTTTCTTTATTTCATCCCTCCATCGGTTTTTATTTATTTATTTACAGATACTGCTGTCTCGATACACGAGACATAGCAGGAGTGGGTACATCAGAAAAAGAAAAGAACGTACATTAAGCTACACCACATAAACATACAAAGCATTTAAAACATATTACAAAATATGGTTAGGCAGTTCTTTCAAAAACAGTTCAATTGGTTTTTCGCGCAGGGGACCATCTAGGTTGTTCCAAATCTCAACAACGGCTGGGAAAAGGAAATGCTTAAAGCAATTCACAAATGGCTGGAAGGGAACAATGTTGAGTGGGTGAGATCGGCGCGTGGCTCGTCGTGCTGAATGACAAAAAGTAATCGGTGCTTCAATGCAACTGCGGCTGTGTACAATCTTATGTAGAAGAGTGATACGATCAAGTGTGCGTCGAAAAGCAAGGGGTTCCAACGACAATAAGCATGCGTGAGATGAGGGAGAAAAATTGCGGTCATAGCGGCCAAAAATAAGCGCGTATTGCTTTTAAATGCAGAGCATTTCTTAGCCTCGCCTCTTCCTGCGTCGGACGGCATCCACAGCTCCGCGTCCGCAGCAGGTGCGCCTCTCTTCCTTCCCTCCTCTCTCTCAATAGCAGCTGGCGCGCGCATGCGTCGTAGTCAGCCCGTTCGCTCCGTCGCGGTCTCGGCGTAACAGGTGCGTGATAGCAGCGCGGTGGGGCGTGGAAGGGCGCGCGCTGCTTGCGCATGCGCGCTCTCCCCCCCGTACTGATCTCCCTCTACTGCGCGCGCTGCAAATATAAAGCGGCTAGCGGTCGCTCGTGCTACTGCGTTGCTCCTTCCTTCCTTGGTTGACGCTCGCTCCCACGTTTACTCGTGTCTGCTACTCCAGCATCACGGAAGAAGCGATGGAAGCAACACTGCCTTCAACCAGTACTGAGGCCCTAATGCTCTGCATTTACTCGTGTTCCCCTCGCAGGAAGGCGCGGGAATTTTTTTTTTCTGTATGCCCTCGAGCATATTTATGTCAAGTGCAGTATAGAGTGACCATACCGCTGAGGCGTACTCTAGCAATGGTCGGACGAGCGATTTGTACGCGGTTAATTTTTGCAGTTCTTGGTAGAGTGCTTGAGTGTTCGTTTTATGTATCCCAGTTTTCTAAGTGCCCTTGCGCAAATTTTTTCGATGTGATGGTGCCACTTTAGGTTTTGAGTGTAGGTAACACCAAGATATTTGAATGTATTCACAGAGTTTAGGTAGTGCCCATTGTAACTATAACTAAACCTTAGCGGCTGTTTTTTATTGGTAAATGTCATTTTAACAGTTTTTTGGTAATTAATGTTCATTTGCCACGTGGTGTCCAACCACAAAAGGACGAAAATACTTTGTTCAGAACTTCTTGGTCATGAGCATTATTTACGCTAGTATATAGAACGCAGTCGTCAGCGTACATTCGCAGCTTCACTGGTGTGTCCTTAATGACCTGTGTGATATCAATAATGTAAATAATGAACAATACGGGCCCAAGTACCGGGCCCTGTGGTACTCCGGAAGTGACTGCACACGACGATGACTGCGCATGCTCAAATGTAACAAATTGTCACCTCAAACGTAGCCAATCAGCTATCCAGCCTATTATTTTGTCATCGTTAATAATATTTCTGAGTCTACTAAGAAGTTTTCTGTGACACACTACATCAAATGCTTTGCTATAATCTATGAATATGGCGTCAACCTGACCTCGAGTATTAAGAGCAGAAGCGATGTCGTGAGTGAATTCAATGAGCTGTGTAGTTGTAGAAAAACCAGAGCGGAAACCGTGCTGATTAGGCGACAATACGTTGTTATCAGTGAGGTACTGAAGTACATGTTTATGAATTATGTGCTCTAGAAGCTTGCAACAGGTACACGTTAATGAAATAGGCCTGTAATTAGAAATGAGTTGCTTATTACCCGATTTCATTGGCTATTTCCCAAACGGTCGGCAAAGTACCTGTCTGTAACGATTTAGCAAAAATTAAAGATACATAACGAGCATTCATTTCTGCATAACGCTTCGAAAACATGTTTGGTATACCATCTGGCCCGGCACCTTTAGTAGGGTCGATATTCAACAGAAGGTTAAGAACGCCAGTGTAACTAATTTTAATTGCTGGAAACAAATGTATTTCCTGGCTGCTACGAATATGAAGGGTCGTTCCATTGTCATCTCCAAATACAGTTTGGAAATACTTATTAAAGGCTTCAGAAATTTTGGACTGAATTGGAACAGGACAAATCATCTATCACGAAAGTTGACGGACAGGCAGTGGTAGGATTGATAGTTTTCCAAAACTTAATGGAATTATTTTTCAAAAAAGAGCTTAAAATGGTATTAAAGTAAAACTTTCTCGCATCACTCATTTTAGCTTTTAGTTCAGATTTAAGGAAGTCAATTTGGGACTCCCCGTCATTATTGGGAACACTCCGTCGCTTTCGCAGTAGCTTAATACGACGTTTAAGCTGTATAATTGAGCTGGTATACCAAGGTTGTTTGGCATGACGTTTTATGCTCTTGTGAGGAACCAACTGCGCTATACATTCATTAACTATACTGTAAAATTGGTTAGTCAACGTATCAATACTGCAGTGGTCACTACAAAATAAGAAATCGTCAAAGCATGTTGCAAGTTTACCAAAAATAGAAGTGTTGTCTGCGCATTCAAAATTCAGCACAGTCTTAACCGTTGGTCGTACTGGCTTACAAGCAACATTTAAATGAACAACAACGGCCTTATGGTCGGAAATTCCACCGACAACCCTGCACTGATATCCATTCTTAACCAATTCATGGTTGGCAAAAACAAGATCTAGTATAGAATCCTCGCGCGTAGCCTTATCAACCAGCTGCGATAGATCGAAAGCTATTGACATATTAATTAAAGAATCACAAATTATTCTGTCCGGACCAGTTATTGTTAAAAATTCCAATCTATGGAGGGGGCATTAAAGTCACCGGTGAATACGAGTTTAGAACAGTCCAGCTTTTGTCCAACAATATAGTCACTGACAGTCGAAAAAACGTATGAGGCAGAGTTATGAGGATGATAGAGAGCACCAACAACAATAGCGAGACCATCAAGCATTAGTTTGCACCATATAGATTCAGTATTTGGGAGTTCTGGTAGTGAGAGAATTCAATACCACTTTTAATAAAAAGTACAACTCCGCCACCACGGCCAGAAGGCCTATCTTTTCTTAGAACCGTGTAACCAGGAGGAAAGAATTCATGATCAAGGATAGATTCATTTAACCAATTCTCAGTCCCACAGATAACTGATGGACTATGACACTCAATCAGGCCGTTAAAGTTAGCAATGTTATTAACTAGGCTACGCGCATTTAAATTCAAAAGCGCAAAGGACTTCGCACTAAGCCGTCATTCATTGTTTGTAGCAGACAACCGACGGCTTTCGTTAACGATAGCTTTTTTCTTCTCATCCAAAGAATGCCGAACGTTCTCCACCAACAAATGATCGTAGTGCAGCCTGGCGTTTTCCGCATCCTTCCTTATCTCGGCGGAATTCTGCCACAGTTCCCTGCGTATCTGCCTCACGCGCACAGAGAAGTCTTCATTTATAAATATTTTTGTGCCCTTTCACGCCTTTCCGTAGGTCTTTCCGTATTTCATAGTTAGCCTTGTAGAGCTGCTTATCTACTGCCCGTCCACGCTTTTCATGTATAGGTACCTAAAAACTTCAGCTGTCTACCTATGTTGCTCCCAACCACATCTGAAAACATTGTTTACTCTGCGCTTCTCCGACTTTAAATGACGTCAAGCCCATATCTCCCTGCACTGCTTCATTAGATGTGTGTCCGTGCACTCCTAGGGCCAAAAGAAATACCATTCTCTGGTTCACTTCAAGGCCTGCGAAAGCGTTCGATTTTAAGCATAGTACTGCATTCGCAAATGTGAGACCCTGAACCATTACTCGTTTCAACATTCTTCTCAGTACTTCATATTTGTTATACCCGCACAGAGCTTTATGCCGCATTATAGCTGCGTTTCATTTTCTCTTAACCTTAAGTTGCTCCTCAAGAGTTCTAAACTAGTTATCCCCTTCATTTATCCACAATCCCCAATATTTATATTCCTTGACTCTGGGTAATTCGATGTGCTGGATTGAGGCTGTGTCAGTCTGTCATTGAAAACCATTATTCCCAATTTTTCTGCATTAAAATTTAACCCGAGGTCGGTGGCTACCTGACCGCGAATATTTATGAGCTGCAGCATATAGGGCCGGTCATCAGCTAAAAGGACAATGTGATCTGCGTATAACACTCCCGGAATACGCGGTTGTACCACTTCACCTGGCAAAATATGCGTTAGGTTGAACCTTAATTGACTTTCTTCTAGTTTCTCTTCTAACCCTGACAAGCAAATCATCAACAGTATTGAGCTCAAAGGGCATCATCGTTTCTGTCGCCGATGGGTGTTGACCTGCTTTGCGCAATTCGGCCCTTCCCATGTCAGCTGCACTCTAGTATATTTGCATTGGCGCGAAGCGCAAATTAACACGAGGACAGGGAAGAGAACAACATAGACAAGACTATTATCTATTATCTATTATCTTTATAGATCGCGATAACGAACTTTTTAACTCATCTCTAACCCCCCGAGTTTCAGCATTCTCCACTGCATTTTCCCGTTTACGTTGTGATATGCCCCTTCAATGTCAATTATGGTCTTCAATCCATAATGGTCTATTGTGTGCTGTCGCAATTTCGACACACTGTGTTATCACGAACAAATTATTATCCAATCGCCTTTCTTGTTTAAATCCGTTCTGGAGTTCCCCAATGATTTAAGTTTCTTCGATCTATATGAATTTCTGATTTTATGGCCTGCGATACGAATCTATACAATACTGACGTTTCTGTGAGTGCTCTGTATGAAATATTACTGGCTTTGAAGCTTCTGCAGCCTTTATATATAAACTTCATCCTACCTTCCAGCCAATCTTCCGGTATTTTTTTGGTTTGTATCGCCTTACCTACTGCCCGCATAAACAATGCCTTACTTGTAGGTCCAATCAGTTTTATCAGCTGCATTGGTATTCCGTCCGGGCCCACTGCTATTTGGGGGTAGATATTTTGCTCTCCCTTTTTCCGGTTAAGGTTGCTCAAACTTACTTGCCTTTCTGCAGGCTTCTGTGGTGCTGATCTTATCTGTGAAGGCGTCCCTACCTCTATTTCCCTAAAGTTCTCGCTCACTAATCACTCGTTGAATATGCACCAACGCATTATCTCGTTATCATTCAAGAATTTTTGATGGATATCTTTTCTTGCGCTTAGTAATTTTACATGGTTTCAAAACTTCATTATGTGCTTTCGTGCTTATTCGGCATTTCTGCTACCCATTGTTCGCTCGTTGGCTTGATCTTTGCTTGCGCCATTTTCTGCAATTCTAGTTTATTTTCCCGGTAGATATCCCATTGTTCCTTCACTACCTCCAGTTCCATACCAGTTCTTGTTGCCTATGTTTTCTCGACGCCTTTCTTCGCTGGTCAATAGCCTTTTTTTTTGCTTATTCCAACAGCTTCTCGGCTTTCTCTTCCCCTTCCATCGCTTTCTTTGCTTGCCTTCATTCATCTTCTGCTTTATGAAAGGGATCATTTCGTCGTACTCCCATTATTTCTCTACGTACTTATTGATTTCGTCTTTCATAATATCAGCGACGATTTTTAACTGTTCATCGGTCACATTAGTTTCTCCGGTTGTGCCGATTTTTAAATTTGTATGTGTTGCGCCTCCAGAGTGCTAGATAAGCCGCTTCTGGTCGCTTCTTAATATGTCTGTTACGATTTCATTTATCCTCATTTCCTGCAACCTATTATTTACTATCTCGGAGACTAGGCTATAGTCTATTCTATACTGCCTGTTACTGCTTTCTCAAGTTATATGTCCGTCACACTTGGTTTCTGCGTGTATACTACAAGTCAGTTTTACTGACATAGATCTATCACTAGAAAACTGTTGTGATCTGAGTATCGATCCAAACTGTCCAACCCTTCTATGTGGGTGATCATATCCCCACCTCAATCAATCAATCAATCAATCAATCAATCAATCAATCAATCAATCAATCAATCAATCAATCAATCAAACTAAGATTATTTCACCTGAATCTTTGAACTTGTTTATATCTCTTCTCAAACAGTTTACCATTTCCTCCTTTTACTCCCTAGCTTTGCTTCCAGCCCACAGATTCACAACTCCTAACCATGTATTTTTAGCCGCTATGGTGCTTCTAACCCATGGATACTCTTCACAGCTTTCATGCACTCTCGTCAAGTCGGTACTTTGTTTAATAACCATGCCAACTCCTCCCTCTCTCTTCATTCCTGGAGTCTTATTGCATCCTTGCCAGACATAACTGTCTATGACAGGTGGGGTTTCTTGTTCTCGGAGGTGAGTCTCGTCTAAAGCGTACACGTTAATTATTTCTTCCCATTCAAGTTGATTTTTAACTTATACCCTCTTATCAGGATTTCTGCCTCCCTGCATATTTATGTAGCCGATGAAATATCTGTTGCATTTGTATTTTCCCTTTCGCTTTCCGTTTGCAGAGCCTATTTTTATCTCTTACGAAATTCTTCGCTCTATTGTTTCCACTTTATTTCCCTCAGTCTATGATCTCAGCTATGTCTGTATGTTCTTCGGTTAGCTCTGGGCCTGACTGCCTCCCAGCGTTGAGTGCGCATACGTCCCTCGCTTCCTCTTTGTCCTCTAGTTTTCCTTCCTTATATACGCCTGTCCCCCTACAAAAGCTACTGCTTTCCCAACTAAGTGCCACCCCACCTTGCTTCCTAGCCTGGGGCTGAAGTGAATCCCGTACGACTGAAAAGGTTGCCTATTTCTAATGATGCCCGCTAACTTGTTCACGTCTATCCCTTCAAGCCAGTTCTCTGCCCGGCCTCACACTCTCGCTGTTAGCAGCGAGTACTGTCCGTTCGCTGTGCACGCCCTTCTTTATCACATCCGGCACGGTGCAGAAAGTAATGAGCACACTTGGGGCTGTCGCCCCCAGGTCGTATACCTCCTTCGCTATCTCCTGGCCAAGTTTTCCCTCCTCTCCCTTGAGAACATGGTTAAATCCCGCGGCAATCACCACAAGGTTTCTTGCTTTACTGGACAAGGCCAGCTGCCCTTTGCTTGTGTCATCACCGTTTGCATCGTCTGACCGGGGAAACACCCCACCTTCACACGCTTAACCTTTTTTCTCTTCACACGCTTAACCCACTATGGCAGCGCTGCTCCTCTTCATGTTAGAATCTCCCGCAATCATGACCACGCTATCTTCCACGTGCTGCTCTTTATTGGTACCCTGCTTATCCACTGGTTTTGCTGGCCTATCCTGCAGCACGTGGGAGTACCTGCCGCCTTTCGTATCTTCCGCCCCGTGTGTCACTTTAGTGCATGCCTTCGCTCCGTTGCATGCGCCGGTGTGTTCGTCATTTTTTGGCGAAATGACCATCCTTTCTGGCTTCCTCTCAGCTGCTTCCAACTTTACCTCAACGACTTTCTGTTCGTCACATTCGTTACTTAACACTGCCTCCAGTTCTGCAACCCGCTTAGCTAACCCCGAGTCATCCGCTTCAACGTGTTCTAGCCACGAAACCACTAAGCATAACAGCGCGTACCTGCCACTTCGTCGGCCACTCCGCCATCCTGCTGAAGCTCGCCGCTCGGCGCTTGATGCTCTGTGCAGCCGATAACATTAATCTTAGTTCATGCTATTTGCTACGTTTTTTTATAGCAAAGCTGTAAATGGCTAGGATCCAGCAGATCGACTCCGGTCCCAGAGCGATGTACACAGGAATCGCTAGCGAGCGTAGCGCCACGTTGCGGAGCCCGCTCAAATCCCCAGAATCGTAAAACTGCGCGCCACACCCCCGGGGCATGGAAAAAATCATACAAAATTAAAAAGGTCCTACGGCCTTCATAGAGCACGTGCCATGATTACGATACCCGCGCTATAATAAATTTCTACCCAGGATTCCTGTGTGTTTTGTAGCGTAGGCTACACTGGCCGAGGTTGAGCAGTTTCGCGTGTGCCGTGAAGGGCCGTTCTGCGCAAGCGCGAGGGGCATTGGATTGGATTCGATTTGATTGGCTTGGCTTGGCTTGGCTTGGCTTGGCTTGGCGTGGCGTGGATTAGATTAGATTGAGTTGGGTTTGGATTGGATTGGATTAAAGTGGATTGTGTTGGATTGTGTTGCGTCACAGCCGCGGCAGACGCAATGGCGCCGGCGCGTGCCCAAGTGTGCGCCTAAATTGCGCAGTAGCGAAGTCTGACGCTGCGTCGGAGCAGCTTGATAGCCGTTTCACGTGGCTCGTGAAGAGGCGTGCTGAGCATGCGCGAGGAGCAGTGACTGGACAGGACTAGACTTTCAGTTAATAAGCAGGAACAATGCTCAATCGCAAATTACAAACAAACGTGTTTTGCTTCGTGCACCCCTTGGACTACGACCCAGTCAAACTTCACGTGGAGGCTGGGCACCGCAGCTTTGCTGGCCATCCCTCTTCACGGGGTGGAAGGGCTCTGAATTTTTCTCTTTAATTGATGCCCAGGAGCACGACAAACAACTATTTTTCTCAGGTGGGAGAGCAAAATGGCCTCCCCTACTCGAGCTAAGCCTTGCCCGCATCAAATAATTCAGATACGTTGCTGAGTTCGAAAAGTGCTCTTAAAGGGAAGGTGAAGCGGTTTTAGAATTAAAAGAAAAGTTGACTAGCACCAAGTACACATTGAATAGTTCATGTGTACGAAAAATTTTCGCAATATATGCAATAGAAGCGGCGCAATGCGCAAACAAAAGTGGCCCGATGCCCCGCCCCCATCTCGCCGCGCGATGCCGGAAGACCGAAGAGCGCGGGCGAAAACCGGCTGAAAAACGTCATACCTGGACTTCCGGCCGGATCGGCCGCCTCGGCCATGCTCTTTTCGCCATGTTTCCTTGTGAATGAAAACTTGTTGTTGTGGTTGATAGCACTCATTTGTACAATTTTCGTGTTCAAAAAGTATGCACGAACGCCAAACGAGGCATACGTTATGCCGTATTCCTAAGCAGAATTCCTTGATAACGTATTCCTTGATAACATACGGAAGTGACAGCCGAGGTGGCTGTGCTTGACGGCAGAGAATATACTACACTACGTTAAATACTTTGTAAACTGCTCCAATGCGGTTTTTTTTAATGCGACGGACGTGAATGTTCACATTAGATTCTAGATTTAGGAAGGATGGGGAATACTGCTGTACTGGCCGGGGATGTTTCGTTCCATTCCAGAAACCAAGTCACATTTGTTCAGGAAATACTTGTTTCGTTAAACGCGTCGGTTTTCTTTCCCTATGGGCTCAGGACAGTGTTCAAAAAAACAATTTTTTGGCGAAACTAAAACAAGGGGCCAATCCTGATAGAAGTTCTCTCTCGGCTAAGAGGTAAACAGTATTCCTACAAAGAAAAAAACCAAGACAACCAGATTACTTATTTTGCAAGTATACATGTCACGATAAGGTAATGTTTGTCTGGAATTAAAAAAAAAAACACCACTCCGAACCACCACCGTGCCATAATTTGTGTCGACTGCGGGGGCCTAATTTTTTGCCCAAGATTCCGTGTGGCTGCATATTATAACCTGGCAAGCACTTGCTGTCACTGAACCTCCAGTGTGCTCCACTGGTAGTCGGTGATACATATAATGATGATACTAAAAAAATTAGGAGCGAAGAGTAAATATACGGCCTCTGTCCGACTAGCGCGGTAAATGATTCAATCTAGAAATGCTGAAACAGGCCAACGATTCATTATCACAAACGTTTGGTGATTGTTACCTAAAGTAACGTAACTACAACGTAACTGCCTTGTCCGACTGGTCTGTTAATTATAACGAGGTGGCCGTAATATTGTAGCATAATTGGCCACGCGCAAGCGAAAATCAAGCCCTACTACAGCCAATAATGCTGAGCAGGCACTAGTATGCTGCAGTGTTTTCAGAATAAATGCATGTGAAGCAGTAAGACGCCACTCATTGAAGTGCAGCTAGCAGTCGCGGAGGCGCCGTAGCGGCGCTGCCGAAATGGCGCGCGCGTGTGGGTCTGTGTACGGGGATGAGTAACTGGGCTGGGGTGGGCGACAACGAACAAAGAAAATGCGGAAGCAGAGTCTGCTTGTTGGTTTATGCGTGTACCGGCAAAATGTGTCTCGCATATACGTTTACAGCGCATGAACGCTATTTTTTCGCCCAGTGCACGTACGTGCTTTTCGCTGGTAGATTGTTTATAAGACGCCCATTAATCTTCGGCATAAATGGTTTTGTGTATAATAAGAAACAGTTAAGACAGTACCTAATATTAACATAGGGTATAAAATCCCCCTATGCTGGTTGCCTAATTGAAAAATATTTTGATGGAACCCACTAGTCGACGTCACAGTCACTGCTTTGGGGTTCTCTGTCGTGTAAAGCAAATTTAAGCTCCAAGATAATTGAACCAAAAGCACGGGAAATTATAAAACAAACTTCCAGTCATGTGCGAAAATTAAACTGCAAGCTAAATTGCCGCAAAGGCAACCGTGCGATCGTTCGCAATGCTTCCGACAACCCGCGCGCCTGAAGGGTGTCCTCCTTTGACGTCATGATGGGCGCAACCAATCAGGGGCGTCAAAAGACGGAAGCGCGCGTCTTTCAAACGGGGCCGCGCTTTTTGCAAGATAAATGCCACTTGGACTCATGTACGATAACTTTCAATGTGATATTCGGAATCAGCGCGCAAGAAACTATATAACTCTTAATCTAACTCAATTTTTTTGGAAAGCGCTTCAGCTTCCCTTTAAGCCTCCAAATTATTCTTGGAAAGGCAGTGCAGGTTAGTGAGGAATTGCTACAACGTGTTTTGCTCATTTCTTTCCGAAATATTTAGCGCGGGCGTAAATATAGTTTATCTTGTTTTCAACTCTACTCAGCAGATGCCGCAGGCGACATGATTTCTTTTTAAAGCTCCACAGGCAATGGGTACAGTATTTTCAAAACAATAATATAATTGTGAGCGCTTCATCAGAAAAGTGCAATATTAAAGCAACTTTGAACGAAAGCAAATAGATATGAGCAACAAGAGTATGCGTAATTTGCTTTGAGACTAATTCATCAGATGTGGCTACCTGTGCTACGGCGGCCGGAATAGGGAAACCGTAAACAGTGCGATAAAACGTGTCGTACCGTTTTCAGCGCGAAACGGAAACTCCGGGTCCCGGTAACACGGTTAGCGATGACGTAAATACGGTAGCGATACGCTAAAACTCTATATTAACGAGCGCAGCCGCACGCTTCGGTTACAGTTAGGCGAAGCTGTATCTTTGCCTTGTTCGCACTTTCCATGCGCCGTATGCTACCTGGTTTTGCGTTAGGCGAACGGAATAGGAGCGGATGCTATTTCAGCTAAGTAGCGTGCGTACGCGTGGCCGCTTGCGTTTCCAACATGGCAGCAAATAGCGCGACAACCATCCACGGTTCCGCTCTTCTGCGGACAGCAATTTGCTTCGATAAATCAAGTTCTTTGGTCCTGCGTTTTTAAATATTTCGAGTGGTTAGCACGTCGCCCTCGCGCACTTCTCTATCGTCGTGACATCGCTGACTGTCGGAGCGAAGCTTTGTAGCCAGGCCAGCGACCGAAGCTGTGTGTGTGCTATGGACACTTCGCTTCGCGATGAAATCCGACGTTGGGCTTCAGCGGGTGGACCGTGATTCCTACGCTCCAAGAAAAAAGGGTGTGGTAGTTTTTCTCTTAAGGGTGAAACAGGAATGTATCATATATTGCTCCCTAAGAGGTAGAAAGATTCTCCCTTTAAGAGGGAGGAGCGCGTTTCTACCCCTAGGAATGGAGGAAGATTTCCCCCTTTCGTGGGCTAATGGAGGAGCGTTCCTCCCCTGGCAGCGTCACCTAAGCAAGGCTTGTCATGCGAGTAAGGCCTAGCAAGCTGATCGGTTTGAGGATCGAGGAAGTACAAATAGGTAGGTTACTGTGGTTGTGTGCGCTTAAAATGCGCTAAAATAACCAAGAAATTACCTACCGAGAACCAGAACTGCGGTTAGCAAGCGATGTCGCCAATCGTATATGCGCGACTTATTGCATTCGTCTCGCTGCGCGCCCCGCCTACGCGTTCAGAGCGAACGCGCCGCCGTAAACACAGTAGAAGTCATACCGATTGCTTTCAAAATGCCGCCTTTATTTCCGAAAGGCTCGTAACCCCACCGTTCACCGCCTACGAGATCACAAGCATCCAATGCGGCCGTTTGAGAACAACCAGTTGTTGTTAGTCGCCTTACCTTGCTACAACCGATGCATCAAAACGCGGATGGTCTGCAATCGTAAATCTCAGCGCAAAGGCAATGCAGGCAACACGAAAAACGTATCCGTCGCTGTCGCATCCTCGACACTGCTCGCCCTCTAGCGTGCTCGAAGTAAAGCAATCGTAAACGTTTTAAAATGGCCGATAGATGACGCAAAATAAAAAAATTGGCCGCGTATCTGCTCCTTTTGTTGCAAATGTCGTCAAAAGACGACAGTCTTTATCGACTTTTGCCAAGTAAATGCCTCCCTTCGCTTTCCCGCTCACCTCTCATGTTGTTCCTGTTGCGTCACGCTCCTCCCAAGGTAAAGACGCCAAAGGTTTGTCTAAATCATTTTAAATTTCCCGCGTTCCACTGCTCCAAACCGGATGTCTCGATGCCAACGCTGCCGTACGGCGAAGACGCGTGTGAATCGACAAGCCCTACTTCAACGTTTATAGAACCGCGTTTCCCTAGTCCATAGAGTTTCATACTAATATATTAGTATGAAACTCTATGCCCTAGTCCACGTGCGTTCCCAGCAGAACGTGGAACCTATCTAGTGAAACCTTCCGTAACTGTTGCCACTTGATTTCTTCAAATGCCGCCTAAAGGTATATGGCGCGGGCGAGAGCAGGCGACGGCGGAGTGATATTTTTTCTTCAGTTGATGAAGTATTTAATCTCGCCAAAATCAAACATGTGCAATTTTTTATAAAGGAAAGCTGCAAATATCACTTCTGTATTAATTTGTTGTCTTGTATATGCGTAATGTCTTGTTGTTCTTCAACAATATTGACAAGTATGAACATTACCCCAGAATTAGACGGGCACATTTAGCTGTGACTATATAAGACTATTGCGCAGGCATTGTTTTATTTGGCCGGGTGGCTGAATCGAGCCACAGACAGACGGACAGACCAAAATTTCAGGGTTTAAGTAGCCCAAGAAAGACTGTCGTCTTTAAAAAAGTAGGGGTGGGGAGGGGCAGCTACTAAGCATCACCATCAGTGGGCACTTACAGCAAGGCGTCCTTTATGGATAACGTATATAGCCAACATCACGGAGGCCGCATGTGGGCGGGCACATATTGGGAAGAAACATAGCACAACACAGCGACATACACTTCCTTAAAGGCACTGCCAACGCACAATACACGCAACACACAACATGGCAAGCATAATACACGTATACACCACCAGATATAGTACACTTCTAACATGTCCGCATGATCACAAGCCACAACTAAACATTGAAACGACGCCGAAGTATTTATAACCCTGATCACCGAGAATGCAGGTAGGAACAGTGAGATCGTTGCTTGTTTCGATAACCGACGGCAGTTCGTAAGCCTTAGGTGGGTTTTGTTATTTCATCAAATGTAACCCATGCAATTGCAAACTTGTATTAATCTGAGGTTTTGTAAGAAGCAGTAGAATAGCTCAAAGAAGAAAAAACGTTCCACGAAACAGTACGGCAGGTATGTTTGGGTAATGACACTATTGCCTCGCCTTCTCTCTTTTAGTGTAGAGCGCACCACTGGTCTGGCAACCATTCAGTCAAGATGTTACCGAATGGGGGCCTTTTGTTGTTGGTAACTGATGTGTCAATATGCTGCGATCCGTGCTCGTTGACGAAAAAAGGGGCAGTTTGCTATCATCGCTGACCTCTACCCTTGCACGTCAGGGTAAAACGTCCACAAATGCACTGGCAACGTTGAACAGGGCGCCGGCGAGTCGCCCACAGCAAGCATGCAGCGGTGCCCACAGAATGTGCTTCAAACACACGGCTGGCGAGCCGTTCGTTAGCGTGGCGGGCACATGGTAATAATAAAGAAGAAAGACAGCGAGAAAACAAGCAAGCAGCACACCGCAGGGGAGGTGTTGCTCATAGTTGTCGTATGCGCCCGATCGGCGAAAGCCACAGTGCAACGATGAACAGTTTCGTTTTCGGCGTCGGCGCCTACAGCAGATTGCAGACGACAGGGGAGAATATTTGCTCCCCCGTTTCGGTGTTTCGTAGAGGCCGTACAGAGGGCGCTACGTGTAATTAGCTAAAGGGAGAAGCTCGCTGGTCCGGGGGAGAAAACCCTCGATTTCCTCCCTTTTTCTACCCTTTTTTCTTAGAGTGTATGCTCGGGATTATTTTTCTCAAGCGACGTACGACTCAACCTTGCATCGGGTATGTACAGTGTGCGTGGCTAAAAGCCTTCTCGGCTTGCGCGCCAGAATTCGGTGACGTTGTTCGTCCCCGCAAAACGTAAGAGGTGAGGGGCGAATTTAGGACGGGCAGGGAGAGGCAACCGATCGCCTGACCTGCAACAATTGTCGTGACGTTGTGCTCGTTCAAAACGCATCTCTGGATAGTTTGAAGTTGAATAAAATAAATTCGTTAAATTGTACACTCGGTTCAGGGCGTTCTGTGAGATCGCACTCAAGTGCCACGGGGCTTCAACACTTTTTTTATGGAACTTACTGAAGTAAGATAATTATAATATCGTATTATGAACGTGTTGCATTCAATAATAACGGGAAAGCATCTGTTTGCACTTATTTAGATAGTCGTAAAATGTCCATGCACTCAGGAACTCCGGTGGCAGATCAGCCGGTGAGTCATTTTGCGAAATATTCGACAAATGGCGCCGTAAGCATTAGGGTGTCGCTACCCAAAACTGATAATACGCTCTACTAGAACTCCCCTCACCGTGTTCACACAGGGTATTGCAAAATTTTAGCGGTTAGCGTACGCAAAGGCAACAAACGCTGTGCTAAAGCTCTCTAGTAGCAGAAGGAAACCTCCCTCGCAACCGCAAAGCTTGCGAAATGCGCAAAACGCCTCAGTTTAGGAGAACCCCGGGCTCGATGCGCATGAAGACAGTGGATACCAGAAGCAAGAAAGCGCACCTTCGGGCGTGTATGCCGATGGTGAGAAAAACGTACAAAGTGGATTGAAAGCTGGAGAATTCCAGACGGAATTTCACCTGGTTGCAGATATTGCAGAGACAAAATGAGACGCACGCCGTCTTGAAGTGAAAGTGCGTAGACTAAACTAGCACCTGCAGACACCTCCGCCAATCTATGATAAAATCAGAGAAAATTTTCAGCAATATGAGAACACCCGAACTGTGCAAGCTCTAATGAACTTCACGGAGGCGAGCTAACACAGCACCGTGTTTGTGCCCTCTTCTTTCTGTCTGTGTCGGTAGCGCTGTTAATATGAACAAGTACCAACTCGCCCAGTCTTCCGTTTCAGATTCACGGAGGCCGTGCAAGGAAAGGATGCGGATGCGACATTTGAAATGTAACTGATTATCAACTCTAATAAGGCACGGCTAACGTTCCAGAAGCTCAAGCTGCGGGGATAAGTGTAGTGGAAGGCGGCACCATGTGGATGTTAGGATCATGTGCGCCGAAGAAATCTGCTGAAGCTGCAGTTTCGAAGCACACTGTATAATTCAGTCTTATCTGCTGCAGGAGGGGCCGCAGCGTAACACTTAATGGCCGCGGCGTAATAACGGAACGCCTCCACGGGAAGAGCAAAGATTGCAGTCAGGAAAAAAGGCCATACCACAGCCTTGTCTCCTACCAAATGTCAATGCAGTCAAAAGTTATGATTATTGGCAATAAAGTTGACAAAAGTTTTGGCATGTTGATATCGTCTGTGAACCACTGACCGGTGATGTCCCTGAAAGCTATCCAACACGCTCCTTTGCTTTCACCTGGAAGGTCTTTCCACCGCTTGCATTATCCCAGTAGGACATTTTCTATGAGGAGCGTAAAACAATAGACCCTATGCAAAATGCGCCCCGCCATCTCACGTCGACTCCGGTAACTAGGTCCGCCATTTTGGTACGGTCGTTTGAAACCGAAACCAAGTAGCAAAACATAGAAGGCGGGCATTGACCGCTCTTGGTGATGGACTACAATGCCGGAGCATTGCTGCATGCCGCAGTGCACGCAACGAGGAAATGCCGGTCCAGATGGAGAAAAGGCACGTGAAGTTCCACGCTCTTGAACGAACTTTCTGACGCGAACTATGCCGGCGCGAGCAACCTTTGTGACACGCTGAGCGCGGTGCGCTGGGAGCGAATATTTGTCATTGGTTCGCTAAGCTCGGGATTTCGTAGTCGCTGTCCGGATGAAAAATACAGCTGCGTTGAAGTTCCGTGGTTCAGCCTTTGTATTATAAATGAAGCCTGAGCGTGCGTCACCTATTTATGACTGACAGCGGCGCTCGAGCGGAGAAACAGTACCACACGTTGTCAAAATTAGGCTTTATTTCTTCACTCGTCCCTGTGGCTTTACCCCCGCTTCATTTCATTGTTAAATGGTACCGCTTAGCCCCTACACGAGCCTTTATCTTACCTAGGGCTGTAAACTTTTCTTGCCGCACTACGCCGTCACGGCGCGGTTGAAAATTTCCTCTGTGGCGGGCGCGCACGGTAGCGGAGAATGTTGTTAGTTTCTTTTCGGTGCATTTAGCCGCGTGTAGTTGCGGAAGTGGCGTACACTGTTTAATGATGATCTGACGTTGGAAAATTCCAGTTTCTGCACTTGGTTCCCGATTTTCCGGGCTGGCAGTTTTGTTTACGTCAAGTTAACTTGTTGCCCATTGTAATTTCAGCCGCGATGTATTTACTGTCGAATATTTTGCGACTAAAATACACACTCACTCCTCTAGTTTGTCACATGCTGCATGCATGCCTCCGACGTAATGATAGTAGCCATTGATGTAGGTAGCTGAGGCAATTTTCAAGTTTTCATAAAAAAAAAAACGGCCAGAGTTGCATCAGTCCGCCGCGCATCAGCTTGAGTGCTTTGCTTTTTTTGTATCCACAGTGAAAATCCAGGTAAATTAAAATACTTCGCTGATTTATAGCGCGTGCAGTATAGCAAACTGTGGATATAAATGGAACAAAGGGAAGCATTCGCGCACCCCGGCATGCATGCAGCGATCTAGTAAACACGACGTTGCCCAGCCTCTGCGTGCTCGGGGGATGACAACGGCGTGATGGTAGCTCATAGGTGACCCTCCAGGTGCCATGCCAGTCCTTGTTTCTGTTACTGTGTGTGTGTGTGGGGGGGGGGGGGGGGGAGGCCAGCAAAACTGAGGCAAAAAACCCATTCCAAAGGCTACCAAGTTTTCTCCCAAGCGCTTGCACGGCACTTTATTGCTGCTCGCATTGCTCCTGCACTCGACGTGCGCCGAACAGACGCATTGGCAAGGGAAGGGAGGGGCCATTTTCTTGCGGGCTTCTCCAGTCAATGTCTTGGACACTCGCTGGCTTGATGCCCTGCTGCCTCAGACGTCCCCACTGTTGTGGCAGTTGTGCACGCAAGCTCCGGTGGCGCCTCTTTAAAACCTTGGGCTTGCAAGAGGACGAGTAGGTGCACAGCTGCCAGGATGTGACTGCATGCTCCACTGCAACCCACCGGGTACTCGCACGCTGCCTCCACAATCTCCCCATGTCCGTCTCAGAGGTGAGGCACACAACATAGGGCCGGCCAATTTTTCTCTGGGAGCGGAAGCAGCTGCTGACCACATGGATGAGGCCCAACCTGCAAGAACAGAGAGAGTAACAGTAAATAGCACTCAGGGAAGAACAGGACTAGTCCGCTACAGTTTATGCTAAAGGGACAGAGCAGAAAGCAGTGGCCGCAATGAACAAACTCAAAATGACCAGATTTTGTGTCTTTCTTAACACTGTTGCAAGGGCAATAATCTACACCTCAAACAGCAATGATGTCAAAATTATTTTTCAAGTTCGAGCGTGCAAGTATCGCTGCATGCTTTGTTAATGTACTTTCAAGAGAACCTCACCGTGGGTAATGATACCAGTACCCGCATATTCGTGTTCGTCATAACTTAAGCAAGCAATATTATGATTGTCTGGAACTCACTTCCAAAACCTTTCGAGATAAACAGGTAAACATTCTGGCTATACCGATGACCCATCGAATTTAAAAAAAAAAAAATTAGTTCAGTGAGTTTGAGCTAACGAGGTTTTACGGTATTATCTGTTCGGGCACTCAAAACATGCGCTTTAGAGGCTACCACAACCACCCCACTATCAAAAAAAGCCAGACGCACAAACAGATTTTCGCGGCAGGACATGCGCAATAAATAATGAAAACACACACAAAAAAGAAAATTCAAGGCGCATGTGCACTTTTGTAGTTGACTTCGCCGCAAAGCACGAATGCTTTGCGGCAAACGCGCGGGCGGACGACCGTCCCGGAAAACGGCCGCAACCTTTCCGTAAACACCTTCGCCAAAAATCGTCCCGTAAATTCGATGTACAGCATTTGAAAATACCTAATCCACCCACTAGCGGTACGGTCTGGCGATTGTCACTTTCCTCTTTCAGGGTTACTGCAACAGGGTCCCCGCTACGCATTTACATGGTAAACAACGGTGAACAAAGGGCTATACAAATGCTCATACCGGTTAACTCGCGTCAAGGAAAAAACAAACATTTACTTACTGCGAGTCGCACGTGTTTGTCCGCACCGATGAAGGCGAGCAATGCGGCTCGGTGGCTAGGCGGCATGCCCTGCTCCGCTGTCGCTCGGATGTTTCTTTGGCGCGGCACCACGAGTGGTATATGAGCCCTCTGACACAGTCGGCAGCGCAGACGAGTTCTTCGTCCACAATCCGTGGTCGGGACCCGGAAAACGCAGTCCAGTTTGAGCCATACCGCGTTACCGTCACCTACTCTTCCACAGTAAACAATACGAGACTTCGCGATCGTCGCCCGTACCAATATGGCGGACGGTATTGTTTACATCAGTGTTGCTAGATCACCAAGCAATTTCGCATAGGGTCTATACCGGCTGCGTAACCTGGTGATTAGTGTGCTGAAAGCTGTTAAAGAGATGGGGTCCCCATATTCAGCATTGTCCCGAACGACCAACAGACGAGCACCGTCATGCTTCGAGGCATGTGCTATAACACACTGCAGCATGTTGTGCCACTTCCATGTCGGAAAAATGCCGCATTATTCCTATGATTTGACCTGAACCGCCTGACGAAAAAACTTAGAACGAACCCAGTATTGTTCCGAAGCGGCTGCTTTTGTTTTCGAGCCGCCGCCGCCGCCGTCGTGTCATCGATAGCCAGCGCCACAGCGGACGCGGTGGAGTGAACGGGAACTATCGCGCTTAACACGGCGAGCCGAGCATTCGGCAGGCCACACCGAGGGAGGAAGATCGACTGCCTCCATGCTATTAGTAGAGTGTACTAGAAGTTTTAGAGTGGCGCGACCAGCCGCCCGGAGAGGTGTTCGTTTCGCGCAGAAAATAGCGGCGGCGCTGTAGTCAACGACCATTTACAGCGAAAGCGGCGGCTGGCCGCGCGCACGACCGCGTGGCCGGCCGGGCGAGGAAACGCTTTCCGCGCGGAGCGCTGGAAATTTCTTGTGCGGGTCGTCTAATTGCTGAAATGTACTGTAGGTACACTGGACTGTGCGTAACGAAATGAAAATAAACGCTGCAGCTCATTTTGCTTTAGTTATGCCTTTGTCACTCGACAACAAGGAAAATTACGGATTTTCCTTCGGTGCACCATTCGTAACGGATTGTAAATAAAGTAATTGCAGCGACATTTTCGCTATTCAAATTTACCATAAAAAAGTATTTTGCCTTGAATTGCGTAATATGAACCAGTTCATGATTGCTTTATGATTGTGTTCTTATTGTGCTGCCTGATGGACATGACAGGAAAAAATATGAGGACTGGGATGATAGCTTCTCAGACGAATTTCTTAGTTATTGTCTTGCAATTTACGCTCAGACTGCAGTTATGTGGGTTAATATCATAAGTTGCGTTTGTTTTTTATTACGTGAGTTGTTATTATAGCAGTATTTAAGCAGTGGCCCGCTTGGGATAATTACGGGTCACCGTGGTGGCCGAACAAAAAATGACACGCGCAAGCGAGATATCTTTTAAACTAAAAAGAGGAGAGCCCAGTGGTTAGCTCAGTTGTACCAATGACCGTCTTTCATAGAACTATTCTCGCAAAGTTGTATAAATCGCACCACCTTTCACCTGATTTGATCAAGAAAGGAGTTGAATGAAATCACCACAAATTTAATTGACAAGTATGCTAAGGGTACAGTTACATGCACATAAAAGAAATGCAAAACATAGATCAGAAAATATATTGACCGCGACAAATGAAATATAACATGTCTACTATAGAGGTAAAGGTTCAAGAACGCTAACATGGAGGTTCAAATAAACAGAACTGGCACAAATAAACATTTTGTTGTCATTTTCAATAGCCCAGCAAATGAAATGTAACGCGGGAAATCATGCACAATGTCTACACATGTAATGGTTTAGGAATAACGCCAACATGGAGATTTGAATTGACATTTTTGGCGAACGCATTTTCATAACTCGCCCTCGATCATTAGCAACGGCTAAGTTTAAAGTGTTGCTCCCACCTTCGCATGTAATCACGGAACTTTGAAACACTTTATGTAGAAATGAATCCGTGTGACAATGTATACAGAACCAAACCAAATTTGCTGTCAAGGTCTCACGTGCTGGTCGCAACCAACGCCGTTAAGGTGTTTGTTGTGAATAAGGGCTGCAGCACATCCATAACGCTGTCATGGTGCAGCTCCTTGTCGCTGAAGGAACTGGTAAAAACGTCCTAGAGATCGGTAATAAACTTTAAAAAATGCGCGGAAGGATTCAGAAGTACCCCAAATTACAAGAGGTAGTAAACACAGCGGCATCGTCCCCTGGCATGTAGGATTGGTCCTGCAGACTTTGCACTTCGTTTTCAGTGCATACTTCCTTAACAAGTGCCTGCATGCGACATCGCAGGTTAATAAAATAAGAAAGCCCACTATCAACAGTACAAGCATCAACGGTAGGGGTATTCCAGAAGAAGGTTTTTGGTATTTTCGTTCCAAGTAGCAACGTAAAAAAAACAGTAAGCTTTTTTCAGCATAGAATGTGCGCCCCGCCGCTTTTGCTTCATGCGCAGAGTTAAGAAGGGGAGGGGAAGAACATTCCTGGTGCCTGTCCGTCAAATTAATCCCTCTAACTCGAACTCTGCTATATCTCAAAATATCTTCTCGAAACTTTTTTCTCGCCGTGTGTTTACCTCCCATATGCGCTACGCATTTGCCCGCTTTATCTCCAAACGTTTTTTCGGAGGACCACGGATGTCTCGAAATACTGGCAGACAGGACACAAGGCAAAGTTCGCTGTAGGCAGCTGATAAGGTCCCCGTTCGAATGATTACTCCCACTACTCACCGAACGCGATCGTGAAATGCAAGTTTACACGGACTACGCGTCCCTGTTACCGGAATTGATGCTGTCTGGCGCATACATCATTAAGGTAGCTGTGGACGAGGAGGACCCTCCAGAAGTGCATAAAACGGCAGAAAAAACATACATGCTGCGTCGGCTTTGTAACAAGGTAGAATGTAGCGGTGGCGACCACCAATTCATGCGATGCGTTGAGAATTATCGGGTACGCTTTTCTGGGATGCAGATGCGAACGCGAAACAGCCAAGCGCAATACAGTTGTTTCTTCTGCAATAAAAAAGTTTCTTTTCCTGCGAATTATTTTGCCTTCATTACGAAATCTCCCCTTTGCAATAGTGCTTAGCAGTGCTTTGCTTAGCAGCACTAGCTGTTATTTCAGGGACCTGGCTACAAATTTTCTGCATTTGACTTAAAGGGACACTGAAGTGAATTTGTGAAGCTCCCGTTTTTGCTTGGACTGCGTAGACTGGCTCAAATTAGCACACTTTTCATCGTTTATGCGGTTGACAAATCGGTAATTATTTTACAAAGCGCGAAAGAAGAAAAACTACCATGCGCGGTTTGCGGCGGCAGCACAAACTAAAGGTGTGACGTTAGGAGGAGCGGGCACCGTGATTGGACGATGCCCAAGGTGAGCAACCAAACAAGTTTCGGTTTCGGTTTCGGTTCTGTAAAACACAACTGGTGGCGTTGTTGGATGGGCATTCTCAATAACTCAGTAATCATTGTACCGCGCTTCTGCCATGTTGTCAGCTGTGAAAATGCACAAAGATAAGCCTCCCAGGACGGCTTGGAATCGTAGCATTCACTAGCCGAGGCCTACGCAGCGCATAGACGCCCTCCGCGTACCCGCAGACACCCAAATGTTATGCGCTTTTCCCCCATATTTGGAGCTTGCCTCACTCATGCCTGTACCGTAAAAAGCGTGTTCGCACCAGGCCAAGGGTCTGTTCATTCTGGCCTGTGCCCACTGCCCGCAAGCAGTCGGTGCTTATGCCAACAGCACGCCAACGAGAACTCGCTAGCGCGCCAGTGCCAGCCTGCGTGCGTTCTGTGAACTAGTTCGTGGAGCCATGAACGTTGCGGCCAAAAAAAAAAGGTGAACGCAATGTAGAAAACATCGGCAGAAAACGAAAAAGTTAACTTAAAAAAAAAAGCTTGTACCCGCTGGGACTCGAACTCATGGCTTGCAAACCACTTGCGTCAACACACCTAGCGCCCCAGACCACTAGGCCACGAAACCGGCTCAGCCGACCTTGTTAATCTAAGGTATATATTGTACAACACGTTTACACTTTTATTTAGTTTTGGCATTTCAAGCAGCTTAGGTGATTATTTGTTGCATTGCGCTCGTGCAGTAAGCGTACCCCGAGTTTCCACAATAGCTCACGTCTAGCAATTGCATTTCGTAGACGGAAAAGCGTTCGCAGATGCGTAGTCGGGCTGCTGACCGCTGTGGTTGTTCGCCCAGCGCAAAAAAGTGCTTCCCGCACCCTAGTTGTACGCTGTACGGTAAAAATATCAGTTGATTTTATTTCCTTAGTACCTGTATTGACTTCGCTGACTCTTCTCCCGCCTTCACGAGGCCTTATATTTTCCTACTGGCGTACCAGTCAGCGAAGCGTCGCATGTGCGCTTGTGCAGCGCTTGTGTGAAGCGACCTTGACTTGGAGCTAGGTACAGTGTACAAACTAACCAAGTAAAGAAAGGCACATTCTTCCATTCACAAACGTGTCCTAGCTTCGTTTCAACTGAGCGAACGAATTGCGGCCACCCGTCGGCGGCCGGCGGACGAAACGCTGGGCCGACTGACTCTGTCTGAAGGCCGGGGAGCCGTGCAGTAGCGCAGCCAATTGCGAGCTCGGCACCTCCTGACGTCACACGAAAACGCCACAGAAAATGGGCGAGCGTAAAGAGAGGAGGACAGCATTTTCGAATTGATTTTTCTACTAAATAAATTCGCGTAAACGCGGTCAGAGTGGTCGAAACATGGCCTGGGGACTCCGGGCTACAATTTGCGCTAGTAATCCCGCAATGTTTACATATCACTTCAGTGTCCCTTTAACTCGAAACCCCGCGCTTATCTGAAAATTTTCAGCTAATTTTACGACTTTGAGTTAACGAGAGATTACTGTATATCAACAATTAAAGTTTTCAGAAAACGCATAAAAATGAGAAATTATCGTTTGGGGGGGGGGGGGGGGGGCGGGAGGTCGGTAATTTTATGGCGGGTCGTACTAGTTTAAAGTTTGCTCAAGCGCGTTTCTGCGTCTACTTTGTAAATCAGCTCACCAAAGGCGCAGGTTCGATTCCCGGCCACGGCAGCTGCTATTGTGATGGAGGATAAAAGCGAAAAACACCTGTGTCTTCGAGATTTCGGCGCACGGTAAAAATCCCCAGGTGGTCAAGATTAATCCGGAGCCCTCCAGTACTGCTTTCCTCATCACCTGTGTAGCGCCGGCGCGTTAAACCTCATAATCCAAAATAAATCAGCTTCGGAAACGCAAAACACCGCAGCGAGCAACGCAAATATTGCCGCACCCGCCGCGGTGGCTCAGTGGCTAAGGCGTTGCGCTGCTGAGCACGAGGTCGCGGGTTCGATTCCCGGCCGCGGCGGCCGCTTTTCTGATGGAGGCGAAAAGCAAAAACGCCCGTGTGTACGAGATTTCGGCGCACGTTAAAGATCCCCAGGTGGTCAAGATTATTCCGGAGCCCTCCACTACGGCGCGCCTCATCGCCTGCGTTGCGTCGGCACGTTAAACCCTACAATCAATCAATCAAATATTGCCGCGCGTAGGCTGGGAGCTAGTGCCGCGGAGCGCCGGCTGTTCAGTTGTTGACGACAGCAGCGCCGCCGCTATACCGGTTTTATTTTGTGCGCGAAAGTCGACCCGGCGGAGCAATGGGAGAGGCCGCCGCTTGGGCCACTCTAAAACTTCTAGTACACTCTACTATTAGTCATAGAGTTTCTCAATATTACATAGAGCGGAAAGTGTCGCTGCTATCGCAAGCCGACATGGGAATTTTGGGTAGTAGAGTGTACTAGAAGTTTTAGAGTGGGCCGACCGGCGGCCCAGAGCGGTGCTCCTTTCGCGCAGAAAATAGCGGCGGCGCTGTAGTCAACGACAACTGAAAGCGGCGGCTGGCCGCGCGCACGGCCGCGAGCCCGGCCGTATTGTCGGCGGCCAGAAAACGCTGCTGCTGTACGCGCGGAGTGCTTGAAGCTTGTTCTGGGGGACGTCCGACACTGTAGATGCAGTGGAGTGTGGGTAGCGAAATGAGAAATAAAGGCTGCGGCGCATTTTCAGTTAATTTTGCCCTTTCCGATCGACAACAACAAAAAAATTACGGTTTTATCGATCCTTTGGTGCAGTATTTGTAGTGGATTGTAAATTATATGCAGCGACATTTTCGCTATTACAAATTCCCCAATAAAACTTTTTGCGTGAAACGGCCTAATATGAACGATATCATGATTGCTTTATGATCCTGTCCTTGTTATGCTGCTGGATGGACATAAATCGTTCACAAAAAAAAAAAAAAATAGGAGGCATGGAATGACGGCTTTTCAGAATATTTTTTATTGTGGTGTAATTTACGTGAGCTGTTGTTATAGCCGTGAGCAGTGGTCCACTTGTAATAATTAAAAATCAGCGTGGTGTTAATCCATGCTGTCACCTGACTCAGCAGGAATGACACACGCAAGCGAAAAATTGTTTTAACTTAAGGATTATCTTAGCAGTTAGCCCAGTTGTCCCCAAAACCTTGTTTTTTTCAACTATTTACCCAACATTCTATTTTTCGTACCACCTTTAACCTGGTTCAGTGATTGATTGATTGATTGATTGATTGATTGATTGATTGATTGATTGATTGATTGATTGATTGATTGATTGATTGATTGATTGATTGATTGACTGGTTGGTTGATTGATTGATTGACTGATTGATTGATTCAATAATTGATTATGGGGTTTAACGCGCCGACGCTGCACAGACGATGAGCCACGCTGTAGTGGAGGGCTCCAGGTTAATTTTTTCGACCACCTGAAGATCTTTAACTTGCGCCGAAATATAGAGCAAGAGGGGGTTTCGCTTTTCTCCTCCATCAGAAAAGCGGCTGCCGCAGCCGGGAATCGAAGCCGCGTCCTTGAGTTCAACAGCGTAATTCAGCTAAGAAAAGTTGAATCAAAGAAACAGAAATATTATTTATTTATTTACTCTTGTACCCACAGCGCCTTTCAGGCATTACAGCGGGCATTATTCAGGCATTATTCAGCGGGCATTCAGGCATTATTCACAAGTATACTGAGAGAACAACTACACGCACATGAAACCAAATCAAGACATAGATAAAATCATTAACAAATATATTAATCGCGACAAAAATAAAATATAACGCGGGAAACTATACACAGCCTATTATAAAAGAAAGTTCAAGGTTCAAATAAACGGAACTGGTACTGAATACACATTTCTATTGCATTTTCGATGGCAACGAAAATGAAATGTAACGCAAATAATCATACAAAAAATCTATTCAACCAAGAAAAGTACAAGAACGCTAGCATAGAGATTTACCTGGGACAAAAATACTTTGGTTACATTTTGGGGCAAACGCATTTTAAAAACTTCGCATGTATTCACAGGACTTGTTTAGACTTCTTCTATAGAAATGCATCCGTGTCTCTACGTAGAACACAACCAAGTTTGCAGTCAACTAAAGCGCTAAGTTGGGCGAGTTGGTTACTGTACACTAATGAATTCATCGTACTAGCGAACATTAAGACAGGGACACAGCTAAAGACAAGGCGAAACACACGCTGTGTTTCGTCTTCTCTTTAGCTGTGTCCCTGTCCTAATGTTCGCTAGTACGATGAATTCCTTTGCAGTCAAGGTCTCACTGTGCTGCCCGCAACCAATACCGGTGAAGGGGAAAACTTTCCCGATACCGAACGTGAAATATTAACTCGATTTTGGAATCTCGAAATATCTGTCAAACCAAAGCTTTTTTCTCTGCGTGCACAATTATCTCCCATAGGCGGTACGCAATTGCCCCCATTTCTCTCGAAACGTTTTTTTCCTAGGAACACGGATATCTTGAAATCTTGACAGAGAAGGCACAAGGCAAAGTTAGCACAGACAGCTGATAATGTCCCTGTTCGAACGCTTAGCTCCCACTACTACGCGCCAAACGCGGTCGGGAATGGCAAATTTACGTGAAGTACGCGCTGTGCAAAACCGACCTCCCTGTTACCGGAATGCTGTCTGTCGCTTACATCGTTTTGACATAGCTACATGGGTACAACGCAGCTGATCATGCGGACAATGAGGAGCCTCCAGAAGTGGCTACAAAAGAAGAAACACCAAACATGCAACGTCTGCTTCACAACAAGATAGAACGTAGCGTTGGTGAGCAACAACCGATGTGATGCATGGAGCAGCTTGAGAACGCTTTTTTGGGAAGCAGATGCGAACGCAAAAAAGGCGAGGATCATATAAATTCTTTCTTTTACAATATTAAAAATTGTTTTCCCCGCGAATTATTTTCCCTTTATTAGGAAAGCACCTATTTGCAGTGGAGCTACGGGAGCACCAGCTGTTATTTCAGTGACCTGGCCACAAATTTTTAGCACTCCACATGTCTTAAAAGTTTCAGACAATTTTACGACTTTGAGTTAACGGGAGCTTCAGAATACGCATCAGGAAATGTTAAAGCATCGTTAGGTAAAAGGCGTCGATAACTTGATGTTGGGTCGTACTAGTTTAAAATTTTCACAAGCGGAATTACAACTTACGGCATTTACTCTCTAAATTAGCTGCCCAAAGGCATGGATTCGATTTCCTGCCACGGTGGCCGCTTTTCTGATGGAAAAGAAAAGCTAGAAACGGCCGTGTGTTCTAGATTTTGGCGCAGGCTAGAGATTCCCAGGTGGCCAAATTAATCCTTAACCCTCCACAACGGCGCTCCTCATCGCCTGTGTAGCGTCCGCGCGTTAAACTTCATAATCGATCGATAAATCAGCTGCCCAGGCGCCAAACACCGCAGCGAGCAGCGCAAATCTTGCCGCGCGCAGGATAGGAGCTGGGGCCGGGAAGCGGCGGCTGTTCAGTGGTTGAGGACAGCAGCGCCGCCGCTATACCGGTTTATTTTCTGCGCGAAAGTCGACCCGGCGGAGCAATGGGAGAGGCCGCCGCTCGGGTCACTCTAAAACTTCTAGTACACTCTATGGGTACATTGGGTAGTGTGCGAATCGGATTGGCTGCAAGTGGCTAGTGCAAACTGCTATGGATTAGGCTTCTCGGCTCTGAAGCGTTTTTTAGTTCTGTTTTCGGGATGCCCTGTTTGATATTCAATGGCTATCACAGACATGTCTAAACAGCAGCGTGATTAGCTGTTAACGCATGTACTCGCGTTAGCGGGGAGTTTCTTCAGATGAAGGGGTGACCATATGCAGCGACGGCGACAAGCGACGCGAAAAACGCAACCCAAAAGGTGCAACAAAAGAGTGTACTTGGCCAAAGCGACAAGCGAAAAAAATTAATACACTGCCGCCTATGCTATGTCCTCTGTCGTCGTCGCTCGTCGCTACAGTTCACTGTATCGCCGCTGCCGCTCGCTTGTGGGCTGCTTCTGGCCGGAAACAAGCGAGCGAGGGCCCCGGCGGCCGCTTGCTGCTTTATACCGCTTCCCGCTTGCTGCTGTCGCCACTAAATAAGCTTCGCTAGCACACACTATGCGTTTTCTGCACCCATTCAGATACAATTTTCGTGTCGCTCGTCGCCGTCGCTGCGTTTACTTACCCCTTGAAGCATGCGCTGCCTTGGACAGGCGCAATGGGGCAACATACATAGCAACTCGACAAGCCAGTATTTATTTGCCATTTGAAGCATTCATGCGATTTCATAGTGCTTTGCGCGCGTACTTGAAGACTTACTGGGGGTAACAGGCTTCGCTTCCACGTTAATTTATACCTGCTTATACAAAACAAATAAATACAACGCGATTACATCATTCTCGCACCTGTAATGCTGCATCGCCTGCGAAGGCGCGTAGCATACGATAATGAGACTAATGAGATGAAGCAAGAACACAGCTTTAGACAATAGAGAGAGAGAGAGTAAACTTTATTCAATTTGCCAGCTATATAAATAATTTTTTTCAGCTAAATATTACAAAAAATCAAAGAAAACCTCACCCAGTTTGAAGGATGTAATAACTTAAAAATATATCCGAGACGGCCCGCTGTATCTGGCAGCGCGAGCCAAAGGCAGGACCTATACTTTTTTCTTTTCTTTGTAACCCTCTAATTTGTTTTGCAGCATAAGACCTCGAACACAATGCCTTACACAAAACAAAATTTGTTGACAGCGGCACTTTCGGCAGCAATTTTTTAAACAAAAACTCAATTTGCATAGCCACAAAGTCATTGCCGGCCATGCCATGCCGAACTTCCGGCCGAACTACACACTATGGCGGCACTCATGGAGGCGTAGAGCGCTTCCGCCGAATCACGTTGTCGTTAGCGCCAGATTCCACTCTAGGTAAGCTAGTGAGAAACTCTATGCTATTAGTGGCTGGGGTGCGTCTGATGTACTCGCCCACCGTCAGGCGCTCGTTTCACGCGATGTGACGTCATCTCGGCACGAACTAGGCTAACCAACCTTCTGCTCTTCTTTTTGCTCAACCAGAGCTTGATTAATGTTCATAATACTCGAGTAGCAAGTAGAAACCTAGGCAGAAAGCAGTGCGAGTGCATCGGCTGCCGCATTGCAAAACATTGTTTTTAAAATTTCAACACCTATCCATGGTGAGCGTGGACGGCTTCCCTGGTTTCGAGGAGTCGATCGAGGCGCACTGATTCTTGTGCTTTCTCTGCACAAAGAGAATGAAGAGGGAAAAAAACTTTATTCAAACGCGACATTAAGCATCTAGAATGTCCCGGGCAATGCCAACTGGTTCATGAGCTGGTCCGAGGCTAGCCAAGTCCGCCATGTTGAAAGAGGACAGTATGGAAAATGAATGGAACTGAATTGCAATGGGGCAAGAGAAAATACGATGTTCTAAATAAGCGCACAGTTTGGTACAATTGGGATATGCCGGGGAGTGTCGGACACAGCAGAGAAAGAAACGAGCAAGTGAAAGGATGGCGTTCAAGTGTATGCCTCGAAGGAGGCGTAGTTGCGCGGTGGAGATTTTTCTGGAAGAGAAAATGTACGAAGAGTTTACCTGATGTTCCTGCAGTGAAGCTTTATTTCTTGTTTGTGGCGGAGAGCAGTTTCCCACGTGTGTGGATAAGGCCGGGGAATCTCAGGCGCGGCGTGCATAGGTTTGCAGGCGGGGCTCTGGACTACCTCATGACAACATCGCGCTTCACCCACTCGGTGAAATGAAAGAAGGCCCTTCGCAGAGTGGGTTTCCGGGTCGGTATCACAAGGCTCCCGGCCAAACAATGCCGCAACAAAGGCGTGAGAGGCAAGTGCGGCAGAACGACTCTAGCTCAAATGCGTCATTAGGAAGGCAAGAAAACCTGCGAGCCGACACAGCTGCCCTCCGCAGGAGGCATAGACGTGACAAAGTTTTCCCGCGCTCCAAACGGCACAAGTGTGGGCTGAAGGACTTCAGTGGAGAACTCTGACCCGCCTTCTGTTTAATGGGGTAACCAGCGTACACTGGCGACGGAACAGCTTGCCGACAAACTACCGAAGGGAGTTGTTGGTGCGGAGGGTAATATAATTGAAGAAGATATTCATGACCAATTCCTGTGTGTGGAGGTGCAGCTTGAGTCTGGACTGCAGCCGGCGTCTTCGGAAGGGAAGTGAAGCGGAATTTGGAGAACGGCCACTTGTCTGGACGAAGGGAACGCCGCCGCGAGGAGCCGGAGGAGACTAGGCGCGCGAGCGCTTGGAACGACGAAAGACACAGGGTGTTGTGTTCCATGCATAGGCTAGGGTTTCACGCATTTTAAATGCAGAGCATTTCAGTAACTCACGATGTCACCCGCGTTGGCGTCCGTAGCCCGCGTCCGCATCGCTCCCCCTACACTATATAAAAAAATAATACTTGCCGGCGCCATGTTTCGATCCTACGACTCTGCGGGCGGAACGCAAGGTGCACGGTACTCTACCAACTGAGCCACAAAGCCGACACAGAACGGAAGGTTACGAACGGGCCTTATATCCTTGACTCATTCAACCGTCGGCCAGAGGTGCGCCCTCTCCCCCGCGTCCTCCTCGCCTTCTCTCCGCTCGCAACGCCCTCTCTCGCCGCGTTCGGTTCGGGCGCACAACAGGTGGGGACGTGCGCAACACCCTCTCTCGCCGCGTTAGGTTCGCGCGCAAGAACAGGTGGGGCGCTCGCATCGCGCTCTCTCGCCGCGGTCGGTTCGCACTTAAAGCGCTGGACACATGTACGATTTGTACACGCGATTCGCATGCGACTGATCGTTACGACTGTCACCACGACTAGTCGTACGCGTTAATTTGAGACACATGACCCGATGCGTGCATGCGATGCGTCGTCGGCGTCGCTCCGCCCACCGTTTTTGCTCCTTGGTCAACTACGACTATCGCTGAGCTGAATTTGTATATCCCGCGCGTTTAATCGCAACAAATGGATAAAGCAGGCAATAGTGAAGCGTTTCCTGCCTTCGGAAACAGTTCGCGCACACGCCGGCCGCGCCTTCAAGCCCGTACTACATGGAGCGATTTCGCCTGCGAATTCGCTGATGCGGCGCCGCTCGTGCGGCAAAACCACTTTTTTTCGTTGCTGCGGCAAAGTGCCAAACATTTGAAGCGGTTGAGCAAACGCCGCTCGTGCGGCGTGTGCGGCCTAGAGGGGCCGGACCTGTGGCCAATAGGAGCAGAGCTCGGCACCACTTGCACGCTTGGAAACCAGATGGCGTTGCTTGTCTGAGCGCGACAAAAGCGCGGGCACACCAAAACGTTTGTCTTCTCTGCTGTGTGTGCGTATATTGATAAAGAATTGGCGATTTTTATATAAAACCGCAAATACACTTATATTTACCGCAAACCAGGCAGAAACAACTTGCCAAGAAAGTAAAATAAAACCACCCTTGTTAAAATCACAACCTTTTCTGGTGGCAAACTATAATTCAGTCTGCAAACAAGGCGCATCTGAAATGCGAAAATCGCGGCGTTCGCAGGCCCCATGTAGACGACAATTCCAGGCATTGCGAACTTCGCAAGTGCGAATGTTCGTTCCAGCGGATTCGCAGGCGAAATTCGCTCCATGTAGAAAGGGCTTCAGCCGCTCGAACCGGCGCAGACCACGCTAGCAACCGCTTGTCGCTGCTCTTCTGAATCAATCTGATCGTTAAAATGAAGTCCCACATGCGAGAAAGTAGGTGTTAGTTTGGTGAAAAATTGCGCTTGGGATTGTTATCAGGGCTTATTTTAAAAGCGACGATCAGATATCTGCCGCGATGCAAGCGTATACGCTGACCGGTCCCCGCGGCGCGCGGCGGGCGGTGCGCCGACCGGTCGAGAGATGGCAATACCTGCGCGGAAGCATCGAAACAGGCTACGCAGATGTTCAACTACGACGATCGCTGAGCTGAATTTGTAGATTCCGCGCGTTTGTTCGCAAGAAATTGTAAAGCAGGCAATCGCGAAGTGTTTTCTGCCTTCGGAAACAGTCCGCGCACACGCCGGTCGCGCCTGCCAGCTCGGCACACTCAGCGGCTCGAACCGGCGCAGACCACGGTAGCAACCGCGCTTGTCGCTGCTCTTCTGAATCAATCTGATCGCTAAAAAGAAGTAGCTTATACGAGAAAAGGAAAGATAGTGTGGTGAAAAGTTGTGTTACGGATTGTCATTCGCAGTTACACAGATAGCGGCAATCAAATATCCGCCAGGATGCTAAGCCTAGAGTTTCCAACACCCGAGCCGACCAGAGCAACGCCACAACGCACGCCGGTTGCGGGGGGTTGGGGCTCAGCGGGCTCTCATTGGCTGTGGCCTCACGACGATTGCAACGATGGCACGACTGCATCTGGCTTGCCAGACGCACGTCGTGAGCCTCCTCCAACCAGCGATCGACGCCAAAACGGGTCCTAACGATCAATCGTAACGATCAGTCGCATGCGAATCGCGTGTACCAGTCGTACATGTGTCCAGCGCTTAAACCACATATGTCGTTCGCGCGCGCTGCCGTCGCTAACATCTGTGGCGTGATTGTGACGTCAGCATCACGCGTTCGCGTGGTGGCGATTTCGGCGCTATAACACTCTCTCGCGAGGGGCATTGGATTGGATTCGGTTGGATTGGCTTGGATTTGGATTGGATTGGATTAAAGTGGATTGTGTTGGATTGTGTTGCGTCATAGCCGCTCCACGTTGCGTCATAGCCGCGGCAGGGAGTTCACGGCACGTTTCACCATCGACTTCATCGACAATGTCTACGCTGGAAGACAACAGTTACAACAACAACAACCAATACGTAATCCATACGACTTGCAGGCGCGCCCCCCCCCCCCCGCAGAAATGCTCTGCATTTGATCGTGCCCCTCGCGAGGGGGATGTTTTTTTTTTATGTCTACGAGCAAAAAGCCCCGCCTCTTTTATGTGCTAGGCGTTCTATAGCGCAACAATCGGAAAACGAGAATCCCAGTGTGTGTGCCAATTTCTTTCTATTATTAAGCGTCTCATGCATAGAAACACTTCCCGCAGGTGTGTGCGGTACCACCAGCGGCCACAATAAAAGTCTCGCATTGTTCAAAACATTCATTTGGACTAAGCTCAAGCGTTACGTATTATCGCTTCAGTAAGCGGATTAAACAATTCTCAAAAATAGCACCATTTTTAAGCAAAAAACAATGCATCCCTCCGTCGCAGACGTCTCATATCTTGGATATGCATTTACAGTACATGGTTTATCTACATGCACCATATTTCGTATCAGTACATTCTCGGATAAATGTAATAAAGTTTCCCCAAACGTGCTCTTCCGTGCCACCCGCGTGAAACATGTCGGCTTTCGCCCCTTCCTGCCTTGTTCGGCATTAGCTAACTAGTTACCTCCGGCTCCTCGAGGAAGCAGAGAGAGTAAGTTGTTGAACGGTTCTGTTGCTGTGTCTTTTTTCTGGACGCGCAAGCCATTGTTCACCGTGGTGAAAAAAGTAGCCCCTACGCCACTCTGATAAAAATGCCGCAACATCAACTATCACTTCGTGTGGGAATGCCCTGACCACCTGAATCCTCTCCCTTCCCCCTGCCCGGAGCAGGGAGAAGGCGGGCTAACCAGCGCTCGCCTCGAGCATCAGGTCAGCCTGATCACCTAGGCAACGGCAGCGGCTGCCACCCACTTTTTTTTTTCTTTTGGTCTATTCCAACAACCGCTATTCAATAAAAACAACGCACGTTCATCTTAGCCAAGATATATGCGTTACGTCTATGCCCATCTTTGCGTAGCATCCGGCATTTTTTAAATCGACCGCTATATAAACACTTTTAAACAAGGCATAGTCATTTTGCCCTGCAAGCACAAACAACCGATTGCTCCAGTGGCTGCTTTCCAAAAGCTGCTCTGTAGCGACCCCCAAAGTTCAGAGCTAGGCACGAGAAGTATATAAAAGATAACTGTGCCCGTTACCCCTAAAGGCATCGTAATTATTACGGGTCTGCTCACGCTGTATACTTTCCTGCCGCAGACGTACGCGGCGGATCGCCAAGTGGTGGACAGCGCCGCTTCGGCGACAGCGCTCTTCACAGGCGTCAAGTCCAGGTACCGGACGGTGGGACTGTCTCCCAGCGCCCTCCCGTTCGATTGCGACTCGGTCGCCGGCAACGAGGTCAAGTCATTCCTCCACAGGGCGCAAGAGAAGGGTGCGTCCAGCCGCCCGTAACTAAACGCGTGCACAGCGTCATCTTATAGCGCTTTCCATTGGGCGAACAGGAGCACTTCTAACTGCACCCAAACTGCTCTCGCGAGTTCTGGCGTCTTCCAGTGGTCGGGCAGGAGCAGGGGCGTTGTGTTTCATTGGTCGATGAGGAGCACTTTTTTGGCGCCGAGAGCAGCCGAGAGCAGTTCTCGGTGCTCCGTCGCCAGCGGCGGAGTAACAGGGAACGCCGAGGAAGTCACATGACCTCTTTTGCGTCACTTCTGGTTTTATCCCCGGGTGGCGGAGGAGAAATGACGGAATCCAGCCGCCGCGGTAGTCGCTCAGTGCGTACGGCAGCAGCTAAGCGCGGCCGTCTGGCCAAGGAATTGCTGATACTTTTAGATGATGAAAGCACCACAGATTCAAGCGCAAGCTCATCATCGGACAGCAGCAGCAGCGACGACGACGACGATTTGACATTGCATGAGTTTATGTTCGAGCACCTGTTCACCCCGCCGGAGCAGCGATCGAAGGTAGAGTAGTATCTAGAAAAGACGGCGGACGCTGTTATCGTTCGCAGCTAATTTTTGGGAGACACGATGGTGACCCCTTTATCATGAAGATGAACATCTGCTCGGCTTCTTCATTCGTCGCCATGCGGAAGGCAGACACAAAACCACCGCCACGTATCTGGCAAAACTAGCGAGGAATAACTGCGAGCGGACATCACGAGCGCGCGAAATGCTCCGGGAAGCGAGCGCGGGAAACGTTTGGTCTCATGACTCTTGACATCTCGCCCTCCCCCTCTTTTCACTGCCCCGGAGCTGCGCGAATGTTTCGTTCGCGGAACGAAAGCACACGTCCCCGTTACTCCCGTGTGCTGCCCTGGCTGCTCGCTCTACTTGCTCCTGTTCGCCCAATGAAATTCGCCATTAGCTGAGAAGAAAAACGAGAGGGAAGGAGGAAAGTGAAAAAACTGTGCCCGGGGACGCGGGTTCGATTCCCGCCAGTGGTAGCCGTTTTCCTGATGGAAGAAACATCCCCCTCGCGAGGGGCACGATCAAATGCAGAGCATTTCCGGGGGCGCACGACGTTAAGTAGTTTGCGTTACGTTAATGTTGTTGCACTTGTGGCAACTGCTGACGAGAGAGCGCGGCGATGAGTGCGTTCCAGCCTCGCCGACAGTCGCCTTTATCACGCCACGATCGCGCCACGCGCGCGCGATGCTGACGTCACGATCCCGCCAGAGATGTTGTTGATCCCGCGACGCGCGCGCCCCCACCTGTTGGGCGCGAACCGACCGCGGAGAGAGCGCGCGATGCAAGCGGAGAGTAGGCGAGGAGGAGCGGGGCTGACGAGATAGCGCGGCGATGAGCGCGTTCCAGCCTCGCCGACAACCGCCTTTATCACGCCACGATCGCGCCGACAGAGCGCACCTGCGAGCGATGCGGACAACTACGGACGGCAAGAACGGGTGACATCGTGAGTTAAAGAAATGCTCTGCATTTAAAACTTACTATAACACCTAATGCGAAATTTGTGCGCAGCGTGAAAACTGCAGTCTTCTAGGTCACAGTGCACATCTGTTGCGTCTCAGGAAGTGATCGCGAGACAGGCTAGCGCAGGGCGGCGTGACGGCGAGCATGTTATCGCAAATCGTGTTTTAACGTACCGCGCATATGTCACGTGGACGAACGGGGGAGCAGCGGCTGGCGAAAGGTGGAGGAGGAGGCGCGTGCGAGAGATGCCGCCATAGCAGTGTGTCCCGCCCTCCCTCCTCCTAACTTTCGCCAGCGAGTCCGAAGAGCGTCTCGAGCGAGCTCAGCACACTGCTCTCCTGCAGTTTCCTGTGCTGTTTTCTTTCAGTCGTCGCTCTTTCGGTTACACCGGCGTTGCTGTCGCCATCGCTGCCGCCCAACCCCAGTGCCGGCTGCAAAAGTGTTTGCGCAATATTATATCAGCTAAGCTGTAGAAGGACTAGGCGCTGATTTTACAGAAGAGCCTTAGCATGAAGTGCGGCTCATGTACGAAACCGGCAGTGATTCGCACCCAAGGATTACTAAATAAACAATGCTATCCGGCTTTCGGTAGACGCACTATTGCGCGCAATAATATCGTCAATATTAATAAGCCCCGTAAAACGCCCGTACCTTCGTTTTAGTGCGCAAGCACTCAGGAGGCCGCCACTGGGGTTTGGCGTCGGCGACCGAAGACAAAGAAAACGGCGGAGGAAAATGTTTCGAAAGTGTAGAAGGGAGGCCAGTGTGCTGAGCCCGCGCGAGAAGCTCGTCGGAGCTCCTGGCGAAATTGTGCGGGGGAGGGCGGCACACGCTGGTATGGCGCCATCTCTCACTGTCTGCCCGTCCCAGTTTTGGCAGACGCTACTACCCCGTGCGAAGCTCATTAGAACCACGTGACATTTGCGCGGGAGGTTCAAACACGATTTGCAACAAATGGTAGCCGGCGTCGGCAACCATGGAGGAAGAAAAAGTTAGGAGACGGCGGCACTGGAGGAACGTGAAGCCTATGCATAAAAAGCAAAATCGAAGTCAGCCCAGGGCGTCACTGCACCACGTGACCCCACTGCGCCGCCGTGTGAGAGCGCGCGGTGGGGTTTATGGGCCGCTCTGCCCATAACTACTCTGTGGCCAGTTGTCGCGAAGCCTGCTATATGATGGTCTTTTAAGTGCGAATGCACTTTATAAGCGACCCCAAACCATCCACCGCCGGCGTCGGCGGCGGCGTCGGCGTCCGCAGTGCTCCTCTATAAAGAAACAGCATCCGGCGCCAGGTTTCGATCCGCGGACTTTGCGGCCGCAGCGCGACGCTCTACCGACCAAGCCACGGACGCGACGTGATATCAGCGTTAGTGACGCGCCTTATATCTTTAACGCATTCAAACTACGTCGTCAGCGGCGTGCGTTGGCGACTCAGCGGCGTTATAGCGGCTTGATAACTGCGTGGTGTACACGTGATACTACAAACCCGATGGAAGAGATGGAAGAGAAGGCGGCGAGGCGGTGGGCTGCGGGGGCCGAGCGCAAGCGCCGCAAGCGGGCCGACAACCGTGCATTCGCACTTTCACATTCTCCCCCTCGGGGAAATGCGGGGGAATTTTTCCCACGGCTTTGGTTTTTCGCCCGTACAAGGCACTCCCGCCTGCACGCACGTGGGCATGAGATCGCCGAGCAGACGAATACAGGAAGGACGGGGAAAAGCTACCGCCAACCAAACACGAGAGATGCGGTGGAGTCGGAGAGCGCCGCCGCCGCCGGCCCAGCCGACCATGGAGGTCACGTGCTGGGCCGACTCCGGCCGCTTGAGAAAAGGAAACGGCGGAGGGAGTGGCTTCAAGGGAGGTGGGCTTGCGAAGGCTAGCTGCGTGACGTCATGCCGTCTCCTAACTTTTTCTTCCTCCATGTCGGCAACGCGCTTCGAGATTACAGTTTAGTTGCGGGCGCCACCATGCGTTCGCTGATCACGCGATCACCTCCTGAGACGCAGCATATACGCGCCGTAACTGAGAAGACGGCAGTTCTCACTGTGCACAAATTTTGAATTAGGGATGTATAGTAATGGACAGTGCAATTTCTTGTTTAAAATATTCGTAATAGATTATAGCCTCGGACACTGAAAGAATTTAGGATTCTAACCAATGGTTTATTTTAGCTACGTATTTTTATTCACTAAAGTAGACACACAGGTGTTTTGGCGAGTCCGTGCTATCACATTCTTTGTAGCCTGGCCTCCTAAAGCCCGGATAGAAGCATTGTTCCGAGTTACATCGGCATGCCGCACTATACAGTGGGACCTTCAGTAGCAGCCAGGAGACCGTTTTCGGGGTTAATCTATTGTTTCAAAAACCGGATTTTGTGATGTCAAAGAGAAAAATTAACATAATGACCACAAGAGCAGGCTATAATGCAGCCACCGACTTTCCTCACCTGCCGCCTCTCTGTCCCAACGTCGTCTGTTCCCTGTCCTCTTCCGGTACTGCCTTGAAAACAATGAGAGTATCCCACAAGGGAGATTTCGAGGACGTGTTTTAAGAGGGCGCCACTTCGTGGAGAAGCCGTTTCAAAAACGACGATGATGAAAGCACGACACTGGCGACGATGAAGATATTGTGGTGTTTGAATGCTCCATGGGGATTATCAGTTACAAGGCGGGAACGAAGCGACCGTAAAAGCAGGTAAAATACGATTATGCTGCCTGTGCTCAGTGTTCTGAAAAACGTATGCGCCAAGCACAATACCGGTCTCATTGACATACACCAATACCACCTATCACTTAGCGTGGAAATGCCCTGGGCACCCCAGCCTCTCTCTTTTACCTGCCTGGAGGAGTGAGAATTGGGGATGATGCGCACGAATTGGTTTGAGCGAAGGCATGGACAATTTCTGGTCTGCGGCACCGACGGTCACGCACTGGGCGAGTAAAAGCAGCCCTGTGGTTCCTAGAGAGGTCAGTTCAAGAAAGGTGTAGGGGCCAATAAAACGTGTAAGAAACTTTTCCCATAATCCCGGCGCATGTAGAGCAGTCGAAAATTGTTTAAACTTTTACATTAAACAATTTTCCTAACTCCAGTGTAAACTTTTAGTTTAAACTGGAGTTAGTCGAAAATTGCCTGGTTGGAAAAGAATCACCTCGACGCGTCGGATACCAGATGAACTCTCAGTAGAGACAGTTGGTTTAGCGCACACAATGTGCTCTGGTGACGGCCCGGCTATAGAATTCCCTTTTTCCAGATAGCCCACTAGTCCCACCAGGAAATCGTAAAGACTAAGCTGCGCATTAGGGAAAGGTGCTGGTAGCCGTGCCTTGACAGACAAGTCGATACCGCCATCTGAAGCTGCACGGTCTGCCAAGTGCCAGACAAAGTGTCAAGAACTTGAAAACACCACACCAGGAAACCCTTGCGGACAGAGCATGGCAAAAAGTGTCGATAGACATTATGGGTCATTTTTAACGCGAACCTGATGACTGTTGATTTGTTTTATGGTGGGGCGGCCTCTTCGGTAACACCACTTCCCGTGCGATGATCAACTTTCTCCCTGCGATATGTGCACGACAGGGTTACCGCACTAAACCAGTCTCAGATCACGGCTGATGGTTTCCGTCGAGTGAATTTCAATGGTTTCTGTTAAACAGGGGCGCTACGCTTTTCATCCCGCAGTTATTATGTCAAGCCAAAATTGCTTTTCAATGTATTTTTGTGGTGTTTAGGACACCATAAGCTTAGAAATGAACAATGTGCCGTTAGTACAAGTTTTGAGTTATTGAGCCCTTGCAACTGATCAGGGCAGGAAACTATTGAAATTTGTCTTTAATAAGTACACAATTTTTAGGTTCTTGTTGAGAAGCTACGACACGCTAAGCCTGCAAGCAGGAGACCATCCCTTTAGTGGAAGTTTTTACTGATTTATGGATGTTTTGAGAAACCAGTATTTGAGCTTTCTTACCCGACATTGTATCCAGTATAACTTTTCCAGAACATCGAGCTTCGCGAAAACTCAAAACTGCTGATGTCTGTCGCAAGAAGAATCTTTGACGAACTATTTTCCAGAAAACTGGCAGTTTTGGTTTTGTTTTCGGGGTAGGAGGAGACATTTCCTGTGGTGTCATCAAATACCGACACCAAGGCCGAAAAGGCTAAGAATTTTCCTGGCCAGTGTACCGCCCCCAAGCCAACGGTTAAATGGAAATATTGAGAAGGATCTTAAGGGAAGTATACAACCAGCTTTCTTGGAGAAGCGACCTACCACGACCACTGTCACAGAGTACCTGGGTATTTACTGGTCCACTCCCCACAGCAACCCTGGCCTCTCCCCAGCAGCGTTGCTTCACAGCCGCCACATGAGAACATGGTTACATATTACTGGTCAGCCAACCGATGACATCGACACCCATCAAGCCCGAGAATAACTTAGACTTGGGGGTCTCGTGTTCAAATCCCAACAAATAAGGTGAATGGAGACAAGCGAAGAGCCGTCAGTGAGCCCAAACTCAAAGCCGCAACCTACGTGCGGGTGAAACTTATAGTGCCTGAATGAAAAGGCGCTCCTAGTCTTTGCGCTGCACCGAAATGCTGACACGGATGGGACATTCGTCTTCCGCCTTGAGAGCGAACGACCGTTCAGTGCTTCTCAGCTGACTGTTGCTCCCCATTAAGCTATACACGACAAAGCAGTGACCAGAAAAGAATCCCTGTGGAGAGACATGGACAATGACAGGTCGGCCGGCAATACCAGAGTTCGGATACCGCCTTTGGAGACACACAACATTGTCCCAAAGCAGACCAATGTTCCAAGCTGCACGGGGGTCAGAACTACTTGGGGTCAGAACCACTAGATTCAGGACTCTCTCCTCATGCGCAACGCACCTCCCGCCCGACTTGGCAGTCCTCAAACTGGACCACAACCCCGGGCCTCGGTGGTAATTGGATCGGCGTACGAGTAGTAGTAGACCAGCCAGAACAGTCAGTGCTTTGTCAATCCACACAGGAGCGAAATCACCAAAGATGTTCGGGGACTATGTAAAGCTACACTATTATTCACAGTGACTTTATTATGTACTTGGCGTCAGGGGCACTATTTCTATTCTATGCACAGAATCTGTGTTACATTGTTAACGGATGCGGTAGATATAGTTTTGTGCCTATAAACCAGACGGCTATCCGAGCGCCCAAAGATTCATAGGATGGCGCCTGTGCTCGCGGGAATATAGTCGATGCTCCTAGATTAAAGGCGGTTGTTTTCATGTAGTGCACAATAGTGTGGTGTGTTTAGTCATGCGCGTCGCTGGGCGGCGACACGACAAATATCAACGCAAAAGCTCGTCGCGGGAGTGAACAAGGAGCTTAATGCAAACCCGAACGCGATTCCTATGAGGTTACTGCGATCAAAAAGGCTACGTCTGTTTAACCAAATTAGACTCCAAAAGTGGATGTTGTTTAGTTGAGGGCGCCGTTATACTCTGTACGAAAACTTCAACTGTCCATTCAGCTCACTACGCGTGTTTAGCAGCGAAGGGTTTGGCAACATCAGGTAATCGTGCAGGGGCACGGATCAATCGATATCTCGAAGGCTTTTACTCCTTGCCAAAGGAATGCCACTAGGAACGAGGTTTAAGAGACAGGAAGTCAGGTGGATTCTTCGACAAACAGTCTTGCGTAACTGCAGAGCAACAAGGTGACTGTGTATTGACAACGCTCGCTGTGCTTACGCTGATGATTTCGATTTCACCCGGCAATTCCAGGCCTGGCTACCGGCCTGGTGACCACCACCCGCATCACGCACGCCACGCCAGCGGCGGCGTACGCACATTCAGCCAATCGAGTCTGGGAAGATAAGACCATCGACACTGGTAAATCTGTTTGCAAGAGCATCGCGCGGCAGCTCGTCGAGGACGAACCCGGGAAAAACTTGACCGTGAGTTGCATGAAACGCTCTCGGAGGTGCCGTGTACGGAAGAGAATATGAATGGACTCTGATCCGAGAACTAACAGCGTCGCGTTAAGACCCTCGGTGTGTTGCTCGCAGCTATCGTCATGGACGCCAACCACGCTAACTATTGTCTTGGAGGCTTCCATTCCCAAAAACGCCTGCCCCTAGAACGGTTAGCGCGTTAGTTACTCTTGTATACTAAGGGCTGCTACACGTATAGTTCGGGTGGCGGTGTTAGCGATCTTTATGCCGTTAGAAAGCCAGTCCGCTCGAAATGACCCGATGGGGGAACAACTTTTGGGGTTTGCAATTTTGATCCTTCTTGCGTACACTTCTAACCGCGAAGCACCTATTTCAAGCCTCCAACAGTTACAGAAGTTGTAGGGAAAAAGGGGAAGCTTGACCGACGACTTAGCGTGCTCTCACAACACTTCGTCGTTGGCACGGGAAATGCAAAACACTGTAATTGGCGGCCGCTACGGGAGAAAAAACAAAATTTCAGGAAACACTGACGGTTGCTTAGGCTAGGAATTGCGAAACCATTATATTTTATTGCAATCTGTGCGATCCTCCATTGCTAGTGGAGGTCGGCCGTGATTATGTTGTTTATGATTACCGGTCTATGGCATTCTGTCAGAATAATGTCTTTTTCACAAAATATATATCAGGAAGGTTAACGTTCGCGTCGTAACTTTTGTGGTTCTGTCATCTGGAAGTGGTTTGAAATAGATCGTGCGCCCTCCTCTTTCTTTGCACCGGCCTTTAGATGCTTGCGCCCTGGCAGTTGCTTCCCAGGCGTGCCTCCTTGAGCGGCCACGCTTAACAGCTGCGTCTGACGTAAGCAGTTCACAGTTCATCGCAGTAGAGACAGACAGACACACGAAAACATGTCCCGTGGTGCGATTGCCATCTCATTGCTAGTATCCTTTTAGCAGCGAAGCCGTTAGTCTCTAGTTAATTGAAAAATTTCAAGCAGGACCCCGCAGTTCTCGCCTAAGACCCTGAGCACATGCGTCAGGGTAATCAGGCATACAGCATAGCGCTCAGTATTCGTTGTAAAATCAGAAAACAAGCCTCGAAACCACATTACGGAGGATAAGGCGCCGGTTAACGATGGGACACCCTACGCCCCCCCCCCCCCCCCCTCACCCCCACCACTACCACTGCCCGTGTGTGCTGGTAAAAATTAGGTTTGCAGATTATACTTGAAGGCTAGGCAGACCTTGTTACTGAATAGACTGCCCAAGACGCCGAGCGCATGTGTCAGGGTAGGGGGCACCCAGCATTTGCCGCCAGAGAAGCCCAGAGCAAGCGAAAAGCCCGTCGAGACGACGAGAAGCATTTCATACCCTCTACCATCAGCATTTGTAGTGGTTTACAACAGATTTTATGGACACCCATTTTATGAGGGTGGTCTGGCATCCATTTTTTTACTACGTTGAATCGAATTCCGTGTTCTCTGGATTACTGCGCCTGAGGGGCTTAGCTAATCGCTGTTTTAGCAACACATATATGAAACGCTTTCTTTTTCGAAATCAGCCAGATCCTCCTAACGCCAATTTGAGAAGCAAGCGGAGGTTTGTTACAGGACCTGATTGCAACGCCGTCAAAGCTATTATATCATAAATTTTATATGTCACCTAGGGAAAATTCATGCAGCAATTTTTGAAAACTTTATTTAGAAGAACTTTATGCGGAATTTTTATGAAAAATTTATTTACAATGACTTTCAAGCATTGTGGGATTGAATTTTCGTAAAAAAAGGCATTAAAAGTATGCAAAAGGGGTTCAAGAATAGCAGAACTACACATGGATAGCAGGTGAGTCCTTTTGGCACCATTAGCAGCTCTTTTCCAATTTTACCCTAGGATAATTTTCTTGGGCGCGTCTGGAGGCACTCACGAAGTAAGAAACCTCTTCATTGTTGTGTCATGAATTTCCAAAACGCTTCACACGAAGGCTGCTCATATCTTCATCTTCACCTAATGAATTGGCTCGTACTCTCAGTGGAAGGGGGAGGGGAGAGATTTCCTGGGCTTGTAAGCGGCGGGTATTTAGTTAATTAGTAAAATGGTAAGTATAGGAGTGAAAAGTAAATGTGACCAGAGTTATTTCTTAGGGTAGGGTGAGACGAAATGAAATCATTGTTTCACATCTCTCAGTTTCATTTAGTTCGCTCTTGTTCCGTTCACTTCGTCGCTGACATCTGGGGACAAAACTTTCGCTGATCGCCTAATTGCCGTCTGAATTCATAATAAGCCAGCTCCGAAAAGAAAAAAAAAACTTTCGAAAACATCCACGAAAGAATCTGAACAGTCAAACCAAATGCAAACGCCTATTTGCCAAATGGATTTGGCGCATTTTGATCCGTGAAACAGCGGGATCTGGCTTAGTTTCGATACGAACTACGATCTCAGTACGTGTTTTCAGGGCGTCATCACACCTATTTTCTTGCAACCCCGTTTTCAGTGGGAAGTTGCCAAATTTTTCTTGTCACTGCAGTTTTATCCGATTTAGTTTTAGTTTGTGCATCTGGCACATTCCAAAAAGAAACGCCTCATATGCTATTGTGGTACTAGTTTGCTAGTGGTTTGCTAGTTTTCGACTAGCATGCTCGGATTGCTCGTGCAGTCGTCCAGTGATGGAGTTGTGTCCTTCTGCTATCATATTTATGATCCTTCCACCTTACGACTTTTTTATTTTCTGTTACTATGGCTTGGCCACTTGCCCTTGTTAGCCCTGCATATAGGCTCGCACGTAAACACGGTTTGCTGCTTTCGTAACTGGCCTACTTGAAGCGCTCGTGTAGGCCTCCACAGGAGCGATTGTGTCATCTAATTACTATCGCATGGTCTTTCCGCTTTACATCGTTTCTTCTTGTCCTTGGTTTTCTTCTTCTCCATTTCTGGCAACTGTGGCTAACCGTTTCCTCTTTCTTCCTATTTTCCCCCGTTTTCCATAGATATTGCCTGTTTGCTTAAACGTGCTTTGCTACCTCAATAATTGAAATGCTCGAATTGCTTATTGCGGCCTACGTGCCTCTAGCGCAAGTTGATCGGCCCAAGGCTACGACGCATTGACTAACTCCACCATGTCTTAGCGGAAGTAAAGGCTTTGCAGTAATGCAGGAAGTGGGGAAGTGAACGGTTTCTTCTGCTACGTGATCTGCGAGACCCTTTTTTGCGCAATCTGTGTCGAGTGCGCCCGGGTAGAGTCTTGCCCGAATTTGTTGCTACCTCAGCGTTCATGCCGGTGGAATTCATAGCTACCTACGTGAGGCTGCACCTCCGGTAAGATTTTTGTTTTCACGTTTTTTTTTCGAGTACGTGGCTACTGTGTCCCAAAACAGGCTGTATAAAGACCTTCTTGACACGAATTTGCCGTTTCCCCAGTATTATATCAAATCAGGCCCGAGGCAAGATGTATTTCAGCATGTTAAAAATATGGCAGTGCGGCCCTATGTAAAATACTTTTTTTTTAAATACAGGTGGTAGTATTACCAGTTAAAATTTGCAGAATCGCGAAAGGTCTTTTTTTTTTGTTGTTGTTTCTTGGTGTCCGGACTGTTTGTTTTCTAAGTAGCCAGAGACGGTAGAGCACGCGTTCACCGACTGTAGGGAGGGGATGTTCCTTTGGATACTTTGCAGAGAACACTAGAAAAAATTGGTGCACTTTGCACTAGTCGTGCAGGCCGGGAGAGAGAGCAGAGCTGGCGGACCCTCTCACTTCGTCGGAGGCACGGCTATTGTTCCTCAGATGAATTTCCGAACGCGCCTCTGAAAGTTCTCCACGACTGGCCGGTTCGGATCGTTTTAAATAGTCCGCAGGCTTTCACATCTCTCTCAAAGTGGACCGCGTTAGCGCGTACTATTACCCGCGGCAACCGGTTTACGAACTTGGCGTCTGGAGTGCGAGCTGTCCTGTGCACCCCGCCTGAGGCGCAGACGCACATGAACTGTTTGCTTGGTTTTTCAATGCAAGGTTTATCTTCTCACTGAAGGAGTACGTAAAGCGACAAATCGATAGAGGACAGTCAACTTTCTCTGACGATGATGATGACTGATGGTGGGTAAAGTGAACGAAAAAAATGTCGGAAGCTTACACTAACGCGTAAGACTTGAACGTAGCAAAGCTGTACACAACCTTCACGACCTTCACGACCATTACCACTGTTTAGGTCCACGATTGCTGCCGATTTGCTTCTTCGCGGCCGCAACGACCTGTACCCCTTCATTGTTGCTATACGTGCGAGCTTTCTTCCTTTTTGGAAGTGTTAATCATTGTAAATCACCTTGGAGGGGCGTAATCTATGAAGTATCTTTCTCCTTCCGAGCAAGCGTTGCCACGACTGTACGGTGAACGCTGGAGTCTTCCTCGTTCTGAGAAAACGTTGCCGTGACTACGGCGAACGCTGGTATCTCTTGTTTCGAGCTAGTGTTGACACTATTAGGGCGAACGCTGGAGATTTTTTAGCCAACCTTGGCCAATCGCCATACGTGGGTATGCTTGGCTTGACATACGTGCAGTCATGGGTACGTTACCGAAAAAAAGTAACGGTGTTACAGTTACAGTTAGCTAACCCAAAAAAGTAACTCTCTTACAGTTACAGTTACGAAGTTTCTAAAAGTAACTAGTTCCAGTTACTGTAAAAAAGTAATGTCGTTACTTTTCCGTTACTGTATGAAACTAATTATTAGATAACATGATTTAGCTTATTGAATAGAAACGTACGAAGGCATGGGGGCCCAGGCGGCGGTTGCACTTGCTCTGTGTCAGCAGAAATGGCTGCCAAACGTTTAGAAAAAGTACGAACGCGGAGGCCGTACTTATACTATACCGAGCTGGAGGACTAAACAGACGAAACAATCAATGTCAACTAAATTAATTTTCACTTACAGTGTTGTCGCTTGACCGCCTTGCATAGTGAGGGAGAAGGGGAAAAAGGGGATGGGGGTGGTGGATCGCCGGAAGGCCCTTCGGAGGAAAAGAGAAACGAATGTTGGAGTACTTCGGTTGTCGAGGTGTTTTTGAAAGCTACTAAAAAGAAGCGCTGCGTTAGCATTTTATTTCGTACTTGTCGTCGGAGACGGAGACCAATTTGAGCTATTGCCGAAGCGACGTTTGTCCGTATGCCCTCGGAGTCGTTCTCGCGCCCCAATCCCCAATCACCCCAACCCCGCATTGAGACAAGGTTGTTTCCAAAGGGAAGAGAAACTGAACTGGACGCTTTACTGTTTTTTCCCGCGCCCCCTGTCCTCACAAAGGCGATTTTTGTCGCCTCAAAACATTGTTCTTCCAACCCCAGCCTTTCCCAGCAACCACGTCCCCGATCCCAGAGCCCGCTCCCTTCGTTTGCTTTGAGGCGTAGGCCGAACGAAGCTCGCCCAAGTATTCTTTGCGCCCAACATTCAGAAACAGATGTAGCTACAGTATTCATCTCTGCCCCAGCTCTGGAAACGAAGTCGCGAGGCTTTCCAAGAATATTTCCTCGTGCAGCGGCAGTGTGGTCAGGCATCTGCCGGCCAAGATGCTGGGTGGTGCGTTGGGGCCGTCGTATGTGTGAAGGGGCGTGGAATTCATTACTTCCTCGACCTCGTTCGGGCACTGTTGAGAGCTCGACAAAGCCTTTAGACCAGGGGTTCCAAACACGTGGTCCGAAACACGGCCAGGGGTCTCAAGAGCGCACAATGGTCGCAAGCAACTGCGACTTGTGAATCGAACCCTCTACAGTGCGCACAGGGCTGGACGAGCGCGGGGACGCCGAGAGACTCCCGCGGCGTTTTATGACCCCACAAACGGGGCTGCACGTCGCTAATGAGAAGGTGACGCTTTGACGGGAGTTTTCCAGGCTTCCGCGAAAGTGCAAAGGATTCAGTACGTTGTGCAGTGTTTGTGGATGTTTTTTTTTTTTCTTTTTCGCCTTTGTGTCAAACACTTTTACTGCACTACAGATGTGGCGAAAATGGTGCAGCCGCGCATCGTACTCTAAGTTCTGGTGTCAACATGCATCCACGTGCGCTTATGCGCGTGTCGCAGCGAGCGTTAATTATGGTCTGGGTGAGAGCGATCTCGCCCTGCTGAGGGAAATACTGCAGCTCATCCTTAAAAATTTCGAGCCCTTAGCTGACCGCGTGGGACACAACGCATACGTGCACGCCTAAACATTTCTAGTCCAGCTGTTTTTCACCCGTGCGAAGGGAGTGAGCTGGCATACATAAAGTAGGCGAAGGCTCTGCAGATGAAAGTCCGAAAAAGTGGAAAGCGCGTGTACATCGGCCGTTAACGAGTGTTGCTGTTGCATAATTTGTTTATAGATATGAAGTAACTGTAACGGTATTTCTTGTTACAGTTACTCCATAAAAAAGCAACAGTGTTACAGTTACAAGTTCCTCTTAAAAGCAACTAGGTACAGTTACAGGTTACTGAAAAAAGTAACTAGTTACCGGTAACGCGTTACTAGTAACTAGTTACCGCCCAAGACTGCATACGTGCCCCGTGGACGCATGGAGGTCGCAGCAAGGCCCGCACTCCCGTGCGCTCAGCATTTTCTTGTTTTTTTTTTTATTTCCAGGCGGGCGCCGAAACCTTGTCCAATCTCCCTCAGTGCGTATGCTTGGCTTGACAAACGCACCCCGGAGACTCTGGGCGGCCGTCGCGAGGCACGCACACACGAGCGCTACGCATTTGCTTGGTTTTCTCAACAGTGGTCGCCGCGAGGCCCGTGCTCCCGTGCACGCGCTCGGCAATTTCTTGCTATTTTGAACTGCGGCACGAGAAATTGCGATTTGCTGATCAGATTCGCTGTTAAAAAGCGCTTCATGGGCCAGAATCGAACCTCGCTCCCTCGCGTTATGAAGCCGGCACCTATCCGATTGATCCATTTCGATTTTTTTTTTTTGTTTATTGCAATTTATCCGTTTCGACGTGTTCGAAATTCAGTCCAAACTCAGATGACAACTATATAATCCGTGTAGAAACCGCCGTGACGTGACGGTAGGCGCCAATATTTCGCGGAGCGGTTGTGGAATTTCGAGCACACGACGGCACCGTCCCAGATCTGCAGCGAGGCCTGCCGCCGCTACCGCCGGAACACTTCTGCTTTTTCTTCATCGCGCAGATACGCGCACTTGAAGCTGTATGATCGATAATCCATGTAACTGCCGAGGAGCTGTATTGGATAGGTTGACATGCTTTCGCTGTAGAGAAAAACCCCTTCAAACACTTAAAAAGCACCCTATTTTATTACAACATACGCACGAGGAGCAGTGGGAGGCTGCGCAGCTCAGCACAGACCCTATGACCCACGTCTCACTAGCCCAGGTGGCCGAAGACGCCGCAGAGATGTACATGAATCCTGCCGTCGCCGGAAGGACACTGAAGTCGACCTGAAAACGGTCCCACCCGTGGCAACAATAAAGTTCAATTTGACCTGATCTAACTAAATGGGAAAGCATCGTTCATATTTTTCGACATTATTCAGCAAAAATAAAACATTAGGCATATTTGAGGCAAACCATGAATGCATAATGCGCACATCCATTGTTCTTCTAAGTAAAAATAGATGTGGCCGCAGTTTTCGCTATAGGAAAAAGCAAAAACAAGTTGAAAACTTGTTTTTGCTTTTGAAGACGCCATTACGTGGCGGGGACGGCAGAACACTCGTATTTCGACGATATTTGCAACGAAGCTAGCAGGTATGCGGCACTTTTGTGCCTAGGCAGCTGCGAGAGCGTCTAATGGCAATGCTCCTGCGTCCTATGTTGCCGCAGAGGAAATGCTGTGTCGCCAGCCCATCTTAAACATGATGAACGGATGCTGGCGGAATTTTTTTTTTTTTTTTTGGTTCGGCTTTACATCACTTGTAACACGAGATTCTGGTGTAAAGATGGAGAATACTCGTGCTCCAGTTGCTCCATAACGCGAAATTTAAATCTACGAGAAGCGGAGGTTCGTATTTCGCTGCATATTAAGTAGTGTACCTTCCTTAAAACGGTAAACTGGCAGAAACAAATTCACGCCCAGAAACCTCCTCCAGCTTTGATGTTTAAATATTTCGAGTTTACTCCGTATCGTACCCCCAATACCCGAAGTCATGTCCAAATTATTCTATAAACACTCCAGCCATAATCGAAATTTTGGCAATATTAAACTGCTCGGCACTACCCACAAGGAACTGATTACGGATTATCTTCGCAACGCCATCGTCTCCATATTTCCCATTTTTGTCCGCAAGCCTGCGTATCGGCATTCCTCGTCGTAATACCATTGGGCTTCCTTGATGAATTTATACATGCCGGTTATCTTGCCTAACACATTAGAACTATTGTATTCACGTGTAGAAACATTTCTTTTCAACTTTGATCACTCTCCGCTATACTAATCTGAGCTGATCTATAAATATGAAAGCCATAGCGCCATCTATTAAATGCCTCTCTAAGACCCCATGCCTCGCTATGGAGTGCAAGCCGCTTTGAATTCCGCTTCACAGCGTTAAGCGAATGTATGGCTGTGAAGGCATGGTATGATATGAGAATAGAAAGGTCTGACGGCCTTTTATATTGCTGCATTTCCATGTGCGGCGAAACTGTGACACGCCAAGCGCAACAGGAATCAGGCGTTAAAGCAATGCTACGAAAACTAATGCGTGAAACATTGAATGACCCTATTTAAAAAAAAAACGCGGGCCCTGGTTTTGGTTAGGGTGACAAGAAGACGGAAAGAAACGTGTTACAAATAAGGGCTAGAGAACGTAATAGCTTAGGATTTCTATTCCGGCTAGTTGGAAGCACAGTTCGAGGGTTCACATAGCACTGGTCGCCTATTCTGTGCCGCAGTGTTCAGAAGGCTCGCATGGCCACAGTCCTATCCTCAAACACTTGGGAAAAGGCTGGGGATGAGCCGATCTGCCAATGTATAGGCCGTTTTAGAGGGCAAAGTTGTCTACCCTTCAAAACGTTCTAGAAAACGAAATTTTAGCCGAATCCTGTCTCTGTTCTTGTTACTGGAGTTCCCTTTTGTTGAAACAACCCTGCAATGGACGTAGACATCCTTCTGTTGCTACGCCGGAACTTCTACCGCTAAAATTGTCGCATTTGATCCCTAAACATAGCATTAGTGTGAAGCACCCAAAGTCAAGGCTCTTTTTCGAAGCATTTTTTTTGTGTCTGCGTTGCACAGGTATCAAACCTAACTTATTATTTTCGCAGTTTAATGAAGTCGAGGGCCTTAGCTTATCTGTAGTGCTCAGGAGAAAACTTTGTGCCTCGCTAGGCGCGGCCGCAGCAAGTACTGAAACGGCTTCACCTTTCCCAGCATAGTTTTTATGCCATTTAAACCTTCAAAATGTAAATTTTTATGAATATTTCCGATTTCTTCACCCAGAGGTTGACAGGGTAAACAGGTTAGACAGGTTAAGCCATCAGCTACATTCAGCCCTCCGGTCTTCCCACTATGTAGGGATTTGGTGGGGACGATAGTGGTTGTGAAGGGGACCTTTCGAACCTCGCTTTCACCGTAAAAGATGCATCGACAACGCTGGACTACATACTGTGTATTCTCAATTTGGTCTGGTAAGGCCACGCTTGCAGACCAGTATTATGTTCATAGAAAGCGCGCCGCTTAAGGCAATTAAAGGCGGGCTCAGTCTTACTCTAATTTCTGTATTGAATACGCACCAACTTATCTTATTTTTTTTCTTGTCCTTTAGGACTCGTCCATTTTAACGGCCGACAGGGTTTATTTCCTTACGCCGCTACAAAAAGCAGACTGGTTCTTTTCTTCCTGATTAGTGGCGTCCTCTTCCTCTAGTTCTTATACTCAAAATATAACTACGGTGGTTTGTACGTTGCCTTCTGTGCTTGGCACTTCTCCTAGATGTACTTTTAAAATAAGTAAACAAGAATACTTGTCAGCAACTGTTGCTAAGAGTATTACAACAACCGCTAACTAATCTTTTGATTAAAAACTGCAATGGCAGGTGCAGACAATTGCTGCTGCCTTCGGCATTCAAATTTCCCGTGCCTGTCCTCCTTCCTTCAGGTCGTCCTCGGTGGCGGTCTTTCTTACTTCTGGTCGAAAGACACGAAGGCCGAAGAACGGCACGGCACACCCGACCTCATCAGGCAATGGGAGAAGGCCGGCCGCAGACGACAGTTTGTTTCATCCAAGCAAGAACTGCTCACTGTGGACGCCAATAAGGTCGACAATTTGCTGGGTGAGGCGAGCTTTGTTTTTCTCTGCGCTAGAAATTTTCGCTTACTCCATCACGCTGCTTTTCACGGTCTCGATGAAAAAAAATACCTCTACTTTGTTTAAATAGGCATAGGAGCGCGTAACCTTTGCAGTCTTTAGGTAATGACATTTAGGAGGACGGCGTGCATGCCCCACGTTGCATTTGCAATGGTTTAAGTAGTCTGGCATTTCAAAGAATGAGCCACAGTGAACGCCTACCTTATACGTACACGCTAATACAGGCACTTTTACCATCTTTAAGATGGTGTCATTCGATGTCCGAAATTGTAGTTTTTCGCCGAGCAGTTATTACTTGAAAGCACTGGAGTGTTGTAATCTCTATTATATGCTGAAATATTTTGTATACCAGTTTTTTGTGGCGTCTATAATGTTATAATAATTCTTCGCTATTCCTTATAACAATAATTTTCTGCACACTTCTCGACACCTTCGAGGTTTAGCGTAACACGTCTTTCTGCACATACCAGGCAGCGTTACCAATACTTGAGGATTGTTACGCAGAACGGTCAGTGCATTCCTCGTTTTTTTTATATCATAGCAAATGGCAGAGAATGGGACAGAAAAACGACGCGGTAAAGCTACAGAATAACGTTGCTGAAAATTAGAAAACGTAACGGCTCTTTTTTACAGGCATCAGCTCTGTTGAACCGAGATGGTGTGAAAGGGCACTCGCTTTCGTTGACTTATTTAATGGTTATGCTTCAGACGTTCTCGGTAAAAAAAGTTTTGCTTCGCAGAAGCTTAGGAAGTATTTTGAAGGTAGGTTGCTCAAAACATTCGGCAATGATGGCAGTGAACCTGATTCCTATGACGACTTAGGGGTTTTTCAAACCAAAGTGGGCTCTTTTTCGCCGCATAAATGGAATGGTTTGTTTCCACAGAGGTAACAACATATTTTCCACACTGAACCTTGAATCAAGCCCGTAGATTAGCAGCAGCTCTTGCTCTCTCCCCTCCCAACCTTAAGGCTGCAATGATTAAGAATATTTTTTTTTTGTTTATGGAAGAACAATGATAACCTCTGAGAGGCACACGAACGGCACATTCCATTGACTTCACGTCTGACACAATAGATAAACTGGGTGAAATTACAGGAAAGGAATCATTTCCTTCTTTATGCAGGGACAGAAAACCTGTAGTGATGGTAATCTGGCAGTAGCAACTTACAAGAAGAAAGGAAAAAGTTGAGGTGAATTGAGTGTAAAAGGGACACTGGAGTGATTTGCAAACATTGCGTGATTACGAGTGCGCATTATATTCTGGAGTATGTACGTCATGTTTCGACCACTCTCGCTGCGTTTGCGGGAGTTTATTCACTAGTAAAATCAATTCAAAAATGCTGTCCTCCTCTCTGCATCCTCGCCCATTTTCTCCGCTGTTTTGTGTCATGTCAATGAAAGGTGGCTTGGCTTGACTACGCTACTAAGACTAAGCCACGACAGGTTTGTCACGGAATAATAGAATAGCAGCACAAACATGGGGAAAAAGTCAGGAATAACATTTCACACACCCGATTTATATAAACAAAACTTAGTACGTGCAACATTTGAGCGCGAAACGCATTGTTACTCTCTCGGTCGATGAATACGTTTACGTAAACTATTCTGTGGTAACACTAGTATAGGCCACTCCCACGTAAGTTAAAGTAAAGGAATAAAGAGGCCAAATAAAAAAGTGTTTTCATTAATCCATTTTTGCATACTTCAGCCCCCACTTGAGGCTATGGCAGGAGTGAGGATACAAAAGAACGAAATAGGACAGCAATTAAAACGGAGCCATAAAACAAAACCGCAATCAAGACAAAACAGAAACGGCAAGTACAAATTTTTCGAGCGGACGCGGACGGGTCTCACCAGAAAATTCGTTCCAGTATTCGGCCGTTGAAGGGGAAAAAACTAAATTTGAATATGTTAGTTCTACAGTGGTAAGGTTTGATATTGAGATGGTGGTTGCCCCTAGTAATGGACGGCGAGGCAAATGAGATGTATGTAATGTCGCGCATGCGATACGCTGCATGAATAAAACAGTGAAGCAATTTGATAGAATCGTTGGGTCGGCGCATGCGTAGTGGGGTAAGTTCTAGGGAGGATAGGTCAAGGGAAGGCGAGAAGAAGCGGCCATAAGGATTACAAATAAATCTGGCGGCTTTTTTTAATTGCCTCGATTTTATCGATTTCGCCCTGCTTCTGAGGGTTCCATGTGGGACATGCGTAGTCAAGCACAGGCCGAATAAGTGTTTTATATATTAGTAATTTATTGCTTTTGGGGGATTGGGATGGCGTTCGTCTTAAATAACATATTTTTTTTAGATTTCGTGCAGATAAAGTTAGTGTGTTAAAACCAAGATAGGTTGCTAGAAAAGATAGATATTTGTATTCTGTTACTTTTCTTAGGGTGGCTCCGTAAAAAGAACAAGTGAACCAGAAAAGGTACTTGCTATTTGTGAAAGACATAAGCACATATTTGTTAAAATTAATACTCATTTGCCAGGTTATTAAATGAATCAATTACACGATGATGCGATTCAGGAGAGTGAATGGATTCGTACAAAACACAATTAACAGCATACAGACTAAATTTAGAACTGACGTTATTAGGCAAATCGTTAACATACAGAAGAAACAGTAGCGGTCCGAGTACAGAACCTTGCGGAACACCAGAACAAACACTAACAACATTGGAGCCAGCCGAGTTATAACAAATGTACTGGGAGCAGTTAGAAAGAAATATAGAAATCCAAGTAACTAGTTACAGATTGTTCAATATGGTGTTATTTTACATAGTAATTTAGAGTGAAGTACAGTGTCGAACTCTTTCGAAAAGTCAATGAATAGTGCATCAACTTGATTCCCAATGTCCATGCTTCTAGTAATGTCGTGCACAAGTTCAATTAACTGGGTCACGGTACTATAATCTCTCCTGAATCCGTGTAGTAAGTAGACAATAGATTGTTAAATTCAAGAAATTCAATTATGTGTTTGTAAACAATGTGCTCTTCATTCAAAATGCTCATCATTCAAAAAGAGGAATGCGATATGAATATTGTGTGTTATATCTTCATACGCGAAATACGACGACCTATTTTTTGGTGACCATTCGGAAGTTTGTCACCAATTCATGCTGCAAACAAAATCAATGAGGAATTTAGACCACACTTTGAGAGCTTTGCACTTTTCCCAGCACTGTTGGTCAAACTGCAAATACCTGGGTGCATCACTGGAATAACCTACAACTATACACACTGCACAGGCCCTTTTGAATCAAAAAACGAGGCAATCGGATGGTCTGCGAAGGCGCCAGCTATTTCACTGGCACAGTGAACATAGGCTGCCGAGGCTGCTGGACTCTGCAATAAGCACAACAGGCACGTGGGCCTGTCTGTGCTGGCTCTGTACCCGTAAGGTGGACATATTAATACCGAAGAAGCTAACTAAACATTAAACTGCTTTGAGGTAGTAGAAGTCTAAGAAGACGGCCAGCCTTCGACTTGGCTAGGCTTGCATGAGCCCCTGCAAGTCTGCTCTGCAGTTAAGTTGCCCCTGCAACCTTGTACAACAGCTTTATGAATAGAATAATTTTCCACGTTACACCTTTGGTGCATGGTGCGGTGTCTAGCTACATCTCGCACCTCAGATTCACATCGTATCCCCCTAAGGCAATGATTACAAGGCGCTTTGTTCATTCCGGCCCGCTTCGCCACTCGAGAGGCATGAACTTGCCCCTTCGCCGGCCTCATGTCCCCAGCCTATGATTTGCAGACATCCCGAACAAGCGGGCGCGAACTGCCATGACCTGCACAAAAGACGACGACGTTCCTCCCCCCAGTTCTTCAGGTCATCTACAAGGGTCTTGGGCCCCTTCGGAAGTACCTTCGTTGCATCGGCGGGCATGCACTTACGGGGCACTGCACTCGGAGCTAAAGATCGTCATCTGTGGCGGCAACGACTACTTCCTTATATCCATCTCGCATTTCATCCTCACTGTACCCGCCAGGCCACTGCGGATCGACCCTGATGGTCGCCCTTGACGCGGAGCGATGTCACAAGAGGAGGACAAAGAAGAAAGTGTTAGGCACCGCTCCTCTACCGACGAGGAATAAGACGGGCACGACGCGAGGCTTACCTCGCGCTCGCTGATCGACGACTTGTAAATAGTTGGAAAAACATCGCTCGTTTTACCATAATTCTACTCGTTTGATATACCGCCACGTAACAATATCTCTGCACCCCTTCATTCCTCCCAGAGGGATGTCTTCCGCGCATTTTTTTTCTAATTTGTGACATCATTACAGGAACGGAGCGGGGATACTAGAAAAAAAACTTTAGTCTTCAGTACGTTCAGTTACCACGTAAATATCCTTTCTACGGCATGATATTTGACGTAAATCGCCTCTTACTGCAGTAGACACAGCTCTTATTCTCTGCAAAAAAAAGCTATGCTTCCATTCATCCATTCCCATCAGTAATTTTGATTCAGTAGACATTTTGACAAGCAGGGCTTGGAATGTGGCATTGCATCATCCCGTTTTTCTTTCTGCGCAGGCCTGTTCTCGCCAAGCCACATGCCGCCCGATATTAACCGCACAGACGAGGTCCCTTCGCTCACTGAAATGGTGGTGGCAGCTCTGAAGATGCTCCGGCGAAAGGGTCCCCGTTTTGCTCTAATTGTGGAGGGTGAGCTAGCTGCCAACAGTGTTTTGCGATAAATGTTCCGCTTCGGGAACTGTGCTACCCCGCCACTGTAGAAAGAACCCACGAACAACTTGTTTTCGAACTTCTGACGTCAAATTCCAGTAGCCCCTAAACTCTAAAATACACAACCCATTGACCACACCGGCAAAACGTCCTTGATGACAATCGGTAAATTAGCCCTGATTTTACATATATTTCCAGTGTGCTTTTTCAAGTTCCCCGGGTAACATGATTTCTAAATTTAAATGGGAACAGCTCAGAGAAAAGTTTATCACAATCAAGGGCGTTTTTGGACACTTTCGAAAAATATTTGAAAAGCTCTCGCGGGCCGTTCCTTACGCTTGTCTGCGCCAGTACGGTGGTCGCAAGGTCGCTTTTTAATTTATAGTGTTCGTTTACCCTTTTAAAAAAGCAATGTGATTTTTTACACTAGATGCGCCTCTGAGTGATACCCAATGATTGACTTGTCCAGCTACCACAGGAAGAACATTCCCTTGTTTCTTCCCTTTACTGTCGTGCATGAAAGGAGATAACAGTTCCAAATTATTTCTAAATTATATCAAATCGTTGTAACTTGCTGGTCATTTGCTTCTAAGTTATCGTCCAATAGCTCAAATCAACTCTTCTTTAGAACACCTGCATCACATAATTTCTATCTACGTAACTAATTTCAGAGATAAACGTAAATGCTATTTTGACCTTTTATGATATGTCCCGCGAAGGCTTTCGTAAAGAAAACAACACGGCTTCTTGCGAAATTTTTGAGGTCAGGTACGCCTAGCTCGTAAAAAGCTGATGAGCTTGCTGGCGGGAAAATGTCCCTACGAGTAATGTACGGCAATGTGTTACTTGGGAAGTACTGCTGTATGCCAAGCTTCGCCTGCGATGCAATCAACCAGACCGAAAAATTCGCTACGTGCGAGCACTCGTCGCAAAACGCCTCTCCGCTGAGCACAAAGTCGCGGGTTCGATTCCCGGCCGCGGCGGCTGCTTTTCTGATGGAGGCGAAAATCAAAAACGCGCGTGTGTACGAGATTTCGGCGCACGTTAAAGATCCCCAGGTGGTCACAATTAATCCGGAGCCCTCCACTACGGCGCGCCTCATCGCCTACGTTGCGTCGGCGCGTTAAACCCCACAATCAATCAACAATCAAAATGAAATACTACGCTCACCTTTTGTCCAGTTGTGTTTCACTGGAGACATATATTATAACTTTCAATGGCATACAGATGAGATCATGGTTAGCTGGACCCTGCAACAGAAGCTGAGAAGGCGTATTCTTCTTAGACATGCTGCGGACATTGCACGTTCTGCTGACGTTTTGTGTCTTCTTATGTTTTGTCACCACTCGCGAAGTCCTGGGGACGGACGACATCATGGACGAAAGAAAGCTTACGAGAGGCCATCGTGGCCACCGACGCCTGCATTGGGGAGAAGTGTGGGGAAAGTCACGTGGTTTTTTAACGCTCATAGGAAGTTAGTGGTAACCGCGCGTGCTAGCAACGGCAGCGAAGGCCGGCCCACTGATCAGGTCCTACGTCACTCTGCACCACCCATCCGGCATCCGGTGGTCGGCAGGCGGAGACGAAACAGACGACAGTGGACCGAGCAAAGGCGGAACAGATGGCAGCGGCGAGGAAAATACAAGCAAAAAAATAAAGACTGAGGAAACAGCTGGGCTGGTGGCCTTCACTAGTCGTAACGTGGCTCTTCGTACGTCTGCCCCCTTCATAAGAAGAAAGTGGTTAACAACTGAAGCTTTCTTTATGCAAACTTAGTTACACTAAAGTGCACAATCCACCCTTCTAAAGTCCGAAATCAAATTGACAAAGCACCAATCCAAAGACAACTATACCCAAAGAGTAAAGCCAACGTCCGGGCTATGAACCCACCGGAAATCTTGTGCGCCCCAAATGCGATGTTAGCGCAATTGGGCAGGCGCTGGTTTTATAGCGTGAGCTACACAGGTTGGATTCCGACCAATGCAAGAGTTGTTAACACGAAAGTGTTGTATGCCGGGGTACACAAACCTCACCGATGTCATATCCGTCACGGAAATGACATCACTAGAAAAATTTCCATTGGCGCGGCGGAGCAACGATTCGAGCCCACGATCAGTCGGCCGCAACGGAAGATGTAGAATGCTCTGCCAACTGACATATAAAGAAGTCATGTCCGGATAGCTGTACGAACACGCCTTATGTCGTTCCCTATAACTTCTGTATTCAAATGGTGCTGCCGTCTAGGCGAGGTGAACGAAGTGGTGCGTTATGACGCTAATGAGCGCCGATAGTTAGCTTCTCGATACGACAGAGTATAGCAGCGGAAGCCGCTCTGTTTATTCGTCCGATTCCTATGAGAAGCGCCGCTCAGGTTGTGGAACACCGCCACCGCGTTTCAGAAGCTGAGCTCATCGCAACGCAAGCGTCTGGCGTACATGCCACGGAGCAGTACTAATGTGGTCGCACCTTTCCGAAGCGACCGGCAGCAGGACGTCGCACACAAGCGGGACGTCATTCGCCAAGCACACCCACAAGACTGCTGCCGACCCGGGGCATTTGAAATCCAGGGCATTTCACTTTCGTGTTTTACCGATTCCCGTGAAAGAATGATGGGCCACATTTTTTAACACGACAGTGATTTATGAAAGGGTTCACCAAGACTTGACTGACGTCATATTCGTCACGGAAATGACATCGCCACAAAAACTTCGATTGACGCGGCTGCGCCGGGATTTAAACCACGTACTATTTCGCCGCAACGGGAGGAACGAAACGCGCTCCCGCTGCGCTATAAACAGACGCGCTAACAGGACGACAAACGCGCCTTATTGCTTGTATTCACTGGCGAGGCGCGCATACAGGCAACCGTGTGAGTGCGCCGTCACTCGTTACGTCGGGCTCCGCGGGATGGCGGTACTTGCCCGTGCTAACCACATGGCAGTGTTGCACGTTAGGAACTCTAACTCACCGAACGCAAAATATTGCCTCAAGTACAATGTGAGAGCGATTAATAACATCTCGGTGGACGCCACCATTGAGAATCGGGTTGAAACAGAGCAGATGACGCCTGCCGGTGTTTTTTTCTTCAGCGTGAGGGCGCAGTGCCCCAGCTGCGCCATGTCCGTGGCCCATCGGCCATTTCTTTGGCCGTTTCCGGTGTTGCCAAGCGAAGAAATTGACAGATAAACTTTTTAACGAATACCGCCTATGGCCTTTCCCTCAGATGGTGCTGCCATCTAGGAGAGGTGAAGCGAAGTAGTGCATCATGATGCTAATGTGCGCCGACAGTTGGCGTCGCGATGCCAGCGCCTATGTTCACGGGGTGCGCGCAGCGTAACCTGCGGAGAAGCGTGTTAAGGCACGGATTGCGGCGCGATTGACGCCGACTTGGGAATATCGCGCTCGTGGCATGGTCCGCAGGTCCTATCGCTGCAGCGGACCATGTGTTCACCAACCGATTTGCTGACAACCCGTTTGGTTTCGTTTGCCGGGACGGTTTGCGAGCACCTGTGGTTTCAGTCAGATTTACGCAATGCTCCGGAGCGTGCAATCCAGTGTCCAACATTGATGTGTATAACGGTGCCATGCCGTTGAAATATAAATGGGGATGTGCAAGTTCATATCGATGCACAATAAACATTCAACTGCTCCTTTGTAGGCACATCTAACTTTCGTGCTTTACCGATTCCTATGGAAGAAGGATAAACCGCATTTTTTCTTGAGGAGCGCAATCCCAACACCTGCTTGTGGGCTTCTTGCCTCCTCGTCACTTCATGCCACACTCCTTCCTAGTATTTTCCTCATCTCCCCACCGTCGAGGGGATTCTTCTGTTCAACATCGAGACGGACAGAGAGCTAAAGCTTAAACAGCTCCGCTGTTAAAAGTGCACCCCCTGAAAATGGCGAAGCGGCTTCAGAAAACGTGATGTCAGGGCCTCTCGTAACCTTTTCTTTCCTGCATCAGCGAAATGATCGATTGATGGTCGCGATGGGGCTGGGGTCGCTTGACACAGCTCACGCATCCTTTACATGCAGTGCGCCCTGTCTTTGATAGTGCAAAACGGCGGCCAGGATGGCGATAGCACCGCAAGCTTCACCACACTGTTAGGTTGCGGCCGGACAACAGTGATACGAACTAATGTAGATGATGATGAAATAAATTTGAATTGGTGGCAGCCATTCTGCAAGAGCCATTCTGGCAGCCATTCTGGCGATGCAGCGATGGCGTAGAGGTAGAACACCCGCCTCGCGTGCAGAAGGACCGTGGTTCGAATCCCGGTGCCGGACAATTCCCACTGGATTAAAAAAAAATCCGCGTTTTGATGGAATTGCGCAAAGGGGCTTGGGGTGCGGCCTGACCCCGGCGACCATTGCCGGTAATGCACTCCCTCACCAGAGCAGGATTGGCCACCCCGGTGTAGTAACGCCCACAACCTCCCATGAATACGCCAATTAACCCTCGGCCCTCAGTCCCCAGCGGCTGCGAAGCAACTGACCACGGCGGCGGTCAGACCTGTGACGCAGCAGAGGGTGCTAAGAATCCCTGGATCCGGACAGGCCTCCAATGGAATCTGAACCTGGCAACGTTTAACGCGCGAACCTTATCTAGCGAAGCAAGTCTCGAGGTGTTGTTCGAGGAATCAGAGGGCATTAAATGGGATGTAATAGGGCCTAGCGAGGCTAGGAGGGCAGGCGAAGCCCTTACAGTGCTGAAAAATGGACACGTCCTATGTTACCGTGGTCTAGAGGACAGAAGAGAACTGGGAGTGGGATTTCTAGTCAATAAAACCATAGCTGGCAACATAGACGAATACTATAGCATTAACGAAAGGGCAGCAGGTCTTGTACTCAGGCTCAATAAGAGGTACAAGCTCAAGGTGGTGCAGGGCTACGCGCCCACATCCAGCCACGACGACCATGTAGTGGAACGCCTCTATGAAGATGTGGAATCGGCAATGGCTAAAGTAAAAACACAGTATACCGTAGTCATGGGGGACTTCAATGCCAAAGTAGGCAAGAATCAGGCTGGAGACAAGGCAGCTGGGAACTATGGTCTGGGATGTAGAAATAGCAGGGGGGACCTACTAGTTGAGCTTGCAGAACGGAATAACCTCCGCATAATGAATACCTTCTTCTGTAAACGGGAGAGTCGGAAGTGGACCTGGAGGAGCCCGAATGGGGAGCACAAAAATAAAATAGACTTCATATTATGCGATAACCCTGGCTACATGCAGGATGTGGAAGTGCTCGGAAGGGTAAGGCGTAGTGACCACCGTATGGTAAGATCTCGAATTAGGCTAGAGTTGAGGAGGGACCGCAACAAGCTAGTACGAAAGAACCCGATAAATGAGCTAACAATAAGACGTAAAGTAGAACAATTCAGGATCGCACAGCAGAACCGATATTCCGCCCTTAACTAGGAAGCCGAGCTTACGACACAGGAAGCCAGCGACAACCTTACTCGCATTATCACGGAGTGTGCAGTAGAAGTCGGGGGCACTATGGCTAGACAGGATACTGGGAAACTTTCACAGGAGACGAAAGATCTAATCCGGACACGGCAAACCATGAGAATCTCTACCGCAGCTGACAGAATAGAAGTAGCCGAGCTCTAGAAGTTAATCAATAAGCGTAAGACAGCTGACATACGGAAGTATAATATGGAGAGGATTGAATACGCTGTAAAGAATAGAGGTAGCCTGAAAGCAGTGAAGAGACGTCTTGTCGTGGGGAAAATCAGATGTATGCACTTAAGGATAAGCAAGGCAATGTCATCACAAATAGGGATAAAATAGTCACAGTGGCCGAGGGGTTCTATAGCGATCGGCACAGTAGCCGGGACACCCAGGATAATGCCGAACGAGACAGTAGTTCAGAAGAGATAGACATCCCACCAGTAACGACAGAAGAAGTAAGGAAGGCCTTGAAAGAAATGAAAGGGGGCAAAGCACCTGGTGAGGATCAGATAACAGCAGACCTCTTGAAGGATTGCGGAGAAATTGTACTTGAAAAACTGGCAAACCTGTATACGCAATGCCTAATGACCGCAATAGTACTGGAATCTTGGAAGAACGCGAACATCATCCTAATCCATAAGAAAGGCGACATGAAGGACTTGAAAAATTACAGGCCGATCAGCTTACTGTAAGTCGTCTACAAGGTATTTACCAAGGTAATCGCTAACCGAATCTCTGCAACCTTAGATTTCAGTCAACCTAAAGAACAAGCAAGGTTCCGTAAAGGTTATTCAACAATGGACCATATTCACACCATCAATCAGGTGATAGAGAAGTGGGCTGAGTATACTGAACCCCTATATATAGCCTTCATAGATTATGAGAAAGCATTTGACTCGGTCGAAACCCTAGCAGTCATTCAGGCATTACGGAACCAGGGGGTAGATGAGCATTATGTAAGAATACTAGAGGATATCTACAATGGGTCTACAGCTACCATCATCGTCCATAGGGAGAGCAGTAAAATACCTATAAGGAAGGGTGTCAGACAAGGAGACACAATCTCTCCAATGTTATTCATAGCATGCTTACAAGAAGTGTTCAGAACGTTGGATTGGGAACAGGTGGGAGTAAGGGTTAATGGAGAGTACCTCAGTAATCTCAGATTTGCTGATGACATTGCCTTGCTAAGTAACTCGGGGAACGAATTGCAAAGCATGCTTTCCGCACTGGGTGAACAGAGTAGAACCGTGGGCCTGAAAATTAATATGCAGAAAACTAAAGTAATGATCAATAACCTCGGGACAGCACAGCAGTTTGAGATAGGTGGCGAGGCAGTGGAAGTGGTAAGCGAATATATCTACTTAGGCCAAGTTGTGACCCCAGATCCCAACCATGAGGCAAAGATAATTAGAAGGATAAGAATGGGGTGGGGTGCATATGGCAGACATTCTCAGATAATGAATAGCAGCCTACCATTGTCGCTGAAAAAGAAAGTGTATGACAGCTGCATCTTACCGGTACTCACCTACGGGGCAGAAACTTGGAGGCTCACTAGGAGGGTTCAACTTAAATTGAGAACGACTCAGCGGGCAATGGAGCGGAAAATGATAGGTGTAACATTAAGGGACAAGAAGAGAGCTGAGTGGGTCAGGGGCCAACTGGTGTTAACGACATATTAGTAGAAATTAAGAAGAAATGGACGTGGGCAGGGCATATAATGCGAAGGCAAGATAACCGCTGGTCATTAAGGGTAACAGAGTGGATCCCTAGAGAAGGCAAGCGTTGCAGGTGGTGGCAGAAAGTTAGATGGGCAGATGAGATCAAGAAGTTTGCGGGGATAAATTGGTCACAGTTGGCACAGGACTGAGATAATTGGAGAATAATGGGAGAGGCCTTTACCCTGCAGTGGGAGTAGATAGGCTGGTGATGATGATGATGATGACGATTCTGCACTAGCACGGCTACGAGCCACCAACATCGTAGATTTGTGGGGTTATTACGTGGTATGTGCCAGTGTCAACCTTCTTTTTCACGAGCAAATATAATAGCTACAGTGTAAAATCTTTTAGGTGCAACGGACTTTAGGGGCCCGGCTTGTCGTCGTTTATCTCGTGCGGGGTCACGGTATCTGGCCACCGTAGCAACGTGCAACGCGGCGTCACGCACCTAAAAAAAGCTGGTTGATCCTTCTTGCACAGGAATCGGTAAAACACGAAAGCGAAATCTGCCTTCACAGGAGCATTTGAATATTTACTGCGCATCGATATGAACTTGCACATCGCTATTTATATTTCGTCGGAATGGCACCATTAGACGCATTAACATTAGACACTGGATTACCCGCGCCGGAGCATTACGTAAACCCTAATGAAACCCCAGGCAACCGCAAACCGTGTGAACGAAACCGAATGGGTTGTCAGGGAATCGTCTGGTGAAGGCACGGTCCGCTACAGTGAAAGGAGCATGATTGGCGGGTCGATAGCACTAGCACTCTTGTGGGTGTGCTTGGCGAGCGACGTCCTGCTGGAACGCGGCGGCGGAGGCGTTCCACATAGGCGGCGGGCGGATAAACACCGCAGCTTCCACTATTATACGGTACCCTATCGAGGCGCTAACTATGGGCGCTCCCTACCGTCATGACGCGCTACTTCGCTTCACCTCTCCTAGGCAGCAGTACCATCTGAATGAAGATGTTAGAGCGAAGGACATAGGGTGCGTTCGTGCAGCTCTCCGGGCATGACTTCGTGGTTCAGTTGGCAGAGTGTTGGCACATCCCGCTGTGGGCAGACTGATCGTGAGCTCGAATCCTGGCGCCCCCGCTGCAGTGGAGCTTTTTCTCGTGATGTCAGTTCCGTGACGGATATGACGTCGGTAAAATTTGTGTACCCCAAGATAAAACACTTTCGTCTTAACAGAGGGTTCGAAAAGTTCGTCGTTTCCCTTTGTCGGGATCGAGCCTGGGTGTCTCGCGTAAAGAAGCCCATGTCAATCAAAGGGCGCCACACAGGCACACGTTGCTCGTTTGCAAAGTGTTTGGGCTGAACTTTCTGCTGCGCCGTTGCCGTGGAGGCTGCGTTGATAGGCTGAAAATAAGTACACAATAAAATAAAACGTGGTAAAATCATAACCAACACCATAATTACCCAAATAATCAACACGCAATCCAGTGTCCCTCAAGGTTTTTTCAAAAGCTGCGGCCTCCTCTCCTGACTACTTTTGGCATCAACACCTGGCTAATAGTGAAACTAGTCAAGACAGGGGGCCACAGCCCCTTTAGCCAAAAGCTTCTCCGCACGTTACAGCGTTCGAATAAAGACGAACTGTTTTAATTTGTTGCTCCTGAACCTCGTGTGCATTGGCGTTTTCTGTCCAGGAGGAATGATTGACCAGTACCACCACGTGAACCACGCAGTCATGGCGCTGAGCGAAACGGTCGCCATGAGCGACGCCATTGAAGCGGCACTGAAGCTCATCGACTACCGGGAAACCCTGTTCCTTGTGACGGCCGACCACTCACACGGGTTCACCATGAACGGCTACCCACCTCGGGGACACCCGATCCTGGGCCAGGCGGGAGTTTCTAACATAGATGGCCTACCCTACACTACTCTCATGTACAATACCGGCCCATCCAAATCGGAGCGACAGTTCGACGTCAAAACTGGTATGTTTCCACCTTACGATAACACTTTTGGTTAGGTGTGGGCCAACTTCCTTGTAGTCCCACCGAAGCAGTCGGTTCATATTTGCAACCAGCTTCCGTTCGTATTTGCCATACTTGGTTCAGTTCTTTCCCGGGGGCTCATTTGCGAGAAAACTTGTCGTAGCGCTAGACTCGCATTTGGGCAACAGCAAACCGCCACTCTTATCTCTATAGCCCGCTGACCATACAAGATTAGAATGTAACACAATGTTACACAGTCACCTCAGGATGTTCACACAACGGTACTTGGAGCTACAAGTGATCGCGATATGGTACAGTATTTTTCCTTCATGAACACGGGGGATTGCGAAGTGCTGACATTACTGTTGCAGCGGCGTACTCGTGAACAACCAACGCCGCCTGCACAACACTGCCTGTCATATCAGCCGCGTTTCATTGGGAGCAGTAGGTACGCCTGAGGCATGTCTAGGGTGCCTCGATGGCAGCGCCGCCATACGCGGAGACGGGTATGCATTAGGCACCTTAGGCATGTTCGCTGGTACGTGCCGCACTATGAAACAGAAAAAAAAATTAGGGGTCTTATTCTCGACGCACTAAATTCACCGTGGACTGCGAATTTGCCAGAGGTCTTTTCTGATTGGCTTTCAAGTTTGGTCACGTGCTTCTGGTTGTCAAAGCGGTAGTGCCTGTTTCCGTCATTTTGACATTTCATGACGTTTACTCGCATCAGTTCTAAAGTTTGCCCCATTTCTCTCTAGTTATCACGCATAATTCTTGGTCGGAAATGAAAAACTAGACAAAAAACAGCGGACATGACAATGTACGCCTGTATTTGCTATTCAACAACAATGCGGCTTGTGTAGCACGCCCTCTCTGTGACTGGCTGAGACGGTGTGACGTAATTTAAATTAAACACTGGGAACTTCAGCCTGCGTCAAAGTGACGTGATACTACGTAACAGCTTGCAAATGGCAGCCGTTGTCGCCGTGAAATAGGGCAAAAAATTTCACCGACCTTCGGCGCAGTGAAATCTCCGTGAATTTGCTGAAGGCGCAATTTCGCACGACGCGCAATTTAAAACTGTTTTATAGGGAACAAAATAATACTCTTTCCTATTTCAGCAATAACGGCGCTTAAAAATGAGGTTCCGTATCTCGTTTTTATGTTTTGCAATAAAATACCAATCATTTGTTTGGCGTAACAGTAACATAAGAGGGCAGTACAACCCTCTCCATTACAAAGAACCCAACGCACGGCCTTTCTCCACACCCCTCGTAGTCACAGAGACTCTATGCTCCTAGCAGGCTGGTGGGTCACGTGATCAAATTTAAAATAAAAATAAAAAAGAAAACTTACTGTTTTATTCGTTACTGCGCTGATTGCGGTCGAGCTTGACGAATGAGTGAATCTGGCGACTCGGTACGCTCCGCCGTTATCAACCGTAGCGTTTGCCTGCCCTCACGCGTCATACAACCGATGGTCACGGCCGTATTTTTCTGTGATCACGCCGATCAGTCCATAAATTTTAACATAGCAGCAGACGATAGCGTGGCGGCGGTGACGGCCAGGAATGTGATAACGCAACAAAGCTTTCATTGAAGAAGAGGTCTGAACTATTTTGCTAAAAGCAATTGAAAAAATTAAATAGATACGGTAAAAAGATTGTGGGATGTTCTGTAGCTCAACCCTCGCCTTTCGCTCACTTCTATATCAACATTACTTGATCGCCTTGGGAAGTGGACGCAAATACTAACTATAAGAATTGTGCTTGCCTTGCCAGCCTCAGTGGCCGTCCTAATTTTTAAAATACATTCCAACTGTTTTCTATCTTTTATATGCAACACTTGATACGTTGGTTGTGCTCTTTATACCTGAAGCGTCATATTACACAGCATGTCGTCATAGCTATACGTGCAACACGTCACTCATTGCTTGGGTGTGTTACGCAAAAAACATGGCGAATTCCCTGCGAATTTGCGCGGTCGAGGTTAGGGCCCCAGGCATCCTAGGGTCACAAAGCATGGAGAAGCAAGGCCGCCACCTTGCGAGGGATGCACAAACCATGTAAATTGTTTCGTATAGTTTCTGTGAAGCGGCGCTGTCGGGCGAAAGTTTTATACAACCGCCTTGGACAGTACTCAGGCCGGCAGCATGGGGAAAGGCTATCCCGAGGGGAAGGACAAGACAGAGCAACATGGAAGTGGCTGCTTCGCCAGCATATGCTGACATCATAGGCAATGTTGTACCGGCCGCCTTGGAACATCAGGCGGCGCCCATGGTGATCCTGAGCGTCATCACTTTTTCCCTCTCTCTGATTGCTGACAACAGGTTATGGTCCATGTGCGTACGTTCGTTCGAAGAAACATTTTCGATCCACGCATGACTCGCGTAAAACGTCCACCTTCTGACCAGCGCGGGCGTCTCGCAGAGGCCGACGACTACCGCCAGGTGCGGAATGTTCCGATCAAGTACGCCGTGCACGGGGGCGAGGACGTGGCCCTGTACGCCATGGGACCCATGGCCCACCTGGTGCGCGGCGTTCTCGAACAGCACGTGGTGGGGCACATCATCCACTACGCCGCCTGCCTCGGGGATGGAACCGACCTCCGGTCCAGATGCGACGAAAGGAAACTTTAGTTAGCCACGGGACTCTTCCTTCATTTTCGCAAATATCACACGTGCCCATTAGCAATGGCGAATGAATTCGTTTTACGGCCCCCAATAGGCTTTTGTGACGGGGAGAGAATGTTTTCAGATGAAACGATAATAAACCTGCAGTAATGTTTGTTTGACGGAGAGAAACTTGTTACCCTTAAAAGCCAAGTTCCCTCAAATTTCACCTCGACAAAATTTATTTTCAATGCGTAGTAAGTATCTGCAAATCAGGTGTGACGCAAGTGGTAGCCTCGTGAAACCCCTCGTTAATCAGTCAAAAGCGTTTAAAAAAGCTCCGCCGCAGACCACGCTGCACCTGCCGGCGGATCACGTAAATAGCCATGACGCTCATGTGACGTTCCAGCCGACGGGAACTTCTTCCTCTGGCCAGCCACGCAGCTGCAGAACATGTAGAGCTCTGCTGACCCGTGCACGCTTAGAGCTTGCGCGCAGACTTTCTCCCCAGCTGGTGACTGTCCGGCCGCTCTCTAGACGGCTGCAACGTCACAATGGCCGCGCTCTCCTCGGTTTTGGTTTCAAAATCGCCGATTTTTGCTGGCCGCTTGCGGCGTCCACGCGCGTATTTCAGGTGTTGTATTTTGCATGTAGCTTTCTTTTTAAGTACACTAAACAGAAATAGGGTTTTCAAGAGGTCGAAATTTTGAGTGCAGTTGGCCTTTAAAGGCATGCTATCTGCCATCTGTGCTACGTTCTTCAGGCATTTATCAAACACATTTAGGCATGCGCTTATGTCGTCGAGGCTACACTCGGTCTTAAGCGATAAGGGTGCTCTCTTGGGCAGATTACGACGGCAGTTCAGCTAGAGCGACAACTGTAGCTAATTTACTGATTACATGCAAATTGTCGGTTTGTCAAAGCACCACGATCCTCACGGACAAATCCTATGGAAATCAGACACTTATTGGTTACGAAATAAGACTCGACTTGTTGCCGAATTAGAATGGCCCACAGGCCGGTTACCAGTGGCATAAAAAGTTTAGGTCTTTGATGTGAGCCCGAAGGGAAGGCTCACAGAAATGTCAGCGCGACTGCAAGACTTCCGTAAAGTTCGTTGCAAATGTGATACTTAGGTATTTTAGGCAAACTGCTCTTTCAAAAAATTCTCAGTACTTGAGAACCGCTTACTTGGATATCAACACCTCGCTATGCTAATTTTCAACACCTCATTTCACATTGAAGAAGAGTATTATCATTTTTTCACGGTTTCATTTTCATATGAAAAACAGAGGCAAATATGAATTTAAATTGCAGATTTCAGCCGCGCCTATGCATTAATCCAGGTTTGGCCATGATGGAAACCTTATCACTGTGAAAAAGCTCGGACTCAGTCTGTTGTCAGATGTTTCACCCTCACAGGTTTTTGACGATAGGGTAGCCATACTTTATTGCCAAGTCAATATGCATAATCAAGTGTGCTGTTTTGCCATATTCTCCAAGGGTTGATGTTTTAAAGCATTCCTTTCTGGTGGAAACACTGGAATGACCTTGACCCCCGGGTGTGTGGAGCTACATTTTACTGAAAGCTTTGTAAAAAACTTGGAAAGATTTCTAAACTAGCACGAGTTATTTTTGTCCTTGATCCTTTAGTTCAGACTTGTGTACCGTTTGTGCATAAGAGTGCCGTTTATGATGTACTATTATGAGCAATATGAAAGGGAACACAGGAACGCGTGGCAAACAGCCTCGAAACAGACTCGGAGCGATACGCGGATGGCGCTGTGAAAAACAAAGGGAGAAAGGAGGGCGCTCTTCCGCTAACTGTTGGCACTTCTACCACGCTGAGATTTCTACAACGCAGTAGCTCACGTCATTTCGCCGATAACATGGTATGGTCAGACAGCCTATAAGAGGCACGGCGGGAATGGGAACATTTGTTAGAACAGCATCCCCCTTTACACTTTGTTTCCGACGGCGGTCGCTGGGTATCACGCATATCTGGGGCTGAGGGTGTTTTCTATGCTTTCATGTGTCGCCTTTCATATTGCTGATAATAGCACTTGCGCACTCCTGCAAATGCCTGTAAGAGCGAACAGTTTTTGCAAATATTCCAGCGAAGCTGGTCACGGCTAAGGTTCCGTAGATTTTTTCGTGTCCGTCAACCTGTCTACGTGCGCAAAAACGCACCTCACAAATTTGATGAACAAGCGCAAAACATTCCATTGCGCGAGGCGCTACCGTGTGTGCGTGTGCTTGTCTTAGAAGCGTGAGGCTTTCGTGTGGTGGGTTTTTTGTGTGTGTGTGTTGGCTCGCTTGCTTGTTTTTCTTCTGCTCCTGACTTGCTCTATATGTTGCCGTTATTCATGTATTCGTTTATTTATTTTTATATTTATTTATGTATGTATGTATGTATTTATTTATTTATTTACAAGGTATTGCAAACATGGATGCCAGGCTATGAGCAGGCTTGGGCGGCACAAAGACTGGATTAGAGACAACTCCAAAAATTTCCCAGGATGACAAGGCATTGGAGGCACGGTACAAACACTACATTCCTTAAAATGGGAACTACGCAAGAAACACGCACCTAATTGCAACCAGAAATGAGAAACGAACTCAAGGCACTGCAAAAAACGAGGCGATAAGATCGCAGCATGTACGTGGAAGAAACAATGTTTCAAAATGAACGCACAGCGTTTCTTTGGATGATTGGACCGCGTTGGACGCTGAATATTGTTAGAATGTATGAATTCTTGTTAATATCAAGTGTTAGATGCAAAGCATCTCTTGCTCGGGGCTATGTCCTGCGTCCGTCCGTTATCCCCACCTCTCCCCCTCTCTCCACCAGCTGTTCGATAGCGCGCATGCTGCTCCTCCTCCCCCCCTCTCTACGCCAGCTTTGATAAAGTCACTCTCTCCTCTCCCCAACAGCTGTGCGCGCTGCTCCTCCTCTTTCCTCGTCCTCTCCACTTCACATCAACCAGGTCCGCGCCGCTGCTCCCTTCAGTTGCTTCTTCGGTCTGCGCCGTCCGATGAGCTGACAATGGACGCCAACGATTCTGGCAGTGACCCGCCGCGGTGGCTAAGTGGCTAAGGCGTTGCGCTGCTGAGCACGAGGTCGCGGGTTGGATTCCCGGCCGCGGCGGCCGCTTTTCTGATGGAGGCGAAGAGCAAATAAATTGCACCATCTTCCCACGTGGGAACACTGAGGAGATGCAAAGCATCTCGAGTTCGCTCGGCTTTGTATCTCCTCAAGGTTCCCACGTGGGAAGATGGTGTAATTGTTTTGGTTGTAAAGAATAAATAAACAAATTCAGTGGCCTTCCCCTCTGGAAATCAGGATGAACAGCAAAGTTCTGGTGCATAATTTTAGTGTCGTCTTAGCGAGTAATTGTGATATAATTGGTTTTCGAGTAATTCTCGAAAAACAACAGTTGCGGGGCGTTCATTCTGATTACTTCCAAATTGGCCTAGCGTCTTCCTGCTGCAATAAACGCTATCTCCCTCTCTTTAACCATACTGCCTCCGAAGATGGCCATATACTCACAGCGACAGTAAACCTGTAACGCATGCAACTTCACTGTAAAGTAAATCTTTATGACAAGGAAATGAAACTCGGCGTAATGGCAGAGTCGTTTTAGCAGATAATTACCGTAAAATGTGTTTTGGGATACTTTCGATAACTGAGGAGTTAGCGCCGTTTTCGCTAATCGTACATCCTCCACAGGTTTCCCTGCTTCCCTGCGCAACAACACTCAATCTGAAAAGGCCCGCTTTCAAAGGACGAGCCAAAAGCGATCCTCTCAACTTCGGCTTCACCTCTAAACACGAATACATTGCTGGAAAGACATTCTTTCAGGGGTGGTATAAGCCGTCTTATATCAATACATGAAGGCCCTTAGACTTTTTTTAGATGCGACGCATCTCTTGCTCTCGGGCTCTTCCCTCATGCGTCGTCGTCGCGGCGTCCGTCCGCATCCCTCCTCCGTTCTTCTCTCTCACAGCTGTGTGCACCGGCTCATTAGCATACTACAACTGGCGCGCTTGTTTGGCGCGCGCTTCGCTGCATTAACAACTGCTCCGGCGCGCGCAAGTGCGCGCATGCGCGACTCTCCTCCGTTGTCTCCTCTCCTTCAATCGCAGTGAATATAAAGCGGATATCGCGCCGCGGCGGTTCAGTCAAGCGCTCGCTCTCGCACTGACGTGACCTTGCTTTGACTACTTCGTGCTTGACTACTTCGTGCTTGATTTGATTCTTCCGGTGAAGACGTCATCGAAGCGACGGTCCCTTCAGTGGGTGGTGTGACACAACAATTACGCCCATCGTCCCGCGTATAGGAACACCCGCATGTGATGGAAATGCATCATACGTGTTTACAACACGTTTCACGCGATTTAGAGAATCAACCCAACGGAAAAACCAATTGAACCCCCCGATGCGTCACATCACACCAGGGTTCCCTCGCGGGAAGATGGGCGTAACTTTTATTTTATGAATTTTGTTATACTGGGAACCGGTTATTCCGCAGCGGAGAAACCTCTTGCAAAGAGTGCGTGACACGATACCTGCAGAGAGTGTTGTCAGGGTCAGCCCCAGAGCAGCTGAGCTGTAAAAATGCTCCCATACATTGACCAGCGATGGTTAACCCGCGCAGCTGTAACGCTAAGCCGGCGTTCATACGTGTGGTACTCCTTAAGGTTCATCAAAGCCTGTTCTTGTGCCCGGGATGCAGCATCGGCAGGGCGTAGATGTGCTTGTTGCCGTACCTGCTCGCACCGTCTGCCTGCTTCCCGGGAGTTTGGGAGTTTCAATTATGTGTGGCATACGCTCTTCAAAGTAAAGAGGGGCCGTTGTTCGCCATTCCCACTGTGACGCTGCACTTCTTGCATCGCCGACGCCCCGGCCCGCCGCTATCTCTTCAGCTGTGCTTAACGCAGTATCTGGTTACGCGCGCGCTCTCGGGTAAACCCAGCCACACTGCCTCCCATTGCTCCTAGCTCCTCTCCAGCGTGTTTTTTTTTCACGCATGGTTTTCAGGTTGCGCCGGATGAGCTTGCTACCTAAATCCTTGCAGAATCGCGGGATTTTCGTTTCGCCTACCTATGTAAAGCTTCGCTTAATAAAAGATCTGAGCTGATCCCGATAACGCCGTATTGTAAGGCTTTCTGAAACCGTTCTGTGGAGAAGACTCGTCGGGAAGGTATTCCAACTCTATGAATTGTAAATAAATGTTGCTGAATTTTTGCATGCTCTGAAGATTTCTTATCGTCGTCTGGTATAAGTTTTATAAACCAAGAGTTTGGTCTTTTAGGTAGCCAGCGATTTCGGTAGCAGTCATCAGAAGAGAGAACTCGCGGGGTTTTTCCAGCAGTTAACTACATCTGTCGAAAATTCAGCTTCCATGGCCCACAAAATGGCCAATGGCTCAAACGATAAAAAGCAGGCCAATGGGGGCTCATAATGTCGCCACATTTCCCAGGGAAGCTCCTATAAGAAACTAAATTATTGAGTCGAAAAGGAAGTTGTAGAACGTTTTTTTTTTCTCTGGCGGTATTCGAACCAGGATTTTCAGGAATGCGAGACAAGCCCAGAACTTCAGAACCTCCAGAGAACGACGATTTTAGCTAGCTGAATAAAGGTAAACCTACTAAATGGGTTGTGGCCTTCGACTTTAAAACGTGTTTTATATCCATACAACACGAGCCATTCAAAGGACACCCAAGTCAAATGACCTTCGAAATTTCAAATGCCGTTCGAATTAAAAGGAGGTCTTCCCTTCTACACAACAATTCTGAATGGCAGCTGGCCGGTTTAATTATAAGTTAAGAATTTAAGAAGTTTAATTTTAGGATTAATTTAATCATAGCATTGGTGATAACCTGCAAACACGTACAAAACACGTTTTTGTTGCATGGCTGGTGTTGTGTTGTGAGCACCAAGTTACCTCGTAATCGTAAATCGACTGACAGAAAACAAAAAGTGCCAAATTATCGAAAGTATTCCGTTCAAGAACAAAGGTTCAAGAACAACCCGTATATAAATAGTTTTGCCAATAAGGAATGCAGAAACTGCGTCCGAGAGTGCTAGAGTTCGCGTTTCTAAGGCCTTTGAGATCTTTAAAGGTCTTTGGTGGTGCTCCTTTGACTCAAATGGCAGTTCAACCAAATGCCTAGGAAAAACGTCGTGTAGCAGGCAAAAGTTGGCATTTGAGTCATCCTTTGAACCGTACTACAGGAGACCGGGCCTTACTACGCGTACTACAGGAGAAATCTAAGCATGGTAATGACGCCAGTAGCGGTTAGGTCAGTTGCAAGGCACATTACCCCCAACAGCTTGAAGAGCTAACGAGCGATCGCCCAAGCCTTTAAGTCATGGTATCCGAAAGAAGCAGAAAACGTGCCAAAGTTCAAAGGATGGTGATAATAATTATATGCCACGTGTACATGTAGCATCGCTGGACACAGGCCACTGTAGGCACATCATTACTGTGCACCGAATGAACGCGCTCCCATTCATTAGACATTTGTTCAAATTTCAGCAACGTAGTGAGGAGGCAATAAACTGAACCGCCTATATGAACAGCAGCCGTCAAACACTGCGGTGAACCTAATATAATCATTTTCATTTCACAAGTCAACACTGATGCTTATGCATTCTCTTCATTATAAGGAGTGCCTAGGGGCACTAGATATTTCAGTTTCACTTCTCTTCAATCGTCACAATGTGGAGGCAACATATAGAACGGAGGTTTGGACGCTGGGTCGTGTAAAATCTCTAAAAAGACACATTAGTCGGCATAATGACTATTGTGTCTTTTTAGAGCTTTTAGAGCTTTTTAGAGCCAACGGAAGCAGATACTGCGGTAGACATACCCTGGGATATAAGATCCAAGCTGAACGTTCCCCCACTTCCAAGAAACATGAGCCCCCAGCATCACGAAGGCAGAAGAACGGCCAGGGCGCTGGCCCTCGAAAGACAATACGGCGACTCGAGTACGACAGCCTTCACCGACGCAGCGGACTACGCGCGTGCAAACACTAAAACAGCGGTCGTCGCCACCCCCACTTCTCTCATTACAAGTGTCACCCTTCGTAAGTCCACCATCCTCGAAGCAGAAGAAGTGGCACTTGCACTAGCCATAACGCAGACCCAAGCCACGACCATCATTACAGACTCACAAGCGGCGTGTCGAACGTACACGGCTGGAAGAATTTCTAAGGTAGCCGCACGAATTATAACCCAGAACCGCCCCAAGAGAACAGTCAAGATTATCTGGACACCTGCTCACTCGTCTCTTTGCGGTAATCAAGCGGCGCACGCTTACGCCCGAGAACTTGCTCGCCGGGCACCGCAAGAGGATGATGAGAGGACCCGTCACTCACTCATCACATACAGCGACATCACCCAACACTACATGCTCACACGACGCACCTTCCCGCCGCCGGCCGACCAGCTAACAAAAGAACAACAAGTCACCCTTCGACAGCTTCAAACCAACACATTTCCACACCCCACGCGGCTACACACCATCCACCCCACGTTATACTACCCCCTGTGCAAATACTGCGGCAGCCAAGCTACGCTATACCATATGGTTTGGGCCTGCCAGTCAAACCCAGACCTTGATCCAATCCCTGATGCAACTCACGAGCAGTGGGAGAGTGAGCTTGCCAGCTCAGACCTGAGTAAGCAGCTTTGGCTCGCTGAAAGGGCGAAGACGGCAGGCCGCACCAACGGAGTCCTGGAATGAGGACCCCGACCACGATCCCGCTCGACTTCACTGTTAATAAAGTTTGTTCCTTAACGTCCTCCTCAGCATCATGACAGAAATCAACCCTCAGCAAAGCGCTGACCCCAGGTTGCTCAACAAGATCGGCCCCCCGAAGGTCGCAATGTCGCCATGCCAATGGCTTTCAAGCGCAACTTGCCTGATTTCTGCCATGAGAACTCAGCCTACGTGGAGAACTTCGATCCCACAACGGGAATGCATTAGTTCATACTCATCATCTCCGTTTACCTACGCGACGAAATCTGAATTACAAAGGCAGTTACAAAGGCAGTTATGCAAGTACAGTTCAGTTCGGTCTAGTCTTCATGATTGTGGTGTATGCGTTATGCTTATCTTGAGCAAGAGAGCCTACCGCTTGGAAACTTGTATTCGACATCTGCTGGTGGTGCTGGGATGGAGACAGCTGGCCATTGCGCGTTCGCGGATCTCCGAACGACTCGGGCCGCCCGTAGTTTTGCATGGTCCCGCCGAAATTGCAGACGCCTCCATGCACGAGAGCCGCTTCTCTGTCGCAGTGCCAGCCGTAACCGGTGTCATGGCACATAAGCGCGTCGTTAGACGCAGTGCAATATCACCACAGGCAGTTATAATTGAACACAACCACTTGCCCTAAACTCCTGAATCTCGCGCGTAGCAAACAAAAAGAATCCACCAAGAATTGAATGCAGCGCTTTCCGCCGAACCTTTTGTGCGACTACGTAACGGCCTGTGGTGCTATCGAGGAGAGTCAAGCAACAAAGTTTGTCTCCCGCGTCACCGCTTATGGCTGGCATTGCGAAAGTGAAGCGCCGGTGTGACTGACGTCGTCTGCAAATTATACGGGAGCATGCGAAACGACGACCGGTGCAAGCCTGTTCCACAGCAGCGCATTCGCAATGTCGAGCTATCTCCAACCCAACAGGCGCCAGCAGATGTGGCCAGCATGCTCCGGAGCTGGGCGCTGGCTTGCCTTAGACAAGCCAGAAACGCACTGTAGAATTGGTCAGAGTTGAGAACAGGGCCAAATTCCTGCCAATATTTGGAAATATCTGGACATTTTCTGGTGCTAATTATTCACTGTATCGAATATCATGAATTCTAAATTTCAATCAGATTAGGTGCATATAATTTTTAATACTGGCACATCCTTACTTTGTCCATAACAAGGCTATGCGTACCAAGCATGGATAAACTGTTGCTGACATTCTACGTGTGGGTTTCCGGATGCTACCGTGCTGCCATTCTCAGCTCGTCCCCACATATTCAGTATTCTCGGCTTAAGCTACAATAAAAAATGGCTACGTATCTGTTAGTTTCGTTGGAAATGTCGCAGAAAGGCGGCAGTCGACTGGCGCCCCTGTTAAGTAAAGGCCTCCCTTCTCTTTCCCGCTCACCTCTCATGCTGTTCCTCTCCCGTCTCGTTCCTCCCAAGACAACGCGCAAGAGGTTTCCTCAAGTCAATTTAAATTTACCGCGACTTACTGCTCCAAGTTGGGTGTCTCAGTGCCAGCGCTGCCGTACGGAGGAGACGCGCGTAAATTGAGGCACCCTACTACATCTATAGCCTGTATTCAATAGCAAGGCATGCATGCAGGCGACCATGTGAATGCGCCGTCACTGGTTACGTCCGGCTCCGCGGGATGGCGGTACTTGTCCGTGCTAAGCGCATGATACGAATTGGACATTCTAAGCTCTAGCTGGCTGAAGCCTGCCGAACGCAAAGTATTGCCTCGACTCCAATGTCAGTGCGATTAATAACAACTCTGTTGACTCCACCGTTGAGAATCGGGCTGAAATGGAGCGGACGACGCTTGCCCGTGTTATTTCTTTTTATTAGGCGTGCGGCCGCTGTTGCATAAGCCGCACCATGTCCGTGGCGCTTCGGCCATGTTTGTGGCCGTTTTAGTGTTGCCAAGAGAAGAAATTGACAGCTAAACTTTTCAATGAATACCACCTATAGAACCACGATGCCCTACCACACGAGCGTTCCCAGCGGAACGATGATCCCATATAGTGGAACCTCTAGTTGCTATTGCCGTTTGATTTGTTAAATGCCGCCAGGAGGTAGCGCTGGCAACAGCAGGTGACGGTTTTGTGCCGTTGATTTAGTATCTCATTTTCTATCGCAAAAACCATGCACCGATTAATTTTTTACAAAGGAACACTGCAAATATCACTAATGTATTGATTTTCTGCCCTATATTTGCGTAATGTCTTGTTCTTGTTCAACAATGTTAACAAGTACGAACAGCAACACCGGACTTACACGTTTACATTTGCCTGCGGGTATATAGGACTATTGTGCAGAATTTATTTCACTTTGTCCGGGTGGGTGAATCGAGTCACAGACAGACAAAGACAGACAGACAGACCAAAATTACTGCGTTTATGACGCCCAAGAAAGACTATCGCCTTTTAAACTGCATATTGATACGCGAAGCAGAAGTGGACACTGGAACATAGCTCAAGGGAACACGCCGACAACGATGAACCACTGGGTGGCACAGGCTCAGCTTGAGCTGTCACGTTAAAATAATAGCAATTTGGTATGTTTTAGGTCGCTTTAGGCTTGGCGCGCAGCCAATGACGACGTTTAATTCCCGTTCTGCACTGCGCGAACCGGCATATAACGTGGGTGCTCTGTGCAGCATAGAGTTTGAAACTACGTGCCCGGGGGAAGAATTTCGACAGGGGCGGTGGCGCGGCCAGGCGAAGCTGCGATGTTATGAGCTGTCCACGGAAGGCCAGGACCGTGGGAGTTTTCTGGGATAATATTCAAGCAAATAAGCGAGTACTGGTGAGCGCGAATTTATGCTTGACGGCCTCACACAGAAGAGCGCCCATCTCCGAAACATAACCCAGGGCAGCGACGCGGGGCCGGCAAAGATGGCGAACCGTTGGGGCACGGGTGGACGAACGCGAACACACGTCCGCACACCACGATAACCGTAACCAAACTTCACTCCGATGTGACGAAGACGAGTACGACGTGCCAGCAAACCTTCCTGATTGCCGGCAAATAGCTTAAATGTCAACAAGAGAGCTGTTGAAGCTCTTGGTTGCGCCGTCCGTAACCATAAAAATACCAAGAAAATGCCTAGCGCACGCACCCATGTGGGGGATCAGCTACGAATCTAATGCGCCCGCTACACAAAACGGTGAGAAACTTCCGCTTTTGAATGAAGAAAGAGGATATCACCACAAGCAGTACCGTAATTGGAAAAAATTCGGGAGTACAGGTTTGGAAAAATAATTAGTTTTTTTTTTAACATGAAAAGAATAAAAGCTAAGAGTACATGCGCCTAGTCAGAGAAACGTATCCAGGCTTGTGCACGGGCTTGTGCCACACGAGGGACTCGAAAAAGAAAAGAATACCCACGTGGGGGATTGGCTACGACACGACTGTCGTCTTCTCCTGACGTCACTCGCTTGGCGTTGATGGGGGCAACCACCTACGCTTATAAAACTCGGGGTCACCGCGGCGGCTGTCGCAAAACTCTGTTCAGGGAGCGGGTCGCCTGGCGGACCTCCCACTCCTCTATGTCCCGGTCGAGGGCGGCGTTCGGCGGCCCGGCGTAGTGGGCATGCGTTTCGTGAGGGGTGGCCGGGAGGTACTGCTCGTTCAGACGCTTGTGCACCTCCTCTTCCCCCAGCTTCTTGGTCGCGGTGTACAGGATCTGCGCCATGCGGTGACGCTGATACTCCTTGCTCTTGCTCTCATCCATCAGGTGCCGCAGCAGCTTCCAGGTGCCGCCCCGGTGGAGCTGCCCGTCTGCCTCGCCGCAAAGCTCGTACCACTGCTTCGCGCACAGCTGGCCCCCGCGGGGGTCGAGCGGACGGCGACGGCGCGGGCGATCCGAGTAACCCGCGCGGCCGGCCGGGCACGACGCCTCGGGCTCCGCCCGCTACCTAGCGCAGGTAGTTAGACGAGGTGCGGCGAAGCCCTGCGTGGCCTGACCCGCACCTTTCTCGCAGGACGAATCAATAAAGGTCATTTCTCTCTCTCTCTCGCAAAACTCTATCCAACTCTGTTGCGCACATGTGGGATGGGGGGACCAAGCAACATCCGGATGCCCGAAGAAGAGGAGAGAGAGAGAGAGAGAATACATTTATTGAGCGTCTAAATTGGGAGTGGTTCCTTATTCACTGGAGCCCATATGATGTCATGGCCGCCTGCGCCCGGTTGACCAGTGCCAGCTGGGTCGCGAGTGAGGAGCTGGACATCAAAATCTCCCATTGCTCTCTAAAAGAGGGGGTGGGGGGTTGGAGGAGGGGTGGATTTTCTGAGCTGAAGTCGCACTCCCCAATTATGTGGCGGAGTGATCCTGGTTTTTTACAAAATATGCATTCGGCCGAGTACTGTTCCGGGAACATGAGGTGTAGCCTTGTTGGGTGGGGGAAGGATCCAGATTGAATGAGGCGAAAGACTGTCTGCTGCTCCTTAGAGAGGCTAGGATGAGGTGGAGGGAGTGTCTGTCTTTCTAGCCGGTAGTGCTGCGTGACTTCTCTGAAAGTGATAAGCGGGCAGTACTCCACGCCTTCCTCCATGGAGGGTAACGAGTTTGCCCACCAACAAGCCTGCGCACTCGCACCCAAAGAAGAGGACGCTTATCAGGAAACGCGCCGAGCTGCCAGGCGTGAATGCAATCACCCAGTACAGCTAGTAATAGTAGTAGTGAAGGTTTTCAACGCTGAGCGAACGCTCAAAGATGGCTTTTCGGTGGCGGACGATTAAGTACACGAAGTCCGAAATGGGTTTTGTAAAAATAAAGCACATATATACTTTTCGTTCTATGTGGTCTTCCGCTGACCAGCGCCAATATACACAGGTAAATGGTTCTCAGCGACTTTACGACGCTCTCGAACGTAGCTTAATAAGACAAAAATAGCCCTGCTGTGATATCAGGCTTGCACAGTTGTGCGAGCTAGCTATGATCTTTTGACTGAACCGGCAGTTCGACTGAACCGACAGCCTTAGTCATGCAAGATATGAAAATTAGAAAAAAAGTATTGATGATAAGAATAACTAAGATACTTGCACAAAAATGTTTTTCCCCAAAATCGTTACAACAAACGCTAGGGAATAAAGCCGTAGTTATGTTATGACATTTGTTAACATCATAACAGTTATATTAATATAGAACGCCTGTCTTTGTAGGAATAACCTGCCTAATTATGGCCGGAAGAGTTTACCATACTAGGTCGCTTTCAAAACTAAAAATGCCAGCATCTCCACTCCGTGGATGATGGCGAGGGTGCGGAGTGCGGAGACTCTAAATGACATCCAAGTTGCGCCCCGAGTGACGTCCGATTTGCGCCCCGACCGTCATTCGATTTGAACCGTGAGTTGCACCTCGATTATTCCCTGAATTAAACTGCCACTCACGGCTCAAATCAAATTTCGCGTGATTTTCGCTTGATGGTGGTGTGCGCACGGATGGACGCGGACGCACATTGGGAAGTCCTAAGGTACTCCGCACCGTTACAGGCGGGGGAGTAAACCGTTTGACTCTCGGGTACTAACTCATGGTCGTAGCCCAACCGGTAAGACGGCTGACACTAACTCTGTCTGGTTTACCAGACACAGGCTGGAAAAACTACCGGTGCCGGTGTGATTTTTTGCTATTTTAAATGCTATGCGCACGTACGCGGGCGTACATTGTGTGGTCCTAAGGTGGTCCGCACCTAATAAAGCAAGGTATGTAATACCCGGCCACATTATACGCCTCATTTCAAAATTGCATCACGAATTAAACGGGGTACTTTTATACTTAGTAGGCAGGCCGCTTACAAGAACCAATATTCACAATACGGGGTATTCTCCCGGCTACTTGACCCTTGTTAGCTGCATTTGATAGCTTACACTGACGGCAACAAAGTTCAAAGGAGCCGAATTGTTTAGCATTCATCAGTACCTACACATGTAGTGGTCTTTTTGAACTGGAGTGTCTAGGATTGCATATCACCGCCTTGGGCGTCAGTGCCAGGGTACTACCATTTTGATACCCTCCCAGGCGGCACAGAAATTGTGTCCGAAACCGGCTCGTCTATGGCCGCTTTCTGGCATGTCCGGCCAGCATCCAGGTTCTGGCAGCCACTGATCATACGATGAGCGGCCAACATTCGGCAACCAGCGGTTCGGTATTTCTCCGGCCGCCCGTGTTCAGACGCAAAGCGGCAGCTACCCGGCTGTCAGATATTCAGTTCACTTTCGGCTGCCGATGTTGACAAAGAGAACGGCCGAAGTACGGCTTAGGACATCCATTTTTCCTTCAGGAAGCGTTGTTCAGCCGAAGGACGGCAAGCGACCGACCACAGAATATCCGTATTCTTATGGCAGTTGGTGTTCGAAAGGAGACCGGCTGTAGCGCGGCTCCCGCGCATCCCCTTTTTCAACGGTGAACCGCGCGTCCGGCGGCAGAATATTATTTTTCTTCGGGCAGCCGGTGTTATAAAGGAGACCGGCCGACTTACGGCCTCATAATGTACGTTTTTTATTTGGTTAGCGGTCCTCGGCCGAATTGCGGCGAGCGAACGGCCACAGAATTTTCGGCAACCAGTGTTCAAGAGGAGACCGGCCTTCCTAAGGTATCAGGTTATACGTCATTATGCGAACAACGGCGCCCGTCTGGGCACCGAGAATTCATGCACAGACGTGCTTGGAAGAAGACCCGCCGATGTAGGACCGGTTTTTCTCTGGGTGAAGAAAGAGCTGTTAGGGAGTGGAATGGCGCAGACACGTTTTTCCTTCGCTCGGTGTTTCTGCGTTTTAAATGAACGAACTACGTTTGTCAAACAGTAATGAGTGTTCTAGGTGAACGGGCAAGGTGCAAGGACTCACTGGACACTACCAGGGAAATGTTTAGGCCATCGAAATGCCATTTCTTGCCACAAGAAGACTGTGCCACACCGACGGGTGAGCTAAACCTCGCCAGTCATAGCCGCTACAAAGCCTCGCCCGTCGGCTTCGTCGACGCATCAGCTCGAGGCTATTCGCCCCCTCAAGAAATGGAGACCATTGGAGACATCGACCCGGCAGCGATGTCCGACCCGAGATGGCGGTGGTTCACCAAAATAAGTGGCCTTAAAGGGTGTCGAGCAAGCGGCCACCACGCAGGAGCTTAACCGGCGCCATGTCAAGGACTCCCCACCAAAGAAAGGCAAGGGCGCGCAAAAGCGCAAGTTTCCGGCTATTCTTATCACAATAATACTGCGAAAAACATTGTGCACTATATTGTTTGTGATAAACGTAGAAAAGGCTAAGCTCGTGTATTCGTAGGCCCATCTTCGTGCCCTGCACTGTGTTACTTCATGGGATTTTATGACTGCCTATTTAGAAACACGTGTTATTTTAAATTTGCCATAACAACAGAGCCTTGTGAATGACGAAGCCTGAATGTGAATTTAGTTGCGGTGTTTGAAATTGAGATTAGCTACACTTGGGATAGGACTCATTTGGTTAAACACAATCGCCAACATCCTAGCAAATACGGATTTCGTCGGGTTTTTCTTGCTCAACGCAGCTTGTGGAGTTCACGCACGATTTGGCTCTAGCGATAGATAAGCTTAAAGTAGCTGACTATTTTCTTGTGCGGCAAAAAAGCATTTGACGGTGTTTCATATCGCCTTCTTGTTAGTACATTTCGGGCCATAAACTGAATGAATCGGTTATTGCATGGATAGCCGAGTATATCTCTCTAAGGCAGCAGTTGATCACTCTCAATGGTTGTTCGTCCGGATATGTTCCCGCGACCTCAGGCATTCCCCAAGACTCAGTTGCGGGCCCTCTTTTGTTTGTGTGGCCTCAAATCTTTGTTAAAAATGTTCGCGAATGACTTGTAATTTACAGGACTATAGCGAATGAACGTGATTCCGAATACTTGCAGCATGATTCAAATGAATAACATCCTGATGTGCTGATTCAGAAAAGTCGTTGAATCTTAAAAAGTGTTACTGTCAACTTTACAAGAAAACCTTCATTCCAATTGAATGCGTATACAGTAAATTACACTGCTTAAAGAACGGCCGTGAATATAAATAACGACGAGTTAATTTATTTAGTTGTTAGAGAAACAGGCACGTTCACAACATAAAAGTTACGGCTGTACGTGTTTTTGGCTTTCCGAGATAAAATTTCAGCGAACCTCCACCTAACTTAAAAGAGCAACCGTATTTCACTCATGTGCGCTCAATGTAGGAGTACGCGTGTGTTTTCTGGGATCCCTACAGCAAAGAGCTGGTTGATACGCTCGAAAACATACAGAATAGGGCAGTGCGATTCGTATTAGGTATTGGCACTGTCAACTTAGGATGAGGGAACGTAAAAGTAAACTTAAATGGTAAGACGGGAAAGATCATAGACGAAGCCTGAGGTTGAAATTTTTTGGTAATTCTATCATTCTAAAACTGGAAAAACTGGCCGCGTATCTGCTGCTTTCGTTGCAAATGTCGTCAAAAGACGATAGTCTTTATCGACTTTTGCCAAGTAAATGCCTTCCTTCGCTTTCCCGCTCACCTCTCATGTTGTTCCTCTTGCGTCACGCTCCTCCCAAGGTAAAGAGGCCAAAGGTTTGCTTAAATCATTTTAAATTTCCCGCGTTCCACTGATCCAGTCCGGGTGTCTTGATGCCAAAGCTGCCGTACGGCGAACACGCGTGTGAATCGAGGTGGCCCCCAACGTTTATACAACCGCGTTTCCCTAGTCCACGTGCGTTCCAAGCAGAACTTGAACCTATCTAGTGGAACCTTTCGTAACTCTTGCCACTTGATTTCTGCAAATGCCGCCAGAAGCTATATGGCGCGGGCGACAGCAGGCGACGGCGGAGTGATATTTTTTTCTTCAGTTGATGAAGTATTTATTCTCTCCAAAATCAAACATGTACGATTTTTTATAAAGGAACGCTGCAAATATCACTTCTGTATTAATTTGTTGTCTTATATATGCGTAATGTCTTGTGGTTCTTCAGCAATATTGACAAGTATGAACATTACACCGGACTTAGACGGGCACATTTAGCTGTGACTGTCTGTCCGTCTGTCTGTCTGTGACTCGATTCAGCCACCCGGCCAAAGCAAAACAATGCCTGCGCAATTGTCTTATATAGTCACAGCTAAATCGACCTGTCTATGTCCGGTGTAATGTTCATACTTGTCAACATTGTTGAAGAAGAACAAGACATTACGCAAATATGAGACAACAAATTAATACAGAAGTGATATTTTCAGTGTTCCTTTATAAAAAAAATCAAACAGGCTTGACTTTTGCGAAATTAAATACTTCATCAACTGCAGAAAAATAATCCACCCCGCCGTCGCCTGCTGTCGCCCGCGCCACTATAGCTTCTGGCGCCATTTTAAGAAATCAACCGGCAACAGTTACGCAAGGTTCAACTAGATAGGCTACACGTTCTGCTTGCAACGCACGTGGAGTAGGGAAACGCGGTTCTATAAACGTTGAAGTAGGGCGCCTCGATTAACGCGCGTCTTCGCCGTACGGCAGCGTTCGCATCGAGACACCCGGTTTGGAGCACTGGAACGCGGGAAATTTAATATGATTTAAGCAAACCTTTGGCATCTTTACCTCGGGAGGAGCGTGACGCAAGAGGAACAACATGAGAGGTGAGCGGGAAAGCGAAAGAAGGCATTTACTTCGCAAAAGCCGATAAAGACTATTGTCTTTTGACGGCATTTGCAACGAAAGCAGATCCGCGGCCAATTTTTTTAGATCAAGATGAGAGTGTAATTATCTTCCACGTATGGTTTTATCCACAGTTTATAATGACGATTTTTACCGCGCATTGTAGAATTATTTTGTTATTAGGTCTCATATTTGATGCTCGGTGTTGTGTATCTCCCTGCTGTAATGCATGCAAGCGCAAGCAGGTATCAAATAAATAATGAATAAATACCTGAACAAACAAATAAAAAACTAAATAAATAAACTTGCAGAGCCGCAAGTTCACCTCCGACGGGTTGAGAACCCTACGCATTCAAACTTGACCAATGAAATATTTATTGCTTTATTCGTTGCAGTATGCAAGGTTCGCTGTATGAATCCTACAATTGCTAAGTTATTTGTTCGAAAGAAAATATGAAACTCGTGTCTTACGCCTTTCCTTGCGTGAAGAAAGAGGGATACAAGTGCAGCCATCTGAAGAAGGGCGTCATTTGCAACACGTCTAGAATTTTCTTAACGTAGACTTTAGAGGAAAATAAGGTTCTTCTGGACTATTAAGGAGTGTGCACGTAACTCATGAAAGCAACATAAAAAATATATTGAAACTGAAAGTACTTTGATCTCTTTTAGGATCAGCCCTGTGAAAGATCATCAGAAATGTTGATCGAGTAGAAAATTTGTTTGCAAGAAAAATGGGCAAATACTGGACATACTTTTTGTGTGAAGTAAATTATATTGAATGCTTCTGAGTGTTTTTTGGAGTGCCGAACCGCTTCGTAAAGGCATTCGCACCGGTTTTATATACAAAAAAACTGGTCAAGCAGCTGTCGTAAAAATAGTTGATTTAGTCAGAGCATGAAAGTATTGTCTGAAAAGAAATTGCCTGACAGCGGCACTTTCATCTTTGTGAAATTCAACCCGCTAAAGTATGCGCCTTCCCCCCCCCCCCTCCCCGCCCCCATCATTCCTTATTTATAACAGGTAAGCCGCCCCACAGAAGATATCAGGACCTGGACAATACATCTATTCCAGCTCTCCAAAGAAATGAATATTTGCTGCATTCGACAGTAAAGGAGGCGCAGCAATTACAGGAACGAGCATTCGTGAGCACTGTTGAATAAATTAATTTTGGTGTAAACTGACGCTAATAATTAAGCAAGGCTGCGCTGAAGGCTGGACGGCTGGTGGTTGTGCGCGGGCTCACTTTTATGTGGGTGCAGTGGACCCAAAATGATGGGTTTGTGCTGCTGGACAGCGCGAGTGAGTCATCTGCTTGCGCTGCATGCATGCGGTCGTCCACCGGCCTCAGTACAGTTAACGTACGTACTGTGGCTGAACTACAATGCCCGTAGCACGGCCGAATTTCCGGCAGCTTTAGTCCGGCTGGAGTCCGACGACCGCATCTCGGCTGTCCTCCGGTGGCCGTAGTTCGGCCGCACACGGGTGTCTTTGGGATGGCCGGAGCTTTACGGCTGGAATCTGGCCGTATGAACGTAAGCCGGTCGACTGGCCGACGGACACTGGCCGTTGGACAGTGTGGGAGTACGGCCGTATACGGTCAAAAGGCCCACATTTGGACACGGGCCGAACATGGTTGCTGGAGAAAGGCCGGGCAGAAAATCACCGGCCAAAGTACACCGGCTTGAGTAAGGCCGAACAGTCCTGCGCTCTTTTGCTCCACCTCTTGAATTTCTCAAATGCGCAAGCAAGTATCACAGAAATAATTGTCGTGGCAGAGGCAGCTGGAGTGAGAATTTTTGTATTTGCATCTATCGGCTTCTAAGCAGCCACACGGCACCATAACGCTCCACTCGCAGAACAGAGCACTACTTGCATCTCGTACATTTTTCTCCAGAAGTTGAGGAGCAAAAGACTCCGTGCTTAATTAGATGTTAATCCCTAAAGGAGCCATGAAGAGAAAATACAAGTTCGTTTAATTTGAAAGAACTAGGATTCAGTATCTCACTGAACTCCATTAGAGCCACAAAAAATATTTTTTAACGAAAAAAAAAACAAGAAGTATTTCAAAACTTTCAAATTTTGCGCCACGGTGACGTGTTATGAGCAAGAATGACGTCATACGGGCCAACAATAAAATATAATTTTCAGTGCGTTAACTGCACGTTAGCATTCAAGTGATGCGGTCAAATGGAACTAGAGGCCCCATTACAGACGTCCAGTCATGTGTCGTCGCGACAGGTCAGTTAGGCTGCCGCCAATCGCACAAACGAGGTTCCGTGACGTCATAGAAAAGTTGCGGGAAATTGCCTAGGGGGTCGCCACGGCTTCACACGTTTTCTTTATAATCTCCATTATTTGTTCGAAGATAGCGATGATATTGGTATCATTGTTATCGGGACTAAGCAGTCTTTCTAATAAACCCAACTTGTATTTTGTCTTCATGGCTCCTTTAATACACATAGCAACTTGTGGAGAGTTCTTCGGCAAGTCCTCGATGAGCCGCAAGCGATCCACATCCCATTGCAATGTGATCCAAAGAGGAGTATCAAACCTGCAGTTTAAGCCTAATTTAGTGGCTATAGTTACCTGTGGCTTGGGTATTCAAAGAACTTGAAAAGGGCGTTGTGAGAATAATTTCCGGTTTTCGTCTGTAATCGCGCTGGCACGAATGACCATCAACGCTTGGGCTTCGTGATGGGAGACTTCTAAAATTACCACAGGTCAAGAATTGCTAAAAGGTGATTGTTTTCGCAGCTATAAGGTATACATTAGAGTAGGAGAGTTTCGTTAACTATTTGAAGGTTTTCTTCCAGCAAACGCGGTATAGTAACACCAATACATCTTTGAAATGCATATACAACAACTAAAAGCCCTTTTGTGGTGAGGTGGGAAACGAGAACGACCATGGGTGCGTAATTTCGGATAAGAACCACCAAAGTGGTTTGAATAGGTTCTAGCACACCACTGACACCCGAAGCACTGCAAGGCTAAGCTTCGGTGCAACATTTTCCAAGTTCAGAAATTAAAAAAAGAATTACACGCTCACAACTTCGGTTTAGATAGGGCGGCCTTGATATCTAGCCGGGGCTTGTGTGAGAAGAAAACAGTACTGCCGACAGTCCCAAGCCAAATCCTAGCTGCCGATGGGATTTGCTCTGGCTGTTCATAGTTTTGTGACCTCTGCGAGAATAAAACTGGCGAAAGCTTTGGCATTACACCTACACGCATATGATCAGCCGCAGGGTTATTCAACACTGAACGATTAGGGGATTGTACGAAAAGACAAAAAGTAGGGGGTGTAGTCATCGGCCACTACACGTCTGCAGGTATGTACAAGGGCGCGTCTTAAGCCTAAAGTTACACCGCCCTAATGTTGCGCCTAACCACAATCATATGAAAGTCCAACTCCGCTTCTTATACCTGCTAGTGTTGTCAGCTTCAGAGCGAAAGAGTAGGCCTCACGCGAGAAAAAAACCCGGGAAAGCGTTTGCCACAGCACCTCTGCCGCTGTGTGGGGCTTTGTGGGTACGGAACCCTGTGCGAGGTTTACAAACACATGGATACGAAAAGTCCCGACCAACTACGAACTAACAGGTTCGCTGTCTAAAGCCACGATAAGGTTGTTAAGTCCACCTTTCGTCAAAAGCTTGACGGTCACGAGCGAGTACGAGACATTTTAAGGAACTGTTATTCCCCGCAAGGGGCACCTTGTGCACTCAAGGTGTTTTGGTGAGTAGCGCCACAACGGTCCCAAGCACCGAAGGGGTGCCTACTGCCGTAGGCACTTGGTGTCTTGCAACACCACGGACCCGAGCACATGTGGGTTGGACCCACCCACGTCCCGGCTGTGCGTGGCTTTGCCGTGTCCGAGGAAAAAGGGAACCTGGTGGCTGAGCCAAAGTTGGGGTTGTTTTGGACCTTTACGGCCCCCCAGCAGCGGCAACACCAAACTTCGGCGCCTGCTTCTCGCAGACGGTACCCCCGGTCCGACCCGCCCGGGGGAAATCAGCCAGTCGCCTTTTCCTCTCTTCCTCTCCACTCTTTCACTTTCCTGTCTCCTGATTTCTACATTTTTACTGGCGGCAAGGGTTAGCCCTGTGCAAGGATATCAACCTTGGTACCAAGTATAGGGTTATAGCGGCAGGGTAACGGTTAGCGTGTACTTTAACGTCATGTTCCCTTGTTGGGCTCGGTACTGGGCGACCGGCTATGCCGCCGAATTGATTCCTGCTCATATGGCTTTTTCTATCCCCCCCCCCTAAAAAAACTGATCGGCCTTCTAAAAACTACAGCACCGAGGTAACACAACTGAAACCAGTCTCCCAAGGTAAAACTTTCACAAAATACCTTTTTATCCACTCCGAAGACTAAAATGCACCACTTGCTAAAATATCTGTCTTCCTCATTCCAAAGGGCCTTGAAAGCGTTGTCGGCCGGGATTACAAAACTAAGAAATAGCCTCTGGTGATCGGTTGGTAGAGGTGCAACGTAAGAATCAAAGTCATAACCTACTAAAACAGAACACCCTGGCTGAACTCAAAGTAACGGTCACACCACCTCGTAGCCTGAATACTACGCAAGGCATGGTCTCTGAGAGGGAACTGCTTCACGAGACAGATGAGGATTTGCTTGAAGGACTGAGGGACCAGGGCATCACGGCTGTGCGGTGGATCACCATGCGTAGCGCAGGTGAATAAATTCGAACTAAGCATGTTGTTCTAACCTTCAACCGTCCAACGCTTCCTGAATCCGTACATGCTGCCTTCAGTTCCTGTCCAGTACGCCCTTACATACCTAGTCCTCGAAGGTGTTTCAAGTACCAGAAGTATGGCCACGGAATTTAGTCTTGTCGTGGCCGACCCACCTGTGCTCACTGCACACGTACTGACCACACCATTGATGACTGCAAAAAAGAACAAGTGCAATGTCCAAACTGTGGTAAACCACACGCTGCGTACTCACCTGCATGTCCCGCATTCAAAAAGGAAAAAGAAATAATTCAACTCAAAGTCACTGAAAACCTAACCTATGCACAAGCACGCCTGAAGCATACCCTGCTTTCAGGTATAAGTTACGCAGACGCTGCCCGCCGGGGAGTGGAGCGTCGTCTGGTGGATGCGGGCACCCAGTGCAACCTGGTCCTGCCACAGCCCCCCGCTCAGCAGCCGAAAGTTTCTCCCGTGGCTTCTGCTGCTACACCCTCCTCTAGTGCTGTGCCTAAGGTCCCCAGCGCGAGCTCCAGTGCTGCGCCTAAGGCCTCCAGCACGAGCTCAACCACGAGCTCAGTCCAGTTTAGTGATGATCTGGCTCCATCCCGGGCATCTGCAAAACAGTAGAAGGCTGCTTCTGCGGTCACTGCTGTTGCAGCAACGTCCAGTGCTGTGGCAGCGGCCTCTAGCACAAGCACTGTCGCCACTGACACTTCTCCTTCGGAAACCTTGGATGAGGCCATGGGTGTCTCTGCAAGTACACCTGCTCCTAAAACACAACAGGAGCGCCGCAGTTCCGCTGGTCGTGGTAAATCAAACAAATCGAAGTCACCCAAGGTCACTACAACGGGAACTAACTCGGCGACCTAGGTAAACTATTCAAAGGGCCCCAGAAACACATATCCTTCTCTAATGACGTTTTTAATGCAAAAAGAACATCTCATGATCTGTATTTCTCTTCTTTTAGTATTTATAACTGCTGAATGTATTATCCACTGGAATTGTAGGGGGCTGTTAAACAACCTTGACGATATATATGATATACTCTCAAACCACAAACCAAAAATACTGTGCCTCCAAGAAACACACCTACGCCCATCTCAGATACACTTTTTAACACAATACACTATATTCCGTAAAGACAGACTGAACTACCGCTAGCCGTCTGGTGGGGTGGCAGTTATAGTACAAAAAACTGTTGCTTGTCAACACCTGCAGCTACAAACCTCACTTGAAGCAGTTCCCATTAGAGCCATAATTTTTGATAGAATAATAACAGTGTGTTCTCTTTATATTCCACCGGACTATCGCCTATCCAGCGTCGAATTCGAAGACTTCATCAATGAGCTACCTGACCCCTACCTAATGACTGGGGATTTTAATGCCCACAACCCTATCTGGGGATCTGCGCGAGCTGACGCACGAGGGCGGCTTATTAAAAAGTTCATCACATCATCCGGCAGTTGCATCTTTAACAAGAAACATCCAACATACTACAACACGGCTCACAACACATATTCTGCAATAGACCTGGCAATTGGCTCCGCAATTTTACTGCCCACCTGTGAGTGGAAAGTAATTAACAACCCCTATGGCAGCGACGATTTCCCCGTGAGACTACTAGCTATAAGCAATAACTCCCAAGACACCGACTCACTTCGAACTTTTAAACAACATGCAGCTGACTGGAAAACATTCAAAGAACTTTCCAGACTAACCCCTTCGCTAATAAGTCATTTAGATGTTGAAGCAGCCAGCTCACTTATTACGGCCCATATTCTTGACTGTGCTCAAAAGAGCATTCCAGAGACCACTCCTAACACCCTCCCCAAACCTAGACCATGGTGGAATGAGGAATGCAAGCGTGCACGTTCCGAACAGAATAAAGCATGAGCACTCTTACGCCGCTATCCTACACCAGACAACCTGCTCCAATTTAAACGGGCAAAAGCCAAAGGGAAGCGAACACGGCACTTACCAAAAAAAGAAAGTTGAAAGTTTTATATCTTCTATCAACTTTTACACAGGCTCGCAAAGTGTGGGCTAGAATAAAGAAACTAAAAGGCTACAAGACCAACCCTAATCACCTTGTAAGTAGTGTGGGTAACACAATAAAAGACCAAGCAGACGCTCTCGGCAAACATTTTGAACACGTATTCAGTTCCACCCATTACACACAAACATTTTTACACCACAAGAAAGCAGCTCAGCGCCAGCCCCGTTGTGTGAACAAATGCTCAAATGAGGGATACAATGCCCCATTTACGATGCTTCAACTTATTACTGCACTGTCCACATGTGGTAAGTCAGCCCCTTGAGCTCACAGAATTAGCTATGAGATGATCAGGCACTTACACTATGACACACTTTACGCAATACTCTCTCTCTTTAACAAAATATGGCAGAAAGGTCGCTTTCCAAAAGCATGGAAAGAGGCAATCATTGTACCTGTTCTAAAAGAAGGGAAAGAACCTGTTCTGCTACTAGTTACAGGCCTATTACCCTGACCAGCTGTTTATGTAAGCTCTTTGAAAAAATGACAAACCGGAGACTTTTTTACTTTCTGGAGTTTCACGGTGTTCTAGACAAAACTCAGGCAGGTTTTAGGTCTGGGAGATCAACTACAGATAACCTGGTTGCGTTTGAATCATATGTTAAAGACGCTTTTGTCCATAAACAGCACTGCTTCTCTGTATTCTTTGACATGGAGAAAGCCTACGATAGAACGTGGCGATATGGTATTCTATTGGACTTGCAGTCGTTTGGCTTTAGTGGCAATATACTCAACGTTATTAAAGATTATTTGTCCTGTCGCACATTTTGGTTTCCGTGTGGGGACTGCCCTGTCTATAACATTTGTTCAAGAAAATGGCGTACCCCAGGGAGGAGTGCTGAGCTGTGCACGGTTCATTGTTAAAATGAGTTCTTAAAACTGTGCTTCCTCGAGCTGTTTTATACTCTGCCTACGTTGACGATATCCTAGTCAGCTTTAAATCCTGTAATCTATCGATATGTGAACGTCAAATCCAATTAAGTGTCAACAGGCTGGTTACATAGGCTGAAAAAATGGGTTTCAGTTTAACGCTGATAAAAGTGCTGTTGTTGTCTTTTCTAGGATATGCGGTGTTCAACCTCTTCCTTGCATTATGTTAGAAGGTCAGCCCATACCAGTGAGAAAGGAACACAGGTTTCTAGGTATTTTGCTCGACCACAAGCTCACATTCATACCTCATATTAAATTACTAAAAGTAAAATGCCTGAAAACAATGAACCTTTTAAAGGTACTATCTCATCAGTCCTGGGGAACCGATACAAAATGTCTGCTGGCACTTCTTAATAGTGTTGTTAGGTCAAGAATAGACTACTCCAGCATTTGATACCAGTCTGCAACCAAAACAGCTCTCAAAATGTTGGACCTAGTATACAATTTGGGACTTCGCTTGGCCACAGGTGCATAGCGAACAAGTTCTATTCCATCCCCTCATGTCGAATCAAATCAGTTGTCTCTACGGTACCAGCGCGCCTACACTGCTCTGATGTATGCCGCAAAGATCACTTCTCTGAAGGAACACCCTCTGAATACCAAATAAAAAATAACACAACTGATCATCTCTTTGAAAACCGACCATCCATAGCTCCAACTTTTCCGCTGGCAGTGTCACACCTCGACAGCGATTTCCAAGTTCCTCTTACTGATGTCTACTGCACATCAATTTATGATTTTGTCGCTCTGCATGACACTTTCCCAATTCACTGTGACATGTCCTTTGGAGAAATACAAAAGACAAATGTACCAAACATTGTCATCACTCAGCATTTTCTGTTCCTCCGTGACAAATATAAGGCAGCTCAATTTTACACTGATGCGTCAAAAACTACCACAGCCGTATCCTGTGCTGCAAATCGCCCCCTACTTAATATGTCCAAAACAATGAATAGGAACACAAGTATATTCACTGCAGAGGGGTATGGTATTTATTCTACTGGCTTTAAACCACATTCTTCAAAGTAAAATTAAGAACTCAGTTATATACAAGGACTCTCTGAGGGTCGTCTCAAATCTTTCATCTCAGAAGCTCAGTAGAAACCCTACTTTTAATTGTGTTTTAAGAGCTCTCTACTCAGCTTATGGCCTGAAGCTCGTTGTCACAGTCTGCTGGGTTCCTGGCCACTGCGGCATTGCTGGAAATGAAGCTGCTGACCGTAGTGCTGCAGCTGCCGCCCTTCGAAGCAGCATAGACATAAACGAGGTCCCATATTAAGGTCTGAAACCTTTTGTAAGAAGGAAGCTGCGGGACCACTGGCAGCAACAATGGGACGGAGAAGTAGAGAATAAACTACATATCGGTAAACCCAAAATTGAAAAGCCTCCTGCCTAAAACATAACAGATTTGTAGAGGTAGCTTTATGCAGATTAAGAATTGGCCACATGCACATCACACACTCATACCTTTTAACAGACACAAACAAGCCACAGTGCCATCGATGTGGGGGTCAGCTTGCTGTCCTTCATATGCTTATTGAGTGTGACATGTGCAACAGTGAAAGGAAACGTCATTTTAATGAAGCTTACACATATAACATTCCCTTGCACCCTTCATTATTTTCATCAGACCATTGAATGTTCTCATACAAAAAAGTTTTTAGTTACCTAGCAGATGTAGACTTTTTAAAATGCATATCATATAGCCCATAACATCACCTGTGTTCATTATGTGTTTTAAAACGGGGGTGGAATCTGACCCTTTACACCTCAGGTGCTTGCACTCACTGTTTTAATATGACCCTATACACCATTTATCTTAGTATACTCACCATGCTTTAATTATGGCCCTATACACCAACCCCCTGAGTAAAGTTTTTTTAAACTAGGGCCTCCTTTACAAATCCTTCTCATCTCTTTCATCATTGTCATGGCGCTCTTTGCCTTTGTCGGCCTTGCGCCATTAAACCCGAAATCATCATCCTTAAGGAACTCTTCTTACGACCAGCTGCACCTCAATAGGGGGAACGAAACGTGAGACGACAAATAATTGACTCCGAATTTAACTACCTCTTCTTGCATGTCCACTGCACCATAGTCTATGACTACCTCTCGTCCAGCGAAAGCATGTCAACCTATCCAATACAGCTCCTCGGCAGTTACATGGATTATCGATCATACAGCTTCAAGTGCGCGTATCTGCGCGATGAAGAAAAAGCAGAAGTGTTCCGGCGGTAGCGGCGGCAGGCCTCGCTGCAGATCTGGGACGGTGCCGTCGTGTGCTCGAAATTCCACAACCGCTCCGCGAAATATTGGCGCCTACCGTCACGTCACGGCGGTTTCTACAAATTCAGACCAGTACAGCCCCAAGAAACGTACGTTTCAGTCGTCCATTAAGGCAGAACTGGTGAGTGAAACCCGCCCAGCATAGATTTAATGGCGTTACGCTAATGGCCAAACGCGACGAATGTCATCATTGCGGGAAGCTCTATTGAGCACAAGTATAGGTTAAAAAATCGCGCAGGGTTAAATGACGCATCGGAGAACTAAGTGCAAGAATTTTCGTTTCATCACGGCCGTCGGGCGGAGCTATAGAAAGCGCAGGGTGAAATGTGATTTGGCTAGTATACTTTGCCCGTCGTTACATAAACAGTAGTGTTAAAGTTAATTCAGTTTGATTTGATGGTAATGCGCTTGCAACCCCAGCCGCGAGCACGATTCATATATTTCGCCTTAAAGGAGCACTAACACGAAAATTTTGTTACACTTTTATTGCTTTTATCGATGCTTAATCGTCTGGCGAACCTGAAACAGCACTTCAAATACTTCAGCGCGCGATAGTTAATTACATTTAACGGCCTGAAATTCGTTTGTTTCAAATTCCCGCGCTTTCACCCTGAACGGCGCATATGACAGAATCCCGGCCTGACCTCACCGCTTTGTGCGGACGTCACCGGCACCCGCTTGAGAGGGTGTTGCGCCCGCTCGCCGCTTGTGGGGCCGCACGCGTGAAGTGACGTCACGAGTTTTTCACGAGCCCTCTCGCGTCACTTCTTTTGGCTTCACGGGGTGATGTCACGCTGATGTCCATTTGCTGAGTGCCGCTACGCACGCTGCTCCGTCAGGGCGATAAATGACATCCAATTGAACTATGTTCTTCGCGTCGCAGGCCGCTCATATTTCAGCCAGGGTATTCTTGAGTGAAGGAAGTGAACTGTGCAATAATAATAACGCCGAAAATGGGTGTAAGTGCTCCTTTAATAAACTGTCTATTATCACGGCAATCGTGAAAATTACCATCAGAAATTTCTCGCGTCAGTAGCCTCTGATGGCTAAGCATGCCAACCGGAGGTGGAAGAAATATTCCCTCAGAAGTCGTCCCTACAGCTGTCCCGGCGTTGTAGTAAAGCACTAGCTTTGAAACGACAAGGCTCAGGTTCGCGTTCGCCATGGGGCCATTCAGAAAGAACTGGAAGAAGCGTTTCGGCACCGGGTGGGGTTCCAAGCCTTCCCAGACAAACATGCGATGTCCGCCAGACTTAGCTTCTCGGTCGTCTGCCTTCCCCAATATTTAGCCGGTGTTGAATCTTTGCTTCCCGCTCTCAGGCGCGGTGGCCAGCGCTCCTCTGCAAACCCGAAGGAAGGAAAATTTCATGCTTTATGAATGGTAGATTTTGAATAGGTTGCGTACTACCATATCACAAGTTGCCAGTTTTATTCATTCTGTGAGCATTTGTGAGCTTTTCACCTATTTTTCTGGTCTCTCCGCAAGGGTTTTGTAATGCTTGCTCTCTGTCCAGCTTATTTCCCGCCGTCGGCCGCCCACATTTTTTATCGAAAACGTACTGTATGCGTCCACTGGCTTAGCATATATTGGTGTTCACGCACTTACGCTCAGTGGCTGAGGCGTTGCGCTGCTGAGCACGAGGACGCGGGTTCGATTCCCAGCCACGGCGGCCGCTTTTCGGTGGAGGCGAAAAGCAAAAACGCCCGCCTGTGCGAGATTTCGGCGCACGTTAAAGATTTCCAGGTGGTCAAAATTAATTCAGAGCGGAAAGTGGTTGAGGTGTAGCTTGGGCGTGTTAATTCCCATAATCAAATCAACTATCATAAATATCCAGTGTTTCCGTGTTTTTTCTTGCAGTTCGGATACTGCAAAACACTATCTCGGAACACAAAGTTGAAGCAAGGTGACAGCACTGCCGACTGAAATCATGGAAGCCCTTCAGCAACCTTACACGCAAGAATATCGTGGCTCTTTCACTGGCAAGGTGATCAGTTCACCACATCTCTGCACAGCCGTGGACAGCAATCCCTGCCAAATCATCGCGCAGCTGCCTGTCTGCAACGAACTTCTGTGCAATATTCAGCTCGAACTAAAAGAATACTCTCCAGGACGCCTGTGCCTCGGTTCTCTCGATTACGTGAAGCCAGCACCAGAAAGTGAGCACCAAATTGACCAGGCCTTTCATCTGGTCTCCACCCTTTTGAGCAACCATCACTGCATAGCGTCACTACATTTGCAGCCTTGGGACTTCTATCCGAAATATGAAGAAATGATAAGCTCTTCACTTCACCCCACCGCTGCGCTAAAGAGCTTGAAGCTTGCAGGAAACGAGTGGTTGGTGCAGGCGCTGGTCCCAGCAATGCCATTTCTCACTGGTCTCGAGGAGTTAGACTGCGGCCGGTACACGCACCCAAAGGAGATGATTGAACCGCTATGCTCGCTCTTAGCCAAGTCTTCCACACTGAAGAAGCTCACTTTGCCTTTCCGCAACTTGACTCCTCCCGAAGCAACGCTTTTTTACTCCGCTCTATCGAAAAATATCACGCTAACGGACCTTCACTTGATGTACAGCTGCATTGTGCCAGACGGGGAGAATTACACCGCGGCATTCGCTGCAAGCTTAGAAAAATGTACGATGCTTAAGTCCCTGGTTATTTCGTGGGACGGCAGGGAGAGATTGGTAGAGCTAAAACATGTCATTGATGCCGTCGGTCGTAGCAAGAGTGTTATCAGTTTCTCCTTGCATAATTTTCTTATTGAAAATGAAGCTCTGGCTGCGATAGAAAATCTTCTCACGACCAACAACATCGTGACAAGCTTCCGGTTGATATCTTGCCACAGCAGCGTTCAACCTGGTCAAGTCTACCCCTACTACTTTGCCAGTGGCCAGATCGACGTTGTGTCCCCAAGAATTCGTCCATGGATAGCCATCTTGCGAAAAAACCGATCACTCCAAGAACTACGCCTAAACCTAAAATCGTTTTCACCCGCAGACTGCCGGGCTTTCTTTGCTGAGTTGCGAACAAACCCTAGCCTAAAGCGAGTGTTCATCGAAGATTTGTATTTATATTTTCACGCACGAGGAATCCTGGCGGGCGGCAACTCCACCCAAACGAAAGATTTAATGCCTCCTGATAGACCTGACATCCTAATCACACAATGCGAACAACTCAGCAGCGTCTCCTTGGTACTCATCGAGGAGAGAGACGTAGCTTGGATGAAAATGGCCTTACGGGCACTCACCTCGCGCCCTCATGTCACGAAGCTTAGAATTCACATTTTCTATGCTCGTCTAGGGGATACGATAGAAGAACTAATCGCTGACTACATAAAAAATACGAACACGCTAAGAGAGCTTGGGCTGGGTTTGCCTTTGCTGCCACTCAATGCGGCCGAGGCAGCCTGTAGGACGAAGATAATCGAAGCGCTGAGACATAACTCTTCATTGCGGAAGCTTTTTGTCCATACAACATGGTTCACCAAGGAAGAAGCCGCGCTTTTCTCGACCACTCTGAGATCAAGCAGCAAGATATTTGACGTAAGAATTCGAACGAGTGCAAAGAGCACTGAATACCTTGCAAATTGTTTGTATCCATGTTTCTCTGCAAATTACACGATTGTTTTACTGCGGTTTGACTGCATAGATCCCCTTCTCCTCACAAAGAGCTACTATTTCGCTAAGGACGTTGTCCGGCGCAACCATGACCTGGTCACACGCGCGGCCTACGGCGCGACTGGAAGCCACAGCAGGAAGTGCATGGAAGCATTAGAACTTGTCGCCAAGAATCCGGCTTTGATTGAGAAGATCTCTGAGCTTCAGACTGTAGGAGAACAAGAAGCGGAGCACATTGTGCGCAACGCTCTCGGCACTGTTTCTGGTTTGGACGAGTACATGCGGGCCAGCGATGTGGTAAAGACCCGGGTGACCTGCCAGAGTGACGACGACCACACGCTTCACTTGGATGACCTGGACGAATACTCTTGGCTCCACGTCCGGCGCTTCCTGAGGCTGGCTGATGTCTTGGCGCCTACGTCGAATAGCACTCGTTGAAGCAAATAAGCAAATGATTTTGAAATTGTCATAAAGTATTGTATATCTTCTAACGACGTCAGCGTACGTTTCCTTTTACAATGTTAAGATCATGCGGACTGCTTATCCAGTCCTCGTGTGATGCCCTAGGTACAGTTTTACCGCCACGTGTCGTTCTTTGGTTCAGCTGAGGTAAGCAACGGGGTAGCACATGTTTACAGATGAAATATTAGGAGAAAATGAGTAGAAGTCTGGGGACATTTTGCATACATTATCAACTGGCAAGCTTTCTAACGATCTGCTTATGTATCGTGAAGTGAGATGCGTAGCCGCTTGCATTTTTCTCAATTTTTTCAGATGTTTTGGAACTTTTTTTAACTACACCTGATACCTGAAACATTGACCCTAACGTGCTATGTCGTTATAAATCCTTTTTTTATATATTGGAATAGGGCACTGCTAACGACTAGTCACAGCTAAAAGTAGCGGAATGTCAGGAGTGCTGCAAAGTTCAGCGTTAGGCGTTTGGTTGCTCTTGGGGTTGGTTAACGACATTCATAACGGCGTTAAGTGTTCAACTATTAATTTTTTATAAGGATTGTGTACTGTGCCAATTAACTTTCAACTCGGCTTATTCTATGAAACTTCAGAATGAGTTATATAACGTTTGCTTGCTGCACCGAATGGCGAATAAATCTTCACCCAAATAAATCCAATAGCACGCGTGCGTAAGAGTGATCCTTCAGCTTGTAATCTGGACATATATCTTCTAATAATACCAGTTCGTTGTCTGTGAAATCGTGCAAGTATCTGTGCTTACCCTTGCTAGACAGTCTACGTGGTTGAAACACACTGAATACGTTACTAACAATTACAATCCCACCCTGTTATTTGAGATGTATCTTTTCTTCGGTGCCCATTAATTTGGAAAGCATTATTCCGCTCGAAGGTACAGTACGCACGTGCCATCTCGAACACTTGTGAATTCACGTGTACTTTCACCCTAGAAGTCACTAAAAATAGAGCATCCCGTTTATTATTCAGAAATAATCATGTCATGTCCCCGTCAGCGCCATAAAAAAATTCCGGACTTAGAGACTTATCACTGCGCCATCACCATTCTTGCCGTTCTTTTTTTCTCTATATTTATTGCCGTGTTTCACCTTACACAAGCAGCTTTTCACTCCCACAATAACATGTCACCTACATTTAATTAAAGTTTCATGGTAGGTGTCCTATCTTGCCGAATAAAAAATCATCACAGCGATAATTCATCCCAACCACGACCAGGGCTGGAACCGCCCGTCTACGACTTTGTTTCCACCCTCGACAATGCAGTATTCATACATTGTATTTTTATTCAATTTTATTATTTATAGATTAATTTATTGATTTATTGCTGAACTTTTTATTGCCCTTATCTGCGGAGCCTTCGGGAGTAGAAAGGACATGGCATCTTCGCGTCCTACGAGACGATGTCATTCTTCACGTCTGTCTTTGTTCACGCAAGCATATTTAAGTACACTTTCTTTTTCTCGCGGAATAGCAGACTTGAACAAACTTGCCGCTCCCTATTTTTCATACTGTCAATCTATTAAAATCCGCAGAGAAATATTTTGAAGAGTGGTTTTATTTTTGTGCCCTAGTATGTTGAATGCGTGTCGGTTATTTTGCCCGCCTGTGCTATTGCGTGTTTGGTCATGTTGTTTTCATTCCAACACCTCACACACACTCCTGTTCGGGCTATTTTTGTGGCCTGCAGTACTTCATAAACAAAGAGGAGGGGAAAATAAACTTTATTTATGTGAGCCTTAGGTGCTAATGTCTAAGCACCCTCCTGGTGGGGGGTTTCCTCTAGTCCGGGATACCCTTACCTGCACTGGCCACCCAAGCCCTCTCCACAAGGTTATGCTGGGAGGAGAGGTCGGAGCTGGTCAGCTGTGCCACCCACTGCTCGTATTTAGGTTGGGGATTAGGAGTAAGGGACGGGGTTTGTTGACACCCCCATACCACGTGGTATAGGGTGCCAGGGTGGGAGCAGTATTTGCAAGATGCGGGGTAGAGGGTGGGTTACATGGCATGGAGTAGGGTATTGTGTGGGTAACAGTTCGTTTGCAGTCGTCGGAATATTGTACCTCTGTTTTTGAATAGGGGTGGGTGGGGTGCTGGGTATTGCTGGCGCCCGCGCCGGTAGTGGGCGAGTATGCGGCGTATTTTCTCAGGGGCGTAGGCTTGAGGATGTCGTCATGTTGTAGTTAATCACCCTCTTGGGTAACAGCCCGGTGTAGAGTCCCTGTATATAGCTCCCCTAGGGGAGCAGAGTTCCGCGTCCATCCACCATCTTGAGTTCCAGGTCGTGCAGGAAAGCCACCCTTCTCGCGTGAAAAAGCTGCCGCCGCGCCAGTGGCAGCGGCTAGGAGCAGTGGCGAGGAGCGGCCGGGCGAAAATTGGCGCACGATATTGGACCGCTTATCAGGTGAGCGTCCACCGCTGCCGTCGCTTCCCCAACCGCCGATGCCCAGTTGAGTAGAACCAGAGTCCTTCAATGCTTTAAAGCATTGAAGGACTCTGGTATAACTGACTATGCGCAGCACTGAAAGCGGGCTTTCTGTCGAACTGGAACCCCCGGCATGTGGCAATCAGACGCGCAACTCTTGCGCTACGCGATATACAGGAACTCTAGCCCGGTGTGTATGCGCACGCGGGCAGCGGCGTGTGCCGACTCATTTCCTTTAACGTTTTCGTGGCCAGGTGACCAGACAATCTGTAGTTCAGGAAGTCGTTTGATTTGCTTTAGTATAGCCAATGCTGGTAGGGATATTCGTCCGAGCAGGAAATTGCGGCATGCAGCTTGGGAGTCTGTCAGTATAACTGTGTAGTCTTCGCAAGTGGTAGCGGCTAGGGCGATAGCAACTTCTTCGTCTGTTTCTATAGATTTTGTAATGGTCGTGACTGCGGTTAACTCTTTTCCGTTGGCGTCGGTCACACAGGCAGCGTGGGCAGATTTGTGGGGGTATGGAGAGGCGTCTGCATAGCGAGTGAATGGGAGGTGGTCATACTGCACATGGGTTGCTCGTGCCCTTGCTGCTCGCCGTGCCTTGTTATAGGTCGGACGCATGTTACGTGGGATTGGAGACACAGGGATTGAGTCCGGGAATGCGTGTCTTCTCATCTTGCCGTTGTGGGGTCGAATACCCTAGCCGGTGGAGGGTCGCTCTTCCCGTGGTGGTGAGTTGGAGGCGTGTGAATTAAGAAATTCGGTGCTCTTCTTGGATTTCTTCCCACGCATTGTGGACGCCCAGTTGTAGTAACTTGTTTGTCGCCGTTTTTTGCGGTTTTGTTGGCTTGCCGTATCGCGCTGTTCAGTTTGTTTTCTTCGGAAGGTTTTAGGGCTCGGTAAGGAGCACTGTATGCAATCCGGCTGATAAGGACGGCTTGGATTATGCGCAGAGTATCTGATTCTTGGAGGCCAAATCTTCGGTGAGAAACTCGATGGATAAGATGCATTAATTGTGAGCGAGTACATTGGAGGGGCAGAATTGTTTGGGCACCCGACCCGTCTTTCGGAATAGTGAGCCCCAGAATTCGGAGGTGGGAGCGTTAAGAACGGGTTGATTATTGATGGTGAGTTCAGGATCCAGTATAGAGTTGGCGCGCTGTTTAGAAGTTTGTTTAAAGAGTGTAAGTAAGGCGGGTTTTTCGGGGGCACATTCCAACCCCCGGGCTTGGAGGTATTGTGCTACTTGGATGGCACTTTGGAGGGCGTCTTGTTGGTCACCTATGGAGCTCGTAGGAGTTCGGAGTGTGAGATCACCGGCGTATAGGTTGTGTCGCAAATTGGGGATAGTTGTCAACAGAGGAGGTAGATCTTTCATGCCGATGTTGAACAGTAGTGGAGATATCACTGAGCCTTGGGGGGTTCCTTTAGGCGTAATTTGGAAAGCGTCGGAACGGAGGTGCCCGATTCCCCACTGTTGCAGTTAATAAAAATAAAAATGAAAAATAAATGTGTTGCAAAGATTTTAGTACAGTGTGTGGGGATCGCGACTTTCACGCGAACCCCTTTCTGGCTAACTTCCCATCGCGGCCGGCACGCACAACGCGCCTAGCTCACACGACGGAAACCATACGGGAGGGCGCCAGCGACCGGACGGTTTGTTGTCGCCCTGGTGGAGGCGTTGACACTTTTCCCCTCTGCCTTACCCGAGAACCAGTTTTTCCTTGATACTAGCGCCACCAAAAGGCGAGGTCTGGTGGGTTGTCGGATTACGTGAGGACGCTCTCTTGTCTTGGGGATCCGGTAGCGCGCGGACGTTTCGGCGCGCTGGGCCTGACTGGGGGAACGCGCCAAAAAGGACGCGTCCGGACGAGCTGGGAGACTGCACCCGCGCTCGCACTCGGCAGCGCTCCGCTGCTCCAGTATGCCATCGGTGAGTCGAACCATCTCGATCTCTAGCGTTGTTTAATGCCTCGCTCCCAGTGTTACCGTTATGGCCTACGATTAGTCTGTATGCAGTGCATTTGATTTGCATTTTGCAATGAATGCTGCTATTGGTGCTTTGCCCTCGCCGCCTCCTGCCTCTGTCTGTCTCCGCACACAACGGACCCGTCCGCAGCCGGCGCTCGCAAGGCATGTTTGCTGAGCGCGATGGCTGCGGGGTGGGAAATAACTGGTGTGTGAAACGTAGAACCCCACATCTGGTGCCCCAACGTGAGGCCTTGTTTGCGGAGACGAGCAGGCGGCACGGCAGCATCCTATGTTCTGGCGTCGGACGATCCGAGCGTAGACAATAGACTTCAGGCCTAACTGATTGGAGCGAGTTATTAGCACAGGCGAACTTTCCTGAGAGTGAGCGAATTATTTATTTCTGCGGCGTTTTAATTTGTTAAGCGCCGAGTTTGCAGCAATCGTGTACATGGCAGGACATCGCTGCAGGGATTTATACACACCCCCCTAACACCCCCCCAACACCCCCCCCCCCCCCAGGAGGACTTCGACACCCCCCAAAAAAGATTCCACAACCACAAGCACCCTGCCTAGGGATTTATACAACACCCCCCCAAACATCCCACCGACACCCCCCAAAATCGAAATTCTGCATAAACCCCTGCATCGCTGCCAGTTAACACGTGGTCTCCGAATTTTTGTCGGGACGTTGTTGTTTATGGAAACGAGGGTTTCCGAGTTTGCATCCACGCGAGGCCAGGAGCCCGCGCCGTTGTGTCAGCCCGAAGTGAGTGTATACGGAAGCTGCAATTTGGGTCCGAGTTTTCGAGCCGAGTTTTCGAGCCAAACTCCGGGAGTCGAGGCTCTGGGAGCCGTGTGGCCGGGCCACGTGTGCCGCTAAAGGCTAGCTGGTATTGCAGCCTGGCACGGGCGCTCCGATACGCCTACCACGGCGCCTACCGCTGATTGCGGTAGGCGCCGATCGCTCATAAGCTACTTGTGCTGCAGCGAGCGTGTAGGACCCTCACGGCTGCACGTACGGGCACGTTCAGGGTTTCTTTCGTTTGGTCTGTCTTGTTTTGTTGTGTTTTTGGATGCGGGTCGTTTGCCGAAGTGAGTGGCCCGAAGTCTTTCACAGCCGGTCCTCCCGGAGAAGGCACGACCTTGGGAACAATTCGAGGGCGCACGGAGCGCTCCCCTCGCCTCGCACGAGAGAAAGGAATCTCTCCCGCCTCAGGAAAGACTGTTGCTTCAAGCCCTCGCTGCTTGAAAAACTGCTTTCCGCAGCGTAGCTGTTTTTGTTGTCGCGCCACGCGGGCGACGGGACTGAAGGGGGGCCTCATCCCTCTTCCACTGACGGGGAGAATTACGCGAGGCAAACTTTGCGCCCGCTGATTGTAACCAGGGTGTCGAACCGGAACCGGAACCGAACCGAAAACCGGAACCGAACCCGAATTTTCACCCGGAACTGGAGCTGAACCGGAACCGTATTTTTTCCGCCATTTTGGAACTGAACCCGAACCGGAACGAATTGAAGGAACCGTTCCGAACCGGTTCCGGGGCTTCAAAACTGTAATTTCTAGTTTTCGATTATGGTGCCACCTTTTGTTTGAAGATATTTTTACCACTCGCCCGACCGCACCACAAAATATTTTGCATAGTCTGCAGTAGCACAATAACCCACCAGGTTCTCTGCTTATTATTAGATGCGACGCATCTCTTGCTCTCGGGCTTGTCCCTCATGCGTCGTCATCGCGGCGTCCGTCCCTCCTCCGTTCTTCTCTCCCACAGCTGTGTGCAACACTCTCACTCCGGCTCATTAGCATACCCCAGCTGGCGCGCTTGTTTGGCGCGCGCTTCGCTGCGTTAACAACTGCTCCGGTGCGCGCAAGTGCGCGCATGCGCGACTCTCCGCCGTTGTCTCCTCTCCTTCAATCGCTGTGTATATAAAGCGGGTATCGCGCCGCGGCGGTTCAGTCAAGCGCTCGCTCTCGCACTGACGTGACCTTGCTTTGACTACTTCGTGCTTGACTTGAGTCTTCCGATGAAGACGTGATGGAAGTGACGGTCCCTTCAGTGAGTGGTGTCACACAACAATTACGCCCATCGTCCCGCGTATAGGAACACCCGCATGTGATGGAAATGCATCATACGCGTTCACAACACGTTTCACGCGATTTTGAAAATCAACCCAACGGAAACACCAATTGAACCCCCCGATGCGTCGCATCACACCAGGGTTCCCTCGCGGGAAGATGGGCGTAATTTTTACCCTCATTTAATGTAAAGTTGACCGTATATGCTATGATCAGTTTGCTTTAGATACTGCTTATCACCCTCAGTTTGCTTTTTCATTCTGAAAAAGTTAAGCGAGAACGTATATTCCGAAGGAGCACATCATGGATTGTTCCTCATGATTTCTATCGGCATGGTGTTTAATATTGTGTAAACTTGTTAATGTGTTGTTAATTTGAGTGCATTCCTGCCCCCTTGTTAAGGCATTTAGGGATATTATCAACAATAAATCCATATCTTCCACTCATTTTAGTTTGAATATGCAGTTAAATAAAAACAGCGGTGAAACAAACACTCCCAGTTCTCCAAGTCATCGGTACCTTTTCTTGTAGAGTGCCGTTGTGTACCTTCCGCTCTCAGAGAGCATGAGAACTGAAAAAAATGGAGGGCTTTTTAATTTCCACTTTCAAAGTATATGCGACCTAATTTCTGCATTATCTTGAGTCTTCTCTAACTTAAAGTTAAGGTTAGCATGAAAAAAAGTCGAATAATGCGGATTAGCAGGTAGAGTGGAGTGGATTTGTGAGATGAGTGGATGAGCTAGTGAGAATTAGTGGGATTGGTGTGTTGATTAATTTGGATTAGAGGAATTAGAGGGTCGGTTAAGGTGAACTAGAGGGTCGTACCAACCACGATACCTTTGTGGTCCTTGGTATTTGTAAATATTGCGGCAGTCTCCTTCTCGACCATTCAGAAAATTTAGTTTCGCAGAAAATAGCCGGAAAGTTATGTGACGACCACCTGAATGCTATAAAATGCCTTTCTTTAAGCACGTTTTGCGCTGTTACAGTGTTTCTAGTGTAAGAGTGACATGTCGAACTGAAGTTAGTAAGTAATTACCTAACGAATATTTTATACTGAACTAAGGGTGGTTTTCAAAACAAATATACAGGGTGTTACGACGATAATTGGATAGTTCAAAAAAAAATTTCGTGGGTGAACCGCTGCTCGGTTCGCGCTCAAACTTCACACAAAGGTCGCATTTTGTGGTTTATTTTGTTTGACACCGGGAACAACGACGGCACTTGCCTGCTTATTGTGAAAATAAGTAAAAACGGTTTTCGCCTATGAGAAAATGGCGGTCTCAGGGTCCCAAGCTGTGTCGAGTGCCTGGGACCCTGAGACACCTAGTGGGAGGCTGCAACAAATGTTCCCTAGAACCCCCCCTCCCTTAAAACCTCCACCTTTCTACGGAGCCTTGGGAGAGACACTTGGCCAGCTCAGGCCTCGAAGATCAGCTGCGCCTGATCGAAAGTGCTGTCGACTCGGCCCGAGATCAAGGCGTAATGGAATGAGGATGCCTCTTTGAAACTTTTCCTCGATTTAATTAAAGTTCATTCTCTCTCTCTCTCTCTCTCTCTCTCTCTCTCTCTCTCTCTCTCTCTCTCTCTCTCTCTCTCTCTCTCTCTCTCTCTCTCTCTCTCTACAAGCGACCATTACCACTGCTTGCGACCTCACTAAGTTATTATCTTTCTTGAACCTAATCGCTGCCACTTGTGGCTGAAGTGTCATCAGCAAGTTGCAATCGCTGGTCAGTGAGCCGTTATCCTTCCTTCTAACCAGCATGTTAGCAGATGGAAGGTGTGGAGAATGGCATCCCTTTAAACGCCACCTGCAACGGTTTACAGTAGAGGCTGACGCCGACGCGGGACATTTTTCGACTTCTAGCATTGCTAATGATCTCGCGTTAAAGCTAAAACGCAGTTGAAACTATGGTTAAGTAAAAAGCGTAACAGACCAACAAATTTATTTTAAATGTGAATTCACTGTCATCGATAACGACTCGTCACCTGTGTCTTATGTAACCTCAGGGGTGCCGCAGGGCAGCGTCCTTGCTCCACTTCTGTTTCTCATCTATATTAATCACTTGGCAAAGGGCCTAACATCCTGCCTGCGCATATTTCCGGATGATTGCGTAATATACCAACCTATTAAAAACGTTAATGATCATTATATCTTACAGAAAAACCTTGACCTAGTTATCAAATGGTGTGATGCATGGCAAATGACGTTAAACGTATCCAAATGTAAAACAATCCCCTTTAGTCGTCTGCATGACCCGTCTGTGTTCCCTTACCGCATAAACAATGAAGCGCTTTCGCAGGTGTCCACCTACAAATACCTCGGAGTTCATCTCACCCATAACCTTTCATGGGCCACTCACGTCACTAACATCTGCGCCAGTGCCTCAAGATCATTAGGATACCCACGCTGTAACCTACATTCTACTCCGTCTATCATCCGCAAATTAGCCTACGAAACATTTGTCCGCCACCAACTTGAATTCGCCTCCGCAGTCTGGTCACCTCACCCCTACTACATTATAAATATGGTCGAAGCAATTCAAAATAGGGCTGTCCATTTCATTTCCCGCAATTACGATTATGGCTCCAGTGTAACGCAACTTAAAAAGGAGCATTCACTTCAACCCTTAGTCACTCGCCGCAACATCGCTCTTTTATGCCTTTTTCACAAATACGTACACACCAGTAAAATAACTAGGCTACCCATTCTACGAACCCCCTTCTTATCAAATAGATTGTACAACCGATTTAGTTTCTCGCGTATCTATGGGAAAACAAATTCTTTTAACGCATCCGCATTGCCCAGTGCAATCAGGTTATGGAATGCGCTTCCTGATAACATAGCATCTGACACTAACCTCGATTCTTTCCGTCGTAAGTTACTCTTACATTTATCTTGATAGTCACAAAATTCAATAGTCTGTTTTTGCTTTTGTATATGTCTGGCACGTGCAGTACGCCATGAACTTCAAAAAACACGTTTTGCGCTTTTTTTTACTTTTTGTTGATTGAATTCTTATCCTGTATTGTCAACATGCTTTTGCTCCAAAATTAAGGTACCTATCTTCTTGACATCCTCAGCTTTTTGCTCAGTTTAGCCATTTGTATTACGCATCCTGTGTCATTTGTAAACTGCATTCTACTTTGTTTTTCATGCGATATGCTGACATATGTATTCTGTTTTGCTACCCTGTTTCTTTGTGCATTCTACTTTGTTTTTGAAGCGATATGCTGGTTTATGTATTTTGTTTTGCTGCGCTGTTTCCTCGTTAGTAATTTCTATGCATTACTCCTGTATCTTCGATACAAACGTGTACTTTTTCTTTTTCTGCCCCCCTTACTCAATGCCCTACACAATGGGCCTGTAAGGTACTCGTAAATAAAATAAATAAATAAATTAAGTGTCCCAGCGATCCCTTTATTTCGTTTCAGTTAGTGTTGTAATCGATGACCTACCATAGAAAACAATTTGCAGTAAATTGTAAAGTTAACTCTTCAACGCTTTCTATAAACGTTTTCACTCTTTGCGTCACTTCTGGAAGCGCTGAGAAATCTATAACGATTGCCAGCATGGGGCGGCACTGCGTGATTTGCACGTCGCAGCGGATACGCCTTCGTTTCTGCTCTGATTTTGCGGCCTTCTTTTTAAATTGGCTATCAAGTGCGTTCTTTGCTGTAATTTAGGGAAACCCGGCAAATAGCCGCTACACCCCTGAAATGACGTAATTCCAGCGGTCTAAGAACGCCGAGACTGGGAAGAAGAGATAAATATTTTGAGCAAGTTTCTAAATTCTCTGATGGGCATAGAGCATTAAATTTTGGCTGAGGTACTTCGCGACCCCGTAACATAAGTACAGGATGTGTTGGTTGTCTACGTTCTGCAAGCATTCAAGATTTAGAAAAAAAGTTGACAAAAGTATTTAGGGTCCCTTTAAGTTGGCCAAAGCAAAACATTTTCACAAACAAACCTACATTATGACTTCATTTTTATACCAACGTCACAGAGAAATGAAAACCGAGCGCACAAAAAAAAAAAGCAAAAAAAAACTCATGCCTTTTTTTTCTCGAACCCGTTTGAACCCGTTTGAACCGGTTCGAGCCGGTTCGAACCGGAACGGAATGGTACTTCGGAACAGAACCCGAACCGAACCCGAAAGGCTTGAACCCGAACCCGAACCGAACCCGAAAAAATAGCGGTTCGACACCCTGATTGTAACGTCGCAGGAGTCCTCTTGTTCGGCTCGAGAGACCAAGCTCTGTTCACGTAAACTAAGCGTCAGTGTGTTGAAACGTATTTCAGCATTTTTACGAAAGCGGCGTTCATGTGTGTGAACATGGGCTCTCGTTGGGAGCAAATACTGTTTCCGCGTTCATGTGTATGAATGAAGTGTTACTGATGCGAGCAATTACTGGTTTCGCATTTGTGTGGTTAAGCATTGCGCGGGGTGGTCGATGCGACCGTGTGTGTTCTTTGTGCTCTGTACCGTATAGGGTAAAACAGGTTCTAGCTCTGTTGACATTTCCAGAGCGGTTGCATTGCTGACAAACTTAGCAGCTGAACCGTAAAATTGTGTCACGTTGTTGATGCAATCGAGTTGGTATTCTCCCTACCCTGCACTCTGCAGCGTTAGGACACCTTGGCGTGCTTTGTTGACGTTAACAAGTAGGTAGGTATGTCGATTCCATGGCAATTGTGATATTCGACATCGAACCACGTGATGAATGGGATTAAAGGGCTACTGCAGCCTGTTTTTTCCGCCCTATACATTGTAGGGTTTGGACAATTTATTGGGCTTTGTTGACATTAACAGAGCGATGGCGATGCTGACAACTCGGCAGTTGTCGTTAGGATCGCGCCACAAAGGCGGTGCGATCGGAGAGCTATTTTTCTGCCGTACACTGAAGGTGCGGGGAGTTTCTTTGTGCAGCTAAGCCACCCCGGCTTGGACCACATGACGGAGCGTGTTTATGCTGCTGTCTACTGTTCCGGGCGAGCTGCCGAGCCTGCTGAAGCGGTGCGGTGCGGCATGCCGCCACCAGCCTGGCTGAGAGTTGGCAGTCTCTGGTCGCTCGGCGGCCAGGGGCCATCACGGATGTGCCGCCACTTGAGCAACGCTTGCTTGGGTTGGCTGGTGCGATTCTTCCCGGAGCTACCTGCCTGCAGACATCAGCGGGCGACGACCGGGCCTGCTGGTACACTACCAGCGGTGGCATTGGACGAGTGGAAGCCGGCGTAGGCAACACGATGCAGTGACTAACGATTTAATCGACGAACGAACTTTCCGTCGCCTCTAGTCCTGTAGTCAGCTCTCACCGGCGTACGCAAGGAATTTAGGAGGGAGGGATGTGGGGATCGCGACTTTCGCGCGAACCCCTTTCTGGCTAACTTCCCATCGCGGCCGGCGCGCACAACGCGCCTAGCTCACGTGACGGAAACCATACGGGAGGGCGCCAGCGACCGGACGGTTTGTTGTCGCCCTGGTGGAGGCGTTGACCCTTTTCCCCTCTGCCTTACCCGACAACCAGTTTTTCCTTGATACTAGCGCCACCAAAAGGCGAGGTCTGGTGGGTTGTCGGATGACGTGAGGACGCTCTCTTGTCTTAGGGATCCGGTAGCGCGCGGACGTTTCGGCGCGCTGGGCCTGACCGGGGGAACGCGCCAAAAAGGACGCGTCCGGACGAGCTGGGAGACTGCACCCGCGCTCGCACTCGGCAGCGCTCCGCTGCTCCGGTATGCCATCGGTGAGTCGAACCATCTCGATCTCTAGCGTTGTTTAATGCCTCGCTCCCAGTGTTACCGTTATGGCCTACGATTAGTCTGTATGCAGTGTATTTGATTTGCACTTTGCAATAAATGCTGCCATTGGTGTTTTGCCCTCGCCGCCTCCTCCCTCTGTCTGTCTCCGCAAACAACGGACCCGTCCGCAGCCAGCGCTCGCAAGCAATGTTTGCTGAGCGCGATGGCTGCGGGGTGGTGTCTGAAATAACTGGTGTCTGAAACGCAGAACCCCACAAGTGGAACCCCGATAATAAGACTTTCAAGGGAACGCGGGAAAGCGTCGTATGACCGGGGTGTCGTAGGACCGAGGTGCGGGTAAATGCCGGCCTAGTAGACTATCTCACACGCCGGAGGGCTCAAGCACTCGAACTGCTATATTTAGCGCGTTCTCGCGTTATTCGCGAACCTTTAGCTGAAAGCACAGGTTTAACAAAAATAGAAATGCCTGTGTCGTGCCCCCTCCCCTCCACGGCGTCCAAGCTATCCCGCCAGCCAAGCGCCGCGCTACCCGACACCCGTGCCACCCGGTGCTATTTATAGCCCGCCAGCCCCGCGCCTCGCATGAGCAAGATAAGTCCTACGTGGTCGAGCAAATTGAAAGGGGAAAAGCGAGTGTTAAACAGCCAAGGCTAAGCGAAACAAACGATAGTACACGCCAGAGACGAAACAAAAAAGCGATTTCCGTACAGGGTGGGGACACCCTTCTAACGGCCCCGTTCCGTCGTTATAGGGTCAAAGTGCTCAATAAATATCGTAAAAACCCGCGTATGATAAGTTTCCAAATTTTACTATGTAAAATTTTTGCCTCGTATTATATGTGGATCCCAAAGTTTTCAGCCGAAAATTTGCACTTTCGGTTTCGTTTTCAGCGGATGGTGCTCCATCTTGCGGTGGCGTTAGCTGGCTGCTGCTTCTCTCAGCCGGCGCCATTTTTTAGAGATGGGCAAGACCGCTCACTTCAGTGAGCGGCTCAGAACAGCTCAGTTCACTGAAGTGAACCGGTTCATTTAAACAGTTCAGCGGTTCATTTAGGGTTGTAACCTGTGTTAAGCATGCATAATCTAAATTATTACTCAATTGTTATTGAGTCATTTATTTTGTAACAACATCCGGTGTATTTGTGCTGAAAAGAATTGGCCTCACCATCATTACAAAAGTTTTTATGTGTCAGTGGTATTTCAGAATCACTCTCGGTCGATATATAAAGAAAAAAATGCAACCAACTTTTTGTCAACTTTATAACCTCACAAATATAATCTCTACTAGTGAGCTGTGACGCCAGAAAAAAATGATTCTGGAAAACATGATACAAGAAACTAATTTCAATATTGTGGTGGTGAACAACACTTTGTTCAGTTTATTCGAAGCGAGACGGGTCCGCTTATTGGCAGCGATAATAGATGACGCGAAAGTTGCACACAAGACCCAGCTGGGTCGGCCGATACGCCTCTAATAACTCTACCGGAACGTGCCGACACGACTCCTTCAGGGCCATAGCCATGCTCAGCACGATTCTCTAATCGAGCGACCAGCCGCTGAACGTCGGTTCTTAGGAGAGCCGCTCTGCCAAAGAACCGCCGGGAGCCGAGAATCGCCGCGGAACTGAGCGGTTGAGAAGATCCGGCTCGTTCCTGACTCGGACAACAGCTGCACGCACAAATGTAACTGTAGTGATTCTAATGAATCATATGGTCACAGGAGTTTATTTTCCTATTACTTTGAAAATATAGACGCAGTTCGTTCACTGCTGCCATTGCGGCCTCCCGATCTGTCATTCACCGCCGCCGCCACCGCGGTTCCCAAATGGCGCCTCAGAACATCCGCTTCGCGAAGATCGGCTCTCGAAAAGAGCGGGAGCCGTTCTTCGGTTCTTCGGTTCAGTAACTGAGCGGAAGAGCCGGAAGAGCTGAAGAGCGGGTCAAAACTGCATCCGGTTCTTCTGGCTCGAATTGTCTGCTTCCACGACAGGGGGCGTGCTGGAATGGCGCAGAGAGACGGCTCATTTGACCCGGGTCTTCGGTTCTTCGGCTCAGTAACTGAGCGGAAAGAGCCGGAAGAGCCGAAGAACGGGTCAAAACTGCATCCGGTTCTCCTGGCTCGAATTGTCTGCTCCCACGACAGGGGGCGCTGGGGGAATTTGGAAAATTAGTCCCAGCTGGCCCGGAAGTGGAGTTGCTTTCTCGCGCCGGCAATAGCTGGCGCAGAGAGCTTTGACCCGGCTTTTCGGTTCCGTTGGCTCGTTCGACACGGATCACTGAGGGGGCGAGAAGGGGCTCCCTCTCTCCAAAAGAACCGCCGCTCACTTTTACTGAGCCACGGCTGACTCGTTATTCAAAAAGAGCGGCTCAAAAGATCCGGATCAATCCTGAACGACGCATCTCTAATTTTGATTGTTTTGACCACGCGAAGGATCGGCACGTTCACCGCACGTCTATCACGATGTCAGGTGCGCGGAGGCAGTATTCGGCTGCAATTAAAAGAAAAATTATTTTATGTGCTGAGACCATCAGGAATTGCGCCGAAGGACGGCAGTTCGGCTTCACCGAAGGCAGCATTTGCGGGTGGAGAAAGCAACTGGGGCTTGACTGGATAAAGTCTGTGTGGTGTCGGCGGCCTGGAGCACTGTTGGGGGTTCCCGTCAGTGCTCGTGTTGGACGCCTTTCGCTGCCACCTGGCCGATTTCGTGAAGACGTTGTTGCGCGAACCCCGCACCGAACTCATTGCCATTCCAGGAGGAATGACATCCCAGCTGCAACCGCTAGACGTTTGCCTCAACAAGCCTTTCAAAGACTGCATCAGGTACTGCTACGAAGAGTGGATGTGGTCAGGAGACCCGTAAGTGACAGCTACCGGATGGCTGACGCCGGCTTCTCCAGCGGTGCTTTGTCGCTGGATCGCGGATGCGTGGGCCAACATCCCATAGGATATCGTCAATCGCTCTTTTAAGAAATGCGGCATCTTGAACGCCCTTGATGGCACTGAGGACCACTTTCTGTGGGAAGACATTTCCGACAAGGCGACTTCAGGAGACAGCGGCAGCGAACCTGACGATGACTGAACGGACGTCGGGAGACAGTGCCAGCGAAAACTGACAATGACTGAACGGTAACTGCAGTGGAAATAAATGTTTTCTGTGCTTTTTACCTCGCATTAATGCGGATGAAAACTTTTTTTTTTTCTTATTTTGCTGTCCCCGAATTACACCTCGTATTATACGCGGGTCCGTACTATAAGCGGGTTTTTATGGTACATAGCTGTTTTCGTTTCCCACGAGACCGAGCAACGCGAAATAAATAAGATGATTCGAACTTCGTGAGTAAACCGCATTGCGACGAAAATTATAGTGCGGTCTGCCTACAGTGACTTGCTGCAGTGGCCAGCGAGTGACCCAAAATGGCGGTGCCAACGTATAGTGTCTCCCCTCTTGCGGCGGACGCGCGTGATTCGAGGCACCCTAGCAAGGAAAGCAGCGCAGTGACAACGCGACTTTGAAGACACAGATAAGCAGAGAGCAGAGATTAGGGAGAGAGAGCGTCGCGCAGCTACTCATTAGTACCATCGAAAAGAATATACGTATCTTATGCAGCACAATCTGTGTGTGCATGAAGCACAAATTGATAAAAATAACTAATAGACATTGGCAACAGTGTGAGTGGTAGCACGCATGATTACTGATATCAAACTCCACCTTGATGGCTTCAGTGCAGAGACTGTGGTCAATAGCCCTGTACAGAAGACATATATCAAATTCCTCGAGTGCTTCAGAAGCTGTACAATCCAACTATTACTTAGCCCTTGGTTTGTCTAAATTTTTAATATTGTTTCCCTAAATTGCTATGACTAGCAGTGCAAATTATGCAGCATTCATGAGCGAGTGTAAAACGTGTACGTTTGAGCTAGTGTCTTTCTTATCAACGTATCACCCTTGCGAGAACAATTCACATCTTCCATTGCTGTTAACAAAATGCCAATGCTTTCCTTAGTGGCACTGTTCCTGATAAAGAATTAATGCAATTAAGTTCATGGTAACAAAATTCAATGTAATAGTGCTTATGAAAGTGCCAAAATGTAGCAGCTCATGTAGCTGTAATATTTCGCAACGGCAGGACAGTTTGTAAATGTAGTCATGGTTAATTGGCTGCCTTTCTTGTAATCCTTACCTTCAGCGCCGAATCGTGTGTTGAGGTGCGTATACAGTGAAAGAACACCCAACTCAATTGTATACCCTTCTATGCGTTGTAGAATGGCCTTTCAATGAGTGCTTGCTTTCCGGAACGTATATAATAGCCACATGTACGTGAAAGCGTCCATCCGAGTGCGCGCACTTAGAGCACCGAGCCGAGCGCTTATCTAGGAACACGACGGGAGGTCAGCGTTAACTTGCGGGCGCGCAAGGAGAGCGCGGAAAGCTGAGGGGCTCCTGTATAAAAGGTTAACTTCTACCACATGTGCGTCAGCTTCCCCAGCGCCGCAGGCCAGCCCCGCGCACGGAGCGAAATCATCGGCCCCCCGCAAAGCAGCCGAAACGAGGGAAGGGGGGAAAAAAGAAAAAAAATCCACGTCGCATGAAGTCGCGCACGTAGAGGAAGTGACGTCAAGGTGCTGCGTCGGGTGGTCGGCCTGGGCCCCTACAGGATATGGTTTGGGAATACGCACCCGGGCCACTTGTCTGTGCTTACGTGCTTGGAATGCGAAAACCTTATGGCTTCCCCTGGCAATAAGTGCACAGACATGTGCCCCGCGGATTTATTCTATTACTGTTTATTCAGCCTTATGTAAGCAGAGGCACCGTCACATCACGCCAGTACTTCATTAAAATAAGGGTTCTTCGTGGCTAGGGTGCATTTGTTCTTACGTGCCATTAAGTCCTCTAGCGATGAGTTGCGTTTGAATATCAGCAGTGGATGATCAAGGCCGACTTTTTCAACCCACATTCCATTTAATAATCGCGTAGGAGTGTATGCCGCGGTGACTGAGCGGCTATGTCGTGTGGCAGGTGAACCTAAGCAACGGCGTTCGATCCCACCCGCGATGGCCGCGATGGCCGTTTTTCTGATACGAAGGAAAAAAACCACTTGTGCCCAAATTCCACCGCACTTCAAAGATTTTCTTTGCCTAAAATATTCCGTAGCCCTCCACTGCAAGACTATCGTAGCCCGCGTGTAGCTCCGTTGTATTAATGAAAATGATCGGTTATGAAAACTACGAATGCGATGTCATTGCGTAACACGTGTATTGCAGCCGAGTAAAAATAAATAAAGAGAAACACAAAGGTGGGATCTCTTTTTCATTCAAGCAATACGCCAACTGTTGCCGCTGCTGGTGTCCGCGAAATCAGGTGGTCTTGACTATCAGGCGGCAATCCAGCCAGCTCCTTCTCCCGCTCCCCCAGAACTGGGGTTGGGAGTGGCGTTAAGTTGTACTAGAGGGCAGTTGCAGGTGTTTTAATTGGGGAGATGTGGAAGGGAATGAGTGGGTTTGCAGACTGCGCTAAAGGAGGACGTCGCGGACGTTTAGAGGGCGGCGAGATTGAGGATACTGAAGCAGCTGCGTCGTTAGGGGTTAAAAATTTCAGTGTAGCCAATAGCAGCGGACTACACTACAGGGAGTCCGGCCCAGTCGCCCAAAATCGGCGGTAATGCCCGGAAAACGATGTTGCAGGCACTACGATGCGCCGCCGCATTTCCTGAGAGGACGATTTGGATATATGTGAGGTCTGGAATACTTTGAAGCTAATAGAGAGTTTTAGTATAGCGTACGGGCGTTACCGTAAACGTAACGTAAACGTAACGTAAGCAAATAGCGGAACGTAGCGGCGAGATGCGCAAAAGTAGTTTTAGAAGAGCGAACTCTTACGCTCCGCTAACGTTCGTTAACTGTGGTGGCGCCATCTGCGAGAGAAAAGGCGAAACACTTCGCGTGTGGCTACTTGAAAGCATTAGACACCAAGCCAATCCATCCGAAGATTCGCGCGCATCGGAAGTTTCGTGAATCTTTGTTATCCGTGCGCTACATTCCGCATATCTGAGTTTAATTCGCTTCTGTGTGCCTTGTGTAGCTTCACCATGCCACAAAGTATCCTCTGCAATAGATATGCGCTGGCAGAGTTAGCGTGGTCCGACATAGAAGCCCTGGTGCTGCGCAGGAGGGAGCCCCAACGCAGGATGTATGTCGCCCGGAACGGCATGCTCAACATCGAAGGCATGCCTGCGACAACCTTCCGCAGGCAGTTTCGCTTTGAGAAAGCAGACTTCGAAGTGTTACTGCGAGCCCTCGAGATGCCTGACATTGTGACAAGTGCCCAGGGTGTGCGTGTCGCTGGCACTGAAGCCCTCTGCATGTGTTTGAGGCGCCTCGCGTATCCGAACAGGTTGTGTGACCTTCAAGAATACTTCGGGCGACATTACTCTGTCATATCAAGTATCACCAACAAGGTAATGCTGCGTCTGGAGACACAATTCGGCGTCCTTCTTGACGACTTGACAGCGCACCCGTGGCTGACTCCAGCGCACCTGAAGGACATGAGCGACGTAAGTTGGGCAATACGTACTTTTCATTTCGCGTTTACGGGTCACTACACGTCGCCTTTTCACTCGTACACTTTAAGGTTCCGTTTGGTGTAAAATATAAACCTACCAGTACGACGCACAACATGGGAGGGGGAGGTATGATTTTGCTACGCTTATTGGACCCTTTCCCATGGTTCTTTGGTTATTTTGTGGACTGATGTGTGCTCTTAAAGGCTCATTTCTACTCGATTCCTCTGCTCAAGTCGTTTATTGCCAAACATGGGATGACTTCACATATTCCAAATTCAATGTTAGGACCCTTTAAATCACCGTTGAGTCACTTGGTGTAATGTGTTTCTATCTTTCTGTAGTGTAAATAAATGCGCATCTCCACCTAAAAATTCACATCTAAGCTTATCATTAACTGTGCTGAATGCATGGACACAGTAAATAAAACTGAGTTTTCATTATGCACATTTCCTTGCAGGCAGTCCACAGCAAAGGTGCCCCGCTGCCCAACTGTTGGGCGTTTATAGATGGGACAGCGCGCCCCATCTGCCGACCGACACAAGAGCAGCGCCTGTACTTTTCTGGCCACAAGCGGGTACACGCCCTGAAATATCAGTCCCTAATGTGCCCCAACGGGCTCATTTGCCAGCTGGATGGCCCCTATCCGGGTAGCAGGCACGATGCCGGTGAGTTGTAAAGAGCATTTGTGTTCAGAAGCCGTTATAGTGCTTTACTCTGAAATAAAAATTAGAGCACAGAATGGGCACCGTGCTTGATTCCGTTCTTGGTAGCTACTAATTGATGACGGCTACCACACACAAGTACCTAATCACCAGCGATACAGCATAAAAAAACGCTGAAAATCATTGTAACTTTATTACAGTGGCTGGCGCATCAGCCACACTATGCTCATGGTGTTTTCTTTTTTGAGACCAATTGTAAATCAAGTAGCAAAATAACTAATTGCACTAGTTAACCTGCTTGATTTAGTCCCAAATAAGACTTCAGCAAATTTACTTCAGTGACTTTTTAATAGTCATATATGGCAGCTTGCACTTATTTTTGCCTTAGTAATGCTGGAGGCGAAATTATACAATGGATACTTTATTTCACTTGGCTTGCACATAGTTTTGCAGCAGCTGTTACGTGTTCTAAAAGCCATTGCTCCGTACTTTTTTTCTTTGCGTCTTGCAGGTATCCTGCGGGAGAGCGAGCTGTACGAGAAACTGGAGGCAGTGGTCCAGGGACACCGATATGTAATATACGGTGATCCCGCCTACCCACTCCGCCCCCTGCTTATGAAGCCCTATGGAGGGGCATTGGTGACGCGAGCAGAGGAGAGCTTTAACAAGGCCATGAGCACTGTTAGACAGGCCGTCGAGTGGGGCTTTGGGAGAATCATTGCAGAATTTGCTTTCCTCGATTTCAAAAAAAACCAGAAAATCATGCTGCAGGCTGTGCCCAGAATGTATAGGGTGGCCACGTTGCTGACCAACTGCCATGCCTGTATGTATGGCAATCAGATTTCCACCTACTTCGATCTAGAGCCACCGAGCCTATCGGAGTACCTGAGCCCTACGAAGCACTGATCTACCCTGCACCATGCAGCTGTGTTTTTACTGTGTTAAAGGGAACCAGAAAAGCCTTTTGTAAAAGTTACAAAAAGCCTTTATTGTCGCGTAGTTCCAATATAGCGATGCAATGCTGTTGGAATTATTGATCTACATTCAGTATTAGCTGCGCCAGGAGCAATTAAGTGCACCTCTCTCCCCTTGCCGATCGATTACTCCTCCCTCTCTGCTTCTTTCAAAGCAGCTGGAAACACTGGGAATAGCCATGTGACATCGCGACGCTCGACTTCCGTTCTCCGCTAGCTACAGTCCTGCGCCTAGGCACGCGTCAATCGCTGCGGACCCGCCTTTGCCTCGGGATTGCACATTTAGGTCAGATGCATTGTTAGTTTGCGAAAAGTCGTGCGGTCGGCGGACAAAACAATACTGTCGGGGAGGGTATTCCACAGGGTTATTGCATGAGGGAAAAAATAATCTTTCATCGTTGATGTGCGGCACCGAATGCGTGCGATTGGTTTGCTATGGTTGAGGCGCGGCAAGATTCTGGGCGGGGGTTGGAGTCGAGGGTGCCTGGCTAGTGGGTGATAGTAGAACGCGTAAAGCAAGCAGAGACGCGAGATGATTCGACGTGATTGGAGACATGGATGGTCAAGTGTGCGTTTGAGTTCAGTGATGCTAGATTTACGCGAGTAGTTTGACATGATGAAGCGAGCAGCGCGATTCTGGATGGATTCCAATGGATTGGCACTTATTAAGGTTAAGAGGCATGAGCCATTTTTCACACCATGCAACGATAGTGTTCTATCTATAATCGTTATATACTCGAGATCTTTTTTTCTTGCTTTTATTTATCAGCATCTTTACATTCTTGCCTCAACATGGAGAATGCACTTGAGTTTGTTTACTTTTTTATGTGTTCGGCCAGCGCCTGGATCACGTTAAGCAGTGCTTGTTGGCTTGTCGCCTGCAAGCGAGCTTGCTCAGCTCTTTGCTCGCGGTCGGCGGTTCTTTCTTCCAGTTCTTGGGCACGAAGACGGAACTTTTGGGTCATTCGCTTCTCCTCAAGATCGAACCGCCTGGCCCACTTCTTTTCCTTTTGCTCTAGCTGAGCCTTTTGCAGCGCTATTTTTTGAGCTTCCATTTCGCACTCTTTATCCTTCATGGCTTGCTCATGGCGCCATCTTTTTTCCAGAAATTCCTGGTCCGTCTCAGCGGCTGTTGACTTTTTCTTTCCTGAAAATAAAAATGTAAAGTGTTTACAGAATGCCACGACTGGTGTGAAAACTGCATATGTACACATTTTGAGCCAGACTGTGTTCCAATAAAATCCCACAAGGTGAAAATTATGGAGGCGTTGTTGCTGTTCACTGAATCCGTGCTCTCACAAGTGTGCACTTGCATTAAGAACATACTGTATTTCTAAGAACATAATTTAACCCATCAAAAAAGGGGGGCGTGGGTAGAGCTGTTTTGAGTGCTTCACATGCTCATGTAGTGTTCACTTACTCCGATAAGAGAGCACCCTGGCATTTCCAGCGGTACTTGTGTTTTCGCTAGCCCCATTCGAGCTGCTAGTAGAAGCCTGCGCTGCGTTCGTGCGGCAGCCACTGCCTGTGGCTGGAACTTCGGCGCTGGCCGAAGGAGGAAGCTCCCGCGTTTCCGCTGCCAACAGGTGCACATGCTGGTTCGCTTGGCTTGTCGGTGCCCTTGATACCTCGGGCTGCTCTGTGTTTCCTGCGATTCTTTCCAGAATATCAGCTGCTGTTTCCTCGGGCTCTGGGTCCCCTGCAAAGGGCACAAAATCAAACATGCCACTGTAGTTTCGGCACTTATGCTCCCTTTGTGCAACAGTTACAAGTTAAGAAAACTACTTAGCGATGATTAGGATTGTAGGTATTTAATCTACAATGCAGTACTCCATTTGAATGAAATTCGTAAGCCTGCCTGGTTTTTTCTACATCAGTCCGCTGGACGCCAGGTGAGAAAAAGCTTCCCAATGCGAATGTTACGGTGAGTTGATTACCAGCGTGGGAACAAAAAAAAAAAAGACAACTCGTCCGCCTTGGTCGCCTTTTTTTTTACGTTCTTATCGAATTTTGCGCTTCACGCGTTGCTCCAAAAGTTATCACTTTGCAAACTGCAGAAATTGATTTGTTATAACCGACAACTTCCTTGTGCACGCCCGGGTTAAGAAAGAGCTCGCCGAATTTATGGGCCTTTGGAGCTTCAGAAACAACAGGTTCATGATTGGCGATGTTACTTACATGGGTCGTCGCACAACGCTGGTGATGGCGGGTAGCTGCCGTTGTCTATTTGCGACGCAAAATCGCGCGCCTGGTTTCGCGTCGCATTTGCTTCGGCGCGCTGCTACGCCACTGACTGGCCCTTCTTCCGCCGCAGCGAATAGCCAAACTCTGTGGCCAAGGCCCATATCTCGGTGAGCAGTCGGACCTTTCCGCTATAGTCTTCCTCTGTGCCGGATCTGTGAATAAAACAAGTGCAACGCGTCAACGCACATCAGTGTACCAGATACAAGATGTAAATATGCGGAGCGGCGGAACCGCACGGCAAATTTGAGCCCGCGTATTTCAAGCTTTATCAACATGGTAAAAGGGTGTGTATTTTCAGAATCATGCTATATGTTTGTCGTAGAAACGCGAAGCAATAATGTGGTGGAAATAAGCACTTACTTTTTCAAGTTCGCCGTGTCTTCGTCCACGAACTGCCGCAGCAGCAGCTCAAGACGCTCGCGCAGAGCGCGCACGGTGAACTGCTTCCGTGAAGCGATCTGTACGTGCGCGCATATAGTAGGCCACTTCGATGGCGATTTGAAGGGGTTTGCGCTCAGCACTTCTGTTAGAAGGCAAATGTCGTCGTCCGGAGAAAATCGAAGGCGCTGCGCTTTCTCCGCTCCGGAAGCCGCCATGTTGCCCTCTGAAGTGGGTCTCGCTTTCCGTGATTTCGCGAGAGCGGCACGCAAGCGCATTAACGTACGCTCGCTATTTTGCGGAAATAGCGTACGTAGGACGAACGTACGCTAAGCGCAAAAATAACGTAGCGTACTGCGCATGCGCAGTGCAGTGACGTTAGGAAATAACGTACGCTATTAACGTTGTGCTCCGTACGATATACTAAAACTCTCTAATGGCAGGGGAAAATATGCGGCCCGGGATGCAGTTACGGCATACTTGCTGACAGTCTGTTACAACTGTGATGTTCCCGATCGGGGCTGCTGTGAGGAAAATGAGGACATCTTGAGTACTCCAACATTTTGAAGTTAATGAACGGCTACCTAAAACAATATTCGCCTTCTTTCTTACAGTACCAAGTTCGCCTTCCAAAATCTGTTAGGGCTCCGTCGCAACCATGATTTAAAACTAGCTGCACGCTTAAACTCAGCGTGATTATTTTTCACTCTTCGTTGGTTATTACTGTTAGGCGGCCAGAGAAGCCGTATTAAAGCTGCCCGTGTCGAATACTACTCATTTAGAATGAATACCATACGTTTGTAGGCATGTTAGTAGGATACAGTCAGTCCATCTTCGCCGTGGTTGCGTGGAGTACTTACCACCTGTGCAGACATTTTTCAACTTTTGGAGGCTTTTTCGAACAACCATTGTCGAATATTTTTTATAGATACATATAAACCTGCAACACCGCAGCCAAGGCAATAACACACAGCGGCAAAACGGCATAAGACAGTAGTGGCCATATGAGCATAACGTAGCTGTTTCATAGCGATTCAAAAATCTCTAAATTTTCTTACAAACATTTCTATCCGTATGTACCTTTCAGAGCCAGTGGTTCACGACGATAGTTTTTTGGTAACGGGTAAATTACAGACAAAGTCTGCGCTCTGGGGGTCAACCAACACTAATTTGCTGATGCAACCGACTGCGGCACACTGCATTGATTGATTGATTGATCGATTGATTGATTGATTGATGGATTGATTGATTGATTGATTGATTGATGGATTGATTGATTGATTGATTGATTGATTGGTTGATTGATTGATTGATTGATTGATTGATTGATTGATTGATTGATTGATTGATTGATTGATTGATTGATTGATTGATTGATTGATTGATTGATTGATTGATTGATTGATTGAAGTCTTGTATTGCAATTGTGTCTCACTTCGTCTTCGTCTGCTTTGAGCCCTATTCCTTTTACTGCAGACAAAAGCCAGGAAGCTGGAAGAGTTCTCTTATCTATTCTTTTTGAGAACCCTCGAGATCTCCTCTCTTCTCAACTAACCGAAAGCCCCTTCGGGTTTTCTGGATCAAATGTGTGCCAGCTAGTTTGTGCAGCACGGCAATCCAGGGCTGCAGCGCTCAGAGGCAGACGCATCTCTTGGGATAATGGGCGTCGCAAACTCCGTGAGTGTTCATCAGGAACCGACAGCGCTTCTCGCACATCTCCTCGTGCTCTGGACAGGCGCCGTACTTGTCAACTGCAAAGAAAGGAAAGAAAAATACTGAGATGGCGGGTATATGAAACCACCGACTATCTCGTACTCTGTGAGGTGCTCAAGAAGCGTGAAACTACGCTACACGCAGATCAGGTGCCTTCACAAGTGCGTGTACTCGCAGGTTGGTCCTAAAAATGAACACGAGCAAACAAGGGCAGAGCGCATGCGCTGCACAGCCAGTAAAAATCAATCCCCAAAAAGATTGCAAGAGGCCATTCTTTCGTGGGGCAGCGTCAGCTGTGGCATGATCATGTGAGCGACTTTGCATGTATCTGGAAGTATATTTTCTTAACTGAAGGCGAGAACGGTCTTGCGGTAGTTCAATAAAGAATAGTACTGCGTAAGATGTAGCCATCTAAAATCCAGCCATTAATGAAAGTTCGGTCTAATGAAAGTGATTGATTGATTGATTGATTGATTGATTGATTGATTGATTGATTGATTGATTGATTGATTGATTGATTGATTGATTGATTGATTGTGGGGTTTAAAGGGGTCCTGAAATACCTTCCGCCGATGCATGGATGTACATGCACCCAAATAAAGCAATGTATTTGCAATCTCCTCCCGCAAGAATTTTGTTAAAGCGATGAGTATTAGCTGAGAAATCGTAAATCAAAAACCGCGCATTATCGTCGCTCCGAGTTTCCTCCTCCTTTCGACTTACTCTCCGCTGTTGACGGCGCGCGAGCCTTGCCTCCCATGATGCTGCGCTCCGCAGCGGTGACGTACTTCCGCTATTGCGCTGCTCAGACTGTCGTCTGCTACGGGCAAGCTTTGTTGACACCATGAATCCCGCACGCACTCCGCTCAAGGCTGGAAAAGCGAACGAAAAATCTGGCCGCATGTATGCGGCGGCCTGGCCTTGCCCTTTCGCGGTGTACGTTGCTGGCGGCACATGACTTTTTATCGGCGGCGAACTCGCAACCGCATGGGGAGGGTCGTGCGCTCGTTCCCTTGATGCACCGCGCACTGTTTATCCGAAAAGCGCCGTATCAGATGTGGCCCCGCTGGTGCCGGGTCTTATTTTGCGGCGGTGGTAATTCCTGCCGGCGGCATGTGAAAAACTAACCTCGTGGTTACGTACAACGCGTCAGTGCCTAACATTAGGAACATTTTAAGTAAACACTACAATATTCTCAAGCAGAGTGATCGGCTGCAAGAAATTTTTCCCGTACCGCCACGAGTAGTATACCGCAGAGCTAGAAACCTTCGTGATATTTTAACTTCATCAAAAACCCCACGTGTCGCTCCATCTGGGTGCCATACTTGCAACAAGCCCCGTTGCAAGGTTTGCGCACACATGACTACTACCCGATCGGTTACCAGTTCAGCCTCGAAGTACTGCCTAAAAAAAAACCGGCGATGCAACATCGTTGAAAGAGATGTTACAAACAGCCCGGTTTGTATTTCGCGCGTTCGTTTTTCGCACTGCCATGATAGTAGTTTGCGTCGCGTCTGACAGATGGCGCCACCAGTACAAGGCGCGCGCGCCGCTCGTGGTACCTTGCTCTCGGTGGTTGCGCTCAATCTCTGCAAGAGGTAGCGTCAACATCCCCCTCGCGAGGGGCACGATCAAATGCAGAGCATTTCCGGGGGCGCACGACGTTAAGTAGTTTGCGTTAAGTTAATGTTGTTGCACTTGTGGCAACTGCTGACGAGAGAGCGCTCGTCAGCAGTAATTTGAATGAGTCAAGGATATAAGGCGCGTCCGTAGCCTCCCAATCTGCGTCAGCTTTGTGGCGCAGTGGGTTAAGCACCATGTACATTGAATTCCGCCCGCAGGGTCGAGGGATCGAAACCTGGCGCCGGCAGTTCTTTTTCTTATATATAGTACAGTGGGGTGCGGTGCGGACTACGGACGCCAACGCGGGTAACATCGTGAGTTACTGAAATGCTCTGCATTTAAAAAGACATTTTGAACCAATACAGAACCCGTGCACAAAACGCTTCAATCATGTGACCAGTTCAGCTTGGGGCGACGCGTGGTGGAGAGCGGCAACGTTGGCAAAACATTCTCCGCCGCGGCTCTGAGCTTTCTAGCGCTGGAGCGAGCGCCATTTCTTTGACAATCTCAAACATCGGTTGTCTTGTCAACAAGGCACAAACCGCGACGTTGTGCTTCTGCGGGTGGATAGTTCTTCCCATGGTCTGGATAACCTTTCTCGAGTGACGTACCACTCAACCTCGCATGGCGTATGTGCAGTGTGCGTGGCTAAAAGCCATCGGCTTGTGCGCCAGAGTTAAGTGACTTGCTGTTCGTCCCCGCAAACCGCGCGCGAGGTGAGTACCGAATTTACGACGGGCAGGAGGCAACCCATCCTCTGTCAATCGTGGTTCAGACTTTCAACGCATGTTGTGACGTTGTATTCGTTAGAAACGCATCTCTGGATTGTTTTGAAGCTGAATAAAATGTATGCGTCAAACCCGGGCATTCGGCTCAGGGCGTTCTCTGCGATTGCACGAAAGAAGTGCCACGGGGCTTGAACGCTTTCTTTATGGAACGTACTCAGGTAAGAGAATATCCATGTCGTGTTATGGCCGTGTTGCATTCAATACAAACGGTTAAACGTTTGTTTTACACTTGTTTCGGTTGTCGTAAAATGCCAAAGCACTCCGGCACTCCGCTGGCAGATCAGCCGGCGAGCCGACGCTGAGCAGACCACTCATCTCTTTGCCGGAAGTGCGTGAAAAAGCCGCCCAATAGCAGGATGTCTAGCTCATGACGAACATCTGGGAATCGATGATGTAGACATGTGAAGATGGCGGCGTCCAAAAACACGAAGGAAAGGGTGAGAAAAAAACGACAAACTTTGCAACAAAAGTGTGAGCTTTCCGCTGCGCGTAGAAGAGTAATACTTGGCCCAGAGGACGTTGACGACCCAATCTAACGGTTGCGCTAGTTCATTTAGTGTGCTCAAAATGCCTTTCAGGGCCCCTTTAACGCGCCGACGCAACGCAGGCGATGAGGCGCGCCGTAGTGGAGGGCTCCGGATTAATTTTGACCACCTGGGGATCTTTAACGTGCGCCGAAATCTCGTACACACGGGCGTTTTTGCTTTTCGCCTCCATCAGAAAAGCGGCCGCCGCGGCCGGGAATCGAACCCGCGACCTCGTGCTCAGCAGCGCAACGCCTTAGCCACTGAACCACCGCGGCGGGTCATCTGATGAAAGTGTCTAATAACACTACACTGCTACGGAAAAGCTGCAGGCAAGTCTACAATTTTTTTGTTGAAAAGGTTCATTATTGTATTGTTTATTTTAATCTTGTCAATTTTATTCTTGATTTTGTTCATTAAGGCGACCGCCACCACTTTTTGCTCCGACGAGGGAATATAGTGGAGGCACTCTTCGTCGCCTTTTTCAAAACTGGACAAAAGACAGCGGGAATTTAGTCAAGCCATCACTTTCGTGCGGACAGCAGCGGCACAGGTGCTTGGTCTCCTGTTTCCTCGTCGCCACCCGCAGCGACAGTTTCGGCGCCTCTGACCTAAGCGACGGTGTCCTCATCACTGCACCACATACCCTTTCAGTAGCGTCCTCATTGGCGTAGTCCGCACAGAATGCGTATTCCATAGCGTGCACCATTGAAGTTTCCCTTTGTATTTTCTTCATTTTACCTTATTTCTCCGTTCGTTTCACCGTTTCGTAGGCGGCGATTCTCCGTGTTTAGGCAGCGGGTGCTTTTCTCTGACCGCTTGTCCGGCATCAAGCAGCCGGTGCGGTGGCGCGAAGTTCGAATTATTCGTGGCAGAACTATATTTGCCTTCTAATTAACGGTCTCTTTTATACACAAGCTTCTATGAAGGCTTGGCTGGACCAATTAGCACAGTTTGAATTGTCCGCAAGCTCTAAATATCGAAGCTCAAATCACCGATCTTTCACTCTATTTACAGTACCGTTACTAGCATTAAAGGGAAAATGAAGTGAATTTGTAAAGCTCCTGTTTTTGCTTGCACTGCGTAGACTGGCTCAAATCAACACAGATTTAATCGTTTATCTGGTTAAGTCAGTAATTATTTTTTAAAGCCTAAAGGAATAAAAACTACCATGCGCGGTCAGCAGCGGTCGCACCAACTAAAAGGCTGTGACGTCGGGAGGAGCTGCACCGTGATTGGACGATGTCCAAGATTAGCATGCAAACAAGTTTCGGTTTCGGTTCTGTAAAACAACATGCTTGACATCCAACGTTATCGTTAGATGGGCATTCTCGATATCTCAATAATCGTCGTACCGCACTTCTGCCATGTTGTCGGCTGTGAAATGCCTAAGATAAGCCTCCCAGGACGGCTTGGAATCGTAGCAATCACTAGCCGAGGCCTACGCAGTAGATGAACGCCTTTCGCGTCACCGCAGGCACTCCAATGCCATTCCCTTTTCCCCAATATTTGGAGCTTGCCTCACTCATGCCTATATCGTAAAAAGCGTGTTCGCACCAGGCCACGGATCTGCTGATTCGGAAACTCTGCCCACTGCCCGCAAGCAGTCGGTGCTTATGGAAACAGCACGCCAAAGAGAACTCACTAGCGCGTCAGTGTCGGTCTCCGTGTGTTCTGCGAACTCGCTCGTGGAGCAATGAACGTAACAGCGCAAATGCTTAATTTAGTATAGAAAACATTGGCCAAAAACAAAGGATCAACTTCAGAAAAAAAATTGCATCTTCCGGGATTCCAACTTGCGACTTGCAAAAAAAAACATTCCTAGCGCTCCTGACCACTCGGCCACAAGCCAACTTCTTTTCAACAATAACTTTATTTACAGAAATAAAAGTTAGTACAGTTTTCGTGGGGGCAACAGATATGACGTGAAAGTACAGGAGCACCTACAAGGCTTATTATTACACACACACACACACACACACACACACACACATATATATATATATATATATATATATATATTGTCACGGCCCTCTTGACATTTCACATGGCAATGCACTGGATCACCTGGTGGTCAATCCATCGTACATTTCATCTATGGGTACGTGCCGCATCAGTGGGTCGCGCAAGGCAAGCCGAAGCGAAGACGAAGAGGTCGAGCAGAGACGGACTGGCTCGAGCTACGCTGGTATCCTCGGCTTCGGACTATACGCCTCATTCTTTGAAAATAGATCGCTTTTAAGCACAGCGTGTAAATAGCCCGCATCTGCCTCGTAACATCTTTTTGGTGGAGGTTGCGGTTCCCGTCCCTGTGCCTGTCAACAGCGCAGCAACACCACACCACGGATCTTCGAAGTGGGCGACACATTCGTCGACGCACGATGCCTCCTGCCAACGAGACCGCACCCGTTGCGCCCCTCATCATCGTTTCTCAGCCCCGTGACCCAGGCTTTTTCACCGGTGAGGACGACACCGACGTTGAAGAATGGATTCGCATGTTCGAACGTGCCAGCGCCCATAACAGGTGGGATGGTACAATAATGCTGGCTAACCTACCTTACCATCTAAGAAACACAGCCAAATCCTGGTATGACACCAACGAGCATACGTTGACCAGCTGGGACGTTTGCAAAGAAAAGATGCGGAAAATATTTGGCAGCCCCGTGGGTCGCCAGCTCGCCGCACGTCAACAGCTCGCTTCGCGCGCCCAGTCCGCCACTGAATCCTATATCACGTATATACACGATGTTTTGGCCCTCTGCGCAAAGGTTGATCCCGAAATGTCGGAAGCCGACAAGGTAGGCCACATCCTTAAAGGCATTGCAGATGACGCCTTCCATCTGCTGATGTGTAAGGATGCCGCTACAATCGACGCCATTCTTAACGAATGCCGACGCTTCCAGGAGGCCAAATGCCGCCGCATTGCCCACCAGTTTACTCGGCTGCCTCACACGGCGGCAACGTCGTCGTGCCAAGATGTGTCGGTGCCACCACGCACAACACTGACGCCTAGCACGGAGGCCCAGACTGAGAGCCTGACGAAAATAGTACGCCGTGAGATCGAGGCTATGGCTCCAATCGCACAGCACTGCGCGCACGACCGGAACGGCCCCACGATTTCTCTCATCCAAGCCGTCGTTAGAGACGAGATCACGTCCCTGGGCCTTCACTCAGTTTGTGCCTTGGGACGCCAGGATCCCTGCGACGGCTTCCGTACCCCTTCGCCCCGTACTGATGTCCCGCCGCGCTACGATGTTCTCCCGCGCTACCGACGACGCAGTCCTGGTGAATGGAGAACAGCCGATGACCGCCCCATCTGTTTCAACTGCCATCGCGTTGGACACGTCGCCCGTTATTGCCGCAGCAGCTGGTCGCCATTTAGCCGTCAACGGTTTCCCGAGAACAGCTACTCCGACGACTACCCTCGACGTTTTCCGCCACGTTCTCAGCAGCCCTTCGCACCCGACAACACACGACGCAACCTATCTAGCCGCTCGCCGTCACCTCAGCGTCGCCAGTCGCGTTCGCCGCAGCCCCGCCGCCAGACTCCGCCGCCCACTTTCTCGGCCTCCCTCTCGGAAAACTAGCCAGTGCAGCTCCCGGAGGTGATGCTGCATTAACGACCCGGCCTGCAAATCCTCTGTTGACTTCGGTTTCAAGACCCAATTTGATAGATGTTCACGTTGACGGGGTTCGTGTTAGTGCTTTAGTCGACACAGGTGCCAGTATTTCAGTCATGAGTTCGAACCTTCGCCGCACTCTTCGGAAAGTTATGACGCCCGCGATATGCCGTGCTGTACGAGTCGCCAACGGAGGAACGACCACCGTAGCCGGAATGTGTACCGCCCGCGTCGCAATTGCCGGACACGACATCCCTTGTCTCGCCCGTCACCGATATACTCCTTGAACGCAACGTGACCCTTCCTTATACAGTCGTGACTGTCGCGAAGAACGAAATTGGCCTCCCATTTTTGAACTTCGGTTTCTCCACCCAAGTCCTTCCCCGTGGAATATCGCTTGCTACACTGATCCCCTTGGCTGAATGCGAAGTTTCCGTGGTGACAACTGACGACTCTGAATCCTCTACGGATAGCCAACGGGACATTTCACGAACTACCGCTGATTTTATGGACATGATAGCGTCGGACCTTCCACCTCCGGAAGCCCATCAGCTCCGTTGTCTCCTAGCGTCATATCGGGACATTTTCGACTTGGACAACCGTCCGTTGGGCCAGACTTCCCATGTGACACATCGCATAAACACTGGTGATGCGACCCCTATCCGCCGACGTCCATATCGTGTCTCCCACGCCGAACGTACCGTCATTCAGCAGGAAGTCGAGAAGATGTTGCGGAAAGATGTTATTGAGCAGTCTTCTAGTCCATGGGCGTCTCCAGTCGTGCTGGTCAAAAAGAAAGACGGCTCATGGCGATTCTGTGTTGATTACAGACATTTAAACAAAATAACCAAGAAGGACGTTTATCCACTTCCTCGAATTGACGACGCCCTCGACTGCTTGCATGGCGCGTCGTATTTCTCGTCCATTGACCTGAGATCAGGGTACTGGCAAATTGCAGTCGACGCCATGGACCGCGAAAAGACCGCTTTTGTAACACCAGACGGACTGTACCAATTTAAGGTCATGCCGTTCGGGCTCTGCAATGCGCCAGCCACATTCGAAAGGATGATGGACTCTCTTCTCCAGGGATTTAAATGGACGACATGCTTATGCTACCTGGATGACGTTATCGTCTTTTCTCCCACGTTTGAGACACACTTGCATCGCCTTTCCGACATCCTGGCAGTTTTTCGCAGAGCTGGACTTCAGCTAAATTCGTCAAAGTGCCACTTCGGTTGTCGCCAAATAAAGATCCTTGGGCACCTCGTCGACGCTACCGGAGTCCAACCTGACCCAGACAAAATACGAGCCGTAAAAGACTTCCCTGCTCCTCGATCGGTGAAAGAAGTTCGAAGCTTTGTGGGGCTCTGCTCCTACTTTCGGCGCTTCGTCAAGAACTTCGCTGAAATTGCCAGGCCCCTCACGGATCTGCTTCGGCACGATAACCCGTTTTCCTGGGGCCCTGAGCAAGCTTCCGCTTTTTCAACACTCGTCAGTCATCTCACTAATCCACCTATTCTGGCGCACTTTGACCCTTCCGCTCCGACCGAAGTCCACACGGACGCGAGTGGACACGGCATAGGTGCGTAACTGGTTCAGAAACACGCCGGTATCGAACGAGTGATAGCGTATGCCAGTCGCCTTTTGTCACCTTCCGAGAGGAACTACTCGATCACCGAGCGCGAATGTCTGGCTCTTGTATGGGCCGTGAACAAATTCCGCCCATATTTATACGGAAGGCCTTTTTCTGCGGTAACTGACCACCATGCCCTATGCTGGCTTGTTTCCTTGAAAGATCCCACTGGTCGTCTTGGTCGCTGGGCTTTACGCCTTCAGGAGTTTGACTACTCCGTGGCCTACAAGTCTGGTAGGCTCCACAGCGACGCCGACTGCCTGTCGCGTCAACCAGTCGACCAACCTGATACAGCTGACAACGACCTTGATTCCTGTGTCCTTGCACTAACTGACTTTCTCAACATCGCCGAACACCAGCGTCGCGACCAATCATTGCAGTCGATCATTGCACGTCTCACCACCATGCCGTCAGACCCTGCATTGAACGCGTTTTTGCTCCGCGACGGCGTGCTGTTCCGCCGGAACTTTCGCGCAGACGGCCCTGACGAGCTTCTCGTTGTTCCTGAACACCTCCGATCTGACGTCCTCTATCAGCTGCACGACGAGCCGACGGCTGGCCACCTTGGCGTCGCACGAACTTACGACCGTGTACGTAAGCGATTTTACTGGCCCGGACTCTACCGATCAGTCCGTCGCTACGTAACGGCATGTGACCTGTGCCAGCGTCGGAAAACCCCTTCTTTGGGCCCAGCCGGACTGCTCCAACCGATAGAGATTCCTTCCGAACCTTTTTTTCGGGTCGGTTTGGACCTGCTAGGCCCTTTTCCTCTCTCTCGTTCGGGAAATCGCTGGATCGCTGTTGCGACCGATTACGCGACCCGCTACGCTATTACGCGTGCTCTCCCCACCAGTTGTGCCACCGACGTTGCTGATTTCTTGCTTCACAACGTCATCCTACAACACGGTGCTCCCCGTCAGCTCCTTACCGACCGTGGCCGGTACTTCCTGTCTCGGGTTGTTGACGACCTCCTCCGCTCTTGCCACACGAAGCACAAGCTGACCACCGCCTACCATCCCCAGACTAATGGCTTGACTGAAAGGCTTAACAAGACCATCACCGACATGCTCGCGATGTACGTTTCCGCGGACCATCTGGATTGGGACGTCACTTTGCCGTATGTTACATTCGCATACAACTCATCCCGCCATGACACCGCCGGTTATTCACCATTCTTTCTTCTCTACGGCCGTGAACCCTCTCTTCCCTTAGATACCCTACTTCCTGATGCGACACCTCTGACTACCGAATATGCCCGCGATGCTGTCGCTCACGCTGATGTCGCCCGCCAGGTTGCCCGTGCCAAGCTTGCGGCTTCCCAGTCTTCCCAGAAACACCGCTATGACGAGCAACACCGCACCGCCCACTTTACGCCCGGCTCCTTGGTTCTTGTCAGCACCCCTTGCCGCCGCATTGGTCTCTCCGAGAAACTGCTGCCTCGCTTCAAAGGCCCCTATCGGATTAAGCGTATGGTCACACCTGTGACGTACGAAATTGTTCCCGCCGCTCCTTCCTCACCGTCACTGGACCCATCAGCTCAACTCGTCCACGTCGGCCGCCTCAAGGCGTATTACTCAGCGGCCCCACCTGTTCCCTGACCCTCGATTTCAATAAGCACCGAGACGGCGCTTCTCCGCCGGAGGGGGGTCATGTCACGGCCCTCTTGACATTTCACATGGCAATGCACTGGATCACCTGGTGGTCAATCCATCGTACATTTCATCTATGGGTACGTGCCGCATCAGTGGGTCGCGCAAGGCAAGCCGAAGCGAAGACGAAGAGGTCGAGCAGAGACGGACTGGCTCGAGCTACGCTGGTATCCTCGGCTTCGGACTATACGCCTCATTCTTTGAAAATAGATCGCTTTTAAGCACAGCGTGTAAATAGCCCGCATCTGCCTCGTAACATATATATATATATATATATATATATATATATATATATATATATATATATATATATATATATATATATATATATATATATATATATACACACAAAAATTGTTCCGACCACGGTAAAAAAAAGGAACAGATTGAATAACGTTTCTGCCGAGGGACCGGACTTCGTCAGATAGAGTGATGGCATTTGTCGTACTGCTTATATATGTTTCCGAACTACAAATCAGCTACAGCAGTTGAATGGGGAAAGGGAAGAAAATGATAGAGGCAAACACGAGATACAGGCGCTTGTCTAAGCATTACATAGACGCTATGGTGCCCAGATTTATCAATAAACGTTTTCTGCACGATGTCTGTGCTTATACAAAAGCAAGGCTATCTTTACAAGGTTGTCTCTATAAACACGAAGAACACGAGTAACGACCCTTAACAGCGATAACATGAACAATTGCCTATGAATATTCAGTTCAACAGCAGAACACAGTGTTATCACATTACTGCGTGCTCAGGCAGCTTAATTTCCCCGGACTTTCGTTCAAACCAGATGCTAAGGTGTTAAATTTGTAAATTAGGAATGACTCGCGAACTTCTCTATCATGGTGGGTACGAAAACCAGACTGAAGGATGGTGGCTTTGATATGATCAAAGGAATGGCCTGTAACGTTCACGTGTTTGGATAGCGGAAGATGCGGAAGGGAGGTTACATGTACCCTGTGGTTATTGAAACGCAATCTAAACGATAGCGCCGTTTGACCAATATATTGCAGGTTGCAAAGAGAACATTCTAGCAGATAGATTACGTTTTCACTGCCACAGCAAAGATAGCTATTTATTTTTAGGCAGTACTTCGAGGCTGAACTGGTAACCGATCGGGTAGTAGTCATGTATGCGCAAACCTTGCAACGGGGCTTGTTGCAAGGATGGCACCCAGATGGAGCGACACGTGTGGTTTTTGATGAAGTTAAAATATCACGAAGGTTTCTAGCTCTGCGGTATACTACTCGTGGCGGTTCGGGAAAAATTCCCCGCATTTCCCCGAGGGGAAGAATGTGAAAGTGCGAATGCACGAGTTGAATTTGCGCGGTTCGGTAATGTTCGCGAAAGAGAGATCACACACACACACACAACTACAAAGAAAGAAAGATGCCTTTATTCACAGACACCTATTTGTGTTGTCGTTCTACTTGATTGCTAGAGCGGATCTCAGCTTTGAAATTTCGTGTCAGTACTCCTTTAAGCGGGTGCATTAGCCCTTCTCACGCCCGATTCCTGGCCAATCCCCCACGTGGGTATGTGCCATGTCAGCGGCCAGGCAGCGCGCGCCCATCTCCCCCCGTTGCCAAGGAAGACGAGGAGATTCCTGGCCAATCCCCCACGTGGGTATGTGCCATGTCAGCGGCCAGCAGCGCGCCCATCTCCCACCGTTGCCAAGGAAGACGAGGAGATTCCTGGCCAATCCCCCACGTGGGTATGTGCCATGTCAGCGGCCAGGCAGCGCGCGCCCATCTCCCCCCGTTGCCAAGGAAGACGAGGAGCGCGCGCACCCGCAGCTGTTGCTATGCGGACGGCGGCGGACGCTTCAGGCTCGCTTAAGAAGTGCATTCGCACTTAAATTTCTTGCAGCCGATCACTCTGCTTGAGAATATTGTAGTGTTTACTTAAAATGTTCCTAATGTTAGGCACTGACACGTTGTACGTAACCACGAGGTTAGTTTTGTCGGGGGGTGAAGGCCGCGCTTGAATATCGAGGAGGTCATTACGGTCAAGAGCATCGGCGCGCCTAAATGCGTCGTCAAGAATTTCGACAGGGTACTTTTGTTTAGTGAGGGCGTCGCGAAGTTGTAGGCAGTTGGACTCGAAGTCAGACTGCTTAGAACAAACTCTTTTGAGACGGATGGCTTGACTATACGGGATACTAGTTTTGCAATGGTTAGGGTGGCTACAGTCAAAATGGAGGTACTGTTGCCTGTCGGCTGGCTTGCGGTAAATTTTAGTCCCGATTTCACCGTTATCTACAGTCAAAGTAACGTCAAGAAAATTGATGGTTACCACCCCCAAACACAGGAAACAAAAATACCTTAACATAAATACCCTAGGAAGTGGAGGGGAAAATCGCCCCGCTGGTAGCGTAGTGGTTATCGCACCAGACCGGTATTCTGGAGGTCGCGGGTTCGGATCCCACCTGGCGGGCATTTTTTCTCCCGTTTCTTCCTTTCTTTCCAAATTCGTTATCTGTTTCAATTACCTACCTCATCCTCCCCTTTGCTTTCCGAGGTTTTCTTGACTACCAACTCTTATTTCTGTGTTATATATATATATATATATATATATATATATATATATATATATATATATACATATATTGCAGAAAAATATTTCTTGGACACCACACGTCGAAAAAAGAAAAGGTTTAACGTTTCGGCCGAGGGACCGGCCTTCGTCAGAATAACAGCAGTGGCTGTAGTCACACAGCATATAAAGGTGATCGTTCCAAGGTGGTGACGTGATGGGATGACAAAGTAAGTGAGCAATTCAAATGCAATATACCGAGGCCGCATGCGACATTCTTTTCGGATGAATACAACATAATAAGTCCGGCACGTGCGGTATATTTCTTTTTTCTGCTATATATATATATATATATATATATATATATATATATATATATATATATATATACAGAAACATAGGTCGGCAGTCTATAACGCCAAAGGAGGCATAGGGGTGTGGTTAGGCTCTATTTTTTTACTACGGTTATTGAAATTAAGATTTTTTTTAATATAAGGAAGAAAGAAAGAAAGAAAAACACGCGCCCAGAGTGGGGACCGAACCCACGCCTTTCGATTAGATCTCGAATGCCTTACCAATTCGGCTATCTGGGCGACTGTGTTCTCCTTCACTTTCTGGGCTATTTATATTTACTAGAAGTGTATCTGACGCTTGAGGGTGGTAGCCATATATATATATATATAAATTATATAGTCGAGAAAATTGTTGACTAACGATTAAAAACAAAAACAGTGGTTTACTGACGTTTCGACTGGAAGACCAGTGTTCATATAAGGACTACACCTCCTTTCTCCAGATTCCGAAACAGTTTGGACCGACGCATAGGTTCATATGTTGAACGCCAGAGGAAGACGGCCCGTAACCGGTGTCGTACAGCAGGGCGGGTACACGACGGCACATTGCAGACGTGTGCCATGGAGAAAAAGGCGGTGTGTCTCGTCCTCCATGACTTAAGTTTTCTCTCAGCGGTCGCCAGTTTCCCCCGCCATATTGCCACGCACGCCCCACTCAGGTCGAGATTTACGCCGAGCTAGCTCCCCAAACTATCCAACGCTGCCCCGGGTGGGGAAATGCAAGGTATATATTGTATAGCCAGTTTACATTTTCATTTACATTTAGCATTTCAAGCAGCTTAGATTTCTTGTATGGCGCTCATTCAGTAGTCGTCTCCCAAATTTCCACAATATCTCATGTCTACCGGCTGCATTCGTTAGACGGAAAAAGCGTTCGCAAATGCGTTGTCGTGCTTCTGACGGCTGTGATAGTTCACCAAGCCCACAAAAGTGGTTACCGAACCTTGGTTTTACGCTGCACGATAGAATTTGCGGTTGATTTCAATTCTTTAGTACTTATATTAACTTCGCTAACTCTTCTCTTCTGACTTTTCAATGGGCCTTAGATTTTCCCACTAGCGTACCAGTCAGCGAAGCGTCGCATGTGCGCTTGTGCAGCACCTGTGTGGAGCGACCTGGAGCGACCAGTATACAAACTGTCAAACTAAAGGCTCATTCTTCCATTCCCAAACGTGTCGTGGCTTAGCTTCAACTGAGCGAACGAATTGCGACGACCCGTCGGCGGCCGGCGGACTAAACACTAGGCCGACACACTCTGTCGGAGGGTCGGCGAGCCTGTAGTAGCGCAGTCAAGCCAAGTGACCTTTTTTGACGTCATACGAAATGCCACAAAAAATGGGCGAGGATGCAAAGATGAGGACAGCATTTTCGAATTGATTTTTCTAGTAAATGAACCCGTTGTTACGAATCGGCCAGCGCCACCGTACTTTCCCGCATCACTCCTCGGCTGTGCGGCGAAGCCACTGCGTGCGCCTTTCTGCCGTCAGGCGCCACCATGTTGGTGACAAGTTTCGACAAGCCGAGGCAGACGCTTCACTTTCGGCGCATTTCGAAACTTCGGCGGCTGCCGGCGAGGCTCGTCTCAACGCTCTTCAAAGACACAGAGGCCCCGCGAACTCAGCGGAGTCCTCCTCTCTTCCCTCTCTCGGACTCAACGTGCGCCGAGGCTACCAACGGCTTACGAACTCTGGAAAGAGCGTTATGTGTGTCTGTGACGTTCGTGGCGTGTGGCCGCTTGTTGGCGTTTGACCGTTACCGCTTTTGGGTATAAATAGACCCCCGCAAGCGCTGTAAACCATACCTGTTAGAGCAGCGAATCGATGCTGTCGCTCTGCTCGAGTCCTGTATTGTAACCTCGCTCGTCGGGGCATTGTTCTTTGGCTACGGCTCACCTCTCGCTATGAAGTAAACAGTTACGTTAGCCTACGGCTTCTGGACTTCTTCACGGCTGCAACAGCGGCTGGCCGCTCGCATCATACACGCTACCACTCGTATGTCGGAGGCCACGGAGCTCGGATCGGGTGCCCCCACTCGGTCGCAACACCGTGTAAACGCAGCGAGAGTGGTCGAAACATGGCCTACAGACTCCAACAATTTGGTCTCGTAATCCGCAATGTTTACAAATCACTTCAGTGTTCCTTTAAAACTTTCGAGCAAGCCAACGCGACATGGACCCGCGGGCTGTCCCTTAGAAAGTTTTCGTTTTAAAAAAATGTGCAGAATCTCAGAGAACTGTCTCCTAACGCGCAGCATTCTTACACTACTGGTTGTCATAATTGTGTTTCATTTGCCGATTTCACTGTGATGTAGCCAAATACGTCGGGCGTCGTGATTGATTTAAACTTTTCGCCAGTGATGTATACATTTACACTGTAATAACGGTAATATGTGTTAACTCCGCCAATCATGAATTTTTTCGCAAATGCAGGGTCGGTTCGCATGGCTGGTCGGTTTTTACGATTTTTTAACAGTGGAGCTGTTTTTATTGGCTGTAAGTTCGGTGTTGCAGAAAACTACCCGAGAGGATCGCTATCGCGCAGCTGTCGTGTCGCACAGCTGTCGCAATACCCGCTAGACAATGAAAATACACGTGCAGCGCACTCTAGAGGAGCGTTTCGCCGTAATCGTCGCAATAACTGCTCAGAAGTTCAGAACGAGAACGCCACCCCATAGCGTGCGTTCCTCGGTTTGTTCGTGGAAAGAGCCACGGCGTAATGGTCGCTACATCTGCTCGAATAATAAGTCACGTCATAACGGGCGCCGCTCGGTTCGATCGTATAAGAGCCAGTCTTCGTGTCGTCGTGCACATGCGTTCAGTATCGTAGAAGTACCCTTCGCGTTGCAGCGTCTGCGCAGTGACCTTGCACCAACCACTCTAGAAGACGACGACGTCTTCGACGCATACGATGACGATGACGAACTTCTATGGAATAAACATTTAAACTTACCTATGTGTACGTCAAAACTAACTTACACCTTCATCATTCAAGTCTTGCGCGTGAGTGCAAGCTGCCCCAATTTTTTTTTTTTTTTGCTCGTGTTTTCGCCGTTTCTTTTCTGAAAATATTTTTCGTCTCTCTTTTTTAACGGATTGTATACAAAGCATACTTTTGATGTCGTAAGTTCACAGCTAATTTATAACTTACATATTCTCGTATTATTTGTTTTTTATTTCAGTTCCGTTCGATCATGCTATTGTCTCCATTTACGCTATTATAACGATTATACGCGTTAGCTTCGCCATTTACGCATTTTTGAGCATTTTTGTGCAAATACCGGGCGTGACGTGGTTGGTTCATTTTCACGTCTCTTTATTCTTGTTTCTGTAGTTCTTTTCAGCGCTTTTTTTATATTCGTGGTAGATTTTGGGGGGAAAGTCCTACGAGATTCATATTCTTGGTTTGGTGAGTTCCCTATTATAACAAATACTTGCCAATACATTCATAGAGACGAGTTGGATGCTGGAGCAGTGAAAGATATCAAAACTGAGAGATAGAGGACACACAGGGCTGGCGCTAGTCCCGTGTGTACTCCTCCTTAAGTCTCGTCTTCAGTGTGGCCATGAAGAAAAGTTCGGTTTTTTGTCCCTAAAAAAACAATACCACTTTTATCGCTGACTTAAACAAATCATTGAGAGATTAGTGAGAACATATTCAGCAGTGGCAAATCCCCGGTCACTTAGCAACAATTTTTCTATGACGTCACAAAATTTCGTTTGTGCGATTGAGGGCTGCAGACCTAAGCCACCCCCAAAAACATAACTGGGGCGTCGTAGTGGGGGCTCTAGTGTAATTTGATCGTAGCACTTGTATGATAACAGAAATTACAAAAATGTTTTATTTCCCGCCCATAACAGGTCCCTCCTGCCCATGTTACATTCCTATAACGCAAAATTTTAAAGTGTTTCAATGTTTCTTCTGATTTTTTTGTGTTTAAAATGTCTTTATGGAATAGAATAGACCTGAGTGAGCTACCAAAGTCGAGTTGGCTCAAAATGAGCAAAGTGGTCTTTTGTCTTCAGGGCCCCTTTAACTCACAGTTTGACTCTGTTTCAGTTTTATTCTTTTTTTTTTCTTTTCTAGATACATGATGTCGCCTATGACAGGTTTATTGACACAGTAAACACATTTCAAGAGGCCAACTTTTCATTTAGTTAAATGAAGAAAGGCAACTTCGCAAAGCTCGAAAGCCGCGGCTTAATCCATCCCCAAGATAGAAATGGTTTCACACGCTGGCGTACAACTGTTTTCGGCGCTGGAGTGTCTGAGACAGCGATGGATTGAATAATGGTTTACACTTACAGAGCCATGAATCAATCCCCGATTCAGGTATTCAGCATTCGGCCGGTTGTTAAGCAGTCGACTGGTTCTGCTTAAAAGTCACATTTAGAGCATAACGATATCACTGGCCAGTCAAACACACACATTAGCTGCTATTGCCAACAAAAATTGAGCCAGTTTGCATACTCATTCACGTTTATTAGAAATTCGGCTTTCATTCACATGTTCAAGTACTTACCGCAAGTCCGCAGACTGCACGTGGCTTTTTTGTCAAAACAGCAAGTGTCACCGTAAGTTTTTAAACGCGTCAGTGTTTTGTCACGTGTAAAGAGTAGGTGTTTTGATACGTCTCGCCCTAGGCACATATTGTGTATTTGCTTTTATCTAATCTTGTCTTTTTCACTTAAATTATGACTCAGCTGACACTGCTGTCACTCTTTTGGATTCCGGGCCCCTCTCAAGCTGGATACATAGTTTTCAGCCCCAGCCCTTCCTCCCAAACTAAAATAACAAAATTGATTGATTGATTGATTGATTGATTGATTGATTAATTGATTGATTGATTGATTGATTGATTGATTGATTGATTGATTGATTGATTGATTGATTGATTGATTGATTGATTTATTTATTTATTTATTTATTTATTTATTTATTTATTTATTTATTTATTGATACTTTGTGAATTTACTTGCTGCGACTAAGTTGAGAAGTACCAGAATTTTCGAGTACTTGTTCGGGGAGATTCGCAAAAGAAGTGGTAGTTGAAGCGCAGTAGGTGGATCAGCTACCCGCCACGGCGGCTCAGTGGCTAAGGATTTGCGCTGCTGAGCAAGAGGTCGCGGGTTCGATTGCTGGCCGCGGCAGCCGCTTTTCTGATGGAGGCGAAAAGCAAAAACGCCCGTGTGTTCGAGATTTCGGCACACGTTAAATATCCCGAGGTGGTCAAAATTAACCCGGATATCTCCACTACGGCGCGCCTCATCGCCTGGGTCGCGTCGGCGCGTTAAACCCTACAATCAATCAATCAATCGATCAAGCAAGCAATCAATCAATCAATCAATCAGTCAGTCACCCAATCAATCAGGTGGATTAGCTACACTTTCACAGGGAATCGATCAGTGTGCAAACGACCAAGAAGAAAAACTCGGCCTGTAAAACGAAACGCCTACCCTCTTCTGCCCCCGTTCCTTTTATCATCAAAACTGCCGTAACTGCTCGAATTTGTGCCCGGCCTGATAGCAAATCTTACGTTAAAAGCACACTGAAAATTTATTTACTCGCGTAAAAACTCGACAGGAAGTTCTGACTGTGGTTAATTTTGCCCAGCCTGCTGATCTTAATTTTTCTGGCAAACGTCCCTCTCCTTCGCTCATAAATGTAGTCCACGAACAAAACTGGAACATTTCCCATACCAAAAAAAAAAGCTTGGGCGTGCATTCGACCTATACCGATGGTCTTTTGACGCGGACTGCACTAGAAAATTGTTATGAGAATGGTGCTTACCGACGGGTACGGGCCCGGACTCTTCTGTTGTGCTACCTGAAACAAATAAAGTCACAAAGACAAGCTTTTTCCTGTTTTTCCCGACAACCATCGGAAAAAAATGTGTCAATAAGGGCAGACCTTCGCCTGATATCGTATATTACAAACCGTCATTTATTATATTCCAGAAGAAAGTGGTCGCGTCGATGGAAACTGTAACTGGTTGCGCCGTAAGGAAAGTGCGCGAAATAACGAGACGCAAAGTAGGAGACACAGAAACAGCGCTGTGTGTGTGTGTGTGTCCCCAACTCTCCATCCCGTTAGTTCGCACTCTTTCCAACAATGTACCAACCATTCCACTTGCTGCAGAAAGATAGCATACTGCAAGCAGTCATTCCCTCATTTTACTCCCACTGTTCTCGTGCACTGTTGTCGTCTGAGTAGATCTGTTTCTACACTTCCGTCTTTTGTTTTTAGGTTTTATCGTTTTCTGCCGCGCAAGCGCAGATTGTCGCTCTTGTGTGTATATTTAGGTGTATTCCGTTTCAGTCATCTTTTTTAATAAACAGTTGCAAGTTTGCCCCTCGTCCCAGTCCTGTTAGCGTCCTATTTGTCTTTGTATACGTAGCGCAATTCAATATGAAACATCACCAACTAGCACCACTCTACGTCCTTTCGAATCCTATTCTAAGCTGTATACTGGTTCGTAGAAATCGCTTCTGTTGAAGTGCTACATAATTAGCATTCCTTTCAAAGGAAGGAACTCCTCGTCATGATCCTTTTTTTTTTCATCTTCATACAGCTGATCAGCTTCACTTAACGGTTATAGGATCCAAAACGAGCCATGGGATATTTAACATTTCATCCAGAGCAAAAAGTTGGGCTCGGCCGATAACTAAGCAATACGAGGGCGGAGTGGGGCTACAGAACGACAGGTGCAGTAGTAAAAAGCGATTTGTGTTGTAAGTGTCGTTTTGTAGCACTGTCCTGCTTCGTGTTCGATAGCGCTTCATTTACTGCTCAAGATTTGGGTGAAGTCAATGATCAGATCGAGCCGTGCGCTTTAGAGGGGGTTAATACGCCTAAAAATGAGCTACAGCTCGCAAACATGACGAAGGCGCTGGCGAAATGCCAATTAACCTTTCATGTCACCCGTTTTTTAAATTGCGCCTTAAGTATTCTTTTCACATTTACCCTTATTTCTTGTTTGCAACGCTAGGTTAGCCTGACATTGCACTGTGGGACAACGTTACAAGGAAAGGCATATTTAAGAACTAAATTCAGATATTTCTTTAAAATTCGCGCGTGTATCTCAGTATTCTTCTGTTCAGGTTGGGGCAATTTTCTCGTACTGCCATCGACTCGTTGTTATAAAAACTGCGTGCAGCTTAGCAGACGCCTGCTATGTATAGCAGCCGAGCTCTATAAATACACTCATTTACATCTGTTATAGTTTTGGTTATCTTTTGGTGGTGATTATCCGATTTGCCGGTTCGCAGGTTAGCACACATTGTGTGATGTGTACACTTGAATTTCGCGCCTAATCCTTCGATACACCTGCCAAGGTTTTCAGGGGAGCCTGTTAACAGAAGTGACACGCTCATTTCAGAAATCAGTTCCTCACTATGCGATTCAGCATTGAACATAGGCAGAACATGCGATTTCCGTCATATTAGTCAATCCTTCCCTGCCGCCCGCCTCCAAGTGCGGTCCACATAGGAAGGTCGTACTCCCAGACATCCGACGGCGCACACATCACAGACACTTGGAACACGCCCATGCTACCCTCCAACCTATAGAAGCCCACCGGGCGATCATCAAGCCAGCTCAGGCAGCAGATCCCAAAGGATACTGGCCGACTTTTAGCAAGGCTTCTTTTTAAACCTCAATGATTGATACTGAATACAAGTTTTACATCATCCATCATCATCCCGTAAAATACACAGCACAGCAAGTATGTCTGACACGAGTTTCACTAAAGGCGACTCTGAATTACTATCAGCGGCTGTGTGTTCCATGCATTGCCCTTGGATTTTGAGAGAGAGAGAGAGAGAAAAATATCTTTATTTGCCTTTCTATAAAGGCTTCTGCATTGCTGGGGGAAGGAGCTGCTGTTACCAGTCGCCCCCAAGAACTGCCTCAATGTGTTGGAGGAGGGCCTCCCAGTGCTCTTCTTCTGTCAGTCGTAGTGAGGAGGTGGTCAATTGTCGGACTGATAGTGCGTACCTTGGATTTTGAATGCCATACAAAGTGGACTACGAAGGCATTTGTACGCCTTGGCGCCGGGCGTATTTCTCTATAGTATCATACATTTTATTCATGAGTTCAGCGTAATTTATGTGTCTAAAACGCACGCGTCTTATGAGCCACAGGACAAAATAAGAAGTAAATCAGCAACAGCGAATCAATTCGGCGACAGAACGCTCACCCACCCGGAGGAGTTCTTTAACCTAGTCTGCGGTTTTTAACCGGTTTTTCATCTTCAAGTTAATTATTCAATTATGCAAGTTAATTATTCAAATCAGAACTGAGACATTTTTCACAGATGAAAGCACTCCCTCCTTACGTTCTTGGGAAGCGCGAGAAGCCTTGTTACCTAAATTTGGAGTCGAATATCAGTTCACAAGCTAGCTTACTTTACAGGCCTTCTGGCAGCACCGTGCCAACAAATACATCGTTAATAAAATGAAATAAATTTAAAGTTTATTAACACGTTGGAAACAATGTTGTGGTCTCTCTTGCAAAAAGTTGTATCAACAGCTTGACGACGTCACCGAGCCGTGGTACATGAGTAAACAGCACATGACGGCACTTTGAACTTCTCGTAAAAGTTTCAGTACAATAGAAAAAGTTTAATGCAAACATTTGACAGAGATCTGTGTGGTTGGGAAGTTACAAATGAGAAATATAATTACACTCCAACCAATCGCACGGAGAATGGAGAACCCGACGTTTCGGGTCCGGCTCGGCTCCATCCTCAGGTGTGACTGGAGCCACACCGCAGCGGCGCGCAGTTGCTCTCTCATAAAGCCCATCGCTGCGGCGCGCGGCCCTTGCGTGTACAGAGACGGAAGAGCTCCATGCGAGCAATTAAGGCTCTGTGGGCTTTGCTGGATATGCCGTGACCCAAGTAAAAGCCTCTTCTTCCAGTTCGTTTCCTCCTCTGGGATGGCCGTTCCGGCGAAGTCAATTTTGTGGTCCGCCGCCTCGCAGTGCTAGGCGCAAGCACTGCGTTCTCTGTTCTGTTTGCGGTCGTCATTTTAACAGCGGCGCTGTTTATGCTCGTACTTGGTCCGGTGGCATTAGCAAAAAAAATACCAAGACACAAAACTGCTCCGCTTGTAAAGTGTGCACCACCGCAGATAGGATGGTCTAACAGTGAAGCCGGCTTTCGCTGAGCACAAGGGGCACATGCGCATGCGCACCCCTTACCATACCATTCTAAAGGTGGTAGTCTTTTTTGGCAACTAAAACGAAAAAAAAATGGCTCAGCTTGCACTAGTGCTGCAAGGCTGAAGAAACCGTGAGGCTGAGGGTCGACCTAGCTTCTTCCCCCTTGGGATCGGCCTTCAGTGTGGGGGACACACAGGAACAGCCTTCTAATATCCGGCTAAACTTGGCCTCACCCCTCTACACTTACCCTAGCCTAAAAAGAACAACGCAAAATCTAACGAAACTTAGCAAAGCCTAGAAAAACCTAGCAAATCTTAGCAAAACGATAATTAGGTCGACTTTCAGCTCCGCTGTTTCCCAAGCCTTGTACCGCTAGTGCAAGCTGAGCCTGTTTCTTTGTGCTGCCTAATCCTGTTAGGTAGATTTTTGGTTTCATAAATATATGACGACTCGGCGTACTGAAGGCAGTAAACCACTCCGAACGCTTTGTCCATTGTCTCACGGTCTTTAGGGCGGGAAAGCAGGTGGCCTTAGTCCTCGGAGGCTTGTGCACGACTTCCCCGCCCTAAAAATCGTGTTAATATTAATTATTACAATGTACAGTATGCTAATTCGTTCCAAGCTCGAGTGTAACCCATCAGCGTGGGATGGGATCCAAGTTACGATACTTTAACATAATCACTAGAAATGGTACAAAATAACTCCGTTCGTTTCCTTCTTTCAAACTATAATCGCACTGCTAGCATAACTACGATAAAATATAGCCTCAAACAGCCAACGTTTACTGCCAACGTTAAACGCCGAAAAATTTTTCATCTCTGTCTGTTCCATAACATATTTTATCAGCTACAACTACGCCATCAGCTTATTTTACCTCCACATTTTATCTCGTCCCGCTTGGATCATGCTAGTAAAATTGGAATACCATTTTCAAGAACAAATGCATTATTTAAGTCTTTTATACTTAGGGCTTCAGTTGAACGAAACCCTCTTCCTGGATCAACCGTTGCCATTATTGATCATGATTCATTGAACAACACAATAGATAACATTGTATAATTATAATTACAAGGTAGTTTTTATTTTTCCCGTAACATTTTATGCATATATTGTATAATTCGAAGCCATCTTGTTATCTTTCTACTTGTCTCAGTTTGTCTAATCTATGAATGAATATTTAGAAGCCCTTTTTGTAACCATTTTTGTTTACTGGTTTTATCCTTACTTTATTGTATTAACCACTGCCCTCTCCAATGCCTTTTGTTCCTAAGGGTACGTACATTAAATAATTAGGTAAGTATGTAAGTAAATAAATAAATAAACAAATGGATCAATAAATGTACATTGGGTACTGAATTACAATGCTACGCAGGCATAAATGTCACGCTCGCTATCACGTAACAATCAACTTAAGTGGTCGCTGAAACAGAGGTTGCCTAATTCGCCAAGTGTGAGCCTGTCAAATGGATTAAATGACGCGTTTTGTTGCATACATTTGGCACTCTGTATTTTAATGACTAAAAGGTGGTGTGTCCGGTGGCAAGGAACGACATATGGTTCTAATACTGGCATAAATATTCTAAAAAATATTCCTGAAGTGTGCATTTTCTAAAACGTCCCGCAGATTTAATAAAAAATCATGAGCCATTTCACTATGTGAAGGTGAATGACCAGCGAAGCTTTTTAGCACGCGACCTAGAGGTACGTGGCACAGAATTTAGGTGAAAGGTATCAGCAAATCTTATTTCTCTTAGGGTTGGTGGCAGTAATTACTGAAGAAACACTCCCATGCACGCACGCAGTTTTATTTCGACTCTTCTGATCTTAAAAATGGTGTCTAGGGTAATTTAATATACTCATACGGAATATCCAACTGTTGAGGCCTATGAGCTTCAGGTCTAAACCCTGTTCTGAACGGCGTGCGACCTTGGTAGTGACCCCTTCTAAATGGCACACACATAAACACGCTCGTTTTTAAGCGCCTCGCGATATAGATGGTATTCACTGAATAGTTTAGCTGTAAATTTATTCGCTTGCCAACGCTGGGAACGGCCACGGAAATGGCCGAAGCGCCGCGGACATGGCGCAGCTTGCGCCCCTGCGCCCGCACGCTGTAGAAAAAAAAAACACCGGCTTGCGTCGTCTGCTCCTGCTCCATTTCAACCCGATTGTCAATGGTGATATCAACAGAGATGTTATTAATCGCACTCACATTAAAATCGAGGCATTACTTTGCGTTCGGTGGGGTAGAGTTTGGAACGTCCAACACACATCATGTGCTTAGCACGGACAAGTACCGCCATCTCGCGGAGCCCGACGTAATCAGTCACGGCGCACTCACATGGTTGCTTACATGCGCGCCACGCAGGTGAATGCAACCTATATAATGCCTCGCGCATCAAAGACACGTGGAGCCTGAGAAGTTTTGTTTCTGAAACATAAACAAAAAGGGGGATCTCACGCATGTGACAACCGAGAAAAGTGAAGCCTTAAACTTGTCCCTGTGTACGCTAACATCACCGTGCGCCTGCACAGTTTAACGGTAGATGTAGATTTTCTAGTGGTCGAAAACGTCGCGCGGAAGGGTAGTAACCTTGTGGTCCACCTCGACCGTCACCTTTACATTAGCGGTTTGCACAGAGAAGACGCTCCTGCTGGAGAGCACGCTGTTCACACGTCACCAGCTCCAAGCTTAGAGAACGAGATACACGCATGAGCGCACCACCGCCAGTTCCTTCCTGGCGCCGCGTACGTGGCACGCGGTGACAAGCGTTACTTGGTGTAAGATAAAAAGAACAGCCACTCACTCTGCAACTGCAACAAAGATGCAACAGCAGCACACGGTAAACCTGGAGAAGAACCAAAGCAAGCTTCGCTTTAATACACGGCACCCCGGACCTCCAAGCTGCGCTTGAAACTATGGGTATGTCACGGAATGAGAACAGCTGCGGACCCGGTGGACTTGAGTTAATGCCCAAACAACTACAGATCGAACACACTTTGCACTGTACCTGGTTGCTCCAAGAGAATTTAAGACCCGCCAACAGGACTTCATACGGTAATCATGCCACACGCAAGTCTTAGGCAAGCTTAAAGCGTCGGCAAGTCTAGCGGCAAGTGCAGAAGCACGCATCATTCTGTCCCCTCCTTGGTCGCCACGGCCGGCGAGAGATGTCGCCACAGACACAAGGGAGTGCTCTAGCAGAACGGAGAACTGGTCCCGGTACGGCACCCGGTACACAGTCGGCTCACCTGCGCATGCGTACAACCAGTTTCGCCGCGTCTGCGCATGCGCAGTAGCGACGTTCGCCTACCGGGTGCCGTGCCGGGACCGGTTTTCTCTCTTTCTGAAGTGAGGCTCTTTCTGATGTGAGAAGGTTTTCGAACCATCTCTGGGTAGCGTTGGCTGCGCACCGTTCCAAAGCAAGCTCGTTAAAAGAGGAGAGCGCTGGTCGTGAGTCGTTCTTACACGCTAGCAGAAGGGCTGACACCAACAGAATTGGAACGGCGCGCATGTTTCTCCGCTCCGGAAGTATCCGCTTCTGAAGCGTTGAACTGTAAACTGGGTCGCAGAGTGCTGGGAAGACCGTCGTCACTATTCATGCCACGCTCACAGTTCCTGCAAGCTATTACTTCTTCAAGTGTTGTGGTCAGAGAGAAGGGATAAAGACGGTCAGACTCGCACGTAGGAGTTGGGGGCTTATGAAAGCGAAGGGCTTGAATAGAATTCGTCAATACAGCGCGGCATAAAATCCTCAATTGTATCTGCGTTGTTTCGTGTCGAAAAGATGAGATTCGTTTATAATTGAGGGCCGGGCCTCATTGTAAAACCCGCAGGCGGGTAAGTGGAACTGCTTGTAGATTCCGGATAACCTTTTTCAATCGCGTACTTTTTGGGTAACCGGGTTTCGCGTTCGACGCGAATCTCTTTGCTTTCTGAGGAAAGCCATACAAGAACAGAGCTAACGAGCGTTGGCCTAAAGGAGTAAAGGCTTCGCTTATTGTCACAAATATATCGCGTAAAGTGCGGTGGCGTGGGGACGTTTCTCGTGTAATTTGAAAGTTGAACACGTTTTCCTATCAGCAAAGAGTCATCCATGTCAAACATGCAGCGCGTAGTTGGTGAAAGAAAAAGGACATAGTGAAAGAAAGGACATAGCTGGTGAAAGAAAAAAAAAATGTTGAGGGAGGTGGAGCTGCCTATAGAACTGTTAAATCTAAAGCGCGCAATTCGCAATCCCCGTCGAAGTTGAGTCGGTTCACACAAATGAATTCGGCTGCGCATGTCGCAGTTTTATTGCGAGAATTGTCGACTGACATGCAGGTTTAGGGAGGTAAAACACAGGGGTGGGTAGTCTGCCTATTCCGGCTACCGCCACGGCCTTGGCTCGGCTAATCAGTGGGAGCTAGTTTTCAACCGACACGGAGTGATTCGCGTACAAATGAATGCGTTTTTTTTTTTCTCTCATACTAATGACTGTGCACTTGCTCGGGACTTAATAATGCTGCGTATAAAGGAAGGAACGAGGATTTAACGTTTATTTTCTGTAAAATTTGTAGAAGATTGGTGGCTATCTTAGTCCGGGTAGCCGCGCGCTTTCGCTAAAGTGGAATAATCCACGTCTTAAATAACCATATATAGTCGACGGCAGTGACAAGCCTCACTGTCTTTAATGACAACAGAAATGGTGAGATCCGTTCCATGCTCTTAGTAGCTGCTGTCTTTGGTTATTTATTTGTGTACTTTGTGTTGTATTACACAGACCATGGTTCTTCCAGCCGCTATTTCACTTCGCTCGAAAAGAAGCAAATAGCGTCCTGTGCAGCTTTCTCCACTGTATGCACCCTGCTTGGTGATAAGCACAAACATCGGCGTCAAGTTCCGCCGGCTGCGTACCTCAGCGGTCGCGATCGTATTTCGCGATGTTCCAGTCTTATCTTCTGTAAGGCGCGTCCAGTGCATTCGAATGATGCGGGTTTGGTCGCAACCACAGTGTGAGGCGAAGGTCCCAGTCTCTTGTGTGCTAACTTAGGATTCGACAAACAAAATTAAACATTAACTGTCCAGTGATATCAACACGAATTGTGAATCAGGCGACTGGGTTTCCTGATCCTTTCAAGATAATATAGAAGAAATATTTCACATGGGTGATTTTTTGACCACCGCCTTTCCGGTCATCATGGTCTTGATTGCGAGCGACAAGCACGGCAAGGAGCAAATGCTCACTCTTGATCTCTTTCCCGAGTTTAAGGACTACAACGTCAGCATCTGGAGGCACGATGGGAGGAAGTGTGGCGCCTCTGCTAATTTTGGCCTCGTTGACTCGAAGCGACTCTTCGCTGAGGTAAGCTAACTTTTTTACATACTTTTGCCTAAAGAAAGCAACAACATTGAAACAAGAAGGATACAAAACCTCGTTAACGAAGAAGTAGTGGCAATAATTTCTAGTACTTCCCGCCAACCCAGTAATATTTCTAGAGCCTGTAGAGACCTAATCAGGCCGATGACTTAGTTCGGAATAGGACGACAAAAGGTTTTGTGAGGGAGCAAGGATTCGGGAAGGTTATTCAAGTAATTTTTGCCCATGACACTTTGAGTATAGAAGTGCACTTCAAGGTCAGTTACACCCGTAGGTGCACCACATACAGAAACATATTTAGTACAGGTACAGTGGATGCACTATAGAGATGAAAAGGAGTCACCCGAGTGCAAAAAAAAACGTGTGCTCAATGGGGTCATTCAGAGAAATAAAAGGATGACTATCCGCCATGACACTAGTGCACAGAGACCACTTTTTAAAGGTGCCCTGCAATGCTTTTCCGAACTTTTTCCTCAACCATAAATGCTTCGAGAACGCTGTCCACAAACACATCCAATATTTAGAATAGGGGTGCACAAGGTACTTCAGCCAGAAACGGATGACCTGAGCCCATCAGATAACTTGGAAACTCGCTCAAAAGAGTTTTCTCTTTCCCGGTGGTGGCGTTCTTCAAGTGCTCGAATGTCGTCATTAAAGCGATTCAGCGGCCATTGGCTGGCTTCCTTTCAGTTGCAGCAATAAACGCATTCGGTAACCAATTAACAAAATCGCCACAAAAGCAGAAACGGAAGTCGGATCTGATGCGACGAGCAAATCACGCAGTGCCGATTTCTGCTGGCGATAACTAAAGCTTTCACAGTGCTTCTAGACCCGAGGGAAAGAGTGAACTAGTTGTCCCTTTAAGATATTATTCAGTGATTTCATACAACAGCTGAGGGTTGTACCTGATACGCCGGAAGGCATGTTCTGCAGGAGTCGTTTGAAGAAGTTATGGTGGTTATGGTTTGTAAGAAACTGAACGCGGTCACTTGAGCAGGCAAACATGCCCAGATTGCGTTGTATAGATTTGGTGGCCGGTACTGCCACAGTGTATGCACCTAAGCCTATAGTATGGTGACTGGGAATAGTCCATTAGGAGATGATGTCTCGAATGTACGTCGAGTCAGCATAGACTTTATTGGCAGGTTCCTCCAGTTAGAGTTATGGACGGAAGAGGAGCAAGGAAGCCAGTGGCCTTTGCAAGCTGTTGTCGGTGTGGTGTCCTGGCTTGCACGTTTGCTAGGCGCGGATATTCTGTGAGTTGCGTCGCTAAGTTTCAGGAACACTCGCCCCCAGACTTTAATTGTACCGTGCTCAATTAATGTTTTGCTCAAGCCGTTCATCTGGGTCGTGAAAGGAGCTGATGCGCCAGAGATAAGACAGCTTGAAGTAAGGCTACCCGCCTCAGAATGACAGCGCTTGGGCGTTGTGGCGTACTTTGTGGGATCTGGAACTTCGCGGAAGTTGCTAAAGTCATCGAATCTCTTAAGCCCGTTCTACATGGTGCGAATTCGCAGCTAAATTCACACCATGTATAACTGACTTTAGTGTAGCTAATCAACGGGGGCGTACTACAGCGAAGCTGTAGATGTCTAACCCTTACAGTTAGCGCTCCCGTGTGGAATGAAAACTCGGCGTGTGAACAAAAACTCGGGGGCTTGTGTTCAGCGTATAAAAAATTTTCAAAAACAGAAAAAGATGCCTTAGGTTCTCCATGCTTTCATATAAGATGTCTTATATTGACCTTGAAGAAACGTCTTCGGAACAATGAATTCGTGCTTATAGGTGAAGCCTACTTTAAAGATATCATGATAGCTTTGGACTTTGTAAGCTGGCTTTCCCACATTTGAAGTTAGCAAATAAAAATAAACAAGAAGAAATAGTTGCAAAGTGCAACCAGTAGGAAACATGGCGCAAAATTTAAAAGGACGGTTTAAAAACCCGGATATTTTAGGGCAAAATTTGTTTAGAACTTTTTAGAACTTAGAATTTTTTTTATTTCTCAGTTTGGCAGTGATTCACAGAACTGACAATACCTTTTCAACAGTTGGTCCTATCACGTTCCCAATAAATTTTATTATTGCCAGGTAAAATATAGTTTCTGAAATGACGGCCATTTCTTTTTAAGTCTTCCAGCGTACTCCGGTTCGATGGTCTGCCCGAAGGACAGTACTGTTTCACGGTGAGTTCCCATGTCGCTGAAAATTTTCTGTCTCTGACTGATGACCAAAGCGCTCGTTCACTTCCATTCGATGCGCCGTATGCATCAATGCAGTTCCCAAATGATGTCATGACAAAACCTGCCTTTTTTAGAATTTATATGAACTCGTGTAATGAACAAATTTGTTTACGAGAATAAGTGGCCACGGTGCACACTATCACAAAAAAGTCATCATTTAATTTGTTGCTTGCTTAAGACTACTAATAAGGGGCAGGGCAGGATTGACAGTTAGTACACAAGCAACCCATCAATGCGCATTTTCTTCGCGAAGACATGCAGAACGGGCGAACAATCCCACACTGATTGCCCGGGCGGGCTTCTTGGACGATCAAAGTATCTTATACCTTGGTGGGGTCCGGCTGAGGCATCGAACATAAAATACCCAATAAAAAACAAACACCGAGAAGAAGCCCAACAGTTACTCATGGTGTCATGAATGAGTATGTGCGAAGCATCAATGTATTCTAATGGCGATACGTTTATTGAGAAGAATGACATATATTTATCGGCTTGTACATAGCACCGGTACTAAGGTGACATGTACGAGCGGTACTAATTTGTTCGAGCACTAAGTGAACACACCACGGTGAACCTGTCCTAATTTATCATACGTATGTGGACCTTGAGTACATGGGCCTAGAGCACGCCGTGGCCTAGAGGGAGAGAAACACTTGGGACCCCGTGAACATTACATCTGGCAGGCATTCAAAGAAAAACCTTGATACAAAACATAGAGATTCTTTTCCCCCTTCAGATAGTTATGACTTGGCCAATAAATTTAATGAACATTTTATACATGCAGTTAATGAACTTAAAAAGAAGACTGCAAAATCAGATTCTTTGCAGAGCCGCTCGTCATGCGTCTTTTCAGCCTACATGCCAGATGTCACTGAGCTCAATTTATGGCAAACAATGCGTACAATGCCACTAAGTCACCTGGTCATGACAGTGTCAGGGTGCAGGATTTAATAATGAACTTCAGTCATCTTAAAAGCGTATTAATTTATATTATAAACCAGACCCTAAACACCGACATAATCCCGAAAGATATTGAAGTCCGCGTTGTGAGACCTTTTCATAAAAGGATCTAGAAAAGACCACAACTATAGGCCAATCTCAGTAGAGTCGTCAATAATATGTATTATAGAGAAGATCTTACAAAAAAGTGTGATCTCATTTTGCGAAACGCACAGCCTAATCAGTGCAGCACAGTATGGATTCCGAAGTGGACTTAGTACGACCAGCTTATTAGAGGATTTCAACGACTATATGTGCAGTAAGATTGACAAAAACAACCTCGTTATTTCGCTCTTTTTAGACCTCTAGAAGGCGTTTGACACAATTTATTATAAGCTGCTCCTTGAAAAATTAGCCAATATCGGGTTTAGAGGTCCTTACCCAGATTTTTCTTAAACTATTTGTCGAATCGCGCCCAGTGTTGTCGTATCAAAAATTCTTTCAGTGAAATGCTGTGCGTCCGTTCAGGTGTGCCAGAGGGATAGGTGGTGGGGCCACTTTTATTTAACATTTATATTAATGACTTAGCTTCCTTGCCACTGAATGCCAAACACTACATGTATGCTGACGATACTGCTCTTTTACCTTGTTAGAATTATGATGTTGGTGCTCGTCTTATGCAAGAGGATGTCTGTCTTCTGATGAACTGGCTTAGTAATAATCATATTTGTCTGAATAAATCCAAAACCAATTTGATATGTTTTCATAGCCCTTATCGGACCTTTGTCGAGAGCACATCTGTATTTCTGCATACTAGCGCCTGTCATAATTTTTCCGCCGTCCAGTCGATCTTGCTCATGACGTTAAGTATTTAGGTTTGCAATTAGATGAAACTTTATCTTGGAATTTACATATATAACAGCCTGCAAAATGCTTGCGAGCGGTATGTGCTCATTTGTATGCCCTTCGTTCGGTTTGTTACCCGCTGTAAAAAGAATGGTTTTTAAATGCTTAAGAGAATCTATCATTAGATATGGTCTAACTATTTATGGCCATGCATCTTCCTATAAACTGAACACTCTTAATAGAATCCTGCACAAAATAGCGCAGAATATTATATATGGCACTAGACATCATGGAGACCGAACAGAAATTGTTATGAAAGAATCAGATATTCTACAAGTGAAAAAACAACTCATTTTTGATATCTTGCTAAAAAATTTCTTCTACAATCCTTTCAAAGTTGATAATATAAAAACAAGGTGCCTCCGCCAAACTTAATCTTTTGTGCTGCTCGAGTACTAACCGGCTACGGAAAGAAAGTACGGTCGTTCCACATTCCTGTTTACTTTAATAAAATAGACGCCCCCCCCTCCAGGCATTAACTGTCCCTCCCAAGCCAAAAAATACTTGAAGGCATGGGTCCGCGAAGCTGCTATTGAATAAGACAATGCTTTTAGACTGTGCTTGAATGTGATTGCGCTCTTTTTATTTGTATTGCTGTTTGTGAACCAAAACCAACATTTTATCATTTATGCTTTTACAGTGGCTTGACATCATGCAACGCAGTGTGTTTTCTTTTCTTTTTTTTCCCCTTGCTTTCTTGTTCTTTCTTGCTTGCCTTTTTTTAGAATTGTTTTTATTCACAGAGTTGTTTCTCTTTGGGCTCTTTGTATTAGCCGAGACTGCCCAGCCCCGCACACAAGCCACTCTGGCTTAAGCGGACTGGATATTACAATGTAAAAGAGTTTGAATAAACGTTATTATTATTATTATTATTATTATTATTATTATTATTATTATTATTATTATTATTATTATTATTATTATTATTATTATTATTATTTCATATTATTATATCGGGCCCTTTTATGCGGGGCGGGTGTGCAGCAGTCGCAACTGCTCAGCAACCTTGGCTGCTTTGTCCGTCAGGGCTTCTCGCGTCGTCAGGTCAGAGTAATGTTGCTAGAATGATTCTAACCACCTTAGTCAGAGCAGCCTAGCGCCGCCTCCCATAGGGTGACTGGGGGTAGGGGGCGTCGGGCGGGCCAAGATGTGGTGCTGCATACGGTGGCTTTAGTGCCGCTTGATGTGCAGTGGGGTGAGGAGAGTATGGAGGGGTGAATACGGTGATGGAGAGCTCTGTTATAGTTAAGATTATGTTTGTAGACGTCTCCAGAGCCGTTCTTACGTGTAGCTAAGGGAAGGGTGAGCGGGGGGGGGGGAGGGGTATCGGAGGCGAGAGAGGAGTTAATACGGGGTGATCTCGTGGTAGCCCAAAAGGCTGTTGCAAGCTGACCTGGCTCCGTAGGGGCAGTGAGGCTGGGGTATGGCCGGGAGGTCAGTGCTAGGGCTGGTGCATTAGCCGTCTCACGGCCCAGTGTGGACAGGAATCCAGATCAATTCTATTTGGGCGGTGGGTGGATTTCGCGTAAGTTTTAGGGCTTGGGGTGATATGGCACCCGCAGAGAAATTTCGAATGATCGTTTTCGAAACGGATAATATAAATTCAGGGGTTGGCTGCTGCGGCAGGACTAGTGCGATTGCCACCTCTGATCGTGAGTGAGTTTATTAGGGGGAGGTGGGACATTAGTGATCGTCAGTGTGAAAGAGTTCTTGTGACAGCATTCGGGAGCATCTACGTACACCGTGGCAGGCCGTATGTGGCGCAACGTTAACGTGCTATACTTGGCACGTTGCTCTCTGCAGCCCTGGTGAATATGAGGGAGCATATTACGGAGTAGTGGACGTACTTTGAGGCGGGCGTGGATGTCCGTAGGTATGAGGAGTTTTGGGTCAGTAATGATGGACGCATTGGGTGGTAGGCGTTAAAGAAGTTGTTTGCCGGGGTTAGTTTTGGCTAGGCAGCATATATAGTTGGCTGATGCGGTGCTCCTCTATCAACTGTTAGGCCATGCCTAACAGTTGGGTTTTAGGCCATGCCTAACACCCCTGTTCTTTCTATCTGGCAGTGGAGGTGCCGAGTGGGAGTTGCAGAGCAGTTTTGTATATTGTGAGGATAAGACAATTGATTTTGGCCAATTCTGAATTAGATGAGAGGAGGTGGGTAAGCGATAAGAGCGGAAATGCATAGCTACCTCCAGCGAATAATGGCCTCCATCGACGGACCGCTAGCCCAAGTGTTGGATATCACAGCTGTCCCCATCCCATAAAGAATTCTTAGCCTGGCAGTGCCCGTGCCCAACGAGACACAACGCCAGATCTCACTCTTACACATCGCACAGCCAATTTACACAGGCACAACATGGACCACACTCTTGGGAAGGACCAGTGCATCATCCAACTCACCATCCCCCTCAACACACTCCGGTCCTCCAACACAAACAACAATACATAGCGGACTGGTAAGCCTTCAAGTCCACTTGCAATGAACGCCCCACTCAACCTTCTAGAGTACAGCCCCTGGATACATTAGTAGCGGAGCTGAAGCCCGCGACCTACCGCTCAAACCTGAGATCCCGGCTGATGTGGTAGACTCCCGTCTCCAAACTACGTGGACTGCACTTCGCAGACTTTGCCGAAAATGGCGAACAAATAAACATAATAAGCGCCTCAGCAATAAAATGGCAGAGCTAAGCCCCAGAACGGAAAATAAAATACGCAGCAGAATCAGCCGCAACCCGATGCGGAGAAATCTGTGGCCAGCTGCCAAAGACCAGCGCCGCAGCATTTCTGGATCGGTTTTACACACCGGCTTTGTGGGAGCATTTAGCTGCAATATACTCCTGGATACGCCAAACTACATGCAAGCATGAAAAAATTGCGCGAAGGAACGTGCTTTCAGTTCCAGCTTGACTTCCAGCTTGGCGCATTGAGTGTCGTCTGCTATTCGTAATTACTGAGTATGGGCGCAATTAACACACATGGCATGCCTCGTAAAGGTCACCTCCACGCTCAACATTTACCGATTTGAAAAAAAATCCTTGTGGTTATCTACGCTTTGCAAGCCGCACCGCAGCAGAACGACAAAAAGTCATGCACGACTACGCTGCGTTGACCGCCACTGGCATTCCACTGACGAGTGGTTCGCCACGGGCGGCGCTGTTCGCTGAAGCGACGGTGGTGCCACACAACGGCCGCCCGGTCCCTATATCTTTAGCATGAAACGCACGTGGTCCCTCCTCTTTCACCTCCTCGACCCGCTCAATCCAAAACTGCGCAGACCAACCTCATGGCCCAACTTGTCCACTCCTACCCAAATACGCCGCAACAACTGCTATCCTCCCTTCAAGCAAAATACGTGGGCAGAGCACTGAAAACCCGCCAGAAGGAGTGGCCAGTCCACTTGGTGTGTCTCAACGCAGAAAAAAAAAGAACAAGGCAGTTCTTCTAATGCTATGGCGCTGCACCATCAACGGTTTTGGATACGAAAACACCTGAATACGTTTGCAGCCTGTATGGAAGGAATGGTGCACAGGGCTCGTCTGCCCTGAAAGAAAGTATACATCAGCCAATGCGGCAGTTGTCAAACCGATCAGGTTCGTGAGCATAGCTATACAGCAGGTAATGCTATCAACAGACGTCTAGGAGCTGGTTTCCGTTACTGCCAATGTTATCCTATTCTAAACGAGGTTTAGGTGCTTGTTTGACACCGTGGCAGGTTCACCTCAGAAATAGTTGTAGCCCGCGAAATTGTTCGCGAAGGTGATATTGCAGTTCCGGAAACGTCATGTCTGGATGGAAAAACAAATTGCATGCCTGAATGTGGAGTGACCGGCTGCAGACAAGTTGTTTGATACGGGAAATTGTTTTTTAAAGCGAAATGCCTACTACGCTGCATTTTCAATGTCATTCATAAAGTCACAATGTCCTTGAACTGCGGGCGCGGAAGCTGCGCTCTTATGGTGAAGGCGATAGCCAAAACGCCCGTGTGTACGAGATATCAGCGCACGTTAAAGGTCCCCAGGTGGTCAAAATTAATCCGGAGCCGCCACTACGGCGCCCCGCATCGCTTGCGTTGCGTCGGCGCGTTAAGCCGTACAATCAATCAATCAATCGGACCTTCGCTGCTGCAGTACCACATGACTAGGCGAGGGTCAAACAGCTGCTTCGCCTGTCTCTTATCACCCAGCGGCGGCTGGGCTACCTGGGCATTCGGTTTAGCGCAAGCAAACCACTTCACTAGGCGATAGTTATATGAAGCGACTGAAATAATAGTCTTTGCTTTCGGTCGTAACAAATATGTTCAGATCCGTTACACCTGATTCATTTTTTCCTGTTTGTTTGCAACGTATGTGACGTCGTGATATGATCATATAGGTTGTATTCACTGGCGTGAAGCGCATGCCGGCAACCGAGTGTGTCGCCTTAGCAGCGGGGACAAGCGGGTTCGGGCATGGCAGCGCACGCATAAGGCTGTGCCAGCGAGCTCAAGAGCATTACCTCGACGTTAACACCTGTTTCGTGCAGCCTGTCGCAAGACAAGAGTGAAGTGATTGCCAGTTGCCGTGTATTGGTATCGGCCACAGATTGCTCAGCTTTCAACCAATGCTTCCACTTTGGCCTTCAGCCACTCACCGATAGACATCACTAGCCTCCCAGCAAAGAATGCACTCACTGCTACGCGCTTACGCTACCACCGTATCTCATCGGCATTTGCGTGAGCCTCGCAATTTCTTCGGAACCATGATTTGGCATTTGTACTGAACGACTCTGCTTTGGGCAACACAGAGTTCTCTTGGGCAAGTAGAGAATAACCACACAAGGTCAGTGCTATTATTCAGATCTGTTGACTGACGCCACGGCCAGGAAAGTCGTGGTAATGGCGCAGACGACGAACGCCAGGGCCTGTATTTTTTTCTCTGCCAGATGCAGACTCATGCGCAAGCGCGGTGGACACGGTCATGGCGGCTTTAAGTGTTGCCAAGAGAAAAAATTGCCCGCTAAATGTTTACGTGAATACCATCCATACTCACGTGGTAACTAAACCTAGCTTGTTAGCCGGCGCCGAGTAGCGTGTCTTTCCTTTCTCTGCATTCCGTTGTCTTCACGTTTCCCTCTGATCATGTGAGACCAGTAAGCTCCACGTATCGCTTTGACTTTGCACTTTGCATTTTCTAGGCACAACCAATCACGGCCGACTGTTCCCCCAGAGATTTTTGCCATGTTCTTACCGGCCAGGCATTTAGCTTCAACGGTAAGTCTTACAGACGTTGCAAGAATAACTTTTGTTCAGTGTCAATGCTTGTTGACTTGTCCAAATTTAACGCGTGTGATGCTTCCCTGACGAAAAGTATGAAAGTACACAAGCTGAAATTGTTCGTTTAAAATCCAGACGGACAAAATGGTGAAAGACTGCACCATGTTGACGATCTTGCCAGTGTTAGACATGGAGCACGGTAGCATCTAGTGACCTCGTACGCGTGATTGCCACTATGCCAAGTTTCTCACATTATAATCTAGCAATTGAAACTTCATAGAGGCAGAAGATATTCGAACTTACAGCTGCTGTGAACCACTCACTTTCGACGTTTTATGTCTACAACCCCACGAAATACTCCCGGTTTGGTTCCCAAATATCCAGATAATTCTTTCTTCCTAGTAAGTGAGCTACAACAATGTCATTTTTTACTTATTTAGAACTTTTCAAATAACGATCAAATGATTTTCATAATTCATGGTGCCACTACATCGTTAAGTGAAATTATGTGCGTGTTTATGACCTACCTCAGCTCAGTCGTAATTTGAACTTATAGTTATAAGTAGTTGTCTTCTGTTGTGTTCAAAAAGCTGGAGATATTTTAAATTGTCCAGCAGTGAGATTGACCCAGAGTAACAAAAAAATGGGTTCATGCCATGGGCACTTGGATTGCGTTTCTGCTGCAGACACCAGCATCGCCAATGTACAACCAAACCTGGCTTTAGAGCAGCAACCATTACGATTGCAAAACACGTGCTTTCGGTTAGTTTTGAACTGGGATAAAAGGTTATTGCCATTGCATTGTGGGTAGAAAAATTACTGTGATTTTGATAGTTTAACGCAGCGTCGTTAACGTTGAAAAAAGTTGATCTTCTGGACACTAAGTTCCGACGTGAAACAGACTGGTGCTTAAACGACACGGGTCTGAAGTGTTGCAATGAACATTATTGCCACAAGTGACAGAGACAGAAAACATTTTAACAAGCTCAAAACTGAGAGTTCATATTCCTAGCCCTGATTGTCACACCGCCCAGACAACACCTCACGAAAAAGAAGCCTGCATATGTCATCACTCGGAGGTCACTGAGTGGCCAAGTTTAAAAAACGTCAAAAACCAGCACGTTTTGCCAATCGCATAGCGGGGCTCAAGTGCCCAAGTCTTTTCAAGTGCAGACACCGGTACGGATGTCGTGGGGTCACTCGATCGTACGACAAGCCGAGTGCAAGATCGTAAAAGCACGGGCTCAAGAGTGCCATTAGGAAATCAGGCACTTGGAGACTGATGCCTTGTTTGCGCGGCAACAGCTGGAACACAACATTCAAGGTTATTTCACTGACGTCCATCTGCATGCCAAACATCAAACGCCGAATCGAGGGGGCACCAATGTTCTACATCTCAAAAAAAAAAAAAAAAACTTCAAGCCCCGCGGCCGGCCACAACCCACACTGTCCAAAGAGATGTAATCAACCTATCCTCTTACCAACCCACAGCTGCCGAAGCGACCGTCCTTTCCCGTGGTCTGAATTTTAATACTGCCTGGGGTCCGGACAAAAGTAAGGTAATATGCTCTTTCGAGAAAGCTGTAAATCAGTTTCCACATTCCAAACCAGACGAAGCACGTACTCGTGCCACTGGTATTCTCTCAAAGTGGCGGCAAGGCGCCAGACAGACCCTCAATTGTTGAAAAACAAGCTATCAAGAGCCTGTGGTGCAATGATAATACTGTCGTTCTACCGGCCAAAAAGGGCAACACAACTGTGCTGCTTGACAAGGAAGACTGCAATGGAAATATGAGAGACCTGCTGTAGGACAGAGAGACGTATACCCCATTGCAGCGCAACCCTGCGGGCCCGGCTACAAAAGAAGCTCCAAGAGCTGCTGGCGGATATCTTCCGGTTCGTACCTCCGGACAAGAAGGGTCTATGATACCGCCCACTGTGCACAAACGGCTCAGCTCCTGCAATTAATTGCCTACCAAAGATCCACAAAACAGGCGTCCCTCTTCATCCCATCATTGATTTCAGCCGCATATTAAGCCATTCGGCGCTTAATACAGCCACACATGTGGCCAATTCTTGAGACTGTTGAAAAAGTGCTCAATGAGCAACTCGAGGCTGAAGATGTGATGGTACCCTGTGGCGCAAAGTCATTGTTTACTAGTATCCCGGTCAACTTGGCCGTTGTAACTTGTGAAGAGCTTCTGAACAAGGACACCACTATTACTGACCGCACACCCTTTGATACCCCCGACCTCTGAACTACAGTTGTGCCTCAGCAACACATATTTTATACAGTGCTCAGAGTTCTACTTGCAGACGCACGGCCAAGTCATGGGTGCTTCCATTTCCTTTGTCATGGAATCCCTGGAAGAATAAGTCCTCTCAAGTTTCACATTCTAACCGAAGGTTTTCCACTGCTACCTCACTGCTACCTTGATTGTTTTTACATCCTGCGAAAAGAAGACTTCTCCCTGTTTTTGCATGAACTGAATGATATTGAGCCTCAAGTACTCAAAAAACAAATGACTGCTGTACATTGACGTCTTGGTTAAACGCAATAATGGTGAACTCTCCTTCAGTGTATACCGCAAGCAGGGGCTGATTGTCCATGGTTCAGATGAACCAGGACCCCCGGGCTCACGGGCAGGGATTTATACATTCCCCCCATACCACCCCAGAAGGATTTCGACAAACCCAACCCTCCCCCCCCCAAAAAAAATTCACAACCACGAGCACCCCGCCAGGGATTGATACACTCTCTCCTAGCAGACCCCGACACCTACCCCCTCAGGAGGATTTCGATACCCCCCATAAAATGAAATTTCTGGGTGGACCTTTCTCAGGGCTGGAAAAACAAGGCAGACTTAGTGGTTTGTTTCAGAAAAGTTTAAGCCTCCTGCTGATTCTCCTGTTTGAAACAGAGATAATCTATTTCAACAATGAATGCTTCAAAAAGGCTGCTCATTGCCCATTGTGCGTAATCCTGAAGTCAGCTCACCGTTCTTCAGTCTGAGGTAAAAAGGTTGCACTCGCCAAAACCATGCATCGCATAGAGCGACGAAGCTGTTCCAACTGACGGACACAGAGAGCAGCTGGACTGGAATTTGTTGAAGGGGCAATGTTTAGGATCTCATTATTAAGCAGTCCTAGCAAAAAGCAGAAAAAATGCTTGTAGAAACTTACATACCATTCTTTTTTTTCAAAAGATTAATAAAAGGGTAATAAGGGCACAGTAATCAGAGGAGATAGACATCCCACCAGTAACGACCGAAGAAGTAAGGAAGGCTTTGAAAGAAATGAAAGGGGGCAAAGCACCTGGTGAGGATCAGATAACAGCAGACCTCTTGAAGGATGGCGGAGAAATTGTACTTGAAAAACTGGCAAACCTGTATACGCAATGCCTAATGACCGCAATGATACCGGAATCTTGGAAGAACGCGAACATCATCCTAATCCATAAGAAAGGCGACATGAAGGACTTGAAAAATTACAGGCCGATCAGCTTACTGTCACTCGTCTACAAGGTATTTACCAAGGTAATCGCTAACCGAATCTCTGCAACCTTAGATTTCAGTCAACCTAAAGAACAAGCGGGGTTCCGTAAAGGTTATTCAACAATGGACCATATTCACACGATCAATCAGGTGATAGAGAAGTGCGCTGAGTATACTGAACCCCTATATATAGCCTTCATAGATTAGGAGGAAGCATTTGACTCGGTCGAAACCCTAGCAGTCATTCAGGCATTACGGAACCAGGGGGTAGATGAGCATTATGTAAGAATACTAGAGGATATCTATAATGGGTCTACAGCTACCATCATCCTCCACAGGGAGAGCAGTAAAATACCTATAAGGAAGGGTGTCAGACAAGGAGACACAATCTCTCCAATGTTATTCACAGCATGCTTACAAGAAGTATTCAGAACGTTGGATTGGGAACAGGTGGGAGTAAGGGTTAATTGAGAATACCTCAGTAACCTCAGATTTGCTGATGACGTTGCCTTGCTAAGTAACTCGGGGGACGAATTGCAAAGCATGCTTTCCGCACTGGGCGAACAGAGTAGAACCGTGGGCCTGAAAATTAATATGCAGAAAACTAAAGTAATGATCAATAACCTCGGGACAGCACAGCAGTTTGAGATAGATGGCGAGGTAGTGGAAGTGGTAAGCGAATATATATACTTAGGCCAAGTTGTGACCCCAGATCCCAACCATGAGGCAGAGATAATTAGAAGGATCAGAATGGGGTGGGGTGCATATGGCAGACATTCTCAGATAATGAATAGCAGCCTACCATTGTCGCTGAAGAAGAAAGTGTATGACAGCTGCATGTTACCGGTACTCACCTACGGGGCAGAAACTTGGAGGCTCACTAAGAGGGTTCAACTTAAATTGAGAACGACTCAGCGGGCAATGGAGCGGAAAATGATAGGTGTAACATTAAGGGACAAGAAGAGAGCGGAGTGGGTCAGGTAGCAAACTGGTGTTAAAGACATATTAGTAGAAATTAAGAAGAAGAAATGGACGTGGGCAGGGCATGTAATGCGAAGGCAAGATAACCGCTGGTCATTAAGGGTAACAGAGTGGATCCCTAGAGAAGGCAACCGTTGCAGGGGGCGGCAGAAAGTTAGATGGGCAGATGAGATCAAGAAGTTTGCGGGGATAAATTGGTCACAGTTGGCACAGGACCGAGGTAATGGAGAATAATGGGAGAGGCCTTTGCCCTGCAGTGGGCGTAGATAGGCTGGTGAGGGTGATGATGATGATGATGATGATGAATACATATGCATGCCTAATTTCAATGCTGAATTTCTGCGAAATGCATAACCTATTTTCTACACTGTGTTGAAGTATAAAAGCCTTGGAAAATTTTATATTTATTCGACAAAACAATATGAATGTCTTTCCTGGTCTTATAAAAGTGGATATTGCCTTCAAAAATGTAAATGTATTCATTACCTGTTTAAAAGTGAGCGACGTAGCATAAATGAAAATATGTATAGCTTATTCAAGAAAGTTACTTAAAACATTTTTGTGAAAGTTCGGTATGGATCTAGTTTTCTGTTGGCACCAACTTTAGTTCCCCGCTAAATGAAAAAAATTGAATAAGCCATTTAAATTTTTGTTGTGCTCAGTCGTCATATACAATATACAAAATATCACTGTTCGTATGGAAATGCTTCTTTAGGAGAACTTAACTAATTTCTGTGCTGGAAGAATCACAAAATAGCCAGACGAATGGTAGTGTATTTATCATAGGGGTGTGCGAACAGTTTCTGCAAAGTGCCCACTTGTCTGCCTCGGCAGTGCTCACACACAGGCAACCAAAGCGTGCGCTGCCGATTTATTGAACCAGATAATAGAAGCCATTTCTCCCAAATTATGTGCTTCCTAATTGTCGAGGGAAGAGGTTGTCTATTAAAACAAGGGTAAACTGCACCAAAGGTTAAAACAAATGGAAGGAACACATACGACACCTAGACTGCCCTTCTTAGTGTCGTATCTATTCCTTCCTTTCGTCGTAACTTCTCGCGCAGTTTACCACTTTTTCAGTAAGAACCAACTAATTTTAATGCTGACGGATTTTAAGCCCGACAAATTTTAATGTTGTCTATGTCACTTCATCTCCTGGTGTAGTTGAATTCCGATGACAATCTCTGCAAGTGCTCTCCGAGAAAGTAGACGTCCAGGCGATGTTCATAAACACTCCAGAGATTCTTCGAGCAAATATGGCATGTGTTCTTGTTGCGAATGCTAAAAACCATTAATTCTCAAGAAGGATGAGAGGCTAAGGCGATGGCGGGAGGAAGGGACATCTATGTCTTTTTTGAACCGGGCCTTCAGCACTTTTAATCCGGCCCAGCCGCAAACCAACGCCCTCCGGGAAGAACTTGGGCTTCCAATCGAGCCACCCTGCTCCACATGAAAGAGCTGTCGTTCCATTGTTAGTGACTTGTGCGAAAAGAATCTGCAAGGACACAAACAATTTGCAAATGGAACTAAGAATGGTACGCCCGGAGTGTTCTGGTACCGGCTGTTCTCAACACTTTGCAAGAAGAATTGAGAAACAGGCACAGCAACCTAAGGCTTCCAATTGTAAGGCTTTCACCACCACTGCCGGCATTCTGTATGTATATATGGTATGAGTGAAGCTTTGACCCGTATTTTTGCGGATTATGGCCTACATATCGGGCACGTACCAGCCAGCAAGCTTCGGAATATGTTTGTAAAACTCAAGGACCCGCTGCCCGGTAATCATTTCCTCGGTGTTGTCTATCGCATCCTTTGTGATGATTGCAACCATGTTTACATCGGCGAAACAGGAAAGTTCACCAGAAAGGTAAAAGAGCACCAACGCGACACGAAAAACAAAAACGTGACTTCCAGTGCAATTGCCGAGCATGCGCACAAGCAGCAGCACGATATTGGCATGAACAACGCTGCAGTTCTCCAGGTTTAAAGGACGCATCCCGGCATCACACTTCTTGCTTGAATCACTGTTCCTACAAATACACTCAGATACGATGAACCGGAAAGATGGGACGCTGCCATTAATATAGATGCAGTCATTACATCACAAACTTCGTCTTTAAATTTCGACTACTTGTCCTTTTTCGCCTAATTGTGAACAAGGAACCCATGCGGATTCAGAAGCGTACTAAACTTATTTTGTCTTGGTCAGTGACCTGCTTCTTATGAAATCTATGCAGTCCATTCCGCCCAAACTACACTTGGACTATATGAGGCGCCCATGAAATAATTTAGACTAGCTGGATATCTTTATCGTGCACGTAAAACTTGCACACACGCACACATTGACGCTTTTTTTCCCTCCACCAGAACAGCAGCCAGAAATCAAACCTGCGATATCACAATCACTAAAAATCTGTTGCGATACCAAGTTTATACATGCAAGGTTTCTGCAAGCAACGTTTATAAAAGAAAGGTATCCACTGAAGTACGTCCCATATACCTACTGATATGACCTATATACGTATAATGAAGCCTTGTGAATTGGACTGACCGGCTGAATGATTTGTCATCACACAACTTAGCCGGGGGCCTCACGAATTGAAATAAATTTCCGCTCTGACCTCCATGCTCACGGTCAAGATTTTACGAAATTTACGCCATATGGCTAAAAAAGGTTCAGATTATTTCCACAAGTTCATTACTAAACTTTAAGACCGTAAGTTAATTGGTTTTGGCATTTTTAAAGGCTTCTGATACACGTTTCCGCAAACAGTTTTTAAGATCTCTGGAAAATAAATAATGGTTATTTTTTGGTTAGTTTAGCTCTTGGTTGCGTGATGGCACCTTCCCAGCCCCTTACCCCCCTTACTACCCTCTTCCTATCAGTGGGAAAGCATTTTGTGCTCCATGCGACGAAACACAGTGTTTGAGCAGTCGATGGTACAAAGTACCCGCAATCTTTTCACTAAAAGAAAATGTTGCAGGGGCAGGAATTGAAGCAAAAAAAGCACGGGGACAACCAAGTGATTTATTGTGGGGTTTAACGCGCCGACGCAGCGCAGGCGATGAGGCGCGCCGTAATGGAGGGCTCCGGATTCATTTTGACCACATGCGCATCTTTAACGTGCGCCGAAATCTCGTACACACGGGCGTTTTTGCTTTTCGCCTCCGTCAGAAAAGCGGCCGCCGCGGCTGGGAATCGAACCCCAATCCTCGTGCTCAGCAGCGCAACGCCCTAGCCACTGAGCCACCGCGGCGGGTGGGGACAATCAAGTGACTGAATCACTACTTCACGCCGATGTGTGAAGTAGGGATTCAAAACACAGATTTCGAAGTATTACTTTAAATATAAGCGATTATTTGACAAGAGGAGAAAAATTTCCTGGTGGCGCTAAAGTCTGATTACGTGCTTTGAATGCTAAGGCATTTTGGCTTCCGCTGGCGATACTTTTCTGCTGCATTGCGTGTGTGTCGTGCTGGCTCCATGAGGCTACTATAATACATATTACCAGCTTCTCAGTATGGACTTTGAAATAATCTGTGGCCTGGTAAGCAATGAAGACAAAGAAACGACAGTGAAGAAGGAGACGTGCAGATGGTGTAGCAGTCAAGAAGTCTTTGTTAAGATAAGTATTGTTAGGGGAAGCCATACTGCTTCTGCATTCAAAATACACAGTACTGTATTTTTGTGCGTATAACCCGCCCCTGCCTATAATCCACACCCCCCCTCCTTTTCAGCCCGCCGGAAAAGAAAAAAAAACAATCCTCGCGTATTGCCCGCACGTTTGATGCAGGAAAGTTTTGATACAGAGAAGGCTGCACCAAAACTACTGCTCAAGCAACACATCACATACTATGTAGACAGAAGAAGCGTGTATTTAGCAAGTAGAATACATGTACTGACTGCAAGGCAAAAGTCACAATTCACTAATAAAGTTCAGTTGTTAGAGTGCGCTCTTCCTTGTTCTTTTTTTTTCCTTGTCCTTGTGTGGTTTGCGCAATCGCTGCCATGGAAGACTTAATCAGTGTTACTGCGTAGGAGCTTCACGGCAGAACGCGCATTGCCGTGAAGCTGCACTAAACAAAACAAAAAAAAAACCCCGCGTATTATCCGCACCCCTACTTTGGCACTGAAATTTCGGAATTTTTGGTGCGGGTTATACGCGCGAAATTACGGTATATGCATGCTGACGTTTAACTGTCCCTAGGAATTTTGTCTGCTTAATATATTTCTTGTGCTTCAGAACGTTCGGAAGCGACGAAAACATTTAGTATCAAATATAGCAGAGGAGAATGAACGGCACTGGTGGTGGTCACACTAATTTCCCCGTAATATGCAAATTACCGGTTTGTTTTGCAGGTGAATATTTGATAAATGAAGAGAGCGACAAGCAAGACGAGGAGGCATCACAACAGCCTTTGGCTTGGAGGAGGCTTCAAACAACGCGCGAACTGGGAAAGCGTCTGCCCAACACGAACAGCAATCACAAGGCTTCTCAAGTGTTGCGCTGACCATTGTGTGGAGATACACAAGCTCAAATTATGGCCGGAAAGCCATTCTGCTGTTCAGAAAATGCTCTACTCCTTTGTGTGGAAATAACATTTTTTTTCTCAAGACGATATATATTCCTTTCCGATCTCTTCCTGCTGAATCAATAGGGCGAATTAGTGGAACATACACCACTCCTTTACTGCTCCAGCTATTGCAGCTATTATTCGTCTGGGTTTCGAGGCAACCAGTATTGTATAACGTTTGTATTTTATATACAATATACTGCGGGTAATTGTGAGGACAAGTGGGAGTGGGACACGGAATACAACATTTTGTGATTCCTGTTAACACAAAAATTGGAAATAATGTGAGGGAAGAATGCAGAAATGCGGACAATAATAAACGGCGTACTAAAGCAAGGCTTACTGTAGGCATGCATTGCAGACACCAACGGACAAAAAGAGTTGCAAAAAAATAAAACTAATTAAATTCGAAAATTTGGACATGAACATAAGGCAGCTGATTTTTACCACAGCTGTATATCTGGTAAATACATTTGCAGGCATGATTAATGCGATAGGCTGTAGAGTGCTAACGTGGTGGCCCGATGAAAGCTCCGGGAGTCTCTGATATCCTCTGCTGAAATTACCTACCAAGACATAGTGCACAGATTGGTCTCCTTTGCGAATGGCGCAGAGCTACAGGTTCATGCCGTCTCGTACAGATTTGAGGTGTTGGGCATCAATGGCATGTATGATGTTTTTAATAAACTCATCCTGCTAGCGAACTTCAACACTGAACAAAAAATAAAAAGACGAAAGAAACGCTAGCGTGGGTTTCGTCTTCTCCTCCTTCGTCCAGTCTTGAAGTTCACTAGCAGGATGAGTTCATTAGTCGGTAACCAACTCGCCCAACTCTCCAGTTTACTGATGTTTTTGTCCACCTTCGCCCCCACTGTGACAGCATCTGGGTGGGTTGCCATAAAGCATATTTGTGCACTGTGTCAGGCATAGTGCCAGTTGTTCCGCGACTTTGTGGTGGTCATGTGACGATATATGGGTAGGTACAGCAGGCGTCATTCATCCATGTGCATAGAAAGCGACGACCCTGTACAGTTGTTGTTGGAGAGCTCCGGATTAATTTTGACCACCTGGAGATCTTTAATGTGTTCCGAAATCTCGAACACTCGGTGTTTTTGCTTTTTGCCTCCATCAGAAAAGCGGCTGGCGTGGCCGGGAATCGAACCCGCGTCCTCCTGCTCAGCAGTGCAATGCCTTAGCCACTGAGCCACCGCGGCAAGTGACCGTGTACAGCGAAACGTCTGCGATTCAGGGCATCTCTCATGACCACTTTGAGGGATCTGTCAACGCACGCAGCCCCATGTTCAGTAGCTGTGACACTAGCGTGTGGTAGGAAAGCCTGTGACAGTCTACAGCATGGCCTGGCGTAGGACATCCTGCTGGCAGAATCACTGTATAGCCCTTCCGTCAGAACAGAGACCACCTGCACCAAGCAGAGGACAATGTGCTGAAAGGTTGTACCAAACGTTCCTGAAATGCAGTGGATGAGAAGAAATCACCACAGTGTGTTTGGCTGTTGAATCGACTTTTAAGTACCCCAGTTGGACATGCTACACCCAGCCCACTCAGGGGCAAAATTAAGTGGTTAGCTTGCACTTGCAATACATTCGAGCACTGCACACAGCAAGCTAGTGGCTGCCAAGAACTTTGTGTTTGTAGGTACAAGGCGCGTATTGAAGTATTCCAGTACCTGTCAAGTATCTTCCGCTGTGTCAGATTCTTCGCTGCACCATACAGCACTGCGTCTTTATTGTTGGCTTGTTAGCAGTGCTATGATGCCCACCTGATCACGTTGTCAGTGTATGCTGTGCCATAAATCCGACGGTGTAGGCAATGCCTTGGGTGAGCCCTGCCACAACTAAATGAAACGGTATTGTTACGCGGCGGCAGGACACGAACAGTGAATGATTATAAACGATCTATTTACACTATTTACAAGCGGCCAGCCATATCAGAGTCCGCTCAGTCTGAACGCCCGGCTTTTCCTCGTCGTCCTCGACGCTGGTTTGTGGCGCCATGGGGCATTGTCCACCTGTCCGGAACATTACACCCCCCCCCCCCCTCCGGGCAAAGACGACCGTCCCGGTATAGGCCACAATGGCACGGCTCGACGTCGGTGTCGTTGATTCATTTCGCCTGCGAGGGTTTGTGATCAGTAGCTCGAACTTGTCATAGCAATGCTTCAGGGCAGGCTGCAACGGTTGACGCGGATGCTGATGGGTTGAACGCCTTCGCAGAAGACGGGTGCTGTGCGGTTGGCGATGCCTGTGCGACGTTCCGCTTTGACTCGGACATGGCCGTTTGTAAATAGTGTAAATAAATCGTTCATAATCATTCACTGATCGTGTCCTGCCACCGCGTAACAGTATTCATGAAGAACTGAACCTTTCTGGACACGAGAGCTGTTGGCAAGACACGACATGCTCATGTGGCAAACGTATACCAGATGTTCAGCCTTTCATCATTGAGCACAAATCTCAGCAGCCTGTGGTTTGGTATCCCTCAGGAAGGGTTTCTAGTGCAGCCTCATGAGAGACTGTGTCAAATGCCTTAAGGAAATCCGTGACCAAAGGTCTGGTTCACTGCAGGTGGCACAGGTATCAAAGTATGTAGCCGTTGGAGCAGGTATATGGTGCAACTAGCCTCGATTTTAGGTGTGAAGCTCGAACCCCATTGGTAGATAGAGGACCCACGAAACAGCTCTTCCAGTTGGTGTGTTAGCCACATTGTAGCCACTTCAACTAGATTGCTTCCCACAAGGGCAGGTGATATTGGCCAGTTTCACCACCATGCCGGCGACCACCCACGCTCAAAAAGCTGCCCAAGTCTGCCCAGATGCCAAAATTTCATTCAAAAGAGTCAGCAGCTCCTCCCTCGTAGAGTGGTTTAAGGGGGGACACCGCTCGTAAAGCAGCTCCTTCTAATTTCGAAGTACACTCTGTGAAACTTGCCAGCCTTGCTGCTTTTTTCCCGCTGATTTCAAATATGCCATTATTTTTCAGCTCTGTCAATTAGGTTACCAGGATAATTAGAGATAATTAGCCATCTTTGGAGGAACAATAGACAAAACAGTGTTAGCCCTATTACTGTAATCTTTATATTTACCAATACTATGAACCCTGGTGAGTGCAGTAATAGAGTCGGTTTTTTGATGCACCGTCTGGAACTAATTTTATGGCTCATTAAACTTTGGTGGCACCAGTGGCAAGGAACCAATTTTTATGCCCATTTCAAACACCAAAGTTTAATGAGCTGTAAATTTAGTTACAAGTGGTGCATCAAACAAACGGTTCGCTTACTGCAGTCACCATGCAGGGTTCATAGTATTGGAAAACATAAACGTGACAATTTTATGACCAATACTATTTTGTCTATTGTTCCTCCAAAAATGGCCAGTTATCTCTAATTATCTTGGGAACTAATTGATTGACTCAAAAAATAATGACATATTTGACATAGTGGGAGAAAAGCAGCAAGACTGGGAAGTTTCACAGAGTTTACCTAAAAATTAAAAGATTGTTTTGGGAGCTGTGGCCCCCCTTAAGTTGTGCAGCGTTGTCCAAGTGATGCTCTTGTAGGCGGCCGACGAGGTGGTGAGGCCGAGCCCATGTTTATTGTGGTTGCGTTGGCTGTGCCATGGACAGGACGAGGCGCGTAGAACGAGGGTGCCGTTCCCGAGGTGTGTCGAATCAGTTCTAAGCGCGAGCTGGCTGATAGTGCGAATGATGATTGTGCGCTGACGGTGACGATGGCGATGGTGTCGCTACACTCTCTTTATCTGAAGCACATGAGGGCAGCTACCAGCTGGGCGTCTGAATGAGATTGCTTTAATCCAGTGGTTCATGGTAGTGGCTACAGTAAAAGCTAGTTAATTTGAACTCGGTTAATTCGGACTGACACCCTGCTCCCTGCACAACGTGTATCTCAACGGGGGGAAACTCCCGATGATTCAAACACGTTGGTATTCCGAACGATTAATCCAATCTAGCAGCCCCTGTCTTACACTGCTTCTTGGAGATAAAAGTTGACCCATAGTGAGTACAGTGCGTTGAAAATCCAAACCAAATTTAACAGAGACGAAAGTTAAGAGAGAAGCACAAGCAGTCATGCAGCAGGTGCGAAGTACGCCTGACTGCCGGAGCCAGTGCATGCCAGCGTGCCAGCGTTACGGTGCACGCCGCAGCACGTTTCCGCTTGCGCAGCAGGAGCTGTTGGCACCGCCAATGTTCCACTGCAAGCCATTGCAGGTGTCCATACTGCTAGATTGCTGGGCTTGCGGTCAGCTGCGGCCGCAGAATGAGCAGGAATGAGCTACCCGCTAATTCTATAGCATTTCCTCCATGTTCTATAGAGTGCCTGTTCACTAATTTGAACTCCACTTAATTTAAACTAATTTATGACATTCTTCAAGTTCACATTAACAAGCTTTTACTGTACTAGACAAACCAGCTATAGGAAGAACTTAATGGAATGCTTTGTTGGGCGAGTTGGTTCGTGACTTCAAAAAAAATCAAAAAGAGCGCAATGGACGAGGACAGAGAAACACAGTAGACTGGACGAACACTCGTACAGTCTACTGTGTTTCTCCGTCCTCGTCCATTGCGCTTTTTTTATTTTTTTTGTGTGTGAAGAACGTATCCGCTAACCTGGCTAAAATGCCCTGCATGAAAGTATGGCTGTAGAGCATGAAACTATGGCAGGAACTCGGCCTGGCGGTTTTGTCATGTCAATGAGCGCCCACTTGTCCTCATTCTACACTAGTATTACTGTTAGTACTACTGAACTAGAGCTGCATCCTCTTCTCACATTTCAATCAAGTCTGCTTTAGCAAGACACGAAGTGGAGGTGAGCATCAGTCCCTGATGTTTGAACGGGGGGTGCGCGAAAATTGAAACCTCGAATACTTTGAGAATAACGTCCGCTTTGCAATTCAAATTGAGTTTTAGTGTCCTCAGTATTAGAAATTTAACAATAATAGAGAAATTAAGGTTGGATCTGGCACACGACATAAAAAATTAGAGCCATTTCACCCTGTAAGGTGGATAACCAGCAAAGCATGAATCTTTGTCGAGCAATAGCTTGGCTTTCGCGCAGAGCGCGCAGCGAATGGGGACACAATCACACCACAAGACAAAACACAGACGCTGCCCTGTGCAGTTTCTGCTTATTCAAAAACGTGCAGTGAGCTTCACTGCAGCTAGAGCCTCCTTGTATCTTTTTCTGACGGCACACGCCCATACCGTTTCTTCCTATCCCCCTCTCCACAACCCTCCCTTTTTGAAAAAACGGTTGAGTGGACAGTTTCACTGCGCAACCACGAGGCGCTGGATTGACCTTGGTTGAGCCTGAAGGCCATATTCACTCTACAAGGAAATAGCCGTTTTTAGGGGGTTTGTACCTTATCTCTGCCGTTAACGCGGGAAATCAACCGATTTTGAGGGGTCTAAGAAAACATTTTTTTTCTGCTAAACATATCGGTTAAGCACATATTGCAGTGACATCAAATTCACATCATTCCACACCCTTTCCAACGACACTAGTTTTAATAATGTCTTCATAAATAATTATTAGAAAAAAATGATCAAATTCAAAATTTTTGCCCAGGCGTCGAAGAAAATAAGAAAAATTTTGGCTGGCGATCACAACACTCCCTAATGCGACATTTGGGCGCAGCAGCAGTACGCTGAGGCAGCACTCACTCGTCGGTTCTCTCGACGGCAGCGATGATGAGCCTCTGCACCGACGGCGCGAAGTGCGTCTCAGGAAGGGATCGCGAACTGCGTCTTAGGCAAGGAACGCACATCATAGACATGCGCACGCCCCCCTCATGTTTTCGCCGAGCGTCGCTCCGTCGAGCGCCTCATGCGGGCACAGCATACTGCCTTCCCCTCCCACACCGCACACTTTCGGGGAGCCCTGGCTCTCGCTGCCAGGGCGAACTGCCCTACCCTCCCAATTTCGCAACACTCCTTTCTTTCACTCGTCGGTCTTCCCATCGTTCGCTTTTTCTTTCACTCGTTGAACTTCCCATTGTTTGCTCGGTCATGACGACGGCGACTCAGCTCAGCCCAGAGACGGACGACAAAGGGCCGCGCCCTAAAAATGAGGTTGTGTATAACGAACCCCCAGTTGTAGAGAAAATTTAGAATATACATTTTGTAGTTAAAGATTGCAAAAACCCGTCCTAGAAAAAAGGAATTGAGTTGCGCGGAGCAATTTGCCAGATATGAAAGAAAATACGAGCACGTGTGGTGCCTTGTGGTGAAGCCCAACTTTAATTTCAAATTTTGCAATTTCGGATGGTTCACTGCAAGAAATCTGGTGGTTTGACATTGTTAGAGGCACGAATGAGTCCCCACGTGATGTAAAAATACCTTGTCAATGACTGCAGTCAGCACCAGATTCAGTGCTAAGCAAGCGATGCTAAGAAATCCGTTCGGAGTAGAAAACCAAACTCATTGGTGGATACTTGTTGACGTTCTGATCATCACTTATCAGTCAGAACGTTCGTTTGGGGTTTATTATCATCTTCTGGCTCGCATTAGTAGCCCTGCAAACAGGAATAAAATGCAATGCGCTAGAACCATGCCCTCCAAGCTTTCACCAAGCAGCTGTCGCGCTATGAAGAGAGTTGAGCACTACGAGCCTCCTACATCGCAGCGTCACCTAAAATTTTTAAAAAGAAGCATTATCAAGCCAGTTGGAGACTTAGTCAGAATAGAAAGCTCTACTAAGAAGCAACATCAGACCTCCGGAAATACCCTCGTACGGAAACGAAACTGGTCGGTGAACAGCTGGCAGTGTTCAAGGCCGATTGGAAGCGCTCTCTCATCTGAACTGATATCCAACGACATGGTGTTATTTTTCGTCTTTCAGCTGAAGCTGTTATCAAAGAAGTAAAGCATGAGTGAAATGGAATCACGATCGGCGTGCTTTTTTCGAGGATGATGCGGGCGATGGAGGCACCACGGCAGATCGGCTTGCAGTTGGGTAACTGCGTAGTAGCGCCAAATATGAATTTTGCAATGCAAAAATAAAACCGTAACTGCTGGAAACTGGCTGAAAACGAAGGTACACTTGTTAGACATGCTGGTGACCTTCAGAAATAAGCTTTGGCAGAATAAAGCTACCCTTTCTCTGAACCAAAGGTCACTAGTGAATAGCTGGTGTCATCTTCAGGTAATTATCACCTCTCAACGCTGTCAGATTACAAAGCAGACAACATATTTTGGTATTTGACTTCCTAGGAGCCTTTTGATAAAAAAAGACGGTGGTAATGCAGCATAACCACAAGTAGCATGCTTTTTTGTCAAGTGCAGCAGCCACGCCCCTTTCACAAAAACACGCGCACCTCAGCTCGCAAAAAACGCTGTCATAAATCTCATTTGTTGCTGGAGCGGAAAAATTTAAACTGATTATAAAAGTGCAGCGCCTAGACTAACCACTGGGGTGCATTAGGTGTTCGACAAATGATTACATGTAAAAGTCAGCAATACAAGGCATCAATTTGAATAGGCGGGGTTACGAAAGAGTTTCAAAAAAGCCTAACATGCATATTCCTTGCATGAAACGTGTGAGCTAACTTCGGTGGTGTATTTTGCCTGAAGTGGAATGCTTCTCATGTAAAATAAAAAAAGACTTTCTTTTCAATATAGTGCATAAGTGAGGAATAACACGTTATTAATTGTTGGCAATGCAGGTGCCAGTAGCATGCCTAGCGTCTCTTCAGTGACTGCAGGAATCAGTCGAATATACTTCCTGCATTCACAGCATGTTCAGAAACTCATACTTGTTCATGGCAATCAATATACACAAAATGTTTGTCCCACCGTTTCACCATTTTGTCCTTACCTTATTTTTAGTATTTCGCACCATTTCCTTATCAAGCAGTAGTGCCTAAAAACTGAAATGTGTAAAGTCCTGACTGTTTCACGATTCTAACGCACACTCTTTTTTTGCTTGAAGGTAGTATTAAAATCTGTGTGCGTGTTACAATTTGGCTCACAAGCGAAACAAGCTTTAAAGCGGCCAGCAGCGTTGCCATAGACACGGAGTCTCCTCAAAATACCACTCAATCCAATAAAGAAACAATCCGTCAAAACCACGTCAGTGAATTTCGGCGCACTCATTTCTCAATGGTGCACCTTGGTCACGTGCAGTGATGTTCCGTGCAGGGAATTTTCCCTTTTTTTTTCGGGGAATTTTTGGCTGTAAATTTAGCCAAAAGGGAAAAAGGGAATCTTTATTAGATGGAGGGAATTTTAGGAGCCACCAGAATAAAAAGGAAAAGTAATGCAAGGACACCAAACCTTGCATCATTTGTTACTTTTTTTTTAATTCTCGTAACGCTTCATCAGCTTGCGTTCAAATATCCGAAGTCATGTTCCTGCAAGCCAAAAGTATCCAAGACTGCTTCCAATCCGGTTCATGAAGCAAGAGGGAGAATAAAAAGAGTATTCAATGAGAAAGAGCTAGTAAAGCGTGAAGCGGCGGAGGCAGCAGGGCTGACGCCTGTTTGCACGTATTCCTGTGCAGTATACAAAAAAGTATTTCGGATGCGCCTTAGTTCGCATGCTATCAACAAGAGATGGCGCCAGCAGTCCTGGGCTAAGCTAAAATTATCTTAATTACCCAACAATGTCGCGTTGTTCTTCCTGCGGGAAGTTTTTAGATCATTAAAATGCGAAATAAGCATGCTGTTTGGTACAAAACAAGAAATGTATATAGTCAAATGCTGCGGAGCGGTAGATGTAGTAAAATTTAGGCAGCGTCTGGAACCCCGCGCGGGGCACGAGATTTAGCCCCCTCGCAGAGGCTCCTGCCCCGCGTGACGTCATAAATACGTCATAGTGACGTCACATAGCCGCCGATGCTGGCGGTATGGCGTATCCGAAAGTGCCGAAAGCCCTGAATGCCTGAATTTCTTGGGTCGACAATGTAGATGAAGCAGAGTTGATAGAGTTCGAAGCACTATCAGAATGTGCGAGAACGTTGCCGTATGCGGGGACCAAGCCAGCCTTTGCCGATGGTATCTGCCTCTATGCCGATGGTACCTGCGTTACGACATCGCGCAGCCGAGTGGCCCCGTTTGAACAACCCACATAAGAAGACACCGTCCGAGCGTGATTATGTGAGCCTGCTGCGGCCTGTCCGCGCGGCGGCATCTGCTATCAACAGTTTGCACCACGGCAAGTTCAGAATGCTTAAATGGGTGGCCTGAAATCGCGGTGTGTTTTCAAAATGACAGCAGCGCGGAACAGTGCTCAGGACGTAGGCTAGACGCGGCCACTGATATTTTACTGGTCGCATGTGCGCATTACAAGTGCAAACCACGGATAGCTAGAAAAGGTAATCATTGGTGTTCCCACACATGTACCGCGTACAACCCAGCACAGTAGTTGCCCCTTTAAGGAGATTAGCAAAAAAGACCCGAAAATCGGCAGTTTGTCGCGTTTTTTGTATATATTTTCGAGTGGATTGAATTGTGGCTTAAAATTGTTTACCCGAAATACGTTTTGTGCGCGGAAAAGTCTGGTGATCATGAGCTTCTTGCATCATAAATGCATGGTCTTCAGCGCTTGAAAAGATTTTTCAGAATAAATTATTGTAGCTGTAGTGGTGAGCCATTTCACTACAGTAAAATGTGGCAGAAATACATCTGCGATACAAAGGATGTGAAAGAGTGAGAACATTGGCAGTCTCGTATCCCGTGGCCCAGATTGTGGCTGGGTAGTTTCCATCATGCATTCAGCTCCTCACATTGGCACACACATGATGCTATGACAAATTAGGAACTGGGTCCTCCAAAAGGTACACTAGCTAGGCGCTTCATGCCATAGCTGCTGCATTGGCATAACCTTCACGTCTCTGTATATGTGGCTATGTTGGCCAGATTTTACTGATTCCCCTCATGCAAAGGGACTTAATTCAGGACACCCAGCCGATAGGGTCAGAGAAGAAGCTGTACAGACGGTAACAGGAAGGGTATAACACTTGGCCGACCATCATGTCTCCGGCATATGAAAACCCATGGGTTCTATGCAGGCACAATAGTCAACGTCAAAGAGAATCTGAAGATGTGCCTGGGACGTGAAAGCCTCAGCGGGTGGTTTGTGTCCATGGGTATGAGCAGCGAGCACACTGCAAATGTAATCGATAGGCAAAGGTCAAGGCTGTAATGGTGCAAGTTTAACCAAAAGAAATGGTGAAAAACATCCCAATTTCAAACTGCATTGATGTAATATGGGCACGAGTGACGTCATATGGACGTGCACTGTAAATGCAGTTATCTGTGTGTTAACTGTACGTTAGCACTCAAGTGATACAATCAAACGGAATGAAGGCCCCACTGAAATTGCCCAGTTATGCTTTTTTTGCGGTGGGTTAGGTTGGTGGCTGTAAATTGCACAAACAAGATTCTGTGATGTCATAGAGAAATAGCTGGAAAGTGTGTATGGAACTTCCACTGCTCTACACATTTTCTGTACTATCTTATTTGTTTGAAGTTTACAATAAAATTGATGTCATTTGTTTTTTGGGCAAAGAAGTCTTTTTAATGAACGAACCTTGTATTTTTTCTTCGTAGCCTCTGTAACAGCCTGCCTACTGTGCCCCTAAACAGTTGTCGCTAAACAAATGCCCACTTGCCAGCCAGCTTCAGGGGCTTGTAACGATTTACTAGGATTTTTAATGGCCAACATAAATTCCAAGGAATCCACGGTGGTACACTCTTTTTTGACTTGGTCAGTGACTGCCTTACTGTTTCTTCAAACAATGCCTGACCAGACGAACTTTCGTCGAACCCTTGACTACTCCAGGGCAGTGCAAGTCTCAAAAGAAGTTTGACAGCAGGACTGGACACTAACACAACCAACAGGCTTCATAAGTGGAAACCAGAAGCCCACCCACACAATGCCATGCAATAAACCCATGCAGTGAGTCTCTTGATTTTTATGCGAGGCATTCAATGAGTGGGTTGACTAGTGAGGTTAGCAGGCCAGTTTGGGCACAAAATACTCACTTTTGTGATTTCAGACAGCTCTCAAAGGCCTATCTAGATGTCTTTGTTTTTTTTCGCAAAAAAAAAAGTGCAAGCTCACAGTTGGGGATCTTGAAAACATAGTTTAGCCTCTCCAGCAATTGTGCGAGCCTGAGGTAATCCTGCCTATAGGTGATCCTCATGTTTGCTAGCTCCCACAGCAAGCAAATGAATGCAGTGACTGAAAAAGATGGTGGCCAAAGGGAGAAAAGGTGGTGGTTCCTGAACAAACAGCCCTTGATCATCAAAACAGCAGAAAAGACCGCTGATGACTCTGAGTCCTCGGCTGGGGTGTCGAAATACCTTCTGGCCTACGTGTACAGTGCATTCACAAACTTTTCTTTAAAAATCTTGCGATTACACACACTCCCTCCATGGAAGGGGTTTGTTTCCGGCAAGGTGGTTGAGTTGAAATTTGTGATTAGTAACAACATCAACTCGCCATTTGTCCCTTTCATTTAGCATGCTTCCGAGCTTCACTTCAAAAACCATACTTTTTCTAATTTACGTATAAATGGATTGATTATGGAATATTCTCTTATTTACCTCTGCTCAAATAAAACTGTGTTATACCTTAAACGCTGCTGTGTCCATGCAGGCGTAACATTCTTCAATGGTGTTGTGTGGGGTACATTAAGCTCAATACTAATTAACTTAAAACCAGGGCAAGTGAAGTTTCCCCTATTGTTTCAGGGTATCCAAACTATTTATAAATTTTTGTAAGCATTCTAACTGTCTACCAATACTTTGGGGGTAACTCAACTCAGCTCACCCTTTTTTCCCATGTCTTTATTATTGTTGTGCTCTAGAAACACATTCCCACCTGGAACATGCCTGCTGAATTTAGGGCCCAAACCATTATTTTGCTATTTCACACGATTGCAGCTGTATGAAACATTGCTTGTTTAGTTTTAGCCTATGATTTCCAACAGGTCACTTAACTACTGTCAAAACCATATTAGAATATTAATTGCTATTTATAACAAACAGTATTCTAACATTTTACATAAAACATTTGGTTGTTACCTCACTTGACGTTTTTGTTACACAGCCAGCCTGGTTCATATTTATCTAGGTGTGAAGGACATGTACACAACAAATGCCTTACTGCAATACATTTACATGCCCGTCTTACAGCAAATCAGCAGTGACAGAAGCCACACGTTTCGGCTTTCCTGCAGAGCTTTGGTGTCAACAAAAAAGGAATCTTTCTTGGCTTCTCTGCAGAGCTTTGCACTCAAGCAAAAAGATCACTCGGTTGTTTGGCTTTCCTGCAGGACTGCAGTGTAGTGCTAGAAGGCATCACTTGCTTATTTGGCATTTTTTCTGTGTATTGTGCCAAGAAACCCTTGCGTTTTGTTTGTAAAAGGAACTTCACACCACAGACTGTGCAGAGAAAGTAGAGCTACTCACTGACTTTTTTCACAGCCAGGGAATTTTGATAGAATCACTTGTCATTGACAAACACCATGTTTGCTTTCTGTCTGAAGGTGTGAATCTGGGCAAGTTGGTTTATATTTTGGGGAAAAATACAGCGACAATAACAGTACTGAAGTACAAGGAAAGGTGCTGTGATGAACAGTGTCCATGTGTTCGCAGCTTTTTTGTCCAGTTCCTTTCCTGTGTTTTTTCATGAAGACTTGCTACAGTGCCTGATCAAGCCTATTTTTGTCTAACAAAAATGTCAACAGCGAAGCACTTATCAATGCTCACATGCTGCCTATTGACACCAAAGCAGAAGTACGTTCACTGGAGTCATTTTATTGTTGAAGCCTTCCAGGATACATACAGCTTTCAGCTGTACTGCAATATTCACAAACACCAATAAAGACATTCACGTCCACATAGGTGCCCTCGGCTCCAGTTCCTGCACAAGGTATTAAGTACTCACGGGAGAGGATAATGTCAAGCTGTACAAGAACCATTCCCTCGTAGATGTGCTCCATAACCTGGTTTTTAGGCTTGTTAGCTTAAAAAATAGTTTCAGTGCCCTGTTTTTCTTCAAGCTAATTACCACCACCAGAGAATGTGCTTTCTAGCAGTTGGGCTCTGCTGGGTATGCATCGTTGCAAACAAAATATGGGACGCTGCATTATGGCCCTTACGACTAAGTATAGTAACTTAAGCAATTAGCCGAAACAGTTTTTTACACAGCACAGAGTTAAAAAGCAAAATAACATGAAATATCTCTTTGCAATTAGAAACTTTTACTGTTCACCCCCCTCCCCCAAACACAGAGCAGACAATTACCAGCTGTGAACACAAGTATTAACGTCGAGTTGAATTCCACAGGGTGCTCCGGATGGGTACATTGATGTCACAGTCAATCATAATTCGTGAATCCTCCGTAAGCCTGCGAGAGAAGCTCTCACCATTACTGGCCATCCAACTGAGTGGGCATGAAAGTATTGTTGTTGGTTATGTTGACTTCCAAGCCAAACACGAGTAAACAAAAAACTAGCGTACCAAAATACATAAACAGAACAGATGCAGGATGAAGTTTTGTTGACTAACCGGGTTGAAGAAGGTAGAAGGCAGTGGGGCAAAGGTTAGGGAACTAAAATCCATGCGGTAATTGTGAAGGAAGTTATGAGATGCTGCCAGACGATCAGCTGGTGAGGAGGGAGGGCTATCCTATCTATCCCTTGCTACCTCTTTACTATAATTGAGCAGATAGCAACCTTTCATTAAACTTGCTAGCTGGCAGTTCCACATACCCTATGTAGAAAATTTTAAGGTAGACAAAACATTGCTTCCTGTGCATTCAATAATGGCTGCCTACAGATTGCTTAGAATTCGCAGCTCATTTGAAGTCTTGCATATCATGAAAGCACAATAGTATTATTCGAAGCAACAAATTCGAAAAACAGATGAACAACAAGAGCCACTTGTTTACCTTGAGCACACCAAACTTGAAAGCACTATTTAACACAAGTGTCAAGCTTGGCACAAACGGCGATCTTATCGGCTTGACTTCTCCCGAACTTGCACATTTGGAGCTTGAGCCTCCTTGCACAGGAAGCCAGCCAGTGAGCGGCTGGTTTCAGCGATAGCTAAGTACCTATGTTGCCCATGGACGGGCGGCTGCTGGGCTCTCCCATTCACCAGGCCACCCACTAAAGTGGAGCTGCGCTCCCTGCATGCAGCGTGCACGGATCGTTTCGCGGGGTAGTAACGTTTCTTGCAGTGCCCCGCGAGAAAAATTGCAGAACAGGCTACATGCGAGGACGGATTGCGTTCGACGATGCCCTGCGCTACCTGACGATACTTGATTCGTGCACACTGACGCCGCTGACACTGCGTCGCTCGCGTTATCACGTCATCAAAGTCAGCTACCTCGTTAGCCACGGCGCAAAGCGCTGGAAAACTGATCCGCACGTAATACGTTTCACGCCAGAATCAAAATACAAGGCTCGGAATGCAAGTAGCGATCGGAACAAGTAGACAACGAATGCAGGAGCATAAAGCCGATGGCACGCGAACTGCAAGACAATATGAAGCTAGCAACATATTTAACAGCAACAAAAGGAGCACGGAAAAAAGCGGGGCGAAGCAGCTTGCCAAAATAGGATGCGTTAGGCTTACCAAGGCTAGCAGCAGCAAGTTCACGAGAAATACTCAATAAATAACTGCAAACAATCCTCCCAACAAGAAAAAAGCGCCGCGAGGCAGCCGCTGTGCTAGGCGATTAGGATGTAACGTTGCGCAGGCTTGCGGTTGGAACCAAGGCCGGAATCCCGCATGGCGCACACACACGCCGTTCCTTCAAATGTGAAAAAAAAAAAAAAAAAAAAAAGTGACGCCACAGGAAGTCACGTGACTAGTTTAGTTTGACGTCACTTCTGCGGGGCAGGAGCCACCGCGAGGGGGCTAGATCTCGTACCCCGCGCGGGGCACGAGACTTACCCTAAAATTTATTGCCCGCTGTAGACCTAAGTGGCACTGGCTAACGCCGAAAACCAAATGGGAATTCATGTAGAGGTCTATTAGCTGCAAAAAGAGAATGCCGGGAAATTTGTGGGGGATTCTTGAGAAACCTGCAGGAAAAAATTGCTAAAAATAGAGAATTTCTGTACCTAGAAACGGTAATTTTTCTACCGAGTACAGAACATCATTGGTCACGTGTTGCACATTTTGCTGCTGCTGCAAACAGCCCGTAACACCTAGAATAATTAAGGCCAAGGCACTTGAAATCGCAAACAGCTTCAATGTTCCCCGCTACAACTTTACTTCCAGCAGGAGCTGGATAAGCAAGTTTGTGAAGCACAATTCCTTTTTGGCTTCCACAGTTGCATGTGCCGCCAAATGAAATCTCCTTGACACGTGGTGGCATGTATTTTGCCTATGCGTGGCAGAGTCGGCGTCAAATTATTTTTGCGAGTTTTCCTGGGTGAACTTACCCGTGCATTACAATCGTGAAAATGTGGTACCTCTTTTGTTTTGCAGCTAAGTTTTGAAGCTAAAAATACTGCTAGGTACCTAGTCAAAAATATTTGATGCGCACACAGTTTTTCTCTTCATGTGCAATTTACAGTTCCAGATTTGATATTCACGCCCCTCAAGTTTGGACGTTAACACTACTTGCCAGAGTGAGAAAGACAGCTGCAAGAATAAAACACACATGGACAAGATAACTGCTAGCTGCGTCTTTTTTACTTCGGGTCCTTTATACACTCCAATAGTGTCAAAGTTCACTCCACACCAACTAGCCCAAATGTCTTCTTTAAATAGACTTTTGCTTTATTTTAGCGCTGACCCCTAAATGTTTGCTGATAGACGTAGGTGTTCATGAGTTTATTCTCAAACAATATTAATAATACTGCTTATTTCCCCATCACGGGCACATGGTGTTGCAATAGTGTAAAGTAAACGCGGGTTCTTATAAACTTGACAAGATCATGTACCCACCTTTGTCATTTCAATGTTCCAATTATGCACTCTGCCTTACCTCTATGTTGCTTTTCTTTGTCTCAGAATAAAGAAGTGACACATTCCAACCACCCTTTGCGTTGCTTCATTGAGCTGGCCAGTTAAGGACACAGGCCCCATTTATTTTGCATAAACTTGAGACGTGTAGTATTATACACAATACCGAGCAATGCTTTAGTTTGATACAGTGTCATGCCTAGCTTAGTAATGCACATGAAACGCTTAACATTAAACTCGGAGGCCCGAGTTCTACTCATTATAACAGGTTTGGCCCACAATTACCATACGTATTCAAATATAAGGCGAGGCCTTTTTTCCAAAATCCGTAGTCTCAAAGTCATACCCCACCTAATATTCGAAGCTGAGTATAGATATATGGCGATTTTTTTTACTATTCAAACTGTGCCCTAGCCTTGTAATCGTGACCGCCTTATAATCGAATAAATACGGTACTGCGCTCATATAAGATAAGGTAGGGCTAACCCAGCTATAGCAGTGACAAAGCTGCTCAACACACCTAAAAAAAGAAAAAAAAAAAGCTTGCTAAGTTGATTCCGCTAATTTATCCGCACAATGCATTCCTGCATCAGGCTTCCACTAAATTATACTGTAGTTTTCGAATATACGTTTCAAAATAGGCAAGGTCAAAGTACACCCATCAGTAGGAGTGCAATGCAGACACAGGTGACACCTTATGCCTAGAGCAAGTTCAGGTATAAAAAAAAATCAATGAATGGCCCTTGCAGTTTGTATGCCGGCAGGCACAATCCCTTCTTCCCAGCACCACGACAAAGTGAATGCACTCCGCAAAGTTGAAGTCAACGTTCACTGGAGCGCACTTCTATCGTCTGCTCGGGTGACGACTGCCAGCGAGGCCTCAAAAGCGCACACACGGTGGCTGCCACTCAGTAGAGCTTGAGGTGTCCTGTGACGGCATCGACGAGCTGTTCGGGGGCTGGTCCGACGCCCAGAACGGTCCGTGTGCCGGGTGCCAGCTGAGTGCGGCCCGCATCACGCACGAGACTGGTGGCCAGGCCCGCGGCGCGTGCAGCAGATGCCAGCGACAGCATCTCCTGCTCGGTCGATGCCCGAAGCACCACCTGCGGCACAAACAACGTGGCAAGAAAACAACAACGCAAGGTGGCCCTTACAAACTAGTCTGGACAACTGCATATTCACGAGAACTTATTAGATGCAAAGCCCCTTAGGGGCTGGCTGGGGCTGTTGGCATCTCCTTTCGTTGTCATCATAATCGTCGTCCCATGTAGTCACGGTACTAAAACACCGCGAAACTCATGCTAGAATATAACACGTACTAACAAAACACCGGGGGACTCATTTATGCCTCGCACTAGAGCGCTTCGTAACACGTATTAAAGAAACACCGTGACACTCTTTTAGGCCTCGCGCTAGAGAGCTTCGTGCTTCAAAGACAAGACAGTTTTACAGCAAAGCTGTATGCCTCTGCCCCCCAAAGGTTTCATCTCCGTTGGCAAAAATGTAAAGGCGCCAAGGATACACTTACACACTGCATGCTTTGCCCCTCCCCAGGTTTCACATCAGTGAAGATGGCCCGGGATTTTTCTGTGTCCAACGCATTGATTTTTTTGTGCGCATGTTTTCTGAAATATCGCACAGCCTGTCTTACAAACCACTCGAATAGAAAGTACAGCAGCTCAGAGCACAATTATATACGTGTGCTTCTCGCCTGCAGTGTCAGTGTACGTTAGACAAGACGCTCTGCTTCCAAACATCCCTGCATCAACATCACAAACTTTCTAATGCTGCAAATAAAAGCGAACCCCCTAGTCATGCTGCACTTAAACTCTGACTCATTAGATGAGTGATTGTGCCATCTACAAAGAAAAGGGAAAAGCAATTGTAAAGGGACACTAAAGGCTGAATGGAATTTTGTTTTAACTGAAAGATCATACGTTTCATAGCCCTCTCAGCTTTTGTTCGACGAGCAGCGATACGTCACTTCCTGAGAAATCCGTAAAGAAAGCTGGCATTTCTCTCTTCCGCTTCCCATTAATTTTTTCTTCACGTAAGATTCACGTCACAAAATAGGAGCGAGGCGCCGGGGCGGTCTAGAGCGTAAATGGTTGTCGCTAGGCAACAGTCACCAAGCCACGTCACCAAGTCATGGCCGACTGCCGGGAACGTTTGCTGGCTTTCACTTTTAATACTTGCCACCGACCGACCGAGCAACGCTTTTCACCGCTCCAGCGGCCGGTGTGCCCGTCTACACCGGACACCTGGATCCCATCACACCAACCGCCGAAGCAGTGAAAATCACCGTTTCAAGCGCCGCGCAGCCATGGCTGCCGGCTAGGCATTGCTCAGGTGCGAGCCTTCATCTTGCGTCATCCAGTGATCACGTTTATCTCATATTCTCTCACGCGACATGCCACCCTGGCGTGAAACGCACGCTTGCTTCCCGCATCAGTCGCGAAAGTTTTCGTGGCCGAGGCTCCGCTCGGCCCAAACATGACAAAGGTAGAGCTACGCGTGCGCAATTTAAAGATTATTTATGAACAGCGGCTCGCAGTGAACGTAAAAACACAAGTTCGGATCTTTTGGATAACCGCCGGAAGTACCCTAACCATTCATGGTGATAAGCTTCGAACCATGCGCGGGCACGCTTCCTGCCAACGATGTTGCTTGCAGAAGCTTGGGCATTCACCGTGGTAGGTTATTGACTTCGCTAATTGTGCAGCAATGCTTTTCTAAAACGAAACTGAAAGCATGATGGCCGACTGTGAAGCGTTAGGAAAGCAGCCTGTCTCGAATCGTAATGTACAAGAGCTGCAGTCTATGTTTTTTAAATTAGGTCAGCTCACAGGAAGTTTTGATTTACATTTATTTCACGTTCTTAACAATTTATAAGTGTTTATTTAAGGAAAACATTTATAGATGCTCCCCCAATGAGCTCTCGCCGTGCAGAGTTATTGTAACGTCACAAACCCGTAGTACCCGAAAGCGTACGGAGCGCCGTCGCCTGTTTTCACATTTCCGGCATTTTCTGCCTAATTTAAAATCTCCTGGTTGTGAGAATGCTGTTCTTAGATTCTCGACAATGTGATCCATCAATACAGGCCAACTTGTTTCCACCCTTTAGTGTCGCTTAAAGAAACTCAGAACAAAGTGGGTGGTTTTAATTATCTTTCAGTTGTTTTCGCTTTTTTTGTGCGAAAGAGTTCCCCAATCGTTGACTGCCGTGGTGGGAGCAGACGTCAAAGCAAGCAAGCTTCACTCATCCCTGTTACCAGCAAAGCAATTGCCATTACTTGAGCAAACGGCCTCATCCACTTTTCAAATTGGCGATATTTTCTTAGCAGGGTTGATTGTGCCATTGAGCGAAACTTGCGTGGTCTGGCAAGTAATATTTTTCATTAGATTGATGATTACCTCACCTTAGTGAAGTCTGAAGAATTCACACACATCGCCATTGATCTTTTGAAAGTGTTCCATGAGAGTAATTTCGGATTGAAGTTTACAGCTCAGCTTCCAAAAAACAACAGGAGCTGCAGTTGCTCCACCTGCGTTTAAGAGTTGAGGAAGGCCATTTGTGCTGGTTATACTTGCTTCACTCTGGCAAAACACCTCCTCAGTTAGAGTTCAGGGCATTCAAAATTGGGGTACAATGGAGTGAGTTTCGCTGTGTTGCATGCAGCCTTAACCCAGTCCTGCTACCATACTGCTGATGACTTCAGGGGTCAGTAAAGGAGGCTAGAGATGGCCAGTTCCCCTAGAGCAGCCCTCGGGAGTTGTGACAATAAGTTGATCAGGTGTGTGAAGATTGGCCGTCACTTCCCATGTGCACTGTATGTCGCACGGTTTGAAGAATGTTGCTAGTCAGTATGGCCGTGGCCTCTCCCTTTTGCGCCCCGCGTAAACTGGAGGGAACATGCACAGTTGTACCAGAGTCCTTCAATGCTTTACTGGTCACGAAACTGCTCCGTAACTCAATGGGAGAGCTTCATATGCTGCGTTTGGCCGGCGTGCGGTGGCGCCACCATCTCACTGAGGTCACTCCTCGGGCGGCGTTGCGCTGGCTCGAACGGCGGAGATGCGGCGAGTTGTGTTTGTTTTGTGCGGGAAAAAAATGCAATGTGCACCTCGGGCTGTTGTGATGCGACTAAGCAGTGCAACAACGACGCCGAACACGTGTTGTGTACACGGATGTCGTTCCTTGTACAACGATACAACAGAAAATGTTTCCTTGTTCTGTTTACCGAGCGACGGGAAGCTGCGTGAGAAATGGAGGCGCGCCATTCCAAGGCAAGAAACAGGAGATTTCAGCTTCGATTATAAGTGAGTGACAGTGTGTGGGAATGCACTATGCGTGACAATGAAAAAGCAATGTGCATCCTTTTGGTAGCATCTCGGACCTAGAATTGTACAATCACTCAGGTAGTAGCGGTGCTTCATTACCGGTTTGCAAACATGTATTACCTTGCGCTCAGGCTGGCATGTAAAAAAAGCTTTGGGACGTCCTTGTGCTTTTACTTTTCATATTTCCGCGAATTATCCCTTAGGGTTCGTTTTGTTTGTTTGGTAACAGTGCGTGGCCGCTTCCAGTTTTCTTATCTGGCGTTTCAACCAAAGCGCCCGTTTGCTCTTTTCGTCGTACGTCCCGTCGGGCAATATTGTTTGATATGGACAGGGTGTCACCTTGTGGCAAACTTGAGTTTTTTGCTTCTTCGACAATGTTCTCAATCCTATTTCCATGGATCTGGAATTAATAACGTCCCGAGAGTAATGCATGCATAGCAAACGCCGCGCAACTCACTTTATCGACGTTCATCTGTGCACGTCACACTGCAGACTGTTTCTTCGACGTTTGTGTTTTATTCTAGTCTTTTGCAGAACAGGAGGTCGCTTTAATAAACTTCGTTCAGAAAAGATTTGCATTGTTCTTGGCTACGTGGCAATTTTTCTGTTTCCTCCGTGTGCTGCATATCGCAGCGCAAAAAATAAATTTTTGTACGCTGGACCACGCTCTTTTGTCTCCCTTCGTAATATTGAAATTTTTTTGTTGCGTGTGATAAAATCAATTTTATTGCCCTTTTTAGCTTCCTTTTTTTGCAAGGATTGCAAAGCGTGGAAGCGGAAATACACACGGTGCAACATATATCTATTCGCGTTTTGATCCTTCGCATTTCTGCAGCGTTTTTAGATGTTCGCAAGTATGTACCCACTCATCGAAACGACAATACTATTGGGCTGTCTCTTTTAGCGTTCTGTGCATTCCAGAGCAATCAACGGATTCATTAATAGCGTAGTCTGCACGGCGCGTACTTGGTTTCTTTCAGTTTTTTTATTGTATTATCGATAGGCCCGCAGCAGTCCGTGACTACACAGCTACCGTATATGTGGTAATTACAACTTTGCTTTAAGAAAAGAAGCAATATAGATTTAAAAATCCGTAAACACGACGTCGCCGCGCGCTTGTGCCAGAGGACGCAGAAGCTGTTCGCGGCCGAAGTCTACGGTAATTTAATTGGGAAAATAAAACCCCATTAACGGCAGGTGATACACACAATGACTGGACTATTCATCGCTAACTACTACGAAAAAAAGCACACTTAATCAGCGCGCAGAAATCAAAAGCAGCGAGTGTTTGCACGCCAAGAGCTGGCCTATACGCCGCACGCGCGGCGGCTGGATGCTCTTCGTGCGGCGGTGGCGCCTGTAGTGGCGCCCGCGGTCCCTATATGAAACGAGCGCCGAAGTTTTGTGACCAGTAAAGCATTGAAGGACTCTGGTTGTACACAGAAAGGCTACATTGACTGAAAATGTAGCCAAATCGGGGTGTGGCTCGAAGCATTTGCAACGATATGTGGACTGCCAAACTGGCATTGTGTACAAAGTTCTACTACAGTGCGGTGCAAAGGGAAGACTGGTAGGTATGCCAATGACACACTGCGGGAGCATGTGCTCTCCATGAACAAACGTCCGCGATCGCATTTGCTCTCACATTGTGGAACATACAATTGCCAACCGATATCTGAAAAAACTGATGTTGTTACCAAGCGCCCAAAGCAGTTACATTGAGAGATATGTAGTTGAAGCCTATTGTATTAGTATTAAGAGGGACGAAAAGCGTGTAAGTCACCCTTCAGTGGCACTTACTGATAAAGAAGTTCAGCTTCTGGATAATAACAGATAATTCTTGTTTCCTTTTCTGGGTTCGTATACAACTTTGCCACGAGCGGCATGGTTTGCCATAGGTATAAATGTGGGTGAAGGGTTTTTAGTAAATTTAGTTGAGAGCCAGCACTCGTCCTGGGGTGATTGTCCTGCTTGTCTCGTCTGCCGCGCTGTGATTAGACACGAGCCCCCAGGCCACCACTGCATACTCCAATTCATGCATGCCATACGAGATAGTTACACAGGCCCTCCAAGCACACTTTGGTCATTGAGACGAACAGATAAGAACATTACGAAATTTTAGGCACGAAGCCCCTTAGGGGCTCGGGCTGTTGATGTCTCCTGTCGTCATCATCGTAATGGTTGTCTCCTGTAGTCAAGGGACTAAAACATCAGGAGACTCGTTTACGCTTCGCACTAGAACTTAACACGTACTAAAAAACACTGGCACAATCCTTTAGGTCTCGCACTGGAGCACTTCGTAACGCGTACTAAAAAAACTTTGGGAAACTTGTTTACGCCACGCGGTAGAAAGCTTCGTGCTTCAAAGACAAGAGACTTTTACAGCAAAGCTGCATACCTGTACCCCCCAATGGTGTCATTTGCATTGGCAAAAACGACAAGGCGTCAAGAATGCACTTATACTACACTGCATGCTTCGCAGCTCCCCAGGTATCACATTGGTCAAGATGGCCCGGGATTTTCTTTTTTGTCAGCTCCGTCGGTGCAGCCTTAAGAATGCATGAGCATCTAGTCCCTCGACCTAATGCGCACACCTCACTCCGGCTTTAGAAGCCCAAAAGATGGTGTTTCACACACTGTGCCAACAATTCTTTGTGTTCCAACCACCTCATTGGCCACGTTTGTTCGCTTCAGAAGCGGCACTGGCTTCCTGTCCCTCCTTCTGTTGCCCCCCAGTGTGGACATTTTGTTGCCGTCACAGCCATCCCGTCGTCCTCCCCTCATTTGCCACCTGTGCTGGCCGCACACCCCATTTTACAACACATAAAAGCGGTGGTGGGAGTCAAGCGACCTGTCGTGGCAACATGCAACAGGTGTGTTGGCAGAGGTAGGTGGCAAGCCGTGCTTCCACTTGACATTTCCCAAACGAAATCAGCAGCGGTGCATGGCTAACGCTGCCATAGCCAAGCACTCTCTCACTCCCTGTTCTTTGGTAGCTCTGTCGACCGACTCACGCAATGAAAATATGTACAAGACTGCACTGATAAAAGTTACAACTGCTGCTCTTTGCTCATTCCTCGCTCTCTTCTACACTCGAAATTTAGTACCCTGGATTCATTACGAATCTTACATTTCGTTAAGTTCAAAAACTGTCAACCTCAGAAAGAGAAGTCTTTTCCACCATACAAATACATGGAAGGTATTATAACTTCAGATTACCAAGAGTATTAATGTTGCTGCCTTTAGTATGCACACGTAAAAAATATAAAAAGCCTCGATAACAAAGCCGAATCCAAAATGACACCAATATGGCAAAAACCATGCCAAAGGTCGTGCTCATGGCCACATGTACAGACTAGTGTTCAAATAGAGAAACAGATTAGTAGTGGCAAAATAGTGCTGCCCTCACCTATCAGTCAGCGAATCGAACTACCTAGCACTACTATTTATGCTACGCAGCTCTTTTATCCAGAGCACTCCTCAGCAAGAGAAAACAAACTGGGTATAAAACGCAGTCACTGATAGCCAACAGCCACGCACTCCGTGCACTAGAACAAGCAACAAGTGCTACAGAACGTTATCACATTCAAAACGGCAACAACGAAGACTATACCAACATGTCTTACCCTACATAATATCGACATAATGATAAAAAAAAAACAGCCTAAACAGGGCTAAATAGTGAACAGCAACAACAAGAACATCTTGGCTACTAATTGTTTCATATTTATTGGAGCAGGGTACCGACCATAATAAGACAAAGACTGCTGACAACAAAAAACACAATGTCGCAGCTATGCCCCAAAATCCTGAGAGTGCTTGTTTGTTTTAAAAAAAGTCGCTGTACCCAACCACCACAAAAAAAGCTGCAGCAGCCAGGAATTGAACCCATGTCCTTAGTCTCAACCGCCCAATGCCTTACACATAGAGCTATGGCAGTGGATATATTGATTTGTTCTCTTCCTTAAATAAACTTTTTAACTTACTACATTACATCCTTTTTTTTTGACCAAGTCTTGGCAGAGCATAGTTTTCCACTGTGCCTTAAGCTGTTTTAGTTTTACATGGTGCCTTAAATCCTGCTATCCACGTTAGAACTGCGCTAAAAATACCGACACCAAACTTGCATTTTTTGTTTTTTGTCTGCTGTGCCACAAACTACAAAGAGATTAAAACTGGTCCCCTGTTGCCAATTACAAATACAAATTGCAGCAGGGCCAGTCATAGCATCACTTTCAGTTTTGGCCATTTAGGGCCTGGCAGCAAGTAGTGGAATAGGGGGGGCTAGTGCATGTGTTTTTTTTGTTTGTTTGTTTGTTTGTTTTGGTACAAGCAAGATGCCAGCCTTGTCATTGACTTCAAAAGCATCCAAATTGGCCTTTCACAATCACCTATGCCCCACTTCTTCACCCGCTCAGTCAAGATTAGTCCCACTGCATTTACAAGTCTGAAACTGTCCAGAGGGTGACAGCTGGGTTTCAAGGAGACCAGAGGTGCCACAACCAAAATGCTGACTTTGTGTTGTTACTTCTGCTGTCCATGGTTCCTTTCCCCACGAATATACATATTCCTGAGAAGAAACGGGCAGATAATTTCGGGCATGACTGTTTGGAATCTTCGATGCCCCACGCCTAAATAGGCCGCTATGACAATGCAGAGCGGCTGAGCTACTGTTTGTCGACCTCTTAGAACTGACGGCAGTAAAAAATATTCAATTTAAAATTGGCTTCGAGCCATGTGCAAAATAAAAAAACACAGAAAAAACAGCTTACAGAGTCTAACCAGTCAGGGTGCTGGTTCGGGAGTCAACATAGGGGTGCATTTTAAGCGCAGTTGCTGCTTAGTCAAGTACGCATTCAAAATGCTTTACTGTGAAGTGATGCAGAACAGGCGCATAAAATAACGAGTTTCAATTATTGCGACATAATTTAGAAACAGTGTGGCATAACAAGAGCACAGAGAAAAAAACCAGGCAGGACAATTGATTGATTGATTGATTGATTGTAGGGTTTAATGCACCGACGCAACGCAGGCGATGAGGCACGCCGTAGTGGAGCGCTCCGGATTAATTTTGACTGCCTACGGATCTCACTGGTGCCACTGACGAACGGTGATTTGGAGCAATTTTGTATCAGAAAATTATTAATGTTGGAGCAATTTGGAGCACCTAAATGCCAGTTTTGGAGCAACTAGACATGAACTGCTAGATGTGTCCAAAGCATTTCTCAACACTGAAAATTGACTGGTATTGTCCAGGAATTGACGTAGAGGTCGCCTGCCTAACAGTGTCAGATCGGATGGAAGGCGCTTCAAGGTGGTGCGCACACATGCGATCAGAAATGAACCGCACTGCTGAAGAATAATGGTCTTGTTGTCCTTGCTAGGGGAAGACTTTTCCACGGAGTCACTGAAAATGCTTCCTAGTTGGCAGGCTCGAACATGCATTAAAACTAGCTTTCACAATCTGCTCTCCCAATAGCCCAAAAATAGCCAAATAGCCAATGAAAAAAAATGTTCCTGCCCACCACAAGAGCAATTAGCCCAATTTGGCTATTTATAGCCTGGTCTGGCATCCCTGGAATCAAGCAATGGGATTTCTTTTTTCCCGCATTTCGAAAGAGCCGCAATGTCGCCACAAGTTTGATGCAAATAAATCCCCTGAGTACACCCCACCCAATAGCAAAATTGGAACAAAACATAATTTGCAAGGCATTTAGTTCCTTTCTGGTGCAGATAAAGGCACCATGCAAGATAATAAAGAGTTTTAGCACAGCGGGTTTTAGCATCTGCTGACGCTATGGCGGCGAGTGGCGGGGCCCGACTTGGCAGGTGCAAATTCGTTCCGGTAGGGTGGATTACTTCCGCGGGCCAGCATTTGCCATGCCCGCGTGTTGGCTCCGCTGAGGAACAACCTCCTCACCCTCCCCGCGCGCGCCTGCACAGTTGGGTCCCGGCAACCCACCGTCGTAGCATGAGCCTTTGGTAGCCGCTATGCTAAACTAAAACTAATGATTACTGAAAGCCTTCGACAAACCGGTGTGCAGAAAAACAATGCGTATCTTGCACCTCTTTTCCGGTTTATGAACTGTTGAGGCAAGCCATCGTGTTTTACTTTTCATTTTATTCGATGCAGGCGCTTGATATCAGTCATCGTGCGCATTTCCACCTTAGATTTTTTATTAGAGAGACTGGCCATTTTTCACGACCCGCTCCACTTGCGACAGTCCACTCAGCGAGTCGGACAGGCGAAGTGGGAGCTTGCAGCCGAGCGCGTCACGCATGCCGCGAAACGGCGCTCCAGCTGGCTCTCGGAGTGGAGAGGGCCAGCAACAAACGCCACCTAAAACTATCTGTTGTTTATAGCAGGAACCATCGGAAACTACAGTGAGCAGGAAAGTTTTCAACCGTGGTGCGCCACCGCTGCAATGACTTGCTAGACGAAAACACTATTGCCGGTAAAGCGATGGCGCCAACCGAATTCGCTTCTCCGGTGCACAAACTGCACCAGTAGGCCGCGGCAAACGGGACAACGGGTGCTAGGGAGTTCGAGTTATCAAGCCGAATTAGTCATACATGTCTAGAAACCACGGTGAAGCAGGCCACAAGCAATTTGCGGGACACAAATTTTGGTGCACTTTTGGCGCACTTACTTGCAAAGCCATGTTTTTTTTTATCAGGATGGCGCAGGATACCTCATTTTGCACAAATTGGCGCATTTGGCGCAGGAGTGGGAGCACTGGGATCTTTAATGTGCGCCCAAATCGTGCACACACGAGCATTTTTGCTTTTCGCCTCCATCAGAAAAGTGTCTGCTGCAGCCAGGAATAGAACCCACGTCCTCATGCTCAGCAGCACATCTTAGCCACTGAGCCACCGTGGCGGGTCCGACAGGACAAGCCCTGACAGGACGCAGCATTTCTCCTATCCGGTTCTTTCTGGTGTGTTTTTGTTATACCGCGCTGTTTCGAAACCATGCCTCAATACCAACTCGACCAACTCACCATCCAGCTGCCGTTTCCATTAATTTCAAAGATGTCGTCACCCTCTCCCCACCTGGTGTTCGTGAAGGACACCACTACAACACTTACAGCTCTCAGCCACTAAGGCCATTCTCCGTGAACACTGAAAATGGCAATGCCAGTCCCCCCACAGCTGCCTGACAGTGGGGTAACGTTGTGTGGCTTGCAAACTAAACCAAAAATTCTTGAAAGCATTTTCATTTTGATAAGTAGTTGCTTGATATGCTTGGTAGGCCTTTTCTGCAGTATACCTACACATTTGCTTTTACTCAGTCCAACTTAATTTTTTTTCTTGCAACTGCAGGCATCTTTTGATGCCACTAGAAGACTAATGCCAATGTGACTCCCACTGCTTTGCATAAATGAGGCCTGAAATTTTAAGCGTGACCATACGCAAATGAGTGCACCTTCACTCCTAAAAGAACTGAATACTTTTGGCAAGTGACACTGGGGTGCTTTTCATAGGCAATGAACTTAGCTACTAAACCTCCAACTAACAAATCCTCTATCACCCAAGCAATCCTGAGCAATTTGAGATCGCCCAAACAACCACCGGCCATAACTAACTAAACGTTAGAATGGTGCAGACAGACATACGAAACTTCAAATACTTCACGAATAGTTTTTGGTTAGATTTTCAGTGAAGTTTTATCGTTCGAAGTAGTCAACGGCTTCGAATATTAAAAAATTACAAATAACCAAGCAATAACAGTTGGATCTGCCGCACTGCTTGAGAGCTTTCAACCTTCGCCGCAAAGCTTGCCCCTCTGGGTCGGCTTTGTTGGGCGGCGTCGATGCTGTGCAAGAAAGCCTACCACGTGCCAACTCTGGCCTATGTTAGTTCAAGCGGAAATCTACTTGTGCAAAATTTACGAGCTGAAAAGTAGCTTCCGGTCAATACAGTGGTATGAATGCAGAAAAATTCCTCAGGCACCATCTGCTCATGCTGTTGCAAAGCGAAAGCTTGGCAATCCAAACACTTCTTGACTGCTGCACTGTGCTTGCATCTTTGTTCCTCTGCTTCATTTTTGACGCTACTTACTCTGACAGGCAGACTGGCAACAGCTCACACGGGAACTTCCCCAGTCAGAGCTCTCCTCTGCGTGTACCTATTCTACGCACGTGCCGCCACCCGGAACTGTCACGACGCATGCATCAGGCTGATTCGTGTTTCATTCTAAAAAATTAAAGCCGTTCCACTCAACGTGAAAGCTGTCGCAAGTGCAGAGCAGTGATTCACCCTATTGGGCTGTGGTGCCGTTATCCACTCACTGCTACCACCCAATGTGATTCAAATTTCCCGCCCTCGTGGTGCTCGCGCCCCCTGCCTGAAACTGCACCAGCGGGAGTTGAGATTTTTTGTGCTTGCTTTTCCTCCCACACGTGCCAGCGGTGCACTGCCACTTTTTTTCACTTACTATCGTTAAAATCAACCCAATCAGCGTTCCTACCTAAAGGAACGCGGGTGCTGCCGGTTAATTACGTATATTTTGCCTCAAATGTACCTGCAGTTTTCTTTGCGCTAAACAACGAGGAGATGTATGACAAGCGCCAGCATTTCATGAGTTTCGAATTCTTATGAATATTTAAACCGCTTGGTTTTTGAAGCCTCTGCAGGACGCCCTTACGTTGGTATGCCGGACTCTACTTGGGTCCGTAACCTCGCTGCGCTGCCTGATTTCGGCAGTCACTTAACATGGAGCGTTACAGCGAGCAACAGCAACAAGGTGAGCCCCAAGAGTGCTCTGCACTTAAAAAGTTCCGGGTTGGAAATGTGGTTAGAGCACCTGGTGGCTGCTCTGGTGACCAGGCTTTAAATCCCACATGAACCGAATTTGTTTTCTCTTTACAGTGCTATTCGTGTTATCGCCGAAAGCAACTACTACGGTGGTCACTTTTTGTGTTCGATGAGACACCTTAGGCTTTCAAGTTAATAAAAAGTTATTATTAGGCCGGCAATGCTTGCAGTAAGGTCATAACAACCACCAGCACGCCTAGCCTGTTTTCAATGATTGCAGGGAGAGTAGCCGGTCACATATACTTCCTGTGTTCGCAGCACGCTGACCAACCCACGCTTCTTCGTGGCAGTGCATGCCGAGTTTCCATTCCACTGCTTTCCTAGCTTGTCTTGATCTTTTATTTTATTTTTAATTTTTGCACCAACTTCCTATCAATCGCTAACACATGAACACTAGATGTGCTAAGTCCTCACAAGTTATTGCTTTTGTAGCTATGTTTTAGAAGCACTACTCACACTAAAGCAGAAATATTCGTATTCTAAATTATTCTCACAGTCAGTTTTTACAATTCGTATTTCATCACATCCCAGATTAGATAGTGCGTCTCTACTGAATGTTGAAAACTCAGATCACCAAATTTTTGAAGCAAGTGCCAAGAAATATATGGCTCATTTTTGGAATTTTGTGTATTTGCACAGCTGAAGGGCACACATTGAACCAGAATATTTTTTAACCAGAATGTGTCCAAATGTACAAGTATGCAAGATCGGGCCTGTGCCATTTCAAACGAAAGTGGCTCTACCTTTTGCAGCACTACAAAGAGGTCAGGAGAGAAGGACAGAAAAGTGCACTCTTTACAAAAGTGCAATAACGCTGCACTCTGCAATAAAATAAACAAATTCGTGGCAGTGCAGATGGCATAAGATTTGGCTCCATGGCGACAACAAACGGTGCTCTGGAACCCTTTCAAGAGCCCTAAAGCAGTCGCAGTTTGAACACCAGTGCATTCACTTCAGAAGAACAAGCAAGTAGACAAATCTATTTGCAATAATACCGAAGCCTGTGCCCTTCAATAATACAACACCACTTTCTTTTATAGCTGCTGTGAAGAGCAGCATGCTGGATGAAGCCTTTTGGGTAGCTTTACTTTAGAATGTTCAAAAGAAAAGCTATTCGGAAGCTGTCTGCTAGCACAATACCTGTAACACACAGCTTAGACGGCAAAAATTTAACAAAAAAAAAAAAGAGAGAGAGACCTACTGAGACCCCTTTAAAACAGAGTGCTGTTTCGCACATACTTCAAAAACATGACACGGCTAAACCCCTTTAAAAGAGTTACATACAACCCTTCACGTGTATGCTACGATGCCTGTTCCCTGGGTGTAATGAACACGAGGTGACGGGAAAGCACCAGGCATCCTTCTCACGGCCCCATGCACTACGCCGGTTTCAGAAACAAGACGACACACTTTGGACAGTAAATTGAGAAGCACAAGAACAACGCCTAAAAGCAGCAGACAAAGAAGGTAACCTCACTACAGTGGCTAGAGTAGGAAAGTGTCATGACCGTGCCTACTCCCACGTGACGCTGCTGGAGGAAATTCCAGATGACGCTGTCACACGCTTACACCTTCGCTGCGACGGCAGCGGAATATGCGGTATGAATGTATTCGCGCGCACCACGACATCGAGAAAGGCCCTTTGATAGCTGCTTTTCATGATCTTACAAATTGAGATACAAGAGAGAGAGAAGGCTCTTTATTAGAAAAGAAGGCCGAGATGTTTGCCGGAATTGCGACACCGACATGCTACTCGGCGGGGGAAGGGGGAAAGAAAAGGCCCCATAGATTACAGGGCAGAAGAAAGAGGAAGAAAGAGAAGAAATAAAAGAAGACAGAAAAATAACAAGAAAATGACACTCAGTTTGTGAGTAGTGAGATTACAAAGTCTGTCTGCTAAACTCTAAATCGCTGCAGTGACGCCATTCCCGTCCAGATAGTCGAACAGCGCCTCCAGTACTTTGCGTTGAGCTGGCGGAGATGGCCATGGACCAAGAAGTACTTTCAAGGTCATTGGTCCTGGGCTGGGGCGCTCTAGTTTCTGCGCAAGACTGCATCTTGCTTGTATGTATGCAGAGCATTCCAGCAGCAAATGCTTCACGGTTTCCGGTGACCCGCAGTTGTCGCAGTAAGGGTTTGTGGTGACACCAAGTCGAAAAAGGTATGCCTTCGTAAGCGCTGCGTTGAGACGAAGTCGGTGATATAATGTCTCTAATCGGCGCGGAAGTACCTCTGGCAGCCTCATCCTGAGCTCAGGGTCTATGTAGCGTAGGAAGGCATGGTGGTGATCTGGAAGGGACCAGAGGCGGCTCCGTTCCATTGAAACGAGCGCCTTCGCCATAGTTGTGGCATCACGCTTAGTGAAAAAAAATCTTCCTCACATTGCGCATTTCCAGGCCCCTGTGAGCAGCTTCATCTGCCTTCTCATTTCCTAAAACATCACTGTGACCGGGAAGCCACTGAAACGTTATACGGTGTCCAGCGTCGTTGCCAAGGTGGTGCAGGTATGTGATGTCGCGAGAGGCATGTTCATGTAGGGTGAAGCAGTGGCTGCGTTGCAAGCTTTGGAGAGCCGCCTTCGAGTCTGTGAAAACAGTCCATTGCTTTGGCTGCTGGCGTAAATGTAGCGCATAGCTTCCTTGATGGCTTGAAGCTCGGCGGTCATCGATGATGTCACACGCTTGAGGCGATAGGAGAACGTCTGGCCAGTAGAGGGAATAAATATTCCGGAGGAACTGCGCTCAGGTGTGCAGGAGCCATCTGTGAAGATGTGGTTTGCGTCAGAGTATAGCCAGCTGATATAGTGAAGTGTTAATTGTAGGAGTACGCTTTGGGGCATGCTCTTTTTGGAGTCGATTCCGGGGATGCTGCATCTGATATGTAGGGGCGAAAGGGTCCAGGGTGGAAAATTAGACGGCATTGCTTTTGGTGCCTGGGAGGGAACAAAAGTATTTAATGTCCTGAGTGTTTGCCCGAAACTCGAATTACCATCTTCAACCATGCGTGTTAGTATACGGCTCTTGGCGTGCAGCCGATGTCGCAGATGTATTCGCACAGTCTCCTGGAGTCGAATCACGTCCAGAGGCAGAGAGCCAGATTCAGTGATCGTACCTAGGCACGACGACCCTTTCGGGAGGCAGAGGCAGATGCGGAGGCAGTTGTTTCTGGCCACATCTAGCTGCTTTCTGCTTGTGGGCGGGAGCTTCTGGAGGACAGGGAGGCTGTAATGCAATAGACCGTCAACATAGGCTTTGCAAAGCGGTACTATAGAGCGACAGTCACTGCCCCAGTGACTGCCGGCGAGATACCCCAGGATTTTTGAGATGGCGGTGATTTTTGTACAGAGTTTCTTCACTTCAGGACCCCAGGAAAGATTCTGGTCTATTAAAATTCCGAGGATACTGTGGGTTCGCACATATTGCAGGGTGCAGCCACCGAGAACCAGTGGATATCGTTTCATGTGCTTATGAGTGAAAGCAATGGCGACACTTTTCTCAGAAGATAGGTGGAGTCCTCTCGGTGAAAGGTACGCAGATATTTTTGCGAGAGCTTTCTGCAGCCTTTGCTGCGTGGTACGACACGATCGCGACGCACTCCAGATGCAGATATCATCCACATAAAGTGTGACGTGGACATCAGGTGGGAGTACTCGCTTTAGGTGGATAAGAGTAAGGTTAAATAGCAGAGGACTCAAGATGCCTTCTTGAGGTACTCCTTTTTCTATAGTATAGTAGGAAGTTGGGCCGTCCGGCGTGGACATGAAAAGTTGTCGCCCTTGCAGGTAACTTGAAATCCAAACGTAAAGTCTTCCACCAAACCCAAGAGCAGCAAGGGATGTCAGAATGGCATCATGAAAAACTGAATCAAATGCCGATTTAATGTCTAAAAATTTATTTTTCTTTTTCCAGAGATGAAACTAGAGCAATCACATTGTCAATGGCTGCTCAGAGCATATTTTCGGGAAAGTCGTTCATCTGAGGCGGATAAAGGTTTTTGCTCTCGAGGTACCAGGCCATTCTTCTGAATATCATTTTCTCCATAATTTTGCCGACACAGCTTAGCAAAGCTATTGGTCGGAAAGAGTCATAAGTCGTTGGTGGTTTACCGGGTTTTAGGATGGCCACTAGCTTAGCTAATTTCCATTGGGGAGGTACTGAGCCACAGAGCCAGATTGAATTATAGTATTCTAGGAGACGCAATCGAGAGTGATGGGACAGGTGAGAAATGGCCTCGTAAGTTATTTCGTCTTGACCCCGTGAAGAACGTTTGTTCGCACAAGAAATTGCGGCGTTGAGTTCGTATATGGAAAAAGGAAGGTCCATGGCAGGGCAAGCCGCAGGCAGGACTTTGGAGGGGGCACCTGTGGGGCGCGTTGGCGGTACTGATCTTGTAGACAGTAACCTACAATACTCTTCAGCCACCTCTTTCAGTGAAATGTCGTCGTGCAATGATAGCGCGCGGAATGGGTGCAGCTGCTGAATGTCGTTGCGACTTCCCTTAACGACGCGCCAAATTCGCGATAGAGGCTTGCGAACGTCCAGTTTTGAGCAGAAGTCCCGCCATCGCTGTCTGCTCAGCTTTCCCAAGTCGCCTCTTACCTGCCTCTGCATTCTGCGAGCCTCTCGAACATCTTCTGATTTCTTTGTGTGTCGTGCCTTACGTTCCGCACGCCTGCGAAGGGCTCGTAACCTTCCATACTCTTGGTCTGGCTTCAGGTTGAGACGCTCAACCGTGGATCGGGAGCACTCCTGAAGGCAGTTGGTCATGGTCGGAATCAGGTCGTTATCTCCAGTTGCCGCCGTAATTCTGATATTTACACGGGCTGTGTAGGCTTCCCAGTCCGTGAGTTTGATCCTCTTTCCACCTCGACGCACAGCCGCATTGTGAGAGGATATGAGAACGGGATAGTGATCGCTCCCTCGCGTTTCTAAATCAGTTGTCCAAGCAAATTTTCGTACGAAATGGCTTGATACATACAAACGATATATCAATGCAGCTGCTGATAGCTGCGTTTTTCAGGAACGTAACACTGCCGTCATTCAGTGGCTCTATACAATATTTCATCATCAGCTCAGCGAGTCTTGCTCCACGGGAATTTGATTGTGTGCTCCCCCAAATTTCGTTGTGTGCATTGAAACTGCCGCAGATTAGGTGTGGTGGAGGAGTGCTGGTGATGATACTTTCATGCCTGGAAGCATCGAACGCAGTCCCTGGCTCTAGGTAGGCAGCAATTAATGTGAATGGTTGAGTGCCAATTACAGTCCTCGCACAGACGTACTCTTCGGTTTGATGAGGTGGGACGGCCACTGCTGCAGCAGGTACATCATTGCGAAAACCTATGAACAGCCGGCTAACACCATTTAAACGTTGCAAATGAAGAATATAATAATTCTTCAAAAATGGATCTCCAACGCGAGATTCAGATATAACAACAAATTGAAATTGGTATAAACGTAATAGTTCCCGAAAGTCGGCAAGTTTCGAACGCAAGCCACGGGCGTTCCACTGAAAAATTGTACAGTTCTTCAGATGGGTGTTTATAGATGAATGTTGTAATCCCTTAAGAACTACTACAATCGAAGCTTACAACCGATTGGGCGTGCTTTGAGAGCCGAACATTGCCGTCTGGCTCTGACAAAAGCAAATCAGGGAATTTGTGACTGGTAATTGGTAAACATGCATTTTATTTTCGATGTGCTCATTACAAATAAACAAAAACTGCCCAGTTCTAGTGAATTTCTTGTAATTTATTCAAAATTACAAAGGCTCTAAGCCATCATCTTTCTTTGCTCAATGGACCTTGCCTTTCGCTGCTAGTTCTTTTTTTTCTTTCGTGTGAACAAATCCAAGCCTTTTTTGTCGGATTGCCTTGCAGAAAGCTTCTTCAGCGTTCGATTGTCCTGTTACGTAAGGCAACTGAGCTTTAAGTGCATCTTTCTTTCCCAAAAAGGCATAGGCCTTCTCCTTTTTCAATGCCTTCGTGTAAAAGTGTAGCTAGGTGACCAAAAAGAATTGATATTCATGGACGGCGAGTGGCAGATTTCTTTTAGTATGTCAGATGCTTCGTAAGTGCATTTAATGTCTGGAAGAGTACGTGTACGGACTTCATCTTTATTCTGCACAGTGCGGCGCACGCTGTAAGCCGCTGTGAAGGGCGAAACACTCAGCGTGTGGTTTCCCCCACGCTACCGAAGGTAGGGTCCAGTTCTCGACAGAAAAGGAGCTGGGGGTTCTGCAAACTCTGCACTCACAGGGGAGTCATTATCCATTTTATTGCTGAGTGGGGCCGCGGTGCTCTTCTCGCTTCACACTTCCTGTTCGGGGAAGTTGTTTTGGCTGGCGCTTTGGAAGATTAGGAAATTGCGTGGGTTCGGCTTTCGGGAGCAACGGAGGCCTGTCCCTGTAGATTGAGACAGCTTCTACTTTCACGGTGTGTTCAATGTGCCGGGAAATGTGCCTCTCATTGAAGTGTAGCTCGCACAAAGCGGTGTTTTCCTTGAGCCGCTTTTCAGTATGAAGTATTGCTCGTTGCCACTGCGCCAGTGCAGACACGTGTCCTTCGGAACGCAAAACAAACGACCGTTTCTTTTTGCAGGACTTGAACATCGTAGAGCGGCCCGGCACAAAACTGTGATTCTGCTTTTGCGGCACTAATGCACCTTTAAACTTGCTACGGCACCAGAAACAGCGGTACTTCTCTCTGGTCAAAGCAGCAATCGCATAGCAGAGAATCCGTGCGCGCCTCGCCAGGCTACGTGTAAACGATCGCGCGCCCCCCCCTCGCAGATCCCTATCGGCGGCTTCAAAGCGCCTCGCAGGCGCTGCATGCCACTAATCACACTTTCCTATTCTAGGCACTGTACCCTCACTGTCCAGCGCAGGGACAGCTCTAGAATTAACTTCCATATTCCCGCCCTCAATCTCATATTCCAAAGAAGACCGTTCCTTGAGTGTCGGCACAGCCAACAAACACTAAAAACAATGCCCATTTTCTTGGCAAGAGCTCATGCACTGTGCACTGATGCAAGGTGCTTGGTTGGTGATCGCCTTCCCCAAATGCCTGTAAGGCAATCATGCCTCGAAAAAAAAAGCTGATTTATCGATCGAAAACATTGATTCCTTAATTTGATACTTTTTGGTTGGGGATACTATTGCTTTTGTTGCACAGTGCTCCCCAGCCAGACAGACCTCTGTTGGGTGAGCCCGTAATCTGGAAAAATTTCGATAGTGCATCACCTTACTACCTAAGAATGCAGATTTCCCACTACATACATGTCTTCTTCCATAAAACTCCAGTTACCAACCCTGGATTTGCATATGCCAGGGTTGGAAGAGATTTTTCCAACATCATGATTCCCAACCGAATTAATCCACTAAGTAGCAAAGTAAGTTATGAAGCTAAAGAAGCCACAAAGACAAAATAAAAGTTTTGTTCGTTTAAAAAACTTCTGTGTCCCAATAAAACAATGACAATGATTTTGTTGCAAGCTTCAAACAAATAAAAATATTAAAGACAACATATGAGCCTGCGGCTACTGCCCCGCGACCTCCTGGTGATTTCTCTATGACGCGACAGAATCTTGCTTGGGCCATGGACAGCCACAGACCAGTCGCCGCCAAGTAGCACGTATGGGCGATTGCAGTGGGACCTTCAGTTCTGCTCAATCTAATCACTGGAATGAGCACACTGATGCAGTGTTATACAGTGAATACACGTGCAGTGAACACACTGCTAACAATGTTTTTTTGATGCAGGCTTGTATCATATCCAGAGGTCGGCGGACTCACTCATGAGTCCACTCACTCAGACTCATTTGGACTCAAACTCACGAGTGAGTTTGAGTGAGCACGAGGCTAGTGTGGCATGGTCAGTTTGGGCTTGAGTGAGTTTGAGCCCGAATGAGTTTGAGTACGCCTGAGACCGAGTGAGTTCTGAGTCCATTTTTGAGTTATGAGTACATTTTGAGTTTTGAGTACACTTTGAGTTGGAGTATGTTTTGAGTACTGAGTACATTTTTAGTTTTAGTACACTTTGAGTACTGAGTACATTTTGAGTTTTGAGTACACTTTGAGTTGGAGTACATTTTGAGTACTGAGTCCATTTTGAGTTTTGAGTCCATTTTGAGTTTTGAGTCCATTTTGAGTTCTGAGTACATTTTGAGTTTTGATTACATTTTGAGTTTGAGTACATTTTGAGTTCTGAGTACATTTTGAGTTTTGAGTCCAAGTGAGTTCTGAGTTTTGCGCTCACTGTGAGTTTGAGTTTGAGTTTGATTGAGCACAGATGTGCTGCTCAGCAATGAGTCTGAGTTTGAGTGAGTGGTGATTCGAAAAAAAATGTGTGAGTGAGTTTGAGTGAGCCGCGCCAACTTTGCCGAGATATGACCACATCACTCCTGCCCATATTATATCACGATGATGTGAAATTTGAAAGCTTCTCAATTTTTTAAGTCTTGAAGTGGCTGGGATGGAGCTGAGGGGGTTACCAAAGGCTAGTTATTCCAAACTGATCACAGTTGTATTTTTTCTTCATGGCCGCTTTAACGTCTGTCACCTAACCCTTTGATGCCCAGTGTTGCAACAACTCAAACAATATTTTTTCTCTCGCACTTCGTGGTTTTTTTGACATTTAACGCCGGCTATCTACTGACAAACGATCTCGGACCTTCAAAAATTAAAGAAGAGAGGGCAGCACGTACTTCCGTGTGCTAAAAAAATATTGTTGGCACGTGTGAACTCGCATCGAGCCCAGGTGGCTCAATGGGCTAGTGACACGTAACCGAAATTGTGTGATTTCGTTGTTATTACAAATGACAGCAATACAAACTTTACGTTACTGTCTTCACTTGAACCATAGATCATGGTGACCAAGGTAGCTCTCTCGTTCAACTGATGGGCAGCCAGTGTCCAGTGTGTCCTAGTGTCCGTCCTAATGAACCAAATTTTTTTCTGAATTCATATTTCTGATGTTGAAAGTCCCTTTAAAGGAGCCATGAAGAGAAAACACAAGTTTGGTTCATTCGAAAGATTGCCTCGTTAGAACCATAACGACACCACTTATAACGCAAACTTCGCTCAAATAAGCTACATAATTAGGAAAAAAGGAAATGACCATGCAACCCACCAGCTCATTTTCCGCAACAGAACCTGTGATGTCACTTGGGAATGCTCTGCGATTGGCGGAGGCCGGCAAAAGCAAACGCATGTTAGGCAGGGCTTACAGCTTGCATAGCGAGCTGAATGCCCGTGAAACATACTGCACATTCTTTTTATGACAAAGAACGGTGGAGTAAACGGTTGAAGGTCCGAACGAACTCGCAAGCGTGTGCGCCAATGCGTACGAAACTGACGAAACTAGCGCCGGCCGAGCTCGACATCTCGCCGTCGCGCAGACGAATTTTCGGGTTCGAGGCTCTTCGGGGCCAACGAACCGTTCAAGCACGCACAGCCGCGACCTTGCTTCGTATCGTAATCCCTTCACAGGAGGTTGGCCGTCATATCGCCAACCAGCAAAGGTAAAAATAGAAACGAGGGGAGTAAGGAACAGCAAGAAGCGACGAGATAGTGCCAGTCGTCGCGTGAGTTTCGAATGGTGTTGGCTTGCTGCTGTCGTTACGAGCTCGTTTCCAGTTTACAACCACTGAAAACTTCAGTTTGTTCAGTTACGGCAGGGACCCTTACGTTAGCTCACTCCTGGGACATGCTGGCGCTCGTCGCCGACTTCGTCAAATCGCTCTGACCTTGGGGAAAAAAATGCCGTAAACACTCTTGGACACAGGGAAGGACGCAGACACAGCGCTTCCACAGTGCGTCCTTCCCTGTGTCCTGTTTGTAGTGCGCTGTAATACAAGAATGTCGAAATACCAACTCGCCCATCAGTCCACACTAGCCGTAAACACCGCGCATTGACGCTCGTATCTTTCTGGTCGAAGCAGAGCGCTCGCGCGAACGGCTTTCCATACACGACACCGGCCAACTGGCATAAGTGATACTGCTACTGAAATTGAACTATTATTAACCGTAATCAAAATACGGCACATACGTACCAGTCTATATTCGTCCGTCGCGACGGGGCTGACGAGGCAGCGGTGCCGACGGCTGGGCGTTCGTCTGTTGTGGCTATCGCGGAATGGTCGCTTTCCTGTCCACCGCGTATCCCACAACTCTTGCCGCTCGTGCACTTAGAAGCATTGAGCGTTTTTGTGGTGTGAGGTTGTTAAATGCAAGCCCGAGCTCCTCGGTGAGAGTTTTGTTCTCCGGATCAGGCGATTCCATGACTAGGGCTGCGGGTGCACTAGGTTTTACTAGTATTTTTAAAATGGCCGCCGTCTCGATCGACTCCCGCGTGTGGGTGCTATATGGAGTCGACATACTAAGTAACTGTTTCATGGACCAGCTCTATGACGCCATTGTACACGTCACGGAATGTTCAATTTTAGCGGGAGATTTAAAATTTTGGCTTAAATTGCCTTATTTCTCAGTGAATAAAGCATCATTTGCTTCCGGGAAAGCGCTTGGGGTACTATGAAACACCTAATCTTTCGAATAAAACAAACTTTTGTTTTCTCTTCATGGCTCCTTTAAGTGAGAAAAAACTTCTCACACGCTTAAGGAAAATAATGAAGTTTTGGGCATCAAAGCGCTAATCAGAGTCCAGCCAAGAATGGGCCAGCCTCCATCTTTAGTGCCAGGAGTGTATGCTGCCAGCCTGTCGCCTTCTTCTGCACGCTCCACTTTCGCGAGTGAACCACCAACTCAACCAGGGAGGTGGCAGTGTTTGTGTTTGCTAAGCGAGGTGCGTCGTCTGGGCAGTGGATGCACGCACCTTTCTCTGCCCCTGGCGCTCCCACCGCTCGAGTGCCTTGGGCGCGTCCCTCTGGGCCTGCTTGTATGCCAGCACGGCAGCGTGGGCACACTGGGCGGCCGCCTTGCCCTTCTCCATCTTGATGTCGCTCCGCACCACCAGCACCAGCTTGTACTCGCCGCCCTGCTCCTGCACCAACAACAAAGCCAGTGTGAAGGCACCACTGGTGCATTCCAGTGGACAAACAGGGCACACACAGGGTAGCCTGCTGCCAGAGTCACAGACCAGCCAATCGAAGAGGTTAGCATGCACAGTTGCACGTGAGATCAGTTTTTAGCTACAGTTCAAAATGGATGTAATGAACCTCAATGTAACGAATTCTTCGATTTAATGAAGTTTTTCTATTCCCCATTGCGAGCCCCATTGCAACCCATGCTTTTGCGACCTCTATGCAATGAAGGCGTTGCAGCGGTTAACATTGATGTAACAAATTGGCTACACTGATGAGCCATCGTTTTTGAACTTTTTCTGAAAAATCAGCTGGTAAAATGCACTAATTTAATTCATTTTACCCGCACCGAAAACTGCCGTGCCTTTTTACATTTGAGTTCAGTGTTGGTTAGTTGTATTTTTTCTTCATGGCCGCTTTAACGTCTGTCACCTAACCCTTTGATGCCCAGTGTTGCAACGACTGAAACAATATTTTTTTCTCTCACACTTCGTGGGTTTTTTTTCTTTTTACATTTAACACCGTCTATCTACAGACAAAGGATCTCGGACCTTCAAAAATTCGAGGAGGGAGCGCGGCATGTAGTCGGCGTGTAGTCGTGCGTCTCCACTGCTATCTGTGGTGTCGGTTCGTCGACGATGCTTTCTCCTGCCAGAAAACGAAAAATTTTGTCTTTCCAAGACAAGCTCGCAATTTTAAATATACGTGTCCACCTGCAAAAAAGAAGAGCGTCACCGCCCAGTAGGGTATCCCAGCCAGCATCCTGTTAGCAATTTTGAGTGCGGCAAAGAGCATCAAGTTCGCGCAGACGTACTTTCAGCATAAGTTTGGTTCTTGAAATGAGTCAAGGCACTTAAAAGTGTCGAAAGCAAAAGTGATACTAAAGTTACATTGTGAATACGTGGGTGAGTGACCTCGCTTCTTTGAAGTGCCGTGCAGTGACCAACTTCGTGGGGAAGCAGCAGGCAAAAATCACACTGCTTTTCTCATTGAAATAAATCCTTGAAGGATGAGTTCGCCAACACTGATGCCTAGTATTTTGGCTTCATTCCTACTTCAGGATAGTCCACGTTAAACCGGCTCGAAGCTGCTATGTCACGTGCCTTGATAAGATAGTTTGACATCACAGCTGAGTTGTGCCGTCTCCTGGCCTCTCAATACTCTGAAAATAATATCGATTTAAAACTTTAAACGGCACAAGACGCTTATAACTGAAGGGAAGCATGTTGCATCTTCATGAAGCGAACCATGTCAAGCTTTAAGAAATCGAACTTTGGTGTCCCCACTCCTTTATTAAGAACAGTTACTGTTGAACATATACAGCTGGAATGAAATTACAAAGAGGCCATATTGATGAACATGAAAATGGTGCGCAAAAGAAGATGTGGTAAGCTACAAGAAGAGGGATAGATGAAGTGTAGGTGAGAGGGTGAAAGAACACTTTTTTGAACTGGGAGCACTTGTGCCTGCAAGTGAATTGAGTAATGTTTTTCTAAATTTACCTTCAATCCTCATAGTTTAACTACTGTAGGCAAGATAGGCTGATCCTAATAAGAAGAGCTCAGTTTATCCGTTTCGTATGACATAAAAACCACTAAAGGAAGCTGTTTGCCTGAAATTTCCCGCTAATATTTTAAGTTGGACCACTAATCAAACCTTTCGATATGAGTGAGTAAAATTACATGCAGAGCATAAACGGTAAGTTTTGAATTTTACAAACTTTTGACAAAACCAGGTTCGAGTAGCAATTTCGTAGACTCCGGCTTAATTAATAGGCTCAGCCATTTGTCCGGGCCAGAATACTGGGAACACAAGCCCTAGCAACAGAGCCCCACCCTTAACCATTTGCGTTCTGTTGTCTGGCAGGGAACACAACATGGCCATAGCGGTCCGCTGTCAGGTATACCTGACTTGGGTGTTCAAGGTTAAATTTCGTGCTTTTTCTCACTGCGATGTGCCCGTATTCCATGTTTACATGATGCGCCATCTCTTGAGGGATAAGTGAACTTTGTTTGTTGAGGTTGTCTTCTTTCGTCACTAGCGTGCCAGACAATCTTCAGCACGGGCTTTCTGGTTTCAAGAGCCCTTTCACGTGCGTGTTGTTCGCTGAGAAGCATGGCCGCTATCTCATTGCGTGCGTTCTATGGTGGTGTACTAAGCGAAAGCAATGATGACTTCAGTGTGGAAGAGAGTTGCATGCCTCCATCACTTAGTGATGACAGTGATCCGACAGAAGCAAGCGACAAAGACCATTATGGCGGTGGAGACAGCACCATGCGGATCATTACTCTGTGAGCTGCGCATTTTGTCGAAAGACAATTAAATGGTGGCGAAAGCTTTTTTCTCTGGCATCTAGAGGTTTCCATTGTTGATAGTTTTATTTGTAGGCACACACAGCTGCATAATCATGGCGAGAAAGAGCAGGGAAGCCTGCAGTACCACCGCAACCTTATCCAACAGCTGGTGGGTGATCTGACGGCCTGAGCCAAAAATCGGGGCCCGTCTGCACATATGGAGTGCGAGGAAAGGCTATTTGGGACAAGCCATTTTATCTACAAGCTTTCACGCCACAGCAGCAAGGACTGTGCTCTTTGTGGCGATAGAAAAAAAATAAAAGGAGGCAGGGGGGAAACTAATTTTCTGCGAGACCTGCAGTAACAACCCTGGCCTGCACCCTGGAGAATGCTTCGAGCAGTTTTACACGCTGCTCAAATATTGGTAAAGGAGTTTCAAGCAGAATGCAAGAGAAGAAATAAATATCGTGTGAGTTTTTCTTGCACGGTTTGTGTTTTTCTTCACGGCGCCAGAAGCTGGCAAAATAGTTGCGGGCCGAAACTGTCGGAAAGTGGGTATCCGAAAAAAAAAGCGGAAACCTGCCTCCCGTACGCAGTAATCCTTCACTGTCTGTTACGAGGCATTTTTTTTTATGTTCTCACGCGTGTGTCAGTTGCTGACGGCGTATACACTGACAAAAATCACATGTAGCGACAGTTCTTCGAAGGATTTTGAAAGATAAAATAGGAAGCCTGCTTGAAAACCCGGAATAACACAAAGGGCGAGCACAACAGCTCCCCTTTCATCCTTCTCGTTCTACTACAGCGTACGGCGGACCCGTGAGGGAAGGCAGGACCCAGACGTCCGATTCTCGAGCAATGGAACAGACCGAGCCAGCTTGGGTATTCCCATTCTAGTAGAGTTGAATGAAAACTGGTTACGAACCAGCGATTGAATCCACTTAGGCGAGCCCACGGCAAAGAGCGGACCATCTGCCTACAGTTGACGTGGAATGATAAATCTGTTTAGAATGATGCAATTCTGCCCAACATTAAACACGGGCGCGTATTCACTTTACTCGCGTTCAGTCGGCGTAGAATACATGAGGGATACAGTCATGATCACTTTAAATGTGATCGCTCGGGTGGCGAAGAAACACGCAGCAGCGCTATGTTGCGGGTTGTCCCATAGTTGTATCATGCTAGAGACTTCGAGGGGAAGGCAGTGCTACATTTATCTTTGAAGTACACAAAATCGTCCGCAATGCAGCTTGAAAGGCCCACCGGGCGATGCTCCCGCGATCACCTTCAAATTGATCGTGACTGTACCTCTGGCCAACTCGTACCTTTCCGGAGTCAAAAAGCATGGCTCCACCGGCGCGGCCCAGCAGTCTCGCCAGGCCGCTGCGGAGTCCGTACTTGGCGCCCAGCAACCAGCCGAGGCCTAGGCCGGAGCCCAGGCCCAAAAGAAGTGTCATGCTATTCGCTGTCAAGGCAGCACTTAAAGCTTGCATGCTGATCGCTTGACCTCGCCACAACACGAGCTAAAATAGCGCGAAGGCATGAACTAAGGTCGCTGACGCCGCCAACATGGGGGCCGCCATAGTGGACGTGATACTGATTCAGATACGGATGCCGAATGCTTCGAAGAAAACAACGCTCTTTCAAAAACAAATCACCCAGAATTATAGTAGTAACGAGAAGTTGGTACTAGAGCAAAAAATACGCTAGCATATTTATTTATGAAGGCATTAGGCATACAGGCGTACAATTACTTGGTAGATGTTTTGCTTTCGGTTTCGATTTCGGGCAGTTCCGCGCACACGGGCGCTGTACAAAATCAAGCAAACTTCTAGTTAACTCTAACTGGGTTGAAGTCTGACTTATATTCTCATAAAATAGAGAAGGAAAGACTCTCACTATAAAACTCTATATTGGCAGCTAAGGCAAAAGCTTCATGAGGAAATATCGACTATGGCACAGCAAAGTGCTTTGCCAGGGGAAATCAGCGTTGAACGCTACAAGGTGTGCAGTTTCCTTTATTCCTACGCGAGCAAAAACTCTCTACAGATTGAGACGTATGTGTGCTGTGCAAAATATGCGGACATAATCGAGATTCGAGAACTCAGTAATGTGATGCCAAAGTATTCAGCGGGCCCGAAATCCTTCCTGAACCACTTGGTTTTCACGTTGACGGTAGGATTAATGGGTATACGTGGTGTAGACCAGCAAAAAAGCGAAAAATCAGGGAAAGCGCCGTTTGACACCCGTCGCGAACATAATTGGCTGCAGAGCATAACCCAGCTGATGTCTACTATACTCTACTATCAGGATTTTTTAGGACGAAAGAAACGGCTTGTAAACATCTCAGGCAATCCGATACCACTTTCGCTGCGTTTTTTAGAGGTTTTAAATCACGTCTAATGTCCAGCGGGTATTACTATTTCTAGACAACTTATTTACCCGCTTTAAAACGTCTTCGGAAATCGGTCTAAAAGTTGGATTTTGCATTCACACAGCCGTCACCTTCTCCACAGCACCGTCACGTTCAGAAACCACGACGGAAACGTAAACAAGTAGCGTTCGTACTGGAGCTCTCCGTAAGACAGGGTCGTCTGCCTAGTGATCAGTTTAGCCTAGAATTGAGCATTTCTAATCTGAAAAGTAAAGAAAATGGTTTGTGCTCACGTTTCGCAAAATTTAGCCGTAAAATTTTTTGTTTTCTGATTAGCTGGTTTAGCGCGGGGCATGGTCCCGTCACGTTGACGTGACGGAAACGTAGTGCTCGGCCTCCCGTCACCGTCGCACCGTTTTCGGCGAGAAATCGGCCGAAAAACGGCGCCCATGACGGAAGACGGTGACGTGACGGTGACGTGACGGGGTGAAAAACGGCTGTGGGAATGAGGGCTGAGTCTGTTAACGTGACTTTTCAATCGGCCGTTTAGATGGTTTAAAGACGACTCGATAATTTCAGTCTACAAAAGGGCTTTGGAAAGACGGTAAGAATCTGTTTCTTGGAATATTTAGAGCCGCATTTTACGCGTATAAAATACGGCTGCAAATCTGCTCCCCTGCTTCGCCCTACCCTTTCCCCGGTTTGCTGCACGCATTCGCAATAAAAAGGCCTTTGCTTTGAGAAAACATTTTATTTGAGAACAAGCAATGGGGGAAAGTACTGAGCACAAAATACCATTACCAATGCATTCAAAACACAATTCAGAGGCAAAATCTTCCTTGCACGTGCCAGGAGCCTCATTATACAAAAAAAAAACTACATTGGTTATTTGAACGGAAGAATTCAGTGCAAATAAAACATTGAACAGAAAAGATCAATTCAATAAACTTGTACCATCAGGTTCACAGCTTTCCACTTTCTTATTTTTAAAGCAAAAATGGAGCGCACACAAAACATTGAAAACAAAACGAAAAAAAAAATCAATGCAAGAAACATGTACCATCAGGTACACAACTCTGCATTTTCTTATGGATATTTGGAGGCAATAATGCAGCACAAATACAACATTGTGCAAAAAAGGGTGCATGCAAAAACTTGCACTATCACGTCCACAACTTTCTACATTTGCGTATGGTTATTTGAAAGCAAGAATGCAACACAAATAAAACACTGACAAAAAACGGTCAATAGCAGAAAATTTTACCATCAAGTTCAGAACTTCATACATTTGCTTTTTACGATTGAACAATAAAATGCAAGGACAACTGTTTTTGCAAGAAATGACAGCCATTTAGGAAAGTGAAGCAATTAAACAGAGTTTATTTGAAAGATCACATTGTAAAGAATGTATAACAAAATGACTAGGCAGAATACCAGTGCTCACCTGACGCTAGCAACGTTAAAAACTTTTCCTAAACAAATGGAAAGCCATGTGCAGCATGGCGACACTTTTCTCCTTAGAATAAGCACTAAAATAAGCATTATAAGCACCAGTTAAACCCCTTATAAAAATTACTACTGCAAGTAGCACTTACCAACACGGCATAAAATGAACATTTACTGGTCTGAACAATAAAAACTGACCGTAATTACCCGATTCTAACGCGCACCTTTTTTCCGGAAAAATAGGCCGAAAAATCGCATGCGCGTTAGAATCGGATACGAAACCGAAACTGCCGAAACAGCGAAAATTTCGTCCCACCCATCGCTATCGGCGTCTCAAGATGGCGCCAAAACCTTTAGCAACATGGAGAAAGACTTCCTCCATGTTTAGCAACAATTTTTTGAACGGAGGAAGCATAAGCGCCGATGGTTTTCTATCGGCGTTCACACAAATCGTCAAATCGTTCCGATAACAGCAATGACAGCAGCGGCTCTCACGCGTTCAAAACGAGCGGTCGGCTGAAGCGTGCGGCTCTGGAGAAGCTCGTGGGACGGGCGTGCGAGACATGGGCCACGATCCCATCGACCATCGTTGAACGTTCGTTCAGAAGTGTGGCATCGCGAACGCTCTTGGCGGCACCGAAGACGATATGTTGTGGTCAGCGGAAAGCGACGAGGAGTGAGATTTGTGAAATTACTTCGGAAAATAAATCACCCGTTTCTCTCGCATTCGTTTTTTTTGCTCACAAAGTTCCGTGCGCGTTACAATCGGAGGTGCAAGTTTTTTTGGTTTTTTGCCAGGAAAATCGGGTGCGCGTTAGAATCGGGTAATAACGGTATATGTACATTAACGAAAAGAAAAGTTCAAAAATACTCAAGGCAAGCCTTCTAGAAACACGGCTACAATGTTCATGAAATGTTTTTCACAGGATAATTACTGGTCTTCCACGTTCATTCAACTAAAATCCATCATTTATAGTCTAAAATGATCATAGGAATGGTTTTCGATCCCGCGCATCTAGGAAAAAGAGGAGGCCTGCATTCAAGTGAACTGTAACGTTATTTGTGCGCTTTTTACCATTATCCACTACCGCCAATGATTCACAACATTCAGTTTCTGAGATAAACATTTCTGGCCGTGGAGTGATGGTGGGAACTGGAACATTCACAGCATGTTCTCGTGTCGTTTTCTCGGCCTGTCCGCGTTGGGAGATCGTTTTTGCATGTTGGAGCAACGCGAAGTCACAAGCATTTTCAGTTTTCTTAGCAATATCTGGAATCTCAGCTTTTAAAGCAAACAATTTTCTTCTCACTTTTAAACTAAAAGGCCTGTAAAATATGGGCCAATCGAAAACACTTCATTGAAGGACATCGCTGGGCTTATGGACGGCTTCCGACATTTAAACGCTTTGAAGAGCTCTTACTATTGCATACGAACGAGCCGTACATGTTTTTATCGAGTCGATGGTGCACTATCCAGGGTGGCTTTTCAAATTGCAAAAGAAGGATCGATGACAAAATGTCTCGTTCGTCAGAGAATAGCTTCCCTGCGCCGCGAAGTCCGTATTCTCAATTCCCGCTGTGGTGGAGTGACTGTAGCATCAGCGTAAGCGCCTGCGGCAACGAGACATCCGAAACAGCTAGCGACTCGACGCCGACGGGCAATGCACCTGAAATAGAAAAATTCTGGACACCTGGGTGACGTAACTAATGCAAATTTCGAATCTCTCATTCGGTCACTTCACACGCCCCTAATGAAGCCCTAAATTAAATTGTCGGTACTGACCTCAATAAGGGTCAGTATATATTTACGATAATAGAGTGCTGCATCTCTGATTTAACCGATAAGCGGGGCGAAATACCCAGTCAGGTACAAAAATTTTATTGCAAGTTTCTCCAATCCCGACAAAATTTCAAGCATTGCTTGCGTAGTCGAGAAAGAACGTTGTTCGCGATATCCGAAGAAAAAGCTAATTCTTTGTCTGTTTTCGGAGCTTTGGCAGTCAAGAGGGGAAAAGAAAGTTCAGAACACCTACAAGAAGCTTGTATCCTAGATTCGCTTCATTGAAAACCAACGCGAGCTCGCTATGCGGAATCTTTTCACATACACCGCAGTACTTGCTACAATGGCTGGACTGGTTACTCCTCTTTATTCACATTTCTTTGCTGCACTGGTCTCGTCGAAGGAATTCAAAAAACGGTGCGTTCTGATTGCGCCACATGTGACGTCTTCGTACCAATCTAGTTTTTTTCGGCGATTTGTTATACCAGTGAAAACTGACTGGCAGCGTCGGCGAGATAGCACAGGAATTTTCGCTAAATAAAGGTTCAGGCAACAGCATACTTCCTATTATGCTACAGTCAAGGGTGTTGATAATGCCGTGGTTTTGGGATTTGACATTCGAAGCTCAAATGTATTTAGTGACTACACTTGGTCCCTCTCTGCCCGGAAATCGTATGTTTATTTTCACAGAAGCTTCGCGGACAAATTTATCGTTTTTTCTCGCATGTTTTGTGTCAGGCCGTATTTGTAAGCGAATCTACACTCAATTTTCCATTTGACGAGCGCGAAAACTACGAAGAGCGAAAGTTGGGTCCAATATCGGAGCTTGTCCGTAGGGCGCGGCCGTTTCCCGAAACACGCGAATTGGTTGTTACAGCTGATGACGTAGAAGCCAATCTGGAAGCCCATCCCGAACCTCGAGCTGTTCTGGACGCGTACGAAGCCAAGAATAAATCGATTCGCATAGCCCACGGAGGTATTCACACCCTGTAGGGGCTGCTTACCGGAAAGACTGACTTTTCGCTCAATCCTGCGGTCGTGTCGGCCACCTTTGATGGTCTTTTTTATTTCGAAGCTCAATACTCACCGAGCAAAATGTGTGTCTACAAAAACTATCAAAGCAGTTATGAAGATTTCATTTCTGACTCATGGGTACGGTTTCTCTTCACTCTTTTCGTGACCACGGTTCTGGGAGGCCTAATAATTCTTCTCGTCTGGCTGCGATGCAGGCTCTTGTTTGTCTCCGCCAAGGTTGAAATCGTTCGTTTTTTTCCTTTTGCTTTTTTGCACGTTTCTAGGGCGTGGTGCAGAAGATTTAGCACTGCGCGGTACCCCTTATCGCACCATGGCCCTTGTAGCTTGGGTGATCGGCGCACAGTTTTTTGTGCAGTTCGCGCAGAACATTCTAACAGCTTCCCAAATTGTTCCCGTCTTTTCCGAGGATATAGCCGACATTTCCACGTTGATGGACGACGTGCAAAATGGCACTATTAAACCATGTTCCGACTGGCAGTGGGATTACATCCTAGCCTGCTGGGCTTTGATGTACAATGCAACTTCAGAAATCGTCACTTTTGTTAACTCGCTAGAAAACTGTAACGACTGCCAAGTGGAGCGGATCTGGTGATGATGATGGTTGGTGTTTAATGGCGCAAGGCCAACGAGGGCAGAGATCGCCAGAGAAGTTATTTAATGAAAAGAAGTGATTACCACAAAAGGTAGGTATAAAACGTGCAAACTGGACATTGTAAGATCAATAAAGATAATGGTAATGGCTGGTGTATAGGGCCAGATTTGATTATGCATGGTAGGAAATGAGGTTTAAAAACTTAACGTCTGACAAATACTTAAACACGCGTTTCACACAAACCATGGCATCGTCACCCAGAAACAACAATGGGTGTAGGGGAATATGTTGTCTGTAGAGATCTCTAAAGTGTTTGTGTCGTGTTGTGTCAAGTTCCTTGCATTGTATGAGTATGTGGACTACGGATAGGCCCTCCACACACATGCTACACAGGGGTCTTGGAGATCCCGTGAGCAGGTGCGAGTCCGTTACGTGTATGGCCTATCCGTAATCTAGCTAAGGTAACTTCAATGTGCCTGTTGTGTGAGTCAGTAGTGTATTGTCCCAAGTGTGGTTTTATGACGTGTAGTTTGTTGTCTGTCTGTTCGCTCCAGTCTGCTTGCCAAGTTTTACGGAGTTGCTGTCTTATGTGTGGCTTGAGGTCTGTGTAAGGTAGTGTTGTTATGTTTACTGTGTTTCGGAGTGCAGTATTGGCGGCCATTTCGTCCGCCAGTTCATTTCCGCCGATGCTAGAGTGGCCTGGCACCCAACACACAGTCACCTCAAGGTTTGAAGAATACGCCAGCATAAGTGATATCAAGACAAGGTTAACTACATGGTTTTTGATGACTTTCCGGATGACAATGCACGGACGACGCTTAGCAAATCTGTATAGATGACGGATTCAGGAATATGATGTTCAACTATCTGACTTACAACCAGAAAAATGCCATATGCTTCTGCCGTAAAAATGCTTGTATTAACATTCATGGTTCTATATGCTTCAAAATTGGGTCCATGCGCAGCACAAGACACCGCAGTGAACGTTTTAGATGCATCGCTGAAGAACTCTGCAGCCGTGTATTTATCCTGCAGATACATGAAATGCTGCAAAATCCCACTTCTTGGTGTCTTGTTCTTATTGTATCGTATGAAAGACAGATCACATGACACAGGACGGAGATGCCATGGTGCTACAAGATCAGTGTGAGATGATTTGAATGTGTCTAAGAAGGAGACCTCATGAATAGTCCCCTCGTCCCTCACTCTCTGCGAGAAGGGAACAGAAATTGATGGGCGATTTAAAAAGAGTTTACTTGTGGACTTATCATTAAAAACCGGTTTAAAGGGATGGTTATTCATTGATGAGATTTTGGAGGCATATAGAAGATCAACATAAATTCGCTGGTACGCTAAGCACCATTTGTCGCACTCAGCATAAAGACTGTGGACAGGACTGGTACGGAATGCCCCACAAGACAGGCGAAGCCCCAGGTGAAGCACTCGGTCGAGCATTTTAAGTGCTGTTTTTGTGGCTGACCCATACACAACACTTCCGTAGTCCAACCGTGACCCCACCAACGTGGTATAAAGTCGAAGCAAAAGATGTTTGTCTGCACCGTATGATTGGTGAGATAAGACTTTCAGAATTTCTGTGTTTTGAGGCATTTTTGTTTCAGTCGTTTTATGTGAAGGATGAATGTGAGTTTCTCGTCAAACACCACACCCCAAAACTTGTGTTCTCTTTTTACTGGAATTGAGTCACCAAGAGTTTTACGTCAGGATCGGGCAGGATGCCCCGCCTTTTTGAGAATACAACGCAGGAACTTTTAGAAGGATTAAGTGTAAATCCACTTTCATCTACCCAGCGGAAAGTTTGTTTACCCCAAGCTGGACCTGACGTTCACGAAGGGATATGTTACATGATTTGAAAGATATTTGAACGTCATCTACATACATCAAGCAGGATATGGTTGGCGGCAGTGCCTTTGGAGAGAGTTCATCTTAACTATAAACAAGGTGCAGCTCAATACAGCACCTTGAGGCACGCCATTCTCCTGCACGTGAACGTTTGAAAGTGCCGAACCGACTCTGACACGAAATGTTCGTTCAGACAGGTAACTGGAAAGAGTATTCAGCATGTTACCTGTTACACCATAGGATTTTAGGTCTGCAAGAATGCCATAACGCCATGCCGTATCATAAGCTTTCTCGATATCAAAAAATACGGTCATGCAGTACTGTTTGTGTATAAAGGCATCCTTAATGTAAGATTCCAGTGCAACTAATTTATCGTTTGTGGACCGCCCTGCCCGGAAGCCTGCCTGGCAGCTCCCGAGAAGATCATTGTACTCAGGAAAGTACACGAGCCTACGGTTTATCTTCTCGAGGAGCTTGCACAGGCAGCTTGTCAAAGCAATGGGCCGGTAACTGACAGGAGAGTAAGGGTACTTCCCTCTTTCAGGAAAGCCACTACTATGGCCTCCGTCCAAGAGCGAGGAATGTGCCCCGAAAGCCATATTTTATTATACAGATGTAGAAGTGCTTCAAGTGTGTCTGCGTGTAGGTGTTGTATCATTGTATATGTAATGTTGTCTGGGCCTGGAGCTGAGGGTTTACACGTGCTCAGAGCAGCCCTCAGCTCATGTAGGGAAAACAGGGAGTTGTAAGAAGTCTGTGATTTGTTGTTGTCGTGTAGGGACTTCTTTTCACTAGAGTCTTTATACTTCAGTAAAGTGTTCGTGTAGTGTGCTGAACTGGACACGTGTTGGAAGTGTTGTGCGAGTGTGTCAGCCTGGTCTTCCAGTGTGTCCCCTGTTGTACTGACCAGGGGCAGGCTGTGTGTCTGTTGTCCTTTGAGTTAGCGTATACGTGTCCATACCTTTCGTGTGTCTGTGTATGAGTTTATAGATATTATGAATGAGCGGCAACTATCTCTTTTTGCCTCACGGCGCACACGTTTTCCGTATGCCTTGGCCCGTTTGAACAAGAGGAGGTTTTCCGACGTGGGGTACCGACGGAGGATACCCCACGCCTTGTTCTGGGCCTCTCGCGCCCGCCTACAGTCCTCATTCCACCACGGCCTCCGCTGGTTGCGCGGGGCACCAGAGGCGTGGGGAATGAACTTTTCGGCGGCGTCGAGGATGTGCGCCGTGAGCAGCTGGGTAGCTTCTACAACGTGTAGGTGTCCTATGGGTGTGTGGTATAGTTTGGATGTCTCTTTAAATGTATTCCAGTTAGCTCTTGCTTCATTAAAGGGACACTGAAGTGAATTTGTCAAGCTCCCGTTTTTGCTTGCACTGCGTAGACTGGCTCAAACTAGCACACTTTTCATCGTTTATCCGGTTGACAAATCGGTAATTATTTTACAAAGCGCGAAAGAAGAAAAACTACCATGCGCGGTTTGCGGCGGCCGCACCAACTAAAGCTGTGACGTTAGGAGGAGCCGCACCGTGATTGGACGATGTCCAAGGTTAGCAATCAAACAAGTTTCGGTTTCGGTTTCGGTTCTGTAAAACACAATCAATGGCGTTGTTGGATGGGCATTCTCAATATCTCAGTAATCATCGTACCGCGCTTCTGCCATGTTGTCGGCTGTAAAATGCACAAAATAAGCCTCCCAGGACGGCTTGTAGTCGTAGCATTCACTAGCCGAGACCTACGCAGTGCATGAACGCCCTCCGCGTACCCGCAGACGCCCAAATGTCGTGCGCTTTTCCCCCATATTTGGAGCTTGCCTCCCTCATGCCTGTATCGCAAAAAGCGTGTTCGCACCAGGCCAAGGGTCTGTTCATTCTGGCATGTGCCCACTGCCTGCAAGCAGTCGGTACTTATGGCAACAGCATGCCAACGAGAACTCGCTAGCGCGGCAGTGCCAGCCTGCGCGCGTTTTGTGAACTAGTTCATGTAGCCATGAACGTTGCGGCCCAAAAAAAAGTGAACTCAATATAGAAAACATCGGCGGAAAACATAAAAGTTAACTTACAAAAAAAAAGCACATACCCGCGGGCATTTGAACTCGTGCCTTGCAAAACACTTGCGGTGACATACCTACCGCCTCAGACAACTGAGCCACGGAGCGGGATGCGAAGGCCTTGCTAATATAGGGTATATATTGTAGAACCGGTGTACACTTTTATTTAGTTTTGGCATTTCAAGCAGCTTAGGTGAATATTTGTTGTACTGCGCTTGTGCAGTAAGCGTCGCCCGAGTTTCCACAGTAGCTCACGTCTAGCAATTGCATTTCGTAGGCGGAAAAGCGTTCGCAAATGCGTAGTCGTGCTGCTGACCGCTGTGCTTGTTCGCCCAGCGCAAAAAAGTGCTTCCCGCGCCCTAGTTTTACGCTGTACGGTAAAAATATCAGTTGATTTTATTTCCTTAGTACCTATATTGACTTCGCTGACTCTTCTCCCGCCTTCAAGAGGCCTTATATTTTCCTATTGGCGTACCAGTCAGCTAAGCGTCGCATGTGCGCTTGTGCAGCGCTTGTGTGAAGCGACCTTGACTTGGAGCTAGATACAGTGTACAAACAAACCAAGTAAAGAAAGGCACATTCTTCCATTCACAAACGTGTCCTGGCTTCGTTTCAACTAAGCGAACGAATTGCGACCAAGCAATTTTTTTTAACCTCCTGGACTGCGACGACCCGCCGGCGGCCGGCGGACGAAACGCTGGGCCGACTGACTCTGTTGGCCGGGGAGCCGGGGAGGCATGCAGTAGCGCCGCAGCCAATTGCCAGCTCATCCCCTCCTGACGTCACACGAAAACGCCACAGAAAATGGACGAGCGTAAAGAGAGGAGGACAGCATTTTCGAATTAGTTTTTCTACTAAATAAAATCGCGTAAACGCGTCTAGAGTGGTCGAAACATGGCCTGGGGACTCCGGACTACAATTTGCGCTAGTAATCCCGCAATGTTTACATATCACTTCAGTGTCCCTTTAAACCTTTTATGGGAAGATGGACTGCTCGGGCCTGTACCTATATACGTTAATGAAGTGGGGAAATGGTCACTACCATATGGGTCCGTGCCCACACCCCACTGAGGACATGGAAAGAGAATTGCAGAACCAATAGCCAGGTCAAGATGTGAGTATGTGTTGTGACCTATGTTATGGTATGTAGGCTGTTTATTGTTGAAAAGACGTGCTCCTGATGATGTAAGGAATTTCTCTATCAGGCGACCTCGGGCATCCGTTCTGGAGGAGCCCCAAAGAGAGTTGTGTGCATTAAGGTCGCCTGTTAGATAGTACGGTTCGGGCAGCTGGTCGACCAGCGCCTCGAAGTCAGAGCTCGAAAGGGCATAATCAGGACGAATGTAAATGGAGCATACCGTTACCAACCTATTAAAAATTATTGTGCGGATGGCTACAGCCTCGAGGACGGTATTCAAGGTGACAGGGTGGCATGCTAAGGATTTTCGGGCGATTATGGCCACACCGCCAGAAGAGTGTGTGCATCCATCCCTGTCCTTTCTGTATACCAGGTAACTATTCAAGAAATTTGTGTGTTTGGAATTCAGATGTATTTCCTGGACACACATTACACATGGCTGATTGGCATGCAGAATCTCATACACGTCGTCAAGATTACTCAGAAGGGCTCTGCAGTTCATTGAACTATGTTTTCTCTTCCCATTAGTTAGTGTGAAGCTACTGGAGTGTGTATGTTTATGTGTCGTCTTTCGAAGCTGTGACTCTTGGATTGGGCTTTTTGGGCCTTTCTGTAGGCTTGGAAGTCGGAGGCCGCTCTTTGCGCTGCGTTTCAGGCAAGAACGGCACGACGTACATCTCGTCGTCCGATGTCCTGGGTGTGCCCGTCGAACCGGGCCTCCCGGACTTGGCCCCCCTTCGGGGGCCCTTCGTTTGACCCGCCACCAGCGCAGGTGTCGGGGGCACCAGAGCCCTCGACACCAGAGCCCCCGACACCGCACCGCACGGGTGGTGCGGTGGCGGTGGAAGCCGGTGCGGGGCCCGTGGTGTTCATGGCACCCTCCAACGCACTGGAGGACGGGGAGGCAGGAACGGGAGCGGCACCGGTCCCGACGGAAGAGGTTGCCACCTCAACCGCTGCTGGCTCAGCGAGCGGTGCGGAGGTGGGTTGGGCTGCCATAGGCAACCCAGGGGGGGGGGGGCAGGGGCGGGACCAAGTCCGACTCGCGGTACTGGGTCCCCGCCGAAACCAGACGCCGCTCCGCCCCCCGGTGAGGTGCGTCGGCGTACCTCCCCATAGGGAAAGAGGCGAACCTCTTCCGCGCCTCTGGGAAAGTGATGTTTTCAGTGACCTTGATGTTAATGATTTTCTTTTCTAATTGAAACTTTTCGCATTTTCTGGAGTAGGCCGCATGTGGACCCTGGCAGTTTACACAAAGAAGTTGTTGCACGTTGCAGTTTTCGGCCAGGTGATCGTGTTGGTCGTATTTTGCGGAGGTAAATCGGCCGGGGCAGGTGTTTGTGCCGTGCCCCAACCGTTGGCACTTGAAACAGCGCCGTGGGTTCGGGATGTAAGGCCGGACTGAGCAATTCATGTAACCTGCGTTGATGAATTCTGGAAGGGTCGACTTGTCGAAGGTTAGGATGAGGTGCTTTGTCGGTATTTGTTTATCGTCTCTGCGGATGGTTATGCGCCTGACCACTGTTACGACCTGACTACGAAGGCCCTCCAGCAGGTCAGCTTCAGATTCATTGATTAGGTCATATTCGGAAATCACGCCCTGGGAGCTGTTTAGGCCGCGGTGGGGTGTGACTCGGATGGCCAGATCGGCGATGCGGGTTTGTGCAAGTAGTTCATCGGGGAAGCTTCGGGGGGTGGCAGTCCCAGTAGTAGTGTGGAATAGAGGGGTATGCGCCGCAAGAAGGGCAGGTTGGGGGACCGGAGCACTTGCGAATGCGATGTAGAATGTGGTGAGATGGGAGGGAGCGGGTATGAGCCTGGCGGAGCAGAACGGTTTGGGCGCGAGTGAGGCGCGGGTCTGGCGAAGGGTAGACTTGGCGGGCGAGGCGATAGGTAAGTAAAGTGAATTTACGGGTCTCGCAACATGAAGACGAGTGGAAGGAGGATGGTATGAGGTTGGCCAGAGCATAGACGGACCCGGGGATAGATATCGGGAAATCGCGTTTACTCTTGCGTTGCCGTCCATTTTAGCGTGACCAGGTACCCATACCAGGACAAAGAGGTGAGAAGGATGTCTGTTGAGAGTGTAAGTCACTAAGTTAGAAGAAAAGGGGTTGACGGTTGTGAGGCCGCGTGTTAAGCAGGCGGGCGTGTGGCCCACGGAGGATGATCAACGACAAGTGACGCCATGGGTCGAGGACAACTAAAAAAAACATATATTCTTCTGAGGACACACAAACACTGGGGAAAAGAACTGGCGACCTGATTGGCAACAAAAAGCAGCACACGCGCCACGCGGAGAAATGGCTATAACCCTGAAGTCCGAACCAAAGTTCGCGCGGAAGGGAAAAACCAGGGGACACGCTCACGTTCCAGTCTATTCGACGCTGGGCGGGATGACGTCGATGGAACACGTGGAACGTCGGTCGAACGTCGCCTGTTGAGACGTGGTGGTCGCAGGTACAATGTCGATGCCCGCGCTAGTTCTTGGCCACTCTAGGCCTCGCCCCGAGTATTGGCCCGGAACATGCCTCCGGATCTCGCGAGCGGGAACAGGCACCCCGTGTTGCAGCAGAGGGACCCCGGAGCAGCTCCCGGGACGATTCTCGGAGCACGGCGCAAGCACGCTCCTGGCTTGCCCTCCAACCACCTCCCGAGAGGAATCCTTGCCCCCGTTCCTTTAGCGCTGTGTCGTCGCTCCTCGCTGCCGGCACACCCCCCTCTCGTGCTCCGCGCTCAGCGTGGACCCACTCGCCGTCGTCTTCTCCTCCACCGCCGGCTTGTTTCCGTCGTCTGCTTGCGCGTTGTCGCGGCCGGGGGATGCCAGTCATCACATTCACCCCCCTGCCCGAGAGGTTTGTTTGGGGCAAACAAAACTCGGCACATAATGTTAGCACGGCCGCGACGAGACATATGGCACTGAAGTACGTTCTGTTGTGCCAGACTTTCTAGCACCACGACAAGAGTACTGTCCGAAACAGTCCAAAACAGTCTCTAGCCCAATAAAAGGCAAACCAACAAAAGAAACAGCGTTTGCCACTCTTTTAAAACCACTCTGTAGACTAAACTGCCTACTTAAAAAGTTGGACAAAGGTGCCCTCTTCCGTGCCTACTCTGTCAGTGGGTGGGAAATGTACAGGTTAATCGGCACGAGCAGTCGGTGGTAGTACAGGAGTTAGAGGAAATGACACACCCGCAACTTCGTTGTTGGGTGCGTGTGGCATCTTGAACCCTGTGGAGGGGTTTCTCTTCTAGGCGCTGGGCAAGAGGTGGACGACCAGATCGATGGCAACACGCCGAAATGCCTCGATCTCCGCCACGATCTCCCGTGGCTACTCGGTGTTTAGGCGCAGCCCTCTGACACATGCGACACAACTTTACGAAGCGTGCGGTGTCAGCTTGCATCCCAGGCCAGTAGAAGTCCTTGCAGACGCACTCCATGGTTCGCCTGATACCCCTGTGACTGCCCAGGTTTCCTTGATGGGCCTTGTCCAAGACGATGCCTCGTAGTTCCTGGGGGACAACGAGTTGCTTTCTTCCTTTTCCGGAGGGCAACTGATGCCGTCGATAAAGAACCCCAGCAGTCTTCACGAACTCGATCACCGCTGCGTTGAATGTCCCCTTTCTGCCGACCTCGCCGAAAAACTTTCGGAGAGAAGGGTCTTGCTGCTGTAGCGCACATAAGTCAGCAGAGGTGATAGTGCAGGGGCTGTCAGCAACGGCAGGTACCTGCGGCATTGTTCTTGGAGCCTCGCTTTTTGATGCGTAGGCGCAACTGTGGGACTTCAATCCTGCTACAGCTGGCGAAGACGACGGCAGGTTCCGACCGCGCAGGTCTTCTGGGACGCGGACGCTGCCTTCTCCAAGAACCGTGCTTGCTATTACCGGCTTCCTTTCGTGAGACACCTTGCGTCTGTTTCTGCAGTCATACTCCGGCGGAGCCTGGCGTCTTTGAAACTTGGTCGGTGCTTCCATCGCAAAGGAATTGGGTCCAGGCAATAAGATTGCTGCTTGACCCTCGTTCTCGGGTAGGTTTGCGCCAGCTTCAGCCTGGTGTCCGAGATTACGGCCCCTCAAGCAGAAGGCATTCTTCTTGATGACATGGCTGGAACCCGGAGACGTCGACTTCGTCCAACAGTCAGCTGGCCAATGGCCCTGCTTATTACATAGCAAGCAGTAAGGCCTCGCCTTACGGTCCTGCTGGTCAGGAGGCCTGTCAACTTCAGGTGGCCTGCCCCTCTCGTCTTCTCGACTTCTTGCCAAGTTGTTGAGACCTTGAGCTTCGAGGTACTGGTCAGCTGCTTCGACTAGCTGGTCCAGGTTTTTGTAGCCCCTCTCTTTGAGGAAAATGGCTAGCTTCTCGTGACACCTGTCGAGAAATTGCTCGGCCACCATTTTGTCTCGGAGCGCGGCATATGTCTGCTTCGTTTTGGCCAGCTCCTGCCAATTGTCAAAGTAGCCGAGTAGGCGGCCCGCAAATTGACGGCCTGTCTCCGAGTCCTCTGGCTGGGATTCCCTAAACTTGCACCTGTAGCCCTCCTCGGTGTATCTGAACCTCTGTAGTAGGGTCTGCTTTAGTTTAGGGTAATTCATGGCATCCTCAGAAGACATGCGACCAACGGCACTAAGAGCTTCACCAGTCAAGCACAAGTGTAGGGACAGCGCCCACTTGTCTGAGGGCCACCCTTGACTGGTTGCCACCCTCTCAAAACGCTGGATGTAGGCGTCAAGCTCATCTCGATCCTCGTTGAAGGCAGGAATGAACTTGTGAGGGCTGTGGACGCCTTGTGCTGCATTAGTCGCAGTGACACTTCCCACGGCGTCCGAACTCGCGTTGGAACCCTGCGACCGCTCCTGAAGTTGTAGCCTCAGTTCTAGCACGGCACGTTCAGCCTCAATGCGCGCTCTGGTCTGGGATTCTGTCTTCTGGGCTAGTATTGCCGCTTCTTTAGCCGCCTCGCGTTCAGTTGCGCGCCGGTCCCTTTCTTTTATGCGTTCCTCGTCAATCCATTCTTTTAGAGCTGGTCCGGACAGTCCTAGCTCCTTCCCAATGGACATCAACTTTTCTAGTTCCATCCTCGCTTGCCACACCCACTTGCCTGCTTAGTCTCAAGATGGAATTCGAGCACGCGGTCCTGTCGCGGACGCCAGAAATTGTGAGGCCGCGTGTTAAGCAGGCGGGCGTGTGGCCCACGGAGGATGATCAACGACAAGTGACGCCATGGGTCGAGGACAACTAAAAAAAACATATATTCTTATGAGCACACACAAACACTGGGGAAAAGAACTGGCGACCTGATTGGCAACAAAAAGCAGCACACGCGCCACGCGGAGAAATGGCTATAACCCTGAAGTCCGAACCAAAGTTCGCGCGGAAGGGAAAAACCAGGGGACACGCTCACGTTCCAGTCTATTCGACGCTGGGCGGGATGACGTCGATGGAACACGTGGAACGTCGGTCGAACGTCGCCTGTTGAGACGTGGTGGTCGCAGGTACAATGTCGATGCCCGCGCTAGTTCTTGGCCACTCTAGGCCTCGCCCCGAGTATTGGCCCGGAACATGCCTCCGGATCTCGCCAGCGGGAACAGGCACCCCGTGTTGCAGCAGAGGGACCCCGGAGCAGCTCCCGGGACGATTCTCGGAGCACGGCGCAAGCACGCTCCTGGCTTGCCCTCCAACCACCTCCCGAGAGGAATCCTTGCCCCCGTTCCTTTAGCGCTGTGTCGTCGCTCCTCGCTGCCGGCACACCCCCCTCTCGTGCTCCGCGCTCGGCGTGGACCCACTCGCCGTCGTCTTCTCCACCGCCGGCTTGTTTCCGTCGTCTGCTTGCGCGTTGTCGCGGCCGGGGGATGCCAGTCATCACAACGGTATAACGTAAATAATTTCGGATGGCGGATTGCGAATCTGTGAAGATATAAGTGGGGTGTTCGGTGGAGGTTGTGAGAGCAGCATGCTCTATGGCAAGAGCGATGGAGTGCTCTTCTAGGGAGGTGGCATCTGGCGGGCATAAAAAAAGGCGTTTGTGCGGAAATCAACGACGAGTGGCGTAAAAAGGCTGCGGTTCCTATTTGCGTAGAGGGAAAATGATTGGCGTCTGTAAAATATACCGCTGATTCTTGCTTTTCTAGAAAGGAGACACGTTTGGTGAGGGCTTTACAGCGTAGAAAGCGGCGGGTGGCATGCCTGGAGGGGTTGTTATTCTTAGGCAGGGGTTCTATGCGGATACGAGGGAACGTGGCCCAAGGAGGGGAAGTTGTGGGGATTGGAGGAAGCGAAGAAGTAGGGTAGGCCATCGTCTGCAACAGTGCCCGACCCTGGTGAGATTTCTGAAGGCGCTGAAGTTGGGCTTGTTTGTGTATCTGAATACGTTCTTCTATAGTGTTATATGTGCCGGTCGCGATAAGATTGTTAGTAGGAGCGTAGCGGGGCACGCCGAGGGCTATGCGGTAGAGCTTACGGAGAGCTGCCTCTAGTTTGGTTAGTTGGGTGGGTGTGGGATGCAGGTATGGCACTGTGTACAGTATGCGGGACATGGTAAAAGCATCTATAATACGTAGGAGGTGTTGTTCGTGTAAGCCAGAGTGGCGATTTGTGACGCGGTGCAGCAGATGAATCATTTGCTCGATCTGAGAGTGTATAGTTCGAAGTGTAGGGTAGGAACTACCGGAGCAGTGATAAGTAAGACCAGAGTCCTTCAATGTAAAGCATTGAAGGACTCTGGTAAGACCTAGAATTTTTAGTGAGTCTGTTTCGGGAATTGGGGTGTTATCAATGGAGATGTTGATGAGGTCACGATCACAGGCTCTGCCTTTCTTGTTTGTTATGATCATGAGAGCCGATTTGGAAGGGGAGATAGCGAGACCTAAGGTGCGAACATGGCTGTTTATTACGACACATGCTTCTTGGAGGGTTTCTTCGAGTTGGGCTGGGCTACCATGGGAGGACCAGAGGGTAATATCATCGGCATAGATGGAGTAGGAGAGGTGAGGGATAGAGTCTAGGAGGGGAGGCAGTTGGGCTAGTGCCAGTTTGAAAAGGGTTGGAGACAGGATTGAGCCCTGTGGGGTGCCAGAGGTTAATTAAAAAGATGGAGCCGACGATCCCGGGATCCTTAAAGAGGCTGTGCGGTGTGAGAGAAAGGATTTGATATAGTTATACATTCGGCTTCCGCAGTTTGTTCGGGCAAGGTTAGCGAGGCAGGCCTGGTGTAAAACTGTGTCAAATGCTTTGTGAATGTCGAGGGCTAGGAGGCCGCGAAGTTGGGAGGAGCTTGGGAATTCGTAAAGATCTTGAGAGATGCGGAGCAGTGTGTCCTGTACAGTCGAAATGTCGTGACTGAAGCCGGTTTGGGTATGGGGAGGGGGCAGTTGTGTTCTATGTGCCATTCGAGGCGGGTAAGCACCATGCGTTCAAGAAGTTTGCCTACGCACGAGGTAAGCGAAATGGGTCTAAGATTGTCTTTAGATGCAGGTTTTCCGGGTTTGGGGATAAGAACGATGTCAGAATGTTTCCAGGATGAGGGGATCGTGCCAGTCTCCCAGACATGGTTAAAAAGAGTGAGGAGAGATTGTTGAGAGTCTGAGCTAAGGTGTCTCAGGATTTTATACGTGATTTTATCCGGGCCGGGGGTGGTGTTGCAGTGTAGGGAGTCCAGTGCTCGTTGTAGTTCCTGAAAAGTGAAGGCGGTGTCCATGGGCGACGCTGGAAACGACTGCTCGCGAAGTTTGCTTGTAGGGTCGTCTGCACTATTAGGGAACAGTAAGCTGCGGATAGAGTTGGCGAGGTCGGTAGGGGACTCTTGTGTGGTTAGTAAGAGCTTCGGAATCGGATCCATGCGTTGTGTTGGCTGAATGAGAGTTTTAAGGAGGGACCAAGCGGGCTTTCTGCTCATATGGGAGTTTAGTGAATCGCAGAGTGTCCACCGGTTCGTTCTGGCCAATCGATTGGCATATTCTACTGCCTCCTGAGTGAGTAGGTTTATGCAGCGCCGAAGACGGCGGTTAGATTTATTTCTGCGCCAGCGCCGCATAAGAGATCGCCGAGCGTCCCATATGTGAAGCAAATGTGGGTCTACGTACGGGGCTGCGAGTGTGGGGGCAATGAGTTTGGTGTGTTTTTTATAGTTTTCACGAAGGGAGGATAGCCAAGCGTCAGGATTTCTGGGGTCCAGAGTGGGAGTGTTTTCGTCGCGAAACCTTGTCCAATTAGTGTGCGAAATGCGGGCTTGTGACCTCGGGGCTGACGTAGAAGAGGGGAGAGTGATTGAAATGATTGCGTGGTCGCTCCCGAGGTTTTCATGTAGGTGCCCCCATAGGGGTGTGAGAGTGCCCTGGTAAAATGCAAGGTCAGGGTTCGTATCTCGCTCGACAGAGTTGCCTATACGCGTAGGATAGGAAGCGTCGTTGAGGAGAGAGTAACGGCCTTGGAAAAATGCATCTACGAGCTTTCGACCCTGGGGAAGTATGGATGAGTAGCCCCGAATGGTATGATGACAGTTGAAGTCGCCAAGGGTGAGGGAGTCCTGGTGGGGATCGCGAGAACGGGTGAAGAGTGATTTAAGAGGAGGTGTTGGTTTCCGCGGGTGGTGGTATACGTTGACAACTCTGAGGGTAGCAGATGATTGAAGGTTCGGTTTCACAAGAATGCCATGAGTGTAAAAATAGGGTGTGTTAAAATGTGTGGTGTCAAGTGCCGTGTACGTGAGGTGTTTCGCTATTAAAGTGACAAGATTAATGGAATGGGGGTCTTCAGGGTCACCTGTGTGATACGTGTTGTAACCCGATACAGCTGGGACGTGATAGGCTTCCTGAAGGAGGATAATTTCGGGGGGGGGGTTATCGTGAACTTTGATATACGCTTTGAGGGAGTTAAGTTTCTTGCAGAGGCCGCGACAGTTCCATTGCCAGATTAATAAAGGATTCCGGGAGTTCATGGTTTGTGAGCAGTACGGGCGGAGCTTGCATTTTGAGGGCGGGGCCTAGCTGATAGGGAACGGGCGTGTTTGTTAGGGTTGCGGAAGGAGTGACCTAGTGCTTCTTCTAAGGCGCCAACTCGCCGTTCGAGAGCATCAAATTTGGCGCTTATGTAGAGGAAGAGATCTTGGATGGTGGTGGGAATAGGTACAGGGGGTTGGTTAGTTGCATTTGTAACTACAGTTGGGGCAAGTGCATCGCGGTATGAAGCTGAGGCAGTGATAGGTGTAGAGGCAGGCTTCAGGCCTTGGGGAGGAGGGGAGGGAGAGAGTGGCTGGCTCACGGTTTGATGTTGCGGGGCCTGTGCTGCTGGTGAGTGCGATGCGTCTTGGCGTTCGGTAGGCCTGGTCTCGTTGTGCTTCGAATTTTGTCGTTGATGGTGGATTCTGACCGTGGTGTTTGGATGGCGATGGCGAGACTGGGATCTCGAACGGTGGTTGTCCGGTGCTTGCGAAGCAGGAGATGATTGGTTATCTGTTTTGCGGGTAGCGAGTCTGCGGCGGTAGGCTTGTTGGGTGACCTTGGCGCCGGCTTTAAGTTTCTCGGGGCACTCTGCCCAGGTGCTGGAATGAGAGCCTTTGCAGTTGCGGCAGGTGGCGTAGCAGTCGTGCTCTTGGCCGGGCGGAAGCTTGGTAAGGTCTTCGGAGCACGTTTGGCAGAGCTCTGTAGAAGGGGGAAAAGTGCACACGTCCTTGCGGTGGCCTATCTTATGGCACCGTTGGCAGAATTGAGCTTTTGGGCGTTCTGGGTGGCATCGGTATTCGGCCTGGTAGTACAGAACGTAGCGGGGGACGAAGGATCCTTCGAAAGTGATGAGGGCTGTTTCCGTGCTGCCCATCATGCGAGCCTTGATGATGGGAGCCCCAGTGGAGATGAGATGGGATAGTAGTTTTTGTGGAGAGGTTCCAGCTGGGACGCCGTGAATGACACCCCGGCAGGAATCTGTGGGAGCCGCTTCGTACGTTGTGACAGGGACTTCCGTTGAGGCAAGGAGAAAGGAGCGAATGGCTAGGAGCTTCTGTTGAGCTGATTCGCGAATGTTTTGACGGCGATCAAATTCTGCTGTGGTCTTGGCTGAAGAATTGAGTCGGTAATTTCGCTCGGGGTAAGGTGGGCGGCGGCCGCAAGGGCTTGCATGAGTTCAGTGGGTTTGATCTTCGCAAGTGGGATGTCCGAAGGGCGGATTACAATTGTTTCGAGGTCTTGGCTGCGTCGGCGGGAGTGGCATACGGTTTGCCAGCGTGAATCAGTCTCGGAGGACATGGCGTGTTGTTGGGGGAGGGCTGGGTGAGCAACGCAGGGGCACGCTACTGTTGCCACGGCACTCGGGTTCGCCAAAGCGCCAGTTAGGCTTAGCTGGCCGTGCCGGCGTGGTCGATGTTTGGAGTGAGATTCATTAAAAACGGGGAACAGGAAGGGTGCGGATGTAGAAGTATAGGAGCACGCACGGGGGTGGAACAATCACGTTGGACATGCGAATAAACATAGTTTTTAAAGGGGCACTGACACAAAAATTTTGCATCTTGTTTTTTTTGTTGCGATAAGTAGCTAGTGACCTACTTATAACCTGTAGAAACCTCATTTGCTTCAGCGTGCGACGGTTGTTTAATTAGAGGCATTTTCAATGCGGCCAGTCGCAGTTTCGGTTTCAGCGAGTGGCGCGAAACGATGGATTTTGTGGATTTTGTGTGAACAAAGCTGACCACGTGACCGTCGGAGGGATATCACAGTTACAGAGCAGAGCCGCCGTAGCACTGTCGAATCCGCATCGACGGCAGTTTCTGCGAATGTCCCCCCGTACTGATCTCGTGAGGCGCCTAATTAAAAAGCGACCGTGGATGTGACGCAGGCGCTGTGAGTGCAAATGCTACCGCGGCTAACGAGCGACGCGCGACGCTCGAGACGGTGGGTGGCAAGACGCGCGCTGGGAGCAGCCGGCCGGTCTGCCTGCAGGTCCGCCTACAGATGTGTTCGGCTTAGCACTGCGGCGGATATTCGAGTGCCGCTCTCGTAAGCGGTGCAGATGACAATTTTTAATGCAACCCGCCATGGCATCATTAACTCCTTTCTCATGTAAGCCACTATGGTCGGGACTTGGGGACAATTTCGTGCAGCGGTAACAAGCTATCACTCGAGCTACCTGCGCCGGCGTGGGCCACTTCGCGGCCGTGGCCGCCGCCTGCACAGCGACCATGCGGCTCGCTCAGTGGGCTTTTCGTGCCTCCGGCGCGTTTCCGCATCCAATGGTAATAAACAGTAATAAAAACAGAGTGCCTGGAATCGCTGTAGAACTTTGGTCGCGGCCAGCTGCCCGATGAGCTGACGAAATCACGGCGCCTCCGCCGCCAACGATCGGGTCGTTCGTTCTCGAGAGCAGAAGCTCCGCCCTCCGGCCCTCCGGCCCTCCGATTGGAGCGGCGAGCCGGCAGTGCGGAAGCGGCCAACACAAACTCGTGACGTGTTTGGATGTTTTTTATTTACACTTGCGCGTGGTCCGCTGCTGGCCGCTCGGTTGCGTTTCGCACACTTCAAAATTGATTTTAAATATGTTCTAGGCTGTATTCACCGCTGATATTTTGCAGATGATGTATATGTGTTCCCACCAATCTATCTCCGAAGTTATCTCGCCTTCAAAATTTTGTGTCAGTGCCCCTTTAAAGGCTATAGTCGTTGTTGGGCTACTTGAACGCCGAAAGTTTGGCCTGTCTGTCTGTCTGTTCCTCTATTCAGTCACCCGGACAATCTGAAACTTACGTTAAAGAAGTCGTTTTATCCATTCGTAAGCATCAAGATTTGGTTGCACTGTTCACACTTGTCAACATTGTTGGACAGAAACAAAAACAATACGCAGATCTGCGGCATAGAATCAATAAATAAGCGGTATTGGCAGCGTTCCTATATTAAAATAAAGCATGGATGCTTCATTTTTGCGATAGCAAATGACATACTACACCGCCATATTACGCCCTGGCCTGGTGTCGCCCGCGCCACTAAAGCTGCTGGCGGCGTATAAAGTTATTCCACCACATTGAAAAATTCTAATAAATGGCGATTACACCAAGCGTGTAGTAATATTAAGGACCTTAGCGTGGAGTAGGGTGCCTGGATGCACGCGCTAGCTCCCGCTGGGAAGCTCTGGGAGCGGCAGGGAGCCTGGAGGCGGAAATCAAGAGACAGCCTACGAAAGATTGGGACGACAGTGAACTGACTGTTTTCATTCAAGGAAAGGAAAGGAACGTACAAGAACGCAACTAGTGGGAAGAATAAAGAGAGCCAAGAAGCTGGTGTAACGAAGAACTCAAGGAAGCTATAACACGAAGACAGCAAGCATTGGGAGAGCACAGGGAGGCCGAGCGAGTGGGAATGCAAGCAGAGGAAATAACTGTAAAAGGGAATTTTTAACCCCCTCAAGAAGCTGTGAACCGGACCAATAGTCACAATTAGAGGTTTAAAGTAGGGATGTCCTCTGTCTCCATTGCTGTTGATGGTGTACATGGAAAGACTAGAAAGGAAGCTTGAAGAGAGTAAAATACGTTTCAATCCGTGTTATAGCCGCAAAGGACATGAAGTGGAACCACATATCCCGGGACTGATATATGCAGATGACATAGAACTACTAGAAGATAGCGAACAGTGTCTGCAACAGCTCACAGATGTATGAGGGGAAGAAGCCCCTCAACTGGGGTTAGGGTTTAGCACAGCAAAGTCGGGAGTTCTGGTTTCTAATGAAGACGCCCGTAACGATTCGGTATTTGTTCAACAATCAACATTACCATGGGTAACGAAATACAAAATACAGATATTTATTTATTTATTTATTTAATACATACTGCAGAACACAGCTGTAGTCCTGGCAGGACGAGCACTTGAATAGCACAATAACACAAAAAGGGCTAAAGGGACAAAAAAATGAAACGGCGGACATTGCATTGTCAATCCAAGACACAAACAACAACAACAATAACAAAAAAAACGGGGCTATACAGTATCTAATGAGTACGGCTCAGTAATCGAATACTATTCAGCCACGGGACGCGGAAAAAATGAAAATTTGTAAGTATCAGTATGCGCTTGGTATGGTGTTAGCGATCTAGGGTGATGGTGCCGCGTGTGTCTTGTGGTGAGGGCGGGTGTATACAGGGAGGGGCCGATAGCCAATTCATGGTTAGTAAGTGAGCAGAGGAAATCGAGACGAAATTTCTGTCTTCTTAACTCAAGCTTGGGAATGTTATTGGCAATCATTAATTCAGAGGGAGAATCCGTGCGACAAAATTTTGAAAAAATGAACCTAACAGCTTTCCTCAGAATGTTTTACATTTTACCGATGTTATTTTTGGTATGCGGGTCCCATACTACAGCACCATACTCAAATTTTGGTCTGACGTATGAATGGTAGCAAAGAAGTTTAACACTTCGAGGTGAATTACGAAGTTTGTGTCTTAAGAAACACAGTTTTCGAAAAGCGGAGGAGCAGATGTTGTCTAGTAGTAGTAGTAGTAGTAGTAGTAACTTTATTTGAGCTCGAGGCGTTTTCAGACGCCAGACGGAGCGGTTCCCAGGGCGCGGGAACCGTATTGGGCCAGCAGCTCCTGGCCCCTGGCCGTCAGCGCGAGCTGGGTCGGCAGGGCGGGGCTGGACCGCAAGGTCTCCCATCGCTCGTGGAGTGGGGTAGGGGGAGGTGGAGGGAGGGTGGGGGGGTATAGGGGCCTTGAGTTTAGTGCACTCCGCCAGTATGTGTGCGAGCGTGCCGCTGTTTGTTTTACAGAATGGGCAGCGGTCCCCCTCGCGTTCAGGGTAAAATGTATGCAACAGGACGGGGTGGGCTAGTGACCCCGCCTGGATGCGCCTGAGTATTGTCTGTTGCTCCCTGGTCAGGGTGCGGTGTGGCTCGGGGAGGGTACGCCGCTCGTCTTTGTATTCGTTCGTAATTTCTTTATATGTGAGTGCCGGAGTTGGGGTGTCCGTGTCCTGCCCTGCCCGGAGGGTCATTGCTCGGGCGTGGTAGTCAGCGATGACGTTGCCGGCTACCTTTGTATGGGCAGGCACCCATGTGAGCTCTATGGCTCGGCCCGGTGCCCTCTTTTTCGATAGTATTGTGGCTGCCTCTGAAGAGATCACCCCCTTTCTGTAACCGCTGTAGGCTCTCTTTGAGTCAGTGACCACCACCCCGACGCCCGGTTGAACAAGCGCCAGGGCTATGGCCACTTCCTCCGCTGTCGTGGGCTCCTTAGTCTTTACCGCCGCGCTGTTGACGAGTCGTTCTGCATCGGTGACCACCACCGCTGCGCGATTGCTTCCTTTCACAAGAGAGGCGTCTACGTAGAGTACTCCATTTTCTTGTTGTAGTTGCTGGGACACTGCTTTGGCTCGAGCCTGCCTCCTACCGTCGTCCTTGCCAGGGGCCATGTTCCGGGGTAGGGGCTTGGTCTTTAAGGTCCTCGTCCATTCTGTTGGTATGGTGGTCTTGATTGTTGCCTGTTCTTTGCGCCATCCTATCTTGTCCAGCACCGCGCGGCCGGGAATTGTCTGGCTCAGGCGGAGACGCTGGCTGGATAGGTGGGCCTCGATGAGCTCGTCAACCGTGTTATGTACGCCCATGGCTTGTAAGCGCTGGGTTGACGAGTATATCGGTAAGCCGAGGGCCTGCTTAGTGGCCTTTCGGATGATGGTGTCGAGTGTAGTCTTCTGGGTCTTGTTGAGATTGAGATACGGTGCCGAATATGTAAGTCTTGATATTATGAACGCTTGTACTAGCCTGAGGGCGTCGTCCTCCTTCAGGCCTCTGTTCCGGGTGGTGACTCTTCGCAGCATCGCAAGGATCTTCTCAGCACTGTTCTTAATTTTATCGACGGCGGCGTGTGCCCTTCCGTTATCTTGTAGGGTAAGCCCGAGGATTCGGCATTTGTCCGTCGGCGTGATTTTGATGCCTTCGATTTGGATAGCGATGTCAGGCGGGAGCTGTTGGCGGGGTTTGCCGGGTTGGACCACGAGGAGCTCCGATTTCTGTGGCGCGCAGCTGAGTCCGCAGGTCTTCGCGTACTCGTGCACGGTCAGTGCCGCCGCTTGCAAGTTCCAGGAAAGATTATTAGTAAACATTATGCCCAAGTATTTGAAGCTGTTGGCTTGGTTCACCGCGCACGATCCCAGTGTGTACTGAAATTCGAATGGAGATTTTTTACGCGTTATGCGGAGGGAAACAGTGTTCTCTACGTTGACAACCATGCCCCATTCTTTGCATCAACTGTATATATTGTCCAGGTTTGTGTTAAGTTTTATTTGATCTTGTATGCTGTAGATTTCACGGAATAAAATACAGTCATCTGCAAACAGCCGGATATGAGTGGTGGGTGTAAATACAGTGACGGTATCATTGATGTATAGAAGAAAAAAGCAACGGCCCCAGAACACTACCTTGAGGCACGCCGGATGGGACGGGAAGACATCTCGAGGCATGACCATCAATCAAAACATACTGCTCTCTATTCATCAAATACCTAGACACCCACGCTACCAAACTTTTCGGAAGATTTATATTTTTTAATTTTTGAATTAATTTGTCATGAGTAACTTGTCAAATGCTTTGCTAAGATCAAGAAAAATTGTGTCTACCTGAACATATTATCAAGGGCCTTTGCAAACTCGTGTGTGACGGTGACCAGTTGAGTCACAGTCGAATAGCCTTTCCTAAAACCATGTTGGAAGCTTGTTAGAATCGAGTGTCATTGAAGGAATTCAAGAATACGGTTGGCTATAATATGTTCAATTAATTTGCAGCATGTTGAAGTTAAAGATATAGGACGGTAGTTATCCAGAATTAATCGATACCCTTTTTTAAAGAGAGGGATGACTCTAGCTATCCTCCGGTCACGTGGCAGTGGGCATATGCGGGCATATGTGGGCATATGGATAAACGAAGGTCAGGCTTACCTAAAAAACTCATAATTGGCATTTAAGAATGAAAGAACAGAGAAACGCCTCTATCATGAAGTACAGAACAGCACAGAACACTATGAGAATATAACAAATATGAAGTAGTGAGAAGAATCTAGAAAGGTGTATTGGTACCAGTACTCACCTTTTAAAACGCAGTAGTCATGTGCGTCATATCAGAGACTCAATCAGGGCTAGAAGTGAATCAGAGGGTGGTAGGTCGATTGGCATTAGGATGCCACAGTAAAAAAAACAAATGAGGCAGTGCTGGGAGACATGAGATGGGCCTCCTTGAAGTCAGAGAAGCGCAGAGCAAAATATGTTTTGAAGAACGACTTAGAAATGTGTATCACCAGAGATGTGCGGACAGAGTGCTAGGGTATCTTTACAGGAAAAGCGTGGACACACAATGTAGGAAAAAAAGACAGAAAGTTCAGGACAAGGTATATGAAACGTGAAGCATAGGGAAACGACCAAGGCAATAAAAAATGAAGCAAAAGTCAGAGAGGGTTGCTTACGGACAAAAACGCTTATCCGCGAGCCGGTACAGGAAGAAGTGTGCGCAGGTTGCGGCAGGCAGCCAGAAACCATGCGACTTATTGTGACGGAGTCCGAAGGTATCCGTAGACACTCGTTTTCTGAAGCCCTTGGTTTTAAGGTTGACGAAAAAGTGAATTGGACAGCATTAGAGGTAGGTTAGAAAAATAAGGTTAGAATGTTGGTTGGAAAGAAACAGATCACAATCTGGGAAGACATAAGAACAAAGGAGTCAGACTAGCACAAAAATTTTATAAAGGGCGTTGTTCTTTTTAGGGCAGGGTGATTGTACAGTGGCGTTACGACTAAGTTCGCTGTGCAACGCCACCACGTCACAAAGGGGAAGCCGCTAAGCATCATCACCACCATCAAAAGCGTATCCAGGCAGCCTAACGAGGAGCTTTATTGTAAAACTACCAGCCGGGTCAGGTCCCCTGAGTTCAGGGCACCTCTAACAAAATTTTTTACGAAATCTGCGAGGCGGCGTTGATCGTTTAGGGCTGGTGGTTGGAGTGCTGCCCCTCCGGGGAACGGGCTGCATGCATTGAAGATGTGGTCCTGGTTTAGGGCCTTCGGGCACTTTGGGCAGGTCATGGTTGGCGTTCCGTTGTAGAGGGCCACTCGGGCTGAGGTTAAGAGGGTACCCATCTGTGCTTGCCTAAAAAGTACTTGCTCGTGTTTCGATAACGAGGAGAAAAGCCTCATAGTGGAGCAGTGGAACGCGGTAAACTTGAATCGATTCACGGGGCAGGGCCGCCAGAACACTACCGTCTGGAAACGCCATTTGCAACGAAGTGAGCAGATGCACAACCAATTTTTAGTGGGCTCTTGTGTTCATATAATCTAGCATTTACAGACGACCGGTTTGGCCGTTGCAATTGTGGCTACAAGAAAATGTAAGTTGATAAAAGACCCCCACTTTGCAAGGGACGACGGGGATCGCGGTTTGACTGTGCAGCGCTCTTTTAAAGACGATAGTCTTCCTTGGGCTACTTTGTCTGTCTGTCTGTCTGTCGGTATGTATGTATGTATGTATGTATGTATGTATGTATGTATGTATGTATGTATGTATGTATGTATGTATGTATGTATGTATGTATGTATGTATGTATGTATGTATGTATGTATGTATGTATGTATGTATGTATGTATGTATGTATGTATGTATGTATGGCACTCGATTCGGGCAGCCGGCCAAAGCAACACAGACCCTCTGCAATAGTCTTTATAGAACGGTGGTTTGGGCTAGTTGGTGCATACTGAAATTCGAAACAGCCCAAAAAGACGGGACAAGGAAACGACGACACAAGGCGCTGATGTTGACACAGCGCCTGGTGTCGTCATTTCCTTGTCCCGTCTTTTTGCGCTGTTTCGAATTTCAGTCTTATAAACTCACAGCCACATGTAAACGTCCAAGTCCAGTGTTAATGTTAATACTTGTCCATATTGTTTAACAAGGACAAGGCGACGTAAAAATACGGCAGAAAATCAATACATGAGTGATATTTGCAGTGTTCCTTTTATTAAAAAATTCATGAATGCCTCCTTTTTGCGATAGCAAATAACATACTACATCAACTGCAAAAGTGCAATGTCTTGCCCTGTTTTGTTCGTCCACGTCTAGTTTGCGCCACGTTTTCTTCTTTCTTTAAGTATGTACCAACTAGCTCAGCAACAAGTTTTGTCAACTGCAAATACCCTCGCCTGCTGTCGTCCACTCTACCTGGCGGAATTCATAAAAATCAAATGGCAACAGAAACGAAACGTTCCACTAGATACGTCTCGCGTTCCGCTTGGAACGCTCGTGAAGTAGGGCAACGTGGTTCTATAAACGTTGTATAGAGTCGGGTGCCTTTCGATTCACCTGCGTCTCCGACGTACGGCAGCGCTGGCATTAAGGCACCGGACTTGGCGCAGTGGAACGCGGTAAATTTAAATTGACTTGAGAAAAGCTCTAGCGTGTTATCATTGGAGGAACGAGACGGGAGAGGGACAGCATGAGAGGTGAGCGGGAAAAAGAAGGGATGCATTTACGTGCAGAGGCGCCATTCGACTATGGTCTCGCGTCGACATTTGTTTTATATCCCGCGTAGCCCTCAAAATTCTCCTCCAAAGCCCCCCGACCGAACCCGTGCAGCAGGTGTGGACCCCGGCCCACACCGGCATAGGTGCTAACGAGGCAGCGAATAAACACGCTCGAGCTCCTACTTCCCGGGTCGCTGGTTCTTTTTCCCCTATACGCGGGCCTACCGAGGATGAAACCACCGAGCCACTCCTTAATTTCATGGAAATTACCGTTCATTGCCGCATCATCCCCCGTACTCAACTACGATGACCCCGATTTTGACTTGGACCCAGCCATCATGCCCCTCCGTTCACTCTTCCGTCTGGTGCTGATACGACGCCATGGGGAGCAGCAACCGAGCGTATACTCTCACCATTTACAATTGCGGAACTAACCGCGGCCATTGACACAGCTGCACTCCGCAAAGCTCCCGGCTCTGACGGAGTAACATTTGAATCTTTCAAGAACCTCGACGATTCTTCTCTAGAGGGTCTCCTAGAGGCGTACAACCGGGTTTGGCTCACGTGTACGACCCCCACCCGGCCTGGCTTCAAGCGGATGTTATCACTATCCCGAACCCCGGTAAACCGAGTACAGACATCCGCAACATCCGACCAATAGCGCTTATGGCAACCAATTGGAAGCTGTTGGAACGGATGATTGCCACACGCCATGCGTTACTTCATCTCTTTCACCTGCCATCCCACCTATGTGATTTCATTTCCTTCTACCTACGAAAAGCACCTTCTCCATACGTCTCAACGGATCTCCCATAGATTCCTTCCAGCCCCGCCGTGGTGTGCCTCAGGGATCTGTCCTGGCCCCCTTGCTTCTTAACATGGCCATGATACATCTTGCCAGGCTACTTGGTGCTGTTCCACACATCTATAGTATCATCTATGCAGACGACATCTCGGTATGGTCTGTTTACCAGGACATTCACGTCCAAAGTGTCCGCCTGCAACAAGCTCTAGATGAAACCAATTCTTGGTGCAGGTATCTTGGCCTCACGCTCTCTCCTAACAAAACAGCCCTTCTCACCGTGGCCAACGCACAGGGCCGTCGGCGCTTGGCAACCTCCCATATCCGTCTTTCGGTTCAAGGCACGCCTATACCAACAGCATCTACCATACGGGTGTTGGGCTTGGATATTACGGGCACCGGTTCTGCAAAACCTTGGATTCGCTCTGCAAAGCATCAAGCTTCACAATCGCTGCATCTGTTCCATCACGTGCCTCAAAAAGCCGGCGCTTCGGCCTCCAAGATGGCCCGCATGCTTGTCCGAGCCATTCTTCAGCCTCTCATAGTTTATCAAGCGCAATTCCACTTTTTTACAAAGTCAGACTGGGCACTACTCGAATCATTAAACAATTTGGCGATGCGAGCTATAGCTGGTCTTCCAGCCCTCATCCCCGTCCCTGTTCTGCAACAGGAAGCGCAGCTCAACACGTTTGATGAGCTAGTGCATCAGCGTCGACAAGCCCGCCTCCAAAAACAAGCCCTTGACCTTGATTCCGCCGCTCTTGCAGTGTACATGACCGGTTCACCAGACCCACCACTATCAAACACCAACATACGGCCCACATGGAAGTTCCACCAATTAACGAATACACGACCTGTTGCCCGTATTCATCCCCGGACAGTTGGTGCTCCGATTCCACCTTCTATAACATTGCTAGCCTTTCCTCTACGCTGATGTTTGTTGACGCCAGTGCTTCCAATACCTTACTTCATACCGCTCTACTTTGCCCGACTGTGGCTCCCGATCCACTGACCTGCCCTTACATAACAACGGAGAAGTGGCCATCGACGCAGGCAGAACTCCTTGCAGTGCGAGATGCTCTGCTACACACATCGTTGATAATGAACCACGCTTCACCACAGTGTACAATTTTCATTGATTCGTCCGCAGCTGTACGAGAGCTTTGTAAAACTCTCACGTCCAACGAACTTCTGCTAGAAATCCAGGACATAGTGGACACTTACCTATCTACGTCGTGTGCGCGTGTGACGGCGCCAACGGAACAGCCACCCCGCAATGCAGGCTGCAGATACCGGAACACACCCCCCGCGTGTGCAATATCCAGCGCCTCTTGCACCTTCGTCAAACGGTGTTCGCCTTGCCAGTACAAAAGAACGTCTACGCTGCACCGCGCGCGCTCTCATACCCCCGCATGGTACGGATCTCCCTGGCGGGTTGTCTCGCCAAGATAAGGTCCTGCTCAGACGTCTTCACCTAGAAGTCGCCCTCACGCCAGCTGTGACGAGGTCCTGGCCACCTATATACCATGTCCCGTTCAACTCCACCTTCCCCTTTTGCCTCGCTCCAGTTCACCAGCTACAGCAGAGCAGGTGTGGAGTTGCCCTGCTCTGCGAAGCCTACGCGCTGTGCACATCCCCACCTGCTGCCCGCACCCCGGACGTCTGCCAGATTGCGTGGCGTGAATACAAGGACCATATCATGGCCCCCTGCTCCGATTCATTCGGGAATTCGGAGTGTATCTGTACATTTAATTTCTCCTTATGCTCAATAGCAAATTTCCGAAATAAAAAATAATACATACCAATACACATCAATTCCACACACCCCACTTCCCCAAGTGCGGTCAGCTTGTTGTGAAATGGTTTATTGTTCAGCAGCGATTTAGATCTAGCACTTCACAGTCCACCCAGTTCGCGCATCACAGTTCCCGTAGCACCAACAACCCAGTCCCGTCGGTCCCGTCGACCCGCACACAGAACCCGTCTACACCACCATCTCACTCCGCCATGCTCTCTTGATGTCCATGCCGCTCCGATCTCCGGTGGGCTCCCTCCGCTTGATCGCGATGCCGCTGCTGATCTGCCGATGGGCTCCCGCCCCCTCACAATTCTCCCCCCCTTAATCCGTGCATGAGGGCTTCCACGGCGGGTGGTACGTGGCAAGTTGGTCTGCATTTGCCAACCCTTTCTGTTTCCCTGTGAGGGGATCTTTGAGGGCATACGTGTTTTGCCCTACACGGGCAGTCACCACGAAGGGGCCTAGCCGTCTGGGTGCAAGCTTTGCGGTGAAGCCTGTCCGTGCATTGCTCAAAGGGTGAGCAGTGCAAAGCACGAGGTCTCCTGCCCTGAAGGCAAACGGTCTACGTGTCCTGTTGTACTGTCGCTGCTGGAGCTCCCTAGCGTGGTCTTGATGCTGTTTGGCCATTTCAAGAGCATCTCCAGCTCCGCTGCCAGTGCATGAGAAGCGGATGGCGAGGTGTGCTCACTGCTCAGCTGCTGGCGCTCAGCCCAAGGTGTTCGCAGCTCCCGTCCATAGCAGAGGAATGCAGGAGTGAAGCCTGTGACCACGCTCTCTGTGGTGCGCATAGGAAAAGCTACTTCTGGCAGTCTCTTGTCCCAGTCTCGGTGAGATGCACAGTAGTTGACGATGGATTGCTTGACCGTGGCATTGTGCCGCTCCACTGGCTGGCCTGCTGGTCTGTAGGGCACAGTGTGTCTCTCGTCAATGCCCCAATGCTTGAGGACTCCTTTCCAGAGTTTGCTGACAAATGGCTTGCCGTTGTCGCTGGAGATGGCACTGGGTGTACCGTGACGGCAGAAAACTTCGACCAATTTGTCAATGATAGCCTTGGAGGTTGGGGCTCGGAGAGGGAATAGCTCGACAAATTTTGTGAATGTGTCGAGCACAATCAAGATGTACTTGTGCTGCCGAGGCGTTGAATGCAGTGGCCCAATGAGGTCCACGCTCAGTTGCTGCATGGGTTGTGTCGCCCAAGTGCTGTCCATGAGGCCCTTTGGCTTCTGTCGGTCCGGCTTGAACCTCTGACACTGCTGGCAGGCTCTGACATAGCGAGATGTGTCCGAGCGGAGGCCTAACCACATAAAACGGCTCCGGATCCGCCTCAGGGTTTTGAACAACCCTGGATGGGCGCTAAGTGGATGGTCATGTTCCATTTGGAGAACTAGGGCCCTCAAGTGTTGTGGCAGCCAGACAACCCGCTTCAGACCTGCTGTGTAGTAGAGAAGTCCCTCCGGTGATACAGAGCTGTCCTGAGCTAAATCTCGGATGCGTTTCGCCTCCTTGGTGTCATCAGGCAAGCACCCAGTCTGAAGATACACTAGCAAGAGCTGCAGCAATGGGTCTTTCTGCTGTTCTGCCACAAGTTTGTCCGGCTCGGAAAGCACAGAGGTGTCAGTCGAGCTTACCAGGGCAGCCTCTTCCAAGATGATGGTCGGCGGTGGCTCTGGTGTTTCAATGGGGAACCAGTCCTCGGCTATGCCAGGCGGCGTAGGGTCAGGAGAGCCGGTCGGGACCCGGCTCAGCGCGTCGGCCGGTATGTTGGCACGGCCTCTACGGTGCCTGATCACGCAATTAAGACCCTGTAGTCTCAGGACCCACCTCCGTACTCTGCATGATGTTTGCTCTGTGCTGAACATCCATGCCAAGGATGCATGGTCGCAGTGAACCTCAAAGGAGGAGAACTCTATGTAAGGCCGGAATTTATCAACTGCCCACACCACGGCCAAACATTCCCACTCCTGAACAGTGTAGTTCCTCTCCGCCGTGGTGAGAGTCCTGCTAATGAAGGACACTGGTCTGAGTTGGCCATTCACCTCCTGCAGCAAGACTGCTGCGATTCCTGTGCCGCTGGCATCAGTCTCAATGATGAAAGGCCGGTTCAGATCTGGCAGGGCTACAACAACATCACTGGCCAGCGTTTCCCTCAACTCCTGAAAGGACTGCACTTGTGAATGCCCCCAGCTCAAGCGCGTACCTTTTTTGAGGAGCGTTGTGAGAGGCCTTGCTTTGTCTGAGAAGTGGGGTATGAAGTTCCTGTAGTAACCCACTAGTCCAAGGAACCTCTGGAGTTCCTTGACTGTTTTGGGCTCTGGGAAGTCTGAAACAGCCTGTACTTTGTCTGGATCTGGACGGCAGTTCCCAGGAGAAATAACGTGACCCAGGAACTTCAGTGACTGCTTACAGAGGGACACCTTAGCTGGATTGATCGTAAGATTTGCTGCTTCAATCCTGCGTAGCACCTCTGAGATGTGCTCGAGGTGCTCTGCAAACGTGTTGGAGTAGACCAGTACATCATCCAGGAATGCCATACAATAGTGGTGCTTAATGCCCTCCAAGACCTTGTCCATTAAGGCCTGAAATGTTGCTGGACCACCTGCAACGCCAAAAGGCATCCTTTTAAACTGGAACATGCCCTTGTGGCATATAAAAGCAGTCTTAGGCCGATCTTCAAGAGCAATGGGAACCTGAAAGAATCCCTGGGACAGGTCCAGGCTCGTGAACCACTTGGCTTGACCTAGCTGTGCGAGCACCCAGTCAGTACGGGGCATAGGGTGCACGGGCCCTTTGGTTCTTGCATTTAGTGCCCTGTAGTCAACAGCCACCCTGTAGCCACCTGTTTTCTTGCCCACCAGAACAGGCGCGCTAGCCCACGGCCCCGTGCATGGTTCGATGAGATCTTGGCTCAACAATTCATCCACACCCTGATCAAGAATCTCTCTTTTGCGGCCATTGGCAGGGCGTAGCTTGCAGCGTACGGGGGAATGTGACCCAGTGTCGATGTTGTGCACCATTAGTGTTGTACAACCTGGTTGTGCAGTGAACAGATGCCCAAAATCATGTAGGAGCTTCAGCAGTTGTGCCTCATCTGCCACGTCACCATCAGCTGCACTGTGGGACTCTTGCAGTTCAGTATCCTCTTGCTGTGTGGCAAACAGTACCGCGAATGGTTCTGTCAGGTCTAGGTCGTCTTCACGATCCATTTGACTGCTGCGGCCCCGCGAAGTGACCACGGGCATGGGCTCTGTAGCAATTTGTCGGGCCTGTGGTGGTTTGTCAAACTTTACAACTGGCTGTGGGTCAATGCCCAGGGTCCAGCCCCCTAAGCCCATGTGCAAGGAAATGTTGGCAACTGCCAGAAAGTCTCGTCCAAGCACAACGTCGTGGCATAACTCTGGCATGAACAGAAAATGCTGTTTCCTCGAACCGCCTTCCCACTTAATGCGGCACCGCACTGCTTGAGCCGTCTCCGACCATCCTTTTGCCAGGCGAAGCGTGCGCTTTTCCTCCCTGATGGTAGCCCCCGATAGCTTGGCAGCACTTAAAGCCCGCGCATTCATCAGGATGACACTAGCCCCTGTGTCTAGCAGCGCATAAAAGGCAGTTTGTCCAACCAGAATCTCCAGCAACGGTTCTCTGCCCCCAGCTGTCGCCAGTACTTGGAGGGACGATGCGTAGCTGCTTGCCGGAGGGGCAGCTACGCCTGCCCGTTTCCCGGGCAATCCGCTTGCCTGTGGCCTGGGCGGTTGCAGCTGAAGCACCGCGAACGAGTCGCACAGGCCCGGGCCATGTGGCCCCATCCGCCACACCGGTGGAATTTCACCTCGCCTGCTCCTGGGTTGCCTCGGGGTGGAGGTCCTGGTTGCCTAGGAGGTGTGCCGCCGTGGTAGTAGCCCTGTGGCCCCGGCGGGGCCAGGCGACGCGGTCTTCCTCCGGGTGCCTGCTGTGGTGGGAGGCTTTGCAGTCCGCTGGCTGTTGGCAGCGAAAGATGCGGCTCCGGTGTCTGACCAGAGGCCATCACTGCAGTCGGCTGGAGCGACCACATGTACGGCGTCGAGACATTTGGCATGGCCGCCACGTTAGTGCAGGGCGCACAGCCAGCAAACGCAAGGTCAGCGGCTGCCTGCGTGCTTTTTGGCGGCGGCGGTGCATAGCGGAGGCGATGCCACGCCCGTTCCATGATGGACCCTGCTGCCGCAGCCATGTCCTTCAGACTAGCGAAAGTCATCCCCGCTGTCAAATCCTGGAATGTAGGGTGCATTTGTCGGCGGACCCTCTCCACATTGTCCGCTTCCGGGACGGATTCGCCGATGCGGTCATAGTATTCCGCGATCACGTGGATGAAACGCTTTAAATTTTCGGAAGGGTGCTGCGTTCGCTGGTCGAGCTCAGCCTTTAGTTTGGACTTGTAGTCCACACCCGCGAACTCGGCCTCGAACGCCGCCGTGAACGCGCTCCATTCCGAGAATCCCCCAACAAAGCGCCACCATTGTTTGGCCGTGCCGTCCAACGCCGCTGGCAGCAGCTGCACCCGGCTCTCCGTGGGGATGCCGCACACGTCGCAGTATTCTATGTAGCGCTCAAGGAATTCTCTTGGCGACTGTCCGTCCTCATAGCCAACGAATCTGGGGAGTGCGATGGGAGCACCTTTGAGGTTCAGAGAGTCGTGGCCAGCGTGGCTGAGAGGCCTAGCTGGCGCAGGCACTCCCGTGATGGTGGCGGTGGCATCGTCCGCTGACGGGGCCGCGAGTATCAAGTTGCGAATTTGCGCGGCAAGGCGCTCCAGTTCTATCGGTGTGCCCGACGTGCTGTCCCGTAGCTGCTGTAGTACTTCGGGTGGAATTAACAGCGCTGGTGGCGTTGCTTCCGAGCCGTCGATGTTATTCATGGTGGCCGGCGACCGGACGAGCCCCCACTTGTTGTGAAATGGTTTATTGTTCAGCAGCGATTTAGATCTAGCACTTCACAGTCCACCCAGTTCGCGCATCACAGTTCCCGCAGCACCAACAACCCAGTCCCGTCGGTCCCGTCGACCCGTACACAGCACCCGCCTACACCACCATCTCACTCCGCCATGCTCTCTTGTTGTCCATGCCGCTCCGATCTCCGGTGGGCTCCCTCCGCTTGATCGCGGTGCCGCTGCTGATCTGCCGATGGGCTGCCGCCCCCTCACAAGCTGGATACTTTATATCACTCTCTTTACGAATGACCTGCTGACCCATACTCCCCACTCCCCTCCTCATCTCACTCACTGGGAGCAGGCCCTGGGCAGCTCCGAGGAGTCCAGCAAAGTGCAGGTCACCTCCCGATCTCTGGCGGTCGCGGCAGACCTCTGGTTCTCCACCACCCCCCTTGCTAACCAAGTTTTGTAAATAAAGTTTTGTTCTCTCTCTCTCTCTCTCTCTCTGCAACGAAAGGAGGAGATGCGGGGTCAATTTTATTACCTTCGAGAGAAGCCTGTGCCAATTTTATTTTTGTTACCAAAAATTTTACTTCTCTTTTGGCGGAAAAAAATGCATCCATGCTACAATGTGTCAAATGTATCTCATACAAAAATGCATAATGGTACAGTGCACTACAGGGGTTTTGGGTAGCGTGCTCAGGAAAGGTTTCCGGCTGACGCGCTTCGCGTCGACGCCGCGAGGTGGCGCCACTGCTGCATCGGCTGTACGCGTTGACGGCGGCCACGCTCGGGCTGCTATGCGAACCGCGGAGAATTTGCGTAGCAATTACTATTCAACTAATTTTCGTGAAGAATGGCTCTTCCCGGTTATTCTAAAGGGCAGCGCGTTACCAAAACGGCAGGCAGAAATGCTTGCAAGGGAGATAAGCACGCCAGGGAAGAGCTACTCTAGCTCCCGCATGACGCCAGCTGCTGGGCCACACGTAAAGCTGCAGATTGCAAGAGTCGAGCAATAGTAACCTAATTAGCTACTAATCCGCGTGATTGAAAATTGCTGAAGAAACACTACTAAGCTTAGTGACTGAAAGGCAACTGGTGAAAAAAAAAACTCTGACCAGCTACCGCTAAGCAATTAACTATTAACCCCCGGAAACGAAAGTAAGCTGTTGGGGCGACTACAGGCTGAGATGGCGCATAAAAAGCATGGTCGTCGTAACCAATGCGAACTTTTTATGTCACAGGTCGAGCAATACACTCATAAGCAACGACTAATCTTCCCATGCAGTTTCTTCTTCCTGCGATCTGGTCGTGACTGATTCAGTCCTCTAACATAAAAATGAAGCCTCGTTAGAACATAACACTTGATTAGTTCAGTTGTGAGGCTATCTTCATGCTGCGAGCAGCCGATACTGTCTCCAAACTGCAACTATACTAGTGACATGACATCAAAATGCTATCACTCCACTGCTTCTCTTGGCTGAAATGCACAGTGAATATGTCTTCCAACTGCTTGCCTGCCTCAAAAACTGTCTGTGAGGGGTACAACAATCCTCCCTCGTTACACATTACTGTAAACTGGCATGTTTCGTCTTTGTTGACAGAGCTGTCCAAAAGACTATCTTTGCACTTCTCGCAATTGCTAGGAAAAAAAATACATGAAGCGCACATTAGGGGCCAGTAGATATTCGGGAGGGGATGATGCCCCTCAAGCAGTGGGCACAGGTTCTGACATTGCACCAGTCGAGCAGACACTCAAGTTACTTGAATCCAAATTGTTGACTTGCTCATTGGCGCAAATTCTGGATCTATTCATGGCAACTGGGGGAAGGGACGTTATTTTTTAACCTTTTTGTCGGCGGTCGCGGCTGCGTTGCTTTTTTTGACAAATAGGCCGGAGCGTTTGGCTATACCGTGGGTATCGCGTCAGGGGTGAGCTCCGGTTTCCTACGTGGGATCCACACTTCTTGTCTATTCACAACGTGCACATATTCTTTGATAATAAACGACGGCTCAAAATGAAGCTCACACACGGCACATGTTTCGTTCAGTGCAACTTGCCAGTGCAAGTTGCGCTCCCACAGTTTTCGCTTCTCTTCGTCTTTTGGCACGAAAAACAGGGACGGCTGCCGACCTTTCGTCCACTTTTACCCTGTCTGGCACCCCGGGGCAAAGCAGTGGTGTTGCCGCTTCCGCTTCGCCATTTCTGCTCAAACTTCGAAAACCCAAACGACACCCATGCACAACGAGAAGAGCTGTTGACGCGCTGAGGAAGCCGCTGCTGCCGCCGCTGTCACCGACGCCGCCGCCACTGCCAGCCCACATGACTGCAGCGCCGCCGCCAGCTTCCGATCCTTAAGCTTAACCGACATACAGCACGCTTTGGGAGGCATTTAATCCCTCTTGGAGACAACGTATTTCACTCCTTCCTAGCACACTTTTCACTTGATCGGGCCAACTTTTAGCCTGCTTATAATCTGATGGGTGTTCTTTCCATCACAGGGCAGCGCTAGGCTAACAGCATCTCTTGTTCTTGCTCTCCAGCTGTCGCTAAAATTATTGTGCTGCTCTTACTTTATAGCACTTTTTTACAGTCGCTGGAAATAGTCATTCACTAAGTTGGGGTAAATTTCATACAAATAGAACACCCAAATTCACCTTACTTGCCGCTGTAACTCAGTGGTTAAGCTGTGCAACTGTGAGAACACATCATGCGAATAACGAACAGCAGTACCAAAAGGTTTCAATAGGAGGAAAGTATACCCGGCTAATTTGGGAATACTTATATTTTTGTGTTGCATTCTGCAAAACATTTCTGCCGATTTGAAATTTCTTTGTCGGGCTGTGCTTCAGGTGTACTGTAAAATGATCTAATATGAGCAGCTTTCTCGAGAGGTCTGGGTTTTTGTCCGACATTAAAAGGTTCTTGCCGGAAGGAATGAAACTGGGCCGACACTACCGGCCAGGAAGAGGTTATTAACGAATAATATACGGAGAATTGTGATTCGGTAACAGGAAAAATTAGAAAAACAAATGTTGACGAAAACGACGTCATCAACGCAGACGCGGCATGGCTTCAACAATCAAAACGAAGGCGTTTATAACTTATCTGTTCGAACAATAAAGAAGTAAATAAATCCAAAATGTCTATTGTTTTTACTCAAAACCGAATTTTAAAGCAATTTATAAATTCCTCATTGGTTAAGAAAACAATTGCGTCTAAAATAAAATGTGGGTAGGCCGGAAAAACACAACGTTAACCTATGCATGAGGAAAGCATTCGAGTGCAGTGCAAGTGCGAATATACAAAGGGAGGTGGTGAAAATGCGTCAGTATCAGGAAGGTTCGCGATGTATCTGGGCCCCTTAACTCGCCTCCCAAAGTTTATTTCCCCCAGTAAAGGCCGACACCGATCTTATATTTTTTAATTCGTATTTTTCCCATGCGGCTAATGAAGAACGTGTAAAGATGCTTAATGTTCAAAGGGTCGGAAGTTTATTAGAATGTCTGATGTGCGTAAAATGCCGGAAACATAATTTCATAGAGTAGACTCCCTTTGCGTAGTAGAGCTACAAACAATCTGTTTCGCTGGCCATTCATAAATGACAAAATAGAATTTTCTTTTTTTTTTTCAAGTGCCTCTTTTTGCATAGAATCATGAGCAAAAACTTTTCACCTGCGGTCATCCTGATGGAAGCGTATGGTTTGTGCTTTCACATCAGTTCAGGTTGTGTGGTAGATTGTTTTGAAAAACAGCCTCTCTTTCATCCACCCTCTCTCCCGCCCTACCCTTTTCCCGAATTGTCAACCGGGTGAATGTGAATGAGTATGCATTGAGGGACAACCTTGATTCGCCAGAAAAGGTTGAACTTGAAGTAAACCGGGCAGAAATGTGGAGAAAAGCCCTAATCGAAGCGCAACTGTGCGATTGCTTGACCAAGCATAATGCAAGCCTATTGTCAGGTGCCGCCACACTTATTAAAAAGGCATAGCTTGCTCGTTCTTGTGCCAACATGCTTTGCGCTCAAGAATTTCTTTACAAGGGCCATTACAGCTGCTAATGGGCGGGCCGGGAGTAAGTTGATTGCCATTGCGGTAACCCAACTGCGTATACCAAATTTACCTAGAAGGGATCCCGTCTCAATTTGCCTCATTCTTGCCATCAACGCCGAGAATCTGAGTTTTGGTTGGTGATAGTCGTAATTGGAACTAAGTTATATGCCGCTTGAAGCTGAGTACGGCAGACAGAGCTCCTTTCCCATGGACTTTCTCAGGGGAAGTTCTTATCATCACTCCAAACCACACTGTCGACCACGCAAACGGCAAAGCGAGCAGCAGAGTCCTGTTCGAGAGTACGTGAGACCCGATTAATGGCTAGGTTGAAGAAAATTTAACATAAGATGGATCTTCGGGAAACGCGGCGATCTGGACAGAAAGTACGGAGCTGGTGTGCGAAAGCATTGAGTCAGATAGGGGGTCGGCGTTGAACAGGAAATTTCGTAACCATATTTGGAAGTTCCGATTTGAGAACACTGAAGCCGATTCCTTTGCAATAAGGATAGCTAGCTAACATAATTTGAAATGTGAATGTCGAGTGCAAGCACGTAACCTAGCAAAGCAATCCGAGCAGTTTAGGTAATGACCCAGCGTGCCAGCCACGTGATAGTCATCAATGCCGAGCGGTGTCGGAAAGCCGTGAGAGCACGGTGGAACCACCCTGAGCCTTGAAGAGGATGCATTAGCCTGTTATTTATTATTTTTCAATGTGTTTCTGTAGGAATGTAGATGGTGCTTAGGGGCGCAATTATTTTATTGTTATTTTGGTCTATAAAACGAAAGCCGTTTTAAAGTGTTGTCTACTCAGTTTAAAGGAGAGCACGCGCGAATTTGCTTACGGTGGAAACACTTATTTTAAGTCGTTTGTTGCAAGCATAGCAGGATAGCTTCCGTCACCCGAGGCTGCAGAAATTTGTAGAGCGGAGAGATCTCTTTGGCCGTCTTTGGGGGGGGGGGTATTATTGAGTAAAAACGTTTGTGATTGAAATGTTACTGTGCTACATTGGCTTGAAACAAAAATTGTAGGGTGATAAATTATTATGCGGAAACGTATTACCGCGATTTCCAAATAATAGATAAGATAAGATAAAACTTTATTTCCGACAAGCGGGGGGCTCGGAAAAAAAGTGAAATTAATTCACTTGACAAAGTCCGAGCCCCGGTTACAGACAGCAACGGGCATCACAAAAGTGCATCTTTCCAGAGAAAATCGTTTTTGCGGCATCATTATACAAAGTTTTTAGAAATTATTCCGCTGTAACGAAATTTTTTTTTAATACAATCAGAATTTTCTAAATTTGTATTCGAACCTTATCAAAATTTCGGCCTTTCGAATTGATGCTTTTGTAAGTTTTAGAATAAATTCAACCTATTCGGGGCTACCGATTTACTTTGTAGCATTTTATGGTAGGGACAGTTCGTTATTTTGGAGGTGCCTGTTTTGTTTAGAAGGCCGTACAATTCAGGCAGAAAGTTTGGTAGTTGGTTTGGGGTTGGATACATTTCACTCGCCAGAAAAAGGAGGGGATGAATAAATCTGCGAACAGAATGCTGTCTTTAGAAGTGGAGTTATCATAAACAATATACATGACCCTAAAAATGCAACAGAGTTTACGAATACACGAAAGCGTTTGAATAGTGTGGTGCTAACATGCGCTTACATTGCGCAGAGACCAGCACCGACGTATGCTGCGGGTCGTCGCTGAAGCGGGACTTGCCGGCCGGTACCGAAATACAGCCCCCCCTGTTCGGAACCCACCAGAGGAAGACCTGTTCTCTGTAGAGACTTTCTTCTATTTGCACATGGTGCTGTGCTGCATTGCTTTCATAACTCTTGGAATGGAGATGTTGTGGCATTAGAAATTTAAGACGAATCATAAGTGAATGGGGTGTGATCAAACAAACAAAAAAATGAACGCAAGAAATTGACGTAAAGATACCTTTAGGGAAACGGGTTTTCCCATATCACATTTATTATTCGAAAAAAAAGCAACTTTTGTATGTATGGTGCGAAAAGACAGCTCGTTTAAACGTAGAGCTGCTCATACAATAAGTAAAAGTTTCGCCTGAGCATTGTCGAAAAGCAATTTGTATATCTGAGGGTATGTCTTTATTTAGGTTCCCAGTAGCAATATCTTCTCCAAACTCGAGGTACGTTTTGTTGAAGGATTTGAAGGATTTGAAGGATTTATTGAACATTTTTCGGTACATACACATTGCACGTAGTTATTAGTACAGAAGGAGGTCCCAAAGTAGAACTGTCGGGGGGACCTCCTGTTAATAAATGCGAAAATGTTGTTAAAACATACGTAGGCAGTCGAGGTACGGGTCAGTTTAGCACGCTAATTGGATATGCAAACACTAACAAAAAGTCTGCAATTATATCTCAGAAAAAAAAAAGGTTTGAGTACTATAAATAGGGGAAGCACAAAAAGTATTATTCAGAAATAAAGAAAAAAAAAGAAAAAAAAGTTAGCAAGCATGGTCTTAAATTACTGTGCAATGAAGAAGCAATATTTTGTACAAGTACTAAAATTTCGCAGTTAGGTACGGATCAGTGTAATACGCCAATAAAGTATGGAAGCACTAGAACAAGAAATTATACAATATTAGCTCTGGAAAAACAGGATTAACTACTATACGAGACTTTATTATTCGGAAAGATTGTTAAGCAAAAACGATCTTAAATTACTGTTGAATGAACGCATAGAATAAGACAATTTTATTGTTATTGGTAATGAATTCCATAGTTGAATGGCTGCGAAAATGGCTGTTTGTTTGCCGTAGTTAGTGTAGACCTTAGGCAGCAGTAGGTTAAGGCCTTGTGCAAATCTTGTGGGGTTGGTGTTTGTTAGGTGGGAATCTAAGAAGCTACTAATAATTATGCCATGTGTGCGAGCCTGAAAGATGATAGCACCCAGTTTTAGTTGAAAAGCAAGTTTTAGCGGTGGAATCATCAGACTGCTGTAGATGGGAAGTGCCGATGCGTTGTAAGGGCTGAATGTAATTAGGCGAACTGCTTGGTTTTGTAAATGATGGAGACATGACAAATGAGAAATTTGACATGAAATGAGAAATTTGACATGACAAATTGTTGATAGCTAAAGGCCGAACATTACTGTAAAAACCTTCTTTGAGAACCTTCTTGTGAATCCCCGAAGAGCAGCATGGATAAGGTTAGTGAAGCCAGCTTGGGGAACTGGTGTTGTGTATGCTTCAGAACTGAGAATTAAAGCAGCGTCACTGGACGTATGTTACGAGGTGTCGAACCAGTGAATTCGCAGTAAACCCGCAAAATGTTTACCGTATACCAACACCGCCTCCATCATTTTATTATGAGGAATGGCTGTTCAGAAAACTGCAGTTTTTTAGGATTTCTGAAGCCAACAACAACCGAGCAGGAATGGATAGGGCACCATGATCTATAAGGCAGAAGACGCCTTGTTTCGAGGAGTAAGAAAATGTGTATTTTGACGCTTAACTTTAAACGCTGCGACACACCACCAAATATACGCAGTATCGTAAGTTTTAACTAGGTTTATGCAAAACCAAGAGAGATGCTTTTTTAAATTACTACAGAACATCGTTAAAGATTAACTCAGCTTAGATGCGCTAGTGTTCGTATTTGTTTTACAAAGCATGGAATGGGAACATTGGAGAGAATTTAAAATTAAAAATGTTCTCTAAAGCGCACGCAAAGCCTTCAACCAACAGAAACGTGAACGCTTTTTATCGTTCTTTTTAATTTCTGGATTCATTCCATGTGTTGTGGTAAGAAACAGCGAGAACATGTTCTTGCTCCGGAAATAATCTAGTTCAACATGTCTGAAAGTATTAAATTTCAACCGTTCATTATTTAAATTTTCACTTTATTGCGCATACAAATATCATTGGTACTGCTGGAATGTTATATGTTGCGAAATATATTTACTCGATTTCCCCAAGTTAGAATGTGTTGATGGCTGTCTACCAATGGCTTTCAGGCAGTGAAGGAATTTCTACAAAAAGCGGCCAAAATATTACGTCATGTTTTTTCTCTGACACAAAAAAAGTTGATGGTTCTTGCTTTGAAATCTGTTCTTGGAAACACTTGTGAAATGTATTCACACCTACTTTACAACTTTACGTTGTACCCGTTATGCGTATTAATTTAACGTAAATGATAGAGATGATGTTGTAGATTCAATGTACCTGATGTGTGCCGCTTTATACCAAATGGATGTTGTGAACGGGACCATTATTTTAACATCCGCGAACTATACAGTTTGCACAACACAGGTGTAGACTAAGACGCTTCTGAGAGACGGACTTGTATTTTCCCGTGTCAACGTATATTCAACACCATACCCCGCTGCTGCACCTGCCAAATGAGGCTCCTGCTTGCCGTATTTCAGGACGCTATTTCTTCCCAGAAGATACTAAAATGAGTTTGAATTCCTTTTGCAGGGGCCCTTTTCTAACACAGCAATAAATGAAACCAGCAAAAAAAAAACAACCTCTGAAAATAAGGCTGAATAATTAATCGTCCCAAACGGAGAGAGATAAACGAATATTGAAACCTGAAGCAGCTCGGCCTTGCTGCTACCAGCTAGGAGCGTACGCTGACGTAGTGGTTCAATAACAGAGCGGTTTATTCGCCGCTCACAAGAATTCACGCCTGACGGTTCAAGACCGGGGCCAGAGACAATCTTCGAAGACCGGGCGGCCCTTCCCGAGTATCGGCGGAGGCGTGTTGACGGCCGGTTCTTCTGATTGCCCTCAGCTGCGTTCGCTGGTGTTCTGGTCGGGAACCGCGCGAGAAGACGGGCGCTTTTCACAGCGGCTACCACGCTCAGTCTGCATACCGGTGTCATAGATGACCATCTAAGACGCGGGCATCCTTGGAGAAGGCCCAAGCGTGCCAGGGTCCCGCTCGTGCTCCGCGGAGTGTGGTGTCCGGTTCAGTGGCCAACAGCTGTGTCTGAAAAAAAGAGCCCCCAGGCAGGCACCCACGCCCATTATAAACAATTTCCTGGACCACCGGGCTTAGTTCTGCGCAGGGGTAATCGCACAACGACCTCCCGACGTGCACAGTCCTTAAAGGAGACATGAAGAGAAAATACAACTTCGTTTAATCTGAAAGAACTAGGATTCCGTTTCTCACTCAGCTCCATTACAGCCACAAAAGCTGGTTTTTAACAAAAGAAAAGCAAGAAGTATTTAAACTTTCAAATTTTGCGCCACAGTGACGTGATAAGAGCAAGAATGACGTCATACGGGCCAACAATAAAATATAATTTTCAGTTCGTTAACTGTGCGTTAGCGTTCAAGTGATGCCGTGAAATGGAACTAGAGGCCCCATTACAGACGTCCAGTCATGTGTCGTCACGACAGGTAAGTTAGGCGGCCGCCAATCGCACAAACAAGGTTCCGTGACGTCATAGAAAAGTTGCGGGAAATTGGCTAGGGGGTCAAGACTGCTTCACACGTTTTCTTTAATATCTCCGTTATTTGTTCGAAGATTGCGATGATATTGGTATCATTGTTATCGGCACTAAGCAATCTTTCTAATAACCCCAACTTGTATTTTGTCTTCATGGTTCCTTTAAGATAGATACGGCGAACGCGCTTCTTCGACACTTGCACGCAAACACAAGTACGTAACCAAGCTTAGATCGGCAGCGTGGGTTCCTACACACCGCAAAGATTAGTCCACCGATGAACATACGTTCCTGCGTGAGATATCGGTGAACAAACAAAAGCACCACACGCGCACACGTGCACACACGCACGCACGAGCACACGCACACGCACACGCACGTACGCACGCACGCACACACGCACGCACACACGCAGACACACACACACGCGCGCGCACACAAACAAACGCCCGCGCGAGCACGCACGCACGCGCGAGCACGCACGCACGCGCGCACACACACACGCACACACACCTACATAAAGGGTAGGAAAGCGATGTCTGCGAACTCCCGCCCCCTCATCACTCGCAATGCACGCGTACCCCACCCTTTCAGCGATGATGAGCCCAGCGTCTCTGCTGACTCGCCGCCACAGAGAGTTTGGTTCAAAATCGAGTGTTATTGTGACACCTTTCTGTGGGGCCCTCGTGGATTTCTCCCCAGGTGGCTTGCTGATAGTCCACGTAGAGATTTTATTAAGTATACTGCGTCTTTTGTGTTTTGTGCAGAAGGGTTTTTTGTGTTCTTGTGGTTACTTGAAGCAGCGCTTCTGTTTATGTTAGGACAGTTAAAAGTTGTGAGCAAAACACTTCGACGTTGCTGATATCCGCTACTGGGGGCAAGCATTAACAGCCAGGGCACTTTTCGTCGCGTCTTTGTAATCATACACATGGTAGCACGTGTATTCCTTCGAGATTTGCTGTAGCACCACGTCGGTACGAAGATACTGCGCATGGTGTGTTATTTTCCATAGTATAGAGATTTCCTCACCACTCCTTCCACAAGCCTTTCAGACACCTAATCTGGAATTCTGGAAACACAGCTATTATTGAAATGAAAGCCCCGTTACACCATGGTGGCCTAAAAGCTTATAAAAGGGTATGATCAAAACCCATCAGATTAAAAAAAACTCCTTGTGTCCTCATTGTTTCCAAAGTTCCCAACAATAACTTTATTCCTCAAATTCTGACGAAACTGAAATTGACTGTCTGTGGTGGCCTGGGAGCATACAATTTGTTTGAGATCAAACAGTCTAAAATACGTGGATACGTTTGTAGGAAGCACTTCTTTTCAGTAGTAGTACCGGCTTGATGTCCAAAATTCCCATAACAAGTTTTTCTGCCCATGGTAAAAAGAGTTGACAAAACTCGAGGGTGCTCCTGTGCTATCGTAAAATAAGCTGCAAGAAATATGTTGCGATAGCCGCACCACGTAAACTAACGGTGCCACTGCAAACCATTCAGGAAACAAGACACGGCTAACACAAATACCCATTATTTTCAAAAGTTCCTGATGTGTGATATAGTTAAGCATTCCCCCTATGAACCAAATTCATCACCGGTTACATAGCCAGGAAAACAACTCTTGCTGCGAGCCCTATAGTTCAACAGACCGCATGGGGCCATGTTTTTCCCTCATGCCTCCAATTACGCACGTCTGTAAAAATTGCTCCTGTTTTGCCAACATATGTTAAACTCTTAGTGTGTCTGCTCGTTATAGTCAACCAATTTGTCAGCACTTTCTTATACAGAAATACACGTATCTCTACGCGAATGCTGTGACGTTTTCCTCGCCACTTCTGCACGATGGCACATGCGTCTTTTTGCAGAGTGGATATGCAGCCTTCTTTTTTTGCAATAGCTATCAGCCCACAGTTTTATGCCAATGTGAGAATCAAGCTCTTAATTTCAGTAAAGCATAGCTTAAAATACGCGAAAGTGATATTATGGATTATGCATAGCGATGCTCTTTAGCTTCTGTTGTTAATGTTCTGAACTTTTCTGTGCGCATTTGTTTTCTGTAAAACGTCTCTTCGTTGCTGTTGTCCATGGTGATTTTATAGTGATGATCGTAGAAGACATTTTTCGTTGCTAGTGATCATTCGGCTTGGACCGCGTTCGTTTATTGGAATTATTGAATTTCTCCTAGAGCTTTAACTCATTTTCTTCATAAACTCACCGTTTTGTCAGCCCCGTTTCATATTTTGTAAAAACGGAGCACTGCTCTTCCCGCTGCAAGTCTTTTGTAAGCTGTAAAGCTTTCATTGTTTTGATCTTGCCGTGGAGGATTTTTGCATGAATCTGTTTTGCTTGAAGTTACACTTGAAATAAAATCGTCACGCCAAATAGTGAGTTTTAATGAATGAAGTCAATGCATGTGGCATCCCAGAAGAATGAGATAAATGTTTTTGTATTGACTCTAAAAGGAGCTTGCTCGCCGGGTGCGCACGAAAGGGATGCCACCTTGAAGGCAATTTTCACATCCGCGGCTCTTACAGTAAACTGATATCCTCAGGGAAGTTCATGCGGACGCTCTAAACTGACGCGTGGTGTTACGGCATCCAACTACGTATTAGCCTCCACGCATCGCGACTTCAAAGTCCATGCGTCCAGAATTGGGGAGGTGTCCCAGCACTGCCAATCACAATCTATTTAACAAAAAAAGACAAATTTTGCAATCCCAGAAATTTGAAAGCGAAAAGGTTGCGGCTTTGGAAAAATAATTTCCTTAGTTCTCCGCAATAAAAGCGCAGCGATTGATTATCAGCGCTGTTTTGTGTTTACTGTTTTTTCTTGCCCCATGTTTCCAGCACTTGTCTTCCTATATTGTGTACTATTGTGATGAATTTAAACACGAACAACTGCGGGTGTGGTTTTCAGCACATGCTGCGCTCCCTGAGGACGGGCCGTGTATGCGCAGGAGACATACGTTCGGGAATGCCCTCTGGTAACTCATTCTTACTGAACAGGTGCAGTCCCTAGCTTAGAATGTGGGTCATATTGGCACGGCATCATTATCACAATTGCCAGACAGACCCAGCGGCCCACACCTAATATTCGAAGTGAGGACGTTGAAGTGAGCAGCTGAGAAAAAAGGCGAAGAAGAAGACGAAGGAGCAGTTTCTGTGGACGCTGTAGCTAGCGGTGACAGCGGACTTACGGGCACAAGTTCGCCCTCTAAATAAACTGCTTTTGCCCATTGCTACAAGCCCCAGCGCTCACTTTCCCCGTTACAATATAAGAAAAACTACGTGCATCGTTGTTAATAATTTTCAATTTGTTACGATACTTGGGTGCGTTACAACTGCTTTGTATTCTGCCAGTCACGATTGCTAACTGTTTGTACATCTGTGCATGTGTATACAAACTGATTAACGGAAACACCTCTTGTTATCTTTACTTTGGTTCCTAGCATGCGATTTTTTGTGTTTCGTGCATAAAAGCTTATATGTTCTAGCTCCTTTTATTAGTTATTAAAAGAGACGCCCTTACTATAAACACAACGCGCATGCCTGCAGTATTAGTTTACATAGTTTGCAAACGTTGAGGGTCACAAAGAGGTGACAAGAAGGAACTTTCTGCGAGCACTAAATTGTTCATCTGCCATTGGCAGACTGTGACACTGGGCGTGTTTTTGTTCAGGAGATTCAAAGTTTTGACTTAGGTTTGGAATTTGTGAAGGCTTCACTGTTTTCGCACTATTATGGGAAAAGTACCCTCAGATCAAACGACTGAAGCTCCAGAAGATTACTTAGAAGTGGACGTATCCATAGTTATTGAAATGGCGTCCCCGCACAAGTCTTTCTTGCGCTAGATGCACGTGGAAATTTTAGTCTATATCTTTGTGTGTCTGTCTGTCCCTCGATAAAGCCGCCAGAAGTTAACGCTGACGTTGAAAGAGACGTTTATACACGCAAAGCCATTTATAAAAGGCAGTGGCTATTTTGCCGGCAGCCGGCAGATTAGTCTGGGAGTAAAGTTGCCGGCAGTTCCTTCCCGTTGGCTGAGCCAGACCACGTTGTTATCCTGCCGGCATATTTTCGCAGATGCTATTTTGCCGGCAGCCGGCAGATTAGGCGGGGAGAAAAGTTTCCGGCAGTTCCCCGGCAATCCCGCCCCTGGGCTCCAATGCTGCCGCTGCCGGAGATGTCAACTTTAACGTTGGGGTCAAGTTATCGAGCATTGCAAAGCTTGAGGAGAAGGTTGAATGGTACTGAAAAACGAGTCGGCAAGATTGCGGCGGGCAGTTCGAACTTTGTCACTTTGATTACAGACAGTAAATGTTCCTTGGTGTTGCCTTTGTAGACTTGCTAGCGAATTCGCAGAATAGAGAAATGATTAGCAAAAAATCAAGATTCGCGGCAGGCTGTGTCAAAGTTCGACATGCCCACCAAAGTCTTGCCGACTCGTTTTTTTCGGTAACTTCGCGTAATACACTGAACAGTACTAATCAATGTTCTCCTCAAGCTCGGCAAAACTTGAAAACTTGTCCCCAGCGGTAAAGTTGATATCTCCGGCTGCGGCAGCATTGGCGCCCAGGGGCAGCACTGCCGGGGAATTGCCGGCGAAAGAGCACCCGCGAAAATGTGCCGGTAGAATATTCACGTGGTCTGGGCCAGCCAATGGGAAGGCACTGCCGGCAACTTTTCTCCCAGGCTAATCTGCCGGCTGCCGGCAAAATAGCCACTGCCTTTATAAAATATAACTTTGCTCGCAATTATCGCACTTTCCAACTTTGCTGAGCAAAAAGTCATTACGCATTTCAGTGGTTCTTTATTGAAAATACATGGATGATTATTTTTGCGACAGCAAAGGAAATACTACAACCACTGTACAAAAAAAAAACAAAACGAAACGCGCTGCCCACCGCGGTACTGGTGACACTAAGGCCCCTAAAATTTAAGGGGCCTTAGGTGGCCCCACTTGGCAGTGACCCTGGGTTCGCACATCAGTGTGTTTCCTGAGGCCACTGACAGGTGGCTCCACAAGTGTCGCCAGAAGTATCTTCTAGCCAGGCGCGCTACGCGGGAATCGTCGGTTTTCCACCTTTCAGCGGCCATGCCAGCGGTCGTGAAGTGCCAAGTCTAGACACAAAGACATTCCCAGAAAACGCAAAGAAAAGGCCGAGGATACTGAGCATCAGGGGCGACAGAAGACTATCGCCTTTCGACTACATTTTCACTGAAGCAAGCAGATACGGGCCCAATTTTTTCATTTGTCGCGGCGCTAGCCTCTGCGTGCACGAAGGACGCGAATGCTTCCCAATGCGGAGTACAGGTTGTAAATTCACTAACCATGTAGCGCCCTGCACCTGCACAAAAGTGTTTAACTCGCAACGAATTTGTTGAAAGTTAAAAATGAATAAAGTTAAAAATGAATACAAACGGTGAAGGAATATTTACAGATGAGGCAATTCCTTGATTTTATGTACATTTTTGTCTCTGATAGCAAAAGTAGCTGAGACGTTTCACACCGTAGACAGTACGCTGGCATCGCCCTAGGCAGGGAAACCAAGTGGGCGTAAAAAAAGAAACACCAAGTTGTCCCTCTTTCGCAGAAGCGCTTATCTTTAACCAATTAAACTCGCATTATAATAGTATTATTACTAGCACGCGTACGTAGAACACAGGGGCCACTACGTTGACACCATGCTCGGGGAACACAAGACTAGATAAAAACAGCCTACACGTACTCTTTCGCGCAAATAGAAGAATTTTTATGCCAGGCGATATTTTCAGATCCAGCATTATTTTTAGGCAATGGTGTCAGAACACGGAGCAATCGAGCAAGCATGAAGTGCACAGCAACCATGAAGTGTACTATGTACCATGTACCATGACGTGTACCATGAAGTGTACAGCACCCAGACATATACGCCAAGCTTCAGTCCTACTGTCTGACAGGAACGATCCTTGTGTTGATCAGACGAAATCATGTGATCATCTATGTTTCGATTTCTCAGGGTTCATTGCCATTTTGCTTCTAAATTATGCTTCTAGGGGGGAATACCCTGTCGGTAACCAGCATTTTTGTGTTTTAAATTCTGCTTGTCCTTGGTTTATACACGCTGTTAATGTATACGAACATGACCAACTTTCAATTATGCGTAAGCATGGTTTGTTAAGCTCTTAACGCCCATAGGTAATTTTTTGCGTCGTATCTCTACAGACATGTGTAGTTGGCAAAGTCATTTGTTCCTAAGAAAAGTGTATATGAAGATCACTGTAAAATGCGAAGAAAAACATAAACAAACCAAAGTGCAACGAAGGAAAGATAATACCCCCCGATCTTTCCTCCTAGAATATATTTGAACTGTTCAGAAAAACACGCGCAGCTGTGAAATTCGTTTTAGTACGTGCAGCTGAGTTTCAGTCGGGATCGGCACAGCACACGGGTTCTATCCCGGCCACGCCGGCCGCTTTCGAGGCCGCCAAGCTAAACGGCAAAAAAATTCGTGTGTAGAGATTTCGGCGCACACTGAAGATCTTCGGATGGTCAAAATTAATTCGGAGACCTCCACCCCGGTGCACATCACAGCCGGCGTGCAGCATCGGCCCGTTAAACCCAGAAGTTGGAATTGTGGGAATCGGGATTGATGTGCCCGATCGGCCCGTGATCCTTGGTGCAGACCTCCGAAGCCTTCGGTAGAGATTCTTTCGCGTCCGCCATCCAAGTAGTGCAATTCTACGTCGTGGCACCAAGGGCAGTGGAACTCACAGGCCACAGTGTCGCCGCTTGCTAGCATCAAATTTGTGGAATGGGCCAATTCTGGGGGACATTAGAGGTGAGACGACAACGACACATGCAAACTGTCGGCGAGGATGAATATATGACTACCCGGTTTTCTTTTATTGTTTGGCGGCAACTTAATGCCAAAAGTAGTAAAAAAGGTGGCCCCTGTGGGATGGCTCTCCGAACACGTGAAGCTTATGTAAATGTGTTCTCTTTGAAAGAGTGTCCTATTTGCCTCTCTTTGGACATTGTACTCAGCAATTTAAAATGCACTTCCTTTATTTGACGGATATTTTGGCGAACAAAAATTGGCCGCATGTCTGCTCGCTTCGCTCCAAATGTCTCCGAAAGTCACTTTTGCAGCTCCTGCCACGAAACTGCCTCGCTGTCTTTCCCGCCTACCTCTCGCCCGGTCTCTTGATAGTATTCCTAGGATAGGTACAATAGAGGTCTGCTGAATTCAGTTAAATTTTCCAGATTTTGCGCTGCTTGCTCGCTATCTGTTGAAACCTTTCGTTACGGTTCTGCAGGGTGCTCGAGCCACGAGCCCCAGGCTTTCGCGCGAGCCATTTTGTGTTTCGAGTTTGGAATAATGTTTTTAACGCGTTTTATTGTTAAAAAAAATTGACACATCGTTTATTTACGTAGTAGCATTAGCTATAAAAGCCTTAGTACTTGTATTACTTATGTATTTACGATTGCTTCAAATAGTATGCCTAATCTTTTTTTTGAAGAATATTGTCAAGTAAAGTATTTCACTGGTTTTATTAGTTCGGAAGACTTTTGTCTGTAAACCGTCTCGTTCAAGAATTCTTTTAGCATTTGGCCCGGTCGATGAACCGTCAGACAGACAGACAGACAGACAGACAGACAGACAGACAGACAGACAGACCAAAATTTTCGTGTTAAAGTAGCACAAGAAAGGCTCGAGTCGTTTTGCCGCATATAATCACAAGTATACATCACCGTGCTTATGACGTGGTGCGCGCGCCCACAAGCAATATTTTCGTTTTGCATCACAAAAAGTACGCTATTGCCTGCTTTGAATTAAAAGAACACTGAAAGTGCGAGTTTTTCATTGATGTGTTGCCCCAAATACCTCTAATGCCTTTTTTTTGCCACCGGGTTTAGTAGTGTAGAAATATGTTGTTTACATGAAAGTCTGGTTCGACAATTCTTTAATCTTTAAGATGGCCGCTCAAACGGAGGGAGAGACAGACAGTTAGAAAGACAGGCTCCAATTTTGTCGTTTAGGTAGCTCAGAAAAATTCAACAGAAATTCAAAGAATTGTCTACTAATGCGTAGCATTCCTCTGCCGTTTGTCTTGATTGGGTGGGTTTTAAGGGCATTTCTTTGCCTTTTCTAAATCCTGCCCGACCAATAATCTTCATTTACGCTGATTTAACGATTAGAAGTGGAACATTCGCGAAATGTGCATTATTGTGGAAATTCTGGGCGTTACGTGGTTCGAGGTTTTCGGTAATTATTTTATATTTTTGTTATATTTTCATTTTTTTAAAGGTCGTTCGACCAGTTATCTCCATTTGCGCTATTACAAAGATTACAGGCAAAGCTTTTTGCGAAATCTGCATCATAGTGGAAATGCAAGGGTTACACGGTTCGCCATTTTCTATAATTTTTTGTATTTTTCCTATTTTTTAGTTTTTCAAAATTTCGTGCTACCGGTCATCTCCATTTTTGCTATTATATAGCGATTACAGGCCGTATAATCAGGGGAAGATGACCGAAGGAAATTTCCAACCATTTTCGTGTCCCTCGAGCCCAAACGGGGCACGCAGTAAAGTTGTCCTCTCTCTCTCTCTCTCTTTCTAAGAAACAAAAAATGGACTGGGGTAGCGCAGGGCAGTAGTGGTTGCTTGTCAATAAGAGAGGCCTTTATCCTGCATTGGACCTGATTAGGCTGTCGTCGTCGTGGTTGTTGTTGTTAATGATGATTTTTATGACGATGATGATTAATCTTGTGCCACCACTTAAGTGTAAGCTTCCCCTTAAATATTAGCGGTTTGCACTGAGAGCAGTTTGATGACTCAGTACAATTTTAACCTGGGGTTTGATAGTTCTTTCTACAACCCCCGGAAATAAAGGACAACTTTTTCGTGATCTATACCGAGTTGCCATAGTGCACTCCTTAAAAGGTTCAAGTGCCGGTAGTGTTTTGTCGGTGATTGACATATTTTCTTCTGCACTTAGGCTTTGTCGTGTTTGCTATCTTTTCCGAAATTTCCATCTCGCGCAAGAAAAGTTGAGTGCCCAAGAGTTTTCATCAAAGCGGTTTTCCTACTCCGCACGTTTCTTCTTTCGACCGCTGGTTTTCCTTGGTAACTACTCTACATATCGGAAGCGTCAGTTGGTGTATTTGTCATCTCCTTGGAGAGCATGTAGTGGCAGTGTTTAGTATGAAATGCCCCCTAGCAACAGCACAGAGCACTTAAATGTGCTTTGTTGGCTTTAACGTTAGTTATCAGCTGGTATTGTTTTCAAGGACTGCACGAATAAATTCCAGGACATCCGATCTTGTTCAACCAAGAATAGCGTGTTGCAGGGCTGTTGAGGAATAAGCAGTTTGGTGTTTTCAAATAGCTTACTAGCGAAGAGCCGTTAAAAGAATTCTGCAGAAATTCAGAGAATTATCAGCATTCTTATGCCACTTGTCTTGAGTGTGAGTTTCTTTCCGCCAAGGATAGGATAGGATAGGAGTATTAAATGCCGGCCACCGACGGTTTAAAGCGTCGTGACGTTGGCCAAGCGTCGACCCGGGGTTATGCCCTACTGTGCAATGCCCCAGTTCGGCCCGTTTGTGGCGGGTCGTGAGGCTTGTGCTTTTCGAGCGCACCCCGGGCCTGCTGGCCGGCCCATAGTTGAGTGTCCTTGTCTGTACACTGCACTGCACTTTGAAGTTCGGGCGGGTATGTCCTGGAGGTAGCTTCGTTCGGGAACCTGGCACAGTCCCACATGATGTGCCATTGGTCCGCCGGACCCACTGAGCAAACACTGCACAAACAACTCGGATAGAGTTCTGGGTGAAGCACGTGTAGAACTGCCGAGGCGGGGAGTGACCCGGTCTGTAGCTGCCTTAGGATGACGTCCTCCTCCCGACTGAGTGCCGGGTGGAGAAGCGGCATTGTCCGTCGAGCTAGGCGATAACACTTGGTACCTTCGCTATAACTGGTCATTCGGTCCTTGGTTTCAAACCACCACACGGAACGGTCACTCTACAATCTTTCGCGATAAGCCACATTGCCTACGTCGCGGCATTCCATAATTGGAAAGCAGCCGAACGACAGAAGATTGATGCCATCATCCGCAGGACATACAAGGCAGCACTTGGACTATACGTGCACACCAACACGGACAGGCTTTTCGAACTTGGCGTCCACAACACGCTGGACGAAATAGCTGAGGCCCAACGTACGGCGCAGCTTGAAAGATTGTCACAAACAAGAACGGGATGCTACATCCTACGACGACTCGGCCTCCGAAGACAGGAGATGCAGGACAACAAGGTCCCAACATCGCTCCCACAAGATCTGCTGCACAGCCTCCACGTGCCTCTAGTTCCCCGGCACATGAACCCAGAACACAACCAGGAAAGGAGGCTCGCAAGAGCAAAGACACTCACAGCAACGCACGCCACGGATAAGGGCGCTTTCTACGTCGATGTAGCCCAATACCCGGACCGACCAAACGCGTACGTCGCAGTTGTAATAGCCGCCGTCTCTGGTGACGTATACACTGCGAGCAGCATGAAAGCCAGAAGCGCACACCACGCCGAAGAAATGGCCATTGCACTTGTAATCACCAATCCAAGATGCACCACTGTGCTTAGTGACTCGAAGACGGCGATCATGCATTACGCTACAAACTGTGTCTCCCCCAGTGTTGTGAGGGTGTGCGGGGCCCTACCCCCCAGAACGACACCAGGGACTTTAAGATGGTTTCCGGCACACGTGGGTCCACTGGACTCACGCGATGGACACGGCAACCGCAATGAGGAGGCGGACCGGGCAGCGCACGCGCTCACCAGCCGCGGCGCTCCTGAGAGTCCAAGCCCCCGATTTGCAACGCAAGTGCCCAAAGAAACGGAGCCACTCACTGCATATAGAGACATTCTCGAGTGGTACCGCATCAATCGCCGAACTTTCCCACCACCACACCCTAACCTAACTAGACAAGAAGCAGTGATTTATAGACAATTACAGACTTGTTCATTAATGACTCCAGTGGTAGCCAAACACATCTGCCCAGAGGTGTATGTTAGTGATATGTGTACACTAGCAACAGAGAGAGAGCCACCATGGCCCATATCCTATGGGATTGTGAGAATCACACGCAAGAAGCCAGAAACACTACAATTCCGCCAAGATTCATGGACGCCATGAAGAATGGAAACTACGAAGACCAACTCCAGGCTGTCCAGCTGGCAATGGCTGGCCTCGAACGCCAACGGCCTGCAAGCACCGCCTCCACGGAGGTTGTGTGAGCAGGCCTGGCAGGGGCTCAGCTATTGCGACGTACTAGCCGCGTCTTCACAGCAGGCTCTAATAAAGGTTGTTTCTCTCTCTCTCTCTCTCGGGGGAGCGGAGGGTAAGCCCTCGCGCCGCCGAATGGGCCGTCTCGTTGTGGTTCGGTGAAGGTGCACACTCGCCCGCGTGAGAGGGGAACCATTTGATACGGATGGTGCTGCCTTGCTCTTGGAACTTGAGTTTGGTGATGATGGCAGCCGCCGGCGCGCACACTCGCCCCTTTGCAAAGTTGCGCACGGCGTTCTTCGAGTCGCTGAGCACGGTGCGGCACTCGGTCTCGGAGATCGCCAGAGCGATGGCAACCTCCTAGGCGTCTGTGGCGTCTGTGCAACGCACGCTCGCTGCCGTCGTCTTGGTGCTGGTAGCCGCCGCAACGACCACTGCCGCAAAGCCTTCCCGTTGGTATTCCGATGCGTCTACGTATCGGGCGTGGGGGTCTTGGGCGTGTTGCTCGGTGAGGGCCTTGGCCCGCGCCTGCCACCGTTCTTGGTTATACTCAGGGTGCATGTTTTTCGGGATGGGGTCCACGCGGATGTGGGCCTGCGCCTCCTCGCTGATCTCGCACGGTTGCCGCCTGGGAGCTCGGACGTTGTGACTTAGGGATGCCAGCATACTGCAGCCCGTCTTGGTGGTAGAGAGGCGCTACATATGCGCGGTGAGCTGCGCCTCGGATATTTCTTCGGACACCCAGTTGCAGGAGCCGAGCCGTACTTGTGGTCTCCGTTAAGCCCAGCGCCGTCTTATAAGCCCGTCTGATCAGCGTGTTGATCTTGGTCCTGTCGGTGACGTGGCAGTTTAGGTAGGGCGCAACGTATGCGATGTGACTGATCACGAACGACTGGACAAGGCGCACGAGACTGTCTTCACGCATGCCCGCCCGTCGCGTCGAGACTCGGTGTATGAGCCGGATTGCGTCCATTGCCTTGGTGGTATGCTTGGTAATGGTCTCGTCGTTGTGGCCACTCTTGTTTAGCAGGAGACCCAGGACCCTGATCTTGGAAACCTGGGAATGCGTTGCCCTGATGCTGTCACGATCTTGATGTGATCGCACTCCCTAGGGGGAGCGCGTTTCCGCCCCGGTCGTAGCGGTGTGAGGACGAACAGCTCGGATTTGGCGGGCGAGCAAACTAGGCCGGTGCCTTCAAGGTGCTGCTCAGTGGTGGTAACCGCCGCTTGCAGCTGTTGCTTGATGCTGGCGTCGGTGCCACCGGCCGTCCACAGAGTAATGTAGTCGGCGTAGATTGTGTGCCGGACGCCGGTCCCCGCCAATTCCCTCGCTACCCCGATCATGACGAGGTTGAAAGCAATGGCTGGCGAGATGAGCGAACCCTGCGGTGTACCCATGCTGCCGAGCATGCGTTCTGGAAGGTTGAGGTCTCCGGCGTGCAGTTCCACCGTGCGGTTGGTCAAGAAGTCTTGATATAATTGTAGCTCATTACCCCCTTGTTAAGTCTTGATGCTTTTGCTAATATGGCTGAGTGTTTGATTTTATCGAATGCGCTTTGTAAATCAAGCTCCAGAATTACTTTGCGGTCTTGTGTCTTGTTGTCGATGATTTCTCGTTTGAGTTGTAACATGGCGTCTTGTGTGCTGAGTCTGTGCCTGAAGCCGACCATCGTGTCTGGATAGAGGCCATCCTTCTCCAAGTATTCCTGCCAACGTGTAGCTACCACGTGCTCCAGCACCTTGCCCACGCAGGACGTGCGCGAGATGGGACGCAGGTTGCCAATATCCGGTGGTTTGCCCGGTTTCGGGATCAAAATCGTTTTTGCCGTTTTCCACAGTCTGGGGAGCTTGTCCGAATGCCAGCATTCGTTAAAGTAACGGGTTAGGGACTCGATCGATGCATCATCGAGGTTGCGTACCATCTTGTTGGTAACAATTGATCAAGGCGGGCTGCCGAGCGGGTATTGAGCTCGTGCAGCGCTATCCGCACCTCTGACGTGGTAATGTCTCGGTCGAGCCACGCGTTGGGCAGCCCCCCGTACGGCCGGTGGGTTTCCGTTGGCGTGTCCGGTAGACACTTGGCTTCCAGGCTCTTGATAACAGCGTCTTTTCCTTGATTATGTGTGGTGGTGTGCATGAGGCAGGCCAGGTGGTCGCGCTGGTGTGACTTGGTCTTAGTTTCGTCTAGGAGGTGCCGAATTAGATTCCGGGTGCAACCGCGGTGCATTTGCCCGTCAGCTCGGCTGCAGATTTCGTACCACTGCTGATGACACAGGACCTTGCAGTGGTGTTCAATGGCCCTGTTTAAGTCAGCCACCTTCTTTCTCATTTTGCGGTTCAGTCGTTTCCGCTTCCAACGCGCCTGTATCGAACGTTTGGCCTCGATCAAATCGGCCAGGTGGCTGTCCATGGCAACGACGTCCTCGTCCGTTTCGACGGTCTTGGTGGCCGACTGCACTGCATCGCGGAGCTCTGCCGTCCAGGTTTCGATGGCTGTGATGTCTTGTGCTGTGGTGGGACGTCCCTTACAGAAACCGTCCAAGTCCGTCCGCTTGTGTGCAATGGTGTTGCCTCAGAATAGATTGGGTACCGTGATTTCGAGGATGTAGTGATCGCTGCCAAGGTCGACACCGGTGTTGTGCCATGTTACTTTTCCCGCGTGGTCGTTCTTGACGAATGTAAGGTCTGGTGTGGTGTCTCGCGCTACGGAGTTGCCGATGCGGGTGGGATGAGCGGGGTCTACAGTTGTGGTCCAGAGCATCCTGTAACAGGTCCCGTCCCTTGGCCGTGTCCTTCACGTAACCCCACGCTCGATGGGCGGCATTGAAGTCCTCTCCGATCAGCAACGTGTTGTCTTTGGCTTGTGTGCTGGCTGTGTGTAGTAGAGTCTTGAATTTTAGTTTGTGGTGCTTGGGATTACTGTAGATGTTGGCGATGAACAGGCTGCGTTTCCGTTGTTTGCTTGGAAGGATTTCCGTGAAGGTGCGGCCGTGTTTTAGTTGGTGCTCGACGAACATGAGCCCTTTGCGGACGAACGTGCAGACGCTCCGTCCCTCCGCCGGACTAACGTGAGCGTGGTACCCAGGGAGGGTGGGAGTCGCCATCGCCGTTTCTTGCAGCAGCATGATGTCGGGTTTCTTGGTTACTGTTGTGATATGTTGTTGCTGCACTGATCTGTTGTTGTTGTAACTGTGGCAGTTCCACTGCCAGACCGTAAGGCCTGGCAGCGATCCTATTGTGTCTTGGGGCTGGGACATGGTTGTAGCGGAGTTGGGGCTTGCGTCTGTTCTTGGAGGTATGGGTGGTTGGCGAATTGCGCCGCAAAAATGGGGCTGCAGACTATTGGCTTGAGGGTCTGTTCAATGAATTTGAACTGCTTTTGTATGTTGTTGAAGGACGTGGTGATCAACTCCTCCAGCCACGCCAGTCGTTCGTCGGCGACGGCAGCTGTGCTGGCGTATGTGTTGGTGAGCATTTCAATTTTCGCTTCCAGCTGAATTTCCATTTGGGTCAGTTCCGTGTGGTTTTGAGATGACGTGCGTTCTCGTTTCTTGGGGGTTGGATCAGTGGTCTTCTCTTCCTGTGGCGCGTCTTTGGCTGTGTCCATTGATTGTGTGCCTTGGTGGGATGGCGTGTCGATGCTCTGCTCGGGAGTAGCGGTGGGTGTAGATGTCTCGGGTGGCTGACCTGGGACAGTGGTTGCCTGGGATTGCTGTGCATGCAGTTCTTTCTTGACCTCGGCTAGCTCTTGGGCAAGCTGACCCGTGGTTTTTACCAGCGCCGCGTATTTTTTTTGTTTTTTTTTGTTGTAAATCCTGTGCGACGAATTTCATTTTTCATTTCATTTTTCTTTTATTGCATACTTAAAGGCCCGAGGGCATTACTGAAGGGGGGGGGGCAACGAGTACCCTCTGAGGCTGTACAATTCAATGCAAACAAATTATACACAATATATTTCTAAATACGCATATGGTAGTTTGGTCAAAGAATGACAACAAAAACGAACAAACAACAACAAAAAGATGTTTTGGTTTGGACTGGGAATTCGACTTTCAAGAGCACAATCATCCCCATTTACGCTATTATAACGATTAGAACTGGAACTTTCACGAAATCTGCATTATTGTGGAAATGCAGGGCGTTACGCGGTTCTCCATTTTCCGTAATTTTTTTTCTGATTTTTCGGGTGTCAACTTTTCTTTCTAACCATTATCTCATTTACGCTAATATAACGATTATAGATGGAAGTTCCGCAAAATCTGCACTGCTATTTCCGTAATTTTTAATTATTTTTCTTATTTTCTAGGTTATGAATATTCTGTCCGATCAATTATCTTCATTTACGTTATTTTAACGATTACATTTGGAACTTCCGCGAAATCTGCATTATTGGGGAAATGCAGGGTGTTACACGGTTCACCATTTCTGTAATTATTTTATATTTGTCTTGTTTTTTTAGTTTTTCAAAATTCCGTTCACGAATTTTTCCCATTTACGCTTTTATATCGAGTAGAAGTGAAACTATTGCGAAATCCGCATTATTGTGTGAAAGCCATGCGTTACATGTTTTGCCTATTTACATAATTTCTTAACATTTTTCTTATTTTTTAGTTAAAATTTCGCCCGACAAATTATCTCCATTTAGGTTATTATAACGATTACCTTTAAAACTTTCGCGAAATCTGCATTATTGTGTAAATTCAGGCCGTCACAAGGTTCGCCATTTACCGTTATTTTATATTTTTAATAGTTTTTTAGTTTTTCGATATTTCATTCGACCTATTACCTCCATTTACGCCATTATAACCATTACGGGTGAAACTTTTGCGAAATCTGCATTATTGTGTAATTGCCATCCGTTATACCTTTTGCCTATTTCCGCAATTTCTAAATATTTTTTTTTCCAATTTTTAGTTTTTCAAAGTTTCGTCTTACCAATTATCTCAATTTACGTTATTATAAGGATTACATATGGAACTTTCGCGAAATCTGCATTATTGTGGAAATGCATGGCGTTATACGGTTCGCCATTTTCCGTAATTATTTTATATATTTTTTATTTTTTAGTTTTTCAAAATTTTGTTCGGCCAGTTATCTCCATTTACGCTATTTTAACGTTTGCAGGTGGAACTTTCGCGAAATCTGCAATATTGTGGAAAGGCCATGCGATACATCTTGCCATTTTCCGTAGTTTTTAAATATTTCTCGTGCTTTTAAGTTTTTCGAAATTTTGCCCGACCAATTATATCTACTTACATTATTATAATGATTAACTTTGGAACTTCCCAAAATATGAATTATTGTGGAAATGCAGGGCCTTAAGCGGTTCTATGTTTTCGGTAGTTATTTTAGATTTTTCGTATTTTTTATTTTGTCAAAATTTAGTTCTACCAATTATCTCCATTTACAGTATTATAACGATTACAGGTGGAGCTTTCGCGAAATCTGCAATATTGTGGCAATGCAAGGCGTTACACGTTTCGCCATTTTTCGTAGTTTTTTATATTTTTCTCATGTTTTAGTTTTTCGACATTTTGCGCGACCAATTATCTCCATTTACGTTATTATAACTGATCGGAGGTGGAACTTCCGCGATATCTGAATTATCGTGGAAACGAAGGGCGTTACACGGTCCTGGCTGTGGGGGTACTCGGCAAAGAATGCTACGCATTAATATGCGGCTGGGGTGGGGATGCGATATGTAGCCGCGCGCGCGAGTTTTTGCTTCCCCGCGTTGTCCTTTCCCACGCGGGAACTTGCTAAACTGGTCCACTGCCGGCCCAGAGCGGAGGCGCGCGCCGCCGCGGTGCTCTTGTCTGGCCGTGACTGGTTGCTCCGGAGGAAGACCTGGCTCCTCTCTGCGGGGGAGGGACTTGCGGGCAGGAAGCCTCGTGGGTGGTTGTTCGGAAAGCGAGGCGAGAGGACACGTCTGGCGGTCTCCTTCCTTCGAAGATCGGGTACGAATGGCGACGATGGCCGCCGTCGGCGTCCAGCAAGGCAGAGGTATAATCCCTAGTTTTGTCCTAGTATTGTCCCTAGCTGTCCATGGCCGTAGCAAACTTGTGCGCGCCGAAGTGTCCTGGATCTGACTGTGGCCGCGGTGAATCGAACCCCTCGATTCCTTTGTTTGCCCGGGCGAGGAAATAGATCCTCGCTGTCGACCAGCCAGCGTGCATGCTCTTCGGATGATCATTATTGAGCAATTGCCGGAAACACTAGTCGCTTCCTTTGCCCCGCCGAGCCACGGCCCGCCACGGCTGCCGTCGTACAGCGCGCCGCCGCGGGGTGGGTTTAGCTTGCTAGGAAGCTGGGCGTAACGACAAGACAAAGTTTGATGAAGTCTCTTGGCCGGAGTTTGTATTACAGAGAAAATACCTAGCTTCCTGCCATTTATTATCTTCCACTATATATACAAGTTTGCAATATTTTTCCCTTCTCACTGGAAAATAGCCTCTGCTTTCAGATGCACGGACTCATTCAGTCATTAGTGAATAATTACTGAACTGAAAGAGCGCCAGGACAACAAATCGGTCACATTTGTAACTTTGGAAACGCTCAGTGTGGATATATTTCTTCAATAACAGTCCACATGAAGGTGGCCGCTTACAGTCAGGGGAAACTAAAACCATCAACCAGAACTTGAAGATATAAATATAATTAGCGAAAAAAAATATATGGCGAGGTTTGTGTATAATTATGTTACCTCCCTACTATCTACTTCACGCCATGCCAAGTGATATTCTAAAGTACAATAAAAATTGCGTCGTGCATTTTTTAAAGACGATAGTCTTTCTTGGGCTACTTAAACCCAGAAATTTTGGTCTGTCTGTATGTCTGTCTGTCCGTCTGTCTGTCTGTGACTCGATTCAGCCACCCGGCCAAATTAAAACCATGCCTGCGCAATAGTCTTATATAGTCACAACTAACTGAAGAACAACAAAACATTACGCATATACAAGACAACAAATTAGTACAGAAGTAATATTTGCAGCGTTCCTTTATAAAAAATCGTACATGTTTGATTTTGGCGAGATTAAATACTTAATCAACTGAGGAAAAAAATATCACACCGCCGTCGCCTGCTGTCGCCAGCGCCATATAGCTTCTGGCGGCATTTGAAGAAATCAAGTGGCAAGAGTTACGAAAGGTTCCACTAGGTACGTTCCACGTTCTGCTTGCAACGCACGTGGAGTAGGGAAACGCGGATCTATAAACGCTGAAGTAGGGCGCCTCGATTCACACGCGTCTTCGCGTTCGGCAGCGTTGGCATCGAGACACCCGGTTTGGAGCAGTGGAACGCGGGAAATTTGAAATGATTTAAGCAAACCTTTGGCGTCTTTACCTTGGGAGGAGCGCGACGCAACAAAAACAACATGAGAGGTGAGCGGTAAAGCGAAGGGAGGCATTTACTTCCCAAAAGTCGATAAAGACTATCGTCTTTTGACGGCATTTGCAACGAAAGGAGCAGATACGCGGCCAATTTTTTTGTGTTTTAACCTTCGCCTTCAATTCGTTTTATGGCTATATTGAACTCCTACTGCCATTTATATCCTGCATGAGTGGCGTGTTCCTACTCAACCGTACAAAAATATTGGTACTAATTTATTTACAATGCCTAGCATGAGCAGCGGGTTACTTTAAATTTTCAAAATAATTGCAATTAGGGAAAATGTACCAAAAATTTCAAGTGCTCCAGGGCCCTTCGTTGCCCTCTTAAGTGCGTGATGATGGCGTCCCCTTTGTATCCGTGATACCTGATCGCACAGATATCTCTACGGATCTCAGATGTCATTAATGGGACCTTAGGATGTGAAGTGAAGTTTTGGCCTTTTTATTCATTATTTGGTTCACGTTTCTTTGTGCACGAGTGAGGGTATTGTCAACATGGAGCTTACATCCCACGCGATCAAAATTAGCTAGCTATCTTCATTTTATTATAACTCGTGATATATTGGAGGGCTTTTCTTCAAGTTTGTATCATTGATTAGCTTGAAGGGCGAGTCTGATAAAATGAATAGTAAATAACTACAGTAGCGAGTATCTTGCATTCTGACATTGTTTTATTTCTTAACAAAAACACTAGGCTCGACTGGACTAGAGAACGACCAACATTTGCAGCTTTGTCAACGGGTGATTTCATGTCTGTGTTTTGCTAAGAAATCACTTCAAATACCGATTGTTTTTTGCCAGTGGCGCGCCAAGTAACGATATTTGTGAATGAATTCCGTCCGCGCAATGTCGCCGGTGTTGCGAACAGAATATACCGAACGCGTCGTAAAACTACTATACTGAACGCGTGGTGGAACCTTTGTCCTGTGGCCAAAGTGGGCCTTCGAAAATGCTATCGCAGTGCGATTGCTGTAATCTACTTTTAGATGCGACGCTGAGAGGAGCATCGCCTGCCGGCGGCCCTGTCCTTCCTGCGACGTCGTTGTCCCCGTCCGCACAGCTGCGTCTCTCCTCCGCTCACCCCTCTACTCTCGCCGTGATAGCGCGCCCTCTCCCTCAACATCTGTGGCACGCGCAGTGCGGCGCGCTCTCTCACTCCGCCGGTGGGCGGCGCTGCGCGCGGCGCAAGCGCGCTGTGCGCATGTACAGCGCCCTGTCTCTCCGCGGTCTCCGCTCCTTCGGGCGCGCTGCGGCGGAGTGCCGCGCTCCGGCCGGTCTCTCAGTCGACGGTCATCCGCGCTACCCTTGCTCTCTCTCTCTCTCTCTCTCTCTCTCTCTCTCTCTCTCTCTCTCTCTCTCTCTCTCATTACCCGACTATTGCTCACGCAATTCGAGTAATCGACCCGACGGAAACGCACAATGGAACCCCCTTCAGCGTCGCATCACACCAGGGTTCCCGCGAGGGGAGGTGGGCGTAATTTTTCCTTGTTTTTTCTTTCAACGCAATCTTTTGCAATATTGTAGCGTAAACGTAGCGACTGGTCAACAGTAAGGGGCAGAGTTTAATAAGAAAAGAGACCAAAAACCCTATAGCAGTCTAATGGCGACTCTGCTTGCTGAGGGAAGCCCGCGCGAGAGAGAAAAGTCCTCTTCCTCCTTTAGCCTGGGTGTTCCCGAGCACACCCAATCTCGCGCGAACGAGGGATTGACGGCACCGCCCTGCGCTTCTTGAGTGCCTCAGAGTTGCCTTCTAATGACTTGACTGGCAATATTTTTCGGTAATTTTTCACGTCTGAAGTTGCATGCAATCACCTTTTCTTACTTACTTCTGATCACGCAATAATAAATTCAGTAGTTACTCAGCGCTGTGTCCGTCTGTACTCTTTTATGTCGCTTTTGCACGCTGTTTCTCTTCGAGGTACTTGCCGAGAGGCCCGCCTTCACGTCGTGTTTAAACAGATGTACCCAACTATGTTGCGGGATCAGATGGATACAGCAAGTGCACATATAGGATAAGCGTTTGTGAATATGCGACAAAGAAATAAATCGTTAGTCAACCGAACTTAGTAATCAATGATCAATCAGGTGACCGGGAAATCCAGACATTCTTATTATTGATCCGTGCAAACAGAACAACTGCGGTGATAACCGAACATCGTCAATTCGCGAAGGCGTCGAACAGACGAACTGATGTGTTGGCTGAACCGCTCCGCTGCGACGTTGGCATTACTGCCCTGCTGAGCCTCTGAACCAGCTGTCTACGGCCACGTGGCAGGGTCGGTACAACGTCGCATGTATCTATAATGTCTGCGATCGTTCAACTGTATTATGTTTGATCGTTTGGAATGTGCTAAAATTGCGTTGTAATATGGCAGGATCATGTGATCATCAGCAGATTTCCCGTGAACGGAGACTGGCCGTTGGTAGCCAGTGGAGCACGGTCCGGATGCGGCAAAAGACTACATGTCAATATGGGCCAAAGTCTTTCACCAGGAAGTGGTCTGGCAGGAATTTACGGCCGGACGTCTTTTGGAAAAATCTGGCCGATGCCTGGTGTGGCTGTTGGTGCACCGCTCAAAGGCACTTTGCGATGCGAGAAGAACATTGCTGTGTCTTGTTATTCAGCGATGGAGAGTCCCTCCAAAGTTGGAGAGCGCTAGATTAGTTCCCATAACCGCCGCCTAAAAACAAAGAGAGGGAGAAGAACAACCAAAATTTACAATTACAGACGCCACGGTGTCCAAACTTCCCACTTAAAAGTTTCTCTTACAACTGTTGCTGAATGGGTGCCCTATCAAAGCCAAATACAGGTGCTTATTACGGAGAAATTGTTGTGCCTACAATGTTCTCCTAAAGATGTCTGGCTTTGTTTGTTCTCCCAGCACTGCTGCTGAAGATAATCGGAAATTCTTTTTTATGTTTTTTATGTTACATTGAGTATTCCTCAGTTTGTTTATTTGTTCCCATGAAATTTCTGAAACTTTGACGCCTGTGATTTTGTTTGACGTTTTAACCTGCGCTCTTCTTGTATAAAACTTGACGCATATGCTTATATTTATAATTTCTCTTGTTGTTTAAACAAAACACGCACCTGTTTTCAGTGCATTGCCAATGTCTATTATGCTAAAACCCCACGTGGGATCGACAGTATGTTAAAATAAGTAAACGAATGAATGAATAAATAAATAAACAAATAAATAAATAAATAAATAAATAAATAATTAATTATTTCATTAATTAATTAATTAATTAATTAAATAAATATGAATTTCGTTACTGCTACTAAGGTAGAAAGCCGGACCAGTTGGTTCATGGTGTTTTTGAAGTATGAAGCAGTGGTAAGACGCTACACAAGGGGAAAAAAGACACACACGTCCATGTGTGCCTTTTTCTCTTTGTGTAGCGTCCTACCACTAATTGACACTTCAAAAAATCATTACTGCTAATAACTTTTACTCTTCAGTGCGCCTCGTTTCTTCTGGCGTACCGCAAAGAGCGGTTCTTGGGCCTCTCCTATTTCTAATCTTGAATAACGACCTTCGTCTCTTGCATCTCATCCCACCCATCTGCTTGCTGACGATAGCGTTATCTTTCGCGATGGTAATACTGACAATGACATTAACCCTCTTCAGTCCGCTCCTGTCAGCATAACTTACTGGTGTCAAGAATAGGTAATGGAAGTAAACGTTCGTAAATTTCAAGTTGTTCACATATCGCGCAATGCTAACAGACCCCTTTATACAATTTAAAGGGACACTGAAGTGAATTTGTCAAGCTCCCGTTTTTGCTTGCACTGCGTAGACTGGCTCAAATTAGCACACTTTTCATCGTTTATCCGGTTGACAAATCGGTAATTATTTTACAAAGCGCGAAAGAAGAAAAACTACCATGCGCGGTTTGCGGCGGCCGCACCAACTAAGGCTGTGACGTTGAGAGGAGGGGCGCCGTGATTGGACGATGCCCAAGGTTAGCAATCAAACAAGTTTCGGTTTCGGTTTCGGTTCTGTAAAACATAACCAATGGCGTTGTTGGATGGGCATTCTCAATATCTCAGTAATCATCGTACCGCGCTACTGCCATGTTGTCGGCTGTAAAATGCACAAGATAAGCCTCCCAGGACGGCTTGTAGTCGTAGCATTCACTAGCCGAGACCTACGCAGTGCATGAACGCCCTCCGCGTACCCGCAGACGCCCAAATGTCATGCGCTTTTCCCCCATATTTGGATCTTGCCTGCCTCATGCCTGTGTCGTAAAAAGCGTGTTCGCACCAGGCCAAGGGTCTGTTCATTCTGGCCTGTGCCCACTGCCTGCAAGCAGTCGGTGCTTATGGCAACAGCACGCCAACGAGAACTCGCTAGCGCGGCAGTGCCAGCCTGCACGCGTTTTGTGAACTAGTTCGTGTAGCCATGAACGTTGCGGCTGAAAAAAAGGTGAACTCAATATAGAAAACATCGGCGGCAAACAAAAAAGTTAACTTACAAAAAAAAAAAAGCACGTACCCGCGGGGATTTGAACTCGTGACTTGCAAAACACTTGCGGTGACATACCTAGCACCTCAGACAACTGAGCCACGCAGCGGGATGCGATGGCTTTGCTAATATAGGGTATATATTGTACAACCGGTTTACACTTTTATTTAGTTTTGGCATTTCAAGCAGCTTAGGTGACTATTTGTTGTACTAAGCTCGTGCAGTAAGCGTCGCCCGAGTTTCCACAGTAGCTCACGTCTAGCAATTGCATTTCGTAGACGGAAAAGCGTTCGCAGATGCGTAGTCGTGCTGCTGACCGCTTGCTTGTTCGCCCAGCGCAAAAAAGTGCTTCCCGCGCCCTAGTTTTACGCTGTACGGTAAAAATATCAGTTGATTTTATTTCCTTAGTACCTATATTGACTTCGCTGACTCTTCTCCCGCCTTCAAGAGGCCTTATGTTTTCCTACTGGCGTACCAGTCAGCGAAGCGTCCCATGTGCGCTTGTGCAGCGCTTGTGTGATTGACTTGGAGCTAGATACAGTGTACAAACAAACCAAGTAAAGAAAGGCACATTCTTCCATTCACAAACGTGTCCTGGCTTCGTTTCAACTAAGGGAACGAATTGCGACCAAGCAATTTTTTTTAACCTCCTGGACTGCGACGACCCGCCGTCGGCCGGCGGACGAAACGCTGGGCCGACTGACTCTGTTGGCCGGGGAGCCGTGCAGTAGTGCCGCAGCCAATTGCCAGCTCATCCCCTCCTGACGTCACACGAAAACGCCACAGAAAATGGGCGAGCGTAAAGAGAGGAGTACAGCATTTTCGAATTAGTTTTTCTACTAAATAAAATCGCGTAAACGCGTCTAGAGTGGTCGAAACATCGCCTGGGGACTCCGGACTACAATTTGCGCTAGTAATCCCGCAATGTTTACATATCACTTCAGTGTCCCTTTAAACAATGCTCCTTTAAGCCAATATTTCATTACCTAGACGTCCACATTTCAACTAACACTAAATTGGACGCTCCACGTCGAACATACAGGGTGATCAAATTTAAGTCGACGGGTTTTTTTTTTTTAAATTAGGCGCTTACGTTTACGTGGCAACTACCTCCACATTGAGGTTATGCGATCAGGGGGACACAAAATGAAGTGGCAGTTATTGATGTCGGTGGCTGAATTAACTAATATTGAATAATTAACTTTTTTAGTGGCTGGAGTAAGCAGGCATTCGTGTATTGAAAAGTTAGACGCAATTGTGTTTCCACGCAGTTTCATTTCGCAGAATTCTTCTAGCACATCCGTACTCCGAGAAATATAACTGCGTAGTTTAATTGCCGTTCGCATGATTACGCATACAAGACAGTGAAGACCGGCGAAAAGCTCCTCCCTTTTGTGACGTTCCTGCTATGTACGGTGTTTGTCTTGACAACGCGGTGGAGACATAGGAAAAAGTGATAACTGGCGCCCTTTCAGTCTCGGCTGGCGCTATCGCAATCTGTAATACTGGGAACCGCTATCGAAGCACATAACAAAAGGGAGGAGCTTTGCGCCGGTCTTCAGTGTCTAGCATGCGCAATCATGCGAACGGCAATTAAAATTCACAGTTCGATATCACAGAGTACGGATGCGCTAGATGAATTCTGCCAAATGAAACTGGGTCGAAACACAATTGCGTCCAACTTTTCAATACAAACATGCCTCATTATGCAACCACTAAAAATTTAATTATTCACAATTAGCCAATTAGGCCCCCGACATCAATAATTACCACGTAGTTCTGTGTCCTCTTGGGCGCAAAACCTCACTGTAGAGGGGGTCTTCACGTAAATCTAAGCGCCTGATTAAAAAAAAACACCTGTCGACTTAATTTTGATCACCCTGTATAGTCGACAAAGCTAATCACATGTTTGGTTGCCTTCTCCCTAACTTCTCGAACTCCCGCACCTCATTGAAACTCCTGATTTATGAAACACAAAGCAGGTCGAAACCTTAGTGTGCTACGCCGGTAAGGGACCCCTGCAGCGAAAATCTTGCTCTTGAAATGGTTCGAAATAACACTGCTCGCTTCATTATAACCGTTATAACCGTATACTGCAAGATACCGTATAACCGTTATAACTGTTATAACAGTTATAACCGTATATTCCTGTTATAACCGTATACTGCAAGAATCACGGATATGAAATCCATCATTGGTTTTCTATATTTAGCTTCCCGCCGAACCACTTTCATATTGCATTGTTTCACGAACTGTGCCCTCCCCCCCTTTGTACAATGAACTCATTTTTCAACCGCAATTCATTTTTACCGGATTGATCATGTTAGACAGTTGGCATCGACCAAAGAAACGACATTTCTCATAGTCGTTATTCCTGAGAACATCACTTGATTGGAACTGTCACCCAGCAGATGTCGTGGCCGTTCATGATAATCGTTTTCGCAATTAATTAGCTAAAATTTTATAACCGCGAGAATGAATTTTTGTTACCATACTCACGGTATTATTACATTTTCTTGCTTTGTATTATAACCACTCAAGTCTGGAATGGAAGTGGACGTGAATAAATAAAAAATAAATAAATACTCATAAATACTTCTAGAAACCTTGCTACCACGTTCATGGAACATTTTTAACAGGCTTGCATTTAAGAGTTATTTGCAACATAAATAGCTTGCCATGTGCAATTAAAGGAAGCTCATATTTGCACCACGAAATGCTCGTACTCATTCCTTTCACCGTCACGCTTAGCTTCTAGGAAGTAGAGGATGCCTGTATTGAAGTGCATTGTAGATGCTATTTGTGCGCTGCCGCCATTATGCACTACCACACATGCTCGACATCTTGCCGTTCTCAGATAAACATTTCTGCTCGGAGAGTAGGGGCGTGAATTTGAACATACACAGCAAGGAGCCTTCTATCGTTTTCTCTGCCTGTTCTGCTTGTTTGGTGGTTTTCTTCTATTGGGTTCAGAGAAAGTCACAAGCAATTTCACTTTTTTAGCGATATCTAAAATCTCGACTCTTGAAGCAAACACACTTATCCTCACTTTTGAATTACTGGCCCGCAGAAGTTGGGGCAGTCGAAAACACTTTATTGAATGGACCTTGCTGGACTTATGGAAGGATTCAGACATTCAAACTCTGAGAGGACCACTTGCTATTGCTTTCGAACGAGGCGTATATCTAAGATTTCTATCGGATCGATCGTGCACTTTCCAGGGTGCCTTTTTTTTAAACTACTAAAAAAGAATCGATGATAAAGCATCGAGTTTGTCGGAAAAAAGCTTTCCTTCCCTGTGAAGTCGCAACTCAGTTCTCGTTGTGCCGAAACGACTGCAGCTACGAGAGAGCAGCGCTTCTCTTTAGGCCCAGAACTGCTAGAAACTCAACAGCGACAGGCGTTGCATCCGAAATAGGAAAATCATGGCCACCTAGGTGAATTAACCAATGCAAGTTTCAACCTATTCAATCAGTCATTTAGAAAGCTCCAAAGAAGCGCTAAACAAAATTATCACTAATTACCAGAACAAGGCTCATTAATCAAGGTAATTGTGTTGCATCCTAAAATTTTGCTGCAAGGACGGCGCGATACACATGATGCAACATATAAAAATATTTTTAGCAGGGTGTCGAACCGAAAAAAATACCGGTTCGGTTACGGTTCGGGTTCGGGTGAAATAATTTCGTTCCGGTTCAGTTCCGGTTCGACAAAATCACGTACCGAACCGGTTCGCGAACCGGTTCGGGAGCTTGAACCGGTTCGCGAACCGGTTCGATGAGTTGAATTATCACTGAAATTAAAAAAAAACATTTACTAGTTTAAAACGACCGTCAAATCAAAACACAAACAAAAATTCAAAATGCTTCTGTTCCCCAAGGGCAGTGGCGCAATTGCAAAGCAAACTTTAAACAATCGCGAGATATTAGAAAAACAGATGAAGTGGCGACGATTTACCACCTTCTTTCTCGCTCAGACTTCTATTCATAAAGCCACCGCCAAGAGATATGACGGTGGCATATATTTTCTGTCCTTTCCTTTTTTATTGAAATCGCAATTGTCGCTATGCAATCGCCCATCACGCTAACCCTGAAGCCTTAAATTTAGTCCTGCGTACTGGCGCGTTCAAATACCTGCGCTTAATACCAATGGCGCACATTTTTTTATATTTGTAACAAAACAGAAAAATCCTACAACAGGCACATAAATACTACCAATGAATTAGAATATTTGGTCACCCTGAATAATTTCTTAGCTGTCACCTTATCGAATGTGTTAGCCACACTTTTGTTAAAAGTCAGCTTTAGTTAACGCTCAGTCACTGCATTATTGCTCTGACCACTGCAATTCCTTTTGCTATAGCGAAAGTGTGCATTACAATCAGTATGTCATCGTACCGCCTGAACCCCTACCATCGTTCCGTGTGCTGCATTGCGGAATCTTATAACAGATAATGCGGTTACAAAATGAAAGGGAAATTTGACACGCGGAGCATGAGATGGGACTTTTTGGGTAGACGCTCTTTAATTCGTCTACAGCAGCACTCCCCTCCGGAACGAGTAGCAGTAGAAGCAATGTAGCGAGTTGGGCAAACGGCTTAGCAAACGGCGTAGCCACTGAGCAGCTCCTGCGGTCACACTTATCAAGTATTAGTAATTTGCAGGTGTCGGACCTTTTAAACAAATCCTGAAATGCAAAAAGTTTGCACACATCGGGTGTGAGCTTTCGCTGTTGCGCAGTGGAGCACTCCTGCAGCCTGATTGCTCCAATGAAGGCGCAGCTAGGGCAGGGCAAAGTCGTTTTATATCCCCTGCAAGCTGCCGAGAATGACATTTCGTTTGGTCAGCTTGCACTACGCTCGCGCCTCCAGCAGCAACAGACCATTGCTACAATGGTGCTCATTCATTTCCCCTGTTGTTACATAGAGCGTGATAGCGTTCAATTGTCTGGAGGGGAAAGTGCGCGAGCAAGTACGAAGTTGATGGTACGTGAAAGAAAAAAAGGCCTGAATTGCATTGACTGTGCAATATCAACAACAGATGGTCGAACCGTTTCGGCATGAACCGGTAAACGTTATTTCGTTTTTCGGTTCAGTTCCGGTTCGGGTTCAGCGTGCTCAAAAAATAACGGTTCGGGTTCGGGTTCAGTTCCGGCAAAAATACCGGTTCGGTTCCGGTTTTCGGTTCGGTTCGGTTCCGGTTCGACACCCTGATTTTTAGTTCCCTCAATCCCCACGGAATTCCAATGCGCGTACTGCATTGCTTGTCCAACAGTTGTTTAATTGTGAGAATATTTGTTGTTTGTAAAAAGAAGAACGCCGTTCTCGTTTTTCGAGGAAAAGGTAATTTTTCAGTGTCCGCCCCTTTGGCAGTCAAGCGGATAAAAGAGCAGAGGTCAGTACACGTATAAGAAGCTTTTTTCCTAGATTCGCTTTCATCGAAAGCTAACGTGATGTAGTTATGACGAATGCTTTTCTAAAAATTTTAATAGTTGCCTCAATACCTGGACTGGTTACTCCTCGCTATTCTCACTTCTTTACTGCGCTGTCCTCGTCGAAGGAATTCGAAAAACGATGTGTTTTGATTGTGCCAGCCGCGACATCTTCGTACCAATGCCGTTTTTTTCAGGAGTTTGTCATCCCAGTAAAAATAGTGAATGGCAGCGTCTATGCAATAGAACGGGAGTTAGCGCACGATCAAGATCGACGCGACATTGCATTCAACATTTTTCTCCAGCCAAGGGTATGGATAATTCCTTGGTATTGGAATTTGAGTTCCCAAGTTCAAACATATATTGTAACTACGCTTGCCCCCATGCATCCTGGAAATCGCATGTTTATTTTCACACAAGCTTCGCAAGAAAATTTATCTATTTTTTCGCAGGTTTTCTGTCAGACCGTATTTGTAAGTGAATATACATCCAGCTTTCCATTTGACCAATACAGAAATTGCACACAGCGAAAGTTTGGGCCCATTGCAGATCTTCTCCATGGCGAACGACGGTTTACTGGAACGCGGGAATTGGTTGTTATCAGGGATGAAATGGAGGACAACATTGAAGCCAATCCCGAAGCTCAAGCTCTTCTGGACTCGTATGAGGCAAAGAATTTCTCGATTCACTTAACACGCGGTGGTAACGATACACTGTCGTTGCTGCAGAACTGGACGGCTGATTTTTGTCTCACTCCTGCGGTCCCGTTGGCCTGCTCTTATGGACTCTTTTCTTGCGAGGCGCAGTATTCCCCCCAAAAAATGTGTATCTACACAAACCATCAAATAAGCTTGCAAGATTTCTTTTCCGACTCGTGGGTGTGGTTTGGTCTCACTATGTTTGTGACCACGGTTCTGGGCTGTTTGATAGTACTTTCCATCTGGATGCGATGCAGGCTGTTGTTCATCTCTGCCGAGGTGCAAATTGTTCGTTTTTGTTTTTTTCTTATTTGCACGTTTTTAGGGCGTGGCCCAGAAGATTTAGCACAGCGCGGGACCCTGTATCGCACTGCGGCTCTTGTAGCTTGATTAATTGGCGTACAGTTTCTTGTTCAATTCGTGCAAAATATGTTAACAGCTTTCAAAATTAGTCCCGCTTTTTCGGGGGATCTAGCCGACATTTCTACGCTCATGGACGACGTTAAGAACGGCACCATTACGCCGTGTTCCGATGGGCAGTGGGACTTCATCCTAGCTAGCCGAAGTACGATGACCAATGGAACTTCAGAGCTCGTCGCCTGGTTAGACTTGCTAAAAGAGTGCAATGATTGCCAAGTGGACCGTATATCGGACTGTTACGAACGAAGCCAAGCCGGAACGCACGTGGCGGTGTCCAGATGCACCGAAGAAGAAGTGTCATTTGCTTCAAAATGGGGCCTGGCACCTGCTCACTACATCGGGCTGAGTCATCGTGTTTCATATATTCTCAAAGGCCACCCGCTAAGGTAAGGACATACAATAGCACCAAAATAACTGTCATTTGCGCTCGATTTTGATAGAAATTACTATAGGCCATAAGCAGTGGCGTAAATCCAGAAAATTCGCACCGGTTGCATCTTGCATTGGCGGCCATTTTTTGCATAAATATGAGTTTTAAGAAATATTCCGCTCAATGGGGGTCAGGGAGGTCAGGACCCTCCTGACCCCGCCCCAATGATTTACGCCACTGTAAATAAGAGGTCTAGGCACCTCCAAGGATTTGGAATGATTTCTGAGAACTTTCATCAGCGTAAGATGTATGTGATAAGGTTCCGGAGGCGTAACCACCAGAAGCAGGAACACAGGACTGAACGAGAGCGACCTGGGCTTCAGTAAAAATCAGTATGGTTCACATTTATGCCGGACGATAAGCAAGAAAAATGTGGGAGGAGGCAAATACAATCAAGTTCTATGCAAGCGGTTAACGAAAAGCGATGTAAAGTAGCAACACAGGTTGATACCGTCCCGCGGAAGGCAGAAATATTCTTACACGGCTTACCGCAGCCGGCGCTCGGTAGCGCACGAAACATTGTCGAGGGCTTGTTGCGATGAGTGGAGCACGCGTTTTCCCAAACAGCGGTGGCGATCAGGCCATCTTATGGAAAGAGCGATGAGCAAGGCAGCAAAGACGAGTGGACATCGGTGGCGATGAATTTGTCGCCACGGCTCAGCGTTGCCGGTGGCGAAGTGGTGCCTAGACGTCTTTACGGTGGTCAAAGGTCACCTGGGCGACTGGACGACGGGCCGTGGAGCTTGTGTCTGCTAGGCAGCCCTTCTCCAGCGTGGTTGTTGTTGCTGATGTTGTTCGTAATGTATGGCGCATACCTAATCAGGGGATCGGCCAAACATCACTGGTTAGAGAAGAAAAAAGTTTCTTATCTTATTACGGCACAGCACACCTTTTAGCTTGTTGGGTAGCATTTTGAATTTATAAATTAGAAAAAAATTAACTGAAAATTTTTGAAGTGATCGTAAACAATCCAAATTACAATAAAACTCGATTAGCGTTTTCAATAAAGCTTAAAAGGGCAGAGCAAGCATCCGGGTTCCTTAAACTCAAAAGAGAGTCAGCGTTGTTTTTTTTTTCTCCTTGTGCGTCTCATTCTCCTTGTCTTCCTCCGGACCCCGCAGTGCTACTGACACTGATGCTGATGCCACTGCAATGTCCCCTTTGAGGGCGTGACAGTTTTCACTGGGCTTTTTTTTTTTCTTTTCGGTTTCTGTCACCTCACTCTAATGTAATGTTGGGAGAGATTGTATGCCATATGAAGTAGCTACTGCGCGATTAATGACGCAGACCGGTGAGGCGACGGAAAAGTGCTCACTTCCAACTGAAAATTCAATGCGTGTACTGGGAAAAAAATACGTTACACAAGTCAGGCCAGGGTACCGACGTTAACACTATTTGAACAATGATACGATTGTGCAGCCAGCACCACGCACATAGTTTAATGCAAAAGCATTGGTCAGTTATGTAGGTGGAACATACGGCGCTTAGGACAGACAAAATAGATAATGGTTGGTATATAAAAAGGCTAACTGGCCAGAAAGAAAAACAAAACAGGCCGGTAGACGCCCGCAATGACGCTATGTTTCTCAAGGAGGTTCTCATTAACTGAGTCGAATATACATTTTGGTAAATTTGGCTCTGGGAAAGATTACAACCAGGGCACTCCAGAACACGAGATGAGCACAGAACCCCCAAGCTTCTTTCTATGTTGTCGTTTTGTCCCAAACGATGACATGACATACAAAACATTATGCACACCTAAAGGGGTAATGCAGCAGCCACTAGTTAGCTGTAAAGGGAAGTTACAGACTCTTTTGCGCGGCAAGAAAATCGATCACGGAAACCACTGAGGCCGCTCGTTTTGAGCACTAAGCACTTCTCGTGTGTAACCAAGTAAATTGTACAAAATGTTCCCTGGCCGGCTTGGATCCACATCAGCATGTCTGTTCGCCAATCTAGTTCTCCATTAGCTATGAAGGCTCAGCACCATAAGCTTGTCTTATGGCACACTTTCAGTTTTTTTTCCACGTGCAGAAAGCGGATGCAATAATAAAGCGATAGGTAAATCTTTCTTCAGTGTCCGCTGAAGTATGTTCCAGTGAAAGCGCGCATCAGATCAATCACGAAAGATGTGTTCTGTGGTTTCTGGCTTATTACGGATTCCAAAGTCGATGTTCCCAGCTACAAATATACTTTCATTCTGGAGCCATGGTTTGACAGGAAGTGCGCCCCTGTAAAAGTGGAAGAAACTTTTGCTCGATGCCTGAATGGCACCTGTTTCATCCTTTTTAAAACATCCTTTCGCTTCTTCTGTCGCAGACAGAACGACGAAGGAGGACAAGAAGGGAAGTCTTGCACGGAAAATTTATCATGGGATCGGCACAACTTATACCTCGCTGAAAAACTTTACTTATTTATTAATTTTTAGGTACTGCAATCATGATACAAGATCTTATCTGGGTGGGTACATCTTTGTCATGAGTAAGTAACAGGACAAGCAGCTATACATAAAGATTGACGACGGCAGATGAAAAAACAATAAAATAAAATGCGACTCGAATAAAGACAAAGACCTTTGTGAAACAACATAATTCGCCAGGTCATTCAAGTGTACACTCCTGCGTGTGAAAAAAGAATATTTACAACAGTTATTTCACGAGAAAAGTGGTGTAATCATGAGCGAATGCCGTTTTCTGGTAGTATAACCTGAATAATAACATAAAATATGTGAAATGTCTCCATGGTAGTGACCGTTGAGTAACTTGGAAAATAATTTCAACCGACAGATGCGATTTCTTTCAGAAACTGATTGGAACCCACATCTTTTAAAAAGAGTGGCCGTATGCGTTAAATATAAATCTAACTGCTTTCGCGTGTATTCCTTCTATGTATGTAGTCTATATTATTTGTAGTGAAAGGGTCCCAAATAATGACTGCGTGCTTCATTGTTGGATGAATAATAGAATTGCAGCCAAGAAGACGTAGATCGGGTGTGGCATACTTCAACGAACTCTTTAAGAAACAAAAAGTGTCCGAAGAGATTTTGCGGTTATGACATCATTGTGCTTTGTTCAAGAGGGGTCATCCGAAATCCAAGCACCGAGATATTGGTACTCCTATACTTTCGCAAGCAAATCATTAAAAAATGTCTCAAACTGTCTCAAGTAATAGGTTACATTCGCCCCCACTGCCTGTATTTTCATATTTCCGCAAATCATACTGTGTACGACTGTCTATTTTCCTCCTGTACTAATTATGGAGCGCTGGTGGGGGAGGCGACCACGGCGGAAAGCATCAGCAAGGTATTTCGACCACAGAAACGGGCCATTCGTACGGTTACTGTGAGGTTTCCTAACTAGCCCACACACCCTAGCTCTTTTAGCAATTGAAGAGTGTCACTGTTAAATGTTTAAAATCTTTCCGATAGTTTCGAGGCCATAAAATGGAATTTAACAAAAGAGAACACACTTTCGCCGAATTATCTAACCTAACAATAAATGATCCGACTTACTGCACTCGGCATTCTGTGCTCGCCAAAGTTGATACATGCCAAACAGACTATGGCACACAGATTCTGAAATATCGTCTACGATTTATTCCTAATACGTAATTATGTGAAAGCAAAACAGATATCCCTTCCATATCATGAAAAAGCTTGCGGGATAATTTCTTGTAGTGCTTTACACTTGTGCACAAACATTCCTTTCTCCCCCTTGCCTCAGTTTGCGATTGTATGACTGAAAGGACTTTGGGTTGTGCCAAGTTCTTTGTATAATGCGTACTTTTTCATTTGTCTAAGCTGGTCTCTTTTTTCTTTCTGTCTTTGAGTTGCTACTAATGTGAAATTGCTGAGACACTCATTATGGTGATTGCTGATAATGTACGCGTTACAGATCAAGGGGTGTAGTTTTCGCTATACGTTTCACCCTATTCAGCAATAAGATGGTGTACATCTTTATTCTGTTTCGGAATACGAATCTGTAATAATGTACGCTATGTAACATTCCGCTGTTTGCAAAACATTCCAGTGAAGCCTTGTTATGGCTTTTTTCCCGTACATCCACACATCGCGTGATGTTAAATAAACTAGAATTTGAATTTGAAACCTCAACAACCTCCTGATGCAGTGTTCTACTTGGAACGACATTGAGATAATCAAGAGAAAAACAGGTATTCAGAAATTTAAATGCCCACAATACGTCCCGCAGAAACCCAGGCACACCCACGAGTCTTAGAGCAAAATACAAAATAATAAAATGAGGCAAGGCTACTGGCAACCTCATTTCAAGTATTGCACGCAATGCAGAATCATCTTGATCTCTCAAAAGAAAAGAAACCATGAGACGACTTGTCTTAGGAATGAATGAACCAAACACGATTCTCCACTTTCGACAGAAAGATAAAAATTGGTGCACCTCGTTCTATTCCGTTCAGAGCGCCAAATAAATGCCGCACATATTCGGTCGAGTTTCGACTCACTTTTTTTGACATGCATAGGGCCTGTAGCACATACCAAGTCTTAGCAACTGGAAAAATGTTGCAAATGGTGGCTCAAGCTAACGTTGACAAGTCCCACCCGCCCCAATTTTATGTTTTGCTTCTGGTTTGCTCGGTTATTTTGGTCCAATACTCCCCGCGCCTACCAGAGTTCGTTGGTCCTAGTAAGCTAAAGGCGGAAATAGTGAATGCGTTGTTACCTCCCACGTTGAAATGTGAGCTAGAGGCATGTGGTGCAGGCTAAAGGAGCGATGTGCAATAATACAGCTGGCATTATTTGCTAACTTTCTTTGCTAGCCACCTAATAGCAACTTCTGTCATGAGGGCGCTCAAAATGCTGCCGTAGTCTGTCTTGAAAAGAACGCGTAAATCCAACTGGCCGATGCATAAACTGCAAAATAAATGAACACAGCTAAAGCACGTGGCAGCAGCAGAGCCACATCGGCCTCCATTGTGACAACTGTGGCTGCGTGCCTCTCTTTTCTAATAGCAAACTCCTGCTTAAAAGTAAAAACGAAACCACCAGGAAGTTATAGAAACAGATGAAATTACCAAGCCGGAGGCAGTTGCATGATCCAATAGCCAAGCATTCAATACTCCCCGCGCCCACTACAGCTCGTGGATCCTCGTAAGCTAAAGCCGGAAATAGAGAATGGGTTGTTACCTCCCATGTTGAGATGTGAGCTAGAGGCATGTCTGCGCATCCTGGCGCCATTTTCTCTATTTTTTACTTAACTTTATTTTGAGTTTTTTTCGTGCATTTTATTGCATGCCATTTTTTATTTAACTTTTGTTTTCTCTCAATTGTTGCCTTACCAATCTCTCGCATTCACTTAGACTATTCTCTCTCTCTCTCTCTCTCTCTCTCTCTCTCTCTCTCTCTCTCTCTCTCTCTCGCATTCACTTTACTGCATTGTAATTATGCTCATCTGGCGTAGCAAGCACTGCCGCCAGCACAGCTGACCTCTCCAGCCAAGATTAAAGAGTTCTCTCTCTCTCTTTCTCAAAAAGGGATTGCATATTTGGACGCTCGCACCATAGAAGAGGATGATAAACACGTTTGTTCATATGCTTGATGTTTTATGTTCCCTGATGTAGTTGAAATTTGAAAGTTGAAATTTAGCGCTCTTTTCGTGTGCGTCCCGCTCCTGTCTGTCGTCATTGGTTGCTTGATTCACTCCTGAAATATGCTCCAACAGTTAGGTCAACGTCGAACGTTATTAACTTAACGTCACTCGCCGTGGCTGTTCAATAGATACGTAGTGAATTTGTTAGAAGGCGACATGCAAGTCATAAACATTGATGCTTCGAGGCTGCAATTCAAATCGATTATGCACAGTCGATTCGCTATTATTTAAACTCGCATACAGGATTTTCTTTGAAATGTTGAACATTTTCGTTTCTTTAGGCTGTTATTTTTAAATGAAGTGCAAGGCTACCTAACATGAGCAGCGTTCTCGGGTTATTTGCATTTTTGGATCATCCGAAAGCGTTATTTTAAGACCAAATAAAACTGCACCCACACTTGCCGTCAGAATAAAAATACTGAGCTGATGAACAAATTATTATAAGAGGATTGTAATCCGGGACGAAAACGACGTCATCAGCGCGGGCACATCCCTGCTTTAACAAACGAAATGGAGGAGGTTCCAAGTTTTCTATTCCAACAATAAACAAACCCAAAACATAACAGGGTGTATGTACTGTTGGGTGAGTCGGTAGATAATATTAAAATAGCTACAGCACACAAAAGATTCGCGCCAGTACACCATGTGAATGTGGTGGAAAGGAAAGCTGTAAACGGCACCCAAAACGATTACCCATGCTACATCACTGAAATTCGCTCACGTCGTTCTACAAATAGTGAAACCAGAGAGAAGTGAAATGCACTTAAACACACCGTTTATTACTTCAAAGAGATATTCTTGGCAAGGCAACCATGATGCATAAACGGTGGTTGGGTGAGTTGTATTGGTGTAGCACATCGGTGGAAACTTTTTTTATAAAATTAAAGGAAGCTCAAACCAGGTGTTAAACGATCTCACTTCTCCGTCTGCCGCGGCGGACGGAGGCGACGAGATCGGCGGAAGAGGCGGATGAGGAGGAGAAGTAATAGGAGGAGGAGGAAATAGTTCGATTCAGATTTCTGAACGGCCCAGAGTGCGGCCCAGGGTAGTGGTTCCTTCTTCACTGAGGCCATATGCAATCCGCGCCGCCTGTGCTCTGTCCACAACCTAGAGCTATATAGAGGAACTCTACCACCAGCTGAAGTTGGGTAGACAGAGAGGGGCTGGACAGCAGCACCTCACATTGCTCTTGTTGGGTAGTTAACGGAAAGAGAGGAGGGTGCTCATGGCTAAAGTCGCACACCCGGATCATGTGGCGAAGTGTTCCTATACTTGTCAGCAATATTTACATTCAGCGTCGTAGCTATTCGGGGGCATTAAGTGAAGACGCGTCGGGTGTGAGAAGGAGCCGAATTGTATGAGCTGTAGGGTAGCTTGTTCGGTAAGCATGGAAAGGTCACAAAGGCGAAGGTCAGGAAAGGCCAGCGTAAGGCGAAAGTAGGGTCTGTCTCTGTAGGCGATAATGCTAGGTTATTTCCCTGAGCGATACAAGCGGGTGACTGGCCTCGTGCGCCGTTTCTAGGAACCCGCGGCCTAGATATATCAGCTGGCAAGTGCGCTGACATCACTTTCACGAAGCGTGATATATCAAATTATGGACTCCCGTTGCAGGCTGCACTATCCCCTATGTTCCGCACCACACGTTTTTGGGTATGATATTTGACAGGTCTCTGACTTGGTCAAAACACGCCCGCTATCTAAAAGACAAGCTTGCGTCCTTCACCAACATTTTCCGCATGATATCTAGTGACGCCGGCGGATGCAACGTCCCGTCTCTTCTTCGGCTGTATGACGTCATGTGCGTGGGATTGTTACGCTACAGCCTTCCTGTTCCTCTCCCCCTCTCAAAAGGAAATGAGAGAGTCCTGCAAAGTATGCAAGCGCAGGTCCTGAGGGTGTGCATTGGAGTTACGAAGACCACATCCACGGTGGGAACTATGGTGGAGTGTCGACGACTGGCACCACTTGCTTTTGGCGCTTAGGGGCTCCTTCGCGCTCAACTGCGATTTGTAGCACGGCAGTAAGGTCACCCATTACTACTGAAGAGCGAGACCTTCTGCCTCTGCATTACCAGCGCACCCTTCACCGTCGCTACAACCGCCTTGAATGTACCCGCGTCTGCAAAATAGAACTGAAGTGCCAGGCATTACCCGCAAACAGGATATCGCCACCCCTGCTTTAAAGTTCTTCGCTTTGGAACTGATCTTCCAAAAATACAGGGCCCACACCCATCTATACACGGATGGATCTGTGACAGCTAGCTCATCGGCTATAGGAATCTGGTTTCCGTCCTCGCGTACCGCCTTCAGCACAACGCTTAGCCACAGGATGACATCCATGGCCACCGAGAGAGAGAGAGAGAAAAAAAATCTTTATTTGCCCTTCTATAAAGGCTTCTGCGTTGCTGGAGGAAGGAGCTGCTGTTACCAGTCGCGTCCAAGAACTGCCTCAATGTGTTGGAGGAGGGCCTCCCACTGCTCCTCTTCTGTCAGTCGTCATGAGGAGGCGGTCAATGGTCGAACTGAGGGTGGGTACCGGCCGGCGCTTTTCGTGCGCTTGCGGAGAGCGAGTTTGAGTTGTTTTTGAGGATCCTCTGGGAGGTCAAGCCACTCCGCCCAAGTGCCAGTAGTAGGGGAAAGGGAGTCTGTGTATATGTTTCTTGTCTGTATAATCTCTAAGCAGTCCCACATGTAGTGCTGGTTGTTAGGGTACCCGTGACCGCAGCGTGGGCAGCTAGGGTGGCCAGGTTTATTTTCTATGTAGTGCATCATATGTGGGGTGCAGCTATCAGCTGCAGTGGAAACAGCTATCTCCCAATGGTCTCCAGAAGATTTCACATGTGCACGCATTGGTGCATTTGACCCGCACCTGCAACGTCCCCTTCCACTAGGCCTCCCACGGTCTGACGCAACTCTTCTTTGCCGTCTCTGGCTGGGGGTGGCATTCACAAATGCTTACTCGAACTTACTAGGAATGGCAGCAAGGGCGGAGTGCGAAACGTGCGGCACATCGGAGACGATACGCCACGTTTTATGCGAGTGCCCACGCTACTCGCCTGCAAGGAAGAAGCTGTCATCAGCACTGAGGAACTTAGACTCTCGGCGGCCATTTTCGGAGGAGAAGATTCTGTGCCACTGGCCTTCTCAGTCATCCGCTCAGAAGGCGACTAAGGAACTATTACGTTTTCTACGGGCGACGAACTTGAAAACTAGGCTATAAACTGAGAGCCACCAGTGTCAATCACTGTCAGTGCCTCAGTGCTGGGCATACGTGTCTGGTCCAACTTTTCCTCTTTTTTTCCTCTCTCTTTTTTACCCATTTCCCCTTTCCCACATGCAGGATAGCAAACTAGGCTTTAGCCAGGTTAACTTTCCTGCCTTTCTTCTACATTTTTCCTTCCTTCCTTCCACTGCAACTCTTAGGTGTGCACTCCGTAGGCCTAACGTTTGGGTTTGTGGTGTACGGCTTGAATGAGGAACCACTCCCACATCACCAGGCTCACAATAAAGTTTTTCCACAGTCAGAGTTGCCCTGGCTACCACCATCAAGCGTCAGATACAGTTCTAGTAGACATAAATACTCCAGAAAGTGAAGGAGAACACAGTCGCCTAGATAGCCGAATCGATAAGGCATTCGAGATCAAATCGCAAGGCGTGGGGTCGGTCCCCACGCTGGGCACGTGTTTTAGATGCGGAGCACCTTATGGTCGCGCCTGTTCCCTCCGCCGTTGTGCGGCCGCCGTTGTGCGGCGTCCACACCCCCACTACGCATGCACACCCTCCTCCCCCTCCCCTCCTCTCTTTGCCTCATCTCCTCTCCTCTCCGGCATTCCCCCTCTCGTCTTTTAAACCATCTCCTCTCCCCTTTTAAATAATCAGGTTGGGTGTGCCCCCTTTCACCCATTTTCTCGGCTGACGTCAGGACGCACCAATCACAAAAATTCGTGGCACTGAAATTGACATCTACGCACTCACAAAGAGAAGGCTCTTTCCCTCTCGCACAGGTCAGTCGGTTGGCTTCGGTGGTGCAACCTTCCTTGAACAGCGGCGTCTCGGACCCACAACAAAGCGGACCCACGATGCTCGGTTTGCGGCTGAAGATTGCCTCCGGAAGAGCAACACAGCGCGCCTTCGTTCATCCCTCCCCACACCATTCTCGCTCATGGTGTCCAGTAGCAGAATCAGTCACCCCCGTGATCTTGCGCACAAAGCCTTGTCGCTCCCCGTCGATGAGGAGGGGGGGGAAAGGAACCGGCAAAAAGCAGACGACGGGAGGGTTGGGTGATTGAACCCGATGATATAGCAGACAGTCGTCGCAATGCCAATACGGCGATCATAACAATACACACATGCATACATGCATACATACATACATACATACATACATACATACATACATACATACATACATACATACATACATACATACATACATACATACATACATACATACATACATACATACATACATACTGTAAGCGCAAGTGACTGCCGAGCTTCCTTCATCGTTTTCCCTCTATTTATTTGCCATCAATGCATCGCCTTCGTCTTCTTACCTCGCCCGTTCATCATCAGCACCTCATCGCCTGGGCGCGGAACGCTCGATCATCATCGTGGTTTGAGGTCCCTTCTCGGGTTCGGGCTGCTGCTTGCCGAATAAAGGGCCTTCTCGCCTTCAACAAAGCCTTCTCGCCGGAGCCTCTCAAGTGGTGGAGGTGCAGTTCGACCCCGCGACATCGTCTACAACGTTTCTTTTGGAGCTCCGGTCGGGTCGGCGAATATTTCGGCCAGATTCCGACATGCAGGCGGAGAGGGTCAACTCCGCTGCTGGCAGTAACCCTGGCGGCCCACCCACGCCATACTGGATGATCAGCAGCAGACCGCGTGACCCACCGGACTTCACTGGCCTCCGCGGCGATGACGTGGAGGACTGGTTGGACACTTACAACCGTGTCAGCGCTTTCAATAGGTGGGACGACTCTTTCAAACTAATCAACGTCGGATGGTCCCTACATAAAGTGGCGAAAACGTGGTTTCTGAACAACGAAGCCAAACTCACTACTTGGTCCGAATTTACTACCGAAATACGCAAGACTTTTGGGACATCGGCAGCGCGCTCAGAGGATGCCAAAAAGAAACTGGATGTACGCGTTCAACTACCCGGCGAAACCTACACATCATACATAGAGGACGTCCTGGCCCTTTGCAGACGTGTCAACGCCAGCATGACTGAGGACGAGCGGGTGCGTCACATCTTCAAGGGCATTTCCAACTTTGCTTTTCATGCCCTCGCCCTGCAAAATCCAACAAGTGTTAATGACGTCATATCGACTTGCCAGCGTTTAGACACCCTCCAGGCTCAGCGCTTGCCATCTGCTACGTGGGACTCGCCTGCACCTACGGACAGCGACCTGCGCTCCATAATCCGCTCCATCATAAGGAAAGAGCTTCAAGGGCAGCCGAAAGGGACCTTTTCAGGCAGTCAAAACCAAAGTTTCACTCCCGGCTTGCGAAGCATGATTAGCGAAGAGCTCGCTTCAATTACGTGTGCTTCCCCACCCAAAGCAGACATTCCGGTCGCTTTGCCCACATCCCAGGTTTCCATGCTCCACCTTGTCCCACACGCTTGTGCCCCGGTTTCATATTCGGAGCCACCTCAACCCGCTCAAGCGCTGATGGCTCCCCTGTCCAGAACGACCGCTCCCAATTCCTATTACTTTCCTTGGCGACCGTCGCGGCCCACTTGCTTCTATTGTGGCATCCGGGGCCATATCTCTCGGTTCTGCCGCAGACGTCAGCAAGATGAAAGACGAGCTTACGCCCCATATCGACGCTGTCGACCATTTGACCAGATATGCAGAAACCGCACCTCTCCGAACCGGCTGCGCTTTAGAAGTGGCCGAATTTTTCTTACGCGCCACGGCCCTCCTCGTGTTGTTATCAGTGATCGCGGCCGAACGTTTCTAGCAGCAGTCTTTGCAGAAGTTCTTCGTGCTGCCGACACTGTCCACGAAACCACATCCAGTTACCATCCACAGACCAACGGTTTGACGGAGCGTTTTCACCGCACACTTTCCGACATGATTTCGATGTATATTCACCCCGATCACGAAAACTGGGACAGCATTCTCCAATTTGTAACCTTCGCATACAACACCGCGGTACAGAGAACAACTGGATTTTCACCGTTTTATCTTGTCTACGGCCGCCAGCCGTCCTCTGTCCTGGACCTGTCCTTCTTTTCTGCACCCGGTGATTCTTCAACCAACGTTGCTGAACAATTTGTGTCCAGGGTTGCACACTGCCGACGACTCGCTCGCGAAAATACTGAGGCCAGCCAAAAGGTCCGCAAGTCTAACAACGATTCCACTCACCGAGATGTATCGTTTGCGCCAGGGGATGAAGTTCTATTCTGGACACCTGTCCGCACCCCCGGATTGTGTGAGAAATTTCTATCGCGCTTTCTTGGCCCCTACACTGTGGTGGAACAAACATCACCAGTTAATTACCGCGTGACTCCTATCCGCACTGTTCCTGACCGTCGCTGCCGTGGGACCGAAATCGTTCATGTCTCACGCTTGAAGAAATTCATTCGGCGCCCAGCCCCGACATAACCTGCGGCCAGGATGGCCGCTTCTGTGTGCCCGGGAAATATGTGTAAGCGCAAGTGACTGCCGAGCTTCCTTCATCGTTTTCCCTCCATTTATTTGCCATCAATGCATCGTCTTCGTCTTCTTACCTCGCCCGTTCCTCATCAGCACCTCATCGCCTGGGCGCGGAACGCTCGATCATCATCATCGTGGTTTGAGGTACCTTATCGGGTTCGGGCTGTTGCTTGCCGAATAAAGGGCCTTCTCGCATTCAACAAAGCCTTCTCGCCGGAGCCTCTCAATACATACATACATACATACATACATACATACATACATACATACATACATACATACATACATACATACATACATACATACATACATACATACATACATACATACATACATACATACATACATACATACATACATACATACATACATACTGTGGTACCGGGGTTCTTGCACCCGGCCGCGGTTCCCCAGAAGGACACTGAGCCCCCTCGATCACACCTTTACTTGGAGTCCCGCTACGCCAAGGTACACCGCTCAGCCGATCCGGCTGCACACACGTCGCCCAGCCGAGTCCGCCATGTCCTGTCCCCGCTCCTCCCGCGCCACCTCCTCATCCTCAGCCGGCACATGTCCATCCCGTGGGATTGTCCCCCGCCACTATTGCCGGATTACCACACTCTCCCCCCCTCCGAAGAAAAGGCCGACGCCGGCTGCCCTCGGCTGCAGTCGTCGGCACTCTCGAGGGACGTGTCCCACGGCTCAGCCCGGATGGCAGTAGACCGGTGCCACAGGTGGCCTCCTAAGACCCGGGGGTCCTTGCAGAAGGTCCAAACGTGGCAAGGTCCTGTCCGCGGGCCTTGCTCCGCGGGTCGCGTCGGCACTCTCGTGGGACTCCCACGGCTCAGCCCGGATGGCAGTAGACCGGTGCCACAGGTGGCCTCCTAAGACCCGGGGGTCCTTGCAAAAGGTCCAAACGTGGCAAGGTCCTGTCCGCGGGCCTTGCTCCGCGGGGGTGGTGTCCGGCGCAGTCGTCAGCAGCTGTCCGCCTCGAGCTCCTGCTTCATCTTGGCGAACTCCTCCTTGGTCATGGAGCCATCGCCCTCGCCGAGCTTCTGGAGCTTCTCCCGCGAGGCGTCGAAGTCCGGCCGCGGAGGGGCCGGGGGAATGATCATCCCGGTGTAGTCCTCGCTCTCCTCCAGGGCGTCATGGAGCCAGATGAACTCCTCGTGCTGCCGAAGCACAGAGAACTCCGGCTTCTGGAAGTCCGACAGCGTCGTCTTGTTGTGGACAGTGAACTTGACCTTGTCCCTCTCGCTGAGGGCATCCGAGATGTCCACCACCAGAGACTGGTCCGCCAGGTCGATCGTGTCCGACCGCATCTTCAGCGAGCTGTCGGTGACATTGGAACACCAAAACGAGGAAGAAGACCACAATGCCCTTCCCAGGAACCACGGCCGGCCCCACGTTGGGCGCCAAATGTGGTACCGGGGTTCTTGCACCCGGCCGCGGTTCCCCAGAAGGACACTGAGCCCCCTCGATCACACCTTTACTTGGAGTCCCGCTACGCCAAGGTACACCGCTCAGCCGATCCGGCTGCACACACGTCGCCCATCCGAGTCCGCCATGTCCTGTCCCCGCTCCTCCCGCGCCACCTCCTCATCCTCAGCCGGCACATGTCCATCCCGTGGGATTGTCCCCCGCCACTATTGCCGGATTACCACAATACATACATACATACATACATACCTTTAGGCACATCCCTTATGTAATTAATACCCCTTCAAGGAGGTGTTTTAAGGTAATTCAATGAGATGAACTGAAATGAGATCCCAGACCAGCTGGAATCTGAAACACGTGAGAGCAGGGTCTAACCGCCCTGAGCCACGAAGGAGATTCATTAGAATATTGTTATCATTCTTTCAATGAGCTGACACAGAACAGGAGTGAGTGCTATGACAGGGAAGTTCTCTAGCAATATCGTACAAAAGACAACTCATGCTGCAAACTGGACTATTCAGTGTAAAGAATAAGCACGCGTGAACTCGTTTACCGCGCAAGCACATTTTCTAAGTAAATTATCGTAGCTTTAGTGTGATAGCTTGCGTCATCCGAGAATAATGACATTGTTATAGTTAGCAGTTTAGCTTTCCGGCCGTCTTCACCGATTTATGCAGAACGCGGAGATTCAGAGGGGAGATATTAGGAATGTTTCGCGGTTTCGTGGTCCTTTTGTCGAATAGAAAATCTGGGAATGAAATTTTCCAGTAACGGTGGCTACGAAATAAAAATTGCAGCATGACAATTATTGTGCCAAAACGTATCACTGATTTCTTAAAGTAGTTACTATTTTCGAAATTTGTAATCGAACCTCACCAATCTTTCTGCTTTTTAAATTGATGCGCATGATAGATTTAGGATAAAATCAGTTTATTTTGGGCTACCGCTTAATTTTGTATTATTTTAGTGCAGAGGAAGTCTGCTTTACGGAGGTTTCCGTTTTTGGAAGCCCTCACATGGAAGTCCACACAATTTACGCCACCCATGCAAGACCACAAGATACGTGTTCCATTAGAGATTCGACAGCACATCCGAGTTCTACAGATACCAAGAAACATGCACCCCGTTCATAACAAGGCACGCCGCATCGCTAGAGCTAAAGCCGTCAACGCCAAGTATGTAAATAACCCAACAACAAGATTCAGCTACGCAGCCATATATCCAAATCAACCAGCACACGCCGTCTGCGTTGTTAACGCGGCCGGTCAGGAAATGACAGCTATGACTGTGCGTACAGCCTCAACCGAAGCTGCAGAGGAAGTTGCAATTGCCCTTGCTGCCACGACCAGCAAGGACTTTATAACTATACTAACTGACTCGCCAGCGGCATGTCGAAGTTATCAGCGGGGGCGCATCTCTACACCAGCACTGGCCATTCTGAAAAATATTGCAGAGCTACCTGATATGGAAATCGTCTGGGTTCCTGGGCATGAATCCATCGACGGTAATGAGGCGGCTCACACCGCTGCCCGCGCGTACATACACCGGGCCATTACCCGAGAAGGAATGTTCTCCGCTGACACCAAAACGGACCCACTTCTCCGGTACTCAGACGTCCTGGGACTTTATAGGCTCGGCAGAAGAGTATTCCACCACCTCATCCTCAATTAAGCAGAGAAGAAGCCACCACTCCTCGGCGATTGCAGACAAATTCTTATCCCCACAGCACCCTCCTCGATTCCATCTACCCGACTTCCATCTACCCGATTCCATCTACCCCTTCCATCCCTCCCTTTGCAATTTCTGTCCAACGCCGGGCACCCTGTACCACCAGGTATGGGAGTGCCAAAAAACTCCAAACCTACCCCCAATCCCCTTCACAACTTTTGAGCAGTGGATGGCTCGTCTGGTTGATCCGGGCCTTGGACATCAGCAAGAACTGGTCAAGAGGTCCTGGACGGCAAGTTGCAGCCTGGGTATCCCGGTATAAGGATGCCCTCCACCGGGCGAGTGCCCTGCCATCAGCCCTTATGCTCACAAAATGTTTATTCTCCTGCTCCTTACCCACCCGAAAAAGACAGGACGAACAACAATTACACAGAATGCTGGAATAAATAGTGGGGTTTTGAGAAAGCACAAACATGACCCAAAATATCTCATAACTAGCTAATACACCGTAAAGCGTTTATAATATTGTGGTGTAAATAACTGCTTATCATTTTCAGAGACCAGCATCGAAGTATGCTCCGTGTCGTCGTTGAAGCTGGACTTGCCGGCCGCTACAGGAATAGAACCACAGCTGTCCGGAGAACGCCAGAGGACGACATGTTCACTCTGGAGAATTTCTTCTACTTGTACATGGTGCTGTGCTGCATTGCTTTCATAACTCTTGGATTGGAGCTGTTGTGGCATTCGAAATTTAGGAGGTATCACAAATAATTTTGGCCCACTCAAACAAACAAAGAGAGAACTAAAGAAATTGCCTTAAGGACATATTTAGGATAACGTGCTTTGCATTTCCACTTTTATCGTTTGAAGAAAAAGTCAGCAGGTTTTGAAATTGTGTGAAGAGACAGCCGCTCGTATTAACGTAGGGCTGCTCATATGCCAAGCAAAATTTTCGCTTAAAAATTTACAAAAAATCAATTTGTATTGCTGATAGTTTGTCGTATTGGGGTTTCCAGTATCAATACCTTGTCCAAACTCGTGAGGCGTTTTGTTGATAGTTAAAGGCGCTGCATTACTGCAAACCTGCAGACACTTTCCATAAGAGCCCTGCTGTGAATCCCCAAAGAGAACTATTTATTTGGTTAGGCTAACGTAGTAAACTAGTATTGGCCATAGTATTGAACTAAGAATTGGAGTAGTGTCACAACACCTATGTTGTCAGATATGAAACCAGTAAATTATCAGTAAACGTGCAAAATATTTAGAGCGTACCAAAAACGTTGGTTAAGAGGACTGGGCTGTTCAAGGAGCGGAAAGTTGTAAACATCCCGGAAGCCATAAACAACGAAAATAACAGTGTAACGTAATAAAAAAAAGCGCTCGAGGAAGATTTTCGCATTACAGGAAATACGAGCAGCTAGACGCACGCAAAATCTGATTCAGAGACACCCGAAGCAGCTTGCAAATTTTTAATGGGTGTCCTCTTCTTCGAAGTCACTTCCCAGGAAACCACTTACAAGCGTACGCGGTCTCCGTTCACCGCAACCTCTAATATCTCTGAGAATGAAGGTAAGCGACTTGGTTGTCCCTGAAACCTTCGGGGCTTAATTTACTGGCGCTGCGCGCACCGGGGTCCTTACCTACGAATAGCGAACCCATCACAGAACACACTCTTCATGGACGAACCATTCTCTATGGCAGAACTTGAAGCTGCTCTTTCCTCAATCAACAAAGCGTCTTCTCCGGGCCCTGCCGGGATAAGTTATACGGTTTTATATCATATAGGCGCCAATGCGAAGCGACGGCTCTTGGCAACATCCAACCGCTCCTGGCAGACCGGCCGACGTGAATCTGGGTGGAAGCGCGCTCGCATCATGCCAGTTCTGAAACCTGGCAAAGGCCCGACGAATATTGATTCGTATCAATCTATTGCACTCCTAAGCTCCACTGGTAAGCTCATTGAGAAGATGCACTGCTTCGCTTAGACAGGAATGTAACTAACAGAAGTGTATATCCGTCACAGATGTCTGGCTTCCGCAAGGGCCGGAGCAACATTGACAACGTCATTGCCATTGTAACACATGTGAAGCACATAATGATCCGACAGCACATCACCATTGCCATCTTCTTTCACATCAAATAGTCATATGATTGTGCTCTCCATGAAGATGTCCGGACAGCAATGAGATATGTAGGCATCAGGGGACGCATGTCCGACTGGATTACCTCTATGATAGGAGCATCTACATGCCTGTAGCGGATGGTGTGAAATCTCCCCATAACATGACCTGCGGTGTCCCTCAGGGTGGGGTATTCAGCCCGACTATTTTAATATCTCGCGATTGGGCTTGAGAGATGTCTGTCGAATTATGTTGACATCTTCATGTACGCAGATGGTATCTGTATCTGTAGCGCGGACCTCAGCAGGCGTGTGCTCCAGTCGAGGCTCCAGTGTGCAGTGCGGCTCATTCAAACATTTTCTCGAGACACGTCGCCTTTATATATTACCGACGAAGTGCACGGCAATTGCCTTCACGAAGCGGGACGTCACAAACTACCAGTTAACAGCCGCAGGCGTACCGATACCTCACGTCACCTATCACAGGTTCTTGGGTGTTACCTCTGACCGGCATATGACATAGACGCCGTACATCCAAAGCCTAAAAGAGGGGTTAACGTCATTTACGCACATTTCCGCATCCTTTCTGACAGCATTGATGGATGTAGCACCAGCTCTCTTTTAAGGCTATACGACGCCCTCTGCAAAGGCTTACTGCGCTATAGCCTGCAAGCCCTGGCGTCTCTCTCCAAAGGGAATTTTAAAATACTAGAGGGGTTTCAGGCACGAGTGCTCAGAATACGTCTTGGTGCTCCGAAGACTACCTACACTGCAGGAACCATGACAGAGAGCCGACGGCTTCCAGCCGCTGCTTTGCAGGCAATGGAACAACTTCCCGCGCGCCTGCGTGTTACGGCAAGGCAGTCTGGACAGCACCTGGCTGCCGCCTGTGTCTCTGAAGTACAGCACGATCAGCCTTCTAAGTATCAGCCTCTCCTCCTCACCCTGCGCGGCTGTTTCCTTCAATGAAAATTGTCACCTTGTGTACCAAGATGTAAGCTGAAGGCGGACATACCGGCTGCGGCTATAAAGTTATTTGCCTTGGAACATATTAACAACAAATGCAGAGGCCACACTCACGTTTACGCTGATGGTGCAGTGACGGCTACATCTCCGGCGATAGGGATCGCGATCCCTTCATCGCTCACTACCAACTGCGCCCCGCTTAGCCACAAGTCCTCTGCGACAGTTAGTGAGATGGCTGGACGGTGCGCTGCCTTTCAGTATACTCTATAGAAGCCAGACAATTAATGGGCTGTTTTTACAGACTACAGGGCAGCACTCGAGAACTTACAATCGCTTACAGAAGAACAGCTGGCCTGGGAAGTCAATCTTTTGCCCCTGCAAGCAATACAAAAGGGGCACAGCGTGAAAGAGCAGTGGCTTCCTAGCTACCTTGGAGTTTCCGGCAACGATGCAGCTGAAAAAGCCGCCTCCTCTGCCCACAGTCTTTGTACTCAAGCTCTACCGATTACATTCACGAGAAAGGATGCGGCAATACTCGCCTCATCAACCGCATGGAAAGCGCCGATGTCGATCTGCACTGCCGAAGGCAGCAATACGCACATCTTCGCCTGACTGGTCCTCAGTGCACCTTCAGGATGCCACCAGGGCTTAGCAGGCGCGAGGAATTCTGTATAGACTGCGCTTGAATGTGGCCTGCACAGGACATTACCGCTACACAATCCAGCAGGCATCTTTACCTTTTTGTACCGGATGTGACACACGATAAGATATTCATTATGTTATGTGCGCGTGTTCAAAGTCGTGCACAGGCAGAAACTCATCTTACCTTTGAGCAGGGCGCTTGGTGCGGGACCTCAGCTGAGGGCTCTATTTGGGTCCCTGGTCGGGTTCCAATCGGGCTCCACGTGTAACCAAAGCTCTTTGATGTTTCTCTGAAGCACAGAACAGAACAAAGTTCTGTGAAACCCTCTTTTGTATGTGACTGAGAATTTTCGCCGTATAATACGATATCTAAATTATAATTATTTTTTGTGTTTTTTTTTTCTTTTTCCTATATTATCTGGCATAGCGAATCAGCGCGGGGCCTCGGTTAACATCGCCGTTTTCCATTAAAGTTATTCTCTCTCTTTCTCTCTTCTTTAGCACTCATCCGGACAAGTCCAGTCGATACAGATTTTTTTTACCCTGATTTTGATTTGTTTTGGTCCTTCTTTCCCTTTGTCTATTGTCTCCTTAAAAACCGATTAATGACTGGCGATCGAAAAGCGACCTACCACCACCGCTGTCCGTTCATTTGGTGCTGCACACCTCGTCTCTTTCGTTGCAATTGCTCTGAGAGAAAAGGATCCCATCTGGCGACTTCATGGCGAAGGCAAGACTATGGGCTCGTGGCAAGGCTTCATGCGGTTGGCGTGGACAATTTCGCGTCCACGGCAACGAAGATCGTCTGATGGAGTGAGTGGCTCGACGACGTAATTCACTGGTGATGCACGCTCTGCGATGCGGAACGGGCCGGGGTATTTGACGGGGAGCTTAGAAGACAGACCAGCGTTGTAAAGGTGACCCATAGCCAAAAAGAGAGCCAGCTGGGTAAGAAGGCGGAGACCCACCTGGGTCGTGTGTGTGCTTTTTGTGGGTTCGCTCAGTTTATGTGAAGGAGCGGGCTAATTGGCGATGTTCTTCAGCGTGTCGCGGGATTTCAGAGACAGGCTTGCCCTCAAACACATCGGGGTTGCATGAGAGGATGGTATCCATGTCACATGAGGGCTCACGTAGAATGACGAAGAGAGAAAAACCGGTGGTGGTTTGCGTAGCGGTGTTGCGCGCGACAGTAACAAGAGGAAGCACTGGGTCCAAGTTAGAGTGGTCTGCAGCTCTGTACATGGCAAGCGTGCCTCCCAGCGTCCGATTGAATCGTTCCGTCAAAGAATTGGTCTGCGGGTGGTAGGCATCCTACTCGTCCGGTGAACAATGTTGAATTCAGAGTGGAGAGCTTCCGGAACCTAGGAGAGAAAGACTGGTCCTCTGTCGCTGAGCAGCTCCCTAGTGGAACCAAGCCGTAGGACGAAATGATGAAGGAGGAATATGGTTGACTTGCTGCTGTGCCGCTCGGAGCTCTTATTGGGTGGATTATTTCCTGGTTGTTTTGTACAGAGCACTGTGACCGGTATTAGCGTGATAAATAACTTGTTTTGATGCAGCACTGCGTAGCGCGCCATGTAAGCCCGCGTTTCTTAGGGAAGTTCTGTGATTTGAGCGAAGTACTTTGCAGTTGGAGATCTCTATAGATGAATGCAAATATTCCTAGCCAGAAAACCGTTCGCTGTGTCGTTGCTATAAAAGACATGGTAGCACTTGTATTCCTAGAAGATGTACTGCAGTGCTGTCTCGGTGCGAAGATACTGCATGGTGCGTGTGATTTTCCCTAATATGAAATATTCCACCAAGGCATTGTCTACAGGCTATTCGTGCACCTAATTCACACGCAACCTAGAGTGCACAGCTTTCATTCAAACGACAGGGCAATAGCTCGGCGAGTAGGTAATGCGTAGATGGGTGTGAACGACAACTTGGAATTTTGTGAAAGACGCTCTGTGCCGCCATCACTTTTACTGTTCACAAGCAAATTTGTTTTACGCCTCGTATTCCACGCATGCTGTGGCACTGTCGTATGCCAAAGCGTCTGCACTTTCCTGGAGATTAGGTAAACAAAACATGTGTTTACGATTCTACAGTGCATGCGCACTTGATTCACAGCGACAGTGAGGACCCGTTTCCGAGAACAACCGAGGAACCTGTTCTACTCACAATGAAGAAAAATTCCCGGAAACTTCAGGTCCCTTTTTAGGCTATGAGGAAATTTTCTGCAAAAAAATTTGTCATGGACTAATTGCGAATCGGAAACGCATGATAGCAGCGCATAATATTACAGGAAATCCTGTACAGCTAACGTGCATAACAATTTTCTTGAACAGTTCCTACTTGTACGCGCTGGATAAGACATCATTAAAAGCCACTTGTCTAACCAGGCAGAAAAAAACTTTATTTTCGTTAATGCCCGTCAGGTCGCGCTGTTGCCGGTGGCCTCCACTCACAAGTGACTTCCGCAACCCTGTCCATTAAAAGACCGGCTCGGGGCTGCAGAGCACGGCCTAAACCTCAAGGCTCCTCAGAGGTGATTAGTAGAAGCGGATCCTGGGGGCTTGACCATAATATGTGAGAAGGGGTAGCATGTTCGCCGAACAGTTGGGAGGCCGTGATTGGGTAGAGGCTTGGGTGTACGTGTGTCAGACGGGCTGTGATGGGGAAAGTGTTTGTAGTAAACACGAAATGTGGTCCTTGCTGTAATTCAACTGCTGGTCCGCTGGTTGGTAGATCCGGCGGGAGAGGCGGAGCAACGCTCTGGCTGTGAAATATTGTGTGGTGAATTGGCTTGTGTATCACCCAAGACGTGAATGGACACATGACATGGTAGAATGCTTCGTTTTCGTCATGTCTCGCACTTCAGGCTTCGCCACAAACCTGTAAAAAATTGCAGCAGTTCTGCCTACAAATACTATCCCTGCAATGTTTCTGATAGTCGTAGTGAACCAGTTTGTCAGTACCCATACTATTGCACTTTCTGGTGCAGAAATGTACCGTTCAACGGTCCAGTGGAATGGCTTTTTCCTCCTCACTTTATGTATTGCAAGAGTTTTCACATGCGTTTTTTTTGCAGAGTGGTTGTGATCACGTCGTCTGTAACAATAGCTGTAATTTCAGAGAATTATGCCAATGTGTTAAATAGGCTCCTTATTTTATTTGAAGGGTTACTTTTTTGTACTTGTCAATTGCTTTAAGTACGCAAAGAGCGCTTGAATCGGCTATTCATAGCAGCGCTTTTTGGCCCATGTTCCAAATACCCTGTAATTTTATGTGCGCGTTTTTTTGTGACAATTCTCTTTGGTGTCGTTTATCGAGATGATTTCTCAAAGTGATGAACTAAATAAGAAATTTCCATCTATCAGCGACCACTAGGCTTGTGTCTCCTTCATTTATTGCGGCATGTTCCAGCGCTTATAAGTGTTTCTCAACTTGAAGTGTTTCTTAAGTGTCTGGCATGTGTCATATTTGGTAAAACCGCAGCACTCGCTGTGTACTGCTGATCTTGTGTAAAGTGTAAAATGTTCGTTATTTTGATATTGCAGCAAAAACTCTTTGTATTTCCCTGTGTGCTCCAATTTTTTCATGAAAATTTAGTGATTATGCCAGGCAAGGGGACAAATGCCTTTTGTGAACTCTCTCAAATTGTTCACGAGACAGATAACCGCTTTTTGTGGAGTGCGTGCACGTCCTCTGGTTCATGTGAAATTCCGTGTTTTTATATAGGGGACAAACCGCAATGAATTTCTAAAAAACTGGCAGAAATAAAGTTAATTTGACGCCAACCCTTTTGAAGTTTGGACGGCGGTGCCGTGTAGTGTCTCAACAAGGCACCACTATACGTACACAAACATATCCGTGAACTTAAATGCGTGATTCAAAAACTCCGTAAAAAGCTACAAAGCTGCATTTTATAATTGTTTTAGCCGGGAACAAGTTTTCATATACAACTTTTTACCTCACGTACAGTTAAATGTAGGACTAAGGTAGACAGCTGGGCCAATTGGTTCATGGTTTTTGAAGTGTGATTCAGTGACACTACACAAGAGGGGAGAGATATACACGGACGGCAATGGAGTTACAACTGATTTATGGAAACGATACTCCCCTAACTAAATACAAATTTCCTTCCCGTGCACAGACGCAGTGTATTCGACACCCTTTGCATACAAGGAGGCAATGCAAAGCACAATACCAATTTCACACGTGTTGCAGTCCACTAATAAAAGCTATTTCTGTATTTGTAATTACAACGGAGCGTAAACTAGCGTTGATTGATTGCAGTGTTTCAAGCACCGACGTGACGCAGGCGATGAGAAGCACCGTAGTGGAGAGCTCCCGATTCATTTTGACCATCTGGGGACCTTTAACATGCGCTGAAATCTCGTACACACGGGAGTTTTTGCTTTTCGCCTTCATCAGAAAATCTGCCGCCGCGGACGGGAGTCGAACCCGCGACCTCGTTCTCAGCAGCACAGCGCCTTAACCACTCAGCAAGAGCGGCGGGTGGGGTTCACTAGCACATTTTTCCCCCTGTTTATACATCAGTAATGCTTCGTTTATTTCTCGCTCCTGCTTCATTGCACCACGCAACACTATAGACACGCTGTTCAGATCCGGGGTGAAACGGCATTCGCGCACATCTTCCGCCAAGTTTCTGCCCCTTCTATTGTCGAGGCACGTGCGGTGTTCACGAACTCTGTAATTAATACAGTGAGCCGTCTGGCCGAGCAAATAATGACAGAGGGTCGTCCGTGTGTTTCTTCTCCCCTCTTGTGTAGCGTCGTACCAGTAGTTCACACTTCAAAAGTTAGGAGTAGGTCGCCGCATGGCTCACTACCGTGGTTCCTAGCGTTCATTTTGACAGCATATTAAGACCCGGTATGATTTGCCACTTTCAAAAGTTCTGGGTCCGTATCAGCCAAACTGCCCCGTTTCGAGGTGTTTCGAGTGACGCCTTTTCAAGAGGGCTATATAGAGTACGGTTATGAAGGTGCCTTGCTCAGACTGCTGCCAGTGCTGCGCGGAGCTGAGCAACGGAGCGCTCGAGGCGACGGTGTGTTAAACAAGCGTTTATATGCAAATTGTACAAGGGCGTTCATAGTTGACTCGCACAAAGGCGAGAGCACGTGTCAGCTCGGTGTATCCGTCATTCGCAGTCCGTCACTCGCCGTCCTCTCGCTTCACGCGCGCGTGCTTTTATAGATCCCGAGATCTCTTTCAGCCGCGCCCGTTTCACATTCCTCCAATCAGGGCCGTCCGCTACGAATGGACGCGAATGTGTGCGTCAGCCGATCCAATGAAGAGAGGAAGGGGAAGGGGACTCATCGGCACCGCTTCGGGCACGTTTCGGGCACCGCTTCGAGCGCATACCTGAGCACGTTTGCCGCGGGCCAATGGACAGCAAGACGAGATTCAGCCCAGCCAATCAGCGCGGCGTCTGTTCTCAGCAACCAAGCGAACTCATGACGGGAGCTCTGGCACAGCAGCACGCACTCCACAAATGTCGCTTGTATGTGCCTTTAGGCACGTGGCCTCAGTGTGGCCCATATGCGGAATCTTATGTTTCCTAGAAGATGCCTATTTTATGAGGTAGCCCAACTTAAGGCGTATACATTTTTCTGCTCTTTGGCATTCACTTCTGTGCAGAAAGAGTATTAAGAAGCTGCTTACAGTGCCCTGTAGCATACTGAGCGGTAGCGAAGAATAAGAACGTTTAACCTCCTCAGTCCCGAGGTACCCAAATGGGTACCACAACCACAAAGGCAAAGCTTTCCCCCATTCGAGATTCGCGCGTCAAAAGTTTTCCCGCAAAATGCGTGCCCGGCTTTAACTAAGCCCTCCCAGGTGGCGCCATGTGTCCAGGCATTTCTGAAGAGCCAGGCGGCAAAAATGGCTTTCAACGGGGCGAGCGCTCGAATGCGTCATAGCATGGAGGAAAGAAAAGGTTTCCTCCATGGTCCTTAGAGTAAGCAAAACCCACGGTACCCAAATTGGTACCATCAAAATTCATTACTTTCGTTTGCATTTTTGCTATCGTAATTTTGTGCGTTTATTTATATGGATAATGAACCAAATAAAAGTGCATTGTAGCATTTTTTGAAAATATTTGTCCTTGCATTCCACACGCACTGAAACCCAGAGTACCAAATGGGTACCATCACATTCTATTACTTTCGTTTGCTTTTTTGCTATTGTAATTTTTTTGCGTTTATTTCTATGAATAATGAACCGAATAAAAGTGTGTTACAAAGATTTTTGTATTTGTACATTCTTGGGACAGAAGAGGTTATAATATGAATTGGTTTAATTTACAAAACCTTTAGCATTGAAGTCCCCCATAACTACAGTATACTGCGTTTTTACTTTAGCCATTGCCGATTCCACATCTTCATAGAAGTGTTCCACTACTTGGTCGTCGTGGCTGGATGTGGGCGCGTAGCCCTGCACCACCTTGAGCTTGTACCTCTTATTGAGCCTAATTACAAGAGCCGCTACCCTTTCGTTAATGCTGTAGTATTCGTCTATGTTTCCAGCTATGCTTTTATTGACTAGAAATCCCACTCCCAGTTCTCTTCTGTCATCTAGACCACGGTAACATAAGACGTGTCCATTTTTCAGCACCGTAAAGGCTTCGCCTGCCCTCCTAACCTCGCTAAGCCCTATTACATCCCATTTAATGCCTTCTAATTCCTCGAGCAACACCTCAAGACTTGCTTCGCTAGATAAGGTTCGCACGTTAAACGTTGCCAGGTTCAGATTCCATTGGCGGCCTGTCCGGATCCAGTGATTATTAGCACCCTCTGCTGCGTCACAGGTCTGACCGCCGCCGTGGTCAGTTGCTTCGCAGCCGCTGGGGACTGAGGGCCGAGGGTTAGTTGGCGTATTCATGGGAGGTTGTGGCCGGTACTACACCAGGGTGGCCAATCTTGCTCTGGTGAGGGAGTGCATTACCGGCAATGGTCGCCGGGGTCAGGCCGCACCCCAAGCCCCTTTGTGCAATTCCATCAATACGCGGATTTTTTTTTTTAATCCGGTGGGAATTGTCCGGCACCGCGATTCGAACCACGGTCCTTCTGCACGCGAGGCGGGTGTTCTACCTCTACGCCATCGCTGCATCTGTAGTTATGGGGGACTTCAATGCCAAAGTAGGCAAGAATCAGGCTGGAGACAAGGCAGTTGGGAACTATGCTCTGGGCTGTAGAAATAGCAGGGGGGACCTACTAGTTGAGTTTGCAGAACGGAATAACCTACGCATAATGAATACCTTCTTCTGTAAACGGGAGAGTCGGAAGTGGACCTGGAGGAGCGCTAATGGGGAGCACAAAAATGAAATAGACTTCATATTATGCGATAACCCTGGCGTCGTGCAGGATGTGGAAGTGCTCGGAAGGGTAAGGTGTACTGACCACCGTATGGTAGGATCTCGAATTAGGCTAGAGTTGAGGAGGGACCGCAACAAGCTAGTACGAAAGAAGCCGATAAATGAGCAAACAGTAAGACGTAAAGTAGAAGAATTCAGGATCGCGCTGCAGAACCGATATTCCGCCCTTAACGAGGAAGCCGAGCTTACGACACAGGAAGCCAGCGACAACCTTACACGCATTCTCACGGAGTGTGCAGTAGAAGTCGGGGGCACTATGGCTAGACAGGATACTCGTAAACTTTCACAGGAGACGAAAGATCTAATCAGGAAACGGCAAACCATGAGAATCTCCACCGCAGCTGACAGAATAGAACTAGCAGAGCTCTCGAAGTTAATCAATAAGCGCAAAACAGCTGAGATAAGGAAGTATAATATGGAGAGGATCGAATACGCTGTAAAGAACGGAGGTAGCCTGAAAGCAGTAAAGAGACGTCTTGGCGTGGGGAAAAATCAGATGTATGCACTTAAGGATAAGCAAGGCAATGTCATCACAAATAGGGATAAAATAGTCACAGTGGCCAAGGAGTTCTATAGGGATATGTACAGTAGCCGGGACCTACAGGATAATGCCGAACGAGACAGTAGTTCAGAGGAGATAGACATCCCACCAGTAACGACCGAAGAAGTAAGGAAGGCTTTGAAAGAAATGAAAGGGGGCAAAGCACCTGGTGAGGATCAGATAACAGCAGACCTCTTGAAGGATGGCGGAGAAATTGTACTTGAAAAACTGGCAAACCTGTATACGCAATGCCTAATGACCGCAACGGTACCGGAATCTTGGAAGAACGCGAACATCATCCTAATCCATAAGAAAGGCGACATGAAGGACTTGAAAAACTACAGGCCGATCAGCTTACTGTCAGTCGTCTACAAGGTATTTACCAAGGTAATCGCTAACCGAATCTCCGCAACCTTAGATTTCAGTCAACCTAAAGAACAAGCAGGGTTCCGTAAAGGTTATTCAACAATGGACCATATTCACACGATCAATCAGGTGATAGAGAAGTGCGCTGAGTATACTCAACCCCTATATATAGCCTTCATAGATTATGAGAAAGCATTTGACTCGGTTGAAACCCTAGCAGTCATTCAGGCATTACGGAACCAGGGGGTAGATGATCATTATGTAAGAATACTAGAGTATATCTATAATGGGTCTACAGCTACCATCATCCTCCATAAGGAGAGCAGTAAAATACCTGTAAGGAAGGGTGTTAGACAAGGAGACACAATCTCTCCAATGTTATTCACAGCATGCTTACAAGATGTATTCAGAACGTTGGATTGGGAACAGGTGGGAGTAAGGGTTAATGGAGAATACCTGAGTAACCTCAGATTTGCTGATGACGTTGCCTTGCTAAGTAACTCGGGGGACGAATTGCAAAGCATGCTTTCCGCACTTGGCGAACAGAGTAGAACCGTGGGCCTGAAAATTAATATGCAGAAAACTAAAGTAATGATCAATAACCTCGGGACAGCACAGCAGTTTGAGATAGATGGCGAGGCAGTGGAAGTGGTAAGCGAATATATATACTTAGGCCAAGTTGTGACCCCAGATCCCCACCATGAGGCAGAGATAATTAGAAGGATCAGAATGGGGTGGGGTGCATATGGTAGACATTATCAGATAATGAATAGCAGCCTACCATTGTCGTTGAAGAAGAAAGTGTATGACAGCTGCATCTTACCGGTACTCACCTACGGGGCAGAAACTTGGAGGCTCACTAAGAGGGTTCAACTTAAATTGAGAACGACTCAGCGGGCAATGGAGCGGAAAATGATAGGTGTAACATTAAGGGACAAGAAGAGAGCCGAGTGGGTCAGGGAGCAAACTGGTGTTAAAGACATATTAGTAGAAATGGACTTGGGCAGGGCATGTAATGCGAAGGCAAGATAACCGCTGGTCATTAAGGGTAACAGAGTGGATCCCTAGAGAAGGCAAGCGCTGCAGGGGGCGGCAGAAAGTTAGATGGGCAGATGAGATGAAGAAGTTTGCGGGGATAAATTGGTCACAGTTGGCACAGGACCGAGGTAATTGGAGAATAATGGGAGAGGCCTTTGCCCTGCAGTGGGCGTAGACAGGCTGGTGATGATGATGACAAAACCTTTAAAGGCGAAATTTTTTGAGAATGCCACAATTAATGCCACAGTACACGTTTATAACCTCTAATTTCTTCGGAGGCCCAATATCCCCCCAAAATTCATCAAAAACGCATGTATCTCCTCTTTCTAGGAAGCAAATCTAAATTTTTATGTTTTGTGTGTTTTGTAGTTGGCCATCCGGCATACTGTGGCGTTAATTTCTGAGCTGTGCCTGAATTTAACAGCGTTGCAGTCAAAAGCACAACGAAACGGTCTTCTATACACGTCTTTTTTTTTTTTTTGAGCTTGAAAAGTTACAAAAAGTAGCTATTTTCTTATCGTTCAGAATAAAATAGTCGAGTCTTTTTTTATGTTCGGTATGTCACTAACGTAGCTGAAAACGTCAATATATAAGCAGCAGTACGGGGTTCAAATAGTTAACCAAAGGCGCAGACGAATTTCATAAAAAAAAAACGGTACAATATATGACAACGTCACATAATGAATTGAAACATTAGCAGTCCTCTCTAAGGAATGCTGAGAGAAGCGCCAAAGCTTTCTCACATAAAAACTGCGCCAAAAGTGCGTTAAAGGAGCCATGAAGACAAAATACAAGTTTAGTTTATTAGAAAAGCTGCTTTGTCCTGATAAAAATGATACCGATTTCATCGCAAACTTCCAAAAAAATAACGGAGATATTGAAGAAAACGTGTGGAGCTGTGGCGACTCGCTAGCCCGTTTCCAGCAACTTTTCTATGACGTCACAGAACCTTGTTTGGGCGATTGACGGGCGCCGAACTAACCAATCGCCAGGAAACATGACTGGGCGATTTTAGTGGGGCCGCTAGTTCGGTTTGATCGAATCACTTGAATGCTAACCCGCACCTAACCCACTGAAAATTGCGTTTTTAGTGCTGGCCCATATGACATCACTCGCGCCGATAACACGTGACTGTGGCGCGAAATTTGAAAGTTCGTAAGTATCTTTTGCGTTTTTATCTGTTAAAAAACGTCTTTCGTGGCCGGAATGGAGCTGAGTGAGGTACTGAAGCCTAACTCTTTAAAGTTAAACAAAGTTGTATTTTCTCTTCATGGACCCTTTAAAATATTCGCAAATAGTTCGTCCAACCTTCGCTGAAACTGCGACCAATAGATCCTCAAACCTTCAAACACACAAATCGCCAACAGAGAACGAACCAATGCGACGATTTATTGAGCACCAAGTAACAGCATCTGCGGGCAATGCATACGTGGTTTATGAGCTAAAGGCGTATTATTGTACTGTTTCTTCGTGGTAGATGCGCGTATTGTCATTTCTAGAACCGTTACTTTTTCGCAATTTTCATGTAACCGTTTTGACACAATAGAAACCCGTTTTTCAGAATGGAAGTCGTCGTGTGTCCACAGATGTTATCAGAGCGTTTAGGTCGACCAACCGGTCTATGCGGAAATGCATTAGTTTTTTTGACGGGACGCCATCGCTCCCACCAACAAAGCTTTCGCTTTAAATAATCTCGAGGCATTTAAATCTGCCCACGTGCTTTGAATATTATAGCCTGCGATACTTATCGGCGACTTCTTCACTGCTACATCATACTTGCGTTTTTTGCTCAAATCCTTCTGAGGAAACATTTTTTAGTGCTGGATTCTAAGCAAGATTCGGCAAATTCTTCACAGGACTCTTTACTTCTGCCCCGCATTTGCGTGTCTTTCTTCGCTTTAGTTTTTCGTCGTGTTGGCGCGAAATACTTCAGTCATACTGGTGACCTACACCCCAATTTCCCCAGTGTAACAGCTCTAAGCGACCGCGGTGGCCCGGTTCGACTAACGTGCCGTCAGGTTAACGTATCATGCAGCACGCCCTGGTTTAAATTTTGTCGCACCGCTGACAGCGTGTGAGATAGTGCAGGTAACCACGAAAAACATGGGAGATAGAGCAGTGCTGACGCACTGGGGTTTTATATTCTCTATGCCTTGAAGACCAGCGTTAACATACTGTGCGAACTCGTGTGTTTCTATTTACTCTCGTACCGGCGGCATCACCATCTTATCATAGGACGATTATCATCGTTGTAAACGCACGCCAGTAGCATCACCAACCGCATATCCTACCACGATGCGATTGATGATGATGATGGTTGATGATAAGATATATTTTAGGTTTTATCTTGTGGTGCGTGGCCCGGACACAAGGCGGGCCTCTCAGCAACGTCATCACCTCTCACAATTTCTTGATTGATTGATTGTGGGGTTTAACGCGCCGACGCAACGCAGGCGATGAGGCGCGCCGTAGTGGAGGGCTCCGGATTAATTTTGACCACCTGGGGATCTTTATCGTGCGCCGAAATCTCGTACACACGGGTGTTTTTGCTTTTCGCCTCCATCAGAAAAGCGGCCGCCGCGGCCGGGAATCGAACCCGCGACCTCGTGCTCAGCAGCGCAACGCCTTACTCTCACAATTTCTACCGGGCATACGCGCCCCAATAAATGTAGAAAGCCAAACCCGAACCGCATCTACGGCCCTTTCCCTCGTGCTCTACAGCGGCGGCCATTGACTTGGTTGAACCACAACAACGATATTTTTTCGCGCGACGGAGCCCTTAAGGCCATCGCCTTAAAATGTTTTCTGGTATTTATTTCTAAATTCACTTTCTCGCCGGGTATTGGCAGAAGTGGTTACGCCCTATCTGTGAAACGGTGGAGTGCTGGTGTGTGTGTTCTTACTTGGCTCTCAGCGGTTGCACACCATGCGCCTTCGAAGTAGATACTATGCATCAGTAGTGAAGAACTTCACAACTAAGGACAAATTTTGGAGTCGCGAAAATTGAAAAATAAACAGAGCACGCCTTTGTGAAAAAAAAATAATTGATGGATTTGGTGAATGTTGCACGCCAATTCCCAAAAGCGCAAAATGCTGAATATATGACACTTATCGGGACCCCCATCTTGCCCATTGCGAGAAAAATATTCCTAGTTCCAAACAAGACCAGCACTTATCAGGCACAGTGTTGTCGCCATGTCGGTTTCAATATATTAGACCAATCTTTGCAGCAATGGCGGTAGCGACAGAAAAGCGCAACTGCTCGTAAAAGAGCAATGACTACATGCTTGGTCAACGCAGCTAAAGGGCGTTATAAAATTTGTGCATGACGTTTCGACGGTAAATGCCGAATAGCAGTTTTAGTTGACGGCATTGCTACGTACTCCTCCAATTTACCCGGGCTGTTTCTTTCGAAAATATATTTTATTAAAATGTATACAATAAGCGAGAACAAAGGCACGAAGGTGGATAGGTTGTTTTACAGTCCTTATAAATACTTTAAGCAGGCAAGTGCACGAGTTGATTCCTTGGTACTTTAAAGTACTATATTGGCGGCATTATGACATATAATACCATTCCTATGCCTAAGAGTTTATCACTGGTAAGCAACAACGGCAAGAGTACATATTAGAGTAAATGGCGAGAGTAAATGTTAGGATCATGCTGCGAATAAACCTTAATCCAATCCGGGGAAGTTCCTCCGTTAATTATAAGCTCCATTATAATTCCTACATAGACATCGCACTGTTTCCTCATGACCTTCTGACGCGAAGTGCGCATTGGTGCTCCAGACCTAAACTCGACGCGTTATCTGCAGACCTTATGGTGGGGAACAAGTAATCACCGACACCGTGGTGGTCACCATCGTCGACTCGACCGCTTCGAGTTTCTGTGAAAGTATCGGACTGTGAAAGTATTCTAGGTACGAACCCCCTGTTTCCAAAAATTATTTCGACTTTGCTGGCCTTCCAACTTCTGTGTCTGTTCTTTCCGCAATGGTTAGTGTAAATTGTTGTTTTTGATTATTATGCTTATTACATTATTATATCTATTCGGTTTACACCATGCCACACGACACCCCCTTTAGTTCTAACGCCAGGAGTTTTAGCTCCCTGATGATTTTACTGCTCGTTCAACGAAGATAAACAAGATCAAATTAAAAACTTTTAGGTATCCATGTGATGTCCTTCAAGTGTTTTTTGTTCCCCAAAACGTGGTATTAGCATTACGCCTATGCACTCTAATTTCCATCGTGCACTGTTTGTTTTAAGTACGCCATTCTACTTTTGCTATGGATTCTTTAAACTGTACCATCATTTAAAACGTCTCTATCATCTTCGATGGCTATGGAACTCTCGTCTTTACCGCCCAACACTTCTTTCTAATTTACAGGTCCCCTATTGGCAACTATAACACTTTTTTTTTAATTTTAACTGTTTCTTTCCATACTGTTAATAAAATAGCTATACGCTGTTTCTTGGCGGATGATGATGAATAAATCTTTATTTGTCGAGCTGGTGCAGATGTTAGGGCACCCGCCCGGTGGGGGGCTTCCCTATTCCGGGATACCCTGAGCTCGGCTGGCGGTCCAGGCCCTCTTCACCAGTTCACGCTGGATCCCAAGGTCCGGGCTCGTCAGGCGGTTCACCCACTGCTTGTAGGAGGGGGAGGTTATTGGGGCAAGGCCTGGGGTCTTCTAGCACTCCCAAATCTCGTGGTACAGTGTACAGGGAGTTGGACAGAAATTGCAGGTGCAGTTCAGTATTCCTTCGAGAAGAGTAACCACTCGTTAACTAGAATTCATCACAGCCAGTCGATCTTATGAATTCACCAACAGTATCACGTCTCCAACGAGAGTCATGCTGTATCCATCCCTATTGTTGACTTGTTTATTGTTAAAACTGATGCAATAATAAAATCGTTGTGGACAATGTGTTGTGACGTAGAAATCACTGCACTATGTCGAATACTATTGTAACCGGCATAGTCCAAGGACGCGGATTCTATTCCCGGCCGCTGCTACCGCTTTTCTGATGGAGACAAAAAGCAACGACGCGCGTGTGTTCGAGATTTCGGAGTACGTTAAAAATCCCCAGGTGGTCAAAATTAATCCGGGGCCTTTCATTTCGGTGCACCGCATTGCCTAGAGCGCCGACGCGTTAAACCTCACAATCAATCAATCAATCAATCAATCAATCAATCAATCAATCAATCAATCAATCAATCAATCAATCAATCAATCAATCAATCAATGAGTAACCGGCATAGTGCAATGATCGCTGATGTTGAAGAAAAGCGCCGGCCTACACCAGTTCAAAGAACAGGGGATAATTTCCGTGGAATTAGGCCAAACTAGAATCCTCCAGGCGGCCGATCGGTGCGACATCAGAGACCTAAAGTGTCAGTTATCGTTCAGTCCAGTCGATGTGGTTTGCGGACCGCTCATTGATAAATTTAACGCGCTTTGTGGCATTGTTTAGGTGGTAAAAATAAAACAACCATAAAAGCAAATAAAGAAATCACGGCTCTCTTTGCCTTTTGAGAATGATTGAAAGAAAAGACCGTCTGCATCAGTTGTATGGTCACCATGGGCGCTATTCCAGAAGGTCCGAGTTCCGCCTACTGCCGAGTTATAGTGAACTAGAGTACTTGGGTAGTGGAAAAAGCGGCGCCTTCTCCCTACAGCACCCTTGAAGCCGAACTTGTTAACCGCCGCGCGGGCGCTGGTGTACCCTGCCCGAGTAGATCCCCAGGCGGCGTTGCCGCTGTGCTGCTGTTGAGTAATTCACGGTCCGTTTTGATGTTTCTTAAGCCGCTGCATATGATCTTTATATGATCTTTAAATGTTCTTTAAATTATCTTTAAATGTTGTTGGTTCTTTTTTATTTGTAAAATGGAGAGGGAATATGCATGTGGCTGTCTCTTATTTCCGAAGTGCCATGGTCCATGCAGTTTGGAAAGATAGTGCAATAGCGTGTTGTGGGACTGCACCCCTAATAAATTTATGTGATTTGCTATAAAGATTTTATATTTGAGATTTGTTTTAGCCTGCTTTTATTTCGTGAATTCCTAACTGTTTTATAACATATCTTACGCCCGCAAGACGAGGGCAGCACGTTTTATGAGCTTGTGCATTTGTTATATTGATGGATAGCCAGCGTGCCAATGAATTCTGCAGTTTTAAGGTTATCGCGATATAAAGTGTGCCGTATGGTGCTTTTCCGAGAATTACAGTGGCGAATGTTGATGCTTTTCGCTCGAGTGAAGTTATTAAAAACACATCGTGTGTGTTGTGTGGATTAGGGCACTGCAAGTGCCCTCGCTAGGTCGCACGCATTTTCTCGGGCCCGGCGCATGGCTTGGCCTTCAACAGATTTTTTTTCGGGCCGTGCTGGCCCGGGCGCATGCACGCAGTGTCTGAAGCCCGGCAGTCGTGCGCGCAAATTCGTGATTGCATATACCAACAAGTTGGCTCATTAAATGTGGTTAAATGAAAAAAAAAAAAAAAAAACGAAGTGCGAAATCACTGCAGCTTCGATGAAAATATATTTCGCCGATATTCCCGAAATTCCTTTTCTGTGTCCGGATATATATTTAGCTCGGTCCAAGTTTTAAAAATTCGAAGTCCAACATACTCGCTCCATGTTACGTTGTCAGGTTGAAAACACCAAATGTTTTCGGACTCATGTTTATAGTATGTCGTACGCGGGCTGATATGTCAAAACAGTCCGGCGGTTTCAGATTTATTTTATTAAATATTGTCGGGTAGGGGCGGGCCTTGGGCTTATATTTGAAAACATTGTCGAGCTCGGACCGGGCCTGAGAACTGCGGCCTGTGCAGTGCTCTAGCGTGCATCAAATTTAAACAAAAAATGGAACGGGAAAAGCGCACCACGCTGTTTCCTCGGCTGACACTACACGACAGAAGTGCTAGCAAACAAAGTATCCACACGCTAGCCTCGGTCAATAAAGCACGACACACGCGGTCTGCTTGGTGGGCCAAATGGGTTGAAAAAATGAACAGTACATGCGCACGACATAGCCGTGCTTTTCCCGTAAGAGCCTTCTATATTACTAATAGCATGCATTCGCAAAGCTATTGCAACGCGTATTCGCCACGCGAGCGATGAATTAAGACTAAAATAGAACTGCTGCCCCTCGAATACAGTCCACAACAAACGCTGTGGGTTGCGTTATATTTTTGCTTTCGTTCTCTGTAGTTTTGTGTGTTTTCTCCCACGCCCGACGTTTGCGCGCATTACCGGGACCCGTTCGGCGTTGCTCGCGCGCTCCGGCGAGTTGACGCTTTCGTGTGGTACTGATTTTTTTCTCCGTACCTGTTCTTGCTTCAAGCGCACCGAGCTTTTCTTTTGCACTTGAATTTCGACCCTCACATGTGGTAATTCTGCTTCTCCCTTCGTGTTCCTATTGTCTATAGTTAATTGCTCCGCGCGTTTGGTGCGTGGGTGGTTGGGCGCACACACACTGGTAATTATTTACAGTTCGGAAAGCGAACACCTCCGATAAACAGATGACGCAGTGACATTTTTTCCCAGCTGTTGAGTCGCTGCACATGGTCCTTATAGGAAATCGAAACCAGCTAGCGCCGCACATGACCTTGGTTTGTGAATTTGTAAGAGGAGCCTAGCAGGGACCACACTTGTTTAAACGTTCTTGGTTCTTTGTTTTGATTGTTTTTAACGTGAATGTAACTAATTAAATGTAAATAATGTGTAATTATTTCATATTTACGGGTGTTCAGCGTGCAAAAAAGTGTGCAGTTTTAAAGTGTGCGCGCAGTAAAATGATGCCGCGTGGCTTGGTGCTTTTCTGAGAATTGCAGTCTCGAATCCTGTATTTGCACGCTTTTCGTTGACTTGACTAAAGTTTTAAGACATCTGTCATGTGTTCTGTGTCGGTAAAATTTTGAAAAAGACAACGTAAACGTTCGCGTACGCACGACGCTGTTTGCTCAGCATGCAAAACTTGATAGAAAAATTAGCAAAAAATGAAGACAAAAGCAGAAACATTGACGTACACTGGCCAGCCTAAAGCACGCCGCTGATCATTCAGTTCACACAACACGATAGAAAATAATCAAACAACGAAGAATAAACTACCCGCACTCTAGCCCCGATGGCTAATGCGCGGTGCGCGCGGTCTGTTCGGTTGACCAAATGTGATGAAAATATGAACAAACAGTAAATACACGACGTAGGTACCTTTCCCATAAAAACTTTGGTACAAAGATAGCATTCCGTACTACTTTTACAAAAAAAAAAAAAAAGAACTGTCGCTACTCGGAGACTGACCGGACGCGCGCCTGCCCGCCGCTTCCCGTGGCGAAAAAGCGCTCGGGCGGGCCACGCGAGCGCCACCGCGTGGGGTTGACACTAAGGGCCTCACTCGGAGGCGGCCGCTTTTTTCACCACCAAGTATTGTAGTTCACTACACCCGAGTTTCCAGCTGCTTGGGTTATGAAAGTAGAGATAGTGGAGCATTTGATACACCTCGAGTGAAACCGCCGGAATCGCGCGCAGCACGCCTGGCCTATTCAGCGCGCTGTATTGGGGCCGCTTACGTTGATAAAGTACGGCTTGTGTTGTCTTCCGCATGCAGCACCACCTGAAATCGATCTGGAATGCTCATTCCGTAGAACTAGATAACCCCACTACTACTTTGAAATCGCCAGCCTGTCTGTTGGCCACGCCCGGCGCGGGGCGGTCCGTTTTTCTCGGTGTTCTGTTCTTCCACTGAATTATGCTTCCAACGTGGCCTGAGGGCAGTCCCAGTGCAGTTCTGTGCGAGCGCAAACCAAGTAATCAAACGGGTCCACTGTAACGAACGGAACGCGTCCTGCTCCCGACCATCAAATCATATGTGGCTTTCGTTTACGGCTTGCTTGAGTGTGCACGGCGGGCGCTTATCAGAAATCGTCCGAAGTCAGTGTGTGAAGAGCGTGTTTGAGCATTGGCGAGTGCGTATTGGCCGCGAGGTCCACAACTGGAGAGGGTGGCGCTGCGATCGCTTTGACGTCACTTGTAGGATCACCGTTCCTATCTTGCTGCGAAGTTGGCTTGCAACGAGTCAAACTTCTCTTGGGAAGCGCGTTCTAAAACTATCTTCGTGTTATTTACGTCGTTTGAAGTTAATTCTCAGTGTGTCAAGCGCAGTTTGACCTCACGGGGACTTTATAACCGTATCAACTGTGGTGTATTATCCGCAAACAACATGAGCGCGGTGGTGTATGACGTATGCCCCCCAAGCGTAAGCAGCGGAATTTCTATATTTACCTTGTTTGCAAGAAATGTATAATGCAAGAAATCATGAAGCATTTACTGCTCGCAGAAGCACACGCACCCGCCGTGCTTGCCCGCACTGCCGACGGTGCGGCTCAGACCGACGCAGCTCGCGGCAGCAACAAAAAACTTGTCGCTGCTTTTTAAAGTCACACAATTCGTGGAAACGAAGTTCCAGATCGGTGAAAATGGGTGTTGGTGTGATTAAAAATTGCGCTAGGTGTTGTCATCAGCTGTTGTTTTCAAAGCGATGCTCATATATCCGCCGCGATTTACGCCGACCGGCCGCGGAGGTCGGTCCCGGCAGCGCCGGCCGAAAGCGCGGTGTGGTGAGTGCCCGCAAGGTGGCGACATCTGCGCGCAAGTATCGGCCGAGGCCGTGGCAGGCATCTTGATCATCGAATCGCCGCGGTTGCAGAGTTCCACATACGAGAAGGGGGGTGACAGTGCGGTGAAAAAATTGTGTTAGGGACTGTGATTCGCAACTGTAACGATAGCGGCAATGAAATATCTGCCGCGACGCTAAGCCTAAAGTTCCCAACATTCGATTACGAGCTGTTGGAGAAGACCGTCCTGTCGCGCGCGCGCGTGTTGCGTTTGCGTTCCCCCTACGCTCGGTTCTCCTATTCTAAAACTCCCCATTACCTCAAATCATTACCGAAGTACTTCGCCTCGTACACAGCCTCGCCTTCTGTGAGCAGTCGTGAGTTTCGAAATTGCTGCTTGAGAAAGGCCGGCTCGCTGTAAACAGACGCAAGCTCACGTTGCGATTATAAATTCCCACGGCGAGGTAATAATAAAAGCTAAATATAGCCTTGTCCAAACCCGCTCGAAGGCGTTAAAAACTCGTGTTCATACCGTTCATACATTGTGGACAAGTTGCCGCGAAAAGTAAACATGCCAGCCGTGCAGAGTACAGACTACGGCAGTGATCGTTAATCAAATCCGGGCATAACTATAAAAACATTGTTGGGGAAATAGGCACTTATTAAGCCAAACTGTAGACCATAACCACGCTTTTAACCGCGCGAGGCAAGCAATCCGATCTCAGCTCCCGCGTATTACCAGGCAATGCGAGCAGTACGCGCGGTGAGATCCCAAATGAGCGAAGCGTTTCCGTAGCTGTTACAAGGTGTTTCATTGCGCACACAGTCTCGCACATGTCCGTCACAAGTAGTTCATAATGAATTTACAGCGTACTTTACTCGGCATCACTTGCATCGCCCTTGGCGTTAGCTGGCTGCGTACAAGCTGTGGGTCGCGATGGTAGCACTTTCTAAACGCGGCGGTGTCGCCGGAAACAAGCGAGTCGCTGATTCCTTCCCCGGATTATTCGGTCTGCAGGCAACTTTCTTGGGTAATTTGCATCAAATCCACAATGAGGGGGGAGACGGTGGCCACAACAAAAAAGCACGCTTCCGCATACGCACAGGAAATGTGTTGTAGCAGACGACAACACGACCCGGCGTCCTACAAGTGACGTCACTCGTAGGTGGCGCCACGGTATGTCCTCGAGGCCAATTAGACGTTGAAGTTGTGTCATTTGTCATCGACTGTGTATGAAGACGGCTCCCGTGGTAAAATCGTGTAGTCTTGGCCTAGCTCCCAACGGTTCGTACAAAGTAAACTTCAGTTCGGACCGGAAAACCCCGTGACTGTGCATGGTACCACTGGCTGACGGCGGCGCCGCGCGTATGGGTCAGGCTAATTCTGCATACAGCATAGAGCTTCGAATTTGTTTAAGGAAAACCCCAAAACAAGCATCATAACAGCATTATGGTTGATAAGGAGCCTGTGAACAATGGAGCCCCCCCACCCCCCATGTGTTCCTGATACAAGTTATTTTTTCCGATTATAAACTTTAGGGAGAGCTAGTGTCACCAAATAGAGCAGCTCTTCCCAAGACACTGAGCGCATCGGTCAGGCTAGGCAGGACCCAGCATTTGGCGCATCTTTGGACAAACTTCTGCTGTTGAAATGCTGTTGCCCTCGTTATCTTGTATTCCTTGGTGTGTTTCCCACTGCTGTAAATTCAGGGGCATCTGCCTCGTCAAGCTACTTCTCACAGTAGTTACTTGCGGCTGCTGCATCTTTTTTGTTGAAAAGAAAAATGGAGATTTTGCTTGAGCTGACCTTTGATTCGCATTGGGATCGATGTCAGTCGCGTCCAGCCGCAGAGCAGGGAGAACAAACCCAGCCTAACAGAGCTCACCGACTAAAACGCATGACCAACAAAATGGCGGAGCCCATGAACCGTCGTAGTGTGAAAAATGTCACGTAATTCGAACTGACCAATGATCATGGCGACGGCACGGAACAACAGAAGAAAAAAGTGCCGACACTCTGTACCCTTGTCTAGTGACACTAGTCGACCAAAGCGCCAAGCCCGCCGAGACGGCGATAAACATTTCACACCACACTCCATCGCCATTTGTAGTGGTTTAAAACAGATGTGCTGGACATTCACTTTCGCAGGGCGGGATGGCGACCATTTTATTTTTGTTTTCGTTTATTATCGCGAAAAAACGCCCATGTCTTTCTTTTAATTAACATAGCACTGCAAATACGTCTCCCGAACCGATGTGTTGCCCCAAATATCCCTAATATCTTTTTTTCTGAAACAATGTTTTCAAGTACGAAGTGTGCTACCACATTTAGTAGTTACGAAATATTTTTCCCATATAAACGTCTTGGTCAAGAATTCTTTAAACTTTTGGTCGGGCGGTTGCATAGAGTGACAGACATGACAAACAGACCAAAATTTTCTTGTTGAAGTAGCCCAATAGAAACTACCGTCTATATTAAGCAATTTATAGTTCCGATACTGAAATGCAGGTACAACTTGTCCTGGCGGCTGAAGACGCCCCGCCGGGGTCGAACGACTACTGAACCTTGGCTGCCGTCTAAATGGTGATATAAAACCGGAGAGGATCTCCAACCCTTTTCTTTGCCGTAGAGTCTAACCCGAGCACACAGCAAAGACTCTCTCTCTCTCTCTCTCTCTCTCTCTCTCTAAGGGAAAGAATGGACTCGGTACGCGCAGGGCAGTACCGGTTGGTGGTCAATTTGAGAGTCCTTCATTTCTGCAGTGTACCTATATAGGTTGTCATTGTTGTTAATGATGATGATGATGAATCTGGTGCCACGTCTTAACAGAATACTTCCCGTCCAATATTTCGCGGTTCGCTCTGAGAGCAGCCTAATGTCCCAACAAAAATTTGAGCCGCTCAAAAATCAAAAAAGGGAAAAAAAATATTTTTGTGATCTATACCGAGTTTCTGTAACACACCTGAAAAGGTTCAGTTGCTGGTAATATTTTGCCTCCGATTCACACTTTAATCTGCACTTCGGCTTTGGTATGTTTGCTATCTTTCCCGGAATTTCCATCTCCCACAGTATAGTTGTTTAAGAGCCGGAGAGTTTTTATGCAAGCGGCTTTTTTATTCCGCACTTTGATATTGAATAGTTCCTCCTTTCGACCGCTGGTTTCCCTTGGTAACTACAGTACACCAGTGAGGCGTCAGTTGGCGTGCTTGTCATCTCCTAGGAGAGTATGTAGTGGTAAGGTTTGATATGAAATGCTTCCTAGCAACAGCACAGATCGCTCAAAAGTTTTTTTTTATTGGCTTCAACGTTTGTTCTCATCTGACATTTTTTTCTCGAATTGCATGAATAAGTTCCAGACCGTCCGGTCTTGTCCCGCCAAGAATCACGTGGTTCATGGTTGTTTAGAAATACGCAGATTGCTATTTTCATATAGTGTAGTAGTGAAGAGCAGCCTATAAAGAAGGCCTCCACAAACTCCCATCTGGTCCGGAATGATCCGTCAACAAATAACGAAGAATAAGCGCAGAAGGAAAATGATATATTAACGTTCTGGCTCCCAGAACGTGAGCTTTGTTCACACTAAAGCTAAAAAAAAGGGATCTAACAGTTCAAGTAGGCTGAAGCAGGTGACCTAAACAGCTTGCGTAGGCGGAGAGCAAGGTGCCGCCTTTATGCCTATGGCGTGGCTTTTGATGTTTCTATTATTTAATAATCAGATGCAACCTGGAGGTGACGTCCTTTACGACAAGTGCCTTGCCGCCGTCTATTTCATCATTACAGCATTGCTCATGTTCGCTGTGGGCAGCAGACGAAACTGTCTTCATCCTTACAACATTACAATGCCCTTTTAGCCGTCGCTCGAAATTCCGAGATTCGCCTATGTATACACAATCGCAGTTCTCGCATGGTACTTCATAGCCAGCACCGGAAAAGTGTTCTTTTGGTAATCTCTCTTTCACCTTCCCCACGGCGTTTTAACAGCGGAGAAATTTAGGGACTCCCAGTGTTCGTTAATGCCCATCACGCGAGGGCGCGCCAGGACGAGCGAGCGGTGTGGTTCATGGCAGCGTTCGGCATGCGCCGGTGTTGTAATCCCGTGCAGCGCCGAAATGTGTGCGTCATATATCAAAGAGCGTGTTCTTCAGCGCTTACGGACTTCTACGAAAATGGCCGCCTCCGCTGGTCGCCTCAATCCATCGGCTTCGTTGCGCTCTCTGAGGGTGACTTTAGTGCCGTTCAGTCGTTGTGTTATCGTTATTTAGCGAGATACCCTACAGCCCCACCTGTGTAATGACCTGCAACGGCACGAAACACGTTTTTAACAGCGGAGCTGTTTAGGCTGAGCTTCGCCCGTCCGTCGCACCGAAAAACATCCAATAACCCGCAGCGGTGGCTGAGTGGCTAAGGCGTTGTGCTGCTGAGCACGAGGACGCTGATTCGATTCCCGGCCGCTGCGGCCGCGTTTCCCGTGGAGGCTTAAAGCAAAAACGTCCGTGCGTTCGAGATTTCTGCCCACGTTAAAGGACCCCAGGCGGTTAAAATTAATTCGGAGCCCTCCACTCCGGCGCGCTCCATCGCCTCCGTTGCGTCGGCGCGTTAAGCCCTACAATCAATCAATCAATCAATCAATCAATCAATCAATCAATCAATCAATCAATCAATCAATCAATCAATCAATCAATCAATCAATCAATCAATCAATCAATCAATCAATCAAAACATCCAAGCCATAAAAAAAATCGGTCGCCATCCCGTCCTGCGAAAGTGGATGTCCCTCAAAGCTGTTGTAGACGACTACAAATGGTTATGGAGGAGTGTATGAAAAGTTCCTGGTCACCTCGACGGGTTCTTCGCTTGCGCTCGGCAAGTGTCTCTAGATAAGGGTACAGAGTATTGGCACTCTTTTCTCCTATAGTTCCGTGCCGCCGCCATTATCATTGGTCAGTTCGCATTACGTGACATTTGTTTACACGGTGACGATTCATGCGTGACACCATTTTATTGTTTATGCGTTTAGAATGAGGCTACAAGAGCGGATTATACGTAAGCTTGAAACTTTGTACCACCGGTTGCGTCTCAACGCAGCGCTCACGAACTGTTATTGCCATCGCCTCGATCTAACTGCAAATCCCTATTGCGATAATTGTGGATTGCCCGAAACAGTAGCGCACGTCCTTCTGGAGTGTCCGGCATACATGGAAGAAAGAAATCACCTCGCACAAAGGGTCGATCGAGTGCCTCAACAATGCATCTATATCTTTAAAAGGTCTCCTTGGACTCTGGCCCTCTCCATCGTCCCAGAGAAAGTGTTGGTTGCCTTATTTGACTATTTACACGGAATCGGCATCGCAGAGACAATTCATAACTTAACCTGTGAGATCGTATGGACTTTTACGTCACCACGCAAAGCTTCGTGTTGACCTTTTCTTTTATCCTCTCCTTTTTCCCCTTTCATTCTTCTTTACTTTTTTGGGGGCCTTTACTCCCTTGTCCTCATCCCAGCAGAGTAGCATGTAGGCGGGAACATGCCGGCAAACCTCTCTGCTTTCATCTAATATATCTCTCTCTCTCTCTCTCTCTCTCTCTCTCTCTCTCTCTTTCTCTCTTTAGTCGGTACGCCCTGCTAGGCTTACCTTGTCCTTTCTGTTTTGCGGCTAAGGGCGACTGACGTTGTTGCGAATGAGAATCAAATATACATCGTGTAAGAGCATTTCAGCAGCAGAAGTGCGTCCAAAGATGCCGCAAATGCTGGGTCCTGCCTAGCCTTCAGAGATTATCTGCAAACATAATCTTTACCAGGAACACATGGAGGGAAGTCCCACAGTTCACATGCTGCTTATCATCCATAATGCGATTTCGGTGCTTGTTTTGTGGTTTCTTTAAACGAATTTTGAGCTGTATTCTGTAAGCCTGATTATACTGACTCATGCGCTCGGCGTCTTAGGCCCTGGCGCTTTGGCGTTTCTGTCCGTGGTGATCATTTTTGCCCACGGCGATGCAACCATCAGGGGGTAGAGGTATACAGCCTTGCTGTAAAAAAAAAATGTGGTTGGGGAGGTCCTGGGAATCGAACCAGGGACCTTCACGTCGTGAAACCGGCAATCCAACCACTGGGCTACCGGAAAGACCACAGGGGTGCAGGGTTGACAGCGGCGGGGAACAGGATGGGAGGGATTCTTTTACGGTAAAGAGAAGTCGTCCTGGCACCGATCTTGGCTTGGTATACTCCATAAGAACCCGAGAGGGACGCAAATGATCGAAAGAAACGAAGACGCAAAAAGGCATACAGGCACTAACAAACGCAGATAAGCACACAGAAACTGACAGAAGCGGGGACGCACCTAAGCTACAATTACAGTCGTGAAGTTAAAGGAAACGCTCACAGGATTTCTTTCAGGCCGGAGTCACGGAGAAATGGCACCAAGGCCCTTGTACTCCGTGTCACCACCACAGTGAAGTGCCATGGACCAATGTCGTCGGCAATTTTAATTGGTGCAGCAACACGCAGTGCCGAAGTTTTCTTCCCGGTTAGTCGTGGATGGCCCAAAGGGAGACACACACACTGTGCTCACTGTGCCCACGAACAGTGCGGGCGTGACAGTGAGGGGGCAACTCTGGGCGTCTTGTGAATGTAGTGTTTGGTAAAAGCGACGTTTATTTATTTATTTATTTATTTGCTAAATACTGCCAGCAGCCTTTTAGCTGCCAAGGCAGGAGTGTACAAAGCAGTGAAATGGATTTTGCAAACTACGAGCACAGAAGAGGAACAAGAGACAACTTAGACATATAGCACAAATGTGCTGAATGTTCAAAGAACGATAAAAACAAACAAAACAAATATTACTGAATTCTGTAATGTGTGAGGCACAGGATCGTAACAGTACGATTTGGCATGTAAATGACAAAGTACACACTGGAAAAAAGTGTACGACAGGCGTAGCACTAGTTGTAGCTTATGCAGAACAGAAAAAGGCGATAAAGTCATATATGGGCCATAACTGCTTTCAATTGCGTCGACACAAAAAATACACGAGCAGGGGAAATACAGGCTTACAAAAAAAAAACAGCAGAGACAACAGCCAACACGTCGGAATAGATATTTTTGAATGGTTCAGCGACACTCAGATGTACGAAACCAGAGTGAAGCAGTTGTCGGGTTTCAAATAAGACATGCAGGTTGTGTTCTGTGTTCAAAGATTAGAACCGGGCATAGCCAAAAAAGAATCCAGGGATGACGCATCCAACCTTGAGGCAAATGCGGTGAACAAGTGCATTGTCGTGTTTTCCCAGGCCACACAGCATTCGGAAAGTGCAGGCGGGGGATCAATTATAAACAATGGCTGATAATTGTTTATCGCTCCGTTCTTATCAACAGGTGCAACTTCCGCGCCACTCTTTACGCAGCCATCGCGGCATCACGTCGAGTGAATGGAATAGCACAAACATGCAACGTGTAAAGAAAAAGGCTGCAGTGAACCATAGGGATGGACACACTGGTAAACACCGGCCGCACGTTACAGCGTCGCTGCTTAACCATCTGCACGAAATGCATCGGTTGATATTGTTTCTATGAAGTGGCTTGATTCTGGACGAGAATGTGACTGACCGACCAAAAGAGACTTCAGACGATGTAAGCAGCCAGAAAGCCTGGAGAGGGGCATGAAATCTGCGATGGTTCGTACCAGAACACTAGGATTGCGAATTTTCAAAACGCCGCAAAAGTGCCGAGCAGAACGAAACTGGCGTAACCGCTTGTAGTAGACGTACCTATGTTTGGCTGGAACGACACGGAAGACGTCAGTAAGAACCTTTGGAAAATCCCTTTGCAGTTCATACATTTGGTCTTTGTCAAGGCAAGTGCAGTCGTCTTCGGCACAAAGCAGTGTGTCGTTATGCGGCTATCGCATTGCCATTATATTTGTTGGTAGCACAATGATGTCTGGATTATCGCGAAGGCTCTCGAAGGCAGTGCGTCGATCTGATGAATGCGGAGGTTCACCTGCGCGAGGCTGGAGCTTCGAGAGAACACTTCCGACCCGGGTTCAGGCTTTCTCACGTTGAGAGGCTTCCACGCGCGTGACCGCAATTGAACACCGCAAGCCACTTTCCTTATATCTGATGCAGAGCCAACGTTAAAACGTTAAGGCCCTACACAAACGATTGCGAATGTCCTGGGACATGATCTACGCGGACGCTGTCGATTAAGACGATCGTGACGCTGTGTTATTTGCAGTAGTGAATTGAAAGACCGATTCGGTTACTTCCGGCATGATCCTTATAACGTTCCCGGGAAGTTTGAGAGCTGGCGCAATGTCCCTGGAAATGACGGCCTCCCCCATGTACGAATTCATTATAGGTGACTTTTGCGTGTCGTCTGAAGCACTCAAAGCTCTGCTGACCGGGTTCCACGGAGACCGGGTGAGAGGTGTGCGAATCGTTCGGTCGCACGCCCACTCTGGTCTTCAGGGAAATGAGAACACGCACGATGCGGATCGAGGTCTAACAACCGAGACGACGTCGACATTTGCATCATTTACGCGCATTTGTTTTGCCGGGGAAGTAGAGGAAGGCTGGTAGCTTACGGGGTGGTAATTGATCATTACAAATCAGTGACCGAAGTATTGCGGAGCCTACAGCACCCAAACTAAGTGGCAGTCGGTGGTGTGTCATAAGGTCGTGGCAAACAGCCGCTGCTACTCAGCACCACACACGGGTGAACGCAATATTTGTAGAGGCAGGCGCATATACAAAACCTTGCTTGTTCGTAAAGGCTATAAGCACGCAGCAGTCACATACGGCGGCAGCAGCCTGACCCGGATGTGTTAAACAAGCTCGTCCCGATGGCGGAAGAGGCTTCCATGATTCGACGACTCCTGGCCACCGCCTAAAGGGAAAAAAAGAGTATCTCGCCACCCTTCTTCTTCCATTGACCCCATCGTACGAATTATGGGTGTACGGATTAACGACGGGAAAATTACCAGTCCCGAGCGTTGCTACCTCGGGCGAGCACATTTCTTTTTTTTTCACGCATGGATAATTGGAGGCTGCTGGTTAAGTCCTGACCTCATTACGCAACACTGCCTCAACCAATCACACAACACTATATTCTCACCCTCATAACACTGCCCTCCTCCTCAACGCCAAATTCACGGTAGAGGAAGCACAGATGCGGCTAACTCTACAAACCCACTCCTTACCACACCGCAGCAGCTACAGTATACTCCAAGCAACACCTATTTCCCGGCACATGAATGTCCTAGATGCCACGATCTGGCCACTCATTTCGTCTCCTTACGCAATTGCCCGGCGGACCCTTAGCCCTCTCCCCTTGCACAGCCCACCTACGTGGAGCAGGCCTTGGGTAGTTTTTGGTGGAGGACCAATGGACCCTAACGCAACAGGTGCTACACGTTGTTCCGGCCGTTTGGGTGGAAGGCAGCCCAAACCAAAGTCAGCGAGCTCCCGTTGTCTGCGCTCCGCCCACGGCAAGTGTATCGGCCGTGTGCGCGCCTTGCGGATGCGCTAGCAGTGCTGGGAGCTAGTAAAAATTAGAAGCAGCTCACACCAACGCATTGCACCTCACTTCTGCGTATCTGCCGCCGATGTCGCCGCATCCGTTGGCGGCGGCGGAGACGTGGAAGTGAGATCGCGTAACACCGGGTTTGAGCTTCCTTTTATTTTACAAAAAAAAGAGAGTTTCCATTCACGTGTTTCACCAATACAACTGAACCAACCACCCTTCGTGGATTATGCAAGGATTTACATTAGCAAATAATATCTCTTCGAAGTAGGAAAGGGTGGGGTTAAGTGCATTTCACTTCTCTCTGGTTTCATTATTTTATTGTAGAGCGACGTGAGTGAATTTAAGTGACGTCGTATGGGTAATCGTTTTGGGTGTCGTTTGCAGCTTCGCTCTTCAAACACCTCCACAGGGTGTATACTGGCGCACATGTTTTTTTAACGGGTCTTTCAATCGCAGAGTGTTTTAGGACAGCGACGACTCTGCTTCCGCGGCTCGGTGAGCTATCCACCTGTCATATACACAATCTGCTCTCCGGTTTTAATCTCTCCCCCACTATTTCACTGCCACCTAATGAGATGTGTGCAAGTGCACCCCATGTCTTGGCACAATAGTATCCGCAGTTCATCCTTTAAATTAATACACAATTAACCGGAAGTATTGACAGGTAGCGAGCATAGGTGCAACACATAGGAGACAGATCGAAGCTGTTCGAAATCGTAATGTGCAAGGCGACCCCGAAGCAAACCGTGCCAAGCGGAAAGCGCACGAAGCCCTTCGAGAACGCGGAACGGCAGCAAAACGTCTCACAGGTTCAAGTGGACATTATGGACATTCAGAACAAGTACGAGACGCTTAGCTGTTCTCCATATTTCTTTGGTGCGCGGTTAGTTGCGAAGACACTAACCCTGTGGCCGTAGTCATTGTTTGTTATCTCGCTTTCCAAGGATTCGAGATCAGTAGTCACACCTTCTACTTGCCCGGCCACCGGTTGTAGTCCTCTTGCGTCTTGCATGGCTGCTTCGGGTGTTCTCAGCCACCCGGTGCTTCGCTGCCTCACAGCATTGTCGACCACGCCGTCGGCCGCCGCCCAGCCGCCGTTAGGATCAGCGAGTGCTTTGGCTAGGGGATGGTTTGGTTGTGATAACTCGGGAAAAAAAAGCGTACAAGGGCACTTGTGGCTGAACCGTTGCGGTTTGGGTGGCCTTTATGCACATTAAACAGCCTTAAAAATATTCTGATCGTAGGAATTTATGTTTAAGACTTTGGGGTAACGATTTTAACCCCATACCTATAGTTATATGTTGACACGCTTGGGCTACATTAGTACAACTATACTAACATTGCTTTTAGAGCTGAAGCTTCACTAAGCTACATCTTTCAAGGTCATTCATCGCGTCGCAATGACATGCAGCATCCGATTTAGGTGAAAAGTAAAAACGCCCGCATTTACTAGATTCGGGGGCAAGTGAAAGATCTCCAGGTGGTCAAAATAAATCCGGAGCCCTCCACTACAACTCGCCTCATCGCCTGCGTTGCGCAGGAGCATTACACCGTACAATCAATCAATCAATCAATCAATCAATCAATCAATAAATCAATCAATCAATCAATCAATCAATCACTTTCAGCAGCCGGCGCGCAAGCCGCGCATTCCTTATCGCTTCCCTTACTCGGAGCTTCGCGAACACGTACCATGTAACGAGGCGAGGGTAAAACGGCCGCCAACTACCAAAAAAGAGCGCTGGGAGATGCTGTTGTCTAGCCCCTCTCTGCTTACCTAGCTTGAGCTGGTGCGCAGAGCACAGGCGGTGCGGACTGCATATGGGGTCTGAGAGGGATCTGAACCACTCTCCTTGGCCGCACTCTGGGCAGTTCAGAAGTCTGAGTAAAAGTATTTCCTCTTCCTTCTCATCGTCCTCCTCCACCGTATCTGCGGCAATTGTCGTCGCCTCCGTCCGCGGTGGCAGATACGGAGAAGTGAGATCGTCTAACACCGGGATTGAGCTTCATTTCATTTTATAAAAAAAGAGTCTCGACTCATGTTCTACACCAATGCAACTCAACCAATCATCGTTCATGATTTAAGGTTACCAAGAATATCTCTTTGAAGCAATAAAGGGTGTGGTTAAGTGCATTTCACTTCTCACTGATTTTACTATGTGTAAAGCGACGTGAGCAAATTTAAGTGAAGTCGCATGGGTAATCGTTATGGGTGCCGTCTACAGCATTGCTTTCCAACGACATTCACGGGGTGGAGTGGCGCGAATTTTTTAAAGCAAAGCTTTTAAATTCAGAGCATTTCAGTAACTCACGATGTCACCCGCGTTGACGTCCGTAGTCCGCATCGCTCCCCCTACGCTATATAAAAAAATTACACTTACCGGCGACAGGTTTCGATCCCATGACTCTGCGGGCGGAACGCAAGGTACATGGTGCTCTACCCACTGGGCCACAAAGCCGACACAGAACGGAAGGTCACGAACGCGCCTTATATCCTTGACTCATTCAACCGTCGGCCACAGGTGCGCCCTCTCCCCCGCGTCCTCCTCCCCTTCTCTCCGCTCGCAACACCCTCTCTCGCCGCGTTCGGTTCCGACGCAAAACAGGTGGGGACGTGCGCAACACCCTCTCTCGCCGCGTCGGGTTCGCGCTGAGCAACAGTCGGTTCGCGCGCAAGAACAGGTGGGGGCGCTCGCATCGCGCTCTCTCGCCGCGGTCGGTTCGCGCTTAAATTCGTTCGCGTGCGCTCCGGTCGCTAACATCTGTGGCGTGATCGTGACGTCAACATCACGCGTTCGTGTGGTGGCGCGATTTCGGCGCTATAACACTCTCTCGCGAGGGGCATTGGATTGGATTGGATTCGATTGGATTGGATTGGCTTGGATAGGATTGGTTTGGATTGGATTGGATTAAAGTGGATTGTGTTGGATTGTGTTGCGTCATAGCCGCTCCACTTTGCGTCATAGCCGCGGCAGGGGGTTCACGGCACGTTTCACGTTTCACCATCGACTTCATCGACAATGTCTACGCTGGAAGACAACAATTACAACAACCAATACGTAATCCATACGACTTGCAGGCGAGCCCCCCGCGGAAATGCTCTGCATTTGATCGTGCCCCTCGCGAGGGGGGTGTTTTTTTTTCTTTTTCGAACATACTCTACGTGTTTTAATTTGTGAACGGTTTATTTCATATTTTGCTCTATACTGCAGTTTTATTACCACCTACTATTACATTATTAACATAATTTTTCAAGTTTAGTTGTGCATTTATTTGCAGTTTTAAAACTCAAACCCTTTTTCTTTATAGCGAATCTTTCGTTGCCTCACTGATGGCGACCGTGCGCGAAAACGCACTGCAGGAAAGCCAACTTTATTTCACTATTTACCTCTACCCCCAGGGTTGTTTCGCGACCGTTGGTGTCTACAGAAAACTCCCATGAACAAATGAAAGAATTTACTTTGCACCGCCAGGAATCGAACCTGGAACTAATACAGTAACAAAGCCACAGCCCGTTGTTTTACCGGTTTAGCTACGAGCCCACGCGAAGACGGAAAAGGCAGTGGTGCCCTCACTAAGCGCATCTGCGGGTTTAACCCCTGCATGCATTCTCGCTGAATGCCACGCGATAGCGATTAGAAGAAGCTCATACCAACCCATGGCATCTCACTTCTAGTACGCCCATGTGCTAAAGCCTGTGGCTTCCGATATTCACGTAAAAAATCTCAGCTCCTTGTCGTCCGCCCTCACGCCAAACGGTACCCTAATGAACACATTCAAAAACTCCTTGATGGCCAGGCCATCACTGCAAGCCCCAGCATCAAAATCCAGGACCTACATCTTCAGGCCAACACCAAGAGTGACGTATCCCTGCAGTGCCTCAAACACAGTCAAATCAATAAAATCATACACATGATCATGCGAGTTGCCACCAAGAAGTGAGGCTTCGAGGAATCCGATACCTTTCGATTAGGTCAAGCTTTTGTCCTCCCGAGAATCACTTACGTGAACGCCCTATCTTCTTCTCGGCAAGGAGAACATAAAGATGCTTTATATAATAATTGGAAAGGCGGTTGAGCAAGCCATTGGTATTCCCATGAGTGCGTCCACAGAGAGGCTACTTGGCACGGGGATCTCACAACACGGTGGAAGAGCTGATAGAGGGCCATCTTTATATCTAGAAGCTCCCAATGAGCAGAAATGAGGTGAGTTACCGCATCCTTCACCAGATTGGCTGGGCAGCACAGAATGTCACTCCCCTTGATGTACTCCTGGACTTTTGGCGACAAGAACTAAAGATACTCCCTTTGCTTAGAAATATGAGCCCCTGACACGACGAGGGTCGCCGACAAGCACGGGCTCAAGCACTGAACATCACCCTCGGTGGAGATCATGCAGTTATCTACACAGACGCAGCCCAACATCGAGGGCAGCAGTACGCCATCATCGTGGCTACCTCCAGAACCAACCTCCTCGCTTGTGCCTCACTCAAGACCGAAGACGACCGCAGCAGAAGAGGCAGCCATCGCCTTGGCTCTCACTCAACCAGGGGTTCGGAAGGTAGTCACCGATGCCCAACAAGCCTACAAGAATTACCAGTCGGGTTTGGTGTCCCGACCTGCACTGCGTGAGTTAAAAAACCACTCCCCAAATGGTCCGTTCAGCTTATCTGGACACCCGCTCACGCTTCCATGGAGGGCAACGAATACGCCCACCAAGCCTGCACTTTTACGCCCCGTGCTATGGAGCTGAACGAGGACAGTAACCCGCTTTTCTCGTCCAGGGATATAACACAGCGGTATCGCCTTCTGCGACATACCCTACCTTCGCCTTACCCTGAACTCTCCATAGAACACCAAACTACTCTACAGCTCATACAGTCCGACTCCTTCCCACACCGGACGCGTCTTCACTCAATGCACCCGAATCGCTACGACGCTGAATGTAAATTTTGCTCAGAAGTAGGAGCACTCCGCCACATAATCGGGTGTGCGACTTTAGCTCTGAGCACCCTCCTCTCTTTCCGTCAACTACCGAACAAGATCAATAGGAGATGCTGCTATCCAGCCCCTCTCTGCCTACCCAGCTTGAGCTGGTGGACAGAGCACAGGAGGCGCGGACTGAATATGAACTACAGTGAAGAAGGAACCACTCCCCTTGGCCGCACTCTGGGCCGTTCAGAAATGGGAATAGAACTATTCTGTCCTCTTCTTTCCCCTCCAGCCCCTCCTCCTCCTTTTCTGTCTCTGCCGCTGATCTCGTCACCTCCTTCCGCGACGGCAGAGACGGAGAAGTGAGTTCGTCTAACACCGGGTTTGAGATTTCTTTAATGTTATAAAAAAAAGAGTTTCCAGTCATGTGCTACACCAATATAACTCAAACAGCCACCGTTCATGCATCCTGCATCAATATAACGTTACCAAGAATATCTCTTTGAAGTAATAGTAGGTGTGGTTAAGTGCATTTCACTTCTCTCTGGTTCCACTATTTGTAGAGCGACGTGAGTGAATTTAAGTGACGTCGCATGGGTAATCGCTGTGGGTGCCGTTTTTTGCGCGATTTTTTTCTTGGTGCATTGTGAAATTGGTTTTTCATGCTTGTAAGCCCGCTGCGGAATTCTCGTTTTGTTTAGGAGGTTCTTCTTCTTCTTCTTGTTCGAACGGCCACATGTACACGCCGCTCTGCAAATTGTTTGGTTTCTTCCGTGCCAACGCTTCCCTTGACGCCAGTTTTGGGATTCAAACACCGATTTCATCCTCCCGCACCCCTGGACAGCGTAAATTCGGCGACGGCAAGTCTCTTTTCTCGCCTTTTGGCCCATTTTCTCATCTACGTGCGCTAAGCCTAACGTGACCCCGGGGCGCCCATATAGCGGCGGCCAGGGCGCGAGCCCTTTCGCCTTCTTCGAGCACCTGTCCTAACACCGGCTTTCTCCTCACGAAGATGGGCGACGATTGGGTCACAGTCTCCTACAGACGAGAGAAAGATGCCACCAGCTCTACAATCATCGCAAAGTTAACCGACGGAACCGACTTAGAATCTGTCCCACGCGGACTTCTCGCCAATGCTGTCATGAATGCTGCGGGACTGAACTCGGCGGAACGACGTGACACCTACTTCAAACCTCGCCCCAGACAAAACCTGACGGTGATCGACACCTACCGCAAGTCCGCCAAGGATAAAATTCTAGCCATCAAGCAAGTGTCTCTAGAGGACGGTCCACATCCGTTTTCGGCTTACACAGCCACGCCCGAGAACTCTTGCAAGGGTGTCGTACATGGAATCTCCGCTGAAACAACCGAACAAGAGCTTCGGCAACACCTGGAATCAGAACAAACCCGCATTCTGTTCGCCCGTCCCATGGGTCGGTCCAACACCATCCTTGTGACATTTGAAGGCCTAAGGGTGCCCCACTACGTGCTATTTCACCGTACCGCCATGCGCTGCTATCCTCATCGCCCAAGAAGCATACTATGCCTGAATTGCATGGTTATCGGACACAAATCCGAAGTATGTCCCAAAAAAGGCATTACTGTCACCTGTCCCAACTGCGGAGGCATCTTTGCAGCCAACCCGGGGCTGGAGGTGGCCCACTCTTGCGAGACACGCTGCTACAACTGCAACGGTGAACATCCTGCTACAGACCCCGACTGCAAAGCGAGAACTGCCGCGGACGAGAATGCAAGAAGACTGGCAAACACACGTCGAAAGCGCCTTATCGCCGCTAATAATGCCCGCGAAATAGAAGATAAACCAGCCCGGACTCATGAATTTTTGGGAAAATGGCTCAGGCATCCCCCGGACTCACGGCGAAGAAGTCCTAGCCTTTCGCGCAGGAACGCAAAGCCCGACGCACAAGAACCTCGCCTGCCACGACGTGTCCAACTGCAGCAGCCACCAGGAGGTGCAGTCAGCGGTAACTTCCAAAGAACTGCAGTTGATCAACCGGTTAGACCCCCCCGATGTGCCTCATCTGAAACAAGCCGAGAGACGAACACTTGTGGAGCATCCAAAGAAAATACGGGTACCCCCCACCAGACCATCACTGTGACAACGGCGCCGCAGAGGTTGCGAGAGGCGGGTGCCGGATCTGAGGTGAGCGAGCCACTCCGTCCTTACTCCCCTCCCCTACAGGGCAACAACCAAAACAAGCGGACCACACACATCACACCAATAACAGCCACCAAAACATACAAGCAAGCATTAGGACTAGACACAAACTCGCACCCCCTATTAACGAATGAGCCAGTCCAAGAAACCGACGAATGTGTACCGCCACCCATTCAAATGGAAACTGATGCATCGAGCGGATCGCCCGTCCCCCCCATAAGCGATGTTTTCACCATGCTCCAAGAACTACGCTCGGAAATGAACGCTGTAAAAGAGGAGCAGTTGCGCACAGTTGAGGCAATTATAGAGGCAACCCATCGTCGCCTAATCGAGACTACAATAGACACCATTGCACTGCGCGTAATAGATACTGTAGTCGCCAGGCTCTCCGAACGTTTCGAAGAACGCATAAATGACATCGAGGCCCGTATAGGTATCATTCCTAAGAGACGAGCCGTTGAATCGTCTGCGCCAGAAGCCAGTCACTCACCCAATGATGAGTGACCAGGACTGTGCCACCGATACACAGCAAAGCGCGCAAGAAACTACGCCCACGACAACAGCAAGTTCTGTCATAATCAGAGGTTCCCACCCGAATGATCTCGCAGTACCACGACAGCCCCTCCCTAGACCAACCCTGACCATACTGCAATGGAACTGTCGCGGCCTCAAGCGTAAAAGGAATCTGCTGGCAAAATATCTGGATACATTAAAGAAAAAACCACAGATTATACTCCTGCAAGAAACAAGGGGGGAATTTGGAATCTCAGGTTACGAAACCTTCTCCCAGAAGAGTATCGTACAAAAGACGCGGAAAGGCAATCGGGAAGAAAAAAGCGCCCCCACAATGTGTGTCACGCTGGTACACAAATCACTGGCAGCCATTCAGCACGACTCAACGCACTGCAACAACGACAGACAAGAACATGTCACCGTAGAAGTACACCCGGGATTTTCAGATCGCCATGTAATCCTAGTTAACGCATACTGGCTCCCAGGAGGATCGCATCGCAGCCCCAAGAATTGGCTTCATGGGTTGCTACAGAAGCATAGAGACAAAGACGTAGTCATTGCAGGAGATTTTAACAGCCCGCACGTAGCATGGGGCTACACCTCAACATCAAAATCCGGGCGACTCTTGGAACATGCCATGGAACAGCACCAAATGACTCTTACAAATGACCTAATGCTGCCCACCCGGTACGGGAACAGTGTACAGAGAGACTCTAATCCCGATCTTACCTGGCACAAGGGACAAGGAGAAATCTCATGGAGCAACACTTTAGAAACTTTAGGCAGCGATCATTGCGTACTTCTTGCGGATTTAGACCTGGGAACGACAGCAAAGAGGAATACGGCCAAAATAAAACACACTGACTGGGATAAATTCCGAGAGGCCATAGGAAACGCACAGACAGTGAACATTCCCTTGTGCGACTGGACCCAACTGGTCCTAGAGGCTCAAGAAAAGCACACTACGACTTGCCCTGCTGAATTCAAGGAGGCCGTTCCAGACCGGCACTTGTTAAACCTTCTCGCAAAGCAAAAGAAACTAAAGAAGAAGTGGAGCAGGAATAAAAGAGACAAACAACTAAAAAAGATCGTGCAAAACATTACAGAGGATATGGTGCGCTACGCAAATGAACTGGCCTCGAAACAGTGGATGGATTTCTGCCACACTAAAATCAACAGATCACTAGACACGAAGCAAGCGTGGCAAATCCTGCGTAGCTTGCTGGGACAAGCCAGGCCTAGGCACACAACGAAGAAGATCCAGATGGCCATGGGTCTTTCCGACGAAGACTTCGCTAAGGAGTTCCACCGAACGATACACCCCGACAGCTACAAGCCAGAAACTCTAGCCGATTACATTCCTGGTCCTGGGGAATCATTGGAGGAAGGTATCAACGCACCATTCTCCAGGCAAGAATTGGACAACTGTTTAAGTAATATAAAGAAAAACACGGCACCGGGAAAGGACCGAATCACATACAAACTTATCAAAAATTTGCCAGAAAACGCTATGAATGAACTACTTCGGTACATAAACGAAGCGTGGATATCCGGCGTTCTTCCCAAAGAATGGAAAGAGACAATAATGACACCCATACCAAAACCCGGGAAACCACCCAATCGCCTTGAGCATCTCCGCCCAATATCACTAACGTCATGCTGTGGCAAACTCGCGGAGATGATGATTCTAGAGCGCCTTACGTGGATGATAAACATCAAGGCAGTGCTGCACCAAGACATGACAGGATTTAGGCGGCACGTGTCGACTCAAGACTGCATGCTCCGCCTCAAGCACGATATTTACGACTCCCCCAGCAGTGCACAACTAAGGACAATTGTAGCGCTCGATATCTACAAGGCATTCGACAACGCAAGTCATAAAGCCATCTTAGAAAAGCTCCAAAGTATACAATGCGGTGAGCGATTATATAATTACATACGGAACTTTTTAAGCGACAGAACAACGGAGGTCCTTGTAGACGGCCGCTTGGTAGGCCCTTTCAAACCAAGTAAAGGAGTGCCGCAAGGCTCTATTCTTTCCCCAACTCTTTTTAACATAGTCCTCAAAGACCTGCCCGCCAAACTAGACCTTATCACCGACGTTCACTTCAACATATATGCTGATGATCTGACTTTGTGGTGCTGTCAGGGTTCCCCCGGGCACCAGGAGCACCAACTACAGCAAGCGATTGATGTCGTCACCGCATACATGAAAGACGTTGGTCTCAGCTGCTCCCCCTCTAAGACCGAATACATCGTCGTGGAGGATGGTCCAGCCGGCCGCTCTGACCATAACCGCAATTTAATCAAATTAACACTAGACGGCACAAACATAGCAAGGAAAGAAGAAATTCGAGTGCTCGGCTTTTGGCTTCACCAACAAGGCAAAGCGGACACTTGGGTTAAAAAAATCACGACACAGATCAATCAGATCACGCACATGATGAAACGGATTTCAAGGAAGCGACATGGGGTAAAAGAACATGAACTACTACGAATTTTCGAGGCGTTCATCATTCCGCGCATCATGTACGCAGCCCCTTACATGCGGCTAACACGCACTCAGATAGAAAAATTAGAAACGCAACTGCGCAAACCTATTCGTGTTGCCTTGGGACTCCCGAATTACACCCCACTACATGAGATTCGACGAATGGGAGTTCACACTCCAATATCACACCGCATAGACATCCACAAAGAAGCGCAAGAGTCTCGGCTGCGCGCCTCTAGACAGGGACGAGCTATACTCCGTTCCCTAGGGGCACAAATCGAGGAACCAGAAGGCTACATTACAGAACGCCCTCCTTGGGAACACCTGCCAAGGCTGACTGTACATCCTATCCCCCGCCACATGAGTGTGGGAAACGACCACGAGCGCAGAGCCCACAGAGCGCGTGCCACCCGTCATTTAGTGGCGCAGAAGATAGACCAGGGTTACACTCCGGTCTACACCGACGCCGCCGTATCAGACGATGGTATAGTTGCTACCGCCGCGTACTACGGGAACGGACAAAGTACTCGTCGCTTCCTAGGAATTAGTGATCCCGGTCATGCCGAAGCGTTAGCCATAGCAGATGCCATCACGAACTTCACCGGCCGACGGAAACTGCTTATACTGACTGACAGCCAGGATGCGATCCGCCTCTTCTGCCGCAATAAAATAGCCACGCACATTCGCAACATTCTCGAAGTGCATCTAACCTCCCAACCAGAGCTTTCGGTTGAACTCCGCTGGATCCCAGGTCATCAAGGGATACCAGGAAATGTGGCGGCTCACCAACTTGCGCGCGAAACTCTCTTCCGCGAGTCTGAGCCTCCAATTGCGCTGCCGGAGGAATACGACCGCCACACCAGCCGCGTCGAAGAAAGACAAGCCAGGCACCAAAAGTTGGTAGACCTTCGCACCGATCAAGACACACACTGCGTTCCTCCCATCTCTTGGCCGCGATCGAAGACAAGTTGCATCCGCCGAGCTCAAGCAGGTGTCCTACGCACCCCACATATCATGCACTACATAGAAAATAAACCTGGCCACCCTAGCTGCCCACGCTGCGGTCACGGGTACCCTAACAACCAGCACTACATGTGGGACTGCTTAGAGATTATACAGACAAGAAACATATACACAGACTCCCTTTCCCCTACTCCTGGCACTTGGGCGGAGTGGCTTGACCCCCCAGAGGATCCCCAAAAACAACTCAAACTCGCTCTCCGCAAGCGGACGAAAAGCGCCGGCCGGTACGCGCCCTCAGTCCGACAATTGACCACCTCCTCATTACGACTGACAGAAGAAGAGCACTGGGAGGCCCTCCTCCAACACATTGAGGCAGTTCTTGGGGGCGACTGGTAACAGCAGCTCCTTCCCCCAGCAACGCAGAAGCCTTTATAGAAGGGCAAATAAAGATGTTTCTCTCTCTCTCTCTCTCTCGTTTTGTTTACCGGCGGGATGCGAAGTTGGAAGCTGCGAGTGCATGCCTCGCGTTCCTTCCTTTTGTGCGGCGAGAGGAGGGGGTGCTTTTCCCGCGAACCTTTGATGCGCTGGTATGCGGTCAGCTCTTCCCGCGGGTCGGGTGGCGGCCGTCCTTGGCCTCTAGAGGGGATTAGCCCCGACTCCCCCATTGTGCCGGCGAGCGCCCGTGGACAAAGGCGAGGCGGCGAGACGTTAAGACGTTACTGTAAGGCGTTAGCCTAGACCGTTCTAAGCTGTCCGGCTTCTGCTTTGGAGCAGATACCGCCCGTTCAACCTAGTGGGGTGACTAGTCCTCACGGTATGCGACTTTGTGTAGCCGAGGCCTTGCCTTGGCTTATCGGTGGCAATAACGTTCGCGGGAAGCTGACTAGGAGTTGCATGAGAGAGATTATCGGGTCATGTGACCGCGGGGGTGACATGTTTACGATTGGTTAGTTCTTTTTTTGTGTGTGTGTTTTATTTGTTTGTAGGGGACCAATCGGGGCTTTGAGAGCTGATGTCACCCTGCTGTCAGCCCGGATATCCGCCTGACGTCATGTGCACTCTCGCACCAGCAGGGGCGCTGCCCAAATCCTATAAATGCTAGGAACCCCATTACCGGGGGTCGGATTTTACTTCTTGCAGGCGCTTCGCGTCATCGGCTATGCCGAGCGTCCTTCTACGATCCACCACTTGGGTCCATTCTCGTTTGAAGGTACCCCGTACCTTCGGCTATGCCGAGAGTTGTAACGAGTTACCCCATTTTATGTAAATATTGTAAATTTCTCTTGTAAATAGTACTGCCCATAAACTCCAAGTTATATCGTACCCAAGCCTTCGTCTCATGGCTGCCGGAGACCAGCAACCACCGAACCCATCGACTCCTCGACTGCCGCCTCCGGCGGCTTAACAGATCGTCGGCCGCACTGGCGAACATCTCGTCTGGTCCTCGTCGGCTGACGGCGGTACCAGCGGATCCACCTTTGGGGGAGGAGTGCGAAGGAAAACTCTACTATGCTACAAGCCTTCTTACAGCCTGTAACCGAGGACCTCTTCCTGTATATCTATGTGCCTGTGTGTGCGTGTGTAATAATAAGCCTTGTAGGTGCTTTTGTACTTTCACGTCATATTTCTTGCCCCCAAGTAAACTGTGCTCGGATTTATTTCTTTAAATAAAGTTGTTGTCGGAAAAAAAGTGTGGACGTCGCTGAGTCGCTAAGACGACAGGATTTCGCTCCTGTTTTCTTCGGGCTCAGGTTCGATCCATGGCAGCGCCAGTAGTTTTATTTAGCTTGCTTGGGAATTTCGTGGGACGCACGCCACGATGAAACTATTGGCTGGTATACATATATATAGAGGTAGAAAGCATTATTTAAATGAACAAACCTCCAAAACTTGGGCATGACGTTCATAAAACTTTTTCACACTTCACAGTCCTATATTTAAGGTTCGCAGGCAGCATAAAAAACGTTCTGTGAGCATTTAAATAAAGCTCATTGTTGCCGCTGTACAAGTGATCATAGTCATGCTTTTAAGTGCGAATGCACTTCTTAAGCGAGCCTGAAGCGTCCGCCGCCGTCCGCATAGCATCAGCTGCGGGTGCGCGCGCTCCTCGTCTTCCTTGGCAACGGGGGGAGATGGGCGCGCGCTGCCTGGCCGCTGACATGGCACATACCCACGTGGGGGATTGGCCAGGAATCTCCTCGTCTTCCTTGGCAACGGGGGGAGATGGGCGCACGCTGCCTGGCCGCTGACATCGCACATGCCCACGTGGGGGATTGGCAAAGAATCGGGCGTGAGAAGGGCTAATGCACCCGCTTAAAGGAGTACTGACACGAAATTTCAAAGCTGAGATCCGCTCTAGCAATCAAGTACAACGACAACACAAATAGGTGTCTGTGAATAAATGCATCTTTCTTTCTTTGTAGTTGTGTGTGTGTGTGTGTGATCTCTCTTTCGCGAACATTGCCGAACCACGCAAATTCAACTCGTGCATTCGCACTTCCACATTCTTCCCCTCGGGGAAATGCGGGGAATTTTTTGCCCTCGCGCAGGGCTCTCAGGAAACGTAGGCATCCGGAGTTGAAGTGAACTAGAAGTTTTTGGGTTTTGTGCGCTTTTGTCCTTATCTCCTATGCAGATTCTGGGTATTGTTTTGTTCTGGGTGGACATTTCCATTTGCGGTGTAATGGGTAAATTCGAACATTCCATAGCAAAGATTGTTGTCGTCTTTTCTCTCATTTTTTGCCTGCTGGATCGTTTCCGTGTACCGGGGTCACGCGAAATAACGATCATTTTAAGTTTTCGTTTCGTTGTCTAATATATCAACTCTTGATGCAAACATTTTTTCCCGCTTTTAAACTTTCAGGCCAGTAGAAATCGCAGATCGAAATCACTTCATTGAACGGACCTTGAAGGACCTAACATGGGGTTCCAGCATTTAAACTTTTAGAAAACAATTTACTAATGGATTCGTAGGAGCTCTTCATCTCAGATTTCTATCGTATAGATTCTGCACTTCCAAGGGCGATTTTTTTTTTATTAAACTGGTAAGGAATCGATGACGAAGCATCTAGCGCTGCGAAGTCCGAATTCTCAGTTCCCGCAGTGGTGAAGCGGCTGTAGCATCAGCTTAGGCGACTGGGGCAACAAGAGAGCAGAATTGTACTTAGGATACAGAACAGCTAGTAACTCAACCCCGACAGGCAATGTTTCCGAAATAGGAAAATGCTAGAGGCCTGGGTGAAGTAACCAATCGAAATTTTGAGTATCTCTGTGGGTTATTTAAGGCGTTCCTAAACAAAATTATCAATACTGGCCAGAATAAGGCCCGATATTCAAGGTAATCGTGCGCTGGATGTTAAATTTTACTCATAAGGCGGAGGGATATACTTAGGTTAGGAAGTAAAGAAACGGTTTTTTTCAGTTCCGCCAAACCTAGCGGCATTTGAAAGCGCGTATTGCATTGCTTGCCCAAGTGTTCTTTAGTGCAAGTATTTGTTTGTTTGTTTTTTTGTAAAAGAAAGAAGGTGGTCTCGATATCCAAGTAAGAATATATTTTTTCTATTGTGTTTGCCACTCAGGCCTTGGAGAGGAAAAAAGAGCAAAGATCAAAGCGCCTATAAGAAATTTGTTCCCCAGATTCGTTTTCATTGAAAACCAACGCAACCTAGCTATGCCAAATCTGTTTCTAAACATTTTAGTAATTGTTACAATAGCAGGAGTGGTTACTCCTCTTTATTCCCATTTCTTTTCTGCAGTTGTCTCGTCGAAGGAATTCAAAAAACGGTGTGTTCTGATTCAGCCACCCGTGACATCTTCGGGCCACTCCGCATTTTTTAGGCGGTTTGTTATTCCAGTAAAAACTGTGACTGGCGGTGTCAATGAACTAATAGAGGAAACGTTGAGTTTTGAGAATCGTTTGTACGACCAAGTCAATCTTAGGTATGAGCCAAGGGTGTTCATAATTCCCTGGTTTTGGAATTTGGAATCCCAAGTTAAAGAGTATATAGTAACCGAACTTAACTACCTTCTTCCTGGAAATCGCATGTTTATTTTCACTCCATCGTACCCGGACAATCTATCTTTTTTTTCTCAGGTTTTGTGTGAGACCGTATTCGTCGGCGAATCTTCATTCAACTTTCCATTTGACGAGTACGAAAATTGCGAACAGCGAAAGATCGGGTCAATATCAGAGCTCCTCTATAGCGAAAGACGGTTTCGCGAAACACGCGAATTGGTAATTATCGCTGCTGACATGGCGGCTAACTTGAAAGCTCATCCTGAACCGCAAGCTCTTTTGGACGCGTACGAAGCAAAGAATAAATCGATTCGTATAATCCACGGCCCTCATACTTTTCGTTTTTTCGTGCAGAAGGGTAACGCTGATTTTATACTTACTCCTGCGATGATTTCTTTGATTGATTTCTTTCCTGCGATGCCACCTTTGCGATGCTCCTCCTGCGATGCCACCTTTGATTGATTTCTTTCATTCGAGGCTCAATACTCACCCGATGAAATTTGTGTCTACACAAAATATCAAAGGCGCTTGCAAGATTTCATTTCAGATCCGTGGGTACGGTTTGGTTTTACTCTGTTCGTGACAACGGTTGCCGGCGGTTCGATCATTCTTCTCGTCTGGATGCGACGCAGGCTCTTGTTTGCCTCTGCCGAAGTAGAAATGGTTCGTTTTTCTCTTTTTCTTATTTGCACATTGCTAGGGCGCTGCCCAGAAGATTTAGCTATGCGAGGCACCCCTTATCGCAACGTGGCTCTTGTAACTTGGGTAATCGGTGTATATCTGCTCGTACAGTTCGTGCAAAATATGTTAACAGCCTTCCAAATTCTTTCCGTCTTTTCGGAGGGTATAGCCAACCTTTCTGCGCTCATGGACAACCTTGAACACGGCAGTATGAAGATATGTTCCGACTGGCACTGGGACTACATCTTGGCTTTCTGGCTTCCGATGCGTAAGACAGCATCCGAAATTAACTCCTGGTTTTCCGCGCTAAATAAGTGCGACGATTGCCGACTGCATCGAATCTCGGATTGTTACGAACTATGTCAGGCCGGAACGCACATGGCTGTGTCCAGATGCTCGGAAGAAGAAATGTCATTCGCTTCCAAATGGGGCCTCGCATCTAGTGGCTACATCGGGGTGGTTCATCGTGCTTCATGGATCCTCAAAACTCACCCACTAAGGTAAGCGAATACCTCAGTAGCAAAAGATAAATGTCATTCACACTTACGTTCCGTTCCAATCACCATACCTGACACGTCCAAGAAGTTCGGCTGATTTGTACGAGGACTTCTATCTGGGTAGCGTGTACATGTGGGAGAGCTGGCATGCCATATTAACACCTTGCAGCGCGATTGGAAGCGCAGATAAGTGAGTCGCTGGGAGAAGTGGTGACTATCAACGGAAAAGTTATTGCTAAAAATTGAGATTCAGAAAAGCCCGAAAATAGCCAAAGGACATTGCGCCAAATCGACGACGTTGATACTATTCGATCCTACGATGCTGCAGCTAAAGCCAGATGTTTTCAAGCGAAGCTTGTATGGGATGACTCGTGTCGCCGTCGGTGTTGTGAAGTTCCACTCAAACCGGATGCCCAATCCCTGTTTTATGACCCCCTTCGGCGGAGGGCTGCTGTCGTTCGCCCAAGTTTCCAATTGCAGTAACTTAGGATTAGCGCGCCGAGCACGCGCATGTTCACGGGCCCGCTCCCGTTGTCGTTCTTTCACTGCTGCCTGCTCTTCTGCAGAGCGAACCAAGCGCGGCCTATCCATGATGCAGCTGACCTTAAACCTCCCTTTCCCGTATATTAAGGGGAGGGAGCGCCTGTCATTGGCTGCGAGTATGGTGTAATCTTGTACGCAACTTGTGAAAGCGGTGAGTTTCCCGTCCGCAGCTGCGGGTGAGGAGGAAATTCTGGTGTACGACGCCAACAACACCGATGGTGACGCGGATCAGCCAATACAAGTTTCACTTCCAAATTCCGCGACACCTAAGCAATCCCCGTCAGGTTATGAATTCGAAAGCACGTTGAATTGTCATACGAATAAGCCGGTATTGTCTGTTGCGCCACGTTGTTTTGTGGATGGATGACGTTACGGAGAATTTAATTCGCTTTATATATACGGAGCGCGTCAGGCTTGTCTAAAGCAAGTGAGCACACGGCTCTTGAGCAGTGGTATTTTCTGCGTTGGAGAAGGCTCGCACTTGCGCGTGCGTGGATCTCGCACAGAATCAGGCCGGTCGTTTCTTCTCATTAGCACGTTTAAAATGCAGATGCCACCATCCACGAGAGGTGCTTGTCTTTCAGAGTGCCAGCCGTGGCACGGCTCTTACACCGTGCATGATAGATAAGCTTACACCGTCACGGGAGATAAGCTTGTCATTTGAGGCGGTGCAGTACCACCGCAGGCAACACGACTTGCTCTGATGTTCTGACTCTCATGCATAGCGAACAAAATGTACAGTTGGCAAAACGCTTGTCTATAACGTACAAGTGGCGTGCTCCGGACTGCGCGAGAGATACCTAGTGATAACGCCTGGTTTGAGATAGGGAGAATGCGAGTATGCGGGGCCCGTATCAGCGCGATGGCTCCGTTCCTCCTCACTGTGCCCGTCGACTTGGCTTCAACACCTTCTTTGACCGTAGCAGAGTCCTTAAATGCTTTTCAAAAGCATTGAAGGACTCTGACCGTAGTAAGCGTTGCATGCGTGCGCTTCCGGGCCGGGAAACAAAAGTGGAGATTACCTGACTTAGCGCGCGCTGTGCGAGCTTTTCCTCTGCATTAGCTTTGGCGAACAGCTGTTCATTTCGTTATCCTTCTGCCAATAGCTGCATAAGTATCGCGTGCATCACATCCGGTTTCTAGGCTCGGCTTTGCACGTCACTGCTGACGGGCTAACACCACAACTTAATGCACTGTGCAAGCGATCACGGATCGATACCTAGTCACTCTAGAACACCGGCAGCGATGCGTTTTTGGTGATTGTTGTTCGTTTTCTCGCTTACAAAAAAAACACTCTAAATTTCGTCAGGCGGGGCGAAAATTAAGCGTTGAACGTAATTAAACGCAGCCGACGCTGTACTAACAATAGCTAATCTGTGCTATTGTTTCCCGGCATGGCAGCGTAGGCAGCGCTTTTCACGGCGAAAGAAAGTACGGAAGCCAAAGCGACGGGCACAGCGGCAAGGGAAACAGCCAACGCGCTGATCCGGGTCATGCATGCTCACATTCTACCGGTCTCAGACCAGGCGTCATCACTAGATGTCTCCAGCGCAGTCTGGAGAACGCCGCTCCCGCGTTGTAGACAAGCGTTTTGCCAACTGTACGCATCGAAAACGGAATGCAGCGCTTTGCATCGAATCTCTTGTGCATTGTGTAGCTGCCTCTCGTGATAGTACGCCAGGTGAAACGACGATTCTCGCGCTACGGCTAATGGCTGGCACTGCAGCAGCGACGCGCACCTCGTGGGTGGTTTGGTGGTAGCGGCTGGAATTTAAACGTTTTAAAGCGAAACCGTGGCCGGCGTGACACTGTCCGAGATCTGCGCAGAGCCACCAGTATATGTCGCCAGCATGCTCCGGATCCGCGCTCTCGCTTGACCTATACAAGCCTGAGGCGCACTGCAAAGTTCCATGCAGAAGTAAACGGAGCAAAGGAGCGGCCAAATTAACGCCAAATGGCATCGCTCCGCCGCCTGGGAACGTCGACGGGAATCACAAGCGGCGTTCCGGGGGTGGGCCGGCTTTTAGGTGCGGCGCACCTTAGGACCGCACAATGTCCGTCCTCGTCCGTGCGCATAGCATTTACAATCGCAAGAAATCACACAGGCACTGGCAGGATTCGAGCTTGTGTCTGGTACACCAGACAGACTTAGTGTCAGTCGTCTTACCCATTGGGCTACGACCGTGAGCTACTACTCGGGAGTCAAACGGCTTACTCCCTTTACTCCCTCGCCTATAACGGTGCAGAGTACCTTAGCACCTCCCAATGTCCGTCCGCGTCCATCCGTGCGCACACCATCAAGCGAAATTTGATTTAAGCGGTGAGTTTCAGTTTCATTTAGGGAATAATCAAGGTCCAATTCTGCTTTTGATGTTGATGCGGTTAGCACTTTCAGAATAAATTCAGGTTATTTGGCTACAGTCGGATTGTGTAGTATTTCAAGGCACGAACAGTCCGCTTTATGGAGACGCCAATAATTTAAAATGCGTTACATTTGAGTCAGAAAATTACGCTAGTTGATGGGGGCTTGTGTACCTCTCATGCACCACAAAATGAGAGGAGGAACGTAGAAGTACACAGAATCCGGGTTCCAAAAGTGGGATTTTTCTTAACCATAAAGGTATCCAAAACATTATGCAGCTTGTAAATACTAAAGCATTCACAAGCTTCAAATCTAATGCTTTAGCATTTGAATGCTAAAGCATTCAGCATTTGCGAATGCTAAAGCATTTAACATTTGCGAATGCTAAAGCATTTCAAAATTGTGTAATTTCTGCTTAAATTGTGCAGAGACGAGCACCGACGAATGCTCCGCGTCGTCGCTGAAGCTGGACTTGCCGGCCGGTACCGCAATATAACCGCTCCTGTCCGGGCAAGACCAGCTGAAGACATCTTCTCGGTGGAGCAGTTTTTCTACTTGTACATGGTGCTGTTCTGCATTGCTTTCATGACTCTTGGGATGGAGCTGTTGTGGCACCGGAAAGTTAAGAATTATCACCATTAATAAGTTCAGAGAAAAACAGCATGAAAAAAAAACAAAAGTAAGCTATTTCGAACATTTATATAAGTTATTTTCATGAAAACGACTTTGCTAGACAAAATTTGTCGATTGGAAAAATTTCGAGTTTTAAACGGTGCGAAAAAACTCTTGATATAATTGAGCAGCTTTTGTGCGAAGTAAACCTTTTTGCCTTTTAATACAAGAAATATACCGAGAGTATGCCCTCTCGAGGTTTTTTGTTGCAATCTTGACAGAAAATGGTGGACGGGGTATTTATAGAGAAAGTTGAAACATCGCCGTAAAACAGTACTGCTTGACATGAAACCCCTCCTATCAAATCCGGAGGGGCTCTATTGATAAGTTACCTCAGGCCAATATGGAGAACTTGTTTTGATTACAGGCAAACAGTCTATTGGGCCTTACACGTGCAAAATATCCGCTGCATACCAAAAAGTTATAAATGGTTTGTTATGGCAAATGGGCTGCTGGAGGAGCTGCAACTTCTTACAGATACCGAAAGCCCCTAAAAAAACCGAGAGAAAATGACAGGGCCCCACGATCGTTAAGAACAGGAGGCGCTTTAATTCATAGGTGGCGAAAAAAATGTATTTTTGACCTGTAACCTAAGTGCTGCAGCATACCATATATTTCACGCTGTAGAGTAAGAAGCAACTGGCATTGGGCAGGAGCGAGAACAATGCTTTTCACATTATTATGTAGCACCACCAAACGCAACAAAAATACCAAGTATTTCTGGTAGTCATTTTAGAAAGCGTCACATGAGAACAGTGGGTATAATCTTAAAATGGAGAATAGACAAAGACGTGTGCAAAGCGTTCAGCCAAATTAAACCAGGAGTCTGTTCATTTGTTTTTTATTTGTGAATCCATATGAAGTTTTGGGGCATGGAAAAGCGAGAACTTTGTTTCACGAAAATTCATCCCGTTGAATGTGCTTAAAATATTGCAAAAAGCTTTCCATTTATTTCACTATTTTCAATGCGATGTGGCTACTCGTAACATCGCTCCTACTGAAATATTGTTACGGGACTAAGGTGGGCAATGCCTCACAGCCCCTTGACTGAAGAATGATTACGACGACGACGACTTTTCTGGTGCGCATCTTGCGCGATCTCGGTGTCATGGCCGCTATGCCCATTCTGTAAATAGATCGCTTGACCCCATCCCATCGTTCGTCTCATCTGTGTCCTGCCGCCACGTAACATATGGTAGCCATTATTCTGTGCCCAAATAATCCCCTTCATCCATTTTAATTCGGAAGTTATTAACGGATTTCTAGTGGTGGATCAAAGGCACTGCCGAAAGTACAAACACTAGTTGGCAAATCACGTCCTGAAATTTTTAGGCATCGCGAAAGTTTGCGGTTCTTTCCTTGATATATCAGTGTAACGTATTGCCACCTGCTTCAAAAGAATATTTGATGTGTTCGAAGTACCAGTCTTGGAGGATGCATGGCCAGGTAATAGTACTTCTGAGCGCGAAAACAATAATTTAATGTTTCGTATTATTTGCTGCGCTAGCGAATCACGCGAGCAACAAAAACATATAAAACGCTACTTGTAATGCAAGGGCTGCGTACTTTAGGACGGCCGAACTGATAGACAAACTTTTCAGCTCTTCTATTATGCTGGACTAGTATGCTCGAATTTGTCCCTAAGACTACATTTCAAGCCCCGCATGCAAAGAAAACGGTGGAGGCGGCCTTACAGTTTCAACACACCTTTTGGGGTACTTACTGTAGCCATCAGGTAACATTTTTTCATCATAAGCACAATTATTCGAACATTTGGAAGTGGTAGTTTTGTACAGCACATTAGAAGATTAAAGCGTATTCGAGACGTCAATAAGCAGCAAAGATGTGTAGGCTTTTAGTTCCGCCGTATAGAATTACCAGAACAAAATACCCAAGAAAAAGGACGAGCGCACGTGAGCGTGCGTCTCGTGAGAAGCGGCCCGCGTGGGCCAAGCGAGCGCGTGGGCTTGCGCCAGGCGAACAGCCCGCAAAAAATACAAAGAGAAAAATTGCTTTCTCCACCTTGCACTGGTGGTGCAAGGCTGGAGAAACATTAGACATGGTGGCCCCTCTCTCTTCGCCGGAAATCTTGGTGTTGTACCTTACATGGGTTACCGAACTTGCCGCGGAAAGTTCTCCATGAGTGGCCCGCCCGGATCGTCTCGTCCGCAGGCTTTCACTCTTCTCCCAACGTTTAGCGCGTTAGGACGCGCTAGAACCGGCAGCTACCGGCTTCGCGAAAACGGATTCTGCGCTCCTCACTGCCGGCGCGAACGCACGTGAACTGGCTAGGAGAACAGCACGCGAGAGATCACGCCATGAACCCTGGACACAGTGTTCTCAAAGGTCGAGCTGGACGATGGCGGGCGCTCCTCTGGAGGTCCACACTCAAGACAATGGTGAAGTGCTGCTCCTCCCGCAAAGAGGCTCCCATTTAAGTTAGGCGGGATAGCAGGCGATCAGTTCGAAGTGGTCGAATGGCTGAATCTGCACCAAGGGAGTTGCACCCACCACAGCCAGTGCAGCTTCCCCGAAGTTGACCCCACCACTGCGGCAAGTGAGGGAAGCGACTGAGCCTGCTATTTCTTCTAATACAGGAGCATACGCAAAACCCTGTCATTTGTTACCGCATTCATTATGATAAAGTTCTATTTAGCTTTAAGTAACTACATAGCGTGTAAGGAAGTATACGCTTCGGCATGTAACGTATCTCTAAAATCCATTTAACTGGTCGGTTTGCACTAGTCGGGCATAAATGGCAGCGGTTACTTGATGTTCTCGGAGATAAAACGAGAGGGAATGCGGTCAACCACGTGCACGTGATCGGTCCTCGTGGACCTAGGTACATGTGAATTCCATTCCAGATACACAGATGAACTTTGATCCTGTGTTTCTGGGAGAGATCGTCAGCATATTTATTGACTGCGAAGTATTTCCTGTGTTTCTGGGTGAGATCTTCAGCATATTTATTGACTCGGAACTATTTCCAGGCTGAACTGTGTCCGGTGCTTAGCTTACTACGGCTGCGGAGGGTGTGAAGCCCTTTTATACAAGGTAAATGTAAAATAGAAAAATTGAAAGTACGCACGAATGGTTGATGTTCCGCAGCCCTTTTTATGAATGTAGAAAATTCTCCTGTACGTGATCATGGCAAAAATTATTTGTGCAGGCCCGAACATTCCGGCCAGTTTATTTTAGCCAACTTGAGCTTAGTGGTACCTCCGTATGCACTTTTGATGAACATATACGTCGGTATCTGTTTGCTGTGCAGCCTTTAAATATAAAACAGTCAAGAACACATGCGACGTGTAGGGATGAAACAGCGTAGGCGAGGCAATATGAGCGAATTTTCTGCTCTGGTTTATCGTTGACCACGTGGCCGGGTGCAACTATTTTTGGCGCAGCTCGATCAAATCGACGAATAGAACTGACTGTAACAATATCGGTCGAAAGAGTAAAAACACGCATTGACTTTCAACGGCAGTGATAAAAACCATGCAGATAAATATATAAACGACGGATGGTCATTGCTCTTTTATATTCCCGCAGCCTAGTGCAGCAGAATTTACCTTGAAATCGGAAATGCGGTAGCGGAACTGAAGAAAGACCTTTGCTGATGACAAGTGTCCCACTTGTTTTGTCTCTTCCTACCGGGAGGCAGTAGTGTGAGTTTACTTAAACACTATCTATGTGCTCCTGTTGTTCAAACATTGCAATCACCATAACGTTGTGTGTGGACTTGTGGCGTGGGCCCAGAGAACTGAGAATGTCGACAGCAAGCATTTCAGTAGCCAGTGTTGCCTTGCTTACAACATGCTTCTTGTTGGATGTTGACACAATCACCAGTAAAATCAAAGAACTTTCTGAAATAACAAATAATTTCAAGATACGTACGGCGGTGACCACCTCAAACCTTATCAAACCTCAAACCACTAGCAAAACGTATGCAGCACGAGTAATCCTGGGTTTTTTAAAGGTATGATGTAATTTTTGTGTGGGTATAGCCTGTGCACATGCCGTCCAGTCGCATTACGTCTGTCTGGTTACTCGAGAGTAATTTAGTAGCACGTTTCAATTGTAAGGCTAGTGAGAGGAAGAGAGATAATTTAGTTTAGTTCAAAACCACAGCTTTTTACGGCGTCTTTCTGCGGGATCTTGTCGGATGTCTTTCTAGCTGACTTACGGCAGTGATAAATTTTTACGTGATCTTACGTGATACGTGATCTTACGTGATAAGTGATCTTACGGCAGTGATAAGTTTTGAGCAAAGCACTTTGCGGTTGCAAATGTTCATTATGCGTCGCAAGTGGGTACACGTGTATCCGTAGAATATGTACTGTAGTGATTCCTCGGTCCGAGGATACAGCTTATGGCGTGTTGCTCAAATGTTTGGAGATTTCATCAGCAGTTTTTTCACAATCACATCGTGCACCAAATTCTCACGCCTTCCTAGACGGACAGTTTTCATTCAAACGAAAGCGTAATTACAATGCGGAAGCTTGAATGCCCGTTCAGGGTTGATTGAGCCCCTTGCAAATTTTTAAAGATGCTCCGTGTATGCACAGAATTTAGTTTTCCCGAGGACAATTCATATCGCGGACTCCGCCCAAGCTGCAGCAGTCTGTCTACCGCCAGTGAGCCTCCATTTTCTTTCAGATCAGGGAAACTAAAATATGTGCTTACGCTCCAGAGTCCACTCGCTTAACCCCGATAGTGTGAGCCTGTTTACGAATACTCCCTTAAGAATGTGTACTTACTGTGAATAGGATGTTTTTGTTTTTCCGGGTTGCTTTTAGTGCTATCAATAAACTTGTTGCAAAGGAACGTGTTTTGGGGATTATTGCGGTTTGTAAAGCTATTATTATCGCGCAAAATATTCAAGGCTATGCGACAAACCAAAGGTAAAAAATGTAAATAGCATTTTTCTTGATTGTGTACTCTATTTATGCAACCGTCATATGATCTAAATTTATTTACCCAGCCACATCCATTTCGGTAACACCCAAGGTGAACGAACACAATGTTTTGTTTTCTACATGTCTCCCGCCTGTCGCCAGTCTCCAGTACTGTCTACAAACACAACTTCTAGCCAGTTATGGTGAACCAGTTTGTTAGCACCCGTACTACTGCACTTCAGAGATACATAAATTGGCGGTTGTCTACGCGAATGGTTTGACTTCCTGCTCCTAACAGCGTGTATTGCATGTCGGCATATGCGCATTTTTGCTGAGTGGTTGTTAACGCCTTGCTGTGAACAAGGGCGATCATTTCAGGTGTTCGATGTGTTGAATAGGCTTGTGATTTTATTGAGAACATTAATTCTCATCCTGGTATGTTGCTTACGCATGGGCGCTTAAATGGGACATTCCTACCAGTCCTCTTTGACCCCTGTTCTGATTGCCCTGTAATTATCTGTGTGCGTTGCTGTTTGTGCAAATTCACTTCGGTGCTGTTGCCAATTATGATTGCTAAAAGTTATGGAAGGAACAATAAATTTATATTTGTGAGTGACCACTGGGACTGTGCGTTGTTTATTTATTGTGGCTTGTTCTAGGGTTTGTAACATTTACTCATTTTTTTATAAACTCACCCACCCGCCAGTCCTGTTTCATGTGATATACAAAGCTTCAATCGCCTGCTGTCTGTTGGCCTTGTGTAGGGAGGTAAATTGCCATATTTTGGATGGTGCAGCGGACCATCTTTGTATTTAGCTGTTTTATTAAATACCTTTTTTTCGGGAGAATCACTCATTATTCGAGACAAATGCTGAAGTAGTTTCCTATCTTATCGGTGACTGCCAAGTTAAAAAAAACGACAGTTTGTTGTTCTGCGCGGAAACGACTTAATCTGACCCTTTATAGGTGCTCAGACTGTTTTTAAGTTTTGTAAACTCTTTGAAGTTCGTAAAATCCTGCAATGTTAAATATTTCAAGTGTCGGCGCGGTGCACCAGCGGGATTCGATGTTCTATGGAAGAACTTAATTGTTCTGGCAAGAAGGCCTTATCGAAAAGAAAGGCTTTGTTGTTGTTTTGTATTTCTATTTGTGCGCAAGATTCAATAATACCGTTGCAACGACCCTCTACCTACTAGACCGTATCAACACATCTTAAAGTTTTAAACGGAGATGGTTCACTTTTCAAATAAAAAAGAACTTCCACTCTTTTATTACGCAATAATGAATGCTATAGTACATCTTTAAAAAACAGAATTTCGTGCTTCTGCACAGAACTGCTACGAAAAAGAATAAAAACTATTATATTTCGCGTTTTCAAAAAGTAAATACAATTTCTCCTTGTACGAAGTGTTTTAGGAATATAATATATTTATTTGGTCCTCCTGCGTGCTGTACTGCTAATTTTTCAGTTAAGTAGGCAATACGAAGTGTTGCAGTAAGTAATACGAAAGGCACTCTCCTTAAAATTTGCCATCTATGTGAGCTTGAAAAGTATTAAAACTAACAATTGTAGTGTCCTTCGCAAGAAACAAGTGCAATGATTTCGTTCATTGGGTTATCTTACAATAACAGCCTAAACTTGTGAACATACCACTAGCATTATGGGGCTAAAATCTTTACACCAATGTCTTTAACAGATTTTAGGAAATAGTTCAATATATGGCAACGCCGAAAAATGAATCAAATTTTTTGAGGCACCTAATCATCCGTAGAAGCTTTCAAGTGAACGGCGGGAATACTTATCAACCATTTATATACTGCAACATCCTTTCGTTGTGCGAAATACTGCGAAAGGCTTCTTTATTGCTGTTGTTTCTGCATCTATTTCTTCGCTTTGGTTATTTTTTTTTGTCCTGTTGGCGCGAAATTCTGCAATAGCTAGTCTGATGACACAAGCCACAGGTTCTTTAGAGTCAGAGGTCTGCATGGCTGGAGTATGGCTGTTATATTTATGTGCCTGTTATATTTATATTTATGTTGCAGGGGGCGGCAGAAAGTTAGATGGGCAGATGAGATCAAGAAGTTTGCGGGGATAAATTGGTCACAGTTGGCACAGGACCGAGGTAATTGGAGAATAATGGGAGAGGCCTTTGCCCTGCAGTGGGCGTAGATAGGCTGGTGATGATGATGATAATTTATGTGCTGTTAAGATCTGTTTCCACGCGCCTTGGCCTAATTTTTTCTGCACTGCTGGCAGCGTGCGGAAATAGCCCAGTCAATAAAGGAAAAAGCGGACATAGCGCCGGGGTAAGACACTCGGCTTTTATATATCCCATACTGTGGAAACCCGGGTGAAATCCCGCGCGAGCTATAAATTAGATTTTATTTACTATTTTAATTTTGGAATCACCCTCTCACTTTAGCCCCAATATCATCATCATAAGCGCACGCCACAATTATCATAAACCGCATCATACCATGATAATCATCAGTGCACGTGGCCGAGACGGAAGGCGCGCCACGCTCCGAAAGATTGACCACAAACGACCGCCTGGGCCTATGAATACTCTACGGGCTCTGGCTACACTCTTGACAAAGGCAACCAATTGTTGACTGAACAACTATAACTACAGCGACAATTTTTCGCACCCCGGGGAATTTAAGGCTTTCGCCTCAAAAATGTTTTCTGTTATTGAGTTCCAAAGCAACTCTCTCGCCGGGTATTGCCGGAATTTGTTCCATGATGTATGTCAATTTCACAGCGGTAGCCCTTAATAGCCGAACAGTGCCTTAAGGAGTGCTGGTGAGAATGTTGTCCCTATGTTCTCGGTGGTTAGGCGCCATACTACGTATTGCTGCTCTCTACGCGTTGCACCTTCAAAGTATACATCGGAAGGGAAGAGGTTTCTCCTGCCAATGATGAGGGATTCACAAATAAGTGAAAATATAACTAAGTAAAAAACTAAGTATGACACACAAAATATCGTTACCGCACGAATTGCTTATCTTCTTCCGCCACGTTTACCACCGCTAGATGGACAATGGTGCGTCTGATTTGAAGCAACTGGCACCCTGCTTTGGTGCAGGGTGTCGAGCAGGAATTTTTTCCGGTTCGGATTCGGATTCAAGATTTTTGGATTCGGTTCCGCGTTCGGTTCCCGACCACATTTCATTCTCGTTCGAACTGGTTCAAATGGGTTCGGAGAAAAAAAGCAGGAGTTGTTTTTTTGCTGTTTTACTTTTTTACTGCTGCGTTTTCGTTTATCAGTCTCTCGGTCAGGTCAGTATAAAAACAAAATAATAATAGAGGTTCCCTTTTTGTGAATGTTGACTTGGCCACTTGACTGTACAATCCAGTGCAAATTTTTTTCACGGGAGGCCAACGCATGCAGCACTAACTGCTGCTGAAGAAAAAGTTCGCCGGGACACTCAGGGCTGCTTACATGTGGGTGTGAACGCATTACGCTTCATGGTCGCAAGGTTATATTTATTAAGGTATTTTAATGCACTAATACAATTAACTTACAATTCATTAAAATACAATACATTAGTACAATTAAGCAGTTGCTTTCTTAAGGAGATCAACCACAGTGGCTCTACGTAGCCGCCGCGGAGCCGCCTTATGCTCCACTCCCATCGCCGGCCAATGGCGGGCCGCACCTCGTTTCCAAATAATTCATCCTTGGGAAGCCCCTGTGGTGGGCAGGCAGCTTTCCTGGACAGCACAGAGGCTGCCCGTCCGCCATCTCTATAGGTACATTCAAATGTCACCACGCACGCTCGCATGCGCGCACGCCGACACAGACACACGCGCACACACAGACGCATGCACACAAAATACACGCACACAAACGCACGCATAAACACACGCACGTTCACGTGCACGACACGCACACATCTGACAATCGCACGCGTACACACACGCACACACACAAACACGCACGGGCACGCGCGCACGCACGTATTTTTGTTTAATGAGGCAAGTAATGATTTCGCATTGAAAAGAGAATTCGTTACCCTGCTGCGCTTCTCATGTACCTTTTGTTTCAACGGCGTTTTATCTTGACCGCGGGAGAATTAGCAGTGCTAGAAGTCGAAAACTGTCCGGCGTCGACGTCAGCCTCCACCTGCCTAGCATGGCAAGTAGCGCTTAGAGTGATTTCACTACACCCCCCTTCTTTCTGCTAACAGACGGGCAAGAAAGAAGGAACGTCTGCAATGGGCCACTGTCTATAGGTATTGAATTGGATTGGAAAAACTTCTTTGGGGCCTGCGAATGAAGTCCTATTGTTAGGTCTTCATGACTTCGCCGGAGTCGTCACCGCAGATGTAGCCAACCCGGCTAGGGGTCTTGTGCTCCCCGTCACCGGGTCGCCGGGGTCCTCCTGCCTGGCCAGCGCCACGATGACTCGCTGGACAGCCTGGAGTTGAAGATTTTGGTCTTCAGTCCGCCCCACCTACTCGAATGCAGGTGGCATCGTTCTTGTGTATGATTCGTCCGGGTATGCGAGGCAATCTCAGACGATGTGCCCGAGTCTTGCTGGAGCTTTGCGACAGACCCCACAGGTGGCATCAGGGTATGTCTCCGGGTACATTAGGTAGGGAGACACCGGCGACAGCAACTTTCTAATGACTAAATACAGGAACTTTAGGCAAGACAAATTAAGGTTTTAGGCGGCTATACTACGCGCTGGAAAGTGTCCTTTTGGCATATATAGGCGTCAAGTACTGCAGTTTAGGCATATATAGCCTCAATTTATATTTACTTCAGAAGCGTATTTTATGACAAATTTTTCACTTGCACTGAAAACAGTGGACACATAGTGCGCTGTTGGAACGTGATTTAATTTTCTTCATAAAAATAAGCCACACCTTATCGCCATTTTAACAGATTTACGCAAAATGTACACGGAGTATGTATTTGTCGCGGAATGTATTCGACACGCGGTGAAAAAGTATAAAATCCATGAAAATCCAGCACCATTTCAATGTTTTACGAACTGAAGTTGTACCTCCTTTCAGTGATATTGGTTTCGAAAAAAGAACGCTCAACGTCCTCTGAAGCGTACTTTTACTTCAGAATCCTCGCTTATCTAATTCCATCTGGAATTCCAGAACGTTAGCCGTTCATTCCTTTTGCCAGGGAATGTATACCAGATAATCCAGGAGTTTCGGTCAAAAACAGATTTACCCTTCGGAATGGCTCTGCCAGAAACCCGTTCTTCGGGGACGGCGACGGACCTGTCGTCGACCTCCGAAATGAAATCAGAATTTTTATTCAGACTAGCGCCGAAGTTTCCAGCTGCTGAATATGCTTTGTACTAAATATGTGAAATAACCCCGCGAATGTGCAAGGTCAGGTTTTAGTGTAGCTACGTAAAGAATAGACTGAGCTCCTACGCTCTTGTCGGCTGCAAAGCTGTTAACACCAGCGATGTGTTTATTGTTGTCTCCCAACCTTATCCAAGTTCCCCGGGGGATCACACAACGGGTGAGGTGTAACTGGTTTTTGAAGACGCCAGCGCGCCTTGAAAATATCTTTCCTAACTGCAAGTATATATTTGTTGCAAGAACAATACGACCTCCTCAAGTCTTCCCAACACCACGAATCCTGTGGATAGAAAGGAAACTGCAATAATTAAGAAAAGAAAACAGTTATACTTTTCTGGAGAAGTGGATGACCAGAGATGATGCTGAGAATAACACAATTCAGTAGGTATCCACTGTATAACCCTTAACATCAGGCAGCAGTCAAGATTGATTGCCAGTGACCCCCAAAGCTAGGTCCCAAACACCCTCGAAAGTTAAAACCAGCAAGGCAGATGAGTGCCGTCGGGACCAGAATACGACCAGAATACCTAAAAAGTGCCGAGATTCTCGTTCTACAGCTTTAGTCCGCCATTCGAGTTTCAGACTACATCTTCTGTGTCTTGCCTGCTGGCGGTGTCCCAGTGATCGGCCGCATTGGTTGCGGTGTTGCTGCGCTCCGTCCTATGGGCCCAAGTTGAGTTGCTAAAGGAACCGTCAGGTTGATGTGTAGGTGGTTTGGAGCACAAGTTCCAGCTTCTCTGTGTGTTTGACACGGCGCGAGGATTCTTTTCGTAAACGACGTGCAACAAACGCCGAGTTGCGCGCTTCTGAAGGAGGAGCAGTATTAGTTGAAAATGGTTTCGGGAAACCCATTGAAAGAATATACAACTTAAATGCATTAGTAGGTGACAAAAACAATAAATAGGCACTAATCTCAAAACAGGCCCTTATAGGCACAATAAACCGCAGCTTAACATGAGTTAATTCGTGCCCATGAAGTAAATAGGCTTGAAAAGGGCTCAAGAAAAAAATAGACATTAGCCCAGAGTTACGGTATCTACTAATGACACTTCAGTGACAGGTGACAGCGATTGGGTTCTAGTAACGATAGCAGCTTAGTGAATTCCCAAGCAGCGGTATTGGTCGCTGGTAATCGAAGGCCGCAGAACGGTAGCACAAAGGGAGAGGTATTCAAGAAAGCTATATCGTATATTTGCTTTGAACCATTTGATCACTCTTGTTTTTTCTTTCAGTTTAGTTGCTTCCTATAGTCCAATTTACCTCTTTCGAACACGCTTGGATGAATACAAAATAGGTATTAGGCAACTATTCACATATTTCAGCGCGAGATGTCAGTCCTACTCTAGGAGCAATATAACAGCGCAATACCTGCATAAAGGACATTTTATAGAATTCATGTTTTCGCCATCCAAAAATGTTCCGGCTTTTTTTGTGCAACCAAATTTTCTGATTGGTTGAAAGGGAGAGCGTGCAAAAATTTAAAATTCCAAGGAGCAAGAAATATCGAGGTTGGTCCGACCATCTCGTTATTTTTCCGTTTTTAGATGCGAAGCATCTCTTGCTCTCGGCTCTGTCGTCCGTCGTCCGTCCATCCGCACCTCTCCCCCTACACTATAAAAAAAGAAATTATAGTTGGCGGCGCCCGGTTTCGATCCCACGACTCTCTGGCCACAATGGGAGGTACGTGGCGCTCTTCCCACTGCGCTACAAAACCGAGACACGAGCAAGTGCTACGAACGCGCCTTATGTCCTTGACCACGCTCTTCTCACTGCGCTACAAAACCGAGACAGGAGCAAGTGCTAAGAACGCGTCTTATGTCCTTGACTCATTCAAACTACGTCAAGAAGCTACTGATACAACGAATGCACGCGAAGCTGAACGTCAACGGAAACGACGAACTGAAAACTTTACAGGAGGATGTTGAATTTCCCGTGGGAAAGCTGTTCGAGAAGCACCACGCGCCTTGCAGCTCAACCAGAGAAGAGGACGAAGAGGGCGGGCAGCGTGGTAGGAGCGAGAGCACGCAATAAAGAAAGGCGAGAACCAGGAGGTGTTCGATCATGTAACGCCGGTGTCGGTCTCTTCGCTGTCTCTACATTTCTCTACATTGCTCTGTCTCTACATGGGGGTTCACGTTCCCATTCGTGCTCCGATAAATTAAACAACATAACGGCAGCGCAATGGAACCTACACGGAACGCCTATGATGCTTCGCATCCTCCTCATGGTTCCCCATGGGAAGGTGGTGTAATTTTTTCATGTTTTCTTTGTTTTATTTCAAACTGCAAAAAGCTCCAGGGCTTGGGACAAAATGTTCGTTCAAGAAAGTGTTCCCCACGTGGAGGGGGGATCGCCCTTGTGGGTTCGGAGAACGGTTCTGGGAGCGGCTGTTCCCAGACATGTCTCGAGAACGATTCCCGGAACTGGTCCCGAAAGGTTCCTTCGATTCGTTCCGGTTCGGTTCCAAAATGGCGGCAAACGTCCGGATTCGCTTTGGTTCCGGGCAAAAACTTGGGTTTGATCTTGTTTTCGGTTCGGTTCCGGTTCCGGTTCGACGCCCTGCTTTGATGAGATCTTTGAAAAAGGAAGGGTAGTCTCGAAACCATATGAGACCAAGGACAGAACTTGTATATAGACAGCGGACCTTCTGCTCCTAAGCTTCATGAAAAAAATTCTGCAGAAATCCCCAGAACTGCCTACTAATGCGTAGCATTCAATTGCCGATTTTCTAGAGTGTGTGTTCTTTACAGCCACATTTTTTTTTGTTTTTTTTTAATTCTGCTCATCTAATTATCTCCATTTACGCTATAAAAATTTAAGGTGGAACTTCCCCGAAATTTTCAATATAGTGGAAATTCAGGGCGCTACACCGTCCTGGCTGTGCGGGTACTCAGCAAAGAATGCTACGCATTAAGAAAAGCAGGCATTGGTGCTTCCGCCGAAATACTACTGTATCTGCAGACCCTTTTCGTGCGTTTTAAGCAGTCATCATCACCACGCATTAAACTTCCACCCAATTGAGTAGAATTTCTCAGAAAGTAACACTCGTGGGTGAAGCCTCAGGAATGCGAACAAAACGCCTTACATTTGCGCGAATACAATGCGCTTACTTCAGATCTGTTCATCAACGTTTCATACCGAAATCTTCGAAAAGGCCGCGCAGTGAACGAAAGCATCCCGAAGTTGTGCACGTGCCAACAGTGAAGGTAGCAGAAAGCTGTTTTAAACACAGTCGCGTCATTGGTATTCCCAAAATGCCGTCCTTGCATTTTATATCATTAAGACACCCCAAAATACTCCAATTTAACTTTTGCATGGACACATGCACTTATCATCGTGGGAGGGGACGAAGGTTACGGATCATCTTCGTAGGAGACTGTTGAAACACACACCTAAAAATTGGAATGCTTCAATCAACTTATCCGCACAACGTTCGTGGTACAAATAATTACTTCCCAAATCTTGGAATAAAAGAACTTCATTCCCCCACAATAAAAGCTCGTGATCAATTGGGCATTGTCTATCAACGTGCAATGCAATTTTGTATAGAGCTGGCGTAACAAGTATGAAGTAGCCCAGTTTCTGGAAGTATCAGTGCTAGCACGCCATATAAATCTGGCACAGCATCGTTTGGATTGTTTGGACCTCAGGGGTTCATAATGAATTCAGAAGACGTTTCGTGGTATTATGTTCACGGCAACAGTAATCTAGGCCAGATTTGCCGCATTTTTATTCAGGACTGTTACGTGACAAGAACGCATTGCGTAAAGTGAAATGCGGAGTATTTGCATGCCTGGATTGTGTGCAAAATGTTGCACTACAATAGATGTTTCAGTCATTACGTCGTGTTGAAGTGATCAGCGCCAATGCTCCCCATTAGGCATCCATCAGCACCCACGGAACAGGAATCTTCCCTCGCAGCCCCAGTGAATTATGCCCAAGCATGATGTCTTCACAGTCTTCACACAACCTTTGAACTAGCGGTCTGACAGGACCCCAGATAAGCCAGTCTGGAATGTATGTGTCATGCCATGGGTTCTCACACATCAACTGAATGATTTCATAAAGAGGACACCCATTTTTAATATTTTGAAGCCTGTTTTCTAGGCAGTGTAGCTGTTTCTCCCACTGGTATTCTTGCCACAATTGCCTTGACTTGGCTGTTTCGTATAATTTGGAGTACTTTTTAGCCACCTGCATTGCCCTCGGGCACAACGTAGCCGCTGAATGGAGTCGTGAAACTGATGAACATACCGCCCCCGTCTCAACAATATTATAAAAAAATATCCAGCTTGAACATGTCACAAGAAGACACAGTACTTGTGCACTAAGAGTTTTTTTGCGCTTTGTATCGCAAAGAAACCACTGCTTACATTTAAAGCGAAGCTTTCCTGGTCTCACTGATGACGGTGTCGTAACCAAATGGACTGCATGAAAAAAAAAACTTCACACAATGGTGGGCACCGGATGATGGTGATGATGATGATGACGATGAATAAGATGTAGAATAAGAAGCAACAAACACGCTCCCAGTGGAAGGAATCGACCCTTGGCATCCACGCACGGGGCACCTTGAGAGAGACAGAGACACCATGGACCCCGAGCCCCCAAACATAAGTTGTAACCTCCCTTGACGATATGTTTTAAGGTGAAGGGTAGAAACCACAAACGGTAGCCCTCAGAGCCCAGGTGAAGCTCCGGCGGATGGGCTATTTGTGTGTTTACCAGGCAGGGAGCTCCGGACCTCTTCAGCTATCAGGCTAAGGCAGCGCAACAAAGTACCCCCGTCCCCTGTTTTATACTATATCATATGGTATTTTTAACCCCCTCCAACCTGACCGGTCCCTGAATAGGGGCCGCACCAAAGTATTTTTTCCTCAATTGCCAACCTTAAGCTTTCCTTATCCGACAAATTACTGTCAATTTCTCCGGATCTCCTGATACAGCCCACTCTCTTGCAACATGTCTTCTTCATTGCAAAATATCTTGAAGGTGTTTAATTGCACCATCTTACAAGGCCAAAATACGAAAGACTGGCGTGGTTCTTGTCGAAGTAAACAAGTAGCAGGCCACAAAGCGTCTAGCTCAAATTCGAATGGTTTATCTGGAGATCAGGGTCACACCCCACCGGAGCCTCAACAGCTCGCAAGGTGAGCTCTCTGAGCCAGATATGCTGAAAGAAACGGATTCTGATCTCCTTGCGGGCTTGAAAGATCAAGGCGTCACTGCTGTGAGGCGGATCACCATCCGCAGAGACAAGAAAATTCCCACCCAGCACATCATACTGACCTTTGACCGCTCAGCACTTCCACAATATACTAATGGAGGCTTTATCCGTCCTTACATCGCGAACCCACGGCTCAGTTTTAAATGCCACTGGTTCAGGCATGGTACAAACTCTTGTCGCGGCGAAACAGCCTGTGCCAAATGCACCGCACAGGACCACCCCACTGACAACTTCCACTCTTATGCCCTCACTTGGGCTAACTACCGAGGCCCACACGCGGCTTACTCCAAAAAATACGAGAAATTTCAACTTTTTAAGAAAATAATCCACATAAATGTAACAGAGAACATCTTCCCAGAGGCGCAAAAGATGTTCGCCTCTTTCTCTCAAGGAAAGTACGCCGACGCAGCTCGCCAGGGGGCGGAGCGGCATCGGGTTTCGGCAGGTACTCAGTACCGCGAGTCCGACTTAGTGCCGTTCCCGGCTCCCCCTCCCCTCACCCCCCCCCCCCCCCCCCCCCCCAGATTGCCTAAGGCAGCCCAACCCGTGACCGCACCTCTTGCTGAGGCAGCAGCGGTTGTGAAACCAACCATCTCGTCGGGACCGATGCCCATCCCGTCGCTTCCTCCCCGTCCACCAGTGCATTAAAGGGTGCCGAGGGGATGGACACCGGGGGCCCCGCATCGGCTCCCGCCCCCGCCGCTCCGCCAGCGCCACCTGTGGCGCTCCTGACGTCCTCGGGGGTGGCGGGTAAAACGAAGGGCACCCGAAAAGGTGCCAAGCCCAGAGGACCCCGTCCGTCGCCCCCCCCCCCCCCCCCCCCCCCCTGACGTCTAACGAGGAGCTGGATGTCTGGCCGTTCCTGCCTGAAACGCAGCGCAAAGAGCGACCCCCGACGTCCAAGCCCACAGAAAGGCCCAAAAAGCCCTCTCCGAAAATACAATTCCCGAACGACTAAACATGAACACTCTCAGACACTCCAGTCATTCTTAAATGTAAATAGTAGGAACAGAAACATCATTTAATGAAACTGCAGAGGCCTCCTTACAAAACTTGATTATGTGTATGAGATGAGATGCTGCATGCTAATCAGCCAAGTGCCATGTGTCTCCAAGAAACACACCTATATTCCAAACAAACGAATTTCTTAAATTGGTACATGATATCCAGAAAGGAAAGCGTTGGCTGCCCACACTATTAGGGTGTGTGGGCACTGTCACTCGGAAAAATTAGCATGCCACCATCTCTCTTTGAACACTGTCCTTGAGGTTGTAGCAATCCGCACGATAATATTTAATAGGTTGATAACGGTAGGCTCCCTCTACTTCTCCCCTGACTTCCAGCTTTTAAGCTCTCATTTCGAGGGCCTTGTAGATTAACTACCCGAGCCCTTTATTCTCATTGGCGACCTGAATGTGTATAACTCTCTTTGGGGCTCCTCCCGCACGGATGCCCGAGGTCACCTTATCGACAAATGCCTTACATCTTCGATAGCATGCCTATGCGACACAAATAAGCCTAAATACCATAATAAAGGACACAACACTTACACTTTGACTTAGCTATTGAGTCTGCAGTTGTCTTTCCATCTCTTGAGTGGGATTTGTATATTTATTTATTTATTCATTTACAGATACTGCTGTCTCAATGCACGAGACATAGCAGGAATGGGTACATCAGGAAAAGAAAAGAACATACATTAAGCAACACCATAGAAACACACAAAGTATTTAAAACATATTACAAAATATGGTTAGGCAGTTCTCTCAAAAACAGTTCAATTGGTTTTTCGCGCCGTGAACCATCTAGGTTGTTCCAAATCTCAACAACGGCTGGAAAAAAGGAATGCTTAAAGCAATTTACAAATGGCTGGAAGGGAACAATGTTGAGTGAATGAGATCGGCGCGTGGCTCGTCGTGCTGAATGACAAAAAGTAATCGGTGCTTCAATGCAATTTCGGCTGTGTGCAATCTTATGTAGCATAGTGATACGATCAAGTGTGCGTCAAAAAGCAAGGGGTTCTAACGAAAATGAACATGCTTGAGATAAGGGAGAAAAATTGCGGTCATACCGGCCGGAAATAAACCGTATGGCTTTTTTCTGTATGCCCTCGAGCATATTTATGCCAAATTCAGTATAGGGTGACCATACCGATGAGGCGTAGTTTAGCAATGGTCTGACGAGCGATTTATACGCGGTTAATTTGCAGTCCGTGGCAGAGTGCCTGATGTTTGTTTTAGGTATCCCAGTTTTGTAAGTGCCCTAGCGCAAATTGTTTCGATGTGATGCTGCCACTTTAGGTTTTGAGTGTAGAGAACACCAAGATTGAGTGTAGGTAACACCATATGGCACTAACCCATATGGTAGTGACCGCTTCTCTGCCTCACTACCATATATAGGACCAAGCAGACCATCTTCCCACAACAGGTTTAATGAATCAAAAGCAAACTGGAGTACATTCACAGATACATCTTAACTACAGCACAGAGCCAGAGCACACATACATGCAGACGAAGCCGCCCAACTCCTCATGGCGCACATCCTTGATGCTGCCGAAGTGTTCATTCCCCAGGCGTCCGGTGCCCCTCACCACCCAAGGTGGTCTTCCTGGAACGAGAACCGTAGGCGAGCACGATAGGCCCAGAACAAGACGTGGGCAATCTTTCGTAGATACCGCACGTCCAATAACCTTGTATCTTTTAAACGGTCAAGAGCACTCGTGAAACACGTGCGCCATGAGGCAAAAGGGGAGAGTTGGCGCACCATCATTACATCCATGAACTCCTACACCAAATCGCACAAAATCTGGATACATATACGTAAACTCAACGGAAAACATACACACAGCCTGCCCCTGGTTAGTACAACAGGGGACACATGGAAGACCACGCTAACGCACTCGCACAACGCTTCCAACCCGTGTCCAGTTCTGCACACTACACAAACACTTTCACGCAACACAAAACATCTGTAGGAAAGAAGCCCTTACGTGACAAGAACATGTCCAAATCTGGTTACAACTCTGAATTCACACTTAATGAGCTCAAGCTTGCTCTTGCAACCTGTACGCCTTTAACTGCAGGGGCAGACATCATTACATACACTATGATAGAACACCTACACGCAGACACTCTTGAAACAATCCGACACCTCTACAACCAGATATGTCTTTCGGGGTACATTCCGCGCTCTTGGAGGGAGGTAATAGTTGTGACGTTACTGTAGAAGGCGAAAAACCCTTCCTCTTCCGCCAGATATAGACCCATTGCCCTGAAAAGCTGCCTGTGTAAGCCTCTCGAGAAGATGATTAACCGTAGCCTCGTGCACTTTCTCTAGTACAATGGCCTTTTCAAGAGCTGCTAGGCAGGCTTCAGAGCGGGGCGATCCACCAACGATCACCTGGTTGGTTTAGAATCCTGTATAAAAGATGCCTTTATACACAAACAGTATTGCGTGGCCGTATTTTTTGATATCGAGAAAGCTTATGATACGGCATGGCATTACGGCATTCTCGAAGACTTACAATCGTATGATGTAACAAGTAACATGTTGAACACTCTTGATAGTTACGTGTTTAAACGAAGATTTCGTGTCAGGATTGTGCCGGCACTTTCAAAAGTTTACATTCAAGAAAATGGTGTGCCTCAAGGCGGAGTTTTGAGCTGCACGTTGTTTATTGTCAAGATAAAATCACTTAGGGAATCATTGCCTACATCAAACTTATGTTCGGTGTATGTGGATGATGTACAGGTGCCGTCATAAGTAATTGGAGCACAGGAGTTGTGGCCGAACCGTATCGGGGCGCCGTGTAGCTGCACCGGCGGTGAATGAGAGGACGAGAGTACGCATGCGGGCCTGCCGATGGCGATAGCCCATCAATACCTTTCAAACCACTTTTTTAACCTGGCTTCAAGCATTGTTCGCAGTATAGCGGTCCCGAAGATGGCACTGATAGCCTACGCACTTAAAATATTTGAAAGAAAAACTCACTGCAAGTTCCTGCGATAGCGTGCAGCTTCTCCTGCAGCTCAAATTTGCTGGACGTGTGCCAGAGACGCTGCCAGGCATGCGTCTCTATTATCAGCGACGTCGCCGAGGCCAGTATGCTGCGAACGATGCTCGAATCCAGGTTAAAAAAGTAGTTTCAGAGGTGATGGGCTATCGCCCTCGGCAGGTGCGCATGCGTGTTCTCGTCCTTTCATTTACCGCTGGTGCAGCTACACGGCGCTCCGATACGGTTCGGCCACAGCTCCCGTGCTCCAATTACTTATTATGGCGCCTGCAAAAATATCTTCCAAATCTTGTAACATATCCATATGCGAACGTCAGATCCAGCTTGGCGTAAACAAACTTTCTTGCTTGGCAAATGAAAATGATTTTGAACTTAATCCCGCGAAACGTACGTGTGTTGTATTCTGAAAGAGACGCGGAGTAAGGCCGAATCCTGAGATAAATAACAATGGTGACTCAATTTCTGTAAAAAAGGAACACAAATATTTTGATGGGGTTTTCGACGAAAAACACATTCATCTCTCACATCAAAGGACTCAAGCAAAAATGCCTAAAAACAATGCATATTCTGAAAGTCCTATCTCACCAATCATACGGTGCAAAGTAACAACTTCTTCTCAGTGGCCTAACTACGGGGGGCACGGGGGTACAAGTGCCCCGGGCGCAACGTGGGTGGGGAAGGGGTCGCCCCGAGCCAGGTACGTCCAACTGGTGCCCGAGGGAAAAATTGCAGTATGCCGGCGCAGCGGCAAAAGTCACCGTTGAAAACAGTGCTATTTTGGGCTTGTCGGTACATTGTAAAAAGGGAACAGCGCCGAGGAAGGCAAGAACGAAGAGGGGGGACACACAAGGGGCGCTGTGATGTGCTGGGGTACACACACTAGAGTCGCTGAAACTACGAAAGTACTGCCATTAGCAGGCGACGCGCGGGAAACATTGGGGTTTTGTTGCCAGATTAAGTCCAGCGTTTCGGGCGTGTCGCCCAACTATAGTGCCTAGAATTTCTTCTATGCACTATAGTCCATTGTTGAAAGTATCTATAAACGTTGGCATCGTCTGTTTCGCATAGAAGCCGCTGCTCGCACGTGTAAAAACTATTCTTCAGCTGGCGGATTAGCAATTTTTGGAGGGTTATTTGGGAATTTCGTGTCATTTACGAACAAAATAAAAAACAGGCTACAAAACAGGGCTGGTAACGATGTTCACGCCAAGTGCAGTAACACGCCTTCCCGTGCGCCGTAAAGTCACTGTTCCTTCGTGCGCCGTAGAGTTCACAAGCTGATAGTTTTCACCAAATAGTGCCAAAGATTGTTGTCCCACCACTTACATCAGAGTTTTGGAACATTGCAGTGGTGCGTATGACGCATATCAGCGAACATCAAGGTTATCCGTATGCGCCAGTGTCATACACTGAATTTCTTTCCGGTTTTCACGCAAAGAGGGTGTTCACAACAATGGGCAAACATAAGGAGAGCAAATGAAACATTTAAATTAACAATCACTTTTAATGCTGAAAACCTTAAAAACAGCTTTATATACCTCATAGGCAACCTCAGAGACCCTATCCGCACATCCTTAGCAAAATAAGTATGGGGAGAGAGGGGGGAGGAGGTGCCAGCCCATTGAATCCGCGTAAAGCGCGTATGCACAGTTTGTCTATCGTGCATCACAATATGTTCCAGCTTACTCAAATTACATTTAAATATTAAACAAAATCTCTATCAGCACTAGCTGCCATATGCAATCCGTCTTTTGATCTTCCCAGCGTGCGTTTTGTAAGATTGTTCCGGCAAGAAATCGCCTGTAGTCATTTGAATTATCGACGGGCATATGCTCTGTCGATCTTCGAATGTACAGCGCCCTTCATCATGACGCGTCCCTGAGGTTTAGCGTAGTGATATTTAACAGTTCCCATTGAAGACGGATATTTGCGGCGACATCAGGCGTTAGCGCGTTTTTTTTTTTTTTTTTTTGGCAAGTACTGGGAAGTGCAGCATCAAAAAAAGACAGGGGACAAATCTCGGGGTAATCTCCAGTGAAGATTATCAGAACAAGTAAAATGGGCGCAAGGTTCTTCACGGCGCCTCGAACAAAACTTGAGTAACCTCTGTAAGCAACTTTGTTTGACAACATGTAACGAAAAAAGTACCTTTCCAGACTCTCTTCTGTTACTGCAGCCAAAAGCACAGCCCCTGTAATTCAGTTATCTTTTACATTGTTTTGTAGCACGTAATGTAATAACAAAAAAAAACATGCGCGAGACCAATGATGCAATCCGATGTGCCTCATCGAGCAGATGGACGGAATGTGGTCGCCGACGACCACGTGACCTGGACAGACTACTGAATGGCGGATTTGCGCGGCAGCGGGGAGTCACGAAAGACGGTACTCTCCAAGTTCCAGTGAATTTAGTACACACTGGGAGCTAACGCCCCTCGCATCCCCGGCATAGCCCCCCTCTCTTCGTCCTTGTCTACCTCAGCCCTGTTCTTTGCTACAATGCCGCTCTTCAAGCAGCTTAACTGCTTAAGACCAGGTGTTTTACATGGAGGATGTACGTTGTGAGCTACTGGAAGAATTGGCTGCTTCCTGTTTCGATCTATCCTTCACGACCTGTAAGTGGAGTTCATTACGAGTGTGAAATGCATGAAAATCTCGATTTTGAAGGCTGAGAGGACATGAATACATGGAAAATCATTGTGGCATCCATGTGGTACCTTAGTGATATTAAGACATGAGAACATTGCAGAGATGGGGCAAAAAATAAGGAACAGATGAGGGTGATAAACGGTCTGATGCCTTTCTTATTTTTTTGTCGCATCAGGGCTGCGTCCTTGCTCCATGAATTAATAACGACTTTGTCAGCTTTGTTCGCTGTGGCAGTTGGCATGGTGGTCACAAACACTGCGTGGATATTTTGTTCTACTGCCTATCACAGATGAACTAGATCTTTAGACTTCTACTCAAAAGTCATATTATGAATTACATTACATGAGTGAAACAATTCCATCCACCCCGAAATAAAATTTAGGTAAATTCACTTCAATGCACTGGATGCAACTTGTGCCTAGCAGTGAAAGTGGCGTATTGTGTGCCTTTTTGCCACTTTGTTTCTTGTAGTGTAATGAGTCTGACTGGCCATCGTAACCCCCCCCCCCACGCACGACAGCTATTTACTCTAGCAAATGTGATGATGGCCCTAATTGTAGAAGGGTATTCGGCAATTCAAGAAAGAGCTGTGGGGGAGTTCTGGTATGTGTATCACACTTTGTTTGGGATATTGTTATGTAGCCACGGATAATGCAGGGATTTTGTAAAAATATAGATTATTGGAGCAAACTTGTGCTCCCCACTGAACATAAACAAACACAAACCTCGACAGGAGTCAGCAAAGGGTCGTGCACGAATGAGCGTTGGCGAATTGAATGCCACAAGGTTTCTCTTGCACTCATTCGTTTAGATCGAGAACATTTTCAATAAAAACAGGAAAAGCTAGGATGGGGATCGCAACGCAACACCCTTTCATATCAAACAAGACTGCTGGTGCAGCATACAAAGTAAAAAGGGCAAAAACGCTTCGCTTAAAAAAAGGATAATGTTGCAGGGTGTGGCCAGGTGCTTTTAACAAAACATTATGTAAACAAATCAAAAGGCGTGGTTGGGGGCAATATTATGATGTATACAGTAGAAAAAACCTGCATTATTACCCAACAGTATGAATGTTCTGTGTGCAAACATATTCAAAAAATTCCCCCGCATTTCCCCGAGGGGGAGAATGTGAAAGTGCGAATGCACGGTTGTCGGCCCGCTTGCAGCGCTTGCGCTCGGCCCCCGCAGCCCACCGCCTCGCCGCCTTCTCTTCCATCTCTTCCATCGGGTTTGTAGTATCACGTGTACACCACGCAGTTATCAAGCCGCTATAACGCCACTGAGTCGCCAACGCACGCCGCTGACGACGTAGTTTGAATGCGTTAAAGATATAAGGCGCGTCACTAACACTCATATCAGCGTCGTGTCCGTGGCTTGGTCGGTAGAGCGTCGCGCTGCGGCCGCACAGTCCTCGGATCGAAACCTGGTGCCGGATGCTGTTTCTTTTTTAAATATAGAGGAGCACTGCGGACGCCGACGCCGCCGCCGCCGCCGCCGGCGGTGGATGGTTTGGGGTCGCTTATAAAGTGCATTCGCACTTAAAACGCTTGTGTGCTTTTAGCATTCGAGTGCACGTTGGAGTAGTCAGGTAGAGACACTCACCGCAGTAGCGTTTCTCTTTGCCGAGAAGCATAAACCCTGAAATTAAATTTGGTGTATTCGATCGCTTTATCCTTTCACTATTACTGAAGTACTGGTTTGTTTTCGCATTTCCCCTCCGTGGTGTCACTGACATACCGGTGCGTTTTCTGTTGTACGTTAAAAAATTCATGCCAAGGCGCAAAGTTGACGCGCCTGCACTGATTGTGCCATCTGTCAAATCTTTCTAGCAGCGTGTATTTTCACAAAGTACAGAGGGACCGCGCCCAGCTTTCGTTGCATGGTCGCTCCGTGGGCTGTACATCTGTCGGGATGAGTGACCACGTGGCACGCGTGCAATTATGGGTGCAAGTGTTGTGCCAACCACCACGTTTTTCCAGGGTTGTTTTTTTATTTTTGTTCCTGGGCCTGCTACGGCGCGCCAGGTTAGCCCCGCGCGCACCTCATGTCAGCAACAACCTCGTGTTTCAGCAGCACATGAGGTTGTTGTATTAAGGTTGTATCACCTTTTGTCTCTATCTGCAATCTTGATTTAAAGGAGCCATGAAGAGAAAACAAAAGTTTGTTTTATTCGAAAGATTAGGTGTTTCATAGTACCCCAAGCGCTTTCCCGGAAGCAAATGATGCTTTATTCACTGATAAATAAGGCAATTTAAGCCAAAATTTTAAATCTCCCGCTAAAATTGAACATTCCGTGACGTGTACAATGGCGTCATAGAGCCGGTCCATGAAACAGATACTTAGTATGTCGACTCCATATAGCACCCACACGCGGGAGTCGATCGAGACGGCGGCCATTTTAAAAATACTAGTAAAACCTAGTGCACCCGCAGCCCTAGTCATGGAATCGCCTGATCCGGAGAACAAAACTCTCGCCGAGGAGCTCGGGCTTGCATTGAACAACCTCACACCACAATAACGCTCAATGCTTCTAAGTGCACGAGCGGCAAGAGTTGTGGGATACGCGGTGGACGGGAAAGCGACCATTCCGCGATAGCCACAACAGACGAACGCCCAGCCGTCGGCACCGCTGCCTCGTCAGCCCCGTCGCGACGGACGAATATAGACTGGTACGTATGTGCCGTATTTTGATTACGGTTAATAATAGTTCAATTTCAGTAGCAGTATCACTTATGCCAGTTGGCCGGTGTCGTGTATGGAAAGCCGTTCGCGCGAGCTCTCTGCTTCGACCAGAAAGATACGAGCGTCAATGCGCGGTGTTTACGGCATTTTTTTCCCCAAGGTCAGAGCGATTTGACGAAGTCGGCAACGAGCGCCAGCATGTTCCAGGAGTGAGCTAACGTAAGGGTCCCTGCCGTAACTGAACAAACTAAAGTTTTCAGTGGTTGTAAACTGGAAACGAGCTCGTAACGACAGCAGCAAACCAACACCATTCGAAACTTACGCGACGACTGGCACTATCTCGTCGCTTCTTGCTGTTCCTTACTCCCCTCGTTTCTATTTTTACCTTTGCTGGTTGGCGATATGACGGCCAACCTCCTGTGAAGGGATTACGATACGAAGCAAGGTCGCGGCTGTGCGTGCTGGAACGGTTCGTTGGCCCCGAAGAGCCTCGAACCCGAAAATTCGTCTGCGCGACGGCGAGATGTCGAGCTCGGCCGGCGCGCTAGTTTCGTACGCATTGGCGCACACGCTTGCGAGTTCGTTCGGACCTTCAACCGTTTACTCCACCGTTCTTTGTCATAAAAAGAATGTGCAGTATGTTTCACGGGCATTTAGCTCGCTATGCAAGCTGTAAGCCCTGCCTAACATGCGTTTGCTTTTGCCGGCCTCCGCCAATCGCAGAGCTTAGCCCATGTGACGGCATAGGTTCTGTTGCGGGAAATGAGCTGGTGGGTCGCATGACCATTCCCGTTTTTCCTAATTATGTAGCTTATTTGAGCGAAGTTTGCGTTATAAGTGGTGTCGTTATGGTTCTAACGAGGCAATCTTTCGAATGAACCAAACTTGTGTTTTCTCTTCATGGCTCCTTTAAGAAGGCACCAATTCTGTGTGTTCTGCAGGCTGCTGAAAGTGCTGCCTCTATGTGTGCCGTTATTTTCGGATGGCTGACCGTGCTGGGCCTTCGACTGTGGATAGGAGCGATGGTTCCTCGATACCAATTCGAATACGAGCTGAGCTCGAATTCGCATTCTGAGAATTTTTCATCCGAGCAAGGGGTGTGAGTTCCACAGCATCAGATTGTGATGTTGAAACGATGGGTCATCGTCCCGGAAGAGTGCACACCAAACTGAAAATATCTGGAAAGGCGATTTCTCACCCGCGCTCTTTCCTTTCGACGCGTTACGTTCCAGACGCTATTGTAGTCAAATAAATCACTATGTTCCTTCCCTGATATTCCAGAAACCAATCCGACACTAGGGGTGCATCATGGCCAGAAACCCCCAACAGGGAAAGGGTTAATAACGGTGACATATCTGTAAATACTCTTAATTGTTCAAGAACCCCCCACCCCACTGTCACAGATCTCGGGTACAGATGTGCACCTTCTTAACACCGAAAGGATGAATTTATATTTGCATCTAACGATAATTATAGAATTCACAAGGGGGGTGTACACTTCCTTCTGGTTTATTTACCCATGTTCTGGTTGACCCATCGACACAAGGAAATATAAAAGTGAGGAACTGACCTAGAGGTTGGCCAGTTCATGGTGATGTGCATTTCCTCAACTCTGGACATTTTGCTTTTTGACAGCAAGCACAAAAAACTAGTCAATGCAAGTGCTGTCTCGTAAACGAAATGGGCAATAAAACTGCTGCCTTTATAGGTTCTAAAGAACACGTAGACGCAAGCAACTAGTCATGATGACGACTGATCAATGCCTTGTCTTGGCATGTTCATGCAATTTTATCTTGCCTTCTCCGACCCCCGCCCCCCCCCCCCCCCCCCGCCTACATTGCTTTGTTCCAACAGTGCCGTTGCAATAATCTCATCTCTCAAATGTTCTTGTGAGGATGTATGAATGCCCGTCATGAGGAGGCCATGAATCTAAACGGTACTTAGTTCTGGGTTATGTTGCCTATGTAACAGTATGTCTTTTGATGTCCGCAAGCTCATTAGTTAATTTATTTGGTCTAACTTTTGTAGCTAATATTGCAACCTACAAGTTGTACCTTCTCTTTCAAGATACGCTGTTCAGTTTTGTATAGGAACACTCCCTCATATTTATAAGCATAACCAGCAAATGTTCCAGAGGCATGTTTTTTTAACCGGGTTTCGGCACCATATTGTCACGAAGACAAGGACGATGCAGTGGTGTTGAATGAGAAACACGTTTATTGGAGCGAACTTGTGCTCCCCTAACAACTCAACAGAATACAGAGGCGGCGAAGCAGCGGTCAACAAAGTGACTTGCACAGGCGAGTGTCGTCGAATCGAATGCCCCGGCGTCCGATCTGCAGGCTTTTTATCTTGTGGCGCGCGTGGTTCTCGAAACGTCGATTCGCATCGAGAACATAGTAGATCCAAGAAGATTATTCTGGGCTGTTCACGTTAGATCGGAATGCTCTCCCTATCACAACAGATAGCACATGCAGCACAGAAAGAAAGAATGGGACACGCGCTTCGCTTGGCGCAGAGATAACACAGACCGGCGCAGCCGGGCGGTAAAAGCAAAACACAAATAAACAAACCCAATGTATGGTTCGCAGCATTACCCCCCCCTCTAAGAGTGCATCGACCCGATGCTAACATAAGCGACAGTCCGAACAAATGAAAATAAAAGTTCGTCATCGTCCGTAGAAAGGTTTTAAGCGAACCACGTGGACGACTTCAGGCCGCGTGCGTCGTCGTGATGTGCCGGAGTCACCATCGGGGATCACTTCGTAGGTAAGTTGGCCAACACGTCGTAGAATCTGGTAGGGTCCGAAATACCGTCGCAGGAGCTTCTCACTGAGTCCGCGTCGTCGGATGGGAGTCCAAACCCACACACGATCCCCTGGTTGGTACTCGGCGTCTCGGCGTCGGAGGTTGTAGCGGCCCGCATCCACCAGCTGCTGGTCCGTTATACGAACTCGAGCGAGCTGGCGGGCCTCCTCCGCACGTTGAAGATATCCGTGGACGTCGGCGTTGAGGTCGTCGTCTTCTACGTGCGGAAGCATGGCGTCGAGCATCGTAGTCGGCCTTCTACCGTAGACAAGCTCGAACGGCGTCAGCTGTGTCGTCTCCTGGATAGCCGTGTTGTACGCAAACGTGACATACGGGAGCACTTCGTCCCAAGTCTTATGTTCAACGTCAACGTACATTGACAGCATATCTGCGATTGTCTTGTTCAGACGTTCTGTTAGTCCGTTCGTTTGGGGGTGGTACGCCGTCGTTCTTCGGTGATCCGTGTTGCTGTAGCGTAATACTCCTTGCATCAGCTCCGCAGTAAATGCCGTTCCGCGGTCTGTGATTAGGACTTCCGGGGCTCCATGTCGCAGCACAACTTGGCTTATAAAGAACTTCGCCACTTCGTGTGCAGTCCCCCTCGGAAGAGCGGCGGTCTCTGCGTAGCGCGTCATGTAGTCTGTCGCTACGACAATCCACTTGTTCTGTGATCGTGACGTAGGGAACGGGCCTAAAAGGTCCATTCCAATCTGTTGAAATGGTCTCGATGGGACGGCGATCGGTTGCAGAAGTCCGGCGGGTCTTGTCGGCGGCGTTTTTCGTCGCTGGCAGTCACGGCAGCTCCGGACGTAGTGGGTGACGTCGGAGGTAAGGCCGGGCCAGTAGTACCTCGCCTTGATTTTTCGAATAGTGCGGGCTGTGCCCAGATGTCCGGAAGACGGGTCGTCGTGGCACGCTTCCAAAATTTCGTCACGAAGGTCCGCGGGGATGACGAGAAGGTAATTCGCTCTTGTTCCGGGGCTGAAATTCTTCTTCACAAGGACGGAGTTTCTCAGGCTGAATGCTGGTAAACTGCGTTTGAAGGTCCTAGGAACGGCAACGTTGCATCCCTCGAGGTACTCGATTATGACGCGTAAGTCGGGGTCGGCACGCTGCTGGGCGGCTAGGTCGCTCTCCGTCACGATCCCGAAGAACGCGCTGTCTTCATCAGAGTCTTGTGGTGGTGGGTCGACGGGGGCGCGGGACAGGCAGTCGGCGTCGGAGTGTTTCCTGCCGGATTTATAAACGACTGTAACGTCGAACTCCTGCAGGCGCAAGCTCCACCGCCCAAGACGGCCAGAGGGGTCCTTCAAATTGGCGAGCCAACACAGCGCATGGTGGTCTGTTACAACCTTGAATGGCCTTCCATACACGTATGGGCGAAATTTTGAAATCGCCCATATAATAGCCAGGCACTCTTTCTCAGAGGCAGAATAGTTTTTCTCCTCCTTCGACAGACCACGGCTAGCATAGGCGATTACCCTTTCGCAGCCGCTTTGCTTTTGGACAAGGACGGCACCCAAGCCTATATCACTGGAAGAGAGACCAAGGGTCGAGACGTCCGGGTGATGCGGAGGTGTTCTACGTGCAAGAGCTGCTCCCGTGACGACAGGCACCGATGATGATAATCTCAATTAGTGCTCTGATAATGAGTTTAAAGTTTCTACATCTTCCCCGCCCACAAAGAAGTCGTCTCACTACGCGTCCGGTAGGTGACTTGACTGAGTCCTTGTCAGATACTCTGAGGCAATCCGAAGGCGAAACTGCAGCAAGGGCCGTCTGCTAGGCACATGCCGGTACTGTCGATGCAGACGACGCAGCCAAGCGTAAATTTGAAGTTGATCTTCGATGCCTCTGAACTCAGATACGTACACAACCATTTTATATTAATCTCGGCCTGAAAACAGCTTCTTAGCTCTTTCGTGCTTCTTTCTGGATGTTCGCACTCTCCTAGTTGGACTGTCATTGTGAGATGCATTCCGTTTCTTGAAAGGGGGCTGATCGCAAACTCTTCGTCTTTGTTGTACGATGCGTGTAACGGCAATCCTCTTGGGATGTCTGTCAAAAAGGTTAGTATTCCGCTTTTCAATGTCGTGGATTGATCGTATTTTAGTTGAGAACACTTGCGTTTCATCTTGCCCTTTTAGCTTTCCATGTGGTACATCCGTGATGTCAGTTTTGGATCCGTAGCTCCCGATCCGTAGCTTCTCCCGATCCGTAGCTTCTGGTGACGTCAAGGGATTCGAGGAGATGCCTGAATTGCTCATGGTAATGTCGGCCGTCTCTTGGAAGGCACATAACATCAAAGCGTCTTCTGTCTTAAGATCACGCGTAGCCAACGAAGTTCTCGCATTGTCAAGCTCTGGTGGCGGCAGGAACTGAGGTGCACGCAGAGTTTCTGTCGCACAGGCTTCTTGTAAATTCTTCAAATCAAATGGGTCATATAATTTTTCTGCCAATGTATAAAGCTGATCAAATTTTGTAGAAGAATTTATTATCTCGTCCATTTGGCATGGTTTGGTGGTATCGCACCTTTCGTGTTTCAATTCATAGTAGATACCGATCATAACATCAGTGATTTCATCTTGATATTCGACTTTGATGGCATATTCCTCATCCAGGGAGTCTGTGTCAATAAACGGTTCGATATCTTCATTCAGCAATCTCAATATAAATTCTGTTCTTCGCAACTGGCGCATAAATTCCTTCAACGCATAACATACCTCCCGTGTCATTACTGTCAACCCAAAGTTGCTTTTTCGTCTCTGCATAATTCTCGAGCAGATATTCTCTCCGTTTCCCTTTTGGTCTTCAGTTTCTGGACGTGCATCCGAGACATATCAATATTCAGGTCGCGTTGCAGACGAAGCACGTGTTTCGTTCCGCTATGCGCTCCGGCACTCCGATCACGGTTTTTTGGAATGGCTGCCCATCGAGAGAAATCGTCGGAGGTGAGGATTCGTCGTTGTTTCGTCTGCCCGTCACGTCGGTCGGGTTTCGGTAGCACGACCGTCGTTCTGTCCATCACAACGGTACGTCGTTGGCATTGAGGGCTCCTCCTTCTAATAAGCCCAATTTCGGAAGACTCCGAATCGCACAGGGCCTTTTTACCGGGTTTCGGCACCATATAAAATAAGAGGAGAGACCAAGGGCTGAGACGTCCGGGTGATGCGGTGGTGTTCTATGAGAAAGAGCTGCTTACGTGATGACAGGCACCGATGATGATAATGTCAATTTTTTTAATGTCAAACACTTGTACATCTATACAATAACATATGGCTTTCAGGGCACATTCCTCGCTCTTGGAGGGAGGCCATAGTAGCGGCTTTCCTGAAGGAAGAGAATGACCCTTCCTCTCCCGCTAGCTACCGGCCCATCGCCCTTACAAGCTGCCTGTGCAAGCTCCTCGAGAAGATGATAAACAGGAGACTCATTTTTATTATTTTTATTTATTTATTTAGTACCCACAGCGCCTTGCGGCATTACAGTGGGAGGGTGTACAAAAAGGCAGTCACAAGAAGTACTTATCAGCAAGCAAGAAAGCAAGTTATAAGAGAACGCATATATACATTTCAAATAGCTGAAGACATGCCACGAAAAAATACTGCATTATTACAATAATTCAGAAAAAGGCACTCACAAGTACTTTACACAAGCGGGAATCGAAGGTTAAAAAAAACGACAAAGCAATGGAAAGGGCACATAACATTTTCGATAGCCCTCAGACACACCACGTGAAAAGACGGCATTGGTACGATAATTGATAAAACAGTGCGTTCGGCGGGGCTGAGAAAATGCAATTCATGTATTAAAAGAAGCAATTACAGAATAGTGAGCGGACAGGTGATTTGAGGAAACAGCAAAACCTGCGCTGTAGCAAACACATGACAATGTTAGTTTAGGCCTTCGAGTGACGTAACTGTGGACAGGAACGTGTTACTAGAATGGTGTACAAACACGGAAGAAGGTAATCTGTTCCACTGACGAATGGTTTTAGGAAAAAATGAGTGAAAGAACGCACTAGATTTACAATCTATCTCACGAACTTTATAAATATGGTCTATGCGGGCGGATATGTGATGAGGCGGGAAAATATACGATTCGCGCGGCATACCATTCTGTGAAAAATAAACTTCATAAAATAATTTTAAGCGAAATACAGTTCTGCGATGCTCAAGTGATTCCCAATTCAGTAAGTTCAAGCGAGTATTTTTACTAAAACTTGTCTCTTTTGCCAATTTTCCTAACACATACCTGGTTGCGAGGCTTTGAAGTTTTTCTAATTTAGCTTTATCAAGCAGGGTTGGCGGGTCCCATACCGTGCAAGCATATTCGAGTATAGGCCGTATGTTTGTTTTGTACAATATTTCTCTGGCAGTTTGCGGAAAGGTGCTTGTGTTGCGGCGCAGAAAACCTAATGTCCTTGAAGCCTTACGGGTAATATAATCGATGTGTCTGTGCCAGCACAGTGTTGATGTAAAGTAAACTCCTAAGTATTTAAATTCCCTTACGCACTTTAATGAGCAATCTCTTATTTTATAAGTTGGGTAGTGGACTTTTCTTTTCTGGTAAACCTAATAAAGACAGTTTTTTCCAGGTTTAATGACATGCCCCATTTTTCGCACCAAGTATTAATATTGTTCAGATCATTTTGAATTACGTGGGTGTCACTTTCACAAGAAATATTCCTGTACAGCACACAATCGTCAGCGAAGAGCCTCATGAATGATGTAATGTTATCACTGATATCATTTATATAAATCAGAAACAACAAAGGCCCCAAGACCGATCCCTGGGGACTCATGTACTTTCCCCAGTACTTTCATGTACTTTCATGTACTGGGGACTCATGTACTTTCTTGAGTACAACGGTCTTCTCGAGGGCTGCCAGGCAGGCTTCAGGGCGGGCAATCTACAAATGACCAACTTTGCCACCCTTGAATCAAAGACGCTTTCATTCACAAACAGTTTTGCGCAACGTGTTTTTTCACCTTGAGGAGGCCTATGACACCGCTTGGCGTTACGGGATCCTTCGTGACCTGAAGTAATTTGGTGTCTCAGGCAACATGATGAACACTCTTGCTAGTTATTTGTCCGAAAGAACATTTCGTGTTAGAATTGGTAGCGCACTCTAACAGTTTCGTTCTGCTCGGCACTTTTGCGGCGTTCTGAAAATTCGCAAGCCTAGTGTTCCGGTACGAACCATCGCAGATTTCATGCCCCTCTCCAGGCTTTCTGGCTGCTTACATCGTCTGAAGTCTCTTCTGGTCGGTCAGTCACACTCGCGTCCAGAATCAACCCACTTCATAGAAACAACATGCACCGATGCACTTTGTGCAGATGGTTACGCAGCGACGCTGTAACGTGCGGCCGGTGTTTACCAGTGTGTCACTCCCTATGGTTCATTGCAGTCTTTTTCTTTACACGTTGCATGTTTGTGCTATTCCATTCACTCGACGTGATGCCGCGATGGCTGCGTAAAGAGTGACGCGGAAGATGCAACTATTGATATTAACGGACTGATAAAAAAGTTATCAGTCATTGTGTATAATTGATCCCGCCTGCACACTCCGAATGCTGTGTGGCCTGGGAAACCACGAGAAAGCACTCGTTCACCGCATTCGCCTCAACGTCGCTTTTACAAAACACTACATTCACAAAATGCCCCGAGTTGCCCCCTCACTGTCACGCCTGCACTGCTCGAGAGCACAGTGAGCACTCTGTATGTCTCTCCCTTTGGGCCCTCCACGACTAGCCGGGAAGAAAATTTCGGTACTGCGTGTTGCTGCACCACTTAAAATTGCCTACGTCATTGGTCCATGGCACTCCACTGTGGTGGTGACACTGAGTACAAGGGCCTTGGTGTCATTTCTCCGTTACTCCGGCTTGAACGAAACCCTGTGAGCGTTTGCTTTAACTTCACAACTGTAATTGTACCTTAGGTGCGTCCCCGCTTCTGTCAATTTCTGTGTGCTTATCTGCGTTTGTTAGTGCTTGTATGCGTTTTTGCGTCTTCGTTCTTTCGATCATTTGCGTCCCTCTCAGGTTCTTATGGAGTAGCAAGCCAAGCTCGCTGCCAGGATGAATTCTCTTTACCGTTAAAGAATCCCTCCCCTCCTGTTACCCGCCGCTGCTAACCACTACCCCTCTGGTCCCTGCGGTAGCCCAGTGGTTGGATTGCCGGTTTCACGGTCCCTGGTTCGATTCCCATCACCTCCCCAACCACATTTTTTTACAACAAAGCTGTACACCTCTACCCCCCAACGGTTTCATCGCCGTGGGCAAAAATGATCTCTGCGGGCAAAAACGCCAAAGCGCCAGGGCTTAAGACGCCGAGCGCATGCGTCAGTATATTCAGGCATACAGAATAAAGCTCAAAATTCGTTTCAGGAAACCACAAAACAAGCACCGAAATTGCATTATGGTTGATAAGGGGCATGTGAACAGCGGGACGTCCCACCATGTTTTCCTGGTAAAGATCATGTTTGCAGGTCATCTCTGAAGGCTAGGCAGCACCCAGAATTTGCCGCATCTTTGGATGCACTTCTGCTTCTGAAATGCTCTTACACGATTTATATTTGATTCGCATTCGGAACAACGTCAGTCGCGCGTAGCCGCAAAACAGAAAGGACAAGGTAAGCCCAGCAGGGCGTACCGACTAAAGAGAGAGAGAGAGAGAGAGAGAGAGAGAGAGAGAGAGAGAGAGAGAGAGAGAGAGAGAGAGAGCTCTTTATTAGATGAAATCAGAGAGGTTTGCCGGCATATTCCCGCCTACATGCTACTCTGCGAGGATGGGGAGAAGGGAGTAAAGACCCTAAAATAAGTAGGGCAGAAGAAAGGGCGTAAAAAAGGGGTTAAAAAAGTGAACACGAAGCTTTGCGTCGTGACGTAAAAGTCCACACGATCTCACAGGTAAAGTTATGAATTGTCTCAGCGGCGCCGATTTCGTGTAAATAGTCAAATAAGGCAACCAACACTTTTCTGTGGAACGATGGAGAGGGCCAGGGTCCAAGAAGACCTTTCAAAGATATAGATGCGTTGTTGAGGCACTCAACCTTCTCTGAGAGCTGATTTCTTTCTTGAATGTATGCCGGACACTCTAGAAGGACGTGCTCTACTGTTTGGGGCAATCCACAATTGTCGCAATAGGGATTTACAGTTAGACCGAGGCGATGGCGGTAAGAGTTCGTGAGCGCTGCGTTGAGACGCAACCGGTGGTAAAGAGTTTCAAGCTTACGTGGAATCCGCTCTGGTAGCCTCATTCTAAACGCATAAACAATAGAATGGCGTCACCCATGAATCGTCACCGTGGAAACAAATGTCACGTAATGCCAACTGACCAATGATAATGGCGGCGGCACGGAACTATAGGAGAAAAGAGTGCTAATACTGTGTACCCTTATCTAGAGACACTAGCCGAGCGCAAGCGACCAACCCGTCGAGGTGAGGAGGAAGTTTTCATACACTCCTCCATAACCATTTGTAGTCGTTTACGGCAGCTTTGCGGGGCATCCACTTTCGCAGGACGGGATGGCGACCGATTTTTTTTATGCCTTGATTGTTTTGATTGATTGATTGTAGGGTTTAACGCGCCGACGCAGCGCAGGCGATGGGGCGCGCCGGAGTGGAGGCCTCCGGATTAATTTTTAACCCCCTGGGGTTCTTTAACGTGAGCAGAAATCTAGAACGCACGGGTTTTTTTTCGCTTTTAGCCTCCACGGGAAACGCGGCCGCAGCGGCCGGGAATCGAATCAGCGTCCTCGTGCTCAGCAGCACAGTGCCTGAGCCACTCAGCCACTGCAAGGGTTATTGGATGTTTTTCGGTGCGACGGACGGGCAAAGCTCAGCCTAAACAGCTCCGCTGTCAAAAACGTGTTTTGTGCGGTTGCATGGCATTACACAGGTGGGGCTGTAGGGTATTTCGCTAAATAACTTTAACACAACGACTGAACGGCACTAAAGTCACCCTCCGAGAGCGCATCGAAGCCGATGGATTGAGGCGACCTGCGGAGGCGGCCATTTTTCTAGAAGTCCGTAAGCGCAGAAGAACACTCTCTTTGATTTATGACGCACACATTTCGGCGCTGCACGGGATTACAGCCTCGGCGCATGCCGAACGCTGCCATGAACCACACCGCTCGGTCGTCCTGGCTCGTCCTGTCGCTCGCTCGCGTGATGGGCATTAACGAACACTGGGAGTCCCTAAATTGCTGCGCTGTTAAAACGCCGTGGGGACGGTGAAAGAGAGATTACCAAAAGAACACTTTTCCGGTGCTGGGTATGAAGTACCGTGCGTGAACTGCGATGGTGTATACATAGGCGAATCTCGGAATTTCGAGCGATGGCTAAAAGGGCATTGTAATGATGTAAGGATGAAGACAGTTTCGTCGGCTGCCCACAGCGAATATGAGCAATGCAGTAATGATGAAATAGACGGCGGCAAGGCACTTGTCGTAAATGACGTCACCTCCAGGTTGTATCTGATTATTAAATTATACAAACAACAAAAGCCACGCCATAGTCATAAAAACGGCAACCTGCTCTCCGTCTACCCAAGCTGTTTAGGTCACCTGCTTCAGCCTACTTGAACCGTTTGATCCCTTTTTTTAGGTTCAGTGTGAACAAGGCTCACTTTCTGGGAGCCACGATGTCAATATATCATTTTTCTTTTGCCCTTATTCTTCGTGTTTTGTTCACTCATCATTCCGGACCAGATGGGAGTTTGTGGAGGCCTTGATTATAATGGGCTGTTCTCTACTAAGCTATATGAAAAATAGCAAGCTGCGTATTTCTCAACAACCCTGCACCACGTGATTCTTGGCGGAACAAGACAGGGCGGTCTGGAAGTTATTCATGCAATTCGAGAAAAAAATCAGATGAGAACAAACGTGGCAGCCAATAAAAAAACTTTTGAGCGATCTGCGCTGTTGCTAGGAAGCATTTCATATGAAACCTTACCACTACATAATCTCCTAGGAGATGAAAAGCACGCCAACTGACGCTTCACTGGTGTACAGTAGTTACCAAGGGAAACCAGCGGTCGAAAGGAGGCACTATTCAATATCAAAGTGCGGAATAAAAAAGCCGCTTGGATAAAAACTCTCCGCCTCTCAAACAACTATACTGTCCGAGATGTAAATTTCAGGAAAGATAGCAAACATACCAAAGCCCAAGTTCAGAATAAATTGTGAATCGGAGGGAAAATATTATCAGCAATTGAAACTTTTCAGGTGTGTTACAAAAACTCGGTATAGATCACAAAAATATTTTTTTACCTTTTTTGATTGGGGGTCTAGAATGATCTGTCGCACAGCGGCTCAGAATTTTATTGGGACTTTAAGCTGCTCTCAGAGCGAACCGTGAAATATTGGAGGGGAAATATTCTGTTAAGATGTGGCACCATATTCATCATCATCATCATCATTAACAACAACAACGACAACCTATTAGGTTCTCGCTCAATGCTACCTGATACCGTCACGCGGCCTCTCGCGCGCTGTGCGCTCCGCCCAGGGGGGCAAGTGTAGCGGCCATGTGCGCGCCTTGCGGGTGCGCTAGGAGTTAGTAAAAATTAAAAGAAGCTGACACCAACCCATTGCACCTCACTTCTCCGTATCTGCCGCCGATCTCGTCGCCTCCGTTCGGCATGCCAGGCCTCGGCCTGGCATGCCGAACCTCTTTCCCAAATGACGGCGAACGAAGGGCCGAGTGACTACAGCGAAATCACGCAATATTATAGCCTCGAAAGGAAGACACTACCATCTGCGGATCGGCAGCTAAGTAGAAAAGAGGAGATTTACTCGAGACGTTTGCAGACGGGAGTTTTCCAGAACCCAGTCCTACATAGTAAGTGTCATCCCAAAGTCGTCGATCCAAGTTGCAAGAAATGTAAGGGTCGAGCGGACCTCGTAGACATGGTGTGGACTTGTCCTTCGTACAAGAAACCGCACCGCAACGTTTGCATCCTGGGAAGCACTATTCTTCAGCCAAACCTTCGAAGCCAAGCGCAGGATCATCGGTCTCGCCCTAGAAGCCGCCAAGTCCCGAGGGATACCGGCCGACTGATGGGGGGAGGGGGCTCCTTACACTCTCTCTTTGACTGGTGTGTAATAAAGTTTTCACTGACTGACTGACTGACTGAGTGACTGACTGACTGACTGACTGACTGACTGACTGACTGACTGACTGACTGACTGACTGACTGACTGACTGACCGTGCAATCGATCAATCAATCAACTTTCAGCAGCCGGTGAGCAAGCCACGCATTTCTTAACGCTTCGCTTGCTCGGAGCTTCGCGAACACGTACCATGTAACTAGGTGAGGGTGAAACGGCTGCTTTTACAGCACCTTATGGACCAGCAGCCGGCACTTCTGTGCGTGTGGTTTAGATCACGGAGGAAGATGTCGTCGCCTCCAAAGAGCGCCCTCCCCATTAAAACCAGTGTCTGTGTCCCCGGTCTCCACGTCTCGCCTACTTAACCCGTGTGGCACATACGCTGCAAGGGGTGATTTTGGTATTGAAGGAACGCACGCCAGAATACTGCAGGCGGCAGTACTTACCTTATCCATGTCTTTCTTTTTGTTTTCTCTTGATTTCTGTGTTCAAGTCTGATTCATGCTTTGTATATATACCGCAGTGTCCACAACCTGTTATTGGCGTTTTTTTTCTTGGTGCATTGTGAAATTTGTTTTTCATGCTACAAGCCTTCTGACAGCCTGTAACCGAGGCCCTTTTCCTGTATATCTATGCGCCTGTGTGTGCATGTGTAATAATAAGCCTTGTAGGTGCTCTTGTATTTTCACGTCAGATTTCTTACCCCCAGGTAAATTCAACTCATATTTGTTAGGTGCGATGCATCTCATGCTCAGGGCTGTGTCCCTCCCTCCCTCCTTGTCGTTGTCCGCCGTCGGCACTCTACTGCGCATGCGCGTCTCTTGAGCCCCGTCAGCGTTTCGGCTGACGTCAGCGCAGTTCACTATAAAAAGAAATAGTTAGGCGGCGCCCGGTTTCGATCCCACGACTCTCTGGCCGCAACGGGAGGTACGTGGCGCTCTTCTCACTGCGCTACAAACGAAGACGCGAGCATCTGCTACGAACGCGCCTTATGTCCTTCACTCATTCAAACTACGTCAAGACGCTACTGATACAACGAAGGCACGCGAAGTTGAACGTCAACGGAAACGACGAACTGAAAACTAATGGGAACTTCAGTCGACCCCATGGCTGCTTCGCATACTACTCAGGGTTCCCCTATGGGAAGATGGTGTAATTGTTTTTCTTTAAATGAAGTTGTTGTTGGAAAAAAAAGTATGTGCGTAGCTTAGTCGCTAAGACGACGGGATCTCGCTCCTGTTCTCTTCGGGCTGAGGCTCGATCCCTGGCAGCGCCAGGAGTTTTATTTAGCTTGCGTGGGAGTTTCGTGGGACGCACGCCACGACGAAACTATTGGCTGGTAGAGGTAGAAAACATTATTTTAATGAACAAACCTCCAAAACTTGGGCATGACGTTCATAAAACTTTTTCACACTTCACGGTCTTACATTTAAGGTTCGCAGGCAGCATAAAAAACGTTCTGTGAGCATTTAAATAAAGCCCATTGTTGCTGCTGTATGAGTGACCATAGTCATGCCTTTTGCCCTCGCGCAGGGCTCCCGGGAAACATAAGCATCCGGAGTTGAGGTGAACTACAAGTTTTTTTTTTCGCTATTGTCGTTTTCTTCTAACGCAAATTCTGGGAATTCTTCTATTCGGGGATGCACATTTCCACTTGCGGTGTAATGCGTAAATTGGAACATTTCATAGCAAAGGCCGTTACCTTCTTTTCTCTCATTTTTTCTGCTTGGTGGATCGTTTCCTTGTACCGGGGTCACGCGAAATAACAATCATTTTCAGTTTCATTTTCGATGTCTGATATTTCAACTCTTGATGCAAACTTTTTTTTCCCGCTTTTAATCTTTCAGGCCAGTAGAAGTTGCAGCAATCGAAATCACATCATTGAATGGACCTTGGAGGTCTTAACGTGGGCTTCCGGCATTTAAACTTTTAGAAAACCACCTACGAATAGATTCGAAGGAGCTCTTCATTTCATATTTCTATCGTGTAGATTCTGCACTTGAGAGGGAGATTTTTTTATTAAACAGATAAAGAATCGATGACCTCGAAGAATGGCCTCCCAGCGCTGCGAAATGCAAATCCTCAGTTGCCGTTGTGGTTGAGTAACTGTAGTATGATCTTGAACGACTGCGGCAGCAAGACAGCAGAACTCTTCTTAAGGTTCAGAACAGCTAGCCACGGAACAGCTACATCCGATGCATACGGCATAGGAACACTCGGGACACTCGGGTCAAGTAACCAATGCAAATTTTTCTTAGTCGGTGATTTTAAGCATTTCTACTGGAGCCCTAAGCCAGCAGTATCAATGCCGACCAGAAAAAGGCCAATATTTAAGATAATCGCGCGCTGCGCTCCTACTTTTACTGATAAGTCTGTGCGATATACTTACGTGATTACGTAAAATATATCACATTGTGTTTCTCGAAGTATCCTGACGACATTTAAAAGCCAGCACTGCTTGCCTGCGCAGTTGTTCTGTGGTGCTGAAAATATTTGTTGAAAACGTTGTTCTCGATATCCGAGAGAAGTCAATAGAGGAAAAGGACAAACAGCACAACACCTACAAGAGGCTTGTTTCATAGATTTGCTTTTATTGAAAACTAAAGTAAGGTAGCAATGTTAAATCTTTTGCTAAACATTTTACTACTTCCCACAATAGCAGGACTGGTTACTCCTCGTTACTCACATTTTTTTCCGCCTTGGTCTCGTCTAAGGGATTCAAAAAACGCTGCGTTCTGATTGTGCCACCCGTGACATCTGCTTACCAATCCGATTTTTTTAGGCTGTTTGATATTCCAGTAAAAACTGTGAATGGCAGCGTCATCGCAATAGCACAGGAGTTTTCGCTGGATGAAGCCCAGAAGCGCCAAAAAGACGTTATGTTACAGCCAAGAGCTTTGGTAATTCCCTGGTTTTCTAACTTGAGTTCCAGAGTTCAAACGTATATAGTAGATACACTTGGCAGCAATTTTCCCGAAAATCGCATGTTTATTTTCGCACCTGCTTCCCAGGAATACTTATCCCGTTTTTCGCGCGTTTTGTGTCAGACTGTATTTGTTAGCGAAAATACATTCAACTTTCCCTCTGAGGTATACAAAAATTGCGAACAGCGAAAATTTGGGCCCTTATCAGAGCTTTTCGATAGCGAACTCCGGTTACCTAAAACACACGAGTTGGTGGTTATCGCTGAAGGCATGGAGGCTAAGGCTCACTTGAAAGCCTATCCAGAACCTCAAGCTGTTCTGGACGCATACGAGGCAAAGAATTATTCGTTTCGCTTACTGCGCGGCGGCCACTATACCCTTGAGTCGCTGCGGAGGAGGACTGCTGATTTTTTAATTACTCCTGAGTACGCAAAGGCCAGCTTTCATGAACTTATTTCTTTCGATGCTCAATACTCACCCTACAAGCTCTGTATCTATACCAGCTGTCAACGCAGCACACGAAATTTCATTTCTAACTTGTGTGTATGGTTTGGTTTCACTATGTTCGCGACCACTGTTTTCGGCGGCTTGATAATCCTCATCCTCTGGATGCGAGGTAGGTTGTTTGTTTCTGTCAAGGTACAAATCGTTCGTTTTTCGCTTTTTCTTTTGTGCACATTTTTAGGGCGCGGCGCAGAAGATTTAGCTCGGCCCGGGACACCTCATCGCACTGTGGCTCTGGTAGCTTGGGTAATTGGCGTACAGTTTCTTGTTCAGTTCATGCAAAATATGTTAACAGCCTCCAAAATTGTTCCCGTCTGTTCGAAGGATGTGGATATTGATGCCCTCATGCACGGGACTATTAAGCCATGTTGTAAGTACTACATCATGGACTTTCTAGGTTTGTCTAGTGCAACTCCAGAACTCGCCCTCTTGGTGGACTTGCTAAATATGTGTCATGATTGTCGAGTGAATCGGACCTCCGACTGTTACGAACGAAGCCAGGTCGGAACGCACGTGACGATATCGAAATGCACCGAAGAGGAAGTAGCGTTCGCTTCTAAATGGGGACTAGAACCTGTTCACCAGCTCGGGCTGGCTCATCGTGCTTCATGGATTCCCAAACGTCACCCGCTAAGGTAAGCACTTACAATGGAGGGCAAAGATAACTACCATTTGCACTTTGGTGTCGATTGCAAGCGATATTTCATAAGAGTACTGGGCACGCCGAACAGTTGGGCTGATTTCTGAGAACTTTCATCTACTCAGCGCGACATCTTGGGCGAGATTGTGTGCCATAATAAGTAGCTACAACACGATTAAGAACGAGGACAGCTGACGCGACGAAACAACTGCACACTTCTAAACGTAAAATTGATTTCTGGAGCTCACACTGTGTAAAAACATACAATACATCAATCAGGACGGCCCAACGACGTTGACACTTTTAGAACAATCATACGAAAGCGCAGCTAACATCCCATAATTTAATTCAGAAGCATTCGTCAATTATGTGGGTCAAAAATACGGCAGTAATGGCTAACTAAATGGCCGATGGTATGTACATAAAAAGACGGACTGGTCAAAAAATAAAAGAAGCAGTACAGTACATACTCGGAACCAGGGCATATTTCATATGGAAGCAAGTATGAACAGGGTAACTAACTGTGCTGAAGAGAGACTGTCTCTGTGAGGGATTCGAACTGCAGTACTCCGGAATGCGAACAGAGCACGGAGACAGAGGCAAACATTTATTATAATGCTGAGCAGTAAAAAGTTCTTAGGGCCTCTAACCAGTGAGGGGCATACCTATTTCACGATGCCTTGATGCTGGCGGCCGTCCGGGCCCGTTCCACCAGTCGGCGCTGGTGCGACAACTCGGAGGTCGTCGGATGGTCCACCCACCGTTCATACCTAAAGTTGGGATTTGGGCTTAGTGTAGGCGTCTGTTGGCACTCCCACACCCCGTGGTATGGGAGTGTCACAGTTATGGAAGTGTTGAAGGGCAAAAGTTACAGATGGCAGTGTATTGGGGGGTAGGGGGGTACATAGCGTTTAATAGGGTGTCCTGCGGATACGAATTGGTTTGAAGCCGCCGGAAAGTGGTTTCTTCGTCGCGCGTTAGTGGTGAATGAGGTGGTGGGAAGCGACAGAGGATGTTTTCGCTTGGGCCAAGATTTTAGTGTATGGGCCCGTTTTGACGTAGATCGGCCGTTGTTTTCTCCTTCTGGGGTAATGGTGCGGTGTGTATGAGCACGAATAGGGGCGTATGCCACCTCGTTCCCATCGAGGGACTGGGGGCCTTGTGACCACATGATGTTAATTTCTGGTAACCGTTTTGCTTGTCGAAGACGGTGCAGCGCGTGTTGAGAGATGCGGCCAATTAGAAAACTTCTGCAGGCGTCTGAGAATCTGTGATAATAGTAAGGAATTCCTCGCCTGTTGTGGCAGAAAGAGCGATGGAAACCTCCTCAGCAGTGTCGATGCAAATGGTGAGAATGGAAGCTTCAGAAAGTTCGGTGCCTTGCGTGCTAACGACACAGGATGCATGTGCTTTTTGATGAGGGTAGGGCAATGCATCTGTGTATCGAGTGCATGTTAAGTGGTGATGGTTCGTATGAATTGAACACCACGACCACCACGCCTCGATAATTCCGGCTGGCTGATGATGGTGGACGCAGTGAACGGGCTGTCAACCGCGACTATTCAGTTCCTCCGTATGTGTCCTCGCGCATTGATCACAAATTTAGCGTTGAAACAGTGACGTACCATCCTGCCGCACAAATTTCTGCGCCTGAATGAAACCTACCTCCCCGTTCCGATCGCAAGCATCACTGATCCTTCATTGTTCAAGACGGCCATATTAACCATTGTTTAACATGTATTACCCACTCATTTATGCAACGCCCAAGACGCCCTGGGAGTATTGTAATACATAAATAATAAATTCGAGAAGCTCTTTGTCGGAACTTCATTAGGGCAAAATATGTTCCACAAAAGATTGGACGGGTACCTTCTGGAATCGCTGCAAATATCGCCGGAAAACGATATTCATCTGCCGCCCCTGCCACATAGATGTCTTTTTTTTTCTCCCCGTTCCACCGCTGCCGCTCTTCCCCTCCTGCTCGGCTTCTACTACAATAAAAACCCTGGAGGTTTTCTCAAGTCAGTTGTATTTTCACGCGTTCCACGGCTGGAGTTCCATCTGTTGAGCCGTTTTTTTTTTTTTATGTGAACGCTTGGCGCTCGTGCCATGTACCCAAGGCTCCGGCCGCAATACCCAGGCTCGTGCGCAAGCCCTTTTTTGCGTTTTGGTGGCTCAGATATAGTTTTCAATGCGTTTTTTTTCTGTCTGCTATACCAAAACCGCACCCACGTCATTTATTTTATTTAAAAGAACACTGCATGTACCAGTTCTCTATTTGCGTTTTACCTCAAATATCCTTAATGTGTTTTTTTTTTTTTGCCGAAACAACGTGGGAAAGTATGAGCTATGCTTCCAGGTTGAGTTGTTCGGAAATGTTTTGGCTATATAAACGCCACGTTCAAGAGATGTTCCAAATTTTAACCGGGTGGCTGAATTGGGGTACAGGCAAATACAGCTTACGGTACAGCGTTTGAACACTGTTGTGTTAAACTGCTTATATTGCGCAGAGACCAGCACCGACGTATGCTCCGGGTCGTCGCTGAGGCGGGACTTGCTCGCCGGTACCGAAATACAAGCACACCTGTCCGGACAACCCCAGAAGAAGACATGTTCACCGTGGAGCATTTCTTGTACCTGTACATGGTGCTGTGCTGCATTGCTTTTCTAACGCTTGGGATGGAGCTGTTGTGGCATTATAAAATTAGGAATTATCGCAAATAACTCTGTCTTAGTGAAAGAAACACAAAATATGAACTGAAGAAATGTTCGTAAAGTGATCTTTAGGAAAGGATGTTTTGCTATACCAAATTTACTGTTTAAAAAATCAGCCAGTTTTAAATGTTGCGAAAGGACAGCTCGTTCTCAAGTAGAGCTGCTCATAAACTAATTAAAAGTTTTGCCTGAAAAAAGATGTACCATCAATCTGAATAGCTCAGAGTATGTCTGATTAAGATTTCCAGTACCAACATCGTGTCCAAACTCGTGAGATGTTCCATTAATAGATAAAGGCGCAACATTACTGTAAACCAGCAAAACCGTTCTATGAAAGCCATCGATAAGGTTAGTGAGGCCAACGTAGGGAACTGGTGTTCTGTATAGTATCGAAGTAACAATTAGAGCCCTGTCACAAGACGTATGATCTGAGATGATAAACCAGTAAGTTCGCAGTAGAGGCACAGAATATTTAGTGCATAAAAAACGATTATATCATTTTGTTGAGAGGGACGGCCTGTTCAAGCAGCTACGAGTCATAAAGATTCCGGAAGCCAAAAACAACCGAGACGGAATGGACTGGGTACCGTGATATATCATACGCTGTGATTAGAAAGTTGAAAAATTGTATTTTATGGCGTTTAATGTTAAGTGTGGGGGCATGCCATAGATTTTACTGTGTATCGTCAGTTTTAACTATATTTGGCCAAACAGAAGAGGAATGCTTAAAGATTACTACAAAAAACGTAATGTCAAAGACTAACTCAGACCCAATACCGATTATTGCTGGTGTTTATATTACAAAGAATGAGAATAGAACAGTGCACCCAATCTCGAAATTAGAAATGTCCTCTAAAACATAGGCAAAGCGTTTAGCCAACCTCAACCCGAATGCTATTTCTTTGTTTGTTTTTATTTCTCCATTCATGCCGAGCTTTGTGGTAAGAAGCAGTGGTAACATATTCTCAGCCCGAAATAATCTCACTCAGCATGTCTAAAATATAAAATTTATACAGTTCATTTCCTTCTTTCCACTTTCACGTGCAATCAGGTCACGTGGCTTCTGCTGGGTTTTTATGTTCATTATTACGTTCCCAAATACGTTTTACTCAATTCTTAAGTTGTAACGTGCTCACTCTTCTCTTCTAATGGGTCTCAAGTGGTAAAGGAATTTGTGTAAGAACCGGCCAACATTATACGTGAAGGTTGTTTTAGAGGCGAGGAAAGTTGGCGGTTGTGGAATTGAGATCTTTTTTTGGAAATAATTGCGTAATGTATTCGCTCTCGCTTTAAAAGGAACGAGTTATTTGTTCTTAGTACCAGTCAGACCATTCAGTTCAGCGCTACAAAGTGGTACTTATGAGTGATGAAGGAGTATTGTAACCTTCAGTACTATTTACCGGCTTTATAATGCACGCAAAAGAAAAACGGCGGTGGTAGGGTCACATCTGCGAACTTATAATGAGCATTGACGTGTTTACAGAATTTTGAACCTTTCTGTTTTGTGTAACTTCTATGCTCGAATTTAAGTGAAAGAAATGGAACTCAGCCTGAAGTCCCGTATACTGAAGGTAAATGCTGGAGGTCCTGTTATAGGTTCAATGTAAATAATGTGTGCTGCATTGTACGCCTTGGATGTTGTAAACGCATCACCTATTCTAACATGGGCAAACTATACATTTTGCACAGTGCAGTTGAAAACTAAGACGCGTTTGAAAGACCCACTTGTATTTTGGCGTGTCGACACATATTCAACATTATACGTTCCCGCAAAATAAGGCTCCTGCTCGCGATACTGTAGACCGCTTTTTTCATTCTCGGAAGTAGAACGCATTACACACAGACTACCAAATATCGTTTCAATTGCTTTTCAAAGCGACTTTTATTTTGCACTGTGCATGACACCCGAGAAACCACTAGTACACCAGGGCAGAATAGTACCTCATTACAAACGTAAAGCTATACAAGAATATTGAACCAGAGAGTCTAGGCCACCGATGGACCTTCCTCGCTGGGTGTGATTACCGTCAACAAATAAATTCACCACCCACGCACAGACGCACGCACACACACACACAAGCATGCACATACGCACGCAAACACGCACCTGCCCACACCCGCACACAAACACGCGCATACATGTGTACGCACGCACGCACACACACCCGCAGTTGCAAATACGCTCCCACACACTCAGGCACACGGACGCGCACACACGCATACCGGTAGGTGCGCTACGGGAACGCACCCGCCATTGAGAAAATCCAAACAGTTTTTCAGACGAGGTCGCAAACGTGGACCTTCACTGTGTGGGCCTAGGGTCACCCTGATCTCCACAGAAAATTCCCGGGTTAACGCAGGTCAGTAAGAGTAAATTCCAATGGGACGATTTTAGAAAGTAGGCAGGCCCACAACAGACGTCAGAAGATATGATCACGGAGATCGAAGCATGGACCCGCTCGCTGGTCGCGAATACCAAAACGTCAACCAAGACAATTGAAACCGATGTCGAAACAGACCAGATGCACAGCCGCCCGGCACATCTCATCGAGGCGAAGAACGTGATCCTGGCCAGATGGAAGGGGCAGATACCCAATCGGAGATCCAGGAAGAAAATAGCGGAGTTCAAGCGTAACATCTGCACCACTGCGGCACGCTCAACCATCAGCAATGGGACGAGCTTTGCAATGCAGTGGACGGGCAGCTACACAACGGGAAATACTACAGCCTGCTCAAGTACCTGCTGGATAAAACGAAGACCAAAAGTCTCACCTGAAGAACTGTCTCGCATGTCTGCTACTCAGGGAGCTCGAGAAGCGCAGGGAAGAACCGCCCGTTTACGAGCGAGGTATCTGCCGAAAAATTCGACCATGCAGCACTGCCTGTATGTGGGGGATACGAACGAAGAATTGGATAAGGACTACAGCGCAGAAGAGGTCAGGACGGCCCTGCACAACCTCAATGGCAGATCGGCGCCGGCCCCTGACCGGGTGTCGAATCGCGCCCTGAAGAATCTCGGCGATAGAACCGTAGAACAGATGACGGAATACAGCAACGGCGGCGGGCAGCGCGGCAGCCTCCCGCAACAGCGGAAAATTGCGAGACCGATGCTGGTCCCGAAACCCCGAAAAGCGCCGAGCCTCGGCAAGCGTCGCCCCATACCACTAACGTCGTGCGTCAGCAAGATCATGGAGCACGCACTGTACTTAATCGTTGGCAAGCCCACTTAGAGCACAAAGGGGCATACCCACCATCCATCAAAGGTTTCCGCAAACACCTCTCCATGCAAGACGCCATGATACACCTGAAACACCAGGTGCTCGACTGCACGACGAGAAGGCACGAGAGCAATTGTAAGCTTATACCTCAAGAGCGCGTTCGATAGAATAGCGCACTCGGCAATCTTACATCAGATATCGCGGGGAAATCTCGTGTTACGCACGTACAAATACATGAATCTTTTTTTGTTTTTTTTGTTTTTTTTTTTTTTTTTTTACGGAGAGACGTGCCGTGCTAGCGGGAAGGTATCCCCAGTTAGAAGACCAGACGAAGGGAAGCACAGGCACCCCGCAGCGCTCGGACACGCTCTTCAACCTGGTCATGATCGGGATAGGGGAAAAAATACAAGAACTCAAAGTCGCCCGGCATACCATATACGAAATGACATTACCATCTGGCAAATGTAGTTGCAACGAGGACAGCGACCGTCACACCGAAAAGACGCTGCAATTGACACAATAGAGGAACATCTTGTGGGTAGGGGGTTACGATGCTCGCCGAAAAGTCGGAACTCCTACTCTATCGCCCAACGCAAAGGAGCAGACCACCCGGGGGTAGAGGGAAGGAGGCGAAGACCAGGACTGAATACGAAAAGATCAGGCTACGTACGAGCAACGGAGAAACCATCCCGATAGCCTGGAGAATTGGGGACCTCGGCATGATAATCGATGTCAATGGCGTCAGCTGTGAAACGAGTACTAAATTGGAGTGCAAGACGAGTAATGCCATGAGGCTCCTCAGAGGATCAGTAGTGTGGCATTTGTGGAAACCCGCGATACGGACTCGGTGCACGGTTAGTACTCGAGGCGCCTGAGGCCCTCCGAGACGGCAGCAGGCTTGGCGGCAATAGTGGCTCTTGGGTGGCAACTACGGCGGGGTTCGCTTGCGCCGATTCGCCGCGAGCACGGAGCTCGATTGATGCGCCGCCATGGACAACGTTACTAGAATAAGCTCAGTTTCGGAGCTCCGCATCCCCGCCAGCGGAGGAGGGTGGGCCAAACGGCGGTCGCGAGAACTAGCGGCGCTACAGTCAAGTCTTGCGCTACTCCCGGCGCGTCGTCTGCTTCGGCGGCGGGCGGTTGCTGCAGCCAAGCGCGGCGGGCTGCCGCGCAGACGTACTGCGGCAGCTTTCTAGTACTGCTACTGCTAAACTTAAACATATAGGATCTTTCTAGTCGACTAGCTTAAACGCCTTCGTCCTTCTAGTCGACGTTACCGCATCACATTTGTGCACTGTTTAAGTGGAAATGCGTTGGGTCGCCTGTATGCACTGACCTGCAAGCGCAGCTCATTGGCTAGCTAAGAATCGACGGTCGGCCTATATTTTAACTGTCTACAGCGTTTAACTTGATTGATTGTGGGGTTTAACGCGCCGACGCAACGCAGGCGATGAGGCGCGCCGTAGTGGAGAGCTCCGGATAAATTTTGACGACCTGGGGATCTTTAACGTGCGCCGAAATCTCGTACACACGGGCGTTTTTGCTTTTCACCTCCATCAGAAAAGCGGCCGCCGCGGCCTGCGTTTAGCTTCATGTACGGTAGTTTCTAATTCAATTACCCTTTTCAGCGTAGTTTTTATAACTACTGCGCCGTCTTACCTCGACCAAAAACGGCCCAACGAGTTTGTGAAAGCAGTGCCTTTATAAGTGCTTTTATCTCCACGCGGCAATAGGACAGTGTTTCTGAATCCCGTCGGTGCAAGGTCCTGTTAACCAGCTTCCGATGTAGAGTTCCTCTGCTCAACTTTTATATTCTGCCGGGCTGGTCCCACCTCATCTCGCCTTTGTGTACTCTGTAGTGCATAGGAGCATTAGATCACCAAAGATGAAAGTTCGGTTTACAGTTCTTACGCTCAGTTCATCTGTGACAAACGCACTCGAATTTTGTGAGTTCACATTAAAGCTTGAATCCGCAATTTAAAGGTGCTCATGGTACGCCTGAATTCACAAGGATCTTTTACCGCCTTTCTGGTGTCTTGAACTCAACAAATCCGTTCAGCTGGTCTTACAAGACACCTCTTCGAAAGGCGAATCAGTCTTCAATGAGGACTTAAAAAAAAAGGCTGAATTGTACATAACATGACACAAGGATGCACAAGAAAAACCAGTGTTTGAGGGCCTCAAGAACAGTGTATTTGCAGGACTCCTTATATGTATGCATGGTGTCTGCACCTTATGATGTGTTTGTGGCGACGGGAAGCTGCCGAAATCGCTCACGCTCAAGACGACTCAATGCCACATTGAAAATTTTTTGGTTGAGTAAAAAGAAAAGGGTGGCTAAAACAACAGATTACTGCCTCCCAAAGCAGCTGTTTACAAAATTACATATGTGCCGTACGCGATTACGTATGAGCGAATACGCATTCAGCCGTTCACGGTGTAAGGCATATTTGCTCGAAAGTTCCAGAAGAGAGGCACACGGAGGAAGCATCAAACGGTACACAAATTTTATTCACCCCAGGGTTTACACAATTTCAAAAGAAAAAAAAGTCACACATGACAAAAGAGTAACCAAAAAATAAAAAAAAACTGCGTCATTTATCACAACGTAGGCTATGAGGCGACTTATACAAAGCGCACGCACTTAAAAACAGCAAAAAATACGAAGGCATACTAGCTAGCCAGCTTCCTTTAATTCTGGTTCTTACCTGTCGTTTGCAGATTTTACGAAATAATAGACTGTCTGCTGTGTTCATACAGCGTTGTGCGTGCAAGTTTTTCCGGTTGATTTCAGTCGGAATGGGTTGAACCTGATTATTGAATACACGTTGGCAATCTTCTTCGACAAAACTTAAATGTGATTGTCGAATGCATCGCAGTTCAACAGATGAGCCTCGAACTCAGCAAGTAATATTTGTTCAAACAATACTGTCAACACCTCCCCTATTGGCGCTCACTATATGCATATAACGGCTGCATTAAACGTGTAGAACATTAACCCTAGCATTAAACCTGTAAACACTAAACCCTCTTTCCACGACATGGCGCAATTTCAAGCAGTATTTGGATGGTGCCAAGAGACCACCGTTTGTTTTCGCAGAAACGACTTCTGGAAGCTCTGTAGACGTCAGTGTAGTGCAGTATTCATTGGGGGATGTGCCTGCATATACTTTCCGTGCCCCAAATACTGCTGTATATAGCATTACTGCACAGAGAACAAGCGAAAGGCTTGTGTTGAAGTCGACCCGCTGGGTGTTATAGTTATCCTCATTAAGTACCTGCAACAGCGATGATCTTCTTAACGAGGCGAAAGCTGTTGACGTTTCAACGAGGTTTTCATCATCTGAGGGGCAGAGATCAGTCACAATACCGCGAGAGGAGTTTCTAGTATCTGAGAGAGAGAGAGAGAGAAAGACTTTATTTGAGGCCAGCAGGGAGTGGGAGGTCGGGATGCGCAGAGCCTCCACATCCCACTCACGTTCACGACGTCCTCGGGACTAGGCCCCGCCGGTGTCGGCGTGAGCGGTGCGCGAAAGGTACTCGGGAGTTCGTCCCTTTCCCCCCCCGTCTGCGACTCGCTCCGCTTCTGCCTGGCGAGAGCAGCCTCGAGCTGCTGGACGGCTAGAGTTTGTGCGTTCAGGTCCGTCGAATAGACGGCACTCGTTATGGTGTCCGGCAGCTGGCCGTAGAGGTCGGCAGCTTCCACGGGGTGCACTGCACAGTCCCACAGGATGTGGGCCAGAGTTGCGCGATGTTGCCCGCACACACTACACACGTCACTGGCGTACACGTCCGGGCACACGTGACGCGCGAGCGCCGGCGTGATCACTGACTGTGTTTGTAGTGGCGTAGTAGCACTGCCTGCTGTCGTGTTAGTTCCGGGTGGGGCGCCGGAGCAGTGCGCCGGCCGAGCCGGTACCACTCCAGCACCTCCCCGTCGACGTGGAGTGGGACCCGGAGCCCCTTCTAGTATCTGATTATGCAACTTCTGTTCTAATAAAAAGACGCTTGTGGGCAGCTGTAAATTGACAGGCAGTAGGGCTGTTGTTTTAGCCGTCATTTCTTTTTGCTCGTATGCACTACAGAGTGCACAAAGGCGAGAGGAGGTGGGACCAGCCCTGCAGAATATAAAAGTTGAGCATAGGAACTCTTCATCGTAAGCTGGTTAACGGGACCTTGCACCGACGAGATTCAGAAACACTGTCCTATTGCCGCGTGGAGATAAAAGCACTTATAAAGGCATTATTTTCACAAACTCGTTGGGTCGTTTTTGGTCGAGGTACGACGGCGCAGCAGTTATAAAAACTACGCTGAAAAGAGTAATTGAATTAGAAACTACCGTACATGAAGCTAAACGCAGGCCGCGGCGGCCGCTTTTCTGATGGAGGTGAAAAGCAAAAACGCCTGTGTCACAGTGTACGAGATTTCGGCGCACGTTAAAGATCCCCAGGTGGTCAAAATTAATCCGGAGCCCTCCACTACGGCGCGCATCATCGCCTGCGTTGCGTCGGCGCGTTAAATTCCACAATCAATCAAGTTAAACGCTGTAGACAGTTAAAATATAGGCCGACCGTCGATTCTTAGCTAGCCAATGAGCTGCGCTTGTATGTCAGTGCATACAGGCGACCCAACGCATTTCCACTTAAACAGTGCACAAATGTGATGCGGTAACGTCGACTAGATGGACGAAGGCGTTTAAGCTAGTCGACTGGAAAGATGATAGATGTTTAAGTTTAGCAACAGCAGTATTAGAAAGCTGCCGCGGTACGCCTGCGCGGCGGCCCGCCGCGTTCGGCTGCAGCGGCCTCCCGCCACCGAAGCAGACGACGCGCCGGGAGTAGCGCAAGACTTGACTGCAGCGCCGCTAGTTCTCGCGACCGCCACGCGGCCCGCCTCTCCGGCGGAGCTTTCAAACTGAGTTTATTCTAGTAACGTTGGCCATGGAGAAGGGACTTCGGCTAGAGTGTTCGGCGCAGGCGGGTGCTTGCGCCCGCGGGGGCATTACGACGTGTGGCGTCCCAACCCGGCTCCTTCCCTTCCTGCGGGGACCGACCATTGTCCACCGGCAACGATTGCGGCCGCTCGAGCAACGCGGGACCCGTCGACGGCGTAGAAGACGGGAGCGCTACGACGATTTGGGAATAAACACACTTCAAGGTTGGGATCGGTTGCCTTTCTGTCTTGCCTGCCTCCCACACCGGCGCCGGGGACACTACAGCGACGTGTGGAGGATCGTCCGAGTCAGACCCACACCACACTAGCAGAAGAAGCAAAATGAGAGAACAGGATCTCGCACACCTCACCCACTCTTTTGTCATGTGCTACATTGCGTACGTGGCGGCATTCCACGACTGGTACAAGAGAGAAGAAGCCAAGATCAATGTCCTCAGCTACAGGATGTACAAGATAGCACTGGGTCTGCTGAAGTCCACCAGTACTCACTGCTTGTTCCTTCACGAGCTTCAGAACACGCGGAGCGAACTTGCTGAAACGCAGCGCCCCTCACAACTACAACGGCTAGTGGTCACAAGAGCGGGACGCCACATCATGGAAAGTCTCGGCCTCCACTAGCATTCACAACACGTCCGAAAAGTTTCCGTTCCGTAGACGACCAGACAAATCGCTAAAAGTCGACCCGATTACACGGAACGTAACCCCTAGCACAACCGGGGCAGACGAGCGGCCCCCGGAGACGAAGCGGAAGAGGAGGCACGGTTCGTTGACGCCACACGTCAAGGTCTGCGAACTCGTGAACCGTACACCGGCGACCGTCGTCCATGGGACAGCAACAGACTGCTTTTACGAGCTACAACAAAATTACCTCTGCCGCCATCCGCTCTGCTTCAACTGCTCTGGCGTTGGCTACATTGTCCGCTACTGCGGCGAAAGCTAACATCACCTCCCCACAATGGTTCTCAATCTTCAACTACTCCGAAGACCTACTGGTCGATTTACAGCCCTGTCGATTATCCAGACCTGAAGGACAAGACCGGGACTGCTGAACATGGCTTCGACCCCAGTGTTCCTCAGAGATGATTAGTGGGAGCGGACCCTGGGGGCATGCCCATATTAGTTTACATAGGGTGGCGTGTTCGCCGCACAGGTGGCAGTCCGCGGTTGGGTAGAGGCTTGGGTGTACGAGGGTCAGACGGGCTGGATTGAGGAAAGTGTTGGCAGTGAACGCCCAATGTGAGCCTTGCTGTTACCTAATTGCTGGTCCGCCGTTAGGTGGATCCGGCAAAAGAGGTGAAACATCGCTCTGGCTGTGAACGATTCTGTGGAGCGTTGGCTCGGCTGTGTTAGCTTTGCTGTTACCTAATTGCTGGTCCGCCGGTAGGTGGATCCAGCAGAAGAGGTGAAGCAACGCTCTGGCTGGGAACGATTCTGTGGTATGTTGGCTTGGCTATCATACAAGATGTGAATGAACCCATGACATGGCCTTCGTTTTCTTCATGTTTCGCACCTGAGGCTTCGCCACAAATCTGTAAGAAATTGCAGCAGTTCTGGCTACAAATACTATCCCTGCAATGTTTCTGATAGTTGTAGTGAACGAGTTTGTCAGCACCGATACTATTGCACTTTCTGATACATAAAATGCACCGTTCAAAGCTCTAGTGGTTTAACTTTATCCTCCTCACTTGGTTTACTGCACGTCTACACATGCACTTCTTAGCACTGTGGTTGTGATCACCTCGTTTTGAGCAGCAGCAGCCATTTCAGAAAATTGTGCAAATCTGTTAAATAGGTTCTTCATTTTATTGGATACGTTACCTTTTCGTCCTTCTCAATTGCTTTAAGTACACAAAGAGTGCTTGAATCGGCTATTGATAGCAGCGTTCTTTGGCCCATGTTCTAATTGCTCGGTACTTTTACATGCGCGTTTCTTTTTGTGAAATTTATCTTTGGTGCTGTTGTCCATGACGATTGCCTAAAATTATGAACGGAACAATAAATTTCTACCTATCAGTGACCACTGAGCTTGTGTCTCCTTCATTTATTGCGGTTTGTCCAAGCGCTTTCAAGAGTTACTCAATTTTTTTAAAACTAACCCAACTGTCTGGTATGTGTCACATATTGTAAAAACGCAGCATTCGTTGTCTAGTGTGGGTCTTGTGTAAAGTATAAAACTTTCATTATTTGGGTTCTTGCAGTGACAAATTTATTGATTGATTAACGGGTTTAACGCGCCGACGCAACGCAGGCGATGAGGCGCTCCGTAGTGGAGGGCTCCGTATTAATTTTGACCACCTGGGGATTTTTACGTGCGCCGAAATCTCGTACACACGAGCGTTTTAGGTGCGGAGTACCTTAGGACCGCACAACGTCCGTCTGTGTCCGTGCGCATAGCATTTACAATCGCACAAAATCACACAGGCACCGGCAGGATTCGAGCCTGTGTCTAGTGGACCAGACCGAGTTAGTGCCAGTCGTGTTGCCCACTGGGCTACGACCCTGAGTTGGTACCCGAGAGTCAAACGGCTTACTCCCTCGCCTGTAACGGCGCGGAGTATACCTTAGGACCTCCCAATTTCCGTCCGCATCCATCCGTGCGCACACCACAATCAAGCGTACATCAAGCGAAATTCGATGTTAGCCGTGACTTTCAGTTCCATTTAGGGAATAATCAAGGTGTAACTCACGGCTCAAATTGAATGACGGTCGGGGAGAAAATCGGATGTCACTCGGGATACAACTTGGATGTCATTTCGAGTCCCCGTACTCCGCACCCTCGCCATCATCCACGGCGAGGAGATGCTGCCATTTTTTTTTTTTTTTGCTTTTCGCCTTCACCTTGCAGTGAGAAATATTAACGTTTACCTGTATTATGGATTTTTTGTGGACATGCAGTCATTATTCCAGACAAGGACACAAAAGCGTTTTGTGAACTCCCTGAAATTCTTCAAGGGACAGACAAGCGGTTTTTGCGGAGTGCATGCGCTCTGGTTCATATAAAATTCGGCCTTATAAATAGTGGTAAACCACAAGAAAAATTTCTAAATAAATTGGCGAAAATAATCTTAATTTAGCACTTAACTTTTTGAAATGGGGAAGGGGGCGCCATGTAGTGTCTAAACAAGGCATTACCATACGCAACACACAGTTTCGAGAGTATCAATGCGTGATTAAAAAACCTCATAAAGTGCAGGACAGACTGCATTTTATTATTGTTTTGGCGTGGGGCAAGTTTTTAAATAAATCTTTTCACCCCACGTACAGTTCAAAAAAATACTAACGCACGGGTCACTATCATGGTTGCCAGCGTTCGTTTTGGCAGCACACTAATGCCTAACATGATTTAGGTATTCCACTTTCAAAAGTTCTAGGTCCATATCAGGCAAACCGTTTCCGTTGAAGGTGTTTCAAGTGATTCCCTTTGGGGTAGAGAGCACTGTTCTGACGGTGCCTTGCTCAACCCGCTGCCAATTCTGCGCAGGGCTGAGCGATAGAGCGGTCGAGGCGAGGGTGAGTTAAACAAGCATTTCATTTTTTTATTATTTACAGATACTTCAGGACCTTCTCGGGGACATACAGGAGTGAAAAAAAAGAAATACATTGACAGAAATGCAACATACAACTCGACAATACACCAGTGTTGCTTGACGTAAATTTGAAACGCAAAACACACATAGGTGACGTAAATATGCTGACACAAACGGGTGTGCATGGACATGAACATGATGATAGTGTATTCCAATTTCGAAACAACACTTCAACTAAAACATATATTACCAATACATTGAGAAAAGATTTCTAACGACACCGAGTTCACTGTTTCTTCAGGTAACATAATCCAGTAAGAAATTGCGCGAGGAAACAAAGAACATTTATGCATATTATTGTGGCTAATCGATTGCCTAATCGTCTTACTGTGATGTGTTCTCGCTGAACGTTTGAAAGGCTCTTGGATGTGGTATTCCCGTTGTAGAGCTGATAAAGAAGTTTGAAGCTAGATATGACCCTACGCGGAACTAGACTTTGGAGGTTTGCTCTATTACGTAAAGTGTTTACGCTAGGGTGACGCCAATACACAGAATAAATGAAATACAAAGGTAAATTCTGTACTCTTTAATTTTACTAATCAAGTATTGTTGCTAGGGCTCCAAATACCATCTGCATATTCCAAGTTAGGTCGTACTAGTGCTTTGTAAGCGTTTAATTTTACAGCAGGAGGGGTGTCACAAAACTTTCTTTTCAGAAATGCAATTTCTTAAGTGCACCCTGACAAACGTTGTCAACGTGCGTTTCCCAACTGATGTTACTTGTAAGTTTGACGCCTAGATATTTAACCTTCTCAGTTCTGTTGATTGTAACATCACCTAAAGAATACGCAAAACCGAGGGGCCTCTTTTTGTTGCTGAATGCAAAAGAAGTTGTCTTAGTAATATTTATTCTTACTCCCACTTTGTACACCATGTCTTAATTGATTGCAAATCATGTTTGATATAGTTTGGTCGTCTCGGGTATTAATAGCTGTGTATACCACGCATTCGTCCGCGAATAATTTAATATGCATAGGGGGTTCAACCGTAAGATAAATACCATTTATATATACTAAAAAAGGATGGGGCACAGCACAGAGCCCTGTGGAACTCCACAGTACACGTCCAACTCTTCGGTGACACACTCATTAATGGCGACACACTGTGTTCTATTTCTTAAAGGGTCCATGAAGAGAAAATACAACTTTTTTAACTTTAAAGAGTTAGGCTTCAGTACCTTACTCAGCTCCATTCCGGCCACGAAAGACGTTTTTAACCGATAAAAACAGAAGGAATACTGAACTTTCAAATTTCGCGCCACAGTACGTGTTATCGCCGCGAGTGACGTCATATGGGCCAGCACGAAAAACATAATTTTCAGTGGGTTAGGTGCACGTTAGCATTCGAGTGATTCGACCAAATGGAACTAGCGGCCAAACTACAATCATCCAGTCATGTTTCCTGGCGATTGATTAGTTCGGCCGCCGTCAATCGCCCAAACAAGATTCTGCGACGTCATAAAAAAGTTGCTGTAAACTGGCTAGCGAGTCGCCACAGCTCCACCCGTTTTTTTTTTTTTTAATATCTCCGTTATTTTTTGGAAGTTTGCGATGAAATAGGTATCATTGTAATCCGAACAAAGCAGCCTTTCTAATAAACCAAACTTGTATTTTGTCTTCATGGCTCCTTTAAGTAAAATTCTATCCATGCGACTACTTTTCATTCAATGCCAATTGAGAGTAGTTTTGTAATTAGATCGGTTTGGGGTGCGACATCAAACGCCTTGGACAACTCTAGAAATATAGCGTCGGTTTGACAATTTGTATTGAATGTGCTAATTTAATTAATTCATCTGTTATTTCAGCTAGTTGAGTAACGGTTGATAAACCAGACCTAAAATTATGCTGTTTGGAATTGTGGTACCGGGATCCTAGCGGCCGGCCGCGGCTCCCAAGAAAGACACCGAGTTCCAGAAAACCACACCTTTAGTCAGGTCCGAGCCCGTCTTCACACGTCCGAGTTCCCTGAAGCCCAGGCACGCACTGCCCCAGTCCCTCGTCTCGTTCTCGTGCACACGCTGCGCGTGCTCCACACTGCCTCTATCTCGCCCTTTTCTACGGACAGTTGCGTGGCAGGGGACAACCCCACGAATGGACATGTTCCGGATGAGGATGAAGATGTGGCGCGACATGAGCGAGATTAGAAGATAGCGGAGTCGGCGGAACTAGGTGTGCGCAGCCGCATCGGCTAAAGGTTAGACCTCGACGAAACGGGACTCCCAGTAAAGGAGGGGTTTAGGGGGCTCGAGTGTCTTTCTGGGGAACCGCGGCCGTGTGCAAGAACCTTGGTACCGGATTTCGCGCCCAACGTGGGGCGCCAAATGTGGTACCGGGGTCCTAGCGCCCGGCCGTGGCTTCCAAGAAAGACACCGTGTCCCAGAAAACCACACCTTTAGTCAGGTCCGAGCCCGTCTTCAGACGTCCGATTTCCCCGAAGGCCAGGCACGCACTGCCGCAGTCCCTCGTCTCGTTCCCCGTGCAGACGCTGCGCGTGCCCCCAACTGCCTCTTTCTCGTCCTTTTCTACACACAGTTGCCACAGAATAAAGCAAATAATTATATTCTAGGTTGCAAAGGCAACACGACGTCCTATCTCGGTGTATTCGTCGTTCACCGCCGGTCGCCCTCCCCCTTCACGCGGCTCGGTCTTTTTTAAAGACGGTACAGCGCGGCGCCCTGGGCGCAGCCTTGTTGGCCGGCGTGACGTCATTCGGCATGGCTGGCCTCTGAACATAAAGTTTCATACTAATATATACTGAAGGGAAGTCTGTGGCTGCAATCGCGGGCCATCGTGGGCGCCGCCATTGCAGCTAGGCACGTTCCTTGCCTGCTTAGCGAGCCACTGGGCTTCTTTTTTGTGCCGAATTCAAAATTTACAAAAAAGCGAAACATGCTTTTCTTGTACATGAAGCTTCTGAATAATCAGTGACAATTAAATGTTTTTCAGCTTTCAATTTTATAACAACAAAATTCATTTGAATAATCTTTTACAGTAATATGGTTGCTGTTCTGCATCCAGAGGCAACTGTCCAGCCTGTTCAGGAGCCACGCCAAGGACAAGTGGAACGTGCTGACCTGTACATAACGGAACACTCGCTGAAGCGCAGCTCGCCTAGACAGTGGCGCGAGATTTCCCTCCAGTATATATTAGAATGAAACTCTTATGTCTTTGAGAGCACGCTTTTCACCGTGGCCTTCGCTCGCGCCCGTGCGCACCGGCGAGCACAGGCGACCTCGATGGCCGAATTGAAAAACATTTTTGAGTCTTGCTATGAGTGGGGGCTTGTCTAACTGGGAGTGTGGGCAAACGTTTAGAGATTAACTGCAACACGGATTGTAGGCGGGCCAGGTGGTACATATTTCTGAGATTTACAGCGCGAAAGAACGGGACAACAGAGGAGTAGACAAACACAGCGCTAACAACTGAAGTTTTATTATCGCTGGACTGCAATAAATAGGAAAAAAGAGGGTAACATGTGACGCTAGACCTAACAAAACATTTTTTACAAACAAAAACAAAATTCCACGCAATCTAAACGTAGTTGTCTGCACAGATAAAACAGACCAGCACAAACAGTCTACCACATATCGGAGGCTCCTCCGCACGTGGATTCTGCTAGCTATCTAAATAACTGATTTCTTTGTCCGTGAGGGCGATGGAGGGTGTGCTGACACAATCTTGCTCCCGCTTCTGAATTTCCCATGCCTCTCGTGTCTCTCGCCTCATTCTGTCAGGATAACGATCCAGCACGTGGCACTGCTGAAATTCTGGCAGGCATGCAGGCAGGTGTGCGCACTTTGCCACATGCGCGGCAAGCGTGCTCCCCGAGGAGTTGCGTACATCGCACGCGTGCTCTCGTAGGCGATCGTTGAGGCAGCGCCCCGTCTGCCCCACGTACGAGCGTCCACACGACAATGGTATTTCGTACACCACCCCTTCCTCACAATGGACAGCCGGCTTAGTGTGCCTCTTTTTACACTTGCTTTCCGCTGGGCCTTCGCAGTTCACCTTTCGACACATTCTGCTTAATTTGTGAGGTGCCGAAAACACCCGCTCGCCCTACTATTTTCTTCAGCCGGTGGCTTACGCCATGGATGTAGGGAATGACCGCTACCTTTTTCTTCTCTGATGGAGGCTCCCGTTCGTGTTGTGGCTTTCTCAGGTCTTTTAGCAGCTTGCGGCCGACGCTACGGAGAAGCGAGTCAGGAAAGCCAGCCCTACGTAGACGGCATGTTTGAGCGTAAAGGCTGCCCTGCACGTGATGATGGCAAGACCTCAACAATGAGTTCTTCAAAGCAGACGTAGCCACTCCTCTGTTGACAAGCTTGGAATGTGCGAAGGTGAAAGGTCTGAAGCCTTTTTGGGAGCGCGGGGAATAGCTCCAACAGAGGTGTTCAGCGCTCAAGTACAATCTTAGATCTAAGAACTGGAGTTCGTTATTTGCGGGTATTTCCTTAGTTAGCACGTAGTCGCTTAAGGTTTCGGCGAAGGTCCCCAAGAGGTCATCGACGTCTTGCGCTTGCCCGCTCTCAGACACCTTGTAGAAAATTAGAAAATCGTCGACGAAGCGGAAAACCTTTAACGCTGCATGCGCTGTCTTTCATAGCTGCGTCGAGGCTTCTGTCATGCCGCGCAAGCACAAGGTCGCTCAGGATAGGCACAATGCATGAACCAATGCAAACCCCCTTTTTCTGGAGGTAGAGGCAATCTTCAAACTTGATGAACGTGGAACGAAGGTAAAAGGATAGCAGCTCAATAAAGCCTCCCACGCTGATTCCGCATTCATTCTGGAAGCGGATTGCGCCTAAGCTGTCAATACCTTCTTCAACCGCCTGGCAAATGGAGGCGTGCGGCAGTGAACAGTAAAGATGTTTAAGATCTACTGAAAAGGCGCTCACCCCTTGTGGTCGCTCCATTTCCTGGAAAGTGGACACTTCCTGCGCCTTTCTGACTCGAAAGGGGTCGTCAATCGGTAGCATTGCAAGCGACCGCTACAAAAACAGTCCTACCGAGGGCTGCCAAGTGCCCCGCTCGGAGACGATCACCCTGAATGGGCATTCGGGCTTGTGTATTTTTGCCGAGAAAAACACCGACAAACTACCGCACTCGCTCTTCCTGACAGACGCAGCGATCTTCCCCAACTTCATGTCTTCACACCGCTTCAACGCCTCCTTCCTTACTTTCTTCGGATCGACGTCGGGAACCCTGCGGAAATTGTCAGCAATCGCCTGCCTTGCTTTTTCCGCACAAGACCCCGACGACATGACGACGAAGCAACTCTCCTTGTCAGACAGCAGAAGCTTCAAGTCTGCTTCAAGTCTGCTGTGAGGAGCATGCGCAATACCAAGCCCACCGTTCGCACAAAAGAAGTGGTGTCCTGACTTCGTGAAGCAGGCTTGAAGCTTCTGCTGTCTGACAAGGAGAGTGGCTTCGTCGTACACAAACATACACAAATATATCCCGAGCTCTCACACGAGGCTGCGGATGTGAGAATATTTTGTATTTTTATAGACTGTACTCACTTGGGAGGCAAGCATGCAGGAAACCATGCGAGTGCGCCGTCACTAGGTACGTCGAGCTCCGCGGGAAGGCGGTACTTGTCCGTGCTAAGCACATTTTGTGTGCTGGACGTTCAAACTTATACCCCGCGGAACGAAAATCAATGCCTCGACTCCAATGAGAGTGTGATTAACAACATCTCTGTTGACACCACCGTTGAACATCGGGTTAAAACGGAAAAGACGACGCACGTCGGTGTCTTATGTTCTGCGGCGTGCGGGCGCACTGCCACAAGCCGCGCCATTTCCGTGGCCGTTTCCAGTGTTGGGAAGCGAAGAAATTGACAGCTTAACTTCTGAGTTAATACCATCTATATTATACATTATACAGTAGCCAATCATTTTTTCCGACTCCAAAAAATCGGACTTGCTGTATATATCCGTACTTTCCCGAGGAACCACAAGTTGTGCCATACGAATAATGTATATGAACAACTGATATTTCGGTTAAAAGAAAGCCAGAATTTCCATTTTCCGGACAAAATTTTCGGTGACAAAGCCACGCTGCGACTCCAGGATGACGCCATTTTGAGCCCTCAGCCACTTGGCCATGGCTTCGAATTGGACGGGGATTCGCTTGAATCCCGCCGGGGTAACAAACTTCGATTTTGGAGACCATAATATGGTGTAATATGGTTGCTAGCCATAATTATGCATGTAGTCTGCGGCGGAAGCAAACGCGAAAGCCGCAAGCTGGTCCTATTTGGACAGTTTTTTTTTAGACAGCACTTTTGTGCGCGGAGCTAATGGACGACAAGATCGTGCGCCAAGTGACCGCGCCGCCGCAAAGCGACTCTGACTCAGACGATGACACTCGTGACTGCCCACAACCATCACCGCAAGAGATTTCCAACACTTTGGCGTTGTTGTCAAATATTTACATAGAAAACGTGACGCTTGCAGGGATGCAGGGAGGCGTTCTCAGACGAAGGAGTAATTAAAGCAAGGAACCATTCCCGACTTCTTCAGTGCAATCTATATGAAGCAACATTAATTTTTGCGACTTGTGGATTTTTTGGACTTTTATTTTGGACTATTTTTCGTTCCCCTCCACACCCGAAAAATCGGTCGGCTGCTGTAATTGGTTTGTATCATACGAGAAATGACAATTTTCGGATATCTTAGTTTTTATTTTTACTTATGCGTTCGTACAATAATTTTTGCCACATTTGCGGCAGCAAGTATTACTAATTTCGGACCTAAAGGCTTGACTGCGATAATCATGCATGCCGCCGATTGGAACCCTACACAGGATTTAATAACAGAGAGTTGATATGCAAAGAGCTCCTATTTTGTTCCGGCGCAGTTGTGGCTAAGAATCGGACTACGCTGAAAATGTACCGTTAGAATAATCTACTTCAACGACTTGCGCAGCGAAATGTATCGCTCAAGATTTCAGATAGAGGTGTCCAGAATAGTGCCCTTCTCAGGGTGCGTGATGCTCGCTGAGGGCGCAGTCTGAGCATATGTTACGATCCACAGTTGTAATCAATAACGGTTTTTTTTTTCGGTGCATCTTGTAGTCTGGGCATGTCCCGCGTCGGCGTCCACACTCACACTGCGCATGCGCAACTCTCCTCCTTCCCTCTCTCCCACAGCTGCGCGATACTCCCGCCACTTCTTCTCTCGTACCAGCTGCGTGCACTTCGCTTTCGCTGTTCCCGCGTTCTCGCTTCTGCTTTCGCGGCGCATGCTCGGCGCTTGCGCATCTCTCCTCCTCTCGTCTCCTCTCCTTCAACCTTGAATGTAAGTCGGGTAGCGCGCGTTCAGTTCAGCGCTTGCTGCGGTTGACTCCACTTCACTCCGATGTTCCGATGAAGTGTGATGGAAGCAACAGTCCCGTCAGTTAGTGGGTTGGCGCAAGCAAGCGTCAGCACCACCCCACAAACTAACAGCAACACTACGTCCACTGAAGACAAAGCTGCGCAGCGAAGGGCACGCGACGCTGAGCGCAAACGCTTGCAGCGAGCGGCGGACCCTGAGCTTCGTCGGCGCGAATGCTCGGCGCTTGCGCATCTCTCCTCCTCTCGTCTCCTCTCCTTCAACCTTGAATGTAAATCGGGTAGCGCGCGTTCAGTTCAGAGCTTGCTGCGGTTGACTCCACTTCACTCCGTTCTTCCGATGAAGTTCTACGAACACAACGGAAACACCACGGAACCCCGAGATGCTCCGCATCTACTCAGCGTTCCTTCGGGAAGATGGGGCTAATTTTTTTTCTTTTCCACGCTTCGGTTTTTTCGCCGCTAGGGGGCCGAGCAGTGCGAACGTACCTTCGCATGGGCTCCGTGTTTTTCAACCTCTCCCGGCGGAAATTTCCAATGCAAGTGCCTTTCTGGTGTGGATACCCTTCCCTAAGGACGATCCGCACCACCGGACACCACCCACTAGACCACCTGTGTCTCCAGTAGTGAGTTTCCACCACCTTTGGACAAGTGCCAGCCGAGCGCCGCGCTAAGCCTAACGCCGAACACCGGCCGCCACCGCCGGCGTGGTCGACCATGCCCGCCGTGGAGGAGGCCGACGAGGGGCAAGTCCCGCCCGAAGACCACAGCCAGACCTCAAGACGCCTCTACCCAAGGGCCATGGAAGTTGAAGGTGAGCCGCTTTCACCCGACGATACCGTTGGGTGGCTCGAAAGCTACAAGAAACTGCGCCGCAGGGAGCTGGAGAAGCTAAACCAGCCGCTAAACAATACAACGGCGGGCCGCCATGGCCAGGCTACCGGGATCTCCAACCCCCGAGCAACAGTTAGGACAGCTAACAAAGCAAAAAACAGAACGCCACTGCCTCCGCACCTGCCGCGAGAGGACCTAAAAATTGTTGTCCGACCGAGAAACGGCCTCAATGTCTCCGAACTGAGTGAAGCGCAACTACGCGACTGCATTACCAGGGCGACAGGGCTTGAACCCACGCAAGCGGCGGATGATATTCTACGCACAAACCCGAAGCAAAACACCTTCGTGATCAGCACTCCCTCGGTAACCCGCGCGGAGTCTTATGTCAAGATCCGGGAACTCCCAGTCCGCGGAGCAACTTACGAAGCTGTGGCGTATGCGGCACCCCCGGAAAACACCTCCAGGGGAGTGATACGCAATATCCCAGACTACGACACCGCGGAAGACATCACTAAAAGCCTCGTATATAACAAGAATCCCACGATACTCCAAGCAAGGCGCATGGGCAAATCCAGTTCGGTCATCATCCTCTTCGAAGGAAGTAAAGTACCCTATTACGTCTATTATCGAGGAGCAGAAATGCGATGCTACCTACACAAGAAAACGCATGAAATTTGCGAAGCCTGCGGAAAAGTTGGGCACAGATCCGACGTGTGCCCTAAACCCGAAACCACGTACTGCAAGGTCTGCGGCATGCAACTACCGCCCGAAAACCACGCATGCGATCCGAAATGCGCACTGTGCGGTAAAGGTCATCCCACTGGCGACAAGAAGTGTCACCAAAGATTCCAGACCCCGTACTTGCTGCGGCGACGTCAGTGGGAAAAGAAGCTCCGACAAGCTGAAGCAGACCGACGACGGAGAAGCTCCACGGGAAGACCACAGCCCACCAAAGAGCGAGAACGTGAACGAAGCCCGTCGACGACGAGGAAGAACCGATCCATCTCCTTCCCCCGTCTACCCGGCAGTGGAAACCACAAGTCGAGGGCCGAGAGCCGCGAAGACCCGCGACTCTCGAGACAAGGGAGCCGCATCCGCAAGGATCAAAGTCAGGCGACCACTCCAAACGTATCCCGGGATGCGAGGCGCTTACCACGGGAGGATCAGGCGAAGGACTACTGCAGTGAAGGCGGCCATCCAAGCACTCCGAAAGAAAAGGTGAGCTGGGTTAGCACGGTCTCCCAAAAAGCTAATGTTGGACCGATAGGGATACCCGTCCCGAACACACAACAGAATGAGCAATCCGAACTCGCGCGCATTCGGCAACTATTAGAGTTAGTCCTGCAAGAGAACAGGGAGCTTAAAATGGAACTAGCAGCACTCAAAAGAGGAAAAGAGACCGCTCCCGTGACATCTCAGGCCAAAAGCACAAACGCACAAGCATCCAAACCCAACGAAGAGCCAACACCTATGAACGAGGCACCCACCCGAGGAAACAACAAATTAGGCGAAGACTCCGACCCTCCGCGCAAACGAACAAAGGAAGAGTGCGAATCGGCAGCACTAGAGGAAAAAGTCGAGAAAAAACTCAAGGATTTCGCCACAACCATCAGGGCCGAGGTGAGGGCGGCCATATCGGAATCTATTGCGGCGATGCAAGCAATAGTAAACGGCGCCCAAGCAGGTATGAGCGACAGGTTTAGCCAGATAGAAACATCAGTAAGACAGATGAGCAGCAGAATGAGCCAAATGGATGCAACTCTGATGGATAAGAAATCTAAGCATAGCAAACCCTACGACAGACCCAGCTCAAAAGATACGCTCAGGACCGCCGACTACAGCTGCCATGGCGACGCAGACAACTAAATATCCGCAATACCGCATATGGCAGTGGAACTGCAGAGGCTTCAGAAAGAAGCGAAGCAACGTAGAATTACACTTAGGCACACACCAGACGCCTCCCAACATAATAGCCTTACAGGAAACAGGGGGCAAAGCCAAGCTTGCAAGCTACAGGGCCTTCATAGACCTCAATGCCACAAGCAACACGGCCACGGTTACCACCTTGGTTGGAAGAAATTTACCGACGTTCCAGCACGACACCGAAGAAACCACCGTCGAGCACGTTCTCTTAGAAATCTTTGCCACATCCAAACGAGACGAAACCAGTCTGTTCATCCTAAACTTATACAGTAGCCCCAAGAAGCAGCACAGATTTGCGAACCTATTCCGCAAGACGATTGAAATAGCCAGGGGCCACCCATTGGTAATACTCGGAGATTTTAACGCGGCCCACCCTGCATGGGGGTACGCGAAGGAGCTGATTAAGGGCAGGAACTTGTGGGCAGATGCACAGAGAGAGGGTTTGTCGTTAATCACGGATCCAAGCCAACCTACGCGACAGGGGAACAGCGTCACCAGAGACACGACGCCGGATCTTGCATTCGTTAGAAACCTCGCCAAAGACAACAGCGCCGAATGGAGTAACCTGCGCCATGACCTCGGTAGCGATCACGTCATTACGGCCATTCAAATAACAGCGGGTCCCACCAAACCCAGAGGTGTGGCATGCAAAATCACTGATTGGGAGAAATTCAGGCAATGCCCCCGAGTCGTACATAGCGCCATTGAGGACATTGCAGAATGGACGACTAAAATTAAGAAACGGGCAGAGGAAGCCACTACAACCATTCCAGAGGAAGAAGGGCTCCAACAGGCAGACTCCAGACTCCTACACATGTGGGAGGCCAAAGAGAGCCTTCAAAAACGGCTCGCGAGAAATAAACGCAACCGCCCGCTTAAAAGACGCATAGCGAAGCTCAACCTAGAAATACAAGAATATGCTGACAAGCTCGCGCTGCAAAACTGGCACGCGCTATGCGAGCGCACGGAGCTCCAAATGAGTACGGCCCAGGCGTGGAACATATTAAGGCAACTCATAGACCCAACCAAAAGCAAAAACGAGCAATGCCGGGGTCTGGAGAAACTCCTCCATACGCACAATCGAGGAGACCTAAACGAGACCATCCGAGAGTTGCGGGCCAAATACACGCCAGAACATCCCGTAGTCGAGCATGGAGATTACACAGGCACTCCGAATGCAAAACTCGACCAGCCCTTCACCATGGAGGAACTTAGGGCAGCCTTACAAGGCCTCAAACCAAACTCAGCCCCTGGTCCGGACGGCATTACCAACAAGATGCTGCGGAACCTCGCGGACGAAGAATGTGAACTCCTACTCGACTACTTTAACAAATGCTGGGACACGGCGACTCTACCCAAGCAATGGAAGAAGGCATCAGTGCGGCTGATACCCAAGCCGGGGAAACCTCTCAGTGTAGACAATCTCAGGCCGATTTCCCTCACGTCGTGCCTTAGTAAACTTCTAGAGCATATGGTCCTGAATAGAATAAACGACCACATGGAGGACAACCAGCTCTACCCGCACTCTATGGTGGGTTTCAGGGCCGGTTTGTCGACCCAGGATGTTATGCTACAGCTGCAACACCAAATAGTTAATACCGAAGACACGGCACCCACGGATGGCCGCGTAATAGTCGCACTAGACCTTACCAAAGCTTTTGACAGACTCAAGCACGAGTCCATACTCCGAAGCCTCCAGAGCCTAGGGATAGGCAAAAAAACATATGACTACATCAGAGAATTTCTCATGTCCAGGACGGCGCAACTCAAGGTGGGGACACGCGCATCACCGGAGACCCCCACGGGGAGCATAGGGACGCCTCAGGGCTCAGTACTTTCCCCCTTCCTGTTCAACGCCACTATGATTGAACTTGTTAACAGGCTGCAGGGTATTGACGAAGTAAACCACAGCATCTACGCAGACGACGTCACGCTGTGGACTGCGGGCGGCCGAGACGGCGACATACAAGACCGCCTCCAGGAGGCCATCGACGCTGTCGAGGCACACGCAAAAACCCTAGGCCTCTCGTGCTCCCCCGAAAAATCGGAACAGCTTACCTACCAGCCCACACGGAGGGGCAGAAAACCCAAGTGCGGGCCCCAGATGCACAGCATAACGCTAAAAGTGGGAGAAACTCCGATCCCCGAGGTGTCCGAAATACGAGTCCTCGGCCTGCACCTGCAAGCCAACGGGCACAATGGCAAGACCGTACAATACCTAGAAAAGACAGCCCACCAAATCACGCGACTAATTACGCGGATTGCCAGCAAGAACAGGGGCATGAAAGAAAAGACGCTGCTAAGGCTCGTCTACGCCTTTGTTATTAGCAGGGTTACATATGTAGCCTCGTTCCTACCCCTCAAGCAGGTAGAGAAGCAGAAAATCAACAGCCTCATCAAGAGAGCACACAAGCAAGCCCTCGGGATACCAATATGCACCCCAAACGAGAAATTCGACGCGTTGGGTGTACACAACACGCTCGAAGAACACATCGAGGCGCAACGCACTTCGCACCTCGAACGCCTCACCAAGACGGCCACCGGCAGACACCTACTGGATAGCCTGCGCATACCATACGAGAAAACCTTCGGCGACAAGCTCTCCCTCCCCGCCGAACTACGGAAAGGCATCCGCGTTCCACTTCTTCCCAAGAATATGCACCCACTATACAACGAGAAGCGGAGACAGCTGCGAGCCCAGGCGCTCAAGAAACAACTTCGGGACGATCCGCACGTCGTTTATACAGACGCGGCCACTTACGAACAACGTGGAGCTATGGCTTCGGTCGTCACTGACCACTCGGGCAAAGTTCTAGCCGCCTGCTCCATCCGAACCAAACACCCGGAGGAGGGCGAAGAACTGGCCATTGCACTAGCCCTAGCAACGACCCAAGCGCGGAAAATCGTTAGCGACTCCCAGCCAGCGATCCGCAATTTCGCACGAGGAAGAATTTCCGGCGCGGCGCTAAGGGTTCTTTCCCGCCGCGAGACAAACCAAAATGCCACAACCACGTTGATATGGACGCCCGCACACGCGGCACTAGAAGGCAATGAATGGGCCAACGAGGCTGCTCGAGATCTTACCCACCGAGAGCCCCCGCAACCCGGCTTACAATCAATGGACAACGCCAAGGATCGCGTCTGTGCTTACCGAGACGTGCTCGAACACTACAAAGGGGAAAGACGAACCTACCCGGCTGCCCACCCCTCGCTCACTAAGAAGCAAGAAGTCGCGTGGAGACGCCTCCAGACGAACACGTATCCTAATCCAGGCCTTTACAGGCACTTCCATCCGGATATACACGACGGCAAATGCAAGCACTGCCCAGAAATTGCGAGCTTAACTCACATGTTATGGTAATGCCCCAATGTCCAGAAGAAAGATTTTAGCAATACCAAAGGCACATTTATTATAAATAGTAAAGAGCAATGGGAGACCGTACTACACAGCGAAAACCCTGACATCCAGCAGTGGGCCGTCCAAAGGGCCGAAGACGCCGCCAGGAGTCAAGATATCTTGGCCGTCGTCTAAGGCGCCACGGGCCTGAATAGGCCTTTTCTTTGGACTAAATAAAGTTATTTCCTCCTCCTCCTCCACGCTTCGTCTGATCTAGCTGTCGTAATGAGAGTGACGCACGGGGCCTATGGAGGGAACCTGAACTGTTGGGGAGGGAATGACTGAAACACGCTTGGTGGAGCCGCCCGGGAGACTTCACCTGCTTTCATACACTGGAGCGCTTTTACGAACGTTCTGTTCCATTTCGCGACGATCAACATGAGTTTCGACTGTGTCCACAGTAATAAATTATGACTTGCTATTATTCCAAAACCTTTTGCTAACGATGCACTTTGAGCATACAAGGAGACTCTACGGCGAAACCGTAAGTGGGAAAAGGGCAGCAATGGTGAGTGCGGCGGTGGCGCCATCTGGCTAAGACGGGCCTAAGTGCTCGCAGTAAACGTTCTGTAGACTCCGAAATCCGTTTCAGCCGCCGGAAGTTCAAATTCCTCCAATCAGGGCCCTCCGCCGGCCGCTGTTTAGATTCGACGAATGGACGCGAAGGTGCCGCATCAGGCGATCCTCCCGAGATGGGAAAGGGGAGGTGACTCACTCGATGCCGCTTCGGGAGGCACCAGGCGTGCGTGGACACGTTTGCCGCGGGCCAATGGACGACATAACTATCATCATCATCATCATCAGCCTACACAGGACCACAGTAGGACGAAGGCCTCTCCCATTGACCTCCAACCGCTCCTGTCCTGCGCCGCTCGAGTCCCCAGCTTACTCCCCAATTTTTATATTTCATCCCCCCATCGGATTTATGGCCTACCCCTTCTTCTAGACCCATCTCTTGGTATCCACTGTGTTACCCTAATTGTACACCGGTTGTCGGTTCGTCTGACTACATGGCCAGCCCGAGTCATTCATTTTTTAAGTGCGAATGCACTTCTTAAGCGAGCCTGAATCATCCGCCGCCGTCGTCCGCATAGCAACAGCTGCGGGTGCGCGCGCTCCTCGTCTTCCCTAGCAACGGGGGGAGATGGGCGCGCGCTGCCTGGCCGCGTCCCCATGGCTCATTCTTGTTGTTGTTCCTACTGACATGGCACATACCCACGTGGGGGATTGGCCAGGAATCGGGCATGAGAAGGGCTAATGCACCCGCTTAAAGGAGTACTGACACGAAATTTCAAAGCTGAGATCCGCTCTAGCAATCAAGTACAACGACAACACAAATAGGTGTCTGTGAATAAATGCATCTTTCTTTCTTCGTAGTTGTGTGTGTGTGTGTGATCTCTCTTTCGCGAACATTACCGAACCGCGCAAATTCAACTCGTGCATTCGCACTTTCACATTCTTCCCCTCGGGGAAATGCGGGGAATTTTTCTTTATTTGAACTATGATACGAACAAACTTAGGTCGGCCCGTTGAGCAGACCTAACTTTGTTTTCTAGTAATTTAGCAAGGCGCCAAGTTTCGGCTCCGTATGTTATGACCGGTAGTATGCACTGGTTGTAGATTTCTTTTTCTGAGTGACACAGGTAGTTTTTTTTTTTCATTATTTGAGGGTGCTTTCCGAGTGCCCCCCCCCCCTTCCCCTTTACCGATTCTGCGCCGGATTTTTCTCTCGTGGTCGGCGTCAGCACAAACCATTTGTACAAGGTAGTTTAATTCCTTTACTTCTTCTAGCATTTTGTTTACTAAGCGAAAGAGGAGGTTTTTGGCATGCTTATTCGACTCGTCAACCACTCAGGTCGTCAGGATGCTCCGCCGCATTGCCAGCCAAAAACGCGGAATGGAGGAACAGGACATGCTGACTCTTGTTCAAGCTTTTGTAATTTCACGAATTACGTAATTCGCCCCCCTACGCCACCCTCCTTGCTGCAGAAAGGCGGAAGATTGACACCATTATACGAAAAGCCTTTAAACAAGCCCTCGGACTTCCGACAAGCACTTCTTCGTCTCGTTTGGTGGCGCTAGGGGTGCACAATACCCTAGACGAGCTTACAGAGGCGCACCTGAACGCCCAGAAAGCGCGACTAAGCACTACCCCGACAGGCCGGCAAGTACGTATGAACCTGGGATACGCCCCTTTAATGGAAATAAAGTCTGCCGAAAACATTCCACTGGAAATTAGGTCGAAGCTAAAAATTTCTCCCCTGCCAAGAAATATGACCCCTCAGCACCATGACGGCAGAAGAACAGCCAGGGCACAAACCCTTGAAAGGCTGTACTGTCACTCAAAAACAACAGTATTCACAGACGCAGCGGACTACGCACGTGCAAATACCAAAGCAGCGGTTGTCGCCACCCCCACTGGTCTTATTACTAGTATCACCCTTCGCCAGGCTAGCATCCTCGAAGCGGAAGAAGATGCCCAGACCCAAGCCAAGATTATTTTTACAGACTCGCAAGCGGCGTGACGGAAGTACATAACCGGAAGGATTTCCACGAAAGCCCTACGCATGCTAGTCCAAAACCCTTCTGAAAGAACAGTCAAAATTATTTGGACGCCTGCCCACTCATCCCTTCGCGGCAATGCAGCGGCTCACGCTCACGCCCGAGATCTTGCTCGACGGGCACCGCAAGAGGACGATGAGAGAACCAGACACTCACTTATTACATACAACGACATCGCCCAACACTACATGCTCACAGGACGCACCTTCCCACCACCAGCAGAAAAATTAACAAAAGAACAACAAGACACCCTCCGACAACTTCAAACACATTTCCACATCCCACACGGCTAGACGCCATCCACCCCACATTATACTACCCCCTGTGCAGGCACTGCGGCAGCCCAGCAACGCTCTTCCATATGGTTTGGGCATGCCCTTCAAGCCCACATCTTGAACCAATTCTCAGTCCTACATACGAGCAGTGGTAGAGTGAACTTGCCAGCTCGGACCTAAATAAACAGCTTTAATTGACTCGTTGAAAGGGCGAAGACGACGGCAGGCCGCACCAACGGAGTCCTGGACTGAGGACCCCGACCACTTACAAGCTCGATCTCACTGTTCAATAGTTTTCTCCTACCCTTCCTCCCCTCCTCCTCCTCTTCATTACATTAGATTTGTTCATATTTATTTTTAGCCCCACGGCCGTCATTTGTGATTGTGGTTCCTCAAGCATTGTTTCCAGGTGTTCTGCACTCTCACTCAGCAAGGTATGTGTCATCCGCAAGCCTCAAATGGCTCAAGTATTCCCAGTTTGTCCTTAATCCTATGTTCTCCCACTCAGGCTTTCTAAATGCACCCCTCAGACATGCTGTGAATAGTTTTCGCGAGTTGGTATCTTTCTGTCTAACTCCCTTTCGGATCGGGAAGTTATGGCTTTCCTTGTGGTGGGTTATCCTGCCCGATTATTCCTTATATACGTCTTCTAGAGGTCTTACCTAGGTCTCCTGCTATTCCCCGGTCTTTTAGTTCTACCACGGCTGCGGTGAGTACGGAATCAAGCCCTTTCTCGTAATCTATAAATGCCATGTAAACAGGTTTAGTGTATTCTGCGGATATTTTTATCACTGTACTGACAACATCGATGTGACCCATGGTTGAGTACCCTTGCTTAAACCAGAGTCCTTCAATGCTTTGAAGGACTCTGCTTAAACTCAGCCTGCTCTCTGAGTTGTTGGAAATCAAGGCTGTCTCCTATGCGGCTAACTATAACTTTTGTAAAAAGCTTGTAAACAACTGAGGGTAGGCTGATGCGTCTGTGATTCTTGAATACCTTTGGATCTCTCTTCTTATAAACCAGAATAATGTTGACGTTTTTCCAGGCTATAGGCACTTTTAGAGTCTTCAAGCATTCAGAAAATAGTACACCAAGCTTTCCAATACAATATCTCCTCCTTCCTTCAAAAGATCCATGGTTATCGTCACCTGCAGCATTTTCTCTTTTCATGCCTTTGAGAGCCTTTCCTATCCCCTCTTTAGTTACTTGTGCGACATCGCAAGTTAAGCTTGTACTCTCCGTAGTCTCATCTGGTCTAACGTCGCTGGCATACAGCCTGGTGTAAAATCGTCCTGCTAGCTTTATTCTCTTGTCAAAGTTGCGCGTAATCCTGCTTCTCTCTGAGTGCGTAAATCCTGTCCCTGACGAGGGCCAGTTTTCTCTTAGTCGCTTTCAAGCTTCCCCCTGTTTGCAGCGTTTCCTTGATCACAGCCATGTTATATGCAAGAATGACGATTGTTTTACTTCTGTTAATCAGTTCCGACACCTCGTAGAAATCAAACCGTAAGAACTTTCATGTTCTTACGGTTGGCAATTAGTGCCTTCGGTTTCTTAGTTAGTTTTCCCGGTTTGTTCCTTTCTACACGTTGCTTCTCTAACAGCTGCTGCTGATTCACTAAGTGCTGATGCTAGGTTGTCATTTAGCCTGCCTGCACTGACCTCGTTCTGCTCGTTCAAAAGCGATGATTTGTTCAGAAAAGTTCATTTAAACTCCTGCTATTGGGTCCAGACTGACTCCAAGCAGGGTTTCTTAGTTTTCACGAGTTTCCTGCTTTGTGTTTTGAAATTCAGCCTTAGCTTGCATCCGACCATCCTATAATCGCTGCTCCGAATCTTACCACATCTACGTCTTGCATAATACCTGAATTGTGGCTCAAAATAAGTCAATTTCGTTTTTTCTTGTACCATCGAGACCTTTCCATGTCTGTTTCCTATTCTTTCATCTGTAAAAGAATGTGTTCATCAACCTCAGCTCAGTTCTCTCTGCAAATCCTACCAATGTATCTCCTCGACTGTTGCAATTGTCTATACCGAAGTTTCCCCCTGACCATTCTCCCCTCTGCTTCTTACCCACCTTTGCGTTATAGTCCACCACGCCAATTGGGAACTGTGTTGTTGCCTTCTTCATTGCTGAATCGATGTCCTCGTAGAATGCGTCTACGGCTTCATCATCATAGCGCGGGTTGTTGGCGCTTAGGCCTGTACTATATTTAACCTGTATCGTCTGTAGCTTGATAAACATCCGCGACTCTCTTGGTAATGTTGGAAAACTCCTCCAGGTTTCTTGTTATTTTCTGTGGATAGAAAATCCCACCCCGTGTTCTTTCTTCTCTTGGGGTCCACTGTAGTGCAGAATATTCGCACTAGTGAGCTCCATGAAACCTTCTCCTGTCCTTCGAACTTCGCTTAACCGTATACCGCACTTAATGTCAGAGAGCTCCTTTAGTACTACAGCAAAGCTTCTCTCGCTAGACAGACAGACAGACAAACTAAAAGGTTATAAAGTAAAATAAAAGCCCAACCCGTACCACATATGTATCACGGGTGACGCCAATTAAAAATAAACAAACTGGACCGAAGTCAAAAAGAGTTTTTAAGAGACAGGAAAAGAAGAAAGAAAGAAGAAAGAAGAGAGATCTATCACGCGAAACCAAGCCAAGGGAGGGAAGGCAATTAGCGGTATCTTTTAAACGAATATGGGAAAGCTCAGCTATGACTCAGCATGTCGTTCTTCATACATGTGATCTTGATATGCAAACATATATGCAGTTTAAGTGCTTCCTCGGTAGTGAAATCTCATACTCAATGTTGACTCCTCTTGATAGTCCGTCTTTATCTTCCATCTTCGTTTTCTGCCGTGATCCGATCTTGATCTTCCCCTGTCCTGCTGGCCCTTGTGCCCTGGTAGACCTTCTGTAAAACTCAGAAACTGATTATTTCCCCCAACCCCCCTTCCCCGTGTCCCCCCCCCCCTTTACTGCGTTGAAGGTTGCCATAGTCAAGTTCCAATGGCGGCCTGTCCGGACCCAGAGATTATTAGCACCCTCTTCTGTATCGCTGTTCTGACCGCCGCCGTGGACAGGTGTTCTACAGCTGCTGGGAAATTAGGGCCGAGAATTGAATAGGTCAGTCATGACTCACGGGAGGTGGCGGCCAACTACTACACCAGGGTGACCAGATCTTTCTCTGGTGAGGGAGTGCTGCTTTTGTCTCTAAGAACCGTCCTAACATAGTTGAACATTTCTAGTGTAGCCCCTTAGGTATCCTGGATATTGTTATTTCCGGAGCAGGCAGCACTCCATACCTGCATATGGGTTAGGCGCAGGGAGCCAGAAGAAAAAGGGTACGAAAAAAGAAAAGTTTCCCGCAGACCACGTCGCCGCACACGCCTGCAATGATATTGAGCCAGCTTTTATCGCTTTTTCTTCATATACGTGTGGTTCTAGAGGAATACGCTGAGACGCTGTCTTACTGGTGAGATCCACTAACGTCTGGCCGATGGAAACGTAAGACACTGCCCTACTCAAGTGTGTAGCTATATACGAAACAAAAAAAATGCGTAGCTTGGATCTCAGCTGGCTAAAAGGGCCACTAAAGTTGTATTAGAGTCATTCCTCACCTTTTTAATATTATTCTAAGCCGAAAAACTGTTTACCATGCACTGCGCCAACAACGGTGATCATGCCTACAATTTTGGTTAGCGGAGACGGAGTAATTGATGGAAGCACCTTCCAGAATGATCTGCATTGAAAATGGCTCTAGTACGAGCAGATTTTGGGGGAACAACGTAAGCCGGAAGCGGGGGAAGAAGATAAGCGATAAGGCAGTAGTGGGGACCGTTTTTTCAGCGCCCAGCAAACTGGCGTCTTTGTCAGACAAGGTAAGTAGCAATGACGGACCGGTCCAGGAGCCATATGTGAGAAGGAGCATGAAAATCAGTTTGTGGAATGTGCGGATGGTGTGGTGTATGAAATCCCACTTTCATGCGGACGAGTTTACGATGGCCAGACTGATAGATGCGTAAATGAACACCTTAGAAAACATGCTTACACTGTGCCCACAGGAAAGGGCAGCAATCTTGTAATACATTGCAGGAAATGCGAGAAAAGTGATTGCCACCCAAAGTTGAAAGAAACGCGCATGTTGAAGCGCTGTCGAGACGTTCGCTCGCGTAAAATTAAATTAGAGGCCTCACTGAGCGGCATTCGCGTGAGCATTCGGGCCAGGGCGGCGCGCGATGCATCTATGCCTTTCCTCCCTGGGAGACATGCGTCCCCACGTGGTGGACGGCACTCGCCAGCACATCAGCTGCCTGGTGACTTCTAACGCCGGAGTGCGGCGGCAACCAGTGCAGCCGTATGTCACAGCATCGGGAAGTCAGAGTGTTCAGCATCGCCCGGAGGGGCTGCTTCCCATAACGGGGTAATGACGTGATGCCTCTACTGACAGCAAGCATACAATAGTGCGCACATGTCCTCTTATCATCATCATCATCATCATCATCATCATTTTCCCTTGAAGAATTCTTCATTTTTCCGTTACTACGACTGAGTAGCTTTGCCAATGGCCCTTCTTAGCCGTAAATATGTTTTATCAGCCAGAATGTGATTTGATCTCAACTAGTTGCTGCCTGCGTAACTACTATGTCCTCCTGTCGTACTGACTTTTTTGTGACAAACTTTGTTAATCCGGAGGCCACAATTCATTTAGTACGTTCACCTTCGGTCATCTAGAATCATCCAGTTGTGTTAGTTCAGGGTTTTCGTTCATGTCTCCATTTCGTGTGACCGCGAATTAATCACCGCCCCTCAGACGAATATTTACCGATGCTTCTTGTCAATTTAATATGTTGTTTTGAATATTGGAGCTTCCCTGAGAAATGTACCATCATTCCGACCATTTATTGTCGGGCTCTTTATCATGTGAGCAGAAGGCCGTTTTGTTTACCATTCTTCGGTCATTTTGTGTGTAATGAACACCGCGTTTTCGAGCAACATATTCAACTCATGCGTTTGCAATAACCCCCCCCCCCCAATAAATGTTTTTTTTATTTGTATCAGTGCAACACAGCCCAACATCAATGCGCCAGGTAATTCCCGGTCGCTAGGCGAATGGAATGGAATGGATGACTTTATTACAGGAGGAGGCCAATAGGCGAATAAACTTTTTTTGGTCTGCTAACTTCCTTCGAAGGTGAAGGTGTAGCTATGCTTTTTAACTTTTTCACTGCTGTATCGTATCAGTGTCTGTTCCTTCGCTTCCTTTTTTTTTTTTTTTTTTGCAAATGACTCGAACTGGCTCCTTTACTGCTACACCGTGTTTGCGTCTCTCTTTCGCCTTCGTTTCTGCTTCTTGCGTCGAGAATTACGTCAGCAAGCCTATTGGATAGCGCCACAGCTTCCTAGAATAAGGGTTCTGAGCGGATAGTGTGCACCTGTACTACTCGCATGCCATCATGTTCAGGTCGCATACACCATTCTTGACGTTTCTAATGCATAGTCGTGTGAATTTTTGAACGGGTACGTCAACCGCTGTAAGCTCAACATTTTTGGACAATCCATTTACGTCGGTAGGTGCTGCAAACGGAAGAACAGCTTTTGTTCTAGCGTTGGCAACGTGCGGAGATAGCACGGTGGCAGCGTATCGAGCTGTTACTGTCAGATCACGCGTATTTTAGATGCAGCGCATCTGATTCACTCGCCTTGTCCCTCCGGCGTCGTCGTCGTCGTCGTCGTTGTCGTCGGCGTTGTCCGCCCCTCCCCCATTCTCCTCGCCGCGCCAGCGGCGCTCTCCGCCGCTCACCCCTCTCCTCTCCGATCGCGAACACTCTCTCGCGAGGGGCATTGGATTGGATTGGCTTGGCTTGGCTTGGCTTGGCTTGGATTGGATTGGATTGGATTGGATTAAAGTGGATTGTGTTGGATTGTGTTGCGTCATAGCCGCGGCACGTTGCGTCATAGCCGCGGCAGACGCGCTGGGGCCGGCGCATGTGCAGTACTCTCTCTTCCGCGGTTTCCTCTCCTTCGGGCGCGCTGCGCATATAACCGGTGTGCCGTTCTCCGGGGAAGCAACATCCGCGCTTGGCTCAAACACCTAGAGTCCACGCCGCTTTACAAGTACGCCAACGTCGTCATCGACTGGGACCGGCTTACGCAGTCCCCTCAACGTTATGCGCGCTATAAAGCGCGGTCCCCTCGCCGCTCCGCCTATGCGTCGCATCTACACAGGGGTTTCCGCGAGGGGAGGTGGGAGTTTTTAAAGGCGAAGCACCTTAGGGCCTCGGGCTGTCGGTGCCTCTGCCGTCTCATGTAGTCGCGATTCAAAAACACGAGGACACTCGTGTTGAAACACCTCACGCAAGAACGTTTCATCTCCATGGGCAAAAACACGTACTAAATGAACACAGTGGGACACTCGTTCGTCAACGCCTCGCGCTAGAACGCTTCGTGCTTCAAAGACACAAGACTTTTACCACAAAGCCGTATACCGCTACCCTCCAACGGTTTAATCTCCGTGCGCAAACACACCAAGGCGCCAAGGCATAAGACGCTGAACGCTCAGCATCGAAGCCGCATTTTCGATTATAAGGTGCCTGTGAACAGTGTGAACCCCCACCATGTTTTCCTGGTAAAGATATTTAAATGCAGAGCATTTTAGTAACTCACGATGTCACCCGCGTTGGCGTCCGTAGTCCGCATCACTACGTAGTCCGCACCCTACACTATATAAAGAAATAATACCTTCCGGCGCCAGGTTTCGATCCCACGACTCTGCGGGCGGAATGCAAGGTACACGGCACTTTACCGACTGCTCCACGGAGCCGACACAGAATGGAAGGTTACGCACGCGCCTTATATCCTTGACTCATTCAACCGTCGGCCATAGGTGCGCCCTCTCCCCCGCGTCCTCCTCGCCTTCTCTCCGCTCGCAACACCCTCTCTCGCCGCGTTCGGTTCGCGTTCATGTGGTGGCGCGATTTCGGCGCTATAACACTCTCTCGCGAAGGGCATTGGATTGGATTGGCTTGGCTTGGATTTGGATTGGGTTGGATTAAAGTGGATTGTGTTGCGTCATAGCCGCGCCACGTTGCGTCGTAGCCTCTCCACGTTGCGTAATAGCCGCGGCAGGGGGTTCACGGCACGTTTCACCATCGACTTCATCGACAATGTCTACGCTGGAAGACAACAATTACAACAACAACAACCAATACGTAATCCATAAGACTTGCAGGCACGCCCCCCGCGGAAATGCTCTGCATTTGATCGTGCCCCTCGCGAGGGGGATGTTTTTGCAGACTATCTTTGAAGGGTGGGCAGAATCTAGGGACACTGGCCGAGCGCAAGCGACAAGCCCGCCGAGACGACGGGAAACAGTCCCTCCGTCTCGAGATTCCGTTTCTCATTCCGTCTCGAAATTGGTTTCAAACGCCAGGTTTTTTTCTGTATAGCATACTTCTTAGCTTACTGCGGCGTGTGGCACGAAGACAACTTACGGCCATTAATATTCTGTCTTTCATTTAATTGCTTCGTGTCTTGGAGTCCAGATAATGAGATGGAACTGATTCTGTGTTTTTGGCTCTAGTTTTTTAAGACGTTCGTAATTTTTTTTCATTTATGATGTTCTGCATAGCCTTTTTGGAATCCGCGACTTTCTGGAGGCTTTGCAGCTGGAGGGAAACGAGAGGGTCGACCATGGCTGCACAAGATCTTACAAACCGGCCGGCGCAGTCCTAGCCTTCTGCAGCAACTTCCAAGCGGCTTTAGAGAATGCCTCATGGTCCAAAGAGGTGCAGGAGCCTTTTTCCCCAATTTGAACAAGAACCTCGCAGGTGCGGTATATAGCTCAAGCACTGAGACAAATACAGGCAAATACTTACCCAAACAAACCCCGGCTATCCACAAAATGTTCCCTCAAGCACACACAAGCACATGCAATAAATGCGGAAACCCTTCCATTGAGGAGTTAAAAATGTTCTGCGAAAAAGGGCAAATGGTCTCCCATTTGCCTCCAAATGGAGCCTGATAAGCAAGTGGGCGATCCGAGTGACAAACGCACGTACGGATGGACAGGCAAAAATTGGCGTGTTTGAGTAGCCCAAGAAAGACTATCGTGTGTCAAATGACTCGCAATGACATGACAATCAGAGTTAATTTACACGAGCATCACTTAGGTCGAGTCAAAGATGATCGCTGTCCTTATATTTTTCGATTGAAAATTGTGCTGACGCACTTCCCAAGCAAGCGCACCTCTTTTAGAGAGAGTAAGCTCTTGCCTCCATTCTTGATTTTTATCACGCGATTTCTGTAAGCCTAGGCGCACGCGAAGAATTTAACAACCTTTGGCGCCTGTCGGGGCACTCGCTTTCAAAGCAGTAGCCGCTGGCACCGGACCCATCAAAGTGTCATCTTCAGCACCCAAGGTTTGAAGCGGGCACGTGTGTGTGTCCAACTCAGAAACAGCAGTTCGACTGGTCTTCTGAATCGCTGGAATGGGCTGGGATTTCAGGGCTTCCCTTTTAATTTTTAATGCGTACCATTCTTTGCCGAGTACCCGACAGCCGGTATCGTGTAACGCTCTGCATTCCAACAATAATGCCAATTTCACAGAATTTCTACCTGTAACCATTGTAATAGCGCAAATGGAGATCATTGGTTGAACTAAATTTGAAAATAGAAAAAAATTTCGGAAAATAATGACGAACCGTGTAACGCCCTTCATTTACAAAAAAATGCACTTTACTTCCCCCCCGTAGTTGGCGCTTCTGGCTCTAACAACTCCGAAGAATGCACCGCTTATTCGTGCCTTCGCTTCTCTCACGCCTTCACATTTACGTGACATCCGCCCCATTTGTGTTACAGGTCACATGGCTGTATAGCTCAATGAAACGGCTGATTCCGGACCATCTTTAGGTGGCCCTCCGGTAGACACCCGCCCTGTTCCATCTCCTGTGGCACGAACACAGTTCCGCAATTGCCAAATGCCAAAGTCTAGGGAGAGCACAGAAAGGTGGAACCACCTGCATGGACGGCCGTGCCCGTTAATCTCACACTTGGGATTCACAGCTTTCCGAGTTCCGCCAGTGGGAGGTTACATTAACTAGAATCAGTTGTAGAATACCTCAGCTTAACGTTCATTTGCATCGCGCCGGTCTCACCCACTCGGTCCTTGGTGCTCTTTGCAGTGAAAGCGAAGCCATCACTAATCAATAATTGTAGTGTCGTATTTGTTTGATTAGAAAGCGTTACCTAACAGCTCCAATTCAATGTCTTGGTCTCACTGTTTCGATGCCTGTCGTGTGTTTTTGGGGGACACAACCTCGTATTCTATCACAAATGTATCGGTGACTGACACCCTCCTGATAATTGCTCCTATTAATTGTTAACTGCTCTTCTCCTGTATATTTTACCAATATGACTTCAATCTATCGTTGCACAGTAGTTTCTTTTTTCATTTCACAGACTCATCTTGTAGTGTGAAGTGGCCGCACTACCCACATTTCTTGGCCACTCCCACACGTGGGTATGCGCCATGAGGGAAGGGGCAAGAACAACCCTGGGTGAGCCCGCGCTCACTGCTCGTGGCCTCGAGCACGCGCCGTTGGAACCGCACGTCTTCTTTGTCTTGCCCGCGCCACTACCCTGCCGCAAACGTTCAGCTTTAGATGGCCCTACGGTGGACCTCAGCCCTACCCCATTTCTACTGGCGCGAGCAAGGTTCCGCAGATATCTATGACTAGGGATGACACAGGAAGGTGCTATCACAGGCTTGGATGACTATGCCCATCTTGCTCACACTTGGAATGCGAGATTTTGCGAGTCCCGCCAGTGTGAGGTCACTATAACCAGTACCAGATGCAGAATACCGCAGCTTAATTTTTATTTGCATCACGCTGGTCTCACCTCCTCCGGTATTTGTGCTGCTTGCGGTGAAATTGAAACAATTGAACACTTTTTCCTGTACTGCCGCGGTTTTTCTTTCATTCGGAAACGGTATCTAGCCGCACCAATTCAACGTATTGGCCTTCCTCTGACGATGCCGGTGCTTCTTTCGTTCGGGGCCACATCCCTGGGGTTTTGTCATAGAGGGATTATTGCGGCCATTCACGCGTACATATCAGAGACCAGACGAATGTCCTGCTAACTCGGTCAAAATTTTTTAGCCTTTTCTTCCAAAAATTACATCATTCACTGATTCATTCCTTAGACTTATTATATAATTCGGTAACCGTCTCCCCAATTCCTACAGGCTGATTATACAGGGCCATGAGGTGGGTGTTTTAGCCCCAAAAAGCCACTCCGTTTCATGGCCAATCCCCCACGTGGGTATGTGCCACTAGAAAAGGATCAACAACAACAACAACAACAACAACGCGAGGAGCTCCTGGAAGAAGCGGCGACGAGCAGACCCTCGGCAAAAGCACCATCCGGGTTTACGACTCTTCCACCCAGCCTTTGTGTCATCATCCTCGGTGAACGGCGTCTTCCGCAGCCGAGGCGCACACTCCACGCAGTACTATGTACCAGGTGACGGACCATGCCTAGCGTTGTTTTCTGTGGCTGCAGACCGCCTCCAGTAGCTACTTGGCAAGGCGCTGCTTGTATTATCGGCCAACGAATGGATAACTTTCACCGACGGTCCAGTATTCGCCATCCGAATTCCGAGGGCGAAAATGTCCCGGTGAAAGGTTCTTCGGCGGTGGCGTACACGTTGCCGGTCGGCCAGTGCAGCCAGAAATCGTCGGAAATTGGGCCAGAGCCCACCGCCGCCTCTTCATTGACCACGCAAAAGAGCGACGAGCAGCCCGTCCAACAAGCAGGACCCCCTGGACTGTCGGATTCATTCGAATATCACCACGCCACCCCACCCTCCCTCGATTACTCTGGTGATGGCACTCGCCAAGCGCCAAGCGAGAGTCCAGACCGTAAGAAGCTAAGGCTGTCACCAGATCCTGCCAACGTGGAAGTATTCCCGGTTATCCCGCCCATCCTTTTCGAGGAAGGCCCATCTACTGGCGAGGAATGGCGCATCAGCAGCTGCCACCAGTCGTCCCAGAAGAACGCAAGGCACACAAGATGCACGGCGAGCGTCTGTCAGCCTCAAGACCTTGAGCCACCGGCAAGCAGTGACCTCGTGGGCTTCCATTCAGCTACGGGCGCCTTTCCCAGCGAAGCCACGCCCAAGGATACCACGACCCTGACTGAACGTTCTCCCTTCAAGCTTCCCCAGGTGAAGGGAGCGTCACCGTCACAACCCTTTGCCTCGCTTACCGTCGACATCGTTATGTCCAGTCGCGGACCTGGAATGGACAACCATCAGTGTGCCGGCTCGGCCTTCCTTTGCCCAGAGCCTAGATGGCTTCTGTCGCTGAACCATCAACGGCACGCCAGGTGGCGCAGCAACATGGATATGGAACAATTTGTGGAGCTTCAGCAATTGAAAGCGGCGACAGTAGCTCATCATCTTTCAGAAACCCGGAAGTGGCACAGGACACCCCCCCCCCTCCCTTCCTGCATTTGCCATCGCCATCCCATCGCAATTGGCACGCCCATTGCATCAGAGCCCCATGCATGGACCTGGTTCATTAACTGTCGTTACCAGCATGGTCGACACCGGCAGGGTCACTTCCAGCATCGTCGCTACCGACCTCGCCATTGTCTTCCCTGTTTTTAGTCCACCGGACTTCATGCCACGGAATCAGCTCGCTATCGTTTAACGACTTCATGGCGGCGTACCCTCCCGCTATCGCAATTTTGAAGGCGGGCGGAAACTTCGACGAACTGATAAACCTGGACGAGATCTTAGAGCCTTCCCCTTCGGAATTTCTCGAGCTCAAATTGACCGCCTGGTGTCTTACCTGTTCACTCCGGAGCGGAAGAAGCTGGAGGCGGCGCCTAGTGATATATACACGTCGCACTACGAAGCTAAAAAACTTGTGCGGATTCTTCCTTGTAGACATATTTTCATTCATTCTGCATTGACTTACGTGTACATATAAACAGCACAGGCCCTTTTATTTTTTGTTGTATTTTTTTTTTTTTTTTTGCTGATGGGATGCAGCAAAGAAAAGTGCAGATGCGGGTGCAGCTGATTGAACGTCGCTTGTCGGTAAACTGCATCTTGGTACTCCAAAGAGTGACGCTTCGCCCAACAGTAAGTTCAGGGAACGTTTCATCCCGGCCGGCTTACATAAAACCCTCGGGAAGCTTGCTATTGGCGCCTCGTGTGTATTATTGCCGTTGACGTGTTTTGTATTTCCAGTTGCTGCTCCATATCAACTTGGCCCTGTTTTTTTTTTTTTTTGTCATATTCTGACTTCGTAAACTCGGACTTTGTGGTTGTAATCATGTGGTCTTCTATTCGCAACTCTTTTTATTAAAATATCAACTGTACTCTATTTGCTCATTCTCACGAGTACCTCATTGTCTACCCGCCGCAGTGGCTCAGTAGCTAAGGCGTTGCGCTGCTGAGCACGAGGACGCGTGCTCGATTCCCGGCCGCAACGGCCACTTTTCTGATCGAGACGAAATGCAAAAACGCCCGTGTACTCGAGATTTCGACGCACGTTAAAGATCCCCAGGTGGTCAAAATTAATCTGGAGCCCTCCACTACGCCGCGTCTCACCACCTGTGAAGCGTCGAGTACATAGCTACTAGTAAGATAGATAGAGTAAGGGTAAGTGAGTACATTATTACTTACCTTAAAAATACATCTACTCTTCAAACAGCAGAGTCGGTGCGCTCCGATATGGTGAGCCTGTCACAAAAATGAGATATTTTAGCCCTAATTTTTAAATTATGCATTTTAATTGAGCATATACAAGTCAGCAGGCCGAATGCTAAGACTATGTATTGTGAGGGGTGACGGAGGGTATCAGAGGTGAGACGCGACGGAGGAGACACCGCTGGGTACAGCACGTGCAAATCGAGAAAGTACGTGCGATTTTCAGAAGCTTTCGGTTGTGGTCGGGGGGGGGGGGGGGGGGGGGTGCGTCTGCTTCGATCCGGGACAGACAGACAGACATTGAACTTTATTAGGTCCGGAAGGTCTAACCTAGCGGCCCAGAGGACCGTCCAGAGTATACGCGAGCGCTGGAAACCCGTTCGGACGCTCCCCGCAGCCGGTTCGTGGTGGCACAACCGAAAGGACTCTGCCGAAAGCCAAGGCTAATCCAGCACCTGGTGCCTGGTACAGTTCATACTAACATATTATTATGCAACTCAGTGGCCTGGTAGGCCCTTTTAAGAACTTGTTGCTGGGCAAGTTGGTGAGTACTTGACCCCATGTTTTAATCGCTCAAAAAAGACGGATACAAGAAATGCGACAGGACAAGCGCTTGTCCTGTCGCCTTTTAGATGCGACTGCATCTCATTCACTCACCTTGTCCCTGCATCCGGCGTCGTCGGCGTTGTCGTCGGCGTCCGCCCCTGCCCCATTCTCCTCGCCGCGCCAGCTGCGCTCTCCGCCACTCACCCCCTCTCCTCTCCGATAGCGAACACTCTCTCGCGAGGGGCATTGGATTCGATTCGATTGGATTGGCTTGGATTGGCTTTGCTTGGCTTGGATTTGAATTGGATTGAATTGAATTAAAGTGGATTGTGTTGGATTGTGTTGCGTCATAGCCGGTGCAGACGCACTGGCGCCGGCGCGTACCCTCACCGTTATGCGCGCTATAAAACGCGGTGCCTGCACCGCTCCGCTCCATCGTTCCAGCGCCGTTCCTCCGCTGTCCAACGCTGCAACGTGAACCCCCTATGCGTCGCATCTACACAGGGGTTCCCGCGAGGAGAGTTGGGAGTTTTTCTTGTGTTCCTCTTCTTTAGGACGCAGCCCTTTGGCTCCCGGTACCTGGGTCTCTCGGCGGCGGGGGCGTAGGCGTCCGTCACCGTCCGCGTAACCGAGTGAACGAACGAAGCAGTGAATGCAGAAAGAAAATGGAGAGGAGCGTCTGGGTGGGGGTGGTGATTTATGAAGAAAGCAGGGAAGAGAAAAGGACCGGGGATATTGTTGAACTCAGTCGAGGAGTTCACCCTCATACAACCCAGTCCAGGGAAGGGAAGGTGGGTTTCAAAGGATAGGAAGAGAGAAAGAGGAAAGAAGGAAGAGGATGGGGCGCAGTTTATGTCGCGTTCGTCTCGTCCGAGGCTCGACGGCTACAAACGCTGCACCAGTCCTGTCACAACAAAGAAGTTGAGGAGGTGCTGGAAGACCTCCCATCGTAAGGCATCCGATCCCGTGGGGAACTGGAAGACTTCTAGCTTGTGGCTTGGGGCACCGAGTCGCCGGAGTGCGGCCCGGAGTTCCTCCCTCGCGGTGTCGTGCTGGCGGCAAGAGCACAGTAAGTGCTCGAGCGTCTCGGGCTCTGGGCAGTCGGCGCAGGCAGGGATTTATACACACCCTCCTAACACCCCCCCTACACCCCCCAGAAGGACTTCGACACCCCCCCAAAAAGATTCCACAACCACAAGCACTGTGCCTAGGGATTTATACAACACCCCCCCAAACATCCCGCCGACACCCCCCCAAAATCAAATTCCTGCATAAACCCGTGGGCGCAGGTGGGGGACGCCCGGCGGCCCTGGTGGTGCAGGCGGGCTCCCACGTTGCAGCAATTAAGCCGCTGGCGAAGCAGGAGCTACCGGGCCTCTCTGCCAATGCGTCCGGGCAGGACCCGTGGGGCCTGACCACTGACCACTCGAGCATCTGGATACAGGGCCTCCACCACTCGGGCCAGGATAGACCTTGCAGCGTCGAGTGACACTACATCCCGAGAGGCTGGTGCCCCTCCCTGGCGAGCAGCACCCTTGGCCAGGGCGTCTGCAACCTCGTTGTCCATGATGCCCACGTGCGATGGTAGCCAGTGAAGTCGCAGTGGACATCTCTGGGACTCCACTGCGGGAAGCTTGGCCGCCAGCGACCGCTCTACGTAGCCGCTGGAGCTGGCTGGCTGGTCGGCAGCTCTCAACGGAAGAAAGCAGACCGGGAGTCAGTCAGCATGATGGCCCCCCGGACCTGGGTCCCCTGCTCTAGAAGAAGATCCGCGGCCAAATGGAGTCCAGCCAGCTCTGAGTAGGTGGATGAGGCCGGGAAGGGGAGGCTACACACCTGGCTGGTGCCGAGTTCCAGGGCCGTGCAGGTAGCTCCGGCTGTGCCCGTCGACTGTTGCACAGAGCCATCCGTGTATACCTGCAGAAGTCCGGCAGCATCATGCTGCAGCAGGGCGGCCACCTCTTGGTAGATGGCCTGGGGTGGATGGAACTCTTGCTACGGACCCCCGGCATTGTGGTGGCGATGCGTAGAGCCTGCCCCGTGCCTGGTGGTGGTCCAGGCGGGGCCGATGAGGCAGCGCGATATGGCTCTCGTAGGTACTGAGCAGCATGGCCATGCGAGAGTTGGGCCGGCTGCGGTAGCGCTGGAGGAGTGCCGCGCCGTCCGGCGTGCCCTGCAGGTGGTGGATGTGGTGGAGCCCCACCTGCAGGGCCCGCATCTGGATAGGCTAGAGGAGCCTGCCTCCGTGTACGCCGCCGCCCCCTGGGATGTGCTCGGAAGGCCCAGGCAAAGGCGGATAGCCCGGCGCTGATCCACCTCCAGCTCCTCCACCGGCGAGGCTTGAGTTGCACCAGAGGCAGCGCATAGAGGACGGCGGACGACGCCATCCCGTGGAACACCCGCAGGGCCACTGTGTGTGTGCAGCCCTGACCACGCGCCAACCTCCGCACGCCCTGGCGGACCCTCATTGGGCGTTGCCGGAGCGCCTTCACCGCAGGTAGGCAGGACAGCTGGTAGTAGACCAGGAGCACCAGATGCTTGGCCCTGGTGCACCACTGAAGGGACTGGCCGTTCAAGGTGAGTGGCGGTGTCGCCTTGCATGCCCTGCAGCCCCTCGGGTGGAAGACAAAGGCCTGCATTTTCGACTCGGACAGCTGCAGGCCACGGCTTGTCAGGAAGGCGGTGACTGCCCACAGCACCCCCTGGAGGCACGCCTTCACATTGGAGAGTAGCGTCGTTGGTCCGTGTGCCCAGATGGCGATGTCGTTGGCATAGACTGCCATCCCCACTGGAAACGCAAGCCCAGCCGGGATGCAGTCCGGGAGCGTGCACGGGCGGCACGCGCGGCTATGACGTCATCTCTCTCACTCCCCCCCCCCCCCCCCCCGCACTCTTCCCAGACGCTGCTCCGTTCGCCACTCATCCGAGCCACGTGACATTTGCACCGGAGTTTAAATCATGATTTGCAACAGCATGCTCGCCGGCGTCGGCGACGCGCTGCGAGATATCGAGTAATGCGCGCTCCTCCGTGCGTTTGCCGTTCACGCAGAGACGCACCAGATATGCGCCGTGACCGAGAAGGCTACAGTTCGCGCTGCCCACAAATTTCGCGTTAGGGAGTATAGTAATCGTCAGTGCATTTTTTAACGTTGAGGCATATGTCGTAAAGGCCTTTATATTATGAGCAACTGAATTCTTGGTTTCCATCTATGGTTTTCCGGGAAATTTTTACAATGAAACTCAAAGTATATTTCTTGTCAAATTCGAAAAAAATGTCACCAATTTGTTTTGTTTTTTGTTGTTGTTGTTGATGTTTAAGGTTTTGACTTACCGAAGATATATACTGGATGATCTGTTTGTTTTAAAATGTTGTAATTTCAGCACCTGTTTGTGCTTCGTTCCTTATAATGTTAGTGTACTTCCCTGTCATTCGTTGTACAATAGCTAGGTGACCCGTAAAAAGCGCAAGGGCTCATGGGTACGTCGTCTACTCCCGCCACTTCCGGTTCGAGATCACTCTTGCCCTCCCGTACGCCGGCGGCTTTCACGCGCGTGGTCAGGGATTTATACTCCCACCCGCAACCGGAAGTGCTGATGTGGCGGGACTCCGCAAGAGCAGACAAATGTACCCGTGAGCCTTCGCGCTTTCTACCGGTCACCCATTGTAGGCAAGCGTTGAGACATATGTACTCCTCTGTTTTTATGCATTCCGAAATAACAATGTATGTCTTGCAGGAACGTTTTTTTTTTGCTGCAAAATTGGTCGACGTACACATTACACTGCAGAAAAAATATCTTGCAGTCCATCCTTTAAATTTCCTTCAAAGGCAAGCAAAATAGAAATGCGACGTTGTCAGCGCACCCCTTTAATAGCATGTGCCTTTTAAATGAGTCTTTCATATGAAGCAGACAATTATTTCAAGGCTCAGAAATAATTTATTAACTAGAATCAATCACGTTTGCATATTTCTTTCAAGTCTCAATGTTTCTGCAGTGCGTAAAATCCGGATGTCCCAAGTACGAACGCCTGCAGGAAGTAACCAACCAAAAAATGCGCTGCGACAGATTGAACAGCTGTCGCCTTGCTGACGAAAGGACATGACAGCCAACGAGCGCCCAACAACATGTACGTTTCATCGCGGGAAATCGCCGGGCCACTCGGCCGGCTGAGCGGCGCGTAGCAGACGACACGTCTCTAGCAGACGACAAGACACGCACCGGGAAAAATGAACTTCGCGTTTCATCCGAACTTGCTGTGCACCCACCTACTAACGCGTGCGGTTACATAAGTGCGGCGAAATTTTCGCTAGGACATAAACGGAGCACGCGCTGTGGAAAATGCCAGCACTAGAGCCGCTGAGTGGAATGGTGGCGCCATCATGTAGCGGCGCCGGTGATCAATCGCAAACACGACAAGAATGCGCCGTGGAATGCTGCTCTTTGAAATAAAAGGGCACGAACATGCATTTAGATTGCAACGCAGTGAAAGACATTTTCGCGCCGTGGTGGCATTTCGCTCATGCCAGCGAACGTCGCAGATGAAAAATACAGCCAGCTCCAGAGTTCCGCTTCAATGACGAGAGCGACATCAAAAAAGATCCGTAAGGAATATGGGTCATGCGGCATGTTTTATATAAAGTGTTAGCTTCGAATATTTCGTAGGCTAATGAGCGAATCTAACGTAACAGTGAATATTCGGTCCTCATAATCGCTAAAAACTCCTGAAATTTGAATGGTCGGAGTGTCGACGTGAGCTCTCTCTGGTAAATGATCGACGCTAGTGTTCATCAGACATCAGTTTCCGCTCCGTGTCACTGCGGAAAATAAACGTTTCAGCTAGCCGGCCCACTCATCAAGGATGAGCAGCGACGTGTTTTGCTCCATATTTCACGTAACGGACGGCGCGCCGAGGCGCTTCCCAGGTGGTCAAACAGGCTCGCAAGAACGCGGCGGCGGCGTCAGCGGAATGCGCATTCCTGCGTCTGCGTCCCCCAATGGGCGTCCGCCTCGTTGGTCACGTGGTGCGTGGCATACCATGCGTGCTTCTGCAGTCGGTATGCGCGCTGCTGTTTTTGTCTGAGCAGTGGCGCGTGTTGGTTGCTGATCGCCGGTGCGGAGTTTCGATGTTGGGAAGCCTCAGCGAGCCGTGAGTTCACGCTGTCCCTTGTTGCCGGTGCATGCTTTAGCGTGGCATGCTGACTGACTGCGTCGCTCCGTTGTCGCATTCGCGCATTAACCCGCCCGCATTCCTACAGCACCAAAGCTCTACGCGTATTCTGTGTCGATCAGCTGTGCTCACAGGGTGATTGCAGCTCACTCCGTTTTTCATCTACCCTGCCTCTTTCGCCCATATTTTTCAGTGGAAAGCACGGCCAATTGAGGAACAGGAGGGTGTAGTGCCGAATCGCTGCAAATGAATTTTAGTTTTGTGAGCGTTGCACTGCAACTGCATGTTCTGCACATGCTACACTGCTCCGTTCATTAGTACGAGTGCATTGCTGCTCATCAACTTGATAGGCGGGCAGTGTTAGCGAAAAACTTTTTTGTATTAGCGTACATTCATTTGCCCGCAGCATTTCTGGTATTTATTCAGTGAATAAAAATAAAAAAAATAAATCAAATTTATCGAGAGATTTATGCACCCAGTACGGGACGGGGAAACACCGGAGAATAATTGCCACGTGATATGACCACAAATACAACTGGCACGGCCGATCACTTGACTGTAATTACCACTAAATAGAATTAATGTTTTACTATAGTGACAGCCTCGGTAGCCAGTTCTCGTTTCTGGCTTCTGCAAGTAAGCGGCTAGTGCGCGGTACAGGATGTTGCAACGATAAATGAGACCTTTAAAAACTGTTTTTAAAGCAACCCATGCGTTAATTTCTGCTCAGACTTTGCTCGGAGGTCGTATTGTGTGGTCCGTTTCGTTCGAGCACAATGTCGGTGACGGCACTTACCAGGTTATTTAAAGATTGAATAAAAACTATTTTTGCCAATAGAAACCACGGCCGCCACGACAAGAAAATCAACTCCGTGGAATGGTGGCGCCATCTCTCTTCCCCAGAACGACGAAATGCTTTGCGGAAGTGAACGCGCTGGGTTTCAGATTCAAAGACAGGTGGCGCCACCGTTCCATGGCGCCAATTTGCCCGTCGTAACAGCCGCGCTTCCAAACTTATCACACTATCAAAAATCTTTTTATTCAATTTCTGAAGTAAAACTTTGTCAAGGATATTTGCTTGGGACCAGATTAGTATGCTGGTGCTTCTTGAACAAACCACTGAAATAAAGCCGTGAAGACGTTATTATAAAAACGTCCAAAATAAAAGAGAACACAGGAGCAAAGCATCGGGCCAGTATACTATTGTACACGAGAAAGTAACTGCAGCCTGACGTGTATGGAGTGTTGTCATTAGATAATTAAGAGAGAATATTCATGAAGTAATTATAGTTTGGGATCGCAGACACATGCGAAGTTTTATAGATGTAGCATACATACACTTGACAAAAAGTGTGTATTCGACGCCATCATTAGAATGATACATGGCATGGCACGCTAAAGCATCAGTACTGTACACTCCGATTGCAGTTGCATGTCGTAAAACTGTGCATTTCATGAGATAACTGTTCAAGGTGGTCTTGGCTTTGCGTCATACCGAGCACTCAAAAGCTATTTGAAAATTATAAGCCAAATATATGCGAAATTGCTTGAGTGCGCTCTAGTTGACTCAATCACAGCATCGAATAACCAGCTCAACTTTTATTTGCACACTCCTTCTTATGTCTTGAACTTCTCACGATATTCAATGGATTTGTGTCAGAAATTGTAAGCCACTTTCACAGTGCGAAGCACTACAATCGCTGGTAGAAATTGTATGCACTTAGCTCAGTTTCAGTGCACACACTGTTTAGTATAGAAAAATGAAGTAAACAGTTAACAGTACAGTCTGACAGAGGTGTCCGTCCTCTCTATGACCTGAAATAATAATAATAATATTTATTAGACACCTGTCTAATAACCTGTTTTATTAGAAACCTGTCTAATAAGCGGAATAGACACCTGTCGGAAGTCGTTTCAGTGTCCTTGGCTGCGTTGTGTTCAGCTCTGATTGCCAGGGGAATATTGCAGTACGTTATCCATATATATATATGTTAGGGAAGAGGCACTATTGTTACGTATGCACCCCCTCCAACATAGATATCTGGCTACGCCACTGGAAGAAGCGTTAGAAGAAAAATTTTAGCATTGTATCTAGTTTGCCCAAAGTGCAACTGTGGGATCTATGCAGCTAGAAGCTTTTTCTGTTTTTTTGTTTCATCAACCATAGCAGTACAACAAGCAAGAAAATGAAGAAGCAGTTTCAATGTAGGAGCCATGCACCAGGTCCATGTTAGCCATTATATTTGTGTGATATATCTGCTAGTGCTTATAGCTCAAATGGCACCTATAGAGTAAGCATGCAATTAATCATCTGTAAAACAGCTCTGGTGGCTTGCACTTTTACTGTCTGCTCACAGTTCTCTATCCTACTTGTGGGATGGGAATGCTGCAGGGATGCACATGGTCCCTGCACTTTTCTTTGGTCCCATGATGCACAAACACAGTCAGTACGTCCCTGTCATGGAATTAAGATTTTCATTGACATCCACTGCAAAGGTGTCTCGTGTACAGTTGTCAAAAGTGTTAACAACAACAAAGAAGCAGGTGACAGCCTGTGTAGAGGGCAGTAGCTTACAATAGTGCCCGGGCTAATTCAGCGAGGTTACCCGCATGCTCTGGAGCAGCCAAGTGCAGAAGGTGAGCCTCGTTATAGCCCATTAGCAGCAGCCGAATACATGCCGGTGTCTTTCATAAGCTGCCGCTCTGTGCATTGGTTGGCACCCACTTCTTAGTTGTTAAACGGGCCAGCCAAGAACAGCAGTGTGTTGAAGTGCCGACAAAAAATGAAGATGCATATGTGTACGCCAAGACCATATTGCGGGAATAACCTCCTGCACAACCCCGCTCCACAGCAGGGTTCCTCCGGTGGCGGCCGAGAAGCGCAAACTGGCCGCGTCAGCAGCACCGCCCGAGAAGCAGGCCCGGAGGTGCGGGGTCGAGGAGCCGCTAGATATGCGGCGGACGCGGCCGACCGTCATTCGTCGGGGAGCCAGTGCGCAGCCGACGGAAGCCCGGCTGCGGCCCCCCGTCGTGGAACCGCCAACAGACCCCATTGTGGAAGCGCACTTCCGACGCTCCCTGGGATCGCAGTATGCGGTGCTCTTCTCGGGCACTGCTGAGGCAGAGCCGCTGACCGTCGACGACCATTTCGCCCGGGCACTCGGGGAAACCTGGCTCCGCTTGCAACACTCCTGACAGCCTGTGCAAAGCGACACCAGGTAGCAATATCCACTGGGAAGCTTTTGACAGCGTTAGCTGTTAGTGGCACAGTGGCTTTAGCGGTGTTGGATGCTACACCAACTTCCCAGCGGAACACCCGCATCGTGTGTACACTTGTGGAGATTCGCTAAGAATAAACTGGAAGCTGCATGCCATATACCAGGAATGCCAGCTTGTTTGCTTCCTACTAGTTTGCTTATTTAGAATTGCAAATACTACACTGCAAAAAACAGTCAGCACGCCAGGTTCTTGCGAAATATTTTTTTACGCCGTGTTGTATACTGGACCTGTAGTTCTGCATCTTTGACACTCATCAATGCCTATTTGAACGTATTGAACGAACAGAAGTAATCAATAAGGAATTTCTTGGGAGTTTTTATAAAAACCATTGGAGGACAAGTGCAAACAGATAAAATGGCAGGCTAGCCATCTCTACGGTTGTACCAGAAGGAGTTAACGATTGTCCAAAAAAGCCTGGTAATGATGAGGTACATGTGCTGCAGAAGGTACAGATGAATTGAACACTAGTGAACTGGAGTTGGTCATGAATGCGGTAGTTTGGTCACTTTAAACATACGACTTTTACGGACTATTTTGAAATTTTGTTTTTAAAATACGAAGAGTGTACTGATTAAAAAGTTGGCATGTGGGATTTCACGAAAAGTTATACCTAGTTCTGGTATAACGGCCAGGGCTTGTTTGGCCAATTTTTTGAGGAATAATGCTTACTCAATTCATTTGCTGACGAAAAGGAAGGAAGAATGTAGGTGCTGTTTTATTTTTCTTTTCTATTTCTCACTTTTGTATTTCTCATTTTTATGCTTTCTACACAAAGTATTTATTTTTTATGACCCTATGAACTTCTTTGTCAGCACTTTTACTGCACTTCAACAATTTTCACAGACACCTAAATGTTCTAAGTCGAGCCAATCACAAAGTTTATGATGGATTAATTGGTTGCTTATTTATTTTTGCAAACAGAAGATGAAGCAAATGTAAAAGGCACAGATGCAACAGGGAGCCATAAATTTCCTCCATAGGTGTAGGTAGCATGCCGGCCAAAGTTTTAACAGATTGGCTATTTGACGCCAAACGACTGCAACTCGTTACAGTTCTCCTGATTTCCATACTGACAGAGATTGTTGCAAAGTGGCTTATACCCCTGCTACACTTGCGTCCGAATGTAATTTGAACCAAATGTCATTTGACTGAAATGCGAAGTTGTGCTGGTCCGCTCGGTTTTAAAATGCGCTATTCGGCTCAAATGACATTCCAGCCAAGTGAGCACCGAGAGCGACATTTGGGGCTCTCGAATGCTATTTCTAGCACTCTTGCGCACAGCGTTCCAACTCAGCATAAACAAATACAGTAATGGCGTACTTAAACAAAATATTAAAAATTGTGAGACTTTGTTTACGTCTCGTTCACTTCAATCATCGTATCAAGATGTAATAATTTCAGACTCTCTCAGCACCAGTGCGAGCAAGCGACAAACCAGTGTGGCCAGACAATGCAAAACAGTCCAAAAAACCTTGATTGCGATTCAGAATTAAGCAAGAACATGTGTCAGTGCTTACGTTATTTATAATTTGATATCATTTTAATGCCAAAGACTGCTTTTAAATTTGACCGTTGCATTATTTTGTAAAAACAGAACTCGACAGCAGCAGCACCACGCTTTCAAATGCCATCGAAATTGTCGTGGAGCAAGGCGGATTCTGCATGGCATTTGAAGCCCCTCATTTGAGTCAAATGACATTCCTTCCGAATGACATTCGGACTTAAGTGTAGCAGGGGTATTAGATGGCTGTGTGCGGGTCCTCTGTGAGATATCGCGTAAGAAGCTCTGCAGTGCATGCTAGGAAGTCTTGAGTGTGGCAAAGGCGGTCTCTGGAATGCAGTACATTTGCAGCCGTATTCCAATAGCGGCAGACTTTTTCTATGGGAGATATGAAGTCGCACTAATATGTCTTTGCATCCCATTTCTGCAAAGCGCTTGTTTGTGTACAATGCTGAGAATATCTAGAAGTGCTCTTTCATTTTTTATCCAGCTATGCTTTTATGCGGCAGGCGAAATGGAGGTTTATAGATACAGGGCTTTTCTATACAAGCTGCGAGTAAAGGCAGCGCACCAATAATTGCCCCGGTTGTCTGCGCAGGTATTTAGACGATCATCTCGCTGGGAGGCCTCCTATTCTGGGCCAACGGCATCGCCGTGATGGCTTGGCATGGCTTGGCCATTTCGGTGGGACCAGCAGCCAACATCGCTGCGCAGCGTGAAGCCTACTGGAAGCACGGACTTCTCTGGGAAGAAGACAGTGTGCAGAGACTCTGCTACAGAATGCAGCTCAGTAAACATCGTGACGAACGAGGCCCTGATATTCTGTTCTGCGGGTGATACGCAGGACATTGGACCGGTGGTGGCAGTCAGTTGCAAGGGCGAGCTGCGAAGGAAGTGCCTATTGAAGTAGGCAGTTGCTTTTTTTACTGCTAATTAAAGATCAACCTGTCCCGAAGCTGTCTTCTGACCGGCTATTACTGTCACCGTGTAAGGAGACGGGAGGTTGTAGAAAAAAAATGGCGAGTTTCTTTCTTTCTCGCAATGATGGAGGCAATGGGGCCACAGAATGTGATGCATGTTGCCTCGCATTTACGGTGCAGGCAGACACTCGAAACACGCTCTGCAGCAAATGTGTGATCTTCGGCAGGAGTGACAGAATGTCGATGTAAGCACTCCGAGTTTAAACACCTACTTGGTTAATGGGAAGCTAGGACACAAAACGGCTACTTTCCCCTAGCTAAAAATAGCATATGTTTGCAATGAAGCATGGATGTATGGTTTCCCTCTGGCGGTGGTGGTAACGAAACCGATGGCCTTGGATGCATCACACATCCAGTGAGTCTCATGTGGCTTTAGGTGAGAGTGATGATTCATGGTGAAAGGCAGGTGTCTGCTCTTATCATAACCCATTTGACAGAATTCACTTCCTTCCCCCTTCATTTTTAAAAGGGCCATGAGGACAAAAAATTTGTTTTATTCGAAAGATTTTGTGTTTTATAGGGCTCCTAGCGCTTGTCTGGCAGCAAATGCCGCATTCACTGAGAAATTAATCAATTTAGGAATTTGGGTTAAAATTTTGATTCTCCCGCCAAATAGTGCATTTTCGGGACGTCGGCAATGAAGTCATAAGCGTGCGTATACAAACGAACTTGCACTATATGATTCGGCTGCAGCGCTGCTTGCTGTCAGTCTTCACAGATGGCGCTACCATACTCATGCATGGACCGTTGTCTGTCGTTGCTTTGTTTTATGACTGTATTTGCACCTGGCTTGTTTTTGTTGCTGTAGAAAGTAATCGTTTCGTGAAACATGGAGTATCCTCGACAAACAGGGTCGTGTAAGACTACGTCGTTTACGCCAATCGGCCAGTGCGTGTAAGACAACTCAAAAGCTGTGGGCTGCTGTGCAGCTAAAACAAGCATAGTGCGGGCAGTACCAACAACAGTATGCATTGGTACTTCTGTGTGTACGTGTGCATTTGTAACTTCCACTGTTTTCACCGTATTCTTACTGCTATAAAAAGAACGTGCTCTAAATTTAAGCACAAATAGATCGTTCGGCAAGCTTATAAGCTCTGCCTAATTTGCGTTTGCTGTCGCTGGTCTCCGCCAATGACAGAGCTGGCTGGTATGACATCATAGATTCTGTTGCGGGAAATGAGCTAGTGGGTCGCATGGCCATTCCCTTTTTTGCTTATTATGTAGCTTATTTGAGCGAAGAGTACGTTAAGGGGGGACGTGGCTTTCAAAATCAACTTTTTCATTTCTTTGTGGATTTTGATGAAAATTGGCACAGCAACTGGAAATGCTTCTGTGATAACACTATAAAAATTTCAAAGTAATATTTTGAAAACTTTTTTATGTATGAAATTTTCTTTTTGTTCCGCTTGTACCGAGCTTGAGCGGCTTATAAAACATGATAGAAAACTTGTTCGAAGTGCTTTGCATTCCCAAATGAATGGACGAGGTCGTGACAGTTTTAGAATTTTTTTTTTACAACACAATGTTTTTTAGTTTTCATTTTTTTAGAGGTTAATGTGCAACAGGCATGTCAACTGTGAATGATTATTTGAATAAAAAATCACAAAAAAACAAATCTGGAAAACCAAAAGTGTCACGACCTGAACAGTTCATCAAGGAATGTAATGCAAGAAACGGAATCAAAATAGACCCAGCGGTCATGAAGAAATTCCTGGTACAAGCGACACAGGTGGCAAAAAAAACTGTTTTGAGAAAACGGCTTCCGAAGTTGCAACATGGGTTTCACATATCAGAAGTCGTCACGGTTGTAGCCTTTCATGTCCTTTTGAACATGGGGCTTCTGGAAGGCCTTGCCTTGAAATTGGAGTGCCTTTTACAGCCTTTCTCTTTCCAGAAAACATCATTTTCAGCTCCTCCGTGAAGAGTACATACCCCCCTTTGCAAACCAAACGGAGGGGAGATGGGTTTCAATGGGCTTTCAATGCAAAGTAGGTTAGTTGGTTGGCTGTATCGCACTGGACAACCTCCTTTTGCAGTGTTGTCACCATGGCAACAAGTTAAGCATTTTTTTAACTTAAATTTGAACATTTTTGGCTTTTTTTATGTTTTATCTTGCCTGGCACAGCAACTTAGTACTCATGTGCAGGTGTTCATTGCCAAAAGTTTGCATACCATAAAGATGAAAATGAGCTACTTTGAAGCTTGGTAGAGTATTCTGCATAACTCCCAACTTCAATGCAAGAGCATATTTTTTTACTACTTTTGACATTCAAGGCATCCAATATTTCTCGCAGCACAGCCAGTATGCCCTGAGCAATGGTATCAATAATTTCCCTAAAAAAATCACTGTTAAATGCTGCCACAGTAACGTACATTTTTAACGCAGAGAGCATATTTTTATTCCTATATTACTAACTCAAACCTGTTTGCATGAAAATTACATTACAAGTGCACGGGAAACGTTGCGCAAGAAAGGCGATATGGCTCGCGCGCATCGCAGCGCACGCTTACCGCGACATATCGAACTTTGATTATACCTGATATGGCTGGTCAGGTCGCTTTTAAGATTAAATCTAACGTCTAAGGCATTAATTACAACTACTGGCGTTCAATCGTAACCGGTTGCCCAGTCATGTGATGCTCCAATGCGCGTCGGCTATGCCGTGCGCGCCGCAGCGTTTGACGCGTCGACCGTTTCTTTCTCAAGGCTAGCGAGCCCACAGTCAAAACACAGCAATAACTAAGCGTGTAAACATCGCAAATCCGACTAAAAGTTCACTTCACGAACCGCTATCGCAAGCGCGCACACCGCGTCACCCTCCGGGGTCTGGCGACGGTAGAGTCACGCGCACCACGAAGCGTTCGATGACCTCCGCCTTTCGAGCCACACAACTTCCCGTAATCCGGCTCGTTATCTCTGGCATTCCCATCGCGATAACGTTCGTGTTGAATACCACAGATTGAACAGAAACTCGGCCGAGCGCAGCGGCGAAAATGAACTCAATCCGCTCGCTACGCAGCTCAGGCGGCCGCCATCTTGCGTTGCGCCCGCAACATCCAATCAGGAGGGTCGTTGATCTGTGCCCCGACCGGGGACCAATAGCGCTTCAGCATCTATTCCTAGCTTCGTTTGTGCGTCGTTTCTTTTCTGCCGTTTGTGCGTTTGTGAATGAACGAAGATAAAAGAGACGAGCAGAACCGGAAAGACGATCGCTCGGCCGATCTAACCATATCAAAATGGCCGCGCCCGGTGGCACCGTTGCGGAGATAGAGCGCTCCGAAAATTGCCGTTTTTTCGCCCTTTTGCGCTGATAGTTTGTCACCGCGCCTGACAAAAGTATTTTTTTATGCCACTTTGCGACGCTTTTCAGCGTAAAAACTTTGCAGACGCACAGAATAGGAAACATAGAAGCCGAATATGTGGGTTTCAAAAAAACGATGTTTTGGTCATTTTTCCGAAGTTGAAAGCCGCGTCCCCCCTTAAAAGTGGTGTCAGCATGATTGTAACAAGGCAATCTTTCGAATGAACCAAACTTGTGTTTTGTCTTCATGGCCCCTTAAAAGGCAGCTGCTGGGGTGAACTATGCTATGCGCATGGGTGACGCATACTGAAAGAGCCAGGAAGGGCCTTTTTACATGAGGACCTTTACACAACAGGCTCTACAGACTTCTGGATCAGTCCATGAGTGAATGGCTTCAGCTACTCTTAGGACGTGCTAATCTTTCTTGCTATATGTTCCACGCGAGACCACACTGGATGGTAAAAACGGGAAGGGTCATGTTGTCAGTTTCCTTGTTCTTGTAACTGTTAAATGCAGTATACCAACAATTCATGTGGGTCAGTTAGCCCTGTTTCTTACTTTGCTGGTGGCCGGGCAGAATGCCAATCTCAAGTTGAACGTGCGTATATTCGAAACACGATAAAATTTTGAGGATTATTTGCCGTTGACCTCGACTTGCACCATTCTTTGATAATTAAATATGGTGGAAATTGTTCGAAATTGGCTTTGGTGCTGTTGGGCAGAAGGCAATGCACTGGGCAGTGCACTGAGCAATGTTGGGCGGGAAACAGTGACCTAACTCTAACTTGGACAGCCCCGTTGAGCCCTCTAGTATACCTGGGTACAAGTTAAGAACGGCAATAGCTCATGTTGCGTATCACTCCACTGAAGCATCGGACCTAAATGTCAACGCGCACGACTTTCGATATTGCATCTAATGCGTAACAACCTCTTCTTTTTCTCACCTTGTTTTTTTGTTGTCACTGGAGGAATTGATAAGCAGAATAAATGTGCAAAATCACGGAAATGACTCGTGTCACGTTCGAAATGCTGTCAATGAGGCACATTTTGGGCCACAGGGAGTAACAGCTGGCTGCGCTGACTTCCACAGGGGCAACTTCCATTGTCGGTCTTGAGTTATCCCCGAGTATATCACTCTGTACCCTAATTATGCTCAATCAAAAACTGAGGGCTGCCCGCATGCAGCGATTGTAGGCTGAACAGGGTAGCACCGTCAGCTTCAGCGTGTGCCCAGTGGTTTACCTGCTGGCTGTTTGGTACCTGGCCGCAGTTTATTAGAGTGAAAGCCTTGTATTTACTCCCGCAAGAAAAGGCAGTGTTGTTCCTCGACTAAAAGGTAGTCATGAAAAAAACATTAGTGAGGATGCTCCGCTCCTCACAAATAAAACGCAAAGGAAAAGAGCGCACACCCCCTTTGCTACGCGACTCCTAGGCATGCATGAGCACAGCCACATGCCTGCTGAGCGAAAGAATACTGTTTGGCTGCCGCTTGCTTCGATAGCACATGGGCGAACCGGTTTGATCCGGTCAGATTGGCTTTGCAGATGGAATGGCCACAGTGGTGTAAAGGGCTTTCGCTAAAAGATAGATGCTATCTGTAACACCGCTTTTGCATTTTTGAATTTTTAGTAGTACACCCGGTATGCAGATATTTCCAGTAGAGGGTTACAATCTACCTACGGACATCTTTCCTTTTAGAAGGTGTGGAGGATGGTTTTTCTTGATATTGTTCGCACATGTTGTTTGTCTCCTTGCTTTTCTTCGCTAGCAATTCTTTCCTTTGAATTGGGCAGAAGTCTTTAACAGGGCAAATGTGTAAAATGTCACAATGAATTTTTGCTTCATTTACAGGTATGTTTCTTGTGAAACAATTTAATTTGCCATGTACCAAAGTTGTATACCCATTAAACTGAATTGAGCATTAACATTCAGGAATATGTGATTTATTTTTGCATCAATTTTTATTATTATTTGAAAATATTTGTTTGGATTTGTGGCTGAATATAATGATTTGCATTTGGTTAGCGGCTAAGAAATCAAGTAATCTCACAACTCTAATTTCCTTGCCCTCATAAAAAAAAACACAAACATGGCCATGCAAACACAGCAAATGTGGTGTCGCCGTTTGCTTTCAAGAACTTTGTATGGTGAAACAAATGGCATTATGATTTCAGTTTTAACGGACTCCATGCATTGCGGAATTTACAAACTTAGGTGCATGGAGCCAAGGTGTCACGTTGTGCCCTAATGATGATGGTTACAACTACATAACAGGAACGTGTTTGTTTCAGCTGTCAATTAATATCGATTGATTGTAGGGTTTAACACGCCGACGCAGCGCAGGCGATGAGGCGCGCCATAGCGGAGGGCTCCGGATTAATTTTGACCACCTGGGGATCTTTAACGTGCGCCGAAATCTCGCACACTCAGGCGTTTTTGCTTTTCGCCTCCATCAGAAAAGCGGCCGCGGCGGCCGGGAATCGAACCCGCGACCTCGTGCTCAGCAGCGCAACGCCTTAGCCACTGAGCCGCTGCAGCGGGTTGTCAGTTAATATCACAGATTCTTTAGATCCAATGTCGTCAAAGAGCGGTGAACTTGAGAACACTTTCTCCAAAACAAGATGTATATTTCAGTCACACAGTGACACTTTCAAGTACTCAGTGGCATGTCAAAGTGTGAGGAAGCTAGAAATGTTATATAAGGTTGCAATATACGAGTTTTTGGATTTGACTACGTGTAATATACAACATGTGTCCTCCTAAGAACCATTCTTTCGTTCCTGTGCAATAAAAAAGGTGCTGAGCAGAGACTATTTCTAGGTCTTGTTTCTCAAGGAGAGGAACAGCCGAGGTTGCTAATTGTTTTTTTAGAGTTTTTTGTGACTGAGTTTGTTTTTTATTACTGAGGTTTTTGTTACCAAGGTTGCTAATCAAAACACAAAGGTGCTAACTACAGTGAAAATGTTTTTAAGAAATTAGAAGGGAAGCAGCTATTACTTTGTTATATATAACAAAGTAATGGTGCAACAAATCAGTGGTTATAACCACTGCTTCACTGTAGAGATTTTTTAACTGCAGTGCGAATAATAAAAGAGCAGACGATGATCACTTCATTTTAACCTGTTTCATTGTAACAAAGCTTTACTGTGTCAACTGGAACACATACGAACTGTCATGAGACCTAAAATTGTGCGTGCACTGAAGCCAGACGAGCCGACGATATCGGGGTCCTGGAATGAGGACTTTTCCCGAGGCCTGACTGCTCTACAGAGACGTTTGTTCCGCCTCCTCTCCCAAGCACGAGTCCACGGAAACCCCCGTTGTGCCTGACCTGCCATGAATACAGTGCGGAGACACGCCTCAAGTTGTGCCCAACTCCAACCCACACAGGACATTCCAGCAACAATACCGCAAACTGGATTACAGATTACAGAACAGAATCTCAGAAGATGTGCTTGCTGTAAAACAAATTTTGAGTGCTTAAAACATACAACGAATTTAAAGAATGTAACGCAAACTTGGTGCAGTTAGCTAATTGTACTGAGGTGCAGTTCTGTCTCTTCTGAGAAGACAGAATGTTGCTGGTACTTGTACTACAAGAGTTGGACAGCCAAATTGTAGCCATGATCAGTAAAATACTGCATTTTTATTTCGTTTTCTTTATAGCGAGCCAAGTGCATACAGAGAATTCATTGAAACTGGCAAATTCGGCTTGCAGGTAGCAGGTCTTTTGCACACGGCAGTAGCATGTTTGCTGTGCACTTAATGAGTAATATCACAATGGCTTTTTGGTGGCTGTGAAAGTGAGAGTCTATGAGTTTGTAGGCAGAAGTGGCCAGTATGAAACTCGATTGCAATAGCCTTATGCAGGCTGCAGATTCCCATTGGATTGTACGGCAGCTGCAAAGAAGCCTTGTTTTATTCCAAAGATGTGGGGTACCTATTGTACCCTTAGCACTTGTCCAGCACCAAACAATGCTTTTTTTCATGGAGAAAGTCAACAATTAAAGCCAAATTTAAATTCTCCTGCTACACGACATGTTTTGGGACGTTGCCAATATGATGTCTTTTTTTATTAATGTACTAGAAGAATGCACTTAAAACAGATGTAGTATCATGTTGACTTTACGAATAACATGCTGCAATTCAGCACACAGGCTGCTGCCATCCCCAAAGCATTCATTACTGTCAGCCTTTCTAGGCGGCACTATGGTGCACAGCACAACGATCATCGGACGTGCTGTGCTTTGTTGTGGGTCATACAAATCGTGCTGTGAAACATTGAGTATGACTCGACAAATATGGACATGAAAGCAGCAGCTTTGCTTATAGGCTAGTTGGCTAATGTCGTGTCAGAAAACCATCTGCATGAAGCAGATGATTTTGCAGCGTCATGCGGTATAATTGTGCTTGTTCGATCCTTCCATATGCAGTGCAGCAGTGTACACGTTTGCGTGTTTTGTTCGGGATTTCTCTTGTTTACTCCGCCTTTAATCTTACGGATAAACAGAAAATGCAGTAAGTTTCAAGCAAAAGTGGTTCATTCTGCAAGCTGGCACCCTGCATGATTAATTTGCATTGGATTTTGCCGGCCTCAGCCAATCACACAAGCCATTCATAATGCACGATCTTTAGTGCGAATAAGTGGTGAGCCACCTCTGTTTTCCTCATTATATTGCTTATTTGTAAATTCGATTTTCGTAATCCAGTAAAAACTTTTCAAAAGGGGGTACTATGTGTATTTCGTTTGCCGAAAAGTTTTTGCAGTTTTCACATTTCTTATACTTCTGCTTTTGTTGCACGTATGAGGTGAGTGAGGAAGCAAGCAAACAATCCGGTAATACTCCTAGCATCACCTGGGAATAGTAGTTTCGTTTTTGGCGTTTCGCCAGTTGCGAGAACTGCGCCGGCTGCTAGCTAACAGCTGATGCTGTAAACTTCAAGCCTGCCGACTGCACAAAACACGCTTCAAAAACACGTCGTGATTCAGCGCACCTTTTGCTTGAAGAGATGCATTTAAGCGCGCACCGCCTGTTCTCTGCGAGCAGACGACACGCGGAGAACACGCACCGCTTTCCCGCGCTCGCCGATTCTCCACAGCGCTTCCGCGTTAAAAAAAAAAAAAAAAAAAAAACACACACACACACAAAGGCATAGAAAATGCTACCAAACAAGCCAAACGAAATTGTATATACATAAAGTGTTGAACTGAATTTTTTTGTACTGGAGTTGGCGGACTAGATTTGCCCAAAAACGCTGGATTGGATTGCTACAGGAGACTTTTCGTATTTCTTTGTTAGTGCGGATGGCCGCTGCGTGGCGGGCTGGTGAGAACATGTGCGATGGTTTAGCTAGTCTGTAAATAAACGCCATGTTGTAGACGCGGATTTTGTAAATCTCGTGTGTTCTAAAAGCTGCCGAATGCAGCCGTAAAGGCATCGTAGCCCGCTAGTCCGAGATAAAACATGCCAAATACTCAGAACGTTTGTCGTCCAGTTTCGCCGCGTTAAGGTATGCCGTTCCGGTGGAATACCCTGCTGTTCTCTATCGACGTGGTTCGTGTGTGAGCCTGTTCCGTGCTGGCGCGCTAATGCATGCATTTTCGCGCTCCTAAATAACGAGGAGCTGAAGGAGCCGGTGGAGTTACAAAGGCGTCGTAAAGCAGAAGAGCGCTTGCTCTCGGCGTGTTGGCCGCTCGAACCGCAGGGCCGACATGTTCGTGCTGCGGTTGGTGACGCTGGACCACTACATGGTCGCCCCGTCGGCGCCCCTGGACCCGCTCGTGTCCAAACTGGGCGGCTGGGAAGTGTGGCAGGTGCCCGTGATCCGAATATTTGGCATCACCCCGGCAGGTGCGTGTTTCCTTTGTCTCCTGACACCCGCCAGTCAAGGCAGCGGCACGCGCGCGCGCATACCGCCGAACGAACACAAGTTCGGATCGCGATTTTTCCTCCAAGTCAAAAAAGAAAAGAAAGAAAGCTTATTCATATAAAGCGTGGGCGACGTAGGCACAGCAGAAGAAATGGGTGGAGTGCAAGCTGTGCGGTGTCTGAAAGCCATTGAGTTAGCCGGCAAATTTGTCATTCATTGTTTGTGACCCCTTTTTCGCCAGTTGTCGCGGAAGGGTCCACGTGGAATCGCTAGTTCAGCCGCGTGTGCCTACTCTTGCGCGGGTTATTTGGTGGCCTGGTCTGTGAAGCTAGTTGGATGGTGCAAGCATAAATCAGACGAGGCGGCTGTTATTTAAACTAACCATGGTACCGTCAAGCGCCCATCGCCACTGCTGTTTTCGAGAGTTCGTGCGTGTTTGTATCAAAGTAGCTTGACTAGGTCGGAGTGGGGGTTGTTTGTTGTGTCACTGTTCTGCTGTCATTTGCAGCGGTGTACTGGTGACCTAAGGACAGGCAGCGGGGAACTCCGGTGCAAGTTTGGTGCCCCAAGAGAAAATGTAGCTGGTTCCAACTCGTGTATGGTTAAATTCCCAGCTGGTCTATCTGGGACCAGGTATTTCAAGTTAGGAGTTTAACCACAAACCAGCTGGGACCAGCTACATTTTCTCTTGGGGCGCATGTGTTTTGCTGGTTGTCAGGTGACACAGTCTCGTTGCTGTGTTAAGCAGCCAACAACGCCGGTTGTTGGCTGCTTAACACAACAGTTGCCAGATACTTTGGTGTCATTGCAGCGTAAAACGCAAGAACAAAAACCTTTCCGTTGGTTACTAGCTCATGAAGAGCAGGTAAAAACGTGCAAGTTGTGCGTAGATTTATTTTGCACATCAATCTCACTGCCTATTGCTTCTGCTTCCTCGCTAGAAGTGGGGTAGAGAGTTCATTGCCTGTTTCTCGGAAGTCTGCCAAAGCTTTCCTCCGTTGTAGTCTTGATAATCTACTCCTTAGGTCTTGTGTACCTGTGCCACACATGCACGAAAAATGACATTGATTGCTTAAAGGGGCCATGCAGACAGAATTCGAGTTTTGTTTTATTAGAAAGATTTCGTGTTTTATAGTGGCCCCAGCACTTGTCCGGAAGCAAACAATGCTTTATTCACTGCGAAATTAATCAATTTAAGTTGAAATTTTTATTCTCCTGCCAAATCGTATGTTTTAAAGTCTGCAATGACATCATAAGAACAGGTTTTCAAGCTAAAGTTGGTGTGAAGCGGAGGCTTGTTTATTGTTAGTCAACCCAGATGGCGCCACCATAGCGCAGCGGGCTGTTTTTTGCATTTGCTTTGTTTTTGACCGTGTTTGTACCTGGCTTGTTTTTGTTCTAGGAGAAAATAATCGTTTCGTGAAACATGGTGCTCGCTCGACAGTATGGTCCCAAAGACGCCGTTGATTAAGCCAGTCTGCCAGTGTTGATTGAGACAACTCCAAAGTGCTGCGGTGTTGTGCAGCTAAAACAAGCATAGTGCACGCAGTACCAACAGCAGTATGCATCGGTACTTCTATGTTTACATGTATTTTTGTAGCTTTCATTGTTTACACCACCGATCTTACTGCTGTAAAATGAATAGGCATTACATTTAAGCGCAAATAGTTTGTTTGGCCAGCTTATAAGCTCTGCCTAATTTGCGTTTGCTTTTGCCGGCCTCAGCCAATCGCAGAGCTGGCACGTATGACATATAGGTTCTGTTGCGGGAAATGAGCGAGTGGGTCGCATAGCCATTCTTTTTTCCCATAATTATATAGCTTATTTGAGCAAAGTTTACGTTAAAAGTGGTATCAGTGTGATTCTAATGAGGCAATCTTTCAAATGAACCAAACCTGTGTTTTGTCTGCATGGCCCCTTTAAGGCCTTAAAGGGGCCATGCAGACAAAACGTTTTTTTATCCAAAAGATTTTGTGTTTTATAGTGCCCTCAGTGCTTGTCCGGCAGCAAACAATGCCGTATTCACTGAGAAATTAATCAATTTAGGCTAAAGCAGTGGCAAGGAACCATTTTGAATGCCCATTTCAAACACCAAGGTTTAATGACCTGTAAAATTAGCTCCAAGCGGTGCATCAAAAAACTGGTTCTCATATTGCGCTCACCAGGGTTCATAGTATTGGTAAATATAAAGATTACAGTTTTATGACTAACACTGTTTTCTCTATTGTTTCTCCAAAAATGACTGATTATCTCTAATTATCTTGGCAAATAATTGATTTACTCATAAAATAATGTCGTATTTGAAATCAGTGGGAAAAAAGCAGCAAGGCTGACATGTTTCTCAGAGTTTACTTCTAAATTTAATGAATTTGTTTTAAGAGCCATGTCCTCCCTTAAAAGTGGTTCCAAGGAATGTTTGATTCCTGTAATTGCAGAAAGTCATTTTGGCACCTTCATAAAACAAACTGTGTCAACTTTTAGAAATAAAGCTTTCATGTCATGAAAATGTAAATCTCTGTTGCAGCTAGGGAAGTTTGGGTAGATTATTTTTTTATTTGGGGCTTGTTGATTCCTTTTAGGGAAAAAGTACAGGCGTGTCAGTTTATCGTTACACAGTAAACATAGCACAGTGATGACACCGGCGAAGCAGAGACAGGACAGGCGCTAACTTTCAACAACGTGGTTTATTGCAGAAACCCATGCTACCCTCTGTTCGACCAGTTGGTAGCTCTGTATCACCACCGCTCCAGCCCAACCAGGGAAATTCTGAAAGCAGTAGAGATAGTATGCGGAGGAGAAAACTGCACCAGCAGGCTGTCCTTTGCTTTATCACAGCGAGAGCTAGGTTTCTTTGCATGGGTTGCGTTGTACAACTTTAGCTTTGTCCTTTTGCATGAGGTCACGGGTTCGATTTCCAGCCACGACGGCTGCTGTTCTGATGAAGGCAGAAAGCAAAAACTCCTGTGTGTACGAGATTTCGGCACACGTTAAAGATCCCTAGGTGTTCAAAATTAATCCGGAGCCCTCCACTACAGCGCGCCTCATCGCCTGCGTTGCGTAGGCGCGTTAAACCCTTCAATCAGTCAAGTTTTGTCATTTGCTTTTCCTTCTCCACTTTAACGAGTCAGATGTGTATATATATGTGTTGGATTTGCAATAAAACCATTTGTTGAAAGTTAGCGCCTGTCCCCTTTTTGCCCCATCTTCCGTTGTTAGTGTGCTGTGCTTACTGTAGGTTGATGTCGGGGCTACTCAGAGCAGACACTTGGATACATTGTAGAAGGGAAAGCTTTATGAAAGCGTGTTGATGTGGCACCGTCCAAAGCTGCTGATGTTGAGGAACGGTGGACAGCGGTCGTGTGTGGAGCATTTTACAGCTGGTCTAGTCATCAAGCGTAAGGCCAGAGCGGGAGTGATTATGTTGTGAGCACCCATCGCAGTGGCCAAGGTGTTGTGCTTCTAAGCCCAGGGACACTGGCTTGATCTCGGCCGCAGTGGCTGCTTTTCAGGTGGAGGTGAAAAGTGAATATACTCGTGTGTCGAGATTTCGGTGCACGTTACCGATCCCCAGGTTGAGAGTACTCGGCAGCCCTCCCCAATGCGTGCCTCGCCCAGATGTTGCTTCGGCATGTTAAACCTCATAAAGCTGCATGTTTTGCGATGTCTTGGTGTTGATTGGATCGTGTGCCCCCCTCAAACCTTCTTGTTCCTGTTGTCCCTCTGGTGGCAGGCCAGAAGGCGTGCTTGCACGTGCACGGGGCCATGCCGTACCTGACGGTGCCCTGCACGGAGCCCCGCCCCGAGCGCTTTGCCGTGGTGCTTGCCTCCGAGATCGACCTGCTGCTCAACACCGCGGCGGGCAGGGCCACCAGCATGCACCGGCATGTGCACCACGTGAGCGTCATCCGGGCCACGTGAGTATCGTGGGTGTCCTCCAGGGAGGGCATCTGGGACCCGTGCTGTTCGTTGCCATGGGCCAAGAAAGATGGACCCCTCCCTATGGGGTGTGCGAATAGACTAATTTCAAGTTTAATAGGGGACTAGGGCTGGACATGTAACTGGGAGCAGGTGGAGCATCAGGATAACATAATGGATACCAAGAGATGGGACTTACAAGTAAAGGCCCACTATTAATTCAGTGAAGGGACGGAATCGTAAAATGAAGAGGCAAAGAGTGGACTAGGTCATCGCAAAACAGGAATGGCTGGAGTAAGGTGGGAGAGGCCTTTGTCTTGTAGTGGGAACCAATGTGCTGCTGCTACTGATGAGGATGGGTCATACAAACTTACACCAAGGGAAGGCCAATAACAACACCCACTGGCCTGCTGATCTTTTCTCTTGGCTGATATTTAACCTGGGGTAAGCTTGCCTTGTTTAGCATTTCTTGTGGTAGTTTGCATGTCCTCTGGACACCTGTATTGTGGCAGGCTAGGGTAACTTTGCCAGAGCAGAAATAACTGATGTGGCTGTTTGCATAAATGCACAGAAAACAACACTGTTCTACACCGCGAATGTTTTTTGGAATTGTTAAAATTCACAGGTATTTTATTATTGAGTTTTACCAACCATGACAATACCTAGAATGTATGTAATTTCACTAACTTGCCTGCCACTGTGGCTAAGGCACAAGGATGCAGGTTCAATACTGTACTGGCTACGACGGCCGTTTTCTTGATGGAGGCGGAAAACAAAAACGTGGCGCAAACTAGATGTAGACGAAAGAAACGAGGTAAGACATATACAGGCACCAATGTGGCGCCTGTATATGTCTTACCTCGTTTCTTTCGTCTACGTCTAGTTTGCGCCACGTTTTCTTCTTCCCTAAAATATGTACCAACTAGCTCAGCAACAAGTTTTGTTAAAACAAAAACACCCTGGTGTCGAGATTATGGCGCAGAATAAACATACTCGGGTTAGTCTGAATTTGTAGCCCCCCTTGCACTGTGCAGCACCTTGTAGTCCTGGTGTAGCTTTGGTGCATCAACACCCCAGACTTTTGGAACGGGTGCAGTTTTACATCATCAGTGTGCACTGCACGGGAGTAACAAACATGTTGCAAATCACTGCTCAGTTAGGTAGTGTACATGTTTTTTGCTTTGTCTGTTCTTTGGAATGCAAGGAGAAATTTGGACGGGGGCTTTTTTTCCCCTCAAAGGCCATTGCCTGATCATGCTTGCTTTGGCACAGATTATGCTCTAAGCGCGCTCACTTTTCAGCCACGACATGTGTTAATGATTTGCTGGATGGAGAAAACATCACGAAAGAAGTGTCTTTGCAATGAGAACCTGGGTAGAGGAAGGGGTTTGGTGTGAAGTGCGTTTATCTGTTTGTGAGGTTATGGCCCTCTCTTTTTGTGTAAGGTGAGGGAAATAATTTGGAAAGAGAAGCCTTTCTCGCAAAAGCTGCTGCACAAAATTTTAGGATTTTCGCCGTCACCGTCTCCCCTTTGTTTACAAGAAACCAAGCAGTCCTGCTGGTCGTCGTGCTGTCCTAGGAATCCAAAAGCTGTGATGCTACCACAGGCATCGTCCGATTGCCTTCGAACTTTTGGGGAGGAAAGCCAGGCTTCTATAGTAGCGTGACAACACTAACAGTGGATAACAGTTGCCAATTTGTTCGTACTTTGAGCTACACTGCTGCCCAAGTAATAGCAGTATCGTTTTAACGTACTGTGTATGGCGACAAGAAATTGATGGAGCGCGGAGCCACTGATTTTGAAGGCCCCTCCGCATGGCGTTGCACCTGCTAGAGTGGTGAAATGAGTCTTCAATAGAAGGGGGCATCTGTTTGCATTCACACTACCAAAGGGCACTGGGTTTCGCGTTGGGGTGTTTGTTGTCATCCTATCCCTCCAGGCTCTCGGTGTGTGCTGGGATTTTTTTTGATGGTCTCGCCGCATGTCTTGCACTGGTTCTTGAGCAGTGCAGCACTCACAAGGGACGTCTACTATAATGAATGGCATTCTATTTTCTGCCTTCGTGAAATCAGTTCGAGCTCAGTCTATGCTGCTACCAGTCCATGTTGCTATCTCGGTGCTGCGTGCTATATCCGAAGGGCTAGAAAATATTCTTTACAAATGGATCACCTCATTTTGTGAAAAGCATTGTATTATATCAGCACAACAATTTGGATTCCGATGAGGAATTTCAACAGAGTTAGCTTTGTTAGCGCAAAAGGAGTTCTTCTTAACAGCTTTGAGGATAAAAAATGAACATCAGGTATATTTGTCGATTTTTATGAAGCGTTTGATAGGAATAACCATTTAACTCTTTGCTAGGCTCAAACATTACGGATTTCGCGGCGTTTCACTCGAACCTTTGCGGTCGTATCTAATTCATAGAAAGCAGTGCATCTCCATCAAATCCGAACAATCGACAATGCGAAAAAATAGCGCAAGGTTTCCAGCAGGGAAGCATTCTTGGTCCTATTCTTTTTAATGTTTTTATAAATGATATCGTCAATATTACTAAGCATGTGCATCTCATAGTTTATGCAGATGATGCAAGTACGCTTCTCCGGTCAGGTGATGTTAATATCTAGAAAATTTAGCTGATGATGCCTTGAGTCAGTTGTTGAAATGGAGTACAATCAATTCTTTGGAAGCAAATGTGGTGAAAGCAAAAGCGGTTATATTTGTGCCATCACAAAATGTAATAACCAAAATATTAGATTATATCTTGGATTCGAGGACATACAGTTGTTGAAAGAGGATAAAGTGTTAGGGTAATCTTTGATAAGCATTTAACCTGGGGTGACCATATTGAGTGCACTGCTGGTTCTGTGGCGAGGACTTGTGGTATACTGGGCGAATTTCGACAGGTGTTACCCTCCAAGATTAAGCCTTTAATTTATCATGCATTATTTTCCTCTCGCTTGGGTTATTGCAATCTTGTACAGGGAACATCACAAACCAACATACAAGTATACTGCGGATAAGAGCCATCCAAAATGTTGCTAACGCACCATATGATGCGCATAATTACGAAATATTTTACAGCTTTATTGAAGTTCTGGTCCAGCATTGCTATGAAACTAACATTATCCTAAAATGCAAAAAATATTTTCAATACAACAATAATACTTTTATAAGTCTATGTAACCGAAAGAAACCGTTGTATAAATTCCTGGAGAGAAACATGTCATTACTTTTCCTGTGTCCAAACCATGGATTTTTTAAAAAAGACTGCAGTTTCGTGTACTATGTTTGTTGAATAAATTACACAACAATGGCATAGGCTTGAGTAATGTCTCCAAGAAACAATTGAAATCACGTATGTGTAAGAATGGAGGCCTTGCCTCGAACTGGTAAAAAAATCTTTTTTGTTTGTGTATTTATTATTGGGTTGTATTTCTGTGTCCCAAATGTATGTGCCTGTGACTCAGGCTGCGACTTTCGCGAGTCCAGCTTTCTGTGGTTGATATTTTGAGAATTATCACTGTATAATGTGGAACGTATGTGGTTGTAACTCTATGGTGTGCATAACATTGTATCGATGCAGCAGTGTCGGCTGCATGTCTATTGATTGCACTACTATTGTGTTTCGTAATACCATTGTGTTTCATACCACTATTGTGTTAGCTATGGAGTGGATAATAGTATCCATACAGCAGTCTCTCCTACATGTCTGTTGTAATACTACTGTGTTTCATGTACGCATAGTCGGAAAGCTGTATAGCATATGTATATACAGTAGAATCTCGATAAACGGGATTGCCGCTTAAACGGAACAGTAGCCGGTAAGTTTGTAGGTTTAGTATTCAGATAACGTAAAAAAACTTCCGGTAATCGGAACTAAAATTTCTTCATCATCGTGTAAACGGAACTAGAATTGGAACTTCTTGTGAAATCCACTGGCATGAGAATCAGCTTTTTATGGTTCCGGCTGTTTCATTTTTGTTTTTTCTTCCTCCATGCTTTTTTAGCCTTGTTGGCCTCGTAGGCCTCGTAAGTGGTTAGCTGGGTTAGCGCAACGAATGCAACATCGCAGTTCTTGTTCCAGTCGTTCGGTCTCGATTCAAGACGCCGAGGTTTACAGGGCTCAGTTCCTGCCGCCTCGTTCGTGCCATCGTGGTTCTATTCGCGCTTCATTACGACGTTGCCGTCTTCTAAATTCGGTGGCTTGTAAGCACTCGCGAAGTTCCGGCCTCTAGCCTCCGTGAAAATGCAGTTGCAAGGACTCAAACAAAAATAATTGATGCATTTTGTAGTGCACAGTGACTCATTGTTGCCAAATCAACTTTGTGAATGCTCCGCCTAAGCCTCTTGTAGTTTTCTTGCTTTCTGAAAAACTACCCGCTACATTCACCTTCTAGTGCTTAGAGTTCCATGAAATGCCCTTACGAGTGTGCACGCGCATAAATTTGCACATTTGCACATCTATCTCGGTAAATGGAACTCCTGTTAAACGGAACTAATTTTTTCGGTCCCTTGAAGTTGCGTTTATCGAGAGTCTGCTGTAACATCAAACACTGTAACCATTGCCAAAACAAAGGGCAAGGACCTTGTCAAGCTTCTGTACGCAGCTTTTTGTTCTTGTTCCAGCACTGTTTTTGTGAAAAGAAGGCTAAATAGAAAGTTGATTGCTTACGTATAGGCCACACACATATAACACACTCCCACCTGCTCACTGGCTCGCCAAGACCTCTGTTGTTTTTGGGTGACGACCCCGTGATTTCTATCGGGCTCATTTTTTAGTATTTATCAGAAGTCGAATTTTTGCACCTCATTTCTTGTCATACATAATCAAAAACTGGCCCTCTACACCAGCCATCAGCTGTTATTAGAGCCTGCCGTTTCATCTCTGGTTAATCACCTTTTCACAAGGATGACTTGGTGGGCTAGTTGTTGTAGCATCACAAGGGGGCTAACAGTGCACAAAGACGACGACACACAAGGAAGAAAGGACGGGACAAGCGCTTGGACATGACAGGACAGGATCAGCGCTTGTCCTGTCATCTCTTCCTTGTGTGTCGTCATCTTTGTGCGCTATTAACCCCTTCATAATCACCTTTGTTTGGCGCTCTTTGCCCTAGCTGGCCTTGCGCCGGACAATTCCAAACATCATCACCATCAGAAAGTTTATTGATTGATTGATTGATTGCTACGTGCGTGCGTGTGCGTACGGACGTGCAGGCCGCTGTACGGATTCCACGACCGGGAGCAGACCTTCCTTCGCATCTTCCTCTACAACCCCCTGCACGTGGCCAAGTGAGTGTCCCCCCGTTTTATTATGCATAGCCTCCTGCACCGTGTTCGCTGCCAGTTCCAGGGTTACACTGGGTTACACTTGACTTTCAACGGTTGTCGCAACATATTTCTAGGTGAACAGGCTCTCATCATGGCACATGGGGGGGGGGGGCCCAAATGAAGCGCAATGTGCGGCTGTTGGGACGAGTCACTGGGCAAGTGCGTGCTGTTCGCAGGGGTGAGACAGCTGCGTGTATTGCGCAGTTTTGATACAAATTTGTTTTCCCGCGAAATTGAAATTGCGAAAGCGCAGAATAGACCATTATGGATTGTGTTCTTGGAATTTAAAGGGGCATATGTCAACGTAAACAGAGAACTACTGTGGAAAATGCTGAAACTCCAGGGATTAGATGATGAGTTAATACAGCTTTTTATAGCAATCTGTAAAGACAATAAAGTGCACCTTACATGAGAAGGACAGAAATGTGCCCAGCAGGTCAACATCCATCAAGGACTGAAACAGGGATGCCCTTTGAGCCCAATACTGTTCATGCTTTACATGGCAGGGTTAGAAAAGAAACTGGAAGAAAGTCAAGTAGGGTTTAGCCTAACCCATATGCTGCAAGGCGAAGTGGTACAACAGCCAGGGGTGAGACAGCTGCGCATATTGCGCAGTTTTGATACAAATTTGTTTTCCCGCGCCAGGCTGCTCCAAAAGCTTGAAAATTGCAAACATTGCGCCAGACTGCTCCAAAACAGCCTCAGTTCCAAGGATTTTAACGCTCCCGTCAGTTTCGGTGGGGGGAAATGCTTACGGATGGCATAATTTTCCCGCACCCCAAAGTGATGCTGTTTGTAAAGGTTTAATTGATTGATAATCAAATAATAAAACCCACATAAAATTGTCCCCGTAGTATTTTTTTAGAAAGTCACTATGTCGGGTTGCACATGTTATATAATGTGCGTTTTTTAAAGTTTTCCCACCGAAAACCATTGCAAAGTCCTGTAGAAAAACACTTATGTGTGCTGAGGTGACAAACTACTTGGGGCGAGCTGATGAAAAAAATGCCCCGTATCTCCAGAACGACATTATTGGGCGCCACCATCTTGGTGTGCTGAAGATTGGAAAACATGGCTGCTGGGCGAAGCAGTTGCTCGTGGTTCAGGCAGAGGCACGTTGTTCACGCCCATTTCTACCATGGTTTTGGTTATGGGGGTGGCTGCGTTTACATTTAGTCGTTTGATCTGTTGCGGGAAGTTGTTCGACTCGAAAGACGGGAATTCATGTCGGCCTTGAGTGTGAGGCGCGGTGCGTGCCTGAAGTGAAATTTTGGACTCATTGCGGTTTTTTAAAACGCTTAGTTATTGATACCTGTCACAGCGAGCTTGCGAACGGCGGGAATGGGGCGATTGACACTGCAGAAGTGGCGACGCAGGCACATCGCCGCAAAATGTTCAAGCAAGGTTCGCCGATAGCGGGACGGGCTATTATTGCATGCTAGTAATAATGGTTTATCTATCTGAAGTGAAATCTATTGCCAAAAGAGTGGTGGCGAAACATACCAACGTTACTAAAATTGCGATCGTAGTGAGCGGGCACCTTGAGGATTGATATGAGAGCGCTGGTGGGTTGCGACGACTGTCACCTCGCTTTCCGCAACTTTTGTCGTGGCTCTTACACTTGCGCGCAAAGCCGAGTCTGCGGATTAAAAAAAATAATTTCGGCATTCACATGCTATTAAAAATTACTTGCGAGTGCTTAGTTTTTCAATTCAATATTTTCAACGGCACTCCACGCTATCTATGCATAGAGCCTAAGAATTTAAAAATGGCTAGTAAAAAGGTAGTGCAGTTCGTACCTTGTGATACTCTGGTAGAAAAAAACTTTATTGAAAGGCTGTTTCAATGTTATGTACGTATAGAACCGATTAAAACGTGCATTTTTGCCACCCGAGTTGCCAAAAATTCAATTTTTAGGCTCTTAAGGTGACATAATAAATGTCGTTCTCCTGCTCCAAATTAAGGTTCTTCTGCTCCAAAATCGAGATTTCGCTGCTCCAAAAACTGCTCCCAACTCTCATTAAGCTGTCTCACCCCTGTGTTCGAAAGCTGGTGGAAAGGTAGCTGACAACAAGAAGAGTGCCCGCTTTGAATGCTTTGAGTGTTTGCATATAGGAATTTGCAAGCACTTGATAAGCTGGAATACGGGCAAAACAATAGAACGGAACGTGTAGTGGAGCCCAGCTGGCACTGTACGGACTACAGTCAAACCCGTTTATAACGAACAGCGTGATTCAAAGCGATTTTTTTGCTATACGAAGTGGTTCGATATAACCGAACCCACTTATAACAAGCTCCAGTATCAAGTTCGTTATATACATGATGTGAACAGTTGATTGAAAGCGTGTTAAAGGAGTATTTCAAGTTTCTCAGAAGGCGTCAGGGCTTGCTGCTGCTTTGTAGTCATCTTGCTATGAAGCGCTGGGTTGCGGGGGCACGGAGTAGTAGTAGTAAAGTCCTTTATTGGGAAGGGGAGGCCAGTTGGCCAGAGGGGGGAAATGGGAATATCAGGGAGGGAGGAATAACATTTCTTGAAATGGAGGATACATAGGTACGGCCGGATTGTCGGAGTCGTGAAAGCAGCACGGCAGTTCTGGCCGTTTTTTTCTTTCCTCAAGCGCGATGTGCCCAGAGCTGCTCGCAACTACTTGATCATGTGGCGGGAAGCTGTCGAATAGGAGTGCTCCAATGCGAGGCAGGAAAAAGGCACGGATTGCTGCCGCTGGTGCGCATGACGGAAGCGTGGGTGGTCGGCACAGTGGTCCGGAGGCTTGGCGCAGCCGGTGTAAGAAGTGCGTTGGTGGGCTTTTGGTGAACAATTGCGCACGCTCAGAGTTCGATATATCCAGTGCTTTTTTTCATTATAGCAAATATATTTTACATGCGTAATGGTAAAAGAACTTTGAGTGTTTGCTATGAAGAATAATTCGTTCTATCCGAGTTCATTATATTCAGGTTTGACTGCAGTGCCAAGGCAAAGCACGTGTACAGTCATGAACTGATGAAATGCGAACACTAAAGTATGCACCAAAGCACACAAATGGTGCAATTTCTTGCCGTGCAAGTCAGATTGTCCCGTGGCTTTATTAGAGCAACAAAGTTTGAAATTGTGTCTTTCGGAATATGTTACTAGCGGGCCGTTCTTTGATAGCCCAAATCCATAGTTGGTTTTATGTGTTCTGGTTCATATCTCCGTGTTCGCGTTTCAGGTGTCCATGACTATTAGTGGTTGCCCATTGACCACCGCCCTCTAGTTATTGTGCAAAGTTGCTGCAGCTGGGCAGCACTGCAGGTACTTTTGGATCATCCATCAAGTGTTTCTGCCTAGGCTATTTGAGGCTGCAGAATGCTGGAAGGCATTTATCCTTTGGGAAGAGAGAGCTGCTGATGTGTGCTCTACTTGTTTTGTTTGCATGCAGGGTTTCTGAGCTGCTGCTGTCTGGGCTGGTGCTGAAGCGCGTGATGCAGCCCCACGAGGCACATGTTCCGTTCACCCTCCAGGTGCGTTCCCTTCCCCAAACCAGTGTGAAGATGGATTAGTTTACAGTGTAGAAAGCATGAAATGGCAACGTAAAACTGGATGGAACACTGCAGCACTAGTGAAGTCGTTTCTCTGTTCTTGGCAGAGAGTGCCTGAACAGAACTCATTGTTGATGTGTCACAAAGGCACCTCCTTGCTGGCCCCAACGTGAGATATAGCATGAGGACGCGGGTTCGATTCCCAACCACAGTGGCCACTTTCCTGATAGAGGCGAAAAGCAAAAACGCCCATGTGTACGAGATTTCGATGCACGTTATAAAGATCCACGGGTAGTCAAAATTAATCAGAGCCCTCCACTATGGTGCGCCTAATCGCCTGCATTGTGGTAGCACATTAAAAAAAAAAAAAACGTGACAGATGAAGGCACTGTTTTGGCATCTGCTTGGTGTGGCTAATGTGGGACAAAATGGGGCGGAGTATTAATACAAAAAAATCGTACAGTGTGTGCAAGGTTTGCGGTAGATTCCTTGGGATCCCTGCGACAAGGGACGCTTGTTTCAGGACGCGGCAAGATGTGGCCGGTCAACGCTGCCTGTATAACATTGCCTGATGCATCAGCCGCTTTCCAATGGAAGCGGTAGGCACGCCTGAAGCATGTTCACTGGCGTGCGCCAGCACCACAGATCAGTCAAGAAACTGGGCCTCCTCTGGGCTTAAAGTGTGGAGATGCAGGGCTGCCACCTTGCGAAGGCTGGGCAAACCATGTAAATTGTTTGATATAGTTTCCGTGAAGTGGCAACGCCAGGCAGACAGTCACCGAAAGGCTAGCAAGTGGGGAAGGGTAGGGGAGAGTGACAGAAAAGTGGCTGTTTTGCCGTTTTGAGCTGACGCAATGGGAAACGTTACACAGGCAGCGTTGGACTGATAAGCGTGGTAGTGTCTGTGCCGCATGCGGCCTTACCGGAATGTAGTTTTTTTTAAATAGGGGGGTGAGCGCAGTTTGGCACTGGTGAAAGTGCGGTTGCCAAGCAGCGCTATTGCGTGCAACCTCCACAATGTTTTAGACCCCTTAGACAGTACTATTTATACTTTATGCTGTGAGAAAACGTTGCTGCGTTACCCCCTGACCGTGTAGTCGTGACTGCACTGCTGTGGCTGTCCACAAAGTGGCCAGCTTTGTGTGGGTGGCGTTGTTCCCACCTGCCTCATCCCCTGCTGTTGCAGTTCATGGTGGACCACAACCTGCACGGCATGGGCCTGGTGCGGGTGGACCCCTTCAAGTTTCGGCGACCCACCTGCTGGAAGCCCAGCGGCGGGGGCGAGGGAGGAGGGGCCCGACACAGCGGCACGGCGGGCCGCCTCTGGGACCTCCACAGCCTGCCCCCGTAAGAGGAAACCCCTGCAGTTCCACTTTGTTGCTAGAATTGCGAAGAATTTGTTCGCCTATACCCACTTCTGAAATAGCTGAGCAGCTACATTCTGTTCCTCTAAATTGTTTGGTTGAGTTACCAGTGAATGCTAGACAATGCAGATGTAACCAGGAGCAGTGAGAAATGCGCAACCATATAAAGTGCGTCGCCCAAGGTCAGGGATGGTTGGATGAAGCACTTGGGGACACGTCTTGTGCTATGCATCTTGAACTGTAGCATAATAGGCAATCACATGAGGTAAAGAAGATGGCAGGACGACGCTGTACAGTGTTGTCGTGTCGTCTTCTTTCCTGTCGTATTCCTGTCATCTGCTGCCGTCCTGTCGTCCTTGTCTATTGCGCTGAATTTCAAGATGCATAACCAGGACCAACTCGCCCAATTGTCGATCCTTTTACATCTTGTGCTATCAAGCTTGAAAGGCTTACAGCTGATGGCAAAACACGACTGCCTTTTTGATTTGCAGGTAGGGTCTGTGTGTTGTTCTGGGGACTTTTTTACGGCGCTTGGGGAAGCTATGTTGCTGTCTGCTTTGCGTACGTTTGCACCCGTGCCATTTTTGTGGTATATGACAAACATGTATGTGATAACATGCGTGATAAACAAACATGGGACAAACATGCTTACGTAAATGCTGATTTTTTTCTTCTTTTATGCGAAAAACTAGAAGAGGAAAGGGGGTCAGGCCACTGTATCCTCTTGAACAGTATGGCTATGATGACGAAGAAGAAAGGGAAGTCGAAGAGGCATCGATGGATACAAGAGACATCCTTTTCTTCACAAGATGATGCTCCTCATGTGGTTGAATGGAATCAGGGGGTAACATACGCTACATTCGAGAACAAGGGAGGCTGTCTGTAAACCAGGCATTACATTCTATCAACAGAAACCAACCCGCTCATTACCACAAGTGTCTTCTGAAAGCAGTGGTGGTCATAGTGCTGTTTCCTTTAGCAAACAGGAAATTGGGCTGTCCGCTCCTTGGAGGCAGTGTGTACCGTATTTATTCGAATATAGGTCGACCTTTTTTTTTCGAAAATGTGCTTAAAAATTGAGGGTCGACCTATACCGTATTTACTCGAATCTAACGCGCACCTTTTTTCCGATATATCGGGTCCAAAAATTGGGTGCGCGTTAGAATCGAGTACGACCCTAAATCTCCGATATCATATCGCCATCGGCATTTCAAAATGGCCGCCTCGTACGCACTTCGAGCCTAGCTGTCTATGCCTAGCTGCAGTAGCGTGGTAGCGTCCTCCGTGTGCTGTGGTAGTACATGTGCTTAGGTTAGTCTACCCGTTTTCTGCGTTTGATCTACCAGCATGGACGTGCCGACAGCGAAGATACGCTGAGTTCATCATGATGCCGCTTTTAAAAGGAAAGTCATAATGTGTGCGGAGACGGACGGAAATCGGGCCGCATCACGCGCATTCGGAGTTCCGGAAACATGCGTGCGGGACTGGCGCAAGCAGCAGGAGACTATTTTTGCCAGCAAGGCTACACGAAAGGGCTTCAGTGGACCGAAGCAGGGCCGGTTCGCCGAAATAGAAGAGCGGCTCGCAGAATACGTTCAAGAGCAGCGAGCGGCGCAGCGGCCCGTGACGACCGAGCTGCTCAAAGTCCGGGCGATGCAGTTAGCCCTACAAACAGGGCTAACGCGGAGCGATTTCAAAGCGAGCAGGTGCTGGCTGACAAATTTTATGAAGAGAAAAGGCTTTTCTCTTCGAAGGCGGACGGGGATATGCCAGAAGTTGCCTGAAGAATACGAAGAAAAGCTGCACAGTTTTCAGCGGTTCGTTTTGAGCTTGCGCCGCAGGCACGGCTACCACCTCGGCCAAATTGGAAATGCCGACCAGACACCGCTCTACTTCGACATGCCTGCCACCACAACCGTTGAAAAGAAGGGGGCGAAGCAAGTGCGCGTGTTGTCTTCCGGCCACGAAAAAACATGCGTCACCGCAATGCTTTGTTGCACCGCGGATGGACACAAGCTGCCCCCGTATCTTATATTCAGACGCAAGACGCTCCCGAAGGGAATCGTGTTTCCGAGTGGCGTGATTGTGCGCGCAAATGAAAAAGGTTGGATGACGACGGACTTGGTCGCCGACTGGATTGATCACGTCTGGCGCAAGAGGCCCGGCGGCAGTTTGGGCCTGCGTGCGATGCTTGTGCTCGACGCGTTCAGGTGCCATCTCGACCAACGCATCAAAGACAAGCTCGCTGCGTGCAACACTGACCTTGTCGTGATACCAGGCGGCATGACATCGCAGCTCCAGCCGCTCGATGTTTGTTTAAACAAGCCGGTTAAAGATAGGATTCGGGCGCTCTACACCGAATGGCTTGTGAGTGGCTGCCATGAATTCACTCCTAGCAATAGAATGAAACGTGCCACGCTGCAAGACTTTACTGGATGGGCGAAAGATGCGTGGTCCACGATACCGTCCGCCATGGTCAGCAAGGCCTTTAAAAAATGTGGGATATCGAATTCCATGGACGGCACCGAGGATGAAATGCTTTGGTCGGTCGACAGCGCTAAGGAGTTGTCCGACAGCGACGACGAGTGAACCTTGTGCCGGCGTAGAACATTCTTGACAAGATGGGCCGTTTTTTTTTGTGTGTGTGTGTTTTTTTTATCACAACTTCAGTGCATCGAGATTAAATCTTTGTTTTTCCAAACGAGACAAAGTTGCATTGCTGTATGAAAGCGTGAGGTGCGCGGTACTTTTTTTTTTTTTTTTGGTCACTGAAAACGGGTGCGCGTTACAATCAAGATTTTTTTTTTTCGGGGGGGAGGTCACGAAAAACGGGTGCGCGTTACAATCGAGGGCGCGTTAGATTCGAGTAAATACGGTAATCGTGACCGAAGAACCTCGACCTATAGTCGTGATCAAAAATGGCGAGCGCACCGAGCGATCCGTTTCTCCGTCGCGCCCGGCGCTCCTCAATTTGAGGCGGCAGCGCGGAGCATCTAGAACAAAGACAGGCAAGAAAATAAAGGAAAAAATAACAAAACAATCAGCGTAAGAAAACCACCCACAGTCATTGCCGGCTATCGCGCATTACCTGCGGCCGAACTGGACACGAGCGAGCTGACATACTGGCTAGAGAGCCAGATTGGCTTGGCTTGGTGTCTTCGGAGCCGTGGTAGCGGCTAGCACGATGGGGGGGGGGTGTAAAGGTGACTTTCGCCACCTAGCGTAGCCACCTCGTGAACGGAACGACGTTGCCGGCTTCGCTCGCTGTCTCTACTATCTCCCGTTCTCCGTTTCATGCGCTTTCTTTGTGTTTGCTTCGTTGTGATTTCCGCACACAACGTTTTTCTCGTGCGCATTTCGCGATGTCACGTCGGACTTTAACTCTTTCGCTACCGCGCCTATCAAAATCGATCAATTTGATCGATACTTTTGGGAGCGCCTTTTCATAGCGTTCCAGGCGTTTCTCGAACAAGTAAAGCTGTTCGGAGTTAGATCAGAAAATGGCCTTTCAAAATCAGTTTTGTTTTCATTTTTGCAACAGAAACGTGATTTTTGACACGCTTTTGAATCACCTGGTTGTGGAAAAGGGGCGTGGTCATCGCGCCTCAAGGCTACCAACGAAGAATGCGTGCAACTCGTAATTACTCTGCACCAGCGCTCTTTTTTTGCTATCAGGGCGTGAATGGGGAACTAGCAAACGATTTTCAATCGTCAGGTTCACGCTCTGACTGTAATAATCCCAGAAATCGGCTGAAAATGTCAAGCAGTGCCTGGTTGCAAAGCTACTTTATGATTTTAGGCAGTTTTATTGCCTTTGCGCAAGTTGTCCTAAGTACTCTGGTAGTTCTACTTACCCCAGGACCATTCCCAAACAGATTACAACAGTTTCGGTTTCGTTTCTGCATCGCGAAATTCATATTTAGCGCAACTACGCAGTTACCCAACTTCAAGGCTAACTGCCATGGCGCCTGAAGCGTCCGCGACTGATCCTCGAACAAAGCACGCCGCTCCTCATTTCCCCCCACCCTAACCCGATTTCTGCGATAAGAACTTCAGATGCAAGTCAAAAGGTCACACCCAGTCGCCAGATATCTGTTCCGCCGAGGACAGCGCTTCAAACCGGCCTTACACTGCCAGCTGTTCGCCTTCCAGTTTCGTTTTCATGCGAGGGTATATCCGGGTGTCTAATGTTGCTGCTTAGTTGAACTGTCTATTCGGACGGAGTCTCTGATAAGTTTTTGTACTGTTTCATTTGAAAAATGTTAGGTGGCGCTGCAATAGAGGAGGCTCGTTGTGCTGATCTTTTTTAGCGCGCGACTGCTACTTGGCCAAAGATCGCAGGGGACGATTCTAGCTCATCGTACCTCATTTTTGCGAGCAAGGCTACAATTGCGAGTAAGAAGATGATAATAAAGCTCAGCTTTATGTTTTGAGAGATAACTGACCGTGAACGACAACAAACATCAGCCACGGCGTTCCGTTTTCAACTTCATGCATGTTTTTTTCTGCATCGCGTGCTTGTCCCAAATATTGTGCTCGCTGTAAATGCAAAGTCAGCCATTGACAAGATGTTTTTATGTTATGTGGGGGCAAATTGGTGCCTCTGATAACGTGAAACCGCCAGATTTATTCCAAGGAACCACCCAAAATTGCACAGTTTGAATTAGAGCTTGGGCTTCACCGCATGACACGAGCACCGTGCGTGCTAACATTTTTTTTTATATCTGAAAAACTGTTCCGCGCAAGTCGACATTTTTTTTAGGATGTGTTTTTGAAATGTTTCCCTGCAAAATGTATATTCTAATTTTTTTCTACTACCGGTGGTTTGATATACACAACTCCTTTTTTATAATTTTTTTCGACAACTTGACAAAACTTTTGATTTTGATATTTTTTTTCACAACTATGATATATGAAAACCTTTAAAAAACTGGTGTTATTGGAAAGGCCGTTAAATAATCTGCATTTCGTGCTCCTGCAATTAGTGCCTAAATAATGTTTTAGCAGAAAAAAAATGTTTTCTTGGACCCCCCAAAATTGGTCAATTTTCTGCGGTAGCGAAAGAGTTAAGCGGCGGGTGATCCTGTTTGCTGAGAACTTGAACAACTGCACCGCTCAGCGAGAGTTAGTCGTTAATGAAAAGCTGATCAGGGGATGGCGGAAACAGCGGGACAAACTTTTTGCTGCGTCGTGCGTTTCGTGGCCCTACAATTGGGAGGCACGATGCTCTCGAGAAAAAACTCCGGCTGCCCGTGGAAGAGGAGCGTGCGATATTCAGACCAAAGCTCAACAGTTAGCGCTGCGAGGCGGGATTGGCCGTTCAGCCTTCAAAGCCAGTCGGGGGCGGGGGTGGGTAATGAACTGCGGCGCATGCGGCGCAAGTTCCGACGACAACGCAGTGTGTGGCTCCAACCAGTGAGGTGACCGCGTTGTAAATAAATGGGAGTTTTAAAAAGTTTCCTCAAGTTTTTTCTTAAAAGTATGGGTCGACCTATAATCGAATATATTATTTTTTTTTTTTCGGCGACTTCAATTGTTAGGGGGTCGACCTATATTCGTGCTCGACCTATTTTCGAATAAATACGGTATGTTGAAACTTTACTCTCGCAAAAACAGAGTAAAGTTTGTTTCCTCTTTGTTAAAAACAGAGTAAACGAACTCTTTGTTTGCTCTGAGTAAATTTTTAGTTTACTCAGAGTAAACTCTGAGTTCACTCTTAAAGACTGGTGAAAGAGGAGAAGAAGGTCAAATGATGACCAGTGGTCACGTTTTGTATCACATACATTGTAAATATAGTTCTCGTTCTCTTCCGCTAACAAAAGTGTTGCAGCCATGACAGTATTTGCGTGTGCCTGTGTGCAGGGAGCTTTTTGGCGACCTGGAAAAGCAGGCGGTGTGTGAGCTAGAGCTGGACTGCTGCGCACGGGACATCCTAAATGCCCAGGAGACAGGTGGGCCTCCCTTCTTGACCACTTACTCTTCAGCGACAGCGAGCTTTTTTACTCGGGCTGTGGCAGGCTGTCAGGTGTTGGGGCCGTTTAGCCGTTGCGTGTTGCCTGCCTCAATGCGTGCCTTGTTTGTTGCCTTTGGATGATGTGGTGCACACAGCTGCACTTGTGGCTTGCTGCATACCCCCCTCCCTAGTTTTGACATGCGCCTGGTGGTTCTAGGAGCGTGAGGGGGAATGGTAAGCTTTGCTTGCCCTCAAGTTGGGCCAGAGCGTTTTTGGGTCATTGCGGTAAACGTAAGACTCTGGAGCTGTAGCACGCTTTATGGTGACACTCATTTACTTGTTAGAACGAGTTGGGTGGGGTGGCCTCAACCAGTTCTGTATTTAAAATATGAATTGCTCTTACAAGAAACATCAATTGTCATAAGTGTGCCCATACCCTGCTTGATCATTCTGGCATGCCCCTTGAATTGTAGTCTTGGTGTTCAGGAAAAGCTTGTTTTATTGTGTGGATATACAGTGGAACCCTGATAATAGGACTTTCAAGGGGCCTCGTGAAAGCGTCGTATAATTGGGGCACGGGTAAATGCTTGGCCTGGTAGACGGTCTCATGTGACAGTTGGGCTAAAGCTTGTAAAAATAAAACACCTACTTTGTGCCTGCCAGCCCTGCACCTCACGTGTGCAATATAAGGCTGACGTGGTCGAGCAAATTGAGAGGGGAAAAGGCGAGTGTGGGAAACTGCCAAGGCCAAGCGAAACGAACGATAGTTCAAGGCGGCCGTGGAAACAAAAAAAAAAGGTGGCAAAGAAAGAAACAGAGCGACAATGCGGCCTTGAAAGACACTGATAAGGAGGGAGCAGATTGAGGTGTGGAGAGCACGCGAGTGGGCGAAGAAAGTGGGTGTTCAGTCATCGCCGTGGGGTTTGCGTTGTGTATGTGTTTTCACTGTCCACCGGCCACCTGGACTTCGACTCCTCGTGGTTGGCGCGTTGCCGTTCTGCTGCCACGTGGGACCGTCGAAGGTTTACTCCTGCTTGCTTGCGTCCCTTCAGCAAGGGGTCTGGCCCGCCTGCGGACCTTCACACATCAAGCAGTGTCAAACGGGGGTTAAGAACAAATAAAGGACGTGTCGAGGCAGTGAAGTGGCTTAAAAGATGGAAAAAAACGCCGGTTTATCCCCACCAAGGTCCGTTGTATAAAGTGGACTACGTGAGGCCAAGCGTTGTACAATTGGGGTTTTTAATGCATTGTTTCTACAGGGATCACTGGGACCGCGGTAATCCATCGTAAGAAGCAGGTCGTCGTCGTAATTTTAGGGGAGGACGTATCAGCGGGGTTCCATTGTATTTTATATGAAGCATGAGCAGGTGCTGGCAATTAGAACTGTGCTAAAGTACATGTTGTGTAAAGTGCTGCAGTCATTGAACCTGTACGCTTTAGTGTTCCCCTCCACGGGACCTGGGAGTTATGTGATATATGGCATTGGACTGGGGAATTGGCTGAGTACGGTCGTTTGACTAAAAATTCCCTGGCATCGTTCAGTTGACAGGGCTGCCAACAGGAACGTGGGTTCCCGGAAAGCCTGGGTGAACATGGGTGTCATTAACTTGGTGGTATCCATGCGTGTATGCAGAGGCGGCGCTGAACCCGGGCTTGGCAGCACTGTGGCAAGAGGAGGAGGAACGCCGTCAGGAGCCCCTCATGTGGACGCCCCTCTCTGTTGGTGCGTAGAGTTTCTGAACCACAAAGTTTGGGAACCTGGTGGGAAACTGTCGCTAGTGTCAACGCAATTTGGCGAGAGAGTTCTGTGACGAAATGAATGCATCAGTAGGCCTTTCTTTTCATATTGTACTTGAAAAGCATTGCACTGGCAAGATTCTTGGGAGAAGTAGGTCCACCTGGTCCACTATTAAATAAATACGTGTTGCTTGTGATGAGTACTGAAAGTTTCTATCTCGACCCTTTCTGAGCTGTGCTTTCTGCATTAGACATGTGGCGGGGTGATTGTTTTCTACGCAGCTGCTTTCTTACCTGTGGTCCGTGATGCTTTATTTGCGGGGTTTCTCGTTTTGACGTTTGTCCGTCGGCTGTCGTGACCAAAGTTTGTCGCAGTGGCCTCAGCAGGGTCCGAGCGTTGCGTGTGTGGCGTGGGATAAGCAAGCCCTGCATCTCCGCCCCGTGTTTGTACACACGCAGAGGACGAGGACTTCCCGAGTTCCGAGAGCGAGCAGTTCTACCTGGCCAGGCTCGACAAGCTGCTCGCCAAGCCGGACAGGTGGGTGGTGCGCAAACTTGTGCCTGTTGGGAAGCATTTTTGCAATGGCATCGTGTATGGCCACTGTGCACCGTCATTGGCCCATGTGAGGCTGTTTTTTTTTTACCTCGAGGGGGGGAGTGGGGGCTGCTTGGGCTTGCACTGTGTCGTTTGTAGCTCGATGTACATCTTCATTCGCTCTCCACATTTGCCAGCATTTCAACGGAGTTCTAAACTTCACGTCAGTTACACCACTAGCAGGCTCTCCAACAGCCTGCAAGGCTGTCTGAAGGCTTGCGCCAGAGTGGGAAGTGTCAGGAGAAAAAATGGCCACATATCCGCACCTTTTGTTGCAAGTGTCCACGAAAGATGATAGTCTTTCAAAATGTGGACGAAAGACGATAGTTTTTCGTGGACATTTGCCAAGTAAATGCCTCCTTTCCCTTTCCCGCTCACCTCTCATGCTGTTCCTCTCCCGTCGTGCTCATCCCAAGGTAAACACTCTAGAGGTTTGCTCAAATCAGTCACTTTAGATTTATTACGTTCTACTGCTCCAGGCCGGGTGCCTCAGTGCCAGCGCTGCCATAACGCACAGACATGCTTGAATTGAGGCACCCTACTTCAACGTTTATAGAACCACGTTGCCACTGTACATGCGCGTTCCAAGCGGAACGTGGAACCGATCTAGTGGAACCTTTTGTAACTGTTGCCGCTCGATTTCTTACAATGCCGCCAGAAGTTATAGTGGCACGGGTGACAGCAGGCGACGAAGTGAGTTTTCTTTTTTTTTTTTTTTTTTTTTTCTGCAGGGAATGTAGTATTTCATTTGCTATCGCAAAAATCAAGCATCCATGAATTTTTGATAAAGGAACACTGCAAATATAACTTGCGAATTGATTTTCTGCCTCACATTTGTGTGTTGTCTTGTTCTTGTTCAACGATGTTGACAAGTATGAACATTGACACCGGACTTAGACATTTAGATTTGGCTGTGGCTATATAAACCTATTGTGCAGTTTCTGTGTCACTTTGGCCGGGTGGCTGAATCGAGTTACAGACGGACAGACAGTCCTAAATTTCTGCGTTTAAGTAGCCCAAGGAAGACTATCGTCTTTAAAAACTGTTATTTTTGTCTTTTATGTATGCTTAGCTTTCATCTCTATTTTCGATGCAGTAGATGCAAGAGGTTATGTTTCTTGCATAGGTCACACTGTTTTCACGGTGGAGGGATACTTGAGCAGATGTGCCACCCCGGGGACTGCCCAAAATAATGGCAGGAGGGGAAGATGCTGGGCCATTGGTGCCGATATGGAGCACTTGTTGCTTCAGGCTGGCAACTTCAGATCAGAAACTCTAGATTGAGTCGTTGCACAATCGATGTGCGTCACTTTACTGCATTTCAGTTGATGGCCCTGCCAGTGTGGTGAAACCGCCGTGCCTTGTCTCGCAGGTCGGAACAGACGGGTAGGTGGAAACGTGGGACGCGGTGAGCTGAGCTCCTCTCACCGCACTCCCTCTGTCTTGGCTCGCCCCTCTTCCTCCCCCAGGTGCCAAGCCGAAGAAAAGCCACCATCACAACATTCTGGACACCTCCCACAGTAGCCGTGAGTGTCCGCCTCCTTTTTGTATGCCTTCCGCGGCCGCTCCCGAGATACCTCGGCTAACTACACACACGCGCAATGGATCCCCCTCCGACGCCCAAATATAGTTGTGTTGCCTCTTTGACCAACTCCCTGCCACTCTTGAGGCAACGCATGCAAAAACAATGGCCGCGTATCTGCCCCTTTTGTTGCAAATGTCAACGAAAGACAGTAGTCAGCTGGCACCCCTGCGAGGTGCTAAATGCCTCCCTTCTCGTTCCCGCTCACCTCTCATGCTGCTCCTCTTCCGTCGCACTCCTCCCAGGGTAACACGCTAGAGGTTTTCTCAAGTCAGTTTAAATTTACCACGTTCCACGGCTCCAGGCCGGGTGCCTTGATGTCAGCACTGCCTTACGGCGGAGACGCGCGTGAATCGAGGCACCCCACTCCAACGTTTATAGAACCGCGTTGCCCCCCTCCACGGACGTTCCAAGTGGAACAAGGATCCCACCTAGTGGAACCTTTGTTACTGTTGCCCTTTGATATCTTAAACGCCGCAAGGAGCGCGGGCAACAGCAGGCGACGGTTTTTCTGCCGTTGGTGTAGTATTTCATTTGCCATGGCAGAAACCAAGCACCCACAAATTTTTTGACAGAGGAACACTGCAAATATCATTCATGTATTGATTTTCTGCCTTATATTTGCATAATGTCTAGTTCTTGTTCAACAATGTTGGCAAGTAGGAACTCTGACACCAGACTTGGACGTTTAGATTTGGCTGTGGGTATATAAGACTATTGCGCAGCTTCCGTTTCACTTTGGCCGGGTGGCTGAATCGAGTCACTGACAGACAGACAAACTGTCATACAGACACCAAAATGTCTGTGTTTACAGGCATGTGACGCAATATATTGAAAAGTCGCATAAATGCATCGATTGTGTCTGGTAAATTTTAGGCAACAGACGGAGCGCGTGTTCCTTTATCCGCATTGCTTCGGCTTGGCCATGTCGGCCATGGCCAAGCATGGCCATGTTGGCTGTGGCGAGTCAGGTGAGACCACAGCTGTAAAGGGAATCTCGCTGTCTGTGTGCTAGCGGCCAGCTGCCACTTTGTGTGGCGCGTTGTTTTGAGGATCATTCCCCTTGGAGTCGGAGGTGTAGCAGTTGTGATCCCAGATAAAAGCTTAACAGCTGCAGGGCATCAGTCTCTCAGACAAATGGAGCCGGATGCTGTTCCCAACACCCTCAGACTATCGAAGATGTTCCCAGAGAAATTCTCAAACGCATGTAATAAGTGCGGTGAAATATCCACTCTATTCCATGCATCCTAGTGCTGTCGTATTATATGGCCCTCAGTCAACACCAGCACAGAGTTATATAAGCTGTGGGAGGCAGCTCTGGCCAGCTCTGACCCCGGGGTTCAGAAGTATCTGATCTTTAGGGCCAAGACTGGGGCAGAGGAAACAGGGGACCTGGAAGGAGGGAACCTACCCTAGTCCAATCAAGACCTTTCATTTCAAATAAACGTTTAATCTCCCTCCCTCTCCCCCCCCCCCCCCCCCCCCTCTCTCTCTCTCTCTCTCTCTCTCTCTCTCTCTCTCTCTCTCTCTCTCTCTCTCTCTCTCTCTCTCTCTCTCTCTCTCTCATGTGTGTCATGTACCTACTGCTGCTAATATTTTTTCAGCTACAACTTGTATTTCGTTTTCAGTTATGCACTGAAGCTAACTGTGGTTGTGAGTGACAGACGTGAATCAGCCCCATCCACGCATTTTCTTTGCCAGAAGGCTTACTTATTTCTTTTCGATAGTCAGTGCAGACCAGGTAATGCTTCTTTCAACAATAACACCCAGTGCTTCAGGAAGGCAGGCATTACCCCCATTTCGGGCCGGATGGACACCTTGACATTTTGTCTATTACGAAGTGCTTGACTGTTTCTGTATCTTATCCACAGCATACCTCATTTATGCATGATTTTAACAGTCTCCCAATTGTGATGCGCAGGTAAATTTACTTAGGAAAATTCGAAAAGAAGAATTCGACACCGATTGTGACACCGATGAAAAAAGACAGTCGAATCCCGCTACAACGAAATTGACGGGACGCGCGGAAAATTTCGTTGAAGCGAAAATTCGTTGAGGCGAAATCCGCCCCAACACACCACGGAAAGGCCCGAAAAATAGCCCCGTATGTTTCCGCATCATTAGCAGCAAAAAAAAACAATGTTTAGAAAAAGGAGTGACGCGCAATAACGTCATGTTTATTCGGATAACAAACATACCAATGGTTATCTGTGTTCACTGCACGCAAAGAAGCGTTACGGGGGTGAAGAAATGCAGGCGCAAAACGTATTGCTGCGCAACAAGGCGTGCCCACCGAGCTGATTACTTGCAGATAGCTGCTAGGCCGTCGGAAGCCCCCCTCCCGCTTGTGGCAGGAGCAGTGCCGTTATCTTATCCTCTGACAGGGCAATGCAGCTACTGACCTTGGCAGGCGAGACGCGCGCGCTTGCATTAAACATGACCGCGCGCTCGCGACTAAGATAGGATGACTTGGCTTCAGGACCAAACACGCAAACATGATTTTTGCTCTTGGCTATGAAGGATGGTAGAAGGAAAACGGCAAGGACAGCTGCTCACGAGTCACAACGCATACATGACGGCGCCGCGCCAGCAGCGGAGCACATTCGTGCGATTTCAATTGGATACAGATTGGCTGTAGCTCCGGCTTGGCGAACCGGGCCTGTGCCTCATGTAAAGACGGCCAGCCACATCGTTATCACCATCAAACACTGGCGTCCGCCTATGAGTTTTTTTTTGTTGTTTTGGGTGGCGGTGTGGGCGCACCGCGCACGTTTTCGGTGAAACTAAGCGTCCTGAATGTTTAAAAAGTAACAGATAGCTGGCGCTATGCTTATTTTATTGTAAAATAATTGTTCAAACCCAGCCCAATTCATCGAAAATTTCGTTGAAGCGAAAGCAAGCGAGACAAATGGTTCGTTGTGGCGAGGACTTTGTTGCATTGACTTCTATGGCTAGCTGACGGGGAATTGGAAATATTTCGTTGAAGCGGACTTCGTTGTAGCGGGATTAGACTGCATTTTTCTTGTGCTTCATGAACTTGTTTGTGCAGCCCTTGCTGGTCTTAAGTTAAGGTTAAGGAATACAGTCGATCCTGACTATATCAAACCCGTTTACATCGAATTATCCTTTATATTGAACTATTTCTGGACAAGGTACATTTACAATGAGAATATATAGCAAAAACTACGCTCATATTAAACAAAAAAAAAAACAGCGAAAACCGATATATCGAACAGCCATTTGAGGCAAGAGAGCTGCTCGCCGTCCGCGGCCCCGCGCATCGTAGTCAGCTTTTCACTAGGTCTGTGACTTAAATGTTTTGATTTAATCGCGCGTAAGTAAAGCGGGAACATTCCGCAACGCTTTTCGCAGCCCGCCTTTAATTTTGTCGCTGATCCGACTCGGAGACCGACCCTGCCGACACAGGCCTACCGTTAGGCCTACGTAGGAGTACGGCTCGGGACCGCGGGAGCACAACTGACAGCACTATCGGACAGCGTGTCTACTAGCGTTCTGAAGTGACAATATGTGCAACTGCCGTTGAGAACGCACGGTACCGCATCCAGAGAAGCCGACATGGAACCAGACAAGCGTCAACTTTCACCGACGACCGACCAGCGACGCTTACCCAGCGCGGCCCACCCCGGCGATTTTTAAGCGAGTTGGTCATCACGTGATCCTAGCGCGTCGGACAACGGGGGTCTGTGGGAGAACGCAGTTTCCCGAACGCAACGCAGAGCAGCTAGGAAGGCCGACGGTGAACCAGCATCCCCCACGAGCCAAAGACAACGGACGGAGCTCGGCACGTACGTACTGCGTGTCCAACCCACGGTGCGCTGCGACATGACCATCGTCGACCCCAAAGACTTGAACCGAGCGATTAGCTCGTTTTCTGCGGACGCTGCGCTACTGCGACACCAGATACTGAGAGTAAGCAAGTTGTCGAACTCAATCACACTCACAACGTGCGACCCGATTCAAGCGGGCCGCATTCGCGAGATGACGGAGCTCCCGCTGCAAACATTAGAACCAATCCCGGTACGGGTGCACCAAGTACCGAACGAGGGCATGTCGCGAGGCGTCATCTACCGTTGCAGGCCGAATGAGCCGAAGCAAAAACTCGTGGAGGCACTCTACGCCGATGGCGTGGAAATTCTGGCGGCCCGTCCCATGGGCTCCCGGGGCACCGTGCTCCTATGCTTTGCATCGCCACAACCGCCTAGGAACGTGCTCTACTGGGGCTTTCCGCGAAGGGTTGAGCGCTACGAGCAGCGCTCGCTGGTGTGTTCGCGCTGCCACAACCCTGGACATAAGGCGTGCGTGTGCCCGGCCAAGAATCCTGTGTGCAGCACTTGCGGCCGATCTGAACACTCGCCCAGCGATTGCCCCAATGGGGAGCGCAAATACTGCGTCCTCTGCAGGCAAGATGGCCACATGGCCATAGAACCAACTTGCCCTGCCCATGTTGCTTTTGAAGAGAAAGCCAACAAAAAACATCCCACCTCCACACGCCAGCGTAATAACCACAGATGCCGCCGAGGGCCTTCCGACCGTCTGTTCACAGGCGCCTTGGCAACTGATGCAGGCGGAGACGACACTAGGCTTGCCCACAACTACCATGCAAGCCACGCACCCAGCCCAACAAGCACTGCCGCACCGGGTGTGACTTATGCGAGCACGGTGACACGCAGTGCTACAACACCCGAGGCTGAGCTAACCAACATTCAGAGAGAAATGGAACAGGAACACAAGGCTTACAAGCAAGATATGCAGCGCCTCCAACAGCAGATCAACTGCCTACAAAAACAGGTAGAAGACACCAAGAAACAATACGCTCGGAAACAAAAAGCACGCGAGGAGCGTGTGAAAATGATAAGTGCTAACATCGCTGGCATGAAACAAATCGGGCACGAGTTGCCGGAGCAGAGTGCGGGACAACGGCCTTCTCCCGGCAGGAAGGATAAACAACCAGAGCTGCACGACCTCCGCCCCTCGGACTCAACACAACAGCACAGCAAACGGCCCGACCAAACCCCAACAACACAGCATCCCCCTGACCCCAAAAGTCCACCAACATGGCAGAGCACCACCATAGAAGAGCCAACGTGGCTGAAATCCTTTCAGGACCAGCTACTACAACAGCACCACAGCCAAGAGCGACTGCTGCAACAGCACATTCAACTGCAACAACAACTAATGCAGCAACTCATGCAGATGGCCATGCAGCCTAGCACAGAGAGACTTAGTCACGGTGAACATGGCCCGGAACAGCAGCACACAGCCCTCTCCGCCTGAGCGACCCCCTGACATCTTGCAGTGGAACTGCCGCGCGCTGCGACAGAGCGCGACCGAGCTCAACGAGCTCTTCCGCCTCACGGGGCAGCCAGCTGCACTTCTTCTGCAGGAGACCAGGGGCACTGAGCCGGGCGTGACCGGCTACAATGGGTACTTTCAGCCTACCATTGAGCACGCCAGGAATAACAGGGGGCAGCAAAACAAGGTTATCGAAGCTCAGGCCGCAGTTTTCGTACGGCGTGACATCCCGCAGGCACAGATCGACACGTCGGCCTACTGCAGCTCAGTGCAGGAAGTAGTGGCTGTCCGCTGCACTCTTGGCAAACGCAGACTCCTCATGGTCTCGTACTACGGACGGCCTGAACCCAGTTGTTCCAGGCGTGGCTTGCGTGGCAGAGTGAATTTTCAATGGATGGCAGACCTCCGGCAGCACTACCCAAAGGACTACATTCTCATAGCAGGTGACTTTAATGCGCAACACCAGGAGTGGGGTTACCAGAAAATAGATGCCAGGGGCCTGCAGATCAAGCAAGCAACCGAGACGGCACGCTTGATACTGGCCAATGACACAGATTACCCGACACGCTGCAGCCCCCGAGTGGACCAGCGGGACACCACCCCAGACCTCACCTGGGCTGACAAGGGCCTAGTGACGGAATGGAGACGCGGGGCGGACCCAATGGGCTCAGACCACTACCCGCTCTGGCTGGAGCTGTCTGTGGGTGGCTGCACAGGCCGCTCTCGCCGATCCAAAGCAATAGATTGGGATGCATTCCGGAAAGCAGTGGCAGAACACGACAAGAGGGTCCCGGTGACCCGACGGCTCCTTAGATCAGCACAGGAGGCCACACGACATCTGATGGTAGACGAGTCAGCTCCTACCCCGGATAAGCACTTACTGAACCTATGGACCACACGGGAGAGCCTTCACAAAATCTACCTGGCCAATGGCCGGCAATACGGGGATCTCCTCCGAGTGCGCAACAAAACTGCTCAGGCTCGCCGATATGCCAAGCAGCTTGCCCGTTCGAGGTGGTTTGAATACTGCGAAACCTTTGACAAGCACACCAGCACTCGCAAGTTGTGGCAAACCCACCGAACCATGTCCGGCAAGCACAAGACACGAAACTCGGCACTCAACATACAAATGGCCTTAGACCTGACGCCAGAAGAATTCGAGGTGGCCGCCGCTGAGGCATTCTTTCCACAACCGGCCATCCCAGCAGACCCACGCACCTATGAACCAAGTAAACCAGCCAGTGACCTGGGAGCTGAGGCACCATTCACTCTGCAAGAGCTGACCCTGGCCCTGGATGCTGCCAACGTGCGCAGTGCTCCAGGCGGGGATGGTATCACTTGGCGAATGCTCCTCAACCTTGACGAACCAGAGAAGCTCCTGCTGCTGGACGAGCTGAACGAGATTTGGCAAACTGGGAGCATCCCAGCAGAATGGAAACATTCTATTATCTACCCCATCCCAAAGTCGGGGAAAAAACCCAACAGCATCAAGAATCTCCGACCTATAGCTTTAACGTCAACGCTATGCAAGCTCCTCGAGCGCATGGTGCTGACTCGGCTCACATACCACCTCGAAGAGGAGAACCCAGCTTTTTTCGATCAAGCCCAGACTGGCTTCCGACCAGGGCTGTGCACTCAAGACAGCCTCCTGCTACTGCGCCAGTTGGTGGGAGGGGGCCGTCGGGGTCGCCTTAAGGTTCCTGGCATCCTCCTGGCAGTAGACTTGCAGAAAGCCTTTGACACGGTGGCGCACACAGCGATACTGAAGGCTCTCGATGGGGCTGGAGTTGGCACACGAATCATGAACTTTGTGCGATCATTCCTGGAGGCCCGAACGTTTGAGGTCAAATCTGGATCGGGCCACCCAAGGACATTCTCAAATTCCAGAGGAGTGCCGCAGGGTGCCATCTTGTCTCCAGTCCTCTTTAACATCGTGATGCAAGGACTGGCTGTAGAGCTACGGAAAATTCCGCACCTGGGCTTGACATTCTACGCAGATGACATCACGCTGTGGGTGGACCCCAAGGGCATGAACTTGAACACAGCAGATGTACAGGGAATCATGCAGCAAGCCTTGGACACCATCGACAACTACCTCCCTTCCACTGGCATGCAGCCGTCACCGGAAAAAACTAACCTCCTCCTGGTAAGTGGCTACGACTCTGAGCGAGCAAAGATAAGCCTTACACTGGCCGGCAAGACCATCACCCGACCAGCGGAGCGGTGGGTGAGGATCCTTGGGGTTCCCCTCAGTGAGGTTGGTGGACCAAAGGAATGGATCCGTCAGCTTAAGCCAACGTGGCGCCGACACCTCCACCTGATCCGCCGCATAGGCAACCACTTTGGCGGTGCCGGCACACGCACCATCAGGACATTATGCCTAGCAACCCTCACCTCTAAGGCATGCTACGGAGCAGCTTGCTTCACATTGAACCAAACCCACTACGCACAACTGGAGGTCCTCCATCTCGAATGTCTCCGCGCAATAACTGGCCTGCCGCGTCACACGAGGACTGAAGAACTCTACAGGTACTCCGGCCTCCCTCCCCTCAAAGCCTTTATCGAGGCACACAATGAAGGCCATGAACTACGACGGCAAAATACAACTGCGGGTAGAGGACTTCTCACCCTCACAAAAGAACTACCCCCCGATGCACCCAAACTGCCACGCCTGCTGGAGCCTTGGCTCGATGTGCTCCTCAAGCTTCCCAAACCACTCTCCAAAAAGTGCCATCAGCAGGATCATGAAGCGGAGCGTAGAGCAGCAGCTGCCTGTACTGACAGAACCCGGAACTCTGTGTTCACGGCAGCCACCTGGGACCCCATCACGCGCAGAGCCAGGCTAGCTGCGATCTCCCCAATCGGCACATGCAGACAAATCCACGTGCATGAGCACCGACCCAGCCCAGACCAGATTTCACTGTCCGCCATCCTGTGTGCAGTGGATGGGGTTTGTGGGGAGGCCCGTCGAGGACTGAGGCAGACAGGGGAGATTGTGGTGATCTACACAGACAGTAGAGAGGCCATAAAAATCCTTGGCTGCACCCCCAGGACTGGCACGCTTGCTCACAGGATCAAAATGGCAAGCACAGTGCTGTACCAGCAATATGGAGTGGAGGTGACGGTGGACTGGGTACCAGGTCACGCCGGTGGCATTGGCGATGGAGCCGCACAGGCGTTGGCGAGCGAGCTAATGGACGACCGCTCCGCCCTGGTGACCCAGACTATGCCCGCACCAGACGACCCCGACCCAAGAGCCAAAATTCTGGCAGCCAAGAGGGAGCGAAGGCGCGCCCTTTGGCAGCACATCCCCACCAACCACCACCCACTGCCCCGAGGACTGCCACGGGGGGCTCAGGTCCTCATCCACAAGACACGTACGGGGGCCGCACTAACAGCAGACGTGCTCGCCAAATGGCGGGCCCACCACCGATGCAGGCCCGGGGCTCCACATGCACCATGGAAGTGTGCCCAACAGTGACCCACATGCTGTGGGAGTGCCCTGGCTACCGGGACCTCCGTGCCCAGTACCTGCCACCGCACATCAGCACTCTGCATCAATGGACCACCCCCAACAACAACAGCCGCGACACCCTGCTCTCCCTCTGGGCGTTCGCTCACGAGGCAGGCATCGATCGCCGCATGTGATTGCAAATGTATACCATGTACACGCATGTGTGTACGCACTTCTTTCTCTTCTTTCTTTGTTTCTGTCTCTTCTCCGACACCCTTCTTCCCCCCCTATTAGGCCAAAGAGCCATTCCACAATAAAGACTTTTCATTCATTCAAATGCCGTAGAAGTGCACCAAGTTGGCTTTCCCTCAGAAAGGAGGAGAAATTCCACCGGCACACCCCTCAAAGTGGTTTAGCCCGACCGCTGTTGGGCAGCGGGCGGCTCTTTTTTCTCTGTCGCCTTGCTCTCTCCCTATTTTGACTGCACCATTGGGGGCTGTGTACGTAGGTGCGAGCTGTCCCTCCCCCTCTGCAGAAAATGATCCTGGCCTGCCTGCCATGTTTTCTTTTTTTGTTTGTTGTGTTTGCGGCGTTCGCGCTTTGTGGGCTTTTTCGGAAGTGTAGCTGGGGTGACTAGCGTTACTGTCAATAAATAAAGACGTATTGAGTGGCTCTAGGTAGCGCGAACGGGCTAAATTTGCCTTTCGCCGGGAAACTGACAATCGTAAATCGAGTCAAACTTAGTGGGAATTTGGATGGGCCCATCAGGCATGAGATTTCCGAGAACACCTTGTCGAAGTAGGTTCTGGGCAGATGTTACTGAAGAACCCGTCCGAAATTGCTTCAAATCTTCCGGCTTCTGTGGGCCGGTGATGACTGAGAATCATTCAGTGCAACAAAGCCACCGCCAGTGTTGCCAAAGTCTGGAGCGAGCTGTCGGAATTTCCAGACGCCGTTGCAGGATCAACAGTCGGCGGGTTTGGGAGGGTGGATGATGGCGTCACGGCCACGGGAGAGTTTGGAAGACTATATTGCCGACATCGTACCGAGCGCAAATGAAAGCGGGTGCAAGGAGGAAAGCAACGCCGATCTTTTGCCCACAACCTCCGAAGTGATTACATTACAGAGCTTTCTCCATGGCATTACTAGATAAGGCGCGTTGGTATTGAAGTTTCTCAGTGGGAACGCCATGTAGCTGCTGTCCTCAGAGAGGGATGTCAGTCCTGATTAGAGAGCATAGACTTTCTAATCGGCTTTTTGCGGATGATTGTATTGTCTACTGGAAAAGTAGGAGTGAGCAGGATACCTCCCAACTTCAAAATGACTTGGTGTGTATTCGACTGGTGTACAACGTGGAAAATGTCTTTCAATTTTAATAAGTGCGTTAACGTTTGTTTTTCAAAGAAGAAAAAGAAAATTAAATATAGATATTGTATGAATGGTGTGCCAGTTACCACAAAGACAACTTACAAATACCAAGGTGTTTTCTTTTCCTCTGACTGGTCATGGAATGTACACGTGCATTGCATTGTCACGAAAGGTGCAAGAGTGTTAAACTGTATTCAACTTAACTTAAGATGTTCGCATCAGCGACTCGAAGAATGTGCGTATTTGACGTGCGTACGACCTGTCTTGGAATACGCCTGCGCAGTCGGATCCGGCGCACATCTCTCGGTGATAAGATAGAAAAAATACACAACAGGGCGGCAAGGGTCGTCCTGGGGTGGTATCAATGGCGGGAAAGTTCTACCGCTATGAAACAAGAATTGAATTGGGAGCTGCTTTCATCGTGTAGAAGAAAATTGCGATTGAAGCTGCTATATTTAATATATAACAATAAAACTGGAATTGGCAAAGATACGTATTCACAGACGCCATATTATTTGTCAAATCGAATTGATCATTTCTTTAAATTCAGGCAATACTGTCCCAGGACTGGAATTGTGCGAATTCATTTTTTGTGAAACGATACATGAGTGTAATGGTCTCTCAAAGGTACAAGTGTCTGCTGGGAATGAAAACTCGCTTTTTTGGAACCTGTAACCCCTATAACTCCTTCGGGTACCGCAGGTATGCGTTGAATAAAGAATAAAGAAAGGTTATCTGGTCAACCACTCAGCCCAGCGTTTGTTGGTCGAAGGTGGCGAGCGGGTGGTCGTTGAATGGTGCAGTGGACAGCCAGGACGAGGCCCTGGCGGAGGCGTTGGCGCAGGCGGCATCGAGCTGGCGCCAGGAGGGGGAGGAGGACAGCATCCTGGGGAGCCAGCCCCCACCTCTGGAGGAGGAGGAAGAGGAGGAGGAGGAGGACATGTCTCAGGTCGGTCTGGCTGCCGCTCCCCTCCTCTGTTCCTTTCTCTAGTCTTCTCGTGCTTGCCGACGTCGGCATCACGTGGCCCCGAAACCTTGACTCAAGCCCCCAGGGAAGCCATGTTCGGGGAAGTTGTCCATAAAACTGGTTGATAGTCACCTGCAGTTCCAGTTCTCCTCGAGGGAGAACACTTCCTCCAACATTTTTTCTAAATCTGAAATGCTGTTAAAATGTAGTCAAAAAGTGGATCCAGTACTTAAAATAGGGGGTTACAAAGAGTCTAAGTCAAAAATTACCGCTCGACGCCCGTCAGATAACGTAGAAACTTTCGAAAAGATTTGCCATTCTTTCCTGGTCCTGGCATTTTTTGTGTGCTCAAACAATGTCGTCCGAGCAATGTTGGGACTATTGGCGAGTTTACTTTCGATTGGAGCAACAAAGCACACTCAGTAGCCACTTTGAAGAAAATTGCTACAATGGCAAGGCAGAAACTGGAAGGTGTGTCTGCTGCATCGAGGAAACCATGCATTGCAACTCTGGGCAGGCAGTAACTAAAGCTTTCAGTGTGCTTTCAGGCACGAATGAGAGGGTGCGTAGCGGCATCATCATCACCCTCGCCACCATCGCCTGTGGTCCACTGTCGTCATTATCCACCGCACTGGTCCCCGATGATCCCGAGCCTAACGCGCGGAATAAATCAGGCACCCGTTGCGGCTGGACGTACGATACCGTTAGTGGAATGCACTCTACAACTTTTGACTCCCGGATGCGATTCCATTGCCGATGCACATCACTGGGCAGAAGGTGGCGTGCAGGCAATGATGACGGTGGCCAATGCAGCGGTGAGGGTGATGATGACGCTACAAGTGAAAGCGCTTGTCAAAAGTGTTGCAGGGTCCAATTTGTGTCACTAGATAAAGTTACACAGTATTGGCACTCTTTTCTCCTATTGTGCCGTGCCGCCACCGTTGTGATCATTGGGCAGTTCACATCACATGACATTTGCTTACACACTACGACGGCTCATGGGCGCCGCCATTTTGTTATTTATGCGTTTTCGGTTGGCCAACTGTGGTAGTCTTACCTTGCCCTGCCTGCTCACGCGACGACGTTGTTCTAAACACGGATCAAAGATCCCGTGCTTTGCAGCATTTCAGTTGCAGAAGTGTGTCCGAAGATGTCGTTTTGCTGTGCCTTCGGCATTGTTACAAATGACCTCGTCAGAGTTCGTGGCGAAGCCGCAGAGGCGGCAATCTGGAAACACTGATAAACACCAAAATGGCTGCCCCTTGCTCACTTGCGTGCCTCAGTGACTATACTCTCTATCTTATCTAGTGACACTACGTCCAGCTACATATGTGTTCTCTTGGGGAATGTGCTGGCTGAGGCCACAGCGCCGGGGCATTGGCTGGGAGGCCGTTTTTGAAGCCTGAGAGTGGAGGGCTCTGCTGTGGGTGTAGGTGTTCCAGCTGGCAGGTGGTCCGGAAGAGGAGGGCGATGCCAGCTCGCTTTCGGACCACTCGGATGGCAACGAGGCGTACGATCCCTTCCAGCTGGACGGCACCGACGACGGACCCCCCCCTGCTGCCCGGGGTGAGTGCTGCAGGGGCGCTTTTACAAAACGCCTCCCTGCACGTGTTTGCCGTCCTGGGCTCGCCATTTGCTCGGGAAAGACGCGGCACGTGACCACACGAGACGTGCCCCTCATTTATTTTCCTGCACTGAATAAATGTCTGAGGAGTTTAAACAGGGAAACACTTCTCGCTCCAAAGCGAATACTCGTATTAATGCATATTCAGAAAAATAAAAGAGGAAATATTTCACATTGGGAAGGAAGTGCGGAAGAACACAAGACAAAGGGGAGAACACCACGAAACGAGGGCTCTTGAACGACTGATTTTTATTGAAATGACAGCACGAGAATGTCAATGTTGCGCACGCTTCTTGTGCAACGGGAAAAAAAAGTATGCACAATGTTGATGTTCGTGTTGGCAAGAACCGGTTGGCAAGAACTTTTTAAAAATGATTGTTGTAATAGTGCTCACAAATACAATTTTCAAATACGTATCTGCAAAAAGTTCTCAATACGACCTCGGCTCACTCTGTGCACTTTATGATCTGCTCTTGAACGTCATTATTAAGGAGAAAGGATACAAGAGAAATGCCAGCTTTAATTTCCTGCAAAGATTTAAAAGGCTGTTTGTAGCAGGAGCTGCTGCCCTCTGCTGTCCTGTTCCTCACTGGGGCCACGCCTTTCAACTCCAGCGAGGAATTTGTGTGCTGAGCACTGTAGTAAAGACCCCTCCACCTTGTGTCGCTGCTGCAGAGGGCTGCCGTCACCAGGGGACGCAGACGGGTGTGCGGCCGCCCGTTCTGGTGCGGCGCCTCCTGGGACGGGCACGGGAACGACGCCGCACCCGCCTCTCTCTGCAGCGGCCGCCAGCACAGGGCACAAGCGGTTCCACACCTCGGAGCACCACTGACTCGACACCGCTGAGTTCGGGGGCCTCCACTCCGTATGGGGCAGGCAGCTCCACATCGCTGACGCCACACAGCGTGGCCGACTTTGCATCGGTGACCACAGGGGGCTACACATCGTTGAGCACCGGAGGCTCCACGCCACGCAGTGCGAGTGGCTCTACGCCATGTTCCACCAGCGGTTCCACGCTCACCGCGGAAACGCCATCCGCGGTGCACAGCGCAGGTGACTCCACGCGCGACGCTTCGCCGGCCCCTGAGGACTGGCAGCGTTGGCAGAGCCACCACGTGGCATCGCAGCTGAGGGGCCCCCCCAAGCCCCCCTCTGTGAGCACCACCGAGGGTGAGTAGGGTCTGGCCCCTTTTCTCACCGATGCTCGTAAGTTGTCAGCGCTTGCATTGTCTGGACTTAGTGGCCGTCGTTACCCTGGTCATGCAGGGGCCATGCAGACAAAGTGCAAGTTTGTTTTAGTCGAAAGATTTCATGTTTCATACCGCCCACAGTGCTTGTTTGGAAGCAAACAGTGCTTTATTCCCTGAGAAATTAATCAATTTTAATTCCTCCGCCAAATCGTGTGTTTTCGCGATGTCGGCAGTGACATCACAAGAACTGCTCCGCAGTCGATTGCGGAGCCTCGTTTACCGTTAGTCAACCTAGATGGCGCCACCATACTGCGAAAGGCTGTTTTCTGCCTTCGCTTTGTTTTGGACCGTATTTGTACCTGGCTTGTTTTTGTTGAGGTAGAAAATAATCGTTTCGGGAAACAGGGTGTTCGCTCGGCAAGTATGGTCGCGTAAGACATTGTCGCTTTTGCCAGTCGGCTAGTGTCGTCTCAGACAACTCCAAAGCCGCAGGGCTGTGCAGCTAAAACAAGCATAGTGTGCGCAGTACCAACAGCAGTATGCATAGGTACTTCTATGTGTACGTGTATTTTCGTAACTGCCATTGTTTACACTGCCATTCTTACTGCTGTAAAATGAATAGGCATTACATTTAAGCAAATATAGCTAGTTTGGCAAGCTTATAAGTTCTGCCCAATTTACATTTGCTTTTGCCGGCCTCAGCCGATCGCAGAGCTGGCGTCTATGACATCATAGGTTCTGTTGCGGGAAATGAGCTAGTAGGTCTCATGGCCATTCCCTTTTTTCCTAAATATATAGCTTATCTGAGCGAAGTTTACATTAAAAGTGGTGTCAGTATGGCTCTAATGAAGCAATCTTTCGAATGAACCAAATCTGTGTTTTGTCTGCATGGCCCCATGCACCTGCGGGGAGAGCCTGTGAACCCTGAAATCACTCCTAGTGGTTGTTGAAACTTGCCGAGTGTACATTCTCAAACTGTAGCCCAGTGAAGGAGGCTAGGTGGTTTTGCTGAGATTACTGAACATTTTTAACTCTTTCCTTACGGTGCGATAGGCCAGCGGACACGGAATTCCAGTGATTTCAAACAACCCGCGAAAATGGCGCCTTGTGGGCAACTAACGCCATCTGGCGTATTTATGGGCAACTCCCTTTTCGATTTCATTACCGTTTACATTTCGCGTGCGGAGACGGCGCCGAGACTGAAATTTTAACCTGCAATGGCGGCGGGTAAAACGAAAATGTCTCCCACTTCTCAATGCCCTTTGCAAAAGCGGACAGCTGTGACAGGTACTTGGGCAGCTGCCGATTTTTCTCACCCCAGCAGTAGGGACGATTCTAGCAACGGCGGGGGTTCGTCAGATTTTGGTTCTGATGAAGGCGCTCCCGTTCAGCGGCCTCAGACTTGGACAAGGGCTGGGGGCAAGGTTCGTTGTCTTTGACTTCGCCCTGTATTTATAAACAAAAAACGTGCTTCCAATCTGACGACCGCGGCTTTCATGTGTAGGGTCTGGATAACGTGTGGCGGGAATATTTTGCCAAATGCACTGTGCCGTATCGTGTTATCGTCTTCAAGATAGTCGGGGCCTAATGTCAGACTAGTGCTGCGGAGCGACGCGTGCCGCTTTTCAAGAGCGCACGATTTTTTTTACCACTGAAGTGATAAGGATTTTGTGTGAGAACACAAACAAGTAAGCTTGGATGCATATTTTAGAGCGACCAATGTACTCTCGAGTGGCTTCGCGGAGTGGCACAGCCGTCTTGGCTGCTAGGTTGGTAGGCCCGCAAATATCCAAAACTACCGTATTTACACGATTGTAAGTCAACTCGAATGTGGGTCGACCCCCCCCCCCCCCCCCCCCCCCCCTCAAAATTGCATCTCTCAAAAAAAAAAAAAAGAAAGCGAGCTCAGAAAGCAGTCTGTTCGAACGCTGCTGTTAATGAGCACCGAGAGAGTTTTCAGGCCCAGGGCACTCATGACAGACGGACGATTCAGCACAGCACAAAGAAAAGCTTTTGTATAGGCATGCGGAATAACCATGCGCTGTGGATTGAGTGGGAAACTTTATTCCCAATCATAAGATCACATTCGCTGTGAGATGACAACCATCGAAGCTACCGGCAGAGGCCACTGCCGCGCAATATCAAAACCAACAAGAGGGCGGCTGACAGAAGCGGCCGCTCACGATTTCCTTTGATTCATTGGTACGTTACTCGCATTCAAAAAGTGTTTTGTTCGTCTCTAATAAACGAAATGAGTATTACTGAATCCCTTTAATCAATGCACGGCGCTGACGTAGGCAAAATCATATCACATTGTTCAGTACACTTCCAAACGCGCTGGTGGAAGGTTAGCCACTCTAGATACGATGGACAAAGGGCACAGATAGGGAACGCCAACTTTCAAAGTCGGCATCACCTTTATTGACGCCAGAATGCATGCAATGGTAAACACTACACTTCTACCGTAACCATAGAAACGAGGTTGTTACGCTTTCCTCAGTTGGTAGCACCCCTGATTTCTCATTTTTCTTGCCGTTGCAAGCGGCACAAAGTTCGATTTCGGTTCCAAGTCGACTCCCCAACATTGGATTGTCCAACTTGAAAAAAAAAGGGTTGGCGTACAATCGTGTAAGTACGGTAGGCATACTGCGTTGATGTATATATTGAATCATAGCTTAGGAACGTAGAAACAGCTTGTATATCCTAGAATCCCTAAAATAATTTCTAGGCTCAGTACAATCGCCTATATGTGTATTGTGTGTATACATTTTTGTGCATTTTTGTCTGTTTATTTGACTGATAAACTAAATATTTGTACCTTTCACCAAAGTGCTGTTATGTGTTTGAAAGAGCAGTCTATACGCTACAATTTTATGTATAGCAATGCTAAATGTGTCCAGTAGCTCAAGAGGAAAAAAATGTTTTGTGGAAGCGCTTGAAATTGGCCATTTTTCCGGCGTGACGAAAGAGTTAAACATGTTTATTGAGCTCCGCTAACGTTATGTAGGCTGGCTGGCAGCAAAGATAAAGGCTGGTAACCATCCGGACACAGCTCCACATTACAACTCACTTTTGTTTGTACACGAGAATACAGAAACTCTATTTAACCCTTTGAGGGTCGAATTTTTTCGCCAAATGCGACCCCCCCAGAGTCGATTTTTTTTTTATTGCTGATTTAAATTCTTCGGATGAACCTATTTCGAGAAAAAATTATCGTAATTTTTTAGGGTGACCATCAAGTGACAAAAAAATCATTTGTGTTGTTACATATATGTGGTTTATTCATGAGGAACACAAGAAAAATTCTAAATGAAAAGGAGAGTGTATCAAGCCGCACCTTTTGAGTGAATCAGAATCAGGTAGACATCAGTTTCGCGGGCGCAAAAAGCGGGAAGCGTCCGGAGGACGATATTGAAACCAGCCGCTGCGCGCGCGGCCGGATGTGGGAGCAATAGACGGCGCCGCGCTCATAAAACACAAAAAAAAAGAAAAGAGCCTCATCAGTTTAGCAGACGACCTTGGTCTGTGGCAGGCGCAAGAAGCGAGAGGCGACCGGTGGGCGATACCCAGCGCGCCCCCTTGTTAGTGGATGCGCAAGCGATAGCCAGCGAGCCGCTGAAGTAAATCGTAAAAAAATAAAAAACAGCCATCGGCGCAAGAAAAAAATTTTACGTATTTCCAAAGTGTGGCAGCACATGCCAAGGAAGAGAAGTTGGCGAAAAAGGCGCGCTTTTTAAAGATACAAGCAGTGCCGTACATGTACGTCATTGACGATTTTGCAAGTGTTTGCTGATGCCGTACATGTGCGGCCATGACCCTCAAAGGGTTAAGAACAGGCCTCTCCGCGGATGACTTGAGTCAGCGATGGCGGCGACTCTGACAAGGCATTGTGTCATGGCAGTTCGGATATAGGCTCTGAGTGAACGTGCTTTCACTAAGATATACATGGACATGGTGCAGTTATTGTACATAATGAATGTGCATGCTTATTACAATGGTAGGTCTCGTTCAAAACTGATTTCGTCGTTGTCGTACCTGCCTTGCAAATGCCAACAAGCAACCTACTTGTATCGTCTTTCATCACAAAAACAAGAGCAGACAAACTGGACAGGACGAGAACACTAAACAGCGCTTGTTGTGTCTTTTTTTAGATTTCTTGTCCTGTCCAGTTTGTCTGCTGTTGCTTTAAGTATAGAGCACTTTAGGGGCTCGCCTTGTCGTCATAGCTTGCTCACTGCACCCAAATAGAGCCACACGGCGTTCCGTCGAAGCGGCTGTCGTCGGGACCATAACCCAGAGGCTTCGAAAGCCAAGTGGTTTATGTAGCCATAAGCATTCGAAACTCATGAATCGCTGGCGTTTGTCATACATCTCCCTGTTGTTTAGTGCAAAGAAAACTGTAGGTACATTTGAGGCAAGATATACGTAATGGACCGGCAGCGCCCGCGTTAATTCAGTTAGGAACGCTCGTTGGGTTGGTTGTTACGGTAGTAAGCGAACGGCAGTGCAATGCGGGAGGAAAAGCAAGCATAAAAAGAACAGAACTACCGCTGGCGCAGTTTCAGGCAGGGGGTGCATGCGCACTGCGAAGGCGGGAAATTTGAATTGCATTGGGTGACAGCAGTGAGCGGATAATGGCGCCACAGCCCATTATGGCGAATCACTGCTCTGCACTTCCGACAGCTTTCACCTTGACTGGAACATCTTTAATTTTTCGTGATGAGCAGCATCCGAATAGCCCAGTATTTCACCCTTTTACAATTGTATTCTTTTCCCTGCACCTTAAAATATTCCCTGCCCAATGATTGCACCCCCAACTTCACATCAATTTTTCTAAAACAAGGTCTGATCATTATACTAGTAAAGGTTTTATATGGGCGCGAACGAATTCTCTTTGAAAACGTATATTGAAGCTTGCGGCCTTTACCTACACCCCTTACCTACTTGTTTTCAAATACGCTGTTTGTCTTAACTAGAAACAAAACTGCAGTCACCAAACTTACAAGCCAGATAGCACAGCATGCCTGAATCACTGCAGGAGCTTTGAAATTGGCTTGTGGGTCTATTGTTGGCGTGCTGACAACACTGTATGGGCTAAGTACAAAAAAAATTTAAATAACTATGTGTATGTGCGTGTGTATAGTATTGTATGTGTAATTGTGTGTACATAGCTTTAGTGGGTGAAAAGTCTTTTTTGCGCAATATTCTTTCCACGTTCTTGTCCCCTGCCCGTCCTGTGCAGTAGGGGACCTCCGTCTTCAGGAAGGGGTGAAGCTGCCATGCTGGGTCGAGCTGGTGCGGCTGTCCAGCGCCGAAATCGACCGGTGGTGCCGACCGGGGAGGCCACCGCAGTCTCGCCGGGGCTCCCAGACCAAGGAGAAGGACCGGCCACCGAGGGGCCGCAGGAAGCGAGGCCGTTCCACCGAGAGCTCGGCCGCCTCGTCTCCTGCAGCACACTCACAAGCCTCATCGAAACAGTGTGAGGACTTCGGTCTGGGTGGCCAGGACGCTGTGGGCGAGGACGTGCCAGTCGTACCCGCTGATGGAAGGGCAAGCAGGGCACAGAAGAAGCCCAGGACGCTGCAGGATGCCATTGGTGGGGACACTAAGAAGAGGAAGCGCAGGGCAGCTCGTGTAGAACTGGCTTCGAGTCCAAGCGCATCGGCGGACTCTGAAAGGTCCCGGCACTCACCAACCCCCCTCGCGGCGTCGCGCCAGGGGTCGGAGGAGCCCGGAGGTGGAAGCAACGGCCGGCCGTCTATCATCTGCCGGATTCGCATTCAGGGGAGAAACCGAGTGGTGGTCCTCCCTCCCAGGATTCGGCAAGATGGAGATGGTGCCGAGGGGTTCAGTGGACAGCAACCGGGAGACACAGATGCGCGCATGGTCGTGGAAACGTCGGATGTGCCTGTTCCCACCCTTCCGGGTTCAGAAAGTTCCAGCCCTGGTGCGCTGTTGAGTGCCTGTAGTGATACGAATGCAAGCCCTTCTGCGCCTACCACTGGGCTCGCTGGACTTTCGAGTGAAGCGAAATCCGGTGCAGAGGCTAGTTCGCCCGCGGTGCCAGCCCCTGTTCCTGCGGCCAAGTCTGGCGCGGTTGCCAAACGTGTCTCGTCTAAGAAACGCGGTCCGTCCTTGGGTGGCAGTCCTCTCGGAGGTACTGACACCGCACTTCTAGTCAGTGAGTTTGTCCGCTTGGAGCTGACAGACTCACCCACTGTAGATAGCAACACAGATGATGTAAATATGCCTTCCGAGGTGGTGTCACAGATGGGGGGGCCATCGAGTGGTCCTACATCAAGTAAAGGCCTGCCTGCGGATCAGTCGTCTAGCAGTACACGGCCAGCCACTCCTTGGGGCCCTTTTGCTCCCAAGACATCGCCACAGGCACTGCCCAGTGGCACAGATGCCACTCGAGAGACGTTGGTGCCCACCACTTCAGTTGTGAGCTCAGAAGGAGGTACTGAGCAGTCAGGTCCCAGCCCTCTTAGCAGTGCCAGCAGTTCCCCTTTGGTGATCAAGCGGCGCCGCCGTAAAATGACAAGTTCCAAACGGTCCCTAAGCAGCTCCCCTGCCAATGTGACAAACTTTGAGGCCGCTGGGTCAGCAGGAAGTCCTGACAGCCGCAGTGCCTCAAAAGTCACCACTCGTGGTAGGATCTCAAGAGGAAGCGCCCCTGGTTCTTCCACCAAGCAGAACTTGTCCGAAGAAAGCTGTCCGAGTGCGTCGCCAGGTTTAGCAACTTGCCCTGCCGGTGCGGATGGCAGAGCTTCTTCTCCTAGTCCGTTGCAAGGAAGCAGCAGCAGCATAAGTGCAGCATTAGTGGAGCCTTCCACAGCACCCGTTGTACCCGGAGCTAGTGACCCTGCTCAACCGTCGGAAGAAAGGTCAATGAGGTTGAGACGCCGACGGGAGCCTCCCAAGCAAAGCAGCAGTCCGAAGGTACCGGCTAGGCGGAGCAAGCGCAGGTCAACCTTTTCTGGCACGCCGCTGAGTGGTAACCTTGAAGCACCAGACATAGAGGATTTGTTGAGCTCGCCTTGTATGTCTCGGGGATTTGAGGTCAACTCGCCACCGAGCCAAGGCTTGGTTATGGACACGAGTAAACCGGAAACGGGTCTTGATGCATCAGACGGCTCTGTTGGCAAACTGGCCACCAGAGGGTCAGTTAAAAAGAAAGACAAGCCGAAAAGCTCTGGAGAACCATTCAAGCGCAGCAAGACTCCTAGAGGCACAAGATCGAGCTCCTCAAGTCCTGTCACCAAAGGCAGGCTGCCGAAGAAAACGGGATCCTGCGCAGACGGAAGTGACGTCCCCGCTGTTACAGGAAGTGCGGACACTCCTAGTGTAGCTTCACTGACTGATTCCCTCAAAGTTTCAAAAACTAGTCTTTCCGGAACAGAAAAGCCTGTCAGCACGTCTGAGAGTGTTGGTGATGAATCTCAGGAGGTAGGCGACCAAAGCGTGGCGCAGAAGCCGCTCAAGAAGGTCCGCAAAAATCAGTCAAGGGTGGAAAAGTCCAACGCGGTGCCCAGTGCCTCTGAAGAGGAAGCTGGGGACAGGAGCTCATCGGCTGCCAATGCCCGGAGGCTTACTCTGCGTAAAAGGCCTCCTAAAGCATCAGCGGACACTAGCAGCTCCCAAGTGTCAACCACAACGCGGTTGGGCAAGGTGCACAACGTTAAGGCAGCAGCCACTTCTGAGATAAAACCCGCAGAGTCCGACGAGTCCGATGCCCAACACCGTAAACCTGAAGACGCCGCACTTTCTAGCGGGCCACTGCGAAACAGCCCTCCGGGAGCTTCGGAGGAAGTGGGCCCTGACAGGCTGTGTGGGCCATCGAGTCCTGTTGCAGTACAGGACAGCACCGACTTTGACGAGCTTGCTGCTGCAATAGCAGGCTTGAACGCCGACTTCCAACCGAAGAACGCAGACGATTCGGTCCCAACACCTATTGTTCCCGATGTTGTGGATGGCGGTTCGTTGCTAAACAGTACGCCTAACGTCGAAGCAGCAAGCGCTCCTAGCTTTGGTGCGTCTTTGAGCAGCATTTCTGTTGATACCGGTCGCTCCCAGCTGGACTCTGGGCACAGCCAGTCCGAAGCAAGGGATTCCAGTTCACCAGTAGGCGTCGTCAGTGAGGCAGGTGAAGCTGGTTGTGTTGCGCAGCCTGCAGCATTCGAAGTACGATCTGACAGCGGCCAAGTTGCCCTCTCTGACCTTGTGGAAGATGATAAACCAAAGAGTGTGTCAAGTAGAGGCTCTCCTATCCTTGAAAATGGTCCTTCAATTGGAGTCGAAGGGAAAGCAAGGAGTCCTGAGTCAGTGGCCCAGTCTGCACATGTAAAGACAACTGCTGCTGTTGCAGCGACGACGCCAAGTGACAACGCCGACGCCGTCCAGAAGGCCCCTGTGGAGTTGGCGGGCACCCCCAATCACGGCGAGCCAGTATCTCGGTCGCCACGGGCAGGTGTTGTGTCGCATGACATGTCGCTCAGCGACAGTCTGGCTTGTCTCTTAGATTCGAGTGCTGCTGACATGTTTTTCCTGCCCAGCCAGCCCGATGAAACGGGTCTTGATCGTTGCTCCACTGATGACGAAGGTGACAACGTTTCCAAGTCAACGTCCAAGCCAGAAGGACAAGGAGCGTCGGAGGAACCGGTGAATGCCGAGGGCAGAGGGGATGCAACAGGGTCTGCAGTTGGCTCGGACAAGGTTGTTCAGGGCAGTTCTGGTGGTGAGGCTTCGGGAGGGGGCGGCGCTGTCCTCGAGAAGAAAGATTCCTGGGACAGCTGGCCTGATAACTCGAGCGGGTTGCTGAGCTCGGGTGACCTTGAAGTCCTTGAGGCAGTGGAGGCTGAGGAGCTTGAGGATGGTGCTGCAGGTGGCTCTCCCAAGGGGAGCGGCTCGGTTCGCACTGCTGACGAGGTGTCCGACGACTGCCTGCCCCTGGGCTCGGACGATGACGGGTGGGTCCTCCTGGATGAAGCGGAAGACGAGTCCGTTGAGCTGTTTGCGTCTTCTGAGGAAGCAGTGGGGAACAGCCCTGTGGGCAGCCCAGAACGTGGGAGTGAAAGCGGCGGTGAGGACGTCGGGCCAGGAGATGAGGCTGGAGAAGTTGAGGCTGCAATCGAGGACGCTGGCAGTGCCGATGATGTTGCGGACGTTGGTGGAGTGAGCCCTGCTCATGATGTGGACTCTGAGGACGCTGGTAAGGACAGCAAGGAGAGCAGTGGTGAAGACATTGGCAGGAAAGGCCACAGAGAGGCTGCTATTGACGAAGAATTTGTCGATAACACGAGCTCTGAGCACTTTGGTAAGGACAGTAAGGAGAGCAGTGGTAAAGACGGCATCAAGGACCATGGAGAGGCTGCTTCTGATGAAGACTTTGCCGATCACACTTGCCCTGCAGAGAATACCGAGTTAGATCGTGAACCTAGCCCTGGTGCTGAAAATGCAAAGCTTGTGGAGACTGTCGTTGCGATGAGCACGAAAGTGCCGCAAGTGGAGGTCACGAGACTGGACGATGTTGAGGCTGAGAGTGAGCTTGGCCTGTTGTTTGCCAAGGCAAAGCAAGCATTGATGCACCGGAAGAGACCCCCTCAAGAAGCCCTTGGCCAACAGGGCTGCTATAGATTACTAAAAGAGGCTGAAGGGTTTATCAAAGATATTGACTCGGCCTCCGCTGAGCGAGTTCAAAAATGTCAAAAGAAACCACGCAAGGACCTCTCACTGTCCAGTCGACAGAAAACGTCTGGTAAAGCGAAACAAACTGATCAGGCCCGTGGCGATGCGAAGAGTGTCTCGAGACATCGAAGGGAACCTGGCCAACAAGGGATCCAGGACAACCCAAAAGAAACTGCATCAGTTGTGGAAGGTGGAGAGAGTGCTTTGGTGGTGACGGTCGTAGAGTGTCCAAAGGCATCGCCGATTACCTCCCCTGCGTCTGGCCAACAGGCCACCTGTGATATGATAGAAGCAGCTGCGGTGATTGTTGGAGATGGACAGTGTGCTTCAATGGAGGGGGCCGTGAAATGTAAGGAGGAACCCCCCACCCGTGTATCCAGCGAGCGGAGCACCTGCGATAACGCGGAAGAAGCTGCATCAGTCGAGCATGTCTCAGTGAAGGAGACCCGGGAACACCAGAATGAACCTCACGGGGACCCTTTGGAGACCAGTCTGCAGGAAAGTTCGTCAAGAGTTGATGATGCCAGTTGGGTCAGCAGTGGCGAGGGGAGTGCTCTTGGCGACGTGGCTTTCGACTGTCAGGGGGTACCCCAGAGGGACGCCACCGAAACCCCGTGTCATCCCTCTGGGCCCTGCGCACAAGCGGAAGAAGCCACGTGGGTCGGCGGAGATGCAGACTGCACTTCAGCAGAGATGGCCTACCCTCCGGATGAACCAGCGGCGGAGACGGCCAAAGTTCCTGGACTGTTTGAGCAGTCCCTGGACCTCAGCGAGCTTCCGGATGCCCTGGAGCGCCTCCTGGGCACAGTGCCACTTCCAGAACTGGATGCCGACTGCTTCAGCCTCGGTGCCGAGCCCGTCAACTGGCTGGCGGCCGAGCGGAGCAAGCCCTCTGTGGAAGCCAAGGAGGAGCTCTTGGAAGAGGACAGCGTGCTGCAAGACCTGGCCCAAGGGTGCTCGCTCACCAATGAGGGCCTCGTGGCGCTGGTGCCCGCACAGCCTCCACCGCCGCGCTGTGGCCTGCTCCCCCGCGACAGCGCCGCAGCTCGAAAGCGGGGCCTTCGCAAAGGCTTCGCATTCTGGCAGAAGGCCAAGCTGCAGGCCTTTGCGAGTGCCTCGTGCTTCGAGGTGGACTTTGAGCACAACCCCGAGCTGCGCATTGCCTTCTGCCGCGAACGCACGGTGGTGCTGACGCCGGCCCGGTGCCCGCCGAGCGGCCCTTGGTTGGCTCGCCGACCGCGCCCCGAAGAGAACGGCGGGAGCCCCGGCAAGCTGGCTGCGGGCGAGGCCGGTCTGCTGGACCCGTCCACGCCTCCGGCGACGCCGCCGACCGGGCTGCCCGTCACGCCTCCGGCTGACGCCCGGGATGTTTCTGTGGACACGTCCCGGGACACACCTTCGAAGCACGAGGTGAGCACACATTGGAGCCTCCTTAGCTCTTTCACTCCGGCGCCATAGGTAATCGGAAGCTGGTTTCCGATGATTTTAAATCTCCCGCAAAACCTAAAACCCGCGCTCCACAGATAACTATCGCCATCTGGTGTGTTCATTGGCAACTTCTCTTTCAGTTTTGGTTTCGTTTGTTTATGTGTCGCGTCTGGTGACGGTGTAGCAAGAGAAATTTGAACCGAAGGTAGAGGGGATTAGGAGGAAAATGGTGTCGGGTTCGCGCCGCGTTCCGCACAGTTGGACTGCTGTAGCAAGCAATTCGGCAGCTCCTGCTGTTGATTTTTCTGATTCCAGCAGCAGTGATAGGTCAAGCAACGATGTGGGATATTCAGATTTCAGTTTGGACGACGAAGCTCCGGTTCAGGTGCCTCGCACTTCAACAAGCGCTGGCAGGTAATTTCTGTTGGGACTGCGCGCTGTATTTATAAACAAAACGTTCCTCTTATCTGACGACTGCGGTTTTACTTTTGTGTTTATGGTCTCAACAACGTACGGCCAGGGTATTTTGCCAAATGCACCGCCGTATCGCGCTATCACCTTCAAGATAACCTGGCGCTCGTGTCAGATTAGCGATGCAGGGCGATGAGCAACGCTTCTCGAAAGTGCTGGATTTTTTTTCTTGTTTTTTACCACCGAACTGATAAGCATTTTGTGCGAGAATACAAAAGAGTATGCTTGGATGCACATTTTACAGACTCGCTCACCCTTGAGTGCCTTTGCGGCGTGGTACAGCCGTCAGTTCCGCTAGGATGACGGGCCCTCAAAAATCAAAAACGTGGTGTACACTGTTGATTTATATATTGAATCATAGCCAAGGAACGAAAAAACAATTTGTATATCTTAAAATTCCTGAAATAATTTTTAGTCTCGGTAAAATTGCCGATTTGTGTTTTTTGTATACTTTTCTTGGGAGCTTTTTTCTGATTACTTGACAAATAAACTGTAAGTAATCGTACCTGTAACAAGACTGCTGCTTTGTGTTTGGAAGATCAATCTATGCGCTACAATTTCATGCATAGCAAGGCTAAGTGCGTCCAGTAGCTCAAGAGAAAAAAAACATTTTGTGGAAGCACTCAAAATCTGTCGTTTTTCCGCCGTAACAAAATAGTTAAGAGACTTGAGGACTGAAAATTTGCCAAAAAGTCAATTTTCTGTATTTAAAGGGGCACATGGGTCTTTGATCAAAAACTTTATTTTTATAGTTACGATGGTAAAAATGGGAGGGCATGTGTAGTATTTCATTCTGATTGTAGATATAAAATTTGTTTTTGTGTAAAACGGCCACATTCAGGTGTATTGGGCTTTTTACATTTGGTTCTTTGACAGCTTGTGTAAATAAAAAACTGCCGCAGTGATGCAGCTGAACAAGGTACCAGTGAACTGTGCACAGATCAAGGGGTGCAATAAGACTAGCAGTATTATTCTACCTTATCTGTGGCAGAAGTTACGACCATTTGATGTTTGGGCATGGAAGGTGCGAACCAGAAAAACCAGTTTTGCCTTCCAAGCCCGAACTTCAAATGGTTCAATAGCAAATGGTCCAATTGGGCCACGGGCCAGCGCTGTCGACGACGGAAATATAAGGTATATTATGTATAACCAGTCTACAGTTTTGTTTAGTTTTAGCGTTTTGAGCAGCTTAGGTGACTATTTGTTGTACAGCGCTCGTGCAGTAAGCGTCCCCCAAATTTCCACAATATCTCACGTCTAGCAATTGCATTTCTTAGCCGGAAAAGTGTTTGAAGATGCGTAGTCGTGTTGCTGACCGCTGTGCTTGTTCTCCCAGCGAAAAAAAGTAGGGGTGTGCGAATATTCGAAACTTCGAATATTCGATTCGAATTTTTTGGTATTCGATTCGATTCGAACGACACTTTTATTGTTCGAAATATTCGAACCACCCAAAACTAAAAAAAAAAAAAAAAAATTCAGAGCGTGTCTGTATCGGTGTTTATTTACAGTGGACTCTCGATGATACGATACTGGGGGTGCGAATTTCGGGATGATACGAATTTCCGAAAAGTCCCGGCGAAATTGCATCGTTTGCAATGGGAAAAATTTCGGCTGTTACGAACGGACCTGCGCGGCCCGGCGGAAGATGCGAACAAGCCGGCGAGGCACCCGACTGCCGAACGAGCAAGTGACGGCTCTCGCTCCCCTGTTTGTCACTCTTTCTCCAGAAACGGCCGGGCTGTTGTTTTCTGCTCGCGAAAACGCTCTGCGCACGCCCAAGGCGCGCTTTCACCGCCGCGAAACCACCCCCACGCTGCGCGCGGCGCGGCCGGCGACGTCAACATGGCGTCGGCTCCAGCCGCGTAGTGGCGCGGGCGCTCGAGCGACCGCTTCTAACCGCTCTTTAAAATGCGACTCAAGGGAGACACGAAGTTGCTTGTGCGGTAAAGGAGCTTATAATGCATGCGAAAACGGTACTATAAAACATCATCCGCGCCGCTAGTGAAAGCGCCCATAAAATATTTGCCGGGGTGCTAAGCCTAACCATCTCTGGCGGAGCCAAGCCGGCTGTCTCGATCTCATCGCAAGTAGTCAGGCTCCTCCATTCTGCCGCGCGCGTCGTGCGTCATTTTCTGACCGAGGTAGGCGCTACCGCGGGCGCGAAATCGTCTATGCGGGCGTGAAAATACAGCGCTCGCAGAGCCGAGGCGAGCGAATCGCGTGCAAAAACGCACCATGCGGTTCACGCTTGGCTGTTGCGGCGTGTAGCGAGCTTGGCCACAGCGAGTGAGGAGACGAGGGCGAAGCTTTACGTGCTCCAGAAAGCACTGCTTTGCGACACGGGGGGTTAAAAAAAGCAGAAAAAATCACGAATTTCTTCACGCGAAAGTAGGAAAAGAAATAAACGAAAACTTTTTTCAGCGCTAAATTTTTTGGTCTGTGTTGGTTCATACGAATTTCGGATGATACGAATATTTTTCGCAGTCCCGCGAGATTAGTATCATCAAGATTTTACTGTATCAGCGCGCGGCAATGTGCACGGCCTCGGGCATGCCAGCTACTAGTGTCTCAAGTGAGCGGCTGTTTTCGATATCTGGTAAAGTGGTGACGAGCAGGAAGTTGTCACTGCTCCCCGAACATAACAAGCAGTTAACCTTTCTCCATGTTAACATTTAAGTGAGTGCAGACCTTAATCTGTTGAGTGCAATGGTATTGTGTAATTCCTAATTTTACTTTGTGTGATTTGTTGTGCAATAAAGTTGCAGTTTTTGTGTCTCTAGATGGTGAAAACATTAATTTTACAAAAAACAATAAGTATTCGTATTCGAAAAATATTCGATTCGATTCGAACTTTGTTTTTATTATTCGAATTCGCTTCGAAATTAAAAAATTGATATTCGCACACCCCTAAAAAAAAGTGCTTCCTGCTCCCTAGTTTTACACTGTACGGTAAAAGTGTCAGTTGATTTTATTTCCTTAGTACCACTATTGGCTTTTCTGACTCTTCTCCCGCCTTCAGGTGGCCTTAGGTTTTCCTACTAGCGTACCAGTCAGCGAAGCGTCGCATGTGGCTTGCGCAGTGCTTGTGTGGAGCGACCTGGACTTGGATCTTGATACAGTGTACAAACTAATAAACTGAAGAAACAAACACTCTTCCGTTCACAAACGTGTCGTGGCTTAGTTTCCAACTGAGCGATAAACGCTGGGCCAACTGACTCTGTCGGAAGGTCAGCGAGCCGGGCAGTAGCGCAGTCGAGCCAAGTCATCTCGTCCTGGCGTCACACGAAAACGCCAAAGAAAATGGGCGAGGATGCAGAGAGGAGTACAGCATTTTCAAATTGATTTTTTTACTAAATAAACTAGCGTAAATGCACCCAGAGTGGTTGAAACGTGGCCTACGGACTCCGGACTACAATTTGCGCTAGTAATCCCGCAATGTTTACTAATCACTTCAGTGTCCCTTTAATACAGAAAATTGACTTTTTGGCAAATTTTCAGTTTGACTTTTCAACTGACTTTTCACATTGATGGGCAATTTCGTTGCGGGGATTTGAATTTCAACACACAAGGAAAGGGTAGAAAATACATCCCACTGTTGTATTTCTTGGAGGTGGCTTTAGGTACTCCCTAGGACAATGTAAGGTTTGGCTGGGAAAGTAGCTGATAAATCGTCACTACTTCCTCAGCTTTCCTAATATCTCGCCCAGTTGTTTATAGTTTTCTTTGAAATTGCACCGCTGTTATTGAGAAACGGTAGCATTTTCGAATTGTTGTTTGTATTTTGTTTTTATTGCCGGTTTAATTTACTTTCGTATTTTCGCGCGTATAACCCGCACCAAAAGTGCGAAAATTTCAGTGGCAAAGTAGGGGTGCGGACAGTAACTGGGGTTTTTCCTTCAGTGCAGTTTCGCGGCAATGCGCGTCGTGCCGTAAAGCTCCTATGCAGTAACACTGACTAAGCCTTCCATGGCAGCGATTGCACAAAACATACAAAGGGCAAGGAAGAATTGATATTGCACTGTTCTGCAAGTGGGTTGCTGAGGCACGGAGGGTGATTCCAGGTGAGATGGTGCAACAAAGCTTCGAAAAATGCTTCTTTTTCGGCGGTCTGAAAGTGGGGTGGCGTATTACATGCAGGGGTGGGTTGTATGTGTGAAAATACGGTAACTCTTTTTTTCTCAAAGGGTTGAAAGTTGGTCGACCAGATTTTAGGGGAAATCCCCAAGGTGGAGTAAGTTTCTGTAAAGGAAAGTTTGAGATCCACCTAAATGCAGCCGTGTGGCTGCATTTAGGTGGATGTCAAACTTTCTTTTACGGTTGAAAGTTGGGCGAGTTGGTGATGATGCATCTCAAAAAATAAACAAACTGCGCACAAATTAACGGGGACAAGGACACATGAAGACAGCACAAGCGCAGACTCGCAACTAGTTTATTATTTACACACATCAAAGCCTTACACACATCAAAGCCCAATCGACACGCCGCACATGCGTCACAGTTCTCAGTGCATGTACAAAAAACAGTAACAACAAAACCACAAAACAAACCACAAAACCGTCAGGGGACATGTGCTGTTAATCACAAAAAGAAGTTCGTACCGTGTGCTGGGGGTCGTTTATTCGATCCCACTTGCCTGTGGGAAAGTATGCATTGGCCAAACGGGGGGACGGTGTTTAATTGAATGTCAGGCTAAGGGAACATAACTATTCAAGAGAAAAACACGACGTGAGCAACTTGTCTTCCACTGCCGGGCATGCATTCCTGATTGTGTCCCTGTGTTTGAGCCCACAGCCACTTTATTCTGGCATAATAACCAGCAAACGTGAGAGAATGTAGAATCCAGCCACATCTTAAAAGCTTGTTCAAATTGCATCAGTCGTCTGTCTATTACCCTGCTTAGTTGAGAAGTCGCATACTTAGATGCGCAGTAAGCGCGATTTCGGTACCTCCTCTGGGCATGCGTGATGGGGGAAAGGTAACCCATACGTGATACGGATATCTTTTGCTGTTTTTTTGCCATTTGTGTGCCTCAGAGTTTGTTTTGTGGTTTTGTTGTTACTGTTTTCTGTACATGTGGTTGAGTGCGCCGAGAACTGTGACGCATGTGAGGCCGTCGATTGGGCACTAGTTGCGAGTCTGCGCTTGTGCTGTCTTCGTGTGTTCTTGTCCCCGTTAATTTGTGTGCAGTTTGTCTGTTTCTCTTTTCTCACTTAGCTGACATCAAACCGGTTCGCGAACCAAATCAAGCTTCCGAACCAGTTTGTGAACCGGTTCAGTAATGTGATATAGTAGAACCAGAACTCAACCGGTACAAAACGAGTTTGCCTGAACCGTAACCGGATTAGCATTTTCCTCAGTTCACAAAACTGGTGTCTCACCCTGTCTCTCTCTCTTTCTTTTTTTTTGCGTGAGTCGAAGTCAGTGCCTGTCCTGCGCACCTTCCCTTGGTCCTTGCCTGTAATGCGCGGCAGAAGACTCGGTGGAATTGCCTGGACTCTGTTGTCCCTTTTGAACGAAAGCACCCTATCCGGTTGTTTGCGCAGGCCAGCAGCTCTCAACTGGACGGACCCACAGCCCGTTTCGCCCTCAGCGGCGCACGGTTGCCTGCTGACACGGTGGTGAGGGGGGGGACCTCTTTTTTTTCTTGGCTTGAGTATGGGGGCTTGGGGTGTGCTCGCGTAGCACTTAGCGTATTTATACGAATCTAATGGGCCCGTGTTTTTAACAGGCGCCTAATTTTGGGGGCGGGAATATTAACAAGTGCAAAGGGTCTCTTCACAACTGATTCAGATTTTGGGTGTAAGAACTGGGCTGATTACCGTATTAGGACAGCTCTCATCACCCTGCATTCGAAGCATACTCTATAGTAAGCCTCCCAATGGAACTGCCTTCTTGAACTCGAGTCGCAGAAACTCTGGAAAAATATAAAAAAACGTTCTGCAAGAGACTGGCACGGAGCGACAGTTCACTGTAGAAGGGGGCGAACTGCATAGTACTACGCAAGTTTGCTGCTCTTTCTTTTTTGTCAGAGCAAAGTGTGGGCTGTCTATGCTAAGGCGGTTCACTTAGGGAGAGATGCGAAAGGGGCTGCACACAAAACGATCCTGGCCTGCCAGTCTTGGTGAACTTTCAGCGGCAAGTTCGGAAATCCGTGTGAGGTGCAAAAGCCGGGTCTCTGACGAAGGGAAGGGGGCGGCCAGCTCTGCTGTTTCCCCAGCCTTGTACTAGTGCACGCCGTGCAAATTGTTCTTCTTTCTTTTTTATACGTGCGTGCACTGCTGTAGTGTGCAATACCTTGAATGCTGCATTGGATTTCTTTTGTTACCTCGGTGGTTGCCATGGACCTCGCGATTCTTGACTCTTTGCTCACGCAAACGTGTGATTATGGTTGCCTTGGCGTATCCATATTGATAAGCAACCACCAGCGCTGTTTCACCTGGCACTCAGTTCTAATGCTCATGCAATATTGGGAGGTATTTTCCTGAAAGAAAGGCACGCGCTAGATTTGAATAAACGTGGTATTTGTGTACTTCTGGTAGCTGTAGAGGCTATTGTATCATGGCACCGAATAAAAGGGGGGGGGGTTCTGTTAAAGGAACCAGGGGTACAGGGGGAAGAGAGTTGCATGACTGCAACGTAACATCAAAAACAGCTGCTACGAGAGCAACCGGTCAACAAAAGGCTAAAGCGAAATTCAGTCAGGAAGCGTTGGCAAAAAAAGTAAAAGCACCACTTGACATTTGGGATCCAGCCTCCCAGATAGGAGGCGTATTCACAAAATACAGTGAAGTAACACTAGGCAAAACAATTGACCACATCTTTCCGCGGGGGGAAACCATGGGTAGAGCCCCTTACTTTTTGCGGTGGAACATTTCAAATTCTGCGATTCTAGATAGGGGAATCTGCAAAATTCCGCGACAACATTGAAATGGCATAAGGTACAGTTCATTTATTACGTAGACAGTTCAGATTCCTAACATGCTAGATTTTATTTACAACTGAAGAAAGCTGTTGTGGCTGAGCATCTGGTGATGCTTTGTGCTTTCTTCACCAAGAGAATAGCACGATGTCACCATAGCGACTGAACGACTTTTCTCCGTCAAGTGAGTTGATTGGCGCCGACAGGTATTTAAGGGCAATGGAAGAAAGTGTTGGACTTAGGTGTTCCATCCCAGCCCAGAAAGCCAGGCCATCAAAATCTCCACCTGGCTTTTCTTGTTTAGAAAGAAATGGTGCCAAGTCCCTGTCACTAGACTTGAGGTCTTGGGCAGACTTCAGGTACACTTGCCATTTAGCAGCTAGGGCTATAAATCCAGGAACGGTCCCAAAATTTGATCTCTACTCTGAGAGACACCAAACTTGCTGGGGATCCAAGCACCTCACACTCTTGAAGAACTTCCAAGTGTAAGAGTTCTCCAAGTATACTAGCGCCTTGCTAGCGGCTTTTCTCATTGCACCCTTCATTTGTTTTTATATTCTGACGGGCCTTGTCGGGCAATGTTCTGACGGGCAATGTTCTCTTTCTGTGGCTATGGCTAAGCCCCTTGATTCGGGTGAAGGCTGCGCCAACTAGACACTTTTATTATTTGATAAGGTAGGAATACGCAGATGCATATTTAAATTTTCAAGAGTAAAAATGTTGCGGACAATTAATAGAAACCATTTTGCTATTACTAATAGAAAATACTACTTTTCCACCACATTTCACCGAATATATCGTTTTGGGGATGTAGCACCACACTTTTGACGTTTTTTTTGGAATTCCGCGAAAACACTTTAATTCCGCGATTTTTCGCGGAATTGCGGAAAGCTAGGGGCTCTAACCATGGGGTGATGCAACGCATCTTGGCGGTGCTTGTTACGGTTGCGCCGACCATCGCGGTAGCAAACCTGTTAGTCTTCATTCAAATCATCGGTGGTCATCAGATGTCATCGGAGCGGCACGGCGGTGGAGCGACTGAGCAGAGTGGCGCAGTTATCGCGTTTATATGTACCACGCGTTAACAGTGAGGGGAATGAGAGGGAGCAACGCATGCACATGTGTTAACCGAGCGCTAACGCACGCTGACACACAGTTGGCGTTGCGGTGAGAGCGGGCGCTAACACACAGATGGCGCTGCGGTGAGAGTGGCGTTACCGCGCAGCTGGCGTGGCGAGGAGAATGGGGGAGGGATGCGGACTACGGATGGACGCCGGAGGGACAAGGCGAGTTAAAGAGATGCGTCGCATCTAAAAGAGAAAGGCAGAAGGGGAATGGTGTGTTGTAATCAGCCCGAGTCATTTGGTGTAGTTAAAGGAGCCATGAAGAGAAAACAAAAGTTTGTTTTATTCGAAAGATTAGGTGTTTCATAGTACCCCAAGCGCTTTCCCGGAAGCAAATGATGCTTTATTCACTGAGAAATAAGGCAATTTAAGCCAAAATTTTAAATCTCCCGCTAAAATTGAACATTCCGTGACGTGAACAATGGCGTCATAGAGCCGGTCCATGAAACAGATACTTAGTATGTCGACTCCATATAGCACCCACACGCGGGAGTCGATTGAGACGGCGGCCATTTTAAAAATACTAGTAAAACCTAGTGCACCCGCAGCCCTAGTCATGGAATCGCCTGATCCGGAGAACAAAACTCTCGCCGAGGAGCTCGGGCTTGCATTTAACAACCTCACACCACAAAAACGCTCAATGCTTCTAAGTGCACGAGCGGCAAGAGTTGTGGGATACGCGGTGGACGGGAAAGCGACCATTCCGCGATAGCCACAACAGACGAACGCCCAGCCGTCGGCACCGCTGCCTCTTCAGCCCCGTCGCGACGGACGAATATAGACTGGTACGTATGTGCCGTATTTTGATTACGGTTAATAATAGTTCAATTTCAGTCGCAGTATCACTTATGCCAGTTGGCCGGTGTCGTGTTGGAAAGCCGTTCGAAAGTACTCGAACAAACTGAAGTTTTCAGTGGTTGTAAACTGGAAACGAGCTCGTAACGACAGCAGCAAGCCAACACCATTCGAAACTTACGCGACGACTGGCACTATCTCGTCGCTTCTTGCTGTTCCTTACTCCCCTCGTTTCTATTTTTACCTTTGCTGGTTGGCGATATGACGGCCAACCTCCTGTGAAGGGATTACGATACGAAGCAAGGTCGCGGCTGTGCGTGCTGGAACGGTTCGTTGACCCCGAAGAGCCTCGAACCCGAAAATTCGTCTGCGCGACGGCGAGATGTCGAGCTCGGCCGGCACTAGTTTCGTATGCAATGGCGCACACGCTTGCGAGTTCGTTCGGACCTTCAACCGTTTACTCCACCGTTCTTTGTCATAAAAAGAATGTGCAGTATGTCTCACGGGCATTTAGCTCGCTATGCAAACTGTAAGCCCTGCCTAACCTGCGTTTGCTTTTGCCGGCCTCCGCCAATCGCAGAGCATTCCCAAGTGACATCACAGGTTCTGTTGCGGAAAATGAGCTGGTGGGTCGCATGGTCATTTCCTTTTTTCCTAATTATGTAGCTTATTTGAGCGAAGTTTGCGTTATAAGTGATGTCGTTATGGTTCTAACGAGGCAATCTTTCGAATGAATCAAACTTGTGTTTTCTCTTCATGGCTCCTTTAAGTTGTCCTGATTCCAGATGGGAAACTGTGGCGGGATTACGGTGTTAACGGAGGGGTTATGGTTGGGCAAGTTTGTGACAGCGCAGTCAGTGTAAGGAATCCGGTAATGTGGCTCCCTTTTTTGGTGTTGGGGTCCTGAAATGAGTAATTTGGGGGAACGAAATGAAGGGACAGCTGTGCGGGTCTTTCACACTGATTGCGGCTAATGTGTTTGGATGAAATTAAGTCGTGAAAATCACTTTCATGTTGGTGAAATGGAGCTCGTACAATACAGTGGGTGAGAACATGTATGTAGTCAGTCCACAGTAATTGGATGGAGGGCTACTTGTGGGATCGTGCCGTGGTCACTTTTATTCCTCGTAAATTTCAGACGTACTATTTGTAAATCAAAATGTCAGCATCGATATCGCAGCTGAATCGACCAAGGTTTGAACCTTGAAACGGTGTCGCTCAGTGACCTACGCTTCTTCCTCTGTGGCCAGCGGCGATCCTACAGGGTGTTGTCTGCCCTCTGGGAGCAAGGTTGCACTGAGCCCACGGCAGCAGCGGCATCACTGTTGAGCACATGAGGCCGTTGTTGGTACATTGGTACTGTTGGTACCAGGGGCAAGAAACTGTATCAGTGGGCTCCATGCTCTGTAGAAAAGGTGTTGGCGTTACCGTCACCGTGGGCTGGTTCCGTCCTTGGCTTGGTCGGGAAAGGTAAGAATCTTGTTGCCGGGACAGTGTCACGCAGTTGGTTGGAGGAAACGTAGGCCGGAGGGTCTTGGGACCGAAGGAGAGAGAGACTGGAGTACTGTCTGAGGCGGGGCCAGTTGGTTCATGCTGAGCAGCAGAGCAGCGCACAAAACAGGGAGTAATGAGGACCAACTCATCCTCAGCCCATCTACGCCTACTGCAGGGCAAAGGCCTCTCCCATAGCTCGCCAATAGCTAAACTGAACTGAACTAAGGACTTCTCAGATAATGAATGGCAGCCTACCATTGTCCCTGAAGAAGAAAGTGTATGACAGCTGCATCTTACCGGTACTCACCTACGGGGCAGAAACTTGGAGGCTCCGCTAAGGGGTTCAAATGAAGTTGAGGACGACTCAGTGAGCAATGGAACGGAAGATGATAGGTGTAACATTAATGGACAAGAAGAGAGCGGAATGGGTGGGGGAACAAATGCATGTTAAGGACATATTAGTAGAAATTAAGAAGAAGAAATGGACGTGGGAAGGGCATGTAATGCGTAGGCAAGACAATCGTTGGTCATAAGGGTAACAGAGTGGATCCCTAGAGAAGGCAAGCGTTGCAGGGGGCGGCAGAAAGTTAGATGGGCAGATGAGATCAAGAAGTTTGCAGGGATAAATTGGTCGCAATTAGCGCAGGACTGGGATGCAGTGGGCGTAGATAGGCTGATGATGATGAAACTAAGGACTGACTAAAGCGAGAGGTGCTGTCGGCCTCTGCTGCCCCCGCAGGAGGAGCGTGGGCGGACGCTGACGCTGCTGAGCGTGGAGGTGCACGTGCGGACACGGGGCGAGCTGCAGCCAGACCCCGCGCAGGACCCCGTGCAGTGCGTGCTGTGGTACGCCCGGGGGGGCCCCCGGGGGGGAGCGCCCCAGGCGGGCGCCCTCTACTGGCTGCACTCGGGCAGCGACCCCCGGCTGGCCGAGGGGTCCCTGCTTCTGCCCCGCACGGGGGTGACCAGCCTGCAGGGGGAGGCCCTGCACTCCGAGCGGGACCTCCTGGCAGCCCTGGTGGAGCTGGTGGCCAGGTGAGGGGCCCGTGGCGTCTGGGCCAGCGATCGCACCGGGGTCAATGACGTACTGTCGGCGTCAAATGAAACGCGAACACGAAAATATGAACCAGAACGGGCAAAATGGGAAAATACTGTTCGTAGAGTTCATATAATGGCACGCTATTGGTATGTTTGGAAATCCACTTTTCCCAACTTCGTTTTTGTAACTAAGCCACACGTCATTTTGGCTTGCATGGAAAGAATTTGTGTGTTCAGGTTCAAATTTTCGTGTTTGCGTTTCATTTGACGCCGATAGTACGTACATCATGTATGTATCATGTGTACGTGATGTGTATAGGGGGTATTCGTTGAAAAGTTTAGCTGTCAATTTCTTCGCGTGGCAACACTGGAAACGGCCACAGACGTGGCCGATGCACCACGGACATGGCGCGGCTTGGGCCACTGTGCCCGCACGACGAAGAAAAAAAAAAACACCGTCGTGCGTCGTCTGCTCTGTTTCAAGCCGATTCTCAATGGTGGCGTCAACAGAGATGTTATTAATCGCACTCGCATCGGACTCGAGGCAGTACTTTGTGTTCGGTGAGGTAGAGTTTGTTAACGTGCAACACAGTCATGTGCTTAGCACGGACAAGTACCGCCATCCCGCGAAGCCCAATGTAACGAGCCACGGCGCACTCACATGGTCGCCTGCATGCGTGCCTCACCAGTGAATACAAGCAATACGTACGATCTTGTTCCGTATCTTCTCCGGTATGTACCGTACTGGAGAAGATTAACCAAAGGCATCGGGATCATCATCAACACTGTGCAGTCCTTGTGCCAGTGTGAGCAGCGTCGTCATCAGCACAAAGACAGTTTGGAATCTACATCGCTTTCGTTGGGAGTTGCAGAGGTAGAAGGTTGAATTTGTGTTGGAAAAAAAAAAAAAAAAAGACGCCATGTCTTCTTGGCATGCGATGTCATTTGTTGTAGCGTTCTCATAGATAAAAATTAAGATAACGGTTGTCCTGAAAGGGACTGAGATTTTGGTTGTTGGTGTATAAGTGCTGCACTTTATTCGCACATACCGCGCATACTTCATTCATTAAAATCTCTTCTTTGCAGCTGAATGCTCCAAATGAACGTTAACAAGTACGCAGTGCATATTACATAATGTATTTGATATTCAAATATACATACACGGGCAGTGCACCACATCAACAATACAGAACGACGAAAGGAATTTTCACTTACATATTTTCACTGCTCACATGCCTTTTCGCAGTTTGCAGACGCATAATTATCGTCGTAGTTGCAGTATTGACACTTATAAAATGCAAAAAAAAAATAATAATATTCGTTGCAATATAGCCCCCCCCCCCCTCCCCCCCTTCCCCCCTAAAAAAAAAAAACGGCCAATGACGGCCGGTTTTAAGTATGGACCAGAAACCGACCCACTGTCTAAAAAACCTCTCGGGCGGATCAAAAACCGGGCATGTGGCTACATGGGTGTCGGCAGGATTTTGTCTTGAGGGGGGCACAGCCATTGTATGGAGTGGAAAGAGGGCGATGGGCAATTGTTCTAGGGCGGCTTATTGGGAAAGGAGGGTGGGGAGTGCCTCCTTGCACCCCCCTGCCGACACCCCTTATGCGTATCGTAAGAAAGACTGCTTACATTCAAAGTACGTGAGCCTTAACATGTAAGCTTTTCAAGACTCGATCTCTGCCGAAATGGCAGAGGTTGCTTAGATTGAGGAGTGCTCAGAATTAAGAAAAATGTAGGACGTTCAGTGTAACGTGTACAGATGTGAACAAATTATACAATGAATTCTTTTTCAGCAAACGCGGCTGTAAGTAAATATGAATGGCATTGGTGAAGACACTTCTTGCATGCTTGTCATTGTAAGCGCTTTTGCTCAGTAAATGCCTTGTAATAGCAATCCAGGAGCAGAATGTGTTGAATGCATTTGTGAAGGATTCTGGTTCCTTTTTGCATGCTGTGAAAGAAGAGGCGATCCTCGATAAGTTGCAGTTCCGTTGAACAGTTTTGTGAACAGTGAAAAGAGCTGCCTGCTGGAAACTTTCTGGTGGCAGGTATGGCCGAGTGGGGCTTGATTTCTAGCGTGGCACACAGCTGTCGATAGCTCTTGGCCACCCCTTTCCTGTGCCGTCACTCCCGAACGCCCTGTAGCTCCTCCATTGAGCCTGATTGCAAGGCATGGAATACTGCTGCAGACGATTAGAAACCAGCTTTAATCGGTCATCACAGTGTGCTCAGCACACAAAGTGGGAACTGGGGGGGTTGTAGTGCAGATCACTTTCCCGCTAACCTGCTTCTCACATGAGGGATGTTCCACGACCCCGTGATGACAGAAACTGCGACAGGTCATTAGGGGTGTGCGCTTGCCTGATGACGGGGGGGAAAAAAAATGAAGGAAGCTCACACTAACAGGTAAGGCTTGAAGGTAGCGAAGCTCTATGCAGCCTTCATGACCGTCAGGATGGTTTAAGTCCACAATTGCAGGTGATTTGCTTCTTTGCTGCCGCAACGACCTTTACTCCATCATTGTTGCTATAAGTGTGACCTTCCTTCATTTTTTTGGATGTGATGATCATTGGACATCACCTTGGAGAAAGGTGTACGCTATGACGTGCCTTTCTCGTTCGAAGCACTACCGTGATTACAGCAAACGCTGGAGCCTTTTTTTTTTTTTTTTTGCCAATTTTGGTCGCCACTCTTTCTAAGTGGGTATGCTTGGCTTGACAAACATGCTCCGAGGACGCTGGGCGGCCGCTGCGAAGCACGCACACACAAGCGCTAGGGATTGTCTTGGTTTTGTTAACTGCCCGACAATCGTCATGAGCCCTGCGCTCACGTGTGCACACTCGGCCATTTCTTCGTATTTTTAACTTCGGACGCTAAAAATTACGATTTGCTAAGCAGCTGCGCTGTTCATAGAGAGTGAGGGTTCTTCCCCCTCCCTGCCCAGGTGGGACCCGGACGTGCTCCTGGGCTACGATGTGGAGCGTGGTTCGTGGGGCTACTTGTGCGAGCGCGCCCAGCACCTGGACGTGGACCTGCGCACGCAGCTGTCCCGGGCCCCTCCCCGGAGGGGCTCCTCGGAAGACATTGTGGGGCGCATCCTCCTCGGCGTCTGGCGCATCCTGCGCAAGGAGGTCTCCCTCTTCTCTGCTTCCTCCCTCCTCTGCTGCTTAGTAATAACAGTGTGTGTTTTGTGTTCTGAGTGGGATGTCAGGGGGCAAAGGAAAAAAAATTAGTCATTTTCACCACTCAATGCAAAAGCTGTCGGAATTGCAGAGCAGCAGTGACTCGCCATAGTGGGCTGTGGTGCCGTTATCCGCTCACTCTTACCACCCATCACGCTCATCTCTGCCCCGTCTCATTCCTCTCCTAATGAATTCAACAGAGGTTTGTCCGACGCATTTCAAATTTCCCGCCTCTGCAGTGCCCGCGCACCCCCTGCCTGAAACTGCGCCAGCGGGAGTTCTGTTCTTTTTGTGCTCGCTTTTCCTCCCGCACGTGCCGGTGTTGCACTGCTACTTTTTTTCGCTTACTTTTGTAAAAACCTACCAAACGAGCATTCCTAACTAAATGAACTGGGGCACTGGCGGTTAATTACGTATATTTTGCCTCAAATGTACCTGCAGTTTTCTTTACGCTAAACAATGGGGAGATGTATGACAAGTGCCAGTGGGTCACAAGTTTCGAACGCTTATGACTATATAAACCGCTTGGCTTTTGAAGCCTCAGGGTTATGCCGCGACGACAGCTTCTATGCCTTGGAGCTCTACTTGGGTCCAGCAAGCGAGCTACGATGGCAAGGCGAGCGCCTAAAGCGGTTTTCACACGATGGAGTCTTTCAGCGGAAAAATCCGAGGGAGATCGTGATGTCACTGCAGGCGGACTTCTGCTCGGCCAGCTCCTTCACTCACACGAAGGATGCTACTGTCGGACGGATATCACTGTTTACAGTTGTCTATCTCGACCGCAGGGCTGCCATAGTACTGCCGATTCCGCGACGGAGGCAATTTCTGCTAAAGCCCCTAGTACTGATATTGTCAGCTGCCAAAAAATTGGCCGCGGGCGCGATGCAGGCGCTGCCACGGAAAGAGAATGGCGCGCGACACGCGAGGCAGTGGGTGGGGCGACCGCACGCTGGGAGCAGCTGGCCGGTCCGCCTACAGGCCCGCATACAGATTTTAGGCTTAACACTGCAGCAAATATTCGATTGCCGCTCTCACAAGCGGGTGCAGATGACAATTTTTATTGCAATTTGCCATCACATCGTTACCCCTTTTCTTGTATGTGCAACTTTGTTAGCGCCTTAGGGAGCGATAACAAGCTATTGCTCGAGCTACCTGCGACAACCTGTGCCACTTTGCGGCCGCCGCCGCTCGCCCAGCGACCATGCTGGGGGTATACGTGGCTCTTTAAGTGTGCCTGTCGTTTGCGCAGCGCATTTTCTTGCCCAGTGTAATAAAAAAGCAATAAAAATAGAGCGCCTGCAACCGCTCTAGAACTTGAGTTGCGGCCAGCTGCCCAATGAGCAGATGAAATCCCGCCACTTCCGCCGCCAAGCATCGGATTGTTCGTAGCTTGTGAGCAGAAGCTCCGACCTCCGATCGGAGCGGTGCGCCAGAGAGAAACCGTGACATAGGGGTCACGTGGCGCGCACTCCTAGTAGCCAAATGGCAGATTTCTGTGTCGTGTGAATACCCATTAAAGTGCTCTGCACTTAAAAGCTGGTGTTGGCAGCCGTTTACAAGGGTTTACAAGGGCAGCAGACATGAATATTAGGAACGTGCGAGAGCAAATGGTGAGGGATTTTGGCCATTACACATGTAACAGTCGGTCAAGGGTTATAAAAGATTACATAATACTGTGCCAGAAAGTTACATGGTAGTAGTACACGTTGGAGTACAACTGCGGAGTCTTTGTGTATCGGCACACTTTTGTGCCCAATGTGCACAAGGGGAGTAGGAATGGGTGACAGGATCGAAAAGAGGTTTCTGTGCTTCAAGACGTGGCGCTTTTTGGTGCCATTTTCTTAATAAACACCTCCCCCCTTGTTTGTGCAATGCTTTTGCTGCGAGAATGCACCACAGAGGGGGTTCAAGGGAAGGACCTGCTTGCCGATGTTGCCACGTGAGCGTTGTGCGGCCTGTCGTTCTTGCTGGTGCAGATTGCGCTGAACGTGTACACCTTTGAGAACACCTACTACCACGTCATGCACCATCGGGTGCCCCTGTACTCGTTCCGCACCCTCACCGACTGGTTCGCACAGGACCTCGTCAGGTGAGTTGGGGCTGCTTGGAAAGAGGCAGCTCGGTGGCACTGCGGCCATTCTGAGAGGCTGGGGGAAAAAAGGTGTCCAGAGCAGTTCCCTGGGCTGTTCCCTGGCATTCCAACTCTGCTCTTGCCACTCTATGGTCAAATAAAATACATTGCTGCTATGGAGCAGCTCTGGGCAGTCCTAAAATGACAAATAAAAGAGTTCTAGAGTTCAATGTGCTACATTGCGCGCGCGTGGGGCAGCAACGCGTATGATTTTGCTGGTGCACACATTGTGGATCTCTGTTCAAAGGGGCACTGCAGTAGTATTTTGCTGCTACCTCTTTGTTTTGTTTTGTTTTTCATCTAGATGAATGTGTAATGCTTTGGAGGTGAGTTCTGTGGCACTTGTAGACAGCGAGTAATATATTTGTACAGAAAAATTGATTTTCTTTTTTGGCAGATGTGTGGTTTTCAAGAGCAGTGTCCCCCCTTTAACAGTTCGCGTACGCTCTTCAATTCCATGGGTCGGTAGTGTCACAACCAGTGCAGTACTTCTAAGAAGTTCACAAGCTCACTTTTGTACGTTGTTCCCCCATATGACATTCAGTGTGTGGGAACAAATGCTTCATTTGCAGTCTTAGCAGAGGCAGCAATGTCATGTGTTCGACAGGCCTTAGTTGCTACTGAACGCGTTACCAAGGGGTGGCTTGCTTTATTGGGATGACATTCGGGGAGCAAAATGATCGACATTGATGGGGACTGTGCAAGGGCACAGTCCCCATCATGGGAGTGGCAAAGCACTGGGTATTAGGACACAGTCTACAACGTTATTGACATGCAAAGAAGATTAGCAGTGTGGCTGGCTGACTTATGGAATGTGTCAGTGGACCCAGTCGCAGTGGTGTCGATGGTGGTGCAGGTGGCGGACGGTGGAGCACTTTGCGGTGCGCGCGCGGGGCAACGTGGAGCTGCTGGACGAGCTGGACGTGCTGGGCAAGACGAGCGAGATGGCCCGCATCTACGGCATCCAGTTCCTCGAGGTGCTCAGCCGGGGCTCGCAGGTCAGCCTTTGATCTCTCTCTCTCTCTCTCTCTCTCTCTCTCTCTCTCTCTCTCTCTCTCTCTCTCTCTCTCTCTCTCTCTCTCTCTCTCTCTCTCTCTCTCTCTCTCTCTCTCTCTCTCTCTCTCTCTCTCTCTCTCTCCCCTCTCTTTCTCTCTCTCAACGTACGGTCACGCACGCACACCCAGCGTAAGGTTGCGCAATGGAGACCACAGCTGGACCTCGTGGAAGTGGAAGTGCTTGACCATAGAGGCTCTGGCTTTGGGAAGCACGGCTGTTCGGCCAGAACAAGTGCCCTGTTTGGGACACCAGTGAAGGTTCGCTTCCCGCCTGAGCAAAGCTGAAGGCTCAGGGGTGCAAGCAAAGTGCTGGTCTTTCGTGGGGCCCCTAATGTGGCAAATCAGTGGCAGATAGCGGGGAAGGCATGCATTCACTGTGGAGGGCAGTGGCAGTGTCAGCTGGTGGCTTGCCAGCATACGCAGTTTGGCGCAGTAGGTTGCACCTCTTGTGGAAGGAGTCTGTTGAGGGGGAGCAGTAAATGGGGGGGTCTAGTCTAGATGGGGCGCATATGTGCTGGACATACGAAGGCAGGCATGTTTAAAACGTCTGTTGCACTACTGATAAAAGGAGGAACAAAAAAAGCATTTTTGTGCCTTTTTCTTTTCCTGCCATTCGAGTGCAATGGCAATTTGGCTCAAGTACATATAGTCTGGTGCTTTTGGTTTGCGCCGACTCGCAGGCTCCATGGATTGGTTACCCGCCCCAGTGGCACTTATAATTGAGCTGACGTGCTAATTGCTGAACCTATGGCTCGTTTTCCGTTTATTTGTTCATTTATTTTATTTATTCATTTGTACCCTCAAGGCTGAGAGGCATTTCAGAGAGGAGTGGGTTACAAAGTGGGTGACAGCAGTTGACCAAAACTGTTTGGCTCACTCATATAAAGAGCATGAACACCTGTCTGCAGCGATTTCGACGTGCATTTGAGGTCCTTGGATGATCTCAGTTGAGGAATAAATGAAATGAAAAATCCAAAGATCCGCACCACCTCAGGTCAACAACCTTCAGCGTGCAAAATGATCAATTTGATGGTACGGTATCGTCTTTATTTATGGATAAGAAAGTGTTTGATTGCTCAGGAGAGTATTGGTTTGGACGAGTTGGTACATAGCAGCGTATCGAAGCGCAGCAAAGACGAGGACAGGAACACAGACGACGACACACAGGGCGCTATGTGTCGTCGTCGGTGTTCCTGTCCTCGTCTTTGCTGCGCTTCAGTACGCTGTTTGACTGCAAGAGGCCTCTAATTTTCTTGAGAAATGAGGGAGAGCTTATTTTCCTGCACCGGAAACTGAAGAAAGAGGGACAGATAAGAGCAGCATTGAGCTGCTTTCTTGCCCCATCTTTCCCCGCGTGTGATTGCATTTCCTGCCTTGGCAGCTTTTTCAAGTCGCCAGTTGGTGGGGAGTCGTTAACCCTTTGATGCCCAGTGTTGCTCAAAAGCAACAACTCAAACAATACTTTTTTCTCTCTCACTTTGTGTTTTTTTTTTTTTTCTTCTCATCATTTAACACCATGTATCGACAGACAAAAGTTCCCAGACCTTCAATAAATAAAGGCTGTGGCTAGCGTTCCGTCCAGACGGAACGGAGCTCTGCGGGTTATCCTTCCGTCCAGACGGAATACAAATGACAGCTTAGCGTTCCGTCCAGACGGAGCTGGCGTGAAATTTGTACAGTTCCGTCCAGATGAAAGCAAAACCGGCTGATTAGACGCCATGCTCACTCTTACGTCTGTCGTCGGCAGCGCCTCGTGCTTGTCAGTGCATCATGTATATATGTACATCTGTGTAAATAAACGTTGTGTTACAAAAAAAAAATTCAGATTTGGTGTGGAGGGTGTGCCTCTGACAATGGCACTCTTTTACCGGGTTCGATTCCCCCCGGACATGCTTTATTTATTTATTTTTTGCGCAGTTGTGCCAGCGTTTAGTAACACCAAATTTCGAGAGAAGTAGGTCTTGATTTTGCACTCAACCGGCCGCTCCGCAACATATAGAGCCAAGGCCGACGTATCCATCGCCAGAGTTACGATCATCTGTATTTCGTAATGGTGATCACTTATTAACAGTTATTCTGGCTAGTCAATGAGCGGAAGGGGGTCGTTCGGCTGGGTAAATATCAAGAAAGACTGCTCTCGCTGCTTGTTGTGAAGCGGGCGTGGTCGAGGTAGCGGCTTGGAGTTCCGTTTGACAGAGTTAGAGTTTTTATGGAGACTCGGCGGAAGTAACCCCAGTTAAGTCTAACCGTGGTTACTAAACCTTAACCGCGGTTATCGCAAACTGCGGTTTTGGCTGTTACACGCGAAATTTTAAGTTTGGTGATCGCGGTCTCTTGGTTGTGAGCGTAACAAAAATAAATTAACACACTTTTAACTTCACAACAAAAGGAAATATTGTTAAAACAGTTGCTTCAGACCCAAACGCAACGCACTCGCGCGCAGCGAGATTTAGGAAAGGGCCTTCCACAACAGCTCGCAACCGGATTAACTCTATGGCAACCGGCTTGGTTTTCTCGCGTTTGCTCGGTGTTGGGAACTTTAGGCTTAGCATCGCGGTGGATATTTGACCGCCGGTCCGCCGCTATCTCTACAACTGCGAATTACAATCCATAGCACAATTTTTCACCACACTAACATCCACTTTCTCGCATGTGGAAGTTCTTTTCCGTGATCAGATTGATTTCGAAGAGCGGCGACAAGCTGTTGCTGTCATGGTCTGTGCCGGTTCAAGCCGATTTCAGTGCCGTGCGGGCAGGCACGCCGGCATGTTTGCAGGCACGGGCGACGTGGTGCCGATCGTTCCCGAGCGCTGAAAACGCACCATGATTGCCTGCTTTGGCGAACGACACCAAGAATTGACAAATTTAGCACGGCTTTTGTCGTAGTTGATCGGGTGGATCGCAAAACAAGCCGCTGCTGACTGGCAGTCGCGCTGACTGCGAGAGCGACGCAAAGAACGCAAGCGCCTCTTGGGGGCAGGTTTGGGGCTCCCGCTATTTGAGAACCTTCGTCTCCTCCAAACGCCAGGTGCTTTTTATTTTTTACCTCCGCTGATGCGCCGCAACTTGCGTCCCAACTGACTTGTGCGATTTTGAGCACTGCGGCTGCGGGAACTGCGGTTAGCGTGACCGAACTGAGGTGGCCGAGCTCAGTGTGCATTAACCACGGTTAGCCGGGTAACCGCAGTTGCGTTTGTCGTGTAACGCAGAAAACTGCGGTTCGCTCAACCGTGGTGAACTGTGCCCGTGTAACTAGGGTATTAGTCCGATCGCCTTTGTTAATTTTTACCAAACCGGTTAACCGCTTCCGCTCATTGACTAGCCAATGTCACATTTGATTTATAATCGCTCTCAATGAGATGATCGGCCGTCAAACGAACCGCCAAGCTCGACCACGCCCGTTTCACAACGAGCAGCATGACCAGTCTTTCTTGATATTTACCCAGCCGAACGACCCCCTTCCGCTCATTGACTTGCCAGAATAACCGTTAATTAGTGATCACCATTGCGAACTACAGATGACCGTAACTCTGGCGATGGATCGTCGGCCTTGGCTCTATATGTAGCGGAGCGGCCGGTTGAGTGCAAAATCAAGACCGACTGCTCTCGAAGTTAGTTGTTACTAAACGCTGGCACAACCGCGCAAAAAAATAATAATAATTAAAAAGCATGTCCGGGGGGAATCGAACCCGGTACAAGAGTGCCATTGTCAGAGGCACACCCTCCACACCAAATCTGAAGAGTGAGCATAGCGTCTAATCAGCCGGTTTTGCTTTCGTCTGGATGGAACTGTACACATTTCACGCCGGCTCCGTCTGGACGGAAGGATAACCCGCAGAGCTCCGTTCCGTCTGGACAGAACTTTAGCACTTGTATATCGTTCCGTCTGGACGGAACGCTAGACACAGCCATAAATAAAGGGGGGCGGGTGCTAAAAAAAAATATCTACGTGTGTCAACTCGCATCAAGCCCCACGGGCTCAATGGGCTGGTGACAGGTAACCGAAATTGTACAATTTTGTTGTTATTACAAATGATAGCAATACAAACGTTACGTTATTGTAGTCACCTAAACCATAGATCATGCCGATCAAGGTAGCTCTCTCGTTCCAAGTGATGTATGGGGAGCCAGTGCCCAGTGTTTCCCAGTGCCCCATGTGTCCTAGTGTCCGTCCTAGTGAACCAAATTTTTTTCTGACTTCGTACTTGTGATGAGAAAAGTCCTTTTAGATCATAAAAAATTTTTCACGCACTTAAGCAACGTACTAAAGTTTTGGGCATCATTAACGTGCCTGTTTGTTGCCCACTCCGGCATGGCTGTGCAGTTCCGGGTGGAGTCAATGCTGCTGCGGCTGGCCCGCGCGCGGCGCCTGGTGGCCCTGAGTCCGTCGTCGGCGCAGCGCGCGCGGCAGCGGGCCCCGGAGTTTGTTCCCCTGATCCTGGAGCCCCGGGCGCAGCTGTACACGGACCCCGTGGTGGTGCTGGACTTCCAGTCGCTCTACCCATCCGTCATCATCGCCCACAACTACTGCTTCTCCACCTGCCTCGGACGGGTGGACAGCCTCGGCCTGGGCGGGTGAGCGAGGTGTTGTAGGCTCTGAGGTGGGGAGCAGCAGCAGCTGGCGGCACTTTAGATTGAAAGAAACTTTGTTTCCTTGCGGCTTCGTACAACCTCCGGAGTTCTTCAGCATACACTGGTTGGGAAACACTGCTTTGCAATCCCGGCAGTGTGAGCACCCCTGCTTGCTTGTTCAAGCTGAGAGGCAAGTGTGGGACAAAAACTGAACTCTGATGAGCATTTACCGTAAAAACCCGCTTATAGTTCGGACCCGCATATAGTCTGAGGTGTAATTCGGGGATAGCAAACACGAGAAAAAATGTTTTCACGCGAACATAGTTCGAGGAAAACAGAAAAATGCATTTATTTACACACTTGATTATTCGTCGTCCTCGTCTGACGCACTCTCTTCCGGAGCTCCCTTGTCAGAAATGTCCTCCGACAGCACCTCATCCTCCGTGCCATCAAGCGCGTTTGAGATGGAGCACCTTTTGAAGGCACGACAAACGAGCGCCTCGGGAGTGCAGGCCCACGCCTCGGCGATCCACGAGCAGAGCGGAGCTGGCGAGGCCCGTTTCACCTGTCCGGCAGGGGTCACTTTTGGCTCTCCGGACCTCATCCACTCCATATACAGGCGCTTGATGTGGTCCTTAAAATCAATAGCAGTTCTGGCTCTTTCTAATGCAGTTGGTGTGTGTTTATTGCATGCTTGCCTCGTTTTAAAGCGAAGCTTTAGGGTTCTCACTGATGGCGTCTGCAACGCAAAAATGGCCGGCAGGAAAGCGGACTTTCTCTGACGATGATGGTGAATGATCGAGGGTGAAGTGAAAGAAAAATATCATGCACCCCTCCGTCTAACGGCGACGATGGTTGAACGCAAAGCTTTCTTGTGAGCGATTCTTTGGTTGGCCAATCCCCCACTGCGAGTATGCGCTGCTCTGGAGGTGTGCACTCTGTAGGCCTAATGTTTGGGTTTGGGGTGTACAACGCGAATCAGTACAGGCTGCTTGGCGTTTGCTTCGACCATGTCCAAATGAAGCAGTCGGATAGACGCCGGCTTCATACCACAAGGGACCCAGGTTTGATTCGGGCCACGGGGAGGATTTCTTTCTTTCGCCTCATCCACGATCATTCATCATCGTCAGAGAAAGTTGGCTAGGAAAGTAGGATGTATTGGCATACAACGGCATCAGTGAGGACTCTACAGCGGCGCTTTAAAAACTCTTCAGTGGCCGGAGTCAAACCTGGTTCCCTCGCGTCACGAAGCAAGTGTCTGTCCAATTGTTTCAGTTCGACATGGTCGAAACTCAGTCCCCGGAGTCAAACCTGGTTCCCTCGCGTCACGAAGCAAGTGTCTGTCCAATTGTTTCAGTTCGACATGGTCGAAACTCAGTCCAAACTCGGACAACTACCAAAGAATCCCGTCACGAGAAAGCTTCACGTTCAACCGTTGTAGTCGTTAGATGGAGGGGTGTGCTTGTTTTTTGGCTTCTTCATACCACAGGGGATAGCGCAGGCTTGGGCACGGCGACTGTAGTGCGAGTTTTCCTTCTGCAACGTATCGTTCGTGCTTCACGCTCCCAATGTGCTTCCAAAGAGGTGCCTATTCGGGGTCCGTGATTGGGGTTGTGCCGTATTTTCACGTCGTATTGCTCATGCCTGAAAAAGACTCGCTTTGGCATTACAAGGTGCTGTCTAGTCTTTGCCTATGATTTCAATACAGCAACTCCAGCGCATGTTGGTTAATCTTTTTACTTTTATTTTATTTTTTTATGTGTATCGTGCTCGCTCTGTATTCCTAAAGTACCGCCTCATAGTATGGTTCGGCGACTGGGCTGCTGCAAATGATAGTTGAGAAGTGTGTTTTTCGGGTTGAAAAGCGATGTAATGACTCCCGAACATGCAAACTGGTAGCTTTTGTAAAAAAAAGAAGTGATGGCCTCTAAAAAAAAATAAAGATGCTTGATTTGGTCTTCAGCTTGTTTTTCCGAATTTGATTCGGCATTCGATTCAAAAGTTACTGTTTGGTGTTCGCACACCTTTAAAGTATGCTTGTTTATCCCTTGGCACTTGTTGTTTTTGCTTGGTCTGTTCAGAAATTTGCTGCCCTGAACTGATACTGTTATTTGAACTAAAATATTCAGGGGGAACTATTTTCTGGGAGGGATAGAAGGTAGCTACTCCAGTCATTCTACCCTCTTTTCTCTGGCCTTGGTGGACTTTGGGTGGGCGCATTATTTCTCACCCGTAAGAGCGCTTATGGCCTTGAGCGCTGGAAAGGTTGGGGCCAGGTTGTGTGTACATGATCTGTGTGCCGCTCAGAGTGTCTCTAAGCAGCCGTACTGCTCCCCAGGATGCAGAGGACTTCATTGTTGTTTCTAGACTCATTGGCCTTCTCACAGATGATGTGGCCATCGTATGGCACTCCAGTGATGTGCTCTTCCCAGGCAAGCCTGCTGATCTCTCAAACATTGTCCCCCTTTCCAGCGCCTTCCCGTTTGGCTGCTCTACACTGGAGGTTCACCTGCCATTCCTGAAGGTGAGTCTGTTGTTTCTTGTGCTACAGAGAATTTGAGAGCTACCTATTCCTCACCCACCCTGTACAGACGTGCACCTCCTCCTCTCCTCCTCTCCTCCTCCTGTTCTCTTCTCTTTCTTTCTTTCTTTTTCGTTTCGTTCTCTTTTCCTTTCTTTTTTTTTTTTTTCCCCCTTGGTGTGGGAAGGTGTGTTGAAAGATAGTATGTGCTTTAGACTTACTAATGGCTGCTGTAACTGTGTGCGAAGGTGTGCTGTTACATCTGTTTTGAGTTGATAAACTATACCACCGTTGATAACCATACCTTGCCACTGTGGAATATCTTAGTCAAAATTTGTTGCGTTCAGTTTGATTATTAGTGCCAGGTTTGGTATAAGAGGCTGGGGTGTCTACTTGGTGCTCACCGCCTGGACTAGTTTGTGGTTTTGCCATAATTAAGCACCCAGTGCTACTAACCGTACAAAAGAGCCAAACACCATTGTGCAAGATGAAGAGGTTTGCTAGTGATGGTTTTGGTGTTTGTAACTGTTGTGGTGTTTTATACACACGGTATGTGGAAATATCGAAAAGGAAAAATAAATAACAAGCCTCAGCCTGTGCCACTAAGTGTAGCAGGCTTGGTGTCTTATACACAGCGTCCCTTGAACGTGTCGTGGCGTCTTATGCAGACCCTGCAGGGCCACATCACGGTGTCTCCAGCCGGCGTGGCGTTTGTGCGGCCATCCATTCGCAGGGGCCTGCTGCCACAGTGAGCGTCCCTCCATATATGCCCGCTCATCCTGTTGTAACAAGCATGCAGTAACAAGTGCGAATGAGACAATGCGAGGAAATATCGAAGCAGCCGGTATTTTAGATCTCACAATGTCTTTGGTGTATTAACTCTGACACATTTGGTACCTCATTGCAGTGATAGTGTGTCTTGCTCTTCACTAAGGATTGCCCTTTTTAATGCATAAGCGTTCTTGGCCGAGTAGCGCAAAACAAACAGTAAAATGCGTTCTATCTGCACAAAAATGGTAATGGGAAAAACTATGGCATTTAATTGTAATAGTGTAAGCTATGTTTGGCATTCCTGCATTGCCTCGGTGAACCTTCCCAACCGCGCAGGTTTCTGTCGAACCCTTGACTTCCGTTGAGGGCGCCATAATTAAAGGGACCCTGCAACACTCTTTGAGCAGTGCAAGTAAACCTGCGCGACGTTTAGATTACACTGCCAGGAATACCTGAGCCAAATATTACACGTGCACGTGAAGCGGTGAGCGCGCAAATCGATGTGAAAGACGCGGAAAAACCAACCGCTCTCTCTTCAGTTGTCCTCATTATGCATGGCCTAAGGGACGTCACATAGGCCATGGCTGCCCGATCGGCTGTCACTGGTCAACTTCGCGGCTAGATTCTCCCATTTCCGTCGTCGTCATCGCTGTGTACGAACCTCTTGTATGCCTGAACCTGTAGGCACAGTTTTACCGTTTCTTTTGTGTTTTGAGTGCGCGCGGAGTTTGAGTGATGAGCTCAATACTTCCCTTTCAACGGGACCACTCGACTACAAGCGTTTATTGCTTCAAAAACGCCCTACCAGCCCAGGCGCGCACTTGCGAGCAGGCACCCATGCCTGCTTTTTTGTGGCACCAGACCGGAAATAGGCCTCTCCGCGTTGCGGAGAAAAGGAGAAAACTACCCGGCATGTGATATATCGAAGGCCGCCGAAGAGAACGCCGCGAGCCGCCCCCCTCTCTGGGAGAGAGCGCGCAGCTTTCGTCGCGCTGTCGCGGTCGAGTTGAAAGGGAACGATTATGCGTGATTTCTTATCGCGCGTAGTTTCGTTAATTGTGAACGGATTTTCATAATTCTTGCGTTAGGAGATTTCTGGGACAATAGACTTTATCCCAAAATACATTACTAGTAGTCGATGGCAAGTGTTGCAGGGTCCCTTTAAGGGTCGAGTAAATACAAGGCCACGTCTCGCAAAGGAATCCCAAATATTGCTTCACCGTATTTGGACTTCTTGTTGTGCAGAAGTTCCAGGCGTTTTGGTGCCAGATTAGAAAACTGTGCGCCTCACACAAACTTCTCATACAGCACGATGCGCAACAACAACAAAAGGTCGAGACCCTCAAAAGAAAGATACATACAGTGGCGCGAGCCTGAACTTGCCTGCTGCTTTATCAGGTATGTGCTGCCTATGTTGTGATGGAATGGAAATCAGTGCAGAACGCAGCGCCATTTTTGCACTTGAAAATTTTTAATTTTATGGGGAAAGGACGGTTATTTCAACAGTTTTAATTCAGAATAACTTCCAATTACCCGTTGCAATGTGTTATAGCTTCGAATTATCGAGCAATTTATTCCATTGGATTGCATGTGACATGACCGGGACCAGCACATCACTTATGAAAATTACATTAAGCGAGTTTGAATTATCGAAAGTCAACTGTATACAGGGAACTTCGAGGGGTACCTGCAAGGCAGTGGATTGATTGTTCCAGGCTGTCTCGACCGCATGTGCTCATTCTCGGGGTCTGGAACTGCTGTCCACAGTGTCCGTTCATTTAGACATGTTCCTCGAGCCTCTTCGGAGGAGTCCGCCACCCTAGTTTTTAGTGTATTCGTCCAGGAATGGGGCATTTTCTAGGATTGCAAGGATTTCTAGAATTTCTAGTATTGGTTATGGTAGTAACAAAAAGTAATCAAAATATCTTTTCGTGGCCCTTGGAGGTAGGGATGCTGATTTGAAGCGAAGAGCAATTTTCGGGTGCAGTTTTCAACTCGGCATGTTTTCCTGTCTTTCACACCGTAGTGAGTGTCATCTGAAGCGTGATAAAAAGAGGGGGCAGTTTTCTTGCAGTACGTGTCGCAGACCAGAGAAGGTTAACAGCATAGGTTCCGATGAATGTTTTGCAGGTACTGGCTACGGTTTTGCCAAGACAGTCGCGAAACATTCGTGGCTGTAGGGCCATCCACTGTTTAAATTGCCTTGAAATGTCTTGAGCAGTTTCTGCCATGGCATGGTGTGTGTGCTGAAACAAAGGGCTCTGTGTTGCGGTGCTCGGCTGAAACTCCTCTTGGGGATTCTCCGCACAGACGTTTCCCACATTGGCCAGGGGTGTGGGTTTTGGTGTTGCCTCTGTGGTACGTCCTTGTGGTACCACTACTACTACACCAGTGGTGGTTGGAGAGTGGGTGATGGTGTGTGTGTGCGTTTGTTGCAGGATGCTGAACGAGGTGCTGGGCACACGGCTCATGGTCAAGGGCGCCATGTCCCGGTGCACGGACAAGGTGAGGTTTGGGGACAAACAGAGCGGGCCGAATACGCCGTCACAGACACGACCAAGGGAACATGGCTCTTGAAACAGTTTATTTTAATTTCAAGTGAACCGTGTGAAACTTGTCAGTATTGCTGTTTTTTTTTTTTTTTTTTGCACTGATTTCAGATATGCCACTATTTTTTGATTGTGTCAATTAGTTGCCAAGATAATTAGAGATGATTAGCCATTTTTGGAGGAACAATAGACAAAACAGTAGTAGATCACAAAGCTGTAATCTTTATATTTTCCAATATTCTGAACCCTGGGGAGTGCAATAAGAGAATAGGTTTTTTGATGCGTCGGTCGGAACTAATTTTGCAGCTAATTAAACTTTGGTGTTTGAAATGGGCATTCAAAATGGTTCCTTGGCATTGGTGTCACCAAAGCGTAATGAGCTGTAAAATTAGTTCCAAGCGGTGCATCAAAAAATCGAATCTCTTATTGCATTCACCAGGGTTGATATAGTATTGGAGAACACAAAGATTACAGTTTTATGACTAACACTGATTGGTTGATTGTTCCTCCAAAAATGGCCTGTTATCTCTAATTATCTTGGTAACTAATTGACTGACTCAAAAAATAGTGGCATATTTGAAATCAGTGGGAAAAAAGCACCAGGCCTGGCATGTTTAACAGAGTTTACTTCTAAAAAAAATATGTCGTCTTGAGGGGGGCGTTTGTGTGAATGTTTTCCAGCTTGCCAGCATGTTGGGCTGCCATGATTGAAGCGAGCTCCCTGCCTCTCCATGATGTGCAGGCCCTGCGTCGGGTGCTGGAAGCCCAGCAGCTCGGCCTAAAGCTGCTGGCCAACGTGACGTACGGCTACACGGCCGCAGGCTTCTCAGGACGCATGCCCTGCGTTGAGGTGAGCAGCGTCGCTGGGCTGTGTCCGGGTTTCGCAGGACCCAGCTTGTGTTTACGTTCGCCTAGCGAAATGGTTTGGCTTAATACCGCATTTATTTGAAAATAAGGCGGTTTTTTTTTTTTTTTTTTTCTCTCTCTCTCTCTCTAAAATTGGTAGTTTCAAAATCAAACCCCACCTTATCTTCGAAGCTCAGTATGTGTGTGTGTGTGTGTGTGTGTGTGTGTGTGTGTGTGTGTGTGTGTGTGTGTGTGTGTGTGTGTGCGTGAGAGAGAGAGAAAACGTTTATTCAAAAAGAGAGAGAGAGAGAGAGAGAGACTATTTTTTTTTACTCTCCAAACTGCACGCTCTCCTTATAATCGAGACCGCCCTATAATCGAATAAATGCAGTAATTTGCCTGATGCAAGCAGGCGATGTGTCACGTTATCACCTTATCAGCACTGCTATTTGGTGAGATGTAGAAATGCGTGGCAGTGGTCCGCTTTGCTGTGAGTTACTGCAAATCCCTTGTGGGGACCAGGTGGTGCTGCATAACTGCATTTCCAAATTTTAGGCACTGTTCCTTCGACATTTGCAATTTTGTTGCAACTCAAGGAGGACAAAAGCAGTTGTAGTGCAGTAATACTGCGTGAGGTTCCTACAAACATGATGGCCCGAAGGGGGGGTGGGGAACGTGCACGGCTGTCTGTGTGTGCGTGTTTGTTCATTCACTCACTCACTCACTCATTCCTTCATTCATTCACTCACTTGCTCATTCACTCATTCACTCTCATTCCTTCATTCACTCACTCATGCACTCATTGACTCTTTCACTCATTCATTGATTCATTTATTCGTTCACTCACTCATTCCTTCATTCATTCCTTTATTCCTTCATAACACACAAGCAGCACTGCCCCGATACTGCCCATAATGACTGGTGATTAGCAGTGGTCTAGAGGATTTCGTTCCAACCATCCGAGAGCTGCTTGCATGCCGCTCTGTGTAGCAGCAGTGGCTGTGGCACTTGATGCTGCGACCTAATGTGCCCCTGACTCACTGGCAGTCGGAGACACAAGTTGCAGTGCGTTGTGCTCTTGATTTGGTGCCTGTCTCTGCCATCGAGGTTGAGAGGGCCTGGGTGTGCCTTGCGTGTGCAGGTGGCGGACAGCGTGGTGAGCAAGGGTCGGGAGGCCCTGGAGAGGGCCATCCGCACGGTCGAGAGCACCGTCCCGGGGGCCCGGGTCATCTACGGGGACACCGACAGGTGGGAGAGGGGCTCGGCTTGTGTCGTGATGGGGTGGTGGTGATGATGATGATGATGATGATGATGATGATGGTGGTGGTGGTTGCTAATGGTATCCGCTTGGTTGGGGGGTGATGACATGTCATCTTGCCAAAAAAAAAAAGAACTAATATACCTAAGTTTTATACTCCCTGGTCCATGAAGAGAAAAGACAACTTTGTTTAACTTTAAAGAGTTAAGCTTCAGTACGTCACTCAGCTCCATTCCGGCCACAAAAGACGTTTAACTGATAAAAACGCAAGAAATACTTACCGTATAATGCGGAATATAGGTCGAGATTTTTTACAGAAAAATTTGCCGAGAAGTCACCCCTCGACCTATATTGCAGTCACTGGCAGTTGTCATCTGGCGACCGGGCAGCCCATCAAGCCCATCCAAACCCCAAAGGCACCATCGTCACTACCATCAATCGGATGCGACGCCATCTTTGTTTTGTTGCTTGTCTGTCGGCCAATGCGTGCGTGCAATTTTCTTCTTGCTCAAAATGAGTTTGGGCACTTGGTGCCAGTTCACAGCAGCATTTAAAAGAAAAGTTGGGGGTTTCCCAAGGCCAATGACGTGTCCGCCTTGCGCCAGCTCGGTATCACCAAAAGAAGTGTTGCTAGCGGCGTTAGCTGAAGGGGCAGCTCTCGGTATGCAACGCTCGGAAGACCTCGCTTCATGGGCGCTGCTCTGTGCACCTGTGCTGCTGTACAAAGGGGCAAATTTTGTCCGCTAGTGTCGTGCGATGTCTCTACAAATGCATACCCCAAGATGTTTGCTGACCGCCTGCACAGACTGGCCGTCGCTACGGTCTGCACACGAGTGTCCCATGCTTTGCGCTCGCTTCACGATGACATGGTCTTGCGAGTGTTTAATAAGTGCTGCATAAGCAATTCCCTGGACTGCACCAAGGACAACCTGCTGTGTGGGCGACAGCGAGCCAGAGGCAGTCGTCCGACGATACTTCAGACAGTTTTAAATGAGTAATCTGAGACGAAACAAGTTATAGTCTCAATAAAACAATGGTTGGTACCTAATTATTTTTTTGCATTTTTCGGCTACAAAGTAAGGGGGTCGACCTATATTCCACCTCGACCTATATTCCGCATTATGCGGTAAGAACTTTCAAATTTCGCGCCACAGTGACGTGTTATCGGCGCGAGTGACGTCATATGGGTCAGCACTAAAAGCATAATTTTCAGTGGGTTAGGTGCACGTTAGCATTCGAGTGATTCGATCAAACAGAACTAGCAGCCCCACTACAATTGCCCAGTCATGTGTCCTGGCGATTAATTAGTTCGGCCGCCGTAAATCCCCCAAACAAGATTCTGTGACGTCATAGAAAAGTTGCTGGAAACTGGCTGGCAAGTCACCCCAGCTTCACTTGTTTTCGTTAAAGGAGTACTGACACCAAATTTAGAGGCCTAAATAACGATATAATTGGCTTCAGTAGTTTGTACAGATTACCCACAGAAATTTTTGGAGCGATCCGAGGCTGGAAACGCATCAAAAATCGATTTTAATTGCCCTGGCCGCGAACTATTACAAATCGGCAGCACTAGCGAAATCGCTTAGGGTGTGACGTCAGGCTATCCGCGATTTTGCGGCCGATTCAGCATGACGTCATACAGTTGTTTCCGGAACCGGAAGCGATAGCCTGCGCTGTTGTTGTGGGCGGTCTCGCTTCGATAGGAGGTTTGGCTTGGCTGCGGTACCGCTGTGAGCAAGGCTTGCGAAGTGCGCACTTCACGTTTCCGCGCAGGTATTGCCATCTCTCGACCGGTCGGCGCACCGCCCGCCGCGCTCCGCGGGGGGCCGGTCAGCGTATACGCTTGCATCGCGGCAGATATCTGATCGCCGCTTTTAAAATAAGCCCTGATAACAATCCCAAGCACAATTTTTCACCACACTAACACCTACTTTCTCGCATGTGGAACTTCATTTTAACGATCAGATTGATTCAGAAGAGCAGCGACAAGCGGTTGCTACCGTCTTGCTACCGTGGTCTGCGCCGGATCGAGCCGCTGAGTGTCCGAGCTGGCAGGCGCGGCCGGCGTGTGCGCGAACTGTTTCCGAAGGCAGGAAACGCTTCACGATTGCCTGCTTTATCCATTTTTTGCGATTAAACGCGCGGGATCTACAAATTCAGCTCAGCGATAGTCGTAGTTGACCATGGAGCAAAAACGGTGGGCGGAGCGACGCCGACGACGCATCGCATGCACGCATCGCGTCATGTGTCTCAAATTCACGCGTACGACTAGTCGTGGTGACAGTCGTAACGATCAGTCGCATGCGAATCGAGTGTACAAATCGTACATGTGTCCAGCGCTTTAGTGTGAACCGCGTGCAATCCGTAGCAGACGATGCAGCGAACGTCCCTGACGTCACGGAGACCATGACGTCACGGTCTGACGTCACGGAGACCGTGACGTCAGGCAGTCCGCTTGCAGGCTCTCCTTCGAACGGCCATTTTCCCGCGCGGCGACCGAATTTGAAAGTGGTTGCAATAAACGTGCTATAATTAATTATATGTTGGTGGCTGACGCCTTTCGGTTCGATTTTCGTAATTACTGGGACCATAGGTATTCTTTACAGCATAAAAACTGAAAGCGAGAAATTTCGTGTCAGTACTCCTTTAATATCTTCATTATTTTTTGGAAGTTCGCGATGAAATCGGTATCATTTTTATCAGGACAAAGCAGCCTTTCTAATGAACCAAACTTGTATTTTGTCTTCATGGCTCCTTTAATACTAGCCCTGGTCTTAGGGAAGGCTCAAAATACTTATTAGGCACAAAATACCTATTTTTTCTGTTGGAGCTGGTAGCTGTCCTAGGCAATATTCCCCTCTCTTCTTTTCATCCACTAGCATTCTAATCTTTCTGTCTCCTCAACAGCCCTGAAATTAACTCCTTCTTACCTCCATGAGACTTTTTTCTGGTGCAAAGATCTTACGGGTGGGTGATTCCAGATCAGATAGTGGAAGGCGGCTGATGGCATTCCTGGTCGAACTGAGACCAAACGTAGCTGGTCAAAGGTGTCTGATTCACCCTGCAATGCCACTTGTAGAGGATGTCGGTTGAATGAAGACGGCATTCGTGATCAGAAAACAATTTCTGCTGATTGACTGGGGCCAAGATATGCTAACCAATTCTCTTGGATATCTTGAAGGGAAGCCAGTCATTGGTAAACTGGGTTTCTGCTTTATTCAGCCGTGTCTCCATTCCCTGCTTGCAGTTTGCAACTGCCCGCAATTGGTTATCAGCAGCTAGACTGCCTGTATGAGTATGATAACCTTAGAGATAAGAAGATGCAGGGCATGTAGCTCTTTTAGGGGCGCAGAAAAAAACAAGCCTGTCTTAGTGGTACTTCTGTATGTTTTCAATAGGAATCTCCTGACCGCATTGAAAATTGATACTGTGCAAGCTTCTCATAATTCGAAGCTAGGACATCGTTTTGAACTGGCTGTGAATGAGAGTTTGGTGTTACTATTAGGATATTTTTATTATTTATTTATTTATTAGTACCTCAAAGGCCCCCGGGGGGGTATTACATGAGGGGTGGGCAAACACATCAGCAGCATGGCAACAAATACAAACAAGATTATTAGTCGAGATAAGCATTTTCAAGGGCACTTTTGAATTTGGCGTTACTGGTAATAGCGGCAATGTTGGCGGAAAGGTTGTTCCATTCGTGCGCAGTGAAGATAAAAAATGAACGTTGAAAAGTTGTGGTTCGAGTGTGTGGGACATACACGGCGTTGGGGTGAGAATGGCGAGAGATACGATGTGCTGGAACTATGATCTGGTCATTGCGGGGGAGAGAGTAAAAAAACCGGTGATAAAGGCAGAGTCGGGATATGTGGCGGCGGCATTCCAATGATGGCAGGTGGAGCTGACGTTTCAATGCTGAGATGCTAGAACGGAAAGAGTATACTGATAGAATGAAGCGCGCGGCACGATTTTGAATGGATTCGATGGAGTGCGAAAGGTTAGCTTGATGCGGGTCAAAGACAGCACTGGCGTACTCTAATTTTGGCAAGACAAAGGTTTTGTACGCTAATAATTTAATTGCAGTCGGAGCGGAGGACAAATTTCTGCGCAAGAAGCCGAGGGCACGGTTAGCGGAATTAGTAATGTAGTTGATGTGATGGGTCCAAGTTAAATCATGGGAGATGATAATACCTAGGTACTTGAATGACTCAGTGGCAACAATTGCGGCGTTATTGCAGACATACGTGGAATTTATGTAATTGCGATGTCGGTTGAAGGAAACTAATGAGGACTTGCTAACGTTAATTTTCATTAGCCATTTTAGGCACCATTCCTGGATATTAAACAAGTCTTGTTGAAGGATAGCGGTATCGTCTGAGGTTAGTATGGGGCGGTAAATTACGCAATCATCTGCGAAAAGACGGATATTAGATGAGACAGTAAGGGGCAGATCATTAATGTAAATTAGAAATAATAGTGGGCCGAGCACTGTTCCCTGGGGAACACCAGAGAGTACAGGGGATAAGCAGGAATGGTGTGAATTTGCATGAACAAACTGCTTGCGGTGGGTTAAAAAATTTTGAATCCAATTAAGAACATCCGGGTGTAGGTTTAAACGGGAAAGTTTGAGAAGGAGCCGGGCGTGAGGTACTTTATCGAAGGCCTTCTCGAAGTCCAGGAATAGTGCATCAACGGGAATGTTTTTGTCCAGATAAGTATGCAAATCGTGAAGAAAAAAGGCAAGCTGGGTGTCACAAGATAAATTTTTACGAAAACCGTGCTGATTTGGATGGAAGAAGTTCACAGATGATAGAAAGGAAACTATATGGGAGTACAATACATGTTCCATGATTTTAGAAGATACGCTGGTAAGGGAAATGGGGCGATAGTTGTTAGGTGATGACCGGTCACCTTTCTTGAAAACCGGAGTAATCTTCCCGATACGCCAGTCTTCTGGGACAGAGCCTGTGTCAAGTGACTGTTGAAATATGAGTGATAAGAGGATGCTGCTTATGTGGTTAGTGTTCTTTAGGATTTTTGAATTGATGCCATCAATTTCTATTGAAGACGAGTTCGATAATGAGTCAATCACTTTAGCGATGCCATGACGATCGAATATAATACTTTGCATTGGGGTATGTGAAAGGTAAGGCGCGTCCGGAAGATTATTAGCAAGCTCGCGGTTAAAAACGGAACAGAAAGAATTGTTCAGAACGTCAGCACAATTCACTTCTGAGACGCTGTTGCCGGAGTTGTCGAGCAAGGAAATTAGATTGGGTTTATTAGGGTTAATTGTTTTCCAGAAACGCTTGGGGTCATTTTCTAGCATGGCAGGCAGGGTAGTGGAAAAGAATTTTTCTTTGGCATTAGTAGTCAGTGTATTATACTCTTTTGCAGCTTTGTAGTACTTATCCCATGCGATTTTAGATCCAGCCTTTTTTGCTGATCGAAAGAAGCGCTTCTTTTTGTTATTTAGTCGCTTTAGTGTGCTGTTAAACCACGGTGACTGAGGCCTCTCGCTAACGGTAATAGTGGGGATGTAGAGTTTCATTAGTCGCAGCATTTCGTACTTGAACATTTGCTACTTGAACGTACTTGAACTTGGACATGTGTTAAATGTTACTTGGTCAACAGTAATCAGTAACAGTTATCAGTAAGCAAGTAAATGTCATCAGCTAGCTAGAAGTACCTGTTGAAAGGAAGCATGTACAGTCAGTGACAAAAGTCTGCAGGCCACGGTTTCAGCTGTCGAATCTGTATTTCTCCACTGCCTTACAACCGATTGTCTCCTGAGGACTGGATGGTGGTGGTCTCGGGTGGGATGCATGACTGGGAAGCACACAACCGAAACGTTGTCTCAGAGCAACAACCGTGTCCTGCAGACTTTTCGAGCCAATAGTAAATTGATTGCAGTAAGTGGTGGATGCCACATCGTAATGACACTGCGGCGATACCGTGGTTGTCCTGTGTTGTTTTTTTGAGCCACTGTTTATGTCCAGCGGAGGCCAGGTGTCTATCGTACACTCGTTTCCAGGAGAGAAGGGACATTACGGATAGTGTAGTTTTGCCAACGCACAAACTAGGTGCAGTGTTTAGAGACACAGGTGCAGGATCAACCCCTGGCTGGAATTGAGTCGTGTATTACCAGCAGGATAAGCTACTGACTCGGCTATAAGGAAGAAGGTGCCTGTGGGAGGTAGCAGTTGGAGGTGCTTGGGGCCATTGCTTATGTAATGCCACGTAACACCAATACAGTCGAACCTTGGTAATACAACTTCTAGAGACCGTATGAAGCTAAAATCCCAAGTTTCTAAAAAAAAAAAAAAAAGAAGAAATGCCTATTTTGTGCCCCCCTTCCCTCTATGGTGTCTGCGTTACCCTGCCAGCCCTGCGCCTCGTGCGCACAAGATAAAGCTGACGCAGTTGAGCGAATTGAGAGGGGAAGAGTGTGAAACTGCCAAGGCCAAGTGAAACAAACAATAGTGCGAGGCGGCAATAGAAAAAAAGGCTGCATAGAAAGGAGCAGAGTGACAACAAGGCTTTGGAAGACACTGATAAGCAGAGAGGAGAGATATAGGGAGAGAGAGCGCCGTGAAAGGAAGAAACTTGAATCGAGCGGGTGAGAAAAGCGGCTGTTCGGTCATCGCCATGGGTTTGCGTTGTATGCGTTTTCACATTTGTCGGCGGCTTGACTGGAGCTCCAAATTGGTGATCCGCCTACTACCTGCACTTTGACTTCTCGCTGTTAGCGCGTTGGCATTCTGATGCCGCATGGGGCTGTCAAAGCTGAACTCCCGCTCACAAGTACCCGCCTGCTTGCTCGCGTCCGTTCAGTGAGTGGTCTGGCCCGCCTGCGGACCTTTGCACATAAGGCATCGTCAAAGAGGGGTTCAGAATAAAGAAAGGTCTGGACGAGGCAGCGAAGCAGTGTAAAAGATGGGGAAAATGCCGGTTAATCCCCGCCAGGGCCTGTAATATGAAGCAAACTGCATGCACACCCTAGCATTGTTTAAGGGGGCACATGGGTCTTTGATCGAAAACTTTATTTTTACAGTTATGATGATGAAAGTTGGGGGACATATGTAGCTTCTCAATCTGATTGTAGATACAGTCGAACCCCGCTACAACGAACGCCGCTTCAACGAAATATTTCCAATTCCCCGTCAGCTAGCCATAGAAGTCAATGCAACAAAGTCCTCGCCCCAACGAACCATTTGTCAGGCTTGCTTTCGCTTCAACGAAATTTTCGATGATTTGGGCTGGGTTTGAACAATTATTTTACAATAAAATAAGCATAGCGCCAGCTATGTGTAACTTTTTATACATTCAGGACGCTTAGTTTCACCGAAAATGCGCGTTGAGACCACACCGCCACCCAAAACAAAACAAAAAATAACTCATAGGCGCACGCCATTGCTTGATGGTGATAGCGATGTGGCTGGCCGTCTTTACACGAGGCGCAGGCCCGCTTCGCCAAGGCGGAGCCCCAGAGCTACAGCCAATCCGTATCCAGTTGAAATTGCATGAATGTGCTCCGCTGCTGGCGCGGTGCCGTCATGTATGCGTTGTGAGCAGCTGTCCTTGCCGTTTTCCTTCTACCATTCTTCATAGCCAAGAGCGAAAATCATGTTTGCGCGTTTGGTCTTGAAGCCTAGTCATCCTATCTTAGTCGCGAGCGCGCGGTCCTGTTAAATGCAAGCGCGCGCGTCTTGCCTGCCAAGGTCAGTAGCTCCCGTGCCCTGTCAGAGGATAAGATAACGGCACTGCTCCTGCCACAAGCGAGAGGGGGGCTTCCCACGGCCTAGCAGCTATCTGCAAGTAATCAGCTCGGTGGACACGCCTTGTTGTACAGCGATACGTTTTGCATATCTTCACCCCCCTCCGTAACGCGTTCTTTGGGTGGTGAAAAATCAGATAACCATTGGTATGTTTGTTATCCGAATAAACATGAGTTATTGCGCGTCACTCCTTTTTCTAAACATTGTATTATGCTGCCAATGTTGCGGAAACGCACGGGGCTATTTTTCTGGCCTTTACGTGGTGTGTTGGGGCAGATTTCGCCTCAACGAATTTTCGCTTCAACGAAAGTTTTCGCACGTCCCGTCAATTTCGTTGTAGCGGGATTCAACTGTATAAAATTTATTTTTGCGTAAATATGCCTAGATTCAAATTTATTCAGATAGTATTTATATTTGATTTTGTGGCAGCTTTTGTAAAAAGCTGCTTGAATGATGGATGGAACCTGTTTTGCTTTCTTTCCTTGATTTGTGCAGAGTTCACTGGTACCTTGTTCAGCTGCATCACTCCAGCAGTTCTTACAAAAGCTGTCAAAAAATCAAATATAAAAATCCGAATAAATTTGAATGTAATCATTTTACACAAAAACAAATTTCATATCTACACTCCGAATGAAGACCTACATATGTCCTCGAATTTTTATCATCATAACTGTAAAAGTAAACATTTTTGTTCAAAGACTAGTGTGCCCCCTTAACTGGAATTTTCAATGCATTGCTTCTATGGGGAATTTGCCAGGACTGTGGTGATCTCTTGTAAGAAGCGGGTCACTGTAAGACCGGGAGACGTATCATCGGGATTCCACTTTATATGCTTCAAATCGCATCTTATATCTTGTACTGCTCCGCATCTGCATGGGGTAGAGAATAACACCGAAAGAAGGATTCCCTTGGTGTAATGGTGAGTATGCGAGGTCAAATTACGATGTTGACGCCTGGATATGTGCAGATAGTTGCATTTTCGCACCGCTGGTTGCTTTTGGTGCCATCACTGGGGTGCTGCGGGCACGTGTGCGTGTGTGTACCAACTGTCGTGTGTCTATCGTGCGCAGCCTGTTTGTTCTGCTGGAAGGCCGGACTCGCCAGGAGGCCTTTGAGCTGGGGCAGCAGATGGCCGACCGGGTGACCGCCGACAACCCCCGGCCCATGCGGCTGCGCATGGAGAAGGTGTGTGGTGCACTCACTGCTGGTGCTCCTCCTCTGTACAGCGCCAGCGCCATTGTGGGGGAATGCGACCCGCCGCGGTGGCTCAGTGGCTAAGGCGTTGTGCTGCCGAGCACAAGGACGCGGGTTCGAATTTCGGCCACTGCAGCCGCTTTTCTGATGGAGGCGAAAAGCAAAAACGCCCGTGTGTTCGAGATTTCGGCGCATGTTAAAGATCCCCAGGTGGGCAAAATTAATCCGGAGCCCTCCACTATGGCGCGCCTCATTGCCTTTGAAGTGCCGGCGCATTAAACCCCACAATCAATCAATCATTGGCGGGGAATGTGCGAAACGACTGGGGTGATTCAAAATTATAGGGAAAATGGAAAAACAAGCTGACTCCGCTGGAAGTGGGATTTGTGGTATCTATGTACAGTGTTGGTCGACAGTTCCCAGGCCGCAGCGACTGTGCCCAGAGCAGCCATATTTCGTTATCGGGGCGTTATCATCAACGGTGCTTGCAGATGCTCGCTGGTTGGGGGGGTAAAGGAAGTGATGAGGAATGTCAAACATACGAGCATTCGACGGCAGTAAAGTGAGAGGAATGCTCCTTCTTGCTCCCTTTTATCCCACGCAACCGGCAAGCGTTTGCGAGCACCATTGATGACAGCGCCCCGATAGTGAAACACGGCTGCTCTGAGCACGCTTGTTGTGGCCTGGGAACTGTCAACCAATACTGGGCATCACGTAAGTCTAGCAATATTCCGTTCCAAGATGGGTACAAGCTAGGCACTTCTGTTGCAGTGCAGAGAGTAAATTAAATGGGTTGATAGGCTGCTCTTCCCCTAAACCGACCTAAAAGATGTCAAACCACCCTTACTTACGAACACAATGCGTAAAACAGCAGGAGATCATTTTACAGCAAGGAAAAGTTGCAGGTGTTGCAAAAATTTTGTCACTGCTGCGGCTCAAAGTCGGGTCGTTGGTTTCAAAATCCGCGATTCTGGAATGAATGACCTGACCTTGGATTGATGCAACTCCCCTCCTCCTTGACAGGCGCATGAAAGACCACGCGGTGCCTCCTCGCATGTTGTCATCGCAGGTGTACCAGCCGTGTGTGCTGCAGACCAAGAAGCGGTACGTGGGCTTTGCCTACGAGCACCCGGACCAGCAGGAGCCCAAGTATGACGCCAAGGGCATCGAGACCGTGCGCCGGGACACGTGCCCAGCTGTCGCCAAGGTGCACTGTTGTTCGATACACCTCAGATACACCCATGTGGATAGTTACATCAGGCCAAGTAGTAGGCAGAGATAATTAGAAGGATAAGAATGGGGTGGAGTGCATTCGACAGGCATTCTCAGATAGTGAATGGCTGCCTACCATTGTCCCTGAAGAAGAAAGTCTATGACAGCTGCATCTTACCGGTACTCACCTACGGGGTAGAAACTTGGAGGCTCACTAAGAGGGTTACTTGATTTGAGGACGACTCAGCGAGCAATGGAACGGAAGATAATAGCTGTAACATTAAGGGAGAAGAAGAGGGCGGAGTGCGTCAGGGAACAAACGCGTGTTAAGGACATATTACTGTAGAAGAAATGGACATCGGCAGGGCATGTAATGCGAAGGCAAGATAACCGTTGGTCATTAATGGTAACAGGGTGGATCTCTAGAGAAGGAGGAAAGACGGGCAGATGAAATCAACAAGTCTGTGGCGGCAAATTGGGCGTAGTTAGCACAGGACCGGGATACGTCGAGGTGTATGGGAGAGGCATTTGCCCTGCAGGGGCCATAGACAGGCAGATGACGACAATGATGACGATGACAGGGATGGGCTATGGTACAGAGTTCCCTCGACGGGCATTTTGGACAGAACAGGGCGGGATTGGTACGTGACATGGAGTGGAAGGCTGAGGGCATCGCTAGGCTGAACATCGGCGTAACAACATGCCCACTCAGGCGGGTTTGCCAATGATGATGGCAGGCGCCGCCAAAAGATCACAGCCGTTTCACCAATTTCCATTAGCCGAATGTCGATGTATCCACTCGCAGGAGCACTTTGTGGCCTTCGATTGGACATTATTGCTTTAGCATTCACAATGCAAGAGAAGAGCAGAAGCGTCCTTAAAGTTTTTGTTGTAGGGACAGTCACTGTGCAGTGCCGCAGCCATACGAGAAACCAGTAGACTTGGAAGGCAGCGAGTGTGCGAATGACATGGTTAGTGGGACAGGTTGACTAGGGGACACATAGAAAATTGGTGCAAGGGATGAACCAATCAGGACTGGAGAACAAGAGGACATGTGTTTTCTGTCCCGCATTCTTTTCTTCTCGCGTCTTGTCTCCTCCGTAGTGATCGAAAACGTTTGGAACGACAGAATTTTTGGCCCTGTGGAAGTTCCTAGGAACCCACCAGTAGGATGCTCTTGGACTTCCCTCATCCCTCATCCCCCGGTTGGCGTGTGCAGATGCTGGAGAAGATGCTGCGGGTGCTGTTTTCCAGCCGGGATGTGGGAGCAGTGAAGCGCTTTGTCAAGCTGCAGTTCTCCAAGATACTGGCCGAGCGGGTCAGCCCCCAGGACTTTGTCTTCGCCCGCGAGTTCCGGGGCCTCACCGGGTACCAGCCCGGAGCCTGTGTGCCAGCCCTCGAGATTGCCCAGTGAGTGGTGGTTGAGGGAGGCTTTCTTTCTCTCTCTCTCTCTCTCTCTTTTTTTTTTTTTAATTTCAGTTTTGGTGCTCCCCGCTTTTCTTTATTTTTTTCTCTTTTCATTCATCTGTGCCGAGTTTACCGAGGGCAGTTGCGTGATGTAGCCATATGGTCGTCAAATCTCTTCAGTAGGGGAGGAGGGAGTGAATAGTGAGGTTTCAAAGTTGTGTCGAATATGACGTGACAGAATAGTCCAATTTTAAGTTTCAGTTCCAAATGTTCGAAATTACCCAGGATTCAGACCCACGAACAGTGATGCTCCTCTCAGCCCTCACCACAGACCTGTGGGCATAATCTTCTAGCCCCAAGTCAAATGGGCTTGCACTAAGTGCCTTTGCAAAAGCTGCCATGTCTAGGACATTTTGCAGAGCTAGCAGGCATATCTTGTGCTTTCGTGCGCATAATCTGTGTGAATATCCCGTTGACAAATCTCAGGAGTAAATTCAAGTTGAGGGTGCTACCCAAACCTTGTTGCAAAACGGAGTATCACTACGACCCGCACCGCCCTGTGATGTTTGTGTCGTCACAGCCACCACTGCATTTCACCTGCTGTTCTAATCAAGCTGGCTTTCCGAGAAGCGAGAAGAGAAATATTGCTCTCCTGTCCTGGACACTCCATTATCTTATTTATCTCGAGTGCACCTGTTGTTCCAAAGTCGGATGCTGTTGGCGTAAACGAGGCCATCGAAGAGGACCAGATAGCAGGCGCAGCCCCAGACGTTAGGTGACAAGGGAGCTTCTTACAACCTAGCATCTATCGACGGGTATTTACCGTATGTACTCGCATGTAGGCCACACTTTCTTTTTCTGTGTTTTGCTTGGTTGTAGCTGAGCGGGAGTCAGGCTTATATGGCACTGTGACTGCTGTATAGAGATTTGATAGCTGCATTTCGGGCTTTCTTTCGTAGAAACTTACTCCACCTTGGACGTTCCCTAAATAGGTGGCAGTCTCAGGTTGGAATCCTGGAGCATTCTTTTTCAACTGCGGTACAAGCCATTGCGGGGCTTAAGGGGTTGATCTGCACATGCTTGATGTCAATGTGGGCATAAATAGTGTTGCTACTTTTCTGGAACCTCAGCTAGCTAGCTACAGTAGGCAACAGCGCTCACCCTACGAGTTCACAGCGTCTCTACGGACGCTGTAGTACAATGGGTTCAACTCACCGACAAAGCGACAATAGGCTCTCAAGGGCGAGGACAAACCAGGGGCTTTATTGGCTGAGTGGCACACTTCAAAACGGTTGCAACAACATAGCTGAGAGCGTGCTAAGTGACTCGCGTCATAATAGCCCGGATGGCCAAGGCTACACGTGGGCCGCCGGTTAGGTAGGCCTACCCACAGCATCTCATCACGAGGCAAAATGCCCCATCCTAAACGAGGTAGCAGCATGGGTCATGAGCACCTCATTGTATCTCTCTACAAAGCACGCGCCATCCTTAAAAGGGCCCGTGGTAAAGGAGGAAGGTTCCTGGGTGAAAAGCAGCGGCACCAGCGCGTTGCCCTGTGTAACAACGTAGCAACGAGGCGAATGTGTGCGACCTGTGTGAATTTAAGGCCACATTTGCAGGGAGCTGTAAAGAGAATCTAAAGGATCCCCACACTGTGCAGGTGAATTTCAGGTGGATGTGGCGTTTTTTTTTTTTTTTTTTTTTTTCTTGGCGCAGGCGGCTGGTGCGGCGGGACCCCCGGGCAGAGCCCCTGGTGGGCGAGCGGGTTCCGTACCTGGTGGTGTACGGACACCCGGGACAGCGGCTCATCGAGCTGGTGCGCCAGCCCGGAGAACTGCTCCGGCAGGCATCTCAGTGGCGCCTAAACGCCCACTACTATGTGCAGCGGGTCATTGGGCCGGCTCTCAACCGTGTGCTGCGACTGCTTGGAGCCGACTGCCTCCACTGGTGAGTGCTTCTTCATCATCATCATCACCATCTGCAGCAGGACAGGGGCCTCCTTTTCCTTTTCCTCCTCCAACCACTCCTGTCGCAAGTTTTCCGGGAGTCCATTTTGTGCCCCAGGTTTTTGTATTTCATCTCTCGATTGTTTGACCTTTATTCTTCCCCTAATTTGTTTTCCACTTTTTGGTAGCTCGTTTATTCTACAGAAGGTCCACCAGTTGTCCGTCATTTGCATTACATGATCTGCCCTGTCTTACTTGGGCAGCCGCGTGCGTGCGTGGGTGTGTGTGTGTGTTTGTGTGTGGCTTTTTTTTTTTTACTCTCCATACTGCACTCTCGCCTTTATCGGTTGGTTCGGCACGCCAAACCCCTGCCTTCTTTTTATGGTTGTTTGAAATCTAGGATGTGGGTTACGTGTCTGAGTATTGCCTTTTTCGTTAATAACTTCCGTGCTCCCCCTGCCCCTCGCCCGTGTGCGCAACACAGGTACGAGGAGCTCCCGCGCCCCCGATTCGTGACGCCGACGACGCACCCGGGCCGGCTCTCCTCCTACCTGGTGGTGGGCCAGCTGTGCCTGGCTTGCGGGGGCCAGGCGGAGGCGCGGCAGCTGTGCGGCTCGTGCGAGGCCGACCCCAGCTACACGGCCCTGGTGCTGGGCTCCAAGGTGCAGCGTGTGCAGAAGGCCCTGCTCGAGCTGCAGAGCGTGTGCCGCTCCTGCATGGGCTTCCAGGCAGCCCAGCCCCCGCCCTGCGTCTCCGTCGACTGCCCCGTGCTCTACAAGCTGGCACGCGTCACCACCGAGGCGCAGCAGGCCATCGGCTGGCACAACAGCAACAGCGTGCGGCTGCACCTGCCGCTGTCCTAGAATCTCTCTCTTCTCCCGGTGCGCTGTGAACGCCCATGTGTGGGGAACTCCTTCCTGCAAGGACTCGAACGTTTCGAGCGAACTCGTCATCGTGTGTGCTGCTCAGCGGCGCGCTCTACCGGTAATCAAACTGTGTGCAAAGGTGGACAAGACTTGCCAGTGTCGGTGACTGGAAGAGAACTTTGTGGTGTTTGCCCAGTGAAGCACATGGGCCGGGTGTGATACTCATTAGGGGGGGGGGGGTGGGAGGGGGTGGCGGGCTTTTTTATTTTTGTACATGATCTGCAGCTGAGCTGGTTGTCTCTTGGGAGAAATGAAACTGTTCTGTTCCAATGAGTGGGGCTCTGCTGTCACTTTTTGGGGCCGGGCTTAAGCGGCCTTGAAGGCTTCACTTTCTCGCTGCTTACAAAAGGAAAGCAACGTAATGGTGAGGCGTGGTGTTTGTGGCCAGACAATTACAGTAGAATCTCGATGGTACGAATCTCGCGGGACCGCGAAAAATATTCGTATCATCCGAAATTCGTATGAACCAACACAGACCAAAAAATTGAGCGTTGAAAAAAGTTTTCGTTTATTTCTTTTCTTACTTTCGCGGGAACAAATCCGTGATTTTTTCTGCTTTTTTTAAACCCCCACGTCACAAAGCAGTCCTTTCTGGCGCGCTTAACGCTTAGCCTAGCTTCGCTTCTTGTCTCTTCACTCCCGGTGTCCAAGCTCGCTACACGCCGCAACAGTCAAGCGTGAACCGCATGGTGCGTTTTTGCACGCGATTCGCACGCCTTGGCTTTGTGCGCGCTGTATTTTCAAGGCCGCATTGACGATTCCGCGCCCGCGGTATCTCCTACCTCGGTCAGAAAAAGACGCTGACGACTTGCGAAACGCTCGAGACAGCCCGCTGTCTCCGCCCGAGATGTTTAGGCTTAGCACTCCGGCAGATATTTTATGGGCGCTTTCACTAGCGGCACGGATGGTGTTTTATAGTACCGTTTTCGCCAACGTTATCAGCTCCTTTACTGCACAAGAAACTTCGTGTCTGCCTTGAGCGGCATTTTAAAGAGCGGCTAGAAGCAGTCGCTCAAGCGGCCGTGCCACTTCGCGGCCGAAGCCGCCGCCATGTTGCCGCCGCTGGCCGCGGCACGCGCAGCGTGCGAGAGGTTTCGCGGCGCGCATGGGGCGCGCAGGGCGCGTTTTCGCGAGCAGAAAACAACAGCCCGGCCGTTTCTGGAGAAAAAAGAGTGACAAATGGGGAGAGAGAGCCGTCACTTGCTTGCTCGGCAGTCGGGCGCCTCGCCGGCTCGTTCGTATCATCCGCCGGGCCGCGCAGGTCCGTTCGCAACAGCCGAAATTTTTCCCATTGCAAACAATGCAGTTTTGCCGGGACTTTTCAGAAATTCGTATCACCCAGAATCGTATCATCGAGATTCTACTGTAATGTGATGGCAACATCAGCTGGTCGACAAAGCATTTTTGTGAAGCCCTTTTGGCTGGCTTGCTAAGCTCTATTTCTAGCCACTGAGAGGTGTAACAGTGGATGACAGTGCGTCATCTCGTGTAAAGGTGCACAAGCTTTCGTTCAGTGTACAGTTGAACCACGATATAACGAACCGTGATTTAACGAAATTCGCGATATAACAAATTTTTTCAAGTTTTCTATCAAAATTTTGCTAAATACATGTATTTTTATCTCTATTTTACGAAGCAATTTCATGCGCGCTTCTGATTTAACGAAGTCGCGGCAAGAAAGCAAGAACGAGATTCCGGCTGATGTTTTATTTTGCCTCTCAGAGCCTACATTGAAAACATTTAGTACCCGCATTCCCTCCTAAAAGACTACAACAAATGAAAAACAGCGAAAGCTACGGCTGACAACAAAGTGACGAAAGAAGTTGCTCAAACTGCTAGCGATCATACACGGCCTAATAGCGCGTTCATCATTTTGACGTCTCAACGCCAGCACCCTGTATGCTTGGGCTGCCGAAGCCAACTTCGAGTTTTTTTCCTATGCCTCGCTCACAGTGCCGAAGCTGTAGGTTGCGCTCACTGATAACCACATTCATATTTTGTTCAGGCATCACTAGGTGAGTCTTGTAAGCAGCATAAGCATTCCAAGGAAAAGAAAAGTGCTCCGAGCAAGAACCTGAGGAAGTGTCGGCGAAACCGACAGCCACCGAAGTGATGGATGCCATCGACGTTCTGCGGAGGCATGCAGGCGAACGTTTAAGAGCAAGCCTTGTTAGTGCTGTCAGAATACGAACATCACGTAATGCCCACCGTGGTCAAGAAACGCCAAGCACTGCTTACGGACTTCTTCACTACGGCCTGAACATCAAGAGATGGTGGCAGTAAATTGCTCTCTTTGAACGTGGCCATCTTCGTTTCACCCGTGTTCGTTCGACAGCTGTGATGCAGAGAAATCGGTTTCATTAGGGGAGCTCGGTGGGCATAAAAGTGATTGTCTAATAAAATTTGGCCGGAAAATATTTAATGTAAGCCTTCTGATTTAGTGGGAGCATGTAATCGCTGCTCCACACAGGAATCGGTCCGTGAGTACTCCGCTCAGCTCGCGATCATGGCTTTATCTCGAGTGTCATGGTTGCATCACGCGCCCATACTGCACAGCCTTTGTACATTAAAAAAAGTTACTCGAAAGTTTTATAGCACCTGTCAGCTGTCGGCCCGCCACACCCCTCAACGCCATGCTTAAAAGCCTACCACTGAACGCACGGAAAGAGGCACAACTTCAAACCAGCACCTCACCAAGGTGAAGTTCACGGGACACACACGCGGAACAGCGTCGTTTAGTAGTGATTGATTAGTTGTAGGGTTCAACGCACCGACGCTACTCAGGCGATGAGGCATGCCGTAGTGGAGGGCTCCGGATTAATTTTGACCACCTGGGGATCTTTAATGTGCTCCGAAATCTCGAAGACATGGGGGTGTTTAGTAGTGACCGAAATGAAAAAAATAAGACAATGTGGAAACCTAGTGAGGTCTTCTATCATATTTAATGAGGTGTTGTGGAAAAAGCAGCGGTTTTATGACGACACAAACTATAGACAGCTATCTGAATTCCATTGCCCAAGTGTTGAAACTCTTAATTCACACAATTTTTACGAACAGTGCTAGTACAAATTTCGCTTTATGTGGAGAGGTAACTACATAGCAGTTGTTTCTGGGTGATGGGCAAGGTTGTGAAACCTCAATAACTGGTTAAATGAACTGTAAATTCAACACCTCGTTTTTTACAAAATTCATGATTTAACGAAATTCGCGCCTCCAAGTACGACTTTGTTAAGTCGAGGTTTAACTGTACTCTTAAAAAGCCTTACAAGCCCACCTCGGGGCACACATCACTCCCACATTTTCACCCCCGGGAAGTTCCTTGTGATTCTTCTTTCAGCCCCAGCCCCCCTCACTCAGCAAACATGGACCAAAAAAAAAACTGCCTTGCTTACTACTGAAATTGACAGGCACAAATTTATGCAATGCAGCAAATGCATAGAGGGAGACACAGCTTTTTATTAGAACAAAGCAGAGAAGTCTGCCGGCATGTATTTGCCTACATGCTACCCTGGAGGGATGGGGTGAACACGTGAAACACAGCATGTTTCGAAGCTTCCTAGCCTGTCGCGAAACTGCACCGTGGTTCCTGATGGTGGTTTCGCCTTTTTAACTTTTTTCCTTCTTCAAGGTCAAATGGGAAGACAGTGCGCATTCTCCTACACTTTAGCTGCATTTCTCGTTAGCTAACACCTACGGACCTAAAAGAAGACGCTCACCTTCTTCAGCCGGCAACGAAAGCCCAGGACATTTTCGTTTAGTACAAAAGAACTTATGTCAGTCGGTTTCGCATAAACCTGCTTTCTCAGTGAAGCCTTCCATATTTTCCGGTTTATAACTCGAACAAAATTTGAGGCACAGCAGAGGGAGGGGGCAACGCGAGTATGCAATGGCTCAATGTAAGGCCCAAAGTCAACAAGCTCTGAGGCCTAACATCAACCCATTCCTACAGCTCAATGTACAATGAGTACGACGTTCGTGCATCATAAGGTTGAAATTGTACATTACGTAACATTAAGCCTAAACATTGGAAGTAAGTATGACGGGTGCTTTGAGGTCTAACCTTACCTCGGCTGCACATAAAATTTTGTGAAATTTACTTATACAGTCTAACCACGCAATAAGAAAATCCCACGAGTATGAAATTCCCGTGGCAACGAAATATTTTCGGATCCGCGGCGAGCTTTCGTAGAAGCCCATGTATTTCATATCTTGCAGCAATGAAATGTTTTTGTACGCTGATCCCGCATTAATGAAATTTGCGGCAAGTCTGGTTGGCATTTTGCCTACCCATGTGAGGCTGTGTCCAAAAAATGCTCAAATGCATTTTTGTGGACCAAAATTGCGTAAACTTCTGCCACTGTGTGCTGGCATAGCTGCTGCCATATTTGTTTTAAAAAAGTAGTGCCCTTCCACACTGTGAAGAAGGATGCATCCTGCAAAGCTGGATGCAGTCCACGGAGTGCACAAAGCAAAACACGTTTATCATAATTTGCGATGGAAGATATTTCCTAGCCAATTAGCTGAATGAACCTCTCACGGATCCAAGCTTGTTATTAAACATGGAACTGCCTGTGTCCCTCCCGTGTACTAAGCATCTTACTCTTTGTGTAAGGCCGAATTCAGACTTTTGCCACAACTGTCGTAATAACTTTAAAGAAGGACGCCATTTTATGTCTCAGCCAACCGAACTGCGTGACATGGGATTTTAAGTGCGAATGCACTTTATAAGCGACCCCAAACCATCCACCGCCGGAGGCGGCGGCGTCGGCGTCCGCAGTGCTCCTCTATATTTAAAAAAGAAACAGCATCCGGCGCCAGGTTTCGATCCGAGGACTTTACGGCCGCAGCGCGACGCGCTACCGACTAAGCCACGGATGCCTTTTTTTCTTTATTGCCATACTTTGACACACAAACAAAACACTACACTCTTAAAGACGCTAGCCAGCACTTGACTAACAGAGTAATGGCTAAAATTGTTTCATGTTTGTTAAAGTTTCAAACACGGGCAACCATTCCGGAGGCTCGGGCTGAGCCCTCCACACTTCAATAATCAGACGAACAGACTCCGAAAAGTACTCTTTGGACCGTTTGGCATCGATGTCGCGATGGCGGATGGCCATGCGCGATTTCCAAATGCCGTGCAGGGCCAGAACCATGACGAGGTCATATGGTACCCCATCCTCGCTTTGAATGGGTAGAAACCTGATCCCGTAGGCATCCAGGGGGAAGTCCTTCTTTAATGTGCGCTGAAGCACATCCCAAAAGAAGACCCCATCCCAACACTCCAAGAAAACATGTTCAACCGTCTCGGGTTTTTTGCATGGGTAACAGTCTACCCCCCATGGAATGTATAGACCTTTCTCTTTTTGCCAGGTTTTTACTGGAAGGACGCCAACGTGAAGTTTAAAAAAGAACGTTTTAACCCATGGCGGCACTGCCATTCTCTTTACTCGTTTAAGTACGTCCTGCCCAGGCCCTGCACGGTACATGGATCTGTACATCGGCTCAGGCAAAACAATATCCGCAAGGTCATGATACAGTCTTTTGCGCGTCACGTTTGATAAGTATTCAAGCGTGAAGCGGGCCCGTAAAAACTTTGTTGCCAGTACCACCTCCCGAAAATATCCTCTGGGTGCACCAAAAGTAAAAAACGCAGAAGAAACAACAAAATCAGGTAGCGCCCTAGCTAGCCTCATCTGACACACAGTGCGCAAGAAAGGATCATTCACGTCACGCAAAAACAAAAACCGATTGACAACTTGTCGCAAAAACAAATGCGATAGAGAAAGACCCCCGACGCGCACCCGCCGAAACAAGTTCGTCCGGCTCGTTTGCTCCCACGTGGACCCCCATATAAACACTGCAAACACACGATGCAGAGCCTGTACGTTCTTACGCGAACAGTGAAGTACCTGAAGAACGTACCAGAGTTTGCTCATAAAAAACACGTTACACACTGAGGCCCTGGCAAACATTGAAAGGCCAGAGCCTTTCCATTTCTCGGCCTTTTCTCGCAGTTCAGCAGCCTGCCTGTGCCAATAAGGATCACTATCAACATAATTTTCCAACGGCACTCCCAAATACTTCGCTGGCGTCGTCTGCCAGCTAATGCACTCAAACACACTCGGTGTAGTGTCCCAGTAGCCATGCCAAAAACCCAAGCATTTCTGCCAGTTTACGCCACTGCCACTGTACTTACAGAAAGTCTTAAGCGTGTTTACACCAACGCTTATACTGCTCCTATCGACACAAAAGAGAGCAATATCGTCCGCATACGCCAAAACACGCACCTCGCATGACTCGAGTAGAAAACCATTGAACCTTTGACTCTTAATAATACTCAAACAAAAGGCTTCAATGTAGACACAAAAAAGCAACGGCGACAGCGGGCAACCCTGGCGTACAGACCGTTGAACTGGGATGGGTTTGCCAATTGTTTTGTTGACAACGAGCTTAGTTGTACACCCTGTATACGCCATGCGCACACCATCAAGAATAACAGACCCTACATTTACTTGCTCTAACATGTTTAAAAGAAGTTCGTGCGAAACCTGATCAAAGGCCTTTGCCAGATCAATTTGAAGCATTGCTAAAGTTCCCTGGACGCTATCGCAACATTCCAAAACACTCCGGGCCGTGTGAACATTCGTTACAATCGACCTCCCTTTTATTCCGCAAGTTTGGTGCGGTCCAACAATGTCTTTGATCACAGTCTGCATGCGGGAAGCCAATATTTTCATCAAAATCTTGTAGTCTACATTCGTCAGGCTAATGGGGCGATACCCAGAGATTTCTCTCAGTTTAGCGTCATCCTCAGATTTCGGGATGAAAATGGTATGCGACTCTAAAAATGAAGGCGGAAGCCTGCCATTCTGATAAGACTCCAAATACACTCTACACAACACCGGACTAAGGTCTTCTTTAAACTTTTTATAAAAGGCTGCGGATAAACCATCGGGGCCCGGTGTCTTTCCAGTGTTCAGCTCGTCGATGGCTCTCCTCACCTCCTCTACGGTGATATCCCTTGCGAGAGACTCTATGGTTTCTTCAGCCAACTTTGGCATTAAACATATGAACTCCTCCTTAAACTTAACCACGTCGACAGGGTGACGCGCGAATAGCTTTTCATAATGCTCACAGAAACACCGCTCAATATTGCTCTGGTCATTGTACACTACCCCATCGGACACAATTTCGGCTATCACATTCCTACGAGCGTATCTTTTTTCCGAACTAAGTGCTCTTTTTGTTGGCGCTTCGCCAAGCAAGAAACGTTCCGCCCTTGCCCGTACAATTGCACCGTGATAGCGTTCCCTGTCGATGACTTCAAGTTGCGCTTTTAGAGTTAGAATATCATCTTTAAACATGCCAGGTGATTTACATTCTTCCTTTACAAAAACGTCCAGACTACTCCGCAGCCAGGCCTCTTTCCTTTTCTCCTCATATTTCATTGCAGACGACCTTTCAAGGGCTTTCATTTTAACCCTCTGTTTAAAATGTTCCCATTTAGAAGCATAGTTAACGTTGTCATTACTGCAAAAATACTCCCGTCCACATACGACGACGGCCTCAACAAATCCTTCATCCTCAAGCAACTTGTTATTAAATTTCCACAACCCCCAAGAGAACGCGTTTCTTCGCTTTCCGATCCTACCAAGTGATACCGACACGAGACAGTGGTCGCTAAACGACACCGGGGACACTTGGTAATCGTCGCACTCAGGCAGAAGCTCAAGCGACATATACAGTCTATCCAGACGAGCGTGACTATTGCCCTGAAAATGAGTGTATTGTACTGTCCCAGCGCCACCAAGGCTGTCACCTACATCTTCCAGCGCGAAATCTGTGACAATGTCGTTCAGCACCGCCGTACTTGCATCTCGGAAATTGGACAGGCTGCTTTTATCACGCGCAGAACACACGCAGTTAAAATCCCCCAACAAAATCAACAGCCGCTCAGTGTTACACCATGTTCGTAAATCCTCGAAAAAAGCCTTTCTTTCGGCACCGTTGTTGGGCCCGTACACGCAAATAACACGCCATTCTTTTAAACCCAAATCAAAGTCACACACAACAAACCGGCCCGCTTCCGACGCAGTGACAGCCTTTAGAGTCGCACCTAAACTACGCCTTATTAAAAGCACGCAGCCCGCAGACAATCCGACGGCATGAGAAACACAAACATCGTAGCGAGCCATGAAGGGCCGTACCATACGGTCGGTCTGGTCCTCGCTCTCAACCTTGGTCTCTTGCAAGGCCACAATGTCCAGGTCGCCGTCAGTCACGAGTCGATACAACTGGTTTTGACGCCTACGGTCAGCAAGTCCCCTGACATTTAGCGTGGCAATGCGCATAGGCTTGTTTAAAAAAACCATGTTGAGAGGAGAAACAAACCTGTCGCTCAGCGGTTGCCTTCAACACTACGTTGCCTTCAACTTACATCAACCCTAAACACAAAACCAGTCTAAAAACTGGAACGCCACCCGCGTTCGCTTCTACCAAGCAATGCGAGACCGAGCCAACACAAGAGCATAGTCCTCACCGACGCCAGCGTCCCTACGGGCTTCAGTACACATTCCTTTCGAAGCCCCGAAGTGGTGCTATGAAGGTAAACCCGGTGGCGTCCGTCGGTCAGGGGGCACGTTAGGCTTCGACTTGAAGCCCGAACGACGCCCGGGTACCGCTTTCGTAGGCGGTTCCTCAACGCTAGTAACCTCGGTGCCTTGGCTGGTGTCGTTGCCTTCGCGTTGCCGCTTTGCGACAGCACCACCGAGCTCCATGTCCATGACGTCCGCTACAGGAGCTGGCGTCGTCGTCGTCATCACCTCCTTCACCTTGATGCTGCTGGCCTGGCTCGACAAAGCGCACGGGGTTGGCGTCTTCAGCTGGCCTAGCTGGTCTTTCGGAGGAACGCCAGAGCCAGCGTCTGCCACGACCGGCACCTCCGGGACGCGCGTTGTCACCACCTCGTCACTGGTCCCAGCTGCCGTCTCCTCCGCGTCCTCTTCGTCCATAAGGTTTTCACGGAGCTCTTCGTCCCTTACAGGCCCGGTGACAGTCGCGTAGGACTTCACGCACGCACTCGCCTCGTGTCCGAAACGACGGCACGACGAACACCGCGGCACCTTGCACTCACGCCTGATGTGCCCCTTGGTGTTGCAACGTAGGCACTGGGGGGCCCTGCCTGCGACAACAACGAGAGCCCTGTCTCCCGCAACACGAAGTTCGTGTGGCAGGTCGTCTACCGTCACACCCGCCTTCAACTTCAGGGTCACCGAACGCAGCGTTGAACCTTTATCTTGGATGCCATCGACGCGCCATCGCTCCCTACGCACCTCGCAGACGCGCCCGTAAGGTGCTAGCGCAACGCGGACGGCGTCTTCAGGCACGTTATAGAGCAACCAGTGAAGTTTTAGGCGAACCTCCTGGTTTCCCGGATCAACGACGATGCAGCGCCGGTCCTTTACCTTTACGTCGTTCGCGGCCAAAATCTTCTTCACTCCTTCGGCCGACTTGAAAGTCACTGCCCATACGTGACTCATCTGGTATGCCCCCAATGCGACAACATCGGGGAGCAATGACAGACGAGCCAAAGTGTCACGGAAGTCCTCGACGCGATAGGGGCGGGCACGCATATCAGCATGAAGAAACACAGTATTTAACACTGACTGACCTGTTGGGAACTGGGGCAAAAGAACTTGATATTCATCGGTATCCTGGGCAGAAATCCTGTTACCGCGGGCCGAAACGCCCGCCGAAGCCGCTCCTTGGACGGAGCTCGCCATCCTGCGTCCGCTCGCTAGCGCTACCGGAAGCAGAATCGACTAAGCCACGGATGCCACGCTGATGACCAAGCCTAAGCTTGACTAAGCCACGGATGCCACGCTGATGACAGTGTGAGTAACGCGCCTTATATCTTTAACGCATTCAAACTACGTCGTCAGCGGCGTGCGTTGGCGACTCAGCGGCGTTATAGCGGCTTGATAACTGCGTGGTGTACACGTGATACTACAAACCCGATGGAAGAGAAGGCGGTGGGCTGCGGGGGCCGAGCGCAAGCGCCGCAAGCGGGCCGACAACCGTGCATTCGCACTTTCACATTCTCCCCCTCGGGGAAATGCGGGGGTATTTTTTTTTACATCCTCAGATCACAATACGGGTTTTGCGTTGGTAATCTGAACATAGCCTAATACACAAACCCAATCCACTTACTACTAAGGACTCCGGACAGGTCACATTAGGCTGTTTAACGTCCGCGTTTAAACCTCGCACCAGCAAAACGGACATGCCACCCATTAATACGCGCATGAAACTTATAGCTTCGCGTGCACCCCTCCCCTTCTCCCTCCCACTATTCTCGACTACAAACCTTCGCACGCATAAACCGGCAACCGGTCATTTGCGCGTGCTTAGAAGGGACAGATGCCGTCAAAAATATCCCCTGAAAGCCCTCTGAAGAAGGGATATTAGCTCACTCCGGCGTTCCAAGCGGGAAATTTGCTGTTCATCCGGGAGGGATTCGCTGCTACTCCACGAGCTTTCCGTTGTTTTTGCACCCATTCGCGCATGTGTTCGGGCCAACGCTTCAATTCTTGCTCTTCTTCCTCCAAACGAACGGCATGATATTTAAAATCTGGAAGCCGCTCTGTAAGATGTTTGTGAGATACATCAACCTACGCCCGAACCACTCAATTGAGGAGGACAGCCGATTGGGCCATGTAATTTCGACATCTAAATTTCCCACCAGCACAACTGGCATTTCATCGGTAGCAGCATGAAGCCTAGCTGTGCGTGCAGCCCCCTTTCCACCCCCAAACCGTGCACGCATAAACGGCCAACTGGTGATGTACTTGGGCGTGAAAGACACCGGCGAAAATGTCGCTCGGAAGGCCTTCCAAACTGAAAAAGAAATATGGGCTGAAGCCGGCGTTCCAACTGGGGAAGTTTCTCTTCTGCCGGCAGGGATTCACAGCTACTTGGCAAAGGGATTTTGAACGGAAACGGCGATGGCGGGATATGGTCGTTTTAGGGGGCGCCATTTGACAGCCGTTACCTGGGCTTCACGGGAGCGGCGTTTGTTTATATCCGCGTAATCAAGTGAGCGAACGTGGCAGCGACGACAGAAAGAAAATGGAGAGGAGCGTCTAGCGAGGGGTAAAGTAAAGCACGACACGTGCGGCTACGGCGTCATCTCTGTCACTGCATTTCCCTTCAATATGTTTCATGTGTCCCCACCAAGGAGCGCCGGTAGCATTTCGGCTGGCGTACCCGCAAATTTTCCCGCCATATTTTTGCGGGGCTACCGTGATTGCCAGACCAGGACTGCCCTTTGTTGATTAGCTCGCATCATCCGTAAAGGCCGCGCATCTGTCAGCCCGCTCTGGGTATACAAACCCCTGCGCGCTCGCGCCGCGGGCTCGGGCTCGAGCCCGGGTTTTTTTTTCGCTTCGTACCCATGGTTTCCAGACCATTACTGCCCTCCCCTTTACGGACTGCCTTTACGGGCCCCATACGTTTGTAGTAGCTCCCGTGGGGACGAAGCGAAAAAAAACCCAGGCTCGAACACGAGCCCACGGCGCGAGCGAGCAGGAGTTTGTAACCAGAGCGGGCTGACAGATAAACGGCCTTTACGGGCCGTTTAAATAAACGGCCAATACGTTTGTAGTACCTCCCGTGGGGACGAAGCAAAAAAACAAACCCGGGCTCAAGCCCGAGCCCGCGCGGCGAGCGCGCAGGGGTTTGTAACCAAAGCGGGCTGACAGATCCGCCGCCTTTATGGATGATGCCAGCTAATCAACCGAGGGCAGTCCTGGTCTGGCAACCATGGTAGCCCCGCGAAAAAATGGCGGGAAAATATGCGGGTACGCCAACCGAAATGCTACCGGAGCGCCCTCCCCCTGACACTTCCCCCAGACGCTGTTCCATTCTCTGCTAATCCAAACCACGTGATGCGGCGGAGACTAATCGGGCCAGCCTGGTGGCCGTGGTATTTGTACTTTGATCGATAAAAGGCTAACTCATCTCACCCACGACCTCAAGCTGGCGAGCGGTAGACTCGAATACGTCATGGTGGAGGTACTGCTCGACGCGCCACAGGGGAATCAGCGAAAAAATAGCGTCTTCGTCCTCAATATCTATAGCAACCCTAGAGACTCGCGCCAACAGTTCAAGACCATCCTCAAAAAAGCGACCGACCTGGCCGGCCCTCGACCCTTGGTCGTCGTAGGTGATTTCAACGCCCCGTACGGCCTCTGGGGTTATGTCTATGACACTACCAAGGGGCGCAACTTGTGGCAAGACGCCAACGAGATGGACCTTACTCTGGTAACAGACAAGGCTTTTCCCACACGCATCGGCAACTCCGCAACCCGAGACACTACACCCGACCTCGCCTTCGTCAAGAACGTGGAGGACGTGGGATGGGAGAACACCGCCATGGAGTTCGGCAGCGACCACTACATTCTCGAGACGCATTTCAAGGTCGCTCGGAGTAGGGTCAAGGAATTCACGTTCGTCGATTGGGACCATTTTCGCAAGATTCGGGAAGAACCCGGGAGAGCGAGTGCACCTGCCAGCCTCGAGGAATGGTGTGAAGGCATCCGCAACGACGCTTCCGCGGCCACCAAGAAAGTGGTAACCGATCTCGACGTCGAGCAAATGGATAGTAGGCTTGCCCACCTGATCGCGGCCAAAAATGCCCTGCTCCGCCGATGGAAAGGTCAAAGACTCAATCGCAGACTTCGAAAGAAGATTTCGGAGCTCAACAAGGTTATCGATGACTACTGCAAAGTGCTGTGCAAGCAGCAGTGGGACGAGCTCTGCGAATCCATCGACGGACAGATACGTAACGGCAAGTCCTGGGGCATGCTGAAGCACCTTCTCGACGTAAGCGGCCCCAAGTCAAACCAGAAGCACACATTGGCCCGGGCCCTTCACGAGGCCACATGGACTCACACGGGCGACGAACTAGTCTCCAAACTCCTTCAGAAGTACCTGCCCATCCGGCACAACGGGGATGTGGTGACGCAACTCCCGGACTACCGAGGCCCTCCTCGCCCCGTACTGGATGAAGACTTCTCCGTTGCCGAGGTCAGACAGGCCATCTTCGCGCTCAATCGCAAGTCTGCGCCGGGTCCCGATGGGGTCACTAACAGAATGCTGCGAAACCTTGACGCCCCATCGATTGCCTTTCTGACCGACAAGATCAACGAGGTCTGGAAGAATGGCGTTGTTCCTGCAGAATGGAAAATGGCCTGCACGGTGCTCATCCCAAAACCTGGCAAGGCCCCGAACATCGAGAACCTCAGGCCGATTTCTCTAACGTCTTGCGTCGGCAAGGTAATGGAACACGTCGTCCTTAATAGGATTAACAGGTACCTCGAAGACAACGGGATTTACCCGTTCAACATGATTGGCTTCCGAGTCGGACTCTCGACGCAGGATGCCATGAAACTAATCAAGCATCAGATCGTGGATGGCCGTTCCAGGGACGTAAAGGCACTGCTCGGCCTGGACCTCGAGAAGGCTTTTGATAACGTGCTCCACACCTTCATCGCCAAAACAATTTCGGACCTGGGTCTCGGTTCCAGATTCCACAGGTACGTTATCTCTTTTCTAACTGACCGGAAGGCCACGCTTCGCATTGGAGACTTCCGCTTTGACGAAGTGCCCCTCGGAGGACGGGGAACTCCTCAGGGCGCCGTAATCTCCCCCATGCTATTTAACATCTGTATGATTGGCCTTTCGGAGAGGTTGGCACGAGTCGAGGGCGTCAAGCATACCATCTACGCCGACGACATCACCATCTGGTGCTCCGGCGGCTGCGAGGGAAGAGTTGAAGAAGCTATGCAGGAGGCGATCGATGTGACCGAGCAGTACCTCCGCCCCACCGGACTTCGTTGCTCCCCCGCGAAGTCGGAGCTTCTGCTTTACAGAAAGGAGAAGGGAGGCAGACCCAAAGACTGGAAGCCAGTCTCCGAAAGCAACATCACTCTTCGCACCAGTGACGGGGGGCTGATACCCAGGGTCGACGTCATTCGGGTCCTGGGCATGTTTGTCGAATTCAATGGCGGGAATGGAACGGCTCTGCGCAAAATCATTGCAAAGACGGAAAACGCTTTCCAGCTCGTTCGAAGAATTTCAAACCGACACCGGGGCATGAAGGAGGACAACCTCCTCAGGCTGATCAATGCCTTCGTACTGTGCCACTTCACGTACACGATTTCCATGCACAACTGGCTCAGAGCGGAACGAGACAAGCTCAACGCTCTCATCCGTAAAGTAGTCAAAAGGGCTCTCGGATTGCCCATCAGGACTCATACAGAGGATCTCCTCAAGCTGGGGTTACACAACACCGCCGAGGAGATTGCCGAAGCCCAAGAACGCGCACAACTCGCTCGCCTGAACACCACAGCAGCAGGCAAACGCATCCTCGAAGAGCTAGGCTACCCTTCAGCAGGATCCTCGAGGAGCAGTACCCCGATCCCTAGGTGCATTCGAGAGAAGTTCATAGTGGCCCCCGTGCCCCGAAACGTGCATCCTGTCAACAACGAGGGCAGACGCAAGGCAAGAGCAGCAGCGATCCTCAAACAGATCAAGCAAAAAAACATTATAGCAAGCTTCGTTGACGCTGCGGAGTACAGCAATGGGAAGACCTTTGCCGTCGCTGTGGTCGACTCCAGCGGAAATATTTCTAACTGCGCTTCCATTCGCACATCAGACCCCCAAGTCGCTGAGCAAGTCGTCATCGCCCTCGCCCTGCTAGACGGTCGTGGGTCAGAGATCTACAGTGACTCCAAAACGGCAGTGAGGGCTTTTCAGAATGGCCGCATAGCTGAGCAAGCTGCTCGCCTTCTTAGCGTTTGGCGTACAGATGCTGTCACGCATCATTCAATTCACTGGTTCCCCGCTCATGTAGGATCTCTCGCGGGTGCTCCCCCGAACCTCAATGAGTCTGCTCACGAGGCTGCGCGCGACCTCACTGACCGCGCTTCCTCTGTAAGGAGAGCTGACTCGCCTCCCCCTTACGGCCACAGGGATGCTCCCGCTACTTATAACGAGGTCACGAAATTTTTCTACATGTCTAGAAGGGTCTTTCCACCCCCTCACCCCAAGTTGAATAGGGCGCAAGCCGTTTCCCTTAGACTATTACAGACCTGTACATATCCGTGTTTGGCAGTTCTACACGAAGTTTACCCCGACGTATATCGCGACGACACCTGCCCGTCCTGCGGACAGACCTCTACTCTAGCTCACATGCTCTGGGAGTGCGGGTCCGCACACCCCAAGTTCAGCAAGGAGGAGTGGGACTCTCTTCTGCGTAGCCCCGCTCTAGACAAGCAAATCCTGGCAGTCCAGCGTGCCCGCGACCGGACCGGTGGGCTAGACCTGCCGATCCCGACGTGGGACTAGCCGGGTGCGCGACGAGCTCGCGTCATCGCCGGACCCTCAATAAAGTTCTTTCACTCACTCACTCACTCACTCACCACGTGACGTTTGCGCTTCAAACACGAGGAGCGCCCTCCCCCTGACACTTCCCCCAGACGCTGTTCCATTCTCCGCTAATCCAAACCACGTGACGTTTGCGCTTCAAACACGATATGCAACTAGCAGCTACCATGTGCGGGGCTAATCCTAACCACGTGACATTTGCGCGGCAGGTTCAAACATGATTTGCAACATGCTGGCCGGCGACGGCGGCGCACTGCGAAGTAGCAGCAGAGTAGCGCACGCCGCCTTACGTTCACTGATCAGGCGAACACTTCCTGAGACGCAGCAGATCTGCGCCGTGACCGAGAAGACTGCAGCTCGCGCTGCGCACAAATTTATTATTAGGGAGTGTAGTAATCGTCAGTGCATTTTTAAATGCAGAGAATTTCTTTAACTCACGATGTCACCCGTTCTAGGAGTCCGTAGTAGTCCGCATCGCTCGCCTCGACATGCCCGGCTCAGACGTTTCGCTATCGGTGCGATCAACATTCGGTAGCGCGCCCAGGCACGTTTCAAGGACACTCTCTCCCCTCTCTCGGACTCAACGTGCGCCGGGGCTGCCAATTTTACTGCTGACGAGCGCTCTCTCGTCAGCAGTTGCCACAAGTGCAACAACATTAACGTAACGCAAACTACTTAACGTCGTGCGCCCCCGGAAATGCTCTGCATTTGATCGTGCCCCTCGCGAGGGGGATGTTTTACTGCGTCGCCATGCGAACAGTTTGCCACGCTTTAGTTTCAGTTCCGTATCTCCCCGCCGCGGCCGTGGAGAGAAGGCGGCCGGCCGCGACTCTCGCCACCACGGCGCTGCGGTTGCGAGTTGCGCTAGGAAAGCGAGCGTCGTCTGCTAGCGGGGAGCGGAACGCGTTCCGCTCGGCATCTCCGGTCTTCGCCACTTCTGGCTGCGCACTGCAAAAGGAATAACTTTTTGCGCCCATCCGTGCTTCTGTTTATTTTAAGTGCGAATGCACTTTATAAGCGACCCCGAACCATCCACCGCCGGCGGCGGCGGCGGCGGCGGCGGCGGCGGCGTCCGCAGTGCTCCTCTATATTTAAAAAAGAAACAGCATCCGGCGCCAGGTTTTGATCCGAGGACTTTGCGGCCGCAGCGCGACGCTCTACCGACTAAGCCACGGACGCCACGCTGATATCAGTGCGAGTAACGCGCCTTATATCTTTAACGCATTCAAACTACGTCGTCAGCGGCGTGCGTTGGCGACTCAGTGGCGTTATAGCGGCTTGATAACTGCGTGGTGTACACGTGATACTAAAAACCCGATGGAAGAGAAGGCGGCGAGGCGGTGGGCTGCGGGGGCCGAGCGCAAGCGCCGCAAGCGGGCCGACAACCGTGCATTCGCACTTTCACATTCTCCCCCTCGGGGAAATGCGGGGGAATTTTTTTCGCAATCATCTGATAACCGCACTACCACCGTTAGCTTCCGGCTGCGCAACTCGCCAAAAGGGCATCGGTGGAAGCGAGGGGGAAAATAGTTGTGAAAGAGGGGTCAGCGTTGGTGAGGAGGAGCCCCTGAGCGGCGCCGAGTAAATCGATGACACCGGAATGAAAACTGGGGGGGGTAGACATATACTGCTTTGCAGTAAAAATCCGCGTAGCAGGCGGCCATGGAGGCAGCCTTGCAGCGGCACCACCAGGGGGCGACAATTTTGGCCAGGGCACGGCTTTGGCTTGGGCCTTGGGCTACACTAGCCGGCTACCAAGGCAAGCATGTGCAACATTGCGCGTGCGTTCGTCGTGTGCAGGGCGATCGGCAAGTTTGCTCTGGATAAGACGTCTCGGCCGCAAGCCAAAAGGCAAAAGTTTGTATCGCTACAAGATAAGGCAGCCATCACTGGCCAAGTCAGTGGCCCAAGTGGAGGAAAGGAAGATAGCGATGACAAGTTTGGAACCATGCGTAGCTGGCTCTACCATTTTGAAAAGCAAGGACGCCACCTTTAAGGGTCGTGCGCAAAACAAAACATTGACTTTGTTGACGGCCTTTCTGAGCGTCAACAAAGCGGTACTCACTTGGTTTAGTGAACAGCATTGAAATGAGGCACCACTATCCTCCAAAGTTCCTCAACAGAAGCTGAACTTCACTTCCATGCTCGGGCATGCTCGGTGCAAAAGACCAAGGAGAAAAATGCTTTTGTCGTCGCCGGGCCGGGCTCCGCGGTGAGCAGCACCCTGGGCTTCGTTTGTTCCTGCCCGGATCCTCGAGCCGAGGGCACTGCCGGTGCCTTGCTTATCCGGGCCGCGTACGTATCCGCGCAAGTAAACCTAAAGCGTGGCAAACTGTTCGCATGGCGATGCAGTGAAACATCCCCCTCGCGAGGGGCACGATCAAATGCAGAGCATTTCCGGGGGCGCACGACGTTAAGTAGTTTGCGTTACGTTAATGTTGTTGCACTTGTGGCAACTGCTGACGAGAGAGCGCTCATCAGCAGTAAAATTGGCAGCCTCGGCGCACGTTGAGTCCGAGAGAGGGGAGAGAGTGTCCTTGAAACGTGCCTGGGCGCGCTATCGAATGTTGATCGCTCCGATAGCGAAACGTCTGAGCCGGGCATGTCGAGGCGAGCGATGCGGAGTACTACGGACGCCTAGAACGGGTGACATCGTGAGTTAAAGAAATGCTCTGCATTTAAAACGTGCTGACAAAGCGAACCCGCGGGATGTTTTGGATGTGTCTAACATGACTCCTCCCTCAGCAAGAAAGAGGAGCGCTACTGGCGTGTGCTGTAAACGTACAACTTTCCCCATTCGGCCAAGCTGCACTTCATGTGGCCAATGCAATACGACTCGCAGTGTCGATTCTGCAAAGCGCCCTGCACTCTACCACATGGTGTGGGAGTGCCAGCTCGACCCGTGGGAGGGAGAACTGGCCTGCTCAAGCGTCGAAGATCAGCTTCGGCTGATCCACTGGGCTGAGACGGCTGGGCACATGCAGTGCCCAGCACCCAGCCCAGCACCCCATTGCAGTGCACTGCAATGGGGTGCTGGACAGAGTAAAGCTGACTCTCTCTCTCTCTCTCTCTCTCTCTCTCTCTCTCTCTCTCTCTCTCGTTCTCATATGTTGGCGCACACCCCAGCAATTGTTATCTCCGATTCAAAAACACCCATTCGAAATTCTGCCCAGTGGAATATTTCCCCGCAGGCTCTCAAAATTCTCCTTTGAAATCCTCCCACTTCCCACGCGGAGCTGATTTGGACTCCTGCCCATGCAGGGCTGGAAGGAAATGAAGTGGCTAACCTTGCACCTCAAGAGCTAACTGACCGAACCAGGCTAAGTCACACCCCGTCCCATGAAGCGGAAGCAACCCGCTGCAGCCTTCCGACTGTCCGTGAAATCACTACCCTCCACCCCATTGGTCCCCGTCTATCACAGAGGAGCGATACCAGCGCCTTCTCCAAACCAATACCTTCCCTTGTCGCGCCAGACTACATGCAATTTATCCATCTCTGTTTCCCTCTCCCCAGTGCACCGACTGTCGAGCCTATTGAACAGTGGAGCTCGTATCATTTGGCAAGCACTGGGAGGCGCCGTTGGGCAGCTCAGATCCTTGGGTCCAGCAAGGACTCGCTGAACAAGCAGCCAGGTCACCGGCGCCCTCCAAGCGCTGGTCAGATCACTCGTCATTGACCCAACTGATGCAGAATAAAGTTCTCTCTCTCTCTCTCTCTCTCTCTCTCTCTCTCTCTCTCTCTCTCTCTCTCTCTCTCTCGCAAAAGCGAATCTTTTGGCTTTTTTCTGGAGTTTTGCTATTGCGAGGTTCGAGTGTACACCCGAGAATATGGGATGCTTCACAAAACAAGCTTCATGAAACGCGCTTCATAAAACACATTTCACAGTAGGCAATATAGGGGTCTTGCACTGAAAGTTCGCGGACGTCAAGCTGAGGCTATCAGTCGACAGACCTCAAAGCTAAACGTTAGGGCCAAGCTTCAGTGCATACCCAACAATTGCTGCTGCTGTTCTAGCAAAGTGACGCATGTTCTCAGCAGTGTATTGGACAATGCTCTATAAGCAGGCACGCATTCTGCTGCAGGATGCGTTGCCATAGACTGCCATCTGGTTGTGTGCTGGGACGTGCGTGCACCTTGACGTCAGTGAATCAATCCATTACTTAGAGCGCAACTGCTTGGAAAGTCTAGCACACGAAATTTATGCCTGTGCTCTGAATCCTGTGCGTACTGTGAAGCCTGCCAAAGTGTTCTATATCCACAGAATGGCACATACTTGTAGTGGGGTATAGGCCAAAGCGTTACGTATAAGCAGAAATGTGTTTCACACGACATTCCGCAATTGGTGCAGCACACGCTTCTGCAAAACTTTTAGCATTTTCTATCTCTCATGCTTTTTCTTAGCTGGATGCCATACCAGCTTTTGAATCACACAGAAAAACAAGAACAGAAAAATCAAAGAAAACTTGCAGCTTTCATGCGAATCCATCACACACAATTGACAAACCATGTGGCGTCGTCACTGCATGTAGCTTAGAGGCGGCCACAAAAAAACTATTCCCTGGTTCTCCTTTATATAACATGTAATGTGAGGAGGCCAGTTGGAATGAGGAGCACAAACACGCATGAAGCCCAGGATAAGGCCTGGGGTACTTTTCGCCGATTGTACTGTTTGCACAAAATTGTATATGCAGCTGAAAAGTGTCCTTAAAGGCTGAGGTATAATTTAGAGGACCACTTTAATTGCTATCCTCCACTTGTTTATTACAGTATTGTCGCGTGTACTCCTCCTGCTCTACACGAGGACGAACAGAACGCCTCGAGCCGCTTTTGAGCACATGCAGCGAGTCAGGTGGGTAAGAACGCCAGTGAAGCGCGTGGCGTGCGAGGCCTTGGCGATCCTGGGCCAAGTTCTGGGAGGCCCAAGTTTGCCTTAGTAATACATAATCTATTTCCTGCACGTCACACGATTACTGCAACTTCATTCCTGCTATGCGAAACCCCCTCCTGCCGCCCGTCTGTGCAGTCTTGAGAGGTCTCCTCCTGTGGACGCCCTAGCTCACCTTCGCAGCCGGCGCCTGTTAGGCTTAGCATAGTTCAATGCTCCGCTCAAAAACAGCCCGAGGCGGTGGTTGGGAGCAAGCAGAAAACAAGCTCCATTCAATTAAACCAACAATATATGCAGACACTCCAGGAAAGTTCCACAGATCCGTTGAGGTCGCACTTTGTCGACTAAGGATTTGGCACACATGCGGTACGCACGGACATCTTTTAAATGGTGCAATGCGGAGGGGCTTTCTGTACACCATGTGCTAATTGAATGTACAGAACGCGAACGAGAAAGACGCAGACACTTCGCAGACCTATACACAAAACCCGCACTTTCTATCAGACGAAGCAGTTGTCAAGCTCAAAAATGCGTTAGGTTACCTTGCGGATGTTGATTTTTTAAAGGAAATGTCATACTATGTGTGACCTGCCCTCAATGATGAGGACAGTGCTGAAGGCGTCCAATGTGATGTTCATATGGCTTCGCGCCAGTCGTAATCATAGGAACGGCCATTAAACCTCGCAGTTCATTATCTCGGAGTACGGATGCGCTAGAAGGAATTCATCTGCCAAATGAAACTGCGTAGAAACACGATTACGTCCAACTTTTCAATACAAACATGCCTGGTTACAGCAGCCACTAAAACGCAAATTAATCAATTTTAGTTAATTAAGCCACCGACATCAATAATTACCACCTAATTATGTGTCCCCCTGGGCGAATAACCGTACTGTAGAAATTGTATTCGCGTAAATCTAAGCACCTGATTTTAAAAAGCCTGTCGACTTAATTTTGATCACGCATGTATATACTACTGTTCTCCTTCTTTATGATCGATATATGCATGTATTGTCTAAGCCAGAACCGCTCGTTTTTCGCGATTTTCAACTGATCTTGTTAACACAATAGAAGCACGTACGGTTTCACGCATACATGTAGAATCGTCTTAGCGAGTAATTATCCTGAAATTTGTTTCGGGGTACTTTTGATAACACAAGAGTTGGAGCAGTTTTCTGTGATCATACTCTCTCTGCAGATGGCCATGCTTCACTGCAGAACAGGCAATGTGGGGAAGCCACCTTACAAAGTCAAATCTTACTCTGTTATTCAGGCAGTCAGCTTCACCTCTAAACACAAACGCGTTGCTGGTAAGACATCTTTTAAGGGTAACGTAAGCCGTCTTATATGAAAATATGAAGGCCCTAGGACCTTCTTTTGAATTGTTAACACGAAAGTGTTTTATTCCTGGATACACCAAGATTTGACTGACGTCCTATCCGTCACGGAAATGACGCCAGTACAACGGAGCAAGCGGCCTGTAAAGGGTACACCCCCGCACACACGGTCTCCTTGCGGGGAAGCAACCTTTAGTACTAAAGAGTACTAAAAAATTCTTGATTGATGAGGGGAAACTTTTAGAAGTAAAGCACGCGTTGGCGCATATTCATCGAGTGATTAGTGAGAAGTTTAGGGCAATAGTTATAGAAAAGCCTGCACTGATAACATCAGCGCCATAGAAGACTGTGGAAAGGGAAATAACTTTGAGCAACCTTGGTTGGAAAAAAGCAGAGCAAAAGGTTTCCCCCAGATAGCAGTGGGCCCGGACGGAATACCAATGCAACTGATAAACCTGCTTGGACCTAAAAGTAACGAATCGTTTATGAGGGCAATAGGTAAGGTGATACAAACCAAACAAATACCAGAGGACTGGCTAGAAAGTAGGATGAACGTAATATATAAAGGCAGAGGAGACAAAGCCAGTATTGATTCATACAGACCACCCACAGTAATGTCAGTGGTGTATATATTCGTAATGCAGGCGATAAAATCAGAAATTCAAGCATGGATGCAAGAAAATGAAATACTTGGGGAACTGCAGAATGGATTTAGACAAGACATGCTATTGGATGATAATTTGTTCGTGATAACGCAATGCATTGAAATTGCGAAAGCGCAGAATAGACCATTATGTATTACGTTCTTGGACATTAAAGGGTCATATGACAACGTAAAGAGAGAACTACTGTGGAAAATGCTGAAACTCCATGGATTAGATCACGAGTTAATACTGTTCCTTATAGCAATCTATAAAGACAATAGAGTGCACCTTACATGAGAAGGACAGAAATGCGACCAGCAGGTCAACATCCATCGGGGACTGAAACAGGGATGCCCTCTGAGCCCAAACTGTTAATGCTTTACATGGAAGGGTTAGAAAAGAAACTGGAAGAAAGTCAAGTAGGGTTTAGCCTAACCCATATGCTGCAAGGCGAAGTGGTATAACAGCGTATTCCGGGAATGTTATTCGCAGACGACATTGTTCTTTTAGCTGATAACCAGACCGATATGCAACGGCTAATAAATATTAGCGGCCAGGAAGCCACCGACCTCGGGTTAAATTTTAGTGCAGAAAAATCGGAAATAATGGTTTTCAATGATGCTACCACTGACGCAGTGTCTATCCAGCAAGGCGAATTGCCCAGTGTGAAGGAATATAAATATTTGGGCGTGTGGATAAACGAAGAGGATAACTACCTAAGAACTCACGAGGAGCAACTTAAGGGTAAGGGAAAGCGAAACGCAGCTATAATGAAGCATAGAGCTCTGTGGGGGTATAACAAATATGAAGTAGTGAGAGGAATGTGGAAAGGAGTAATGGTTCCTGGTCTCACATTTGCGAATGCTGCACTCTGCTTAAAATCAGACGTTCTATCAGGACTTGAAGTGAACCAGAGAACGGTAGGACGTTTGGTCTTAGGCTCGCTTGGAAAAACAACTAACGAAGCAGTACGGGGAGATATGGGCTGGGCGTCGTTTGAAGTTCGAGAAGCGCAGAGTAAAATATGTTTTGAGAGGAGGTTGAGAGCAATGGACCAACGTAGGTGGGCAGCTAAGGTTTTTAGGTACCTATACTTGAAAAGCGTGGACACGCAGTAGTTAAGGAAGACTAGAAGGCTTATGATGAAATACGGAAAGAACAGCGGGGAATCCAAAACAGCCAAGGTAACCAAAAAAAGAGGCAATGCAGATTGAAACTAATAAATGGAGAAAAAATGGAAGTAAAACGTCGTTAAAGATGTACAGGGCTGAGAAATTGAACAGCACGAAGGAAAATTTCTATTATAATTCCCAGGGCAGTGCTTTGCTTTTTGAGGCTAGAGCTGGTTGCTTGCGAAGTAAAAGCTTTGTGGAGAAGTATTCAAAAAATGATTGGGTATGAGTGGTCTGCGGAAACGAAACAGAAAATATGTGGCACATAGTGGTAGAATGTGAGGGTATCCATCCAAATCGACATGAGGGAAATATTTGGCTTCCAGGAGCCATAGGATTTAACGGTAGCACAGAGGAAGTTAACTTCAAGGCTGTCGAGTGGACGAAAAGAAGATTAGAATGCTAGTGGACGAAAAGCAGAGAGGGGAATATTGCCTAGAGCAGTTAGCACCTGTAACAGAAAAAAAAGTATTTTGTGCCTAATAAGCTTTTTGTGCCTGCCCTAAGCAGAGCTAGTATTAAACCAAGAGTATAAAACATAGGTATATTAGTCCTTTTTGGCAAGATGACATGTCATCACCCGGTACAAAGGGGGAACCAGTACCAATCATCATCATCATCAGCACGCTATACTTAGGGTTATTCGTTTTCGGGTTTTATATTTTAACACGAAAGTGTTTTATGCGAAGATACACCAACATTTCACTGACGTCATACCCGTCACGGAAATGACGCCACTACCAAGGTGACCCGCCTGAAGGACGCCGCTCGCCAAGCACACCCACAAGACAGCCGCCGACCCGCAAATCATGCTCGGCTGCAGATTTCGCTACACATTTCACTTCCGTGTTTTACCGATTCCTATAATATACGAATCAACCAAAGTTTTTTATGACAGCTTTTCGGTCGGCCAACCAGTCTTTGGGGAGATGCATTTGTTTTTTGACAGGACACCATCTGCCCCACTAAGAAAGTTTCTGTTTGAAAAGAAATTCGGTGTCCTTCCGCTCCCTGAAGAAGGATGAACAGCGAAACTGTGGTGCCGAGCCTCAACGTGAGCGACAATATGCTCTTTCCGGGGCGCAGTCCAAGGAGCGCACAAAACAAAACACGTTTGTTCGTTATTAGCTTTTAAACATACTTCCCAGTTAACCACCTGAATGAAACTTGGGCGTACTACAGTGGAACCCCGATAATACAACTTTCAAGGGACTGCGGGAAAGTGTCGTACGACAGGGGTGTCGTACAAGCGGGGTGCAGGTAAATGCCGGCCCAGTAGATGGTCTACAGGTGGGCTAGGAACTTATTTAAACTACTATATTTAGCGCGTTCTCGCGTGATGTGCGAACCTTTAGCTGCGATCCTAAGTTTTAAAAAATTGCAGCTTTGGTTAACCCTAGTTGATAGCGAAAGCTTCACTGCTCTGGCTAGGACCATTGTCGAAGTGTGGTCGAGGTGTGGTCTTGCAATTATATACAGACATGTTTGAAATGAATACACTGTTTATTCATCATCTTCTTTAGCCTATCGGCGTTCTTTAAGCCTCGCCACTGCACGATGTTCGTGTTCCTCCATCGTACACTGCTCTGCGCCGCACGTGGCCTCCTGGCCTTCCTTCGTGGCGCGCGCTTATCGCTGCGGCGGCGGCCTACTCGTCCTCCTCCGTCAGGTGGCGACACGGGTCCTGGGCACGTATTCGTTCCCTCCTCGCCTATCTCTCCCCTGCCGCCTACCTCACCCCGCCATCGGGCCGCTGCTCCGTGCCGGGCGCTTGCGGAAGGGGGTGTGGTCTGACCTCTAGCTCTCAAAGTCAAAACTGGTCACCCCGCGAAGACTGCCCGCGGTAGCGTAGTGTAGCTGTCGATACAAAAAAAAAACGCCTATGTTGTGCCCCCTCCCCTCCACAGAGTCCGAGCTAGCCCACCAGCCAAGCGCAGCGCCCTACGCGACACTCGTTGCGTCCGACACTATTTATAGCCCGCCAACTCGGTGCTTTGCACGAGCGAGATAAGGTCAACGTGGTCCAGCAAATTGAGAGGGGAAAAAGAGTGTGAAAATGTAAAGGCAAGCGAAAAGAACGATAGTACAAGTCGGAGATGAGAAATGGTTGCAGCTTAGCTCAGCTAACCTTGGATGTGCACACCAAAGGCTTGGCTTAATCTGGATGAGTTTTGGTTTCGCTCGGTTAACATTTGATGTCAACTGTATTTGCGACCACGGCTAAAAGCCGTTCGGTCCCGTGCAAAGCTCACAGGAGGCGGGGCCTCGCTATCATTCTTGGCGAACGCGGCGCTCCTCTTTCACGGCAAACGCGGCGCAATATGAGTCACATAGCCAAAGACGGCCCAGCGGCGCATGCGTGGGAGGCTGCGGGTTTGGTCGGCTGCCGACCAGCTCAGCGGCCGCTCCCGTCGCGGCCGCCGCCGCTACGTGAGCACGACTGAAAACGGGGCCTTGTGCGCAGCGCCGACAGCGGGCCTGGCGAATCACGCGATGCGCTTCGAGGGGTGTGTCACCGGGGTGTGTCTCGGGACAAATATTTAACTTGCGCATCCTCCGGGAAGCCGCTGGACGAAAGCAGTAAAGCTTTGCTTAAAAAAAAAAAAAAAGAACCACATACCTGTACAGGGTGGTGACACCATTTGAACGGTCCCGTGCCGTTGCTATTGGGTCAAAATGCTCAACACATACTGTTTTCGTTTCCCACAAGACCCTAAAACGCGAAATAGATAAGATAAGATAAGCGAAATAGATAATATAAAATAAGATAAGATAAATAAACCACGTTGCGGCGAAAATTTTAGCGCGGTCTTGCTGTATCATGCTGCGGCGGCCAGCGAGTGACCCAAAATGGCAGCGGCAACGTATACGTGTCTCCGCCCTTGCGGCTCACGTGCGTGAGTCGAGGCACCGTAGCAAAGAAAGGAGCGGAGTGACAACGCGGCTTTGAAAGACACTGATAAGCAGGGTCATTCCCTGCCAAACGTCCCAGCCGCAAAGTCGACCATCACGGATTTGTTCCGTAAAAATTGTGGGCCATCTTCGCATGGCCCACAATTCTCCCTCAAAGTGTTTTTGTCCAAAAAAATTTCTTTCTTTTTCTAGCCGCCCTTTTATCTCCAGGGTTTAAAGTAAAGTTAGGTCTGCCAAAAAATCACAAAGAAATTAGCAGTGGCTTAGCTCGGCTATACCAGGATATACGTGGCGTGAGCTAATGTTCAGCAATCCAATCCAATCCAATCCAATCCAATCCAATCCAATCCAGTCCAATCTAATCCGGTCCAGTCCAGTCCAGTCATTACTCCTCGCGCATGCGCAGCACGGCTCTCCAGAGCCACGCAAAACGGCTATCAAGCGGCTCCGGCACAGCGTCAGAATTGGCTGTTGCGTAAAGGAGGCGCACAGATGCACGCGCCGGCGCCAGTGCGCCTGCCGTGGCTGTGACACCGCTCCTCTGGATTGCGCAGACAGGCGAATATGCAGACCCATTTCTCTACATATCCAGGGCCCTACTCGACTGCATAAATTCCCAGGCAGTTCGCAATGCTTTTTTGCGTAAGCACAGCGTAAGCAATCAGTGACGTATTGCACGTATAGCTATGACAACATGCAGTGTAATTTGACGCGTCATTCATAAAGATCACAACCAAGGTATCAAGTATTGTGCGTAAAAGATGTAAAAACCCTTGGCATGTATTATAAAAATTTAGACGGTAGCTGAGGTTGACAACGGAAACACATTTCTGCAGGTCAAAATTGGCGTCAACACCACAAGGCAATCGAGTAATGTTGGTCCAAAAGTGAGTGAAAGGGGGATGTTGAGCTAAAGAACATCACACAATCTTTTCTACAGTATCTATTTATTTCTTTCAATCGCTTTTAGTAACATAGTTGAGCTCTCTGCTTCAATGCAAGCTTTGTAGCGTTATCAACTTCCCGGCCGCCACCGCCGCAACGCCATCGTCTGCTGCTATGTTACAAGTTTGTTAAAAGTTTATGGCGTGATCACACAAAAAGAGACGGCCGCGATCATCGCTTGTATGACACATAAGAGCAGCGAAGCGCTACGCCTGATAACCGCGGAGCGTACCGATGTCGCCGATTCACTCAACGCCGATTGACGTCAAGCTGAACTTAAAACAGCGGTGTAATGAACAAAAAAGTCACTTTTCTTTGTTATTTTTCTCTTGAGTTAGATCGTGTGACCCAGCAGCTTACTAGGAGGAGCGTGGACAAATACCATGCATTGGGTTCTCTTTGTTGGGGAGAGTCTTGTACTGCCCTCATATGTTGCGGTTACGCCAAACAAATAATTTTTATTTTATTGCCAAACATAAAAGCAAAATACTGCACGTTATTTGTATGCTCCGTGATCGTTGACTTGGGAACAGTCGAATCTACTATTCGTTTCGAAAACATGCTTTAAACTGCGTATCATGCGAAACTGCGCCTGCTGCAAATTCGTGGACATTTCGCGGCGCCGAAGGTGGGGGAAATTTTTTGCCCTATTTCGCAGCAAAAGCAGCCGCTATTTTTAAGATTTTACGTAACATTACGTCACTTTTACGCATGTTGAAGTTGCCAATGTGTGACGTACTCGTTTCCGCCAACTGTTTAAATTACGTCACGCCTTCTAGCCAATCACAGATAGGATGTGTATTACAAGCAGTATTGCTGTTGAATAGCAAAGACAGGCTTACGTTGTTTTGTCCGGTGCATTTAGTCTAGTTTTTCATTGCCGGCCAAGAATTATGCGCTTTCAGTTAAGAGAAATAAGGCAAACTTTAGAACTGGTGCCCGTAAACGTCATGGAACGTCAAAAGACGACAGCACGCACAACGGCTTTGTCAATCGGAAGCACGTAAACAAAATTGAAAGTCAATCAGGAAAGACTTCCGGCAAATTGCCCAATTCCCCGGGAATTTGTGCAGTCGAGAATAGGGCCCCCATACTCCAATTGGATTGGATTGGAATCTAAAACTAATCCAATCCGGTGCTCCTCGCGCTTGCGCAGCACGGCCCTTCAGGATTCATGCGAAACTGCTTACCCTCGGCCAGTGTAGCTTCCGCTACAAGAACCACTTCTTTTTCAATCGCCACCAATTTTTCGTATAATTGAGTCGATGGGCTGCTGTATGCCGCATTTTTAAAATGTTTTTTGCTTTTTTTTTTTTGCTGTCATTACGCCATTCAGAAAATACACGATGGTGAACATTTTCAAACCTTTTAACAAATACAAGCATTATCTCTCAGCCAACAAAGCAATTGTTTCTGTATTTCAACATCGTGGACAATTGCTGAATAATATATTGACACTTAAAAATGGAGAAATGTGCGACATAACATTTGTCAAATTTGGAAAAATCTCCTTTCTGGTCTATATTTACCCAAAAATGGCGCATTGCTGTGCTCGTAGTAAAAATACCAAATATGAAGCATTCGCTAGTACAAATAATTGCAGTTAATTTCAGAACGTTTAATCAGAGCAGTTATAGTTTTAGCAGAGAAAACAAATTTGAATTTGTACACCGACACTGATTCACCACGTTGTTCCACAGAGTGTCTTCTCTGCATGGCATGCGCCTGCCTGCATGAAAGACGCGCGAGCCAGCGGGTTCGAGCTGCAAGAATAGATTTTCTTGTAATGGTATTTCGTAGCGTCAGTACTGTAAAAAGGGATAGCTCGCGTGTTGGTGGGAAAAGTACAACGTGGAGATAGCGGTGGTGCGCCCATTCTATGAGTACATGTTGATTGATTGATTGTGGGGTTTAACGCGCCGACGCAACTCAGGCGATGAGGCGCGCCGTAGTGGAGGGCTCCGAATTAATTTTGACCACCTGGGGATATTTATCGTGCGCCGAAATCTCGTACACACGGGCGTTTTTGCTTTTCGCCTCCATCAGAAAAGCGGCCGCCGCGGCCGGGAATCGAACCCGCGACCTCGTGCTCAGCAGCGCAACGCCTTAGCCACTGAGCCACCGCGGCGGGTTATGAGTACATGTAAGTCAACGGCTGGCTGGACATCAGATGTACATTTAAAGCATCGGTTTACGTAATTCCTGCTAATGCTTACAAATAAATCTGTCTAACTAGATTCGGCATATATAAAAGATAGCACGTGTAACAAATCCCCATGCTTTCAATTCACGTCCATATCCTGCCAGCCGTTGAGTCTATATACACGTGCTCATAAATGGGCGCACCACCACGAGCTCCACGTTGTACTTTTCCCACCAACACGCGAATACTTTTCCCACCAACATGCGAATACGCGTTGTACTTTCCCCACCAACCCATCCTTTTTCCCGTTTTGGCGCTACGAAATACCATTGCATGCAGGGGAATGTATTCTTGCAGCGCGAACCCGCTGGATCGCACGTCTTTCATGCAGGCAGGCTCATGCCGTGCAGAGAAGACGCTCAGTGGAACAACGTGCGGAGTACTGTCGGTGTATAAATTCAATTTTTTAAAAATTTCTCAAATAAAGTGCGATCATTTGTACTAGCGAATGCCTTGTATTTGATATTTTTACAATGAGCACAGCAATGCGGGGTGAATACGGGCCAGAAAGGAGATTTTTCCAAATTGGACACATTTTCCGAATTGGACTTAACCACCGTTTGACGCTGCTTGATTTGCAAAGGTCCGCATGCGGGCCAGACCACTTGCTGAACAAATGCAAGCAAGCAGGCGGGTACTCGTGAGCGGGAGTTAACCTTCGACGTCCCGCGCGGCAGCAGTACACCAACGCGCCAACCGCGAGAAGTCGAATCTCAGGTGGCCGGCGGAGCATGAATTTGAAGCTCCCGTCGAGCCACCGACTAATGCGAAAACATACGACGCAACCACACGGCGATCACCGAACACCCGCTTTCCTTCCTCGCCCACTCGATCCTTTCACAGCGCACTTTCTCCCTCTAATCTCTGCTCTCTGCTTATCAGTGCTTATATCTGCTTATCGCGCCATAAATAGCGCGGAACGGCAGGGGTGTCACGTAGCACGCGGCGCTTGGGTGGCGGGCTAGCTCGGACGCTGTAGAGGAGAGATGGGCACAACATAGACGTCGCTTTTTTAAAACTTAAGAGTTCAGCTAAAGGTTTGCAAATAACGCGAGGACGCGCTAAATATAGTAGTTTAAATAAATATGCCACGTGAGACCGTCTAGTAGACCGGAATATACCCGCACCCTGGTCGTGCGACACCCCGGTCATACGACACTTTCTCGCGGTCCCTTGAAAGTCGTATTATCGGGGTTCCACTGTATCTATGGGGAGTTTGCAGGGAACGCGGCGATCCGTCGTAAGAGGCGGGTCGTCGTAAGTACAAGGGAGTTATTAGCGGGGCCTAACTGTACATAGTTTTATTCCAGCGGGCAAACATGGGCTGTCCGTTTTTCTTCCGTATAAGCCCATGTATTGGCAGCAGACGGGAATTGAATTTCCTAGTATTTACATTGTGAAGAATGTACTACAGTAAAAGCTTGTTAATTCGAACTCGACGGGGCCATTTTGTTGTTCGAATTAAGCGGAGTTCTAATTAGTGGGTGGGCACTAGAATGAATGCACATCGCGCCACACTACGCGGGCCGTACTCAAAGAAGCATGGAGGAAAAAAAAGCTTAGGAGAGGCCCCCAGCTATCCCCGCGCATTGGCAAAAGTGTGGAGGAAGTCACGTGTTTTCGGCGGCCATTGGAAGTCGCGTTAGCAACGGCGTCCTAGCAACAGCCCGCCCGCCGTTCGCCAGTCATGGAGGAAAGGCAGCGCCTGCCTTGTCGTCCGATTGCGAAGATTGCTGCTTCGCTTTGCTGCGCTGTGGTCTTGCGGAACTCGAAAAGGATGCTGCGAGTTGCGATAGCTGCGCCGATGTGAATATGTCATTCAATTTCTACGTGCAAGTGCACCTTGTATCGCGTCAAGCTATTGCTCCGGTCGCGATCACGACGCGCCTCTATTGAAGTGCAGATATCGTGAACGCGCCGTCCCGTCGTACGCGCGGACACCCGTCTGGTAGATTTTCGGGAAGTGATACACGGTGTGCAGTACGTAGGCGACTTGCAACCGAACGATTCGCAACTGAATTTTTTGGTTATCGCCGCTGCAATATATATAGGCCAGCAATGCGCGGCAGTGCTTTTGCAACTGTTACAAGGTAGATTGCCAGTTGATATAATTCCATCGTCCTATTACCTTAGTAGGTGTCCGTCTGTTGACTGGAAGAGTGCTGGATCTGGAATCTGGATCTTTTTGTGGTCTCGCTCTGGATTTCGCTTTTCAACGCTTCATACTGCGAGGTTAGTGTATGAACGTTTTCAACTGATATCACCTTGAATTTATTGACACTGAGACAAGTTGAAACTTGGCGAAAAAAAGTTTATTGACGCCACCCACCCTCTCATTTTTTTTTTACTCAATAAAACGTTTTGCCTCCTCCTCCTGCTCCTCCTCCTTCGCAAAAAATTCTATCGAAGGCACGCGAACAACGGTAAAAACATTCCACAATTTTTTAGCGTGAAATCTGCATGAAGTACTGCTTACCTATATATATAGAACGGCCGTTTAATTGACTAGTCATCTCTGGGATTGCCAGTGAAACTGCAACGCAAACTTGGGCACTTTCCAGTCCGGTAGCCGCACGGCGTTCGCCCACTGTTTGCGGCGTTCTCCATCGCTTGGGAACCTATAAACGGCGGCGATTGCAAACAAAGGATGAATGCACACCAATGTACAGCAATACTTGTCAGCGGAATGATGCACTAACCGGTGGAAAGTGACGCCCAATTCCTTGGGTACCGATCGCGACTTGCAGCCTGGCACCGAGCATTGCGGCATTGTTAGAGCGAGCCGCTTCGCAAACCTGCTGCGGCCACACTGAAGACGTGTAACAGTGTAACCGCGCGTTTAGGTTCACGGTCACGCGCTGCAAAACGGCCTTCTACCTGCCTATCAGCTGATTTCCGCCGGCTCGGCGCTGGCAGATGCAGACGACAAGAGAGGCGATACAGGACGGAGGAGGCGGAGAAGGTGCACCGAGAGAGAGAGGCAAAAAGAGTCCGCCAATGGCATGGAGGGCCAATGGTCCGCCATTCGACTTACAGAAATGGCGTTTCCGGCTGCGCTGGGTGTGACGTCAGGGCCTCTCCTAAGCTTTTCTTTCCTCCATGCAAAGAAGCCACCTCTAAAATCCACAGCGACCGCTGCACAAAGAAAACCTGCAACGGCGTGCACCGGAGCCCTGTGGGCGGCGGCGGCGGCGCGGCGCCATCTGCGGAAGCGAAATAAGCTGTGGGAGCAGCGTAACGTAGGTGTTTTGCATCTCTAGTAAATTTGGTTTCGTTTGGATTTGCAACATATTGTAACCAACCAGGACCGACTTCTTCGGCGAGAAGCGATGGAAACCATGGGATGCCATATTTCGAATTAACCGTTCTAGATACCGACGCGTTCGAATTATCAGGAGTTTTCCCCCATTGAAATATACAGGGCTGTGCAGGGACCAGGGCGTCAGTTCAAATTAACCGAAAGTTTGGATTAACCGAGTTTGAAATAACGAGCTTTTACTGTATTGAAGCGTAAATGAAATTTTCCGTAACCGTAGAGCCGTCTTAGCAGCTAATTGTCATATATAATTGATATTGGGATACGTGGATGGACGTGCTTCATTGTGCAACCCACGATGTGAAAAAGCCAGCTTACAATTAGCGTCAATTAAAGTCGTCTTCACCTCTAAGCACAAATTCATTGCCGGGAAGATATTTTTCAAGGGCAATGCTGATGTACGATGATCTTGGCTGCAAGCTTTTAAAAAATGCCTCTGTTGATTTTATTCTTGTATATTTTTGTTTCGTATGAAATTCATAATACTGTTTCTGGATTGAACACTTTTTATGTATCTCCTACAACAATACCCTCTGGGCAAATGTAGTAATCTAAATAAATGAATAAATAAATAAAATATAACACGTGTTATATCGAAACATGGAGTTGCTATTATTATTTGTGTTGATCTTTTCCTTACGCTCAGATCACTGTTCTGTCGGTCTTTTGACTTTTTGCGTTCTTAGCGTTTATCTCGCCGGGACACCGCTCCCTTGTAGCGGAAATGATGGAAGTGGAGCCTGCGGACACTCTGCCAGGTAACCCGCCGTCGGATAGTGCCACGCCAAGGAAGCGAATCTGCCTCCAGAATGAGGTGGGCGTCGAGGACACCGAGCTGTATTCTGCACCCAGCGATGACAGCACCGACGACGACTTCGAGTTGGTTCTCGGGAACAAGGCGAAAAGAAGGCTGCGGGCAGCGGCTTCGCGGTCGACTGGAGCGTCCTCAACGTCGAGAGCATCGACGGTAACTACCCCGGTAAGGCTCCCGGTTCATACCGTTTTGTTCGTGCCCGAGTCCCCGAACGTCCACCTCAGGATGCTCAATGGGCAAGCGATTTCTGTTTCCTTGGAAGCTAGTCTGCCGGGGAAAATTAAGGAAGTCACAATAAACACACGAAAGAATATTTTGGCCATAGATGTTGAACATTCAGCTGCGGTGGAAATGTTACATCAACTGACGGTGCTGGGAGAAATGAAAGTTCGAGCCTACATATCGGCAGGTCAGGGCACTTACGTGGGCGTCGTCTATGATGTCGACGTCTCCCTTCCAGATGCCGACTTACCCATTCTCATTAAACCGGCGACGGAAGGCACGACCATCAAGCAGGTCACTCGTGTGGGAAAATCACGCTGCGTTAAGCTTGTTTTTCAAGGTGACCGCATCGCGGCACACGTGAAAGGTGGCCACTTTCGGCACGCAGTTCGACCTTTCGTGCCGAAACCATTACAGTGCCACGAATGCCTGAAGATCGGCCAAGCAGCGTTTGTGAACGCGTCACTGTATGCTCCAAATGTTCAGGGCCTCACGATGCCAAAGCTTGCACCGTAGGTGTCCTTAAATGTGCCAACTGTCAAGGCGCACACGACGCCTCCTCGAAGACCTGCCCTCGCCTAAAAGAGGAACAGAAGGTTCTGAAGCAGATGGTAAAAGACCACTCGTCACATAAAGAAAGACGCATCAGCAAAAGTGCGACGACGCAGATGATCGCGGCGGCGTAGGTCATCGAGCGCTGCAGTGACAAAGAACGGCCACGACCTCTCACGGAAGGATCCCCCGGCGTCACAAGCACTGCCTCCGCCACCGCCCCAGTCGCTACCTCCCCCTGCATCGCCAGTCGCCACCACCAGCGGAGCCAACTAGCTGCTTGGCCACAGCTTCAACTGGGAAAGCCAACAAAACTAATAGGGTAAGTCTCGTGCCCCGCGCGGGGTACGAGATCTAGCCCCCTCGCGGTGGCTCCTGCCCCGCAGAAGTGACGTCAAACTAAACTAGTCACGTGACTTCCTGTGACGTCACAATTTTTTTTGCACATTTGAAGGCATTGACGGCGTGTGTTGCTCCATGTGGGATTCTGGCCTTGGCTCCAACCACAAGCCTGCGCAACGTTACTGACGTTACGTCCTTATCGCCTTGCACAGCGGCTGCCTCACGGCGCTTTTTTCTTGTTGGGAGAATTGTTTGCAATTATTTATTGAGCATTTTTCGTGAACTTGCTGCTGCTAGTCTTGGTAAGCCTAATCTTGGTAAGCCTTGGTAATCCTAATTTGGCAAGCTGCTTCGCCCCGCTTTTTTCCGTGCTCCTTTTGTTGCCGTTAAATATGTTGCTAGCGTCATATTGTCTTGCAGATCGCGTGCCATCGGCTTTATGCTCCTGCATTCGTTGTCTACTTGTTCCGATCGCTACTTGCATTCCAAGCCTTGTATTTTGATTCTGGCGTAAAACGTGCGGATCAGTTTTCCAGCGCTTTGCGCCGTGGCTAACGAGGTAGCCGAATTTGATGACGTGATAACGCGAGCGACGCAGTGCCAGCGGCGTCAGTGTGTGCACGAATCAAGTATCGTCAGGTAGCGCAGGGCATCGTCGAACGCAATCCGTCGTCGCATGTAGCCTGTTCTGCAATTTTTCTCGCGGGGCACTGCAAGAAACCTTACTACCCCGCGGAAACGATCCATGCACGCTGCATGCAGGGAGCGCAGCTCCACTTTCGTGGGTGGCCTGGTGAATGGGAGAGCCCAGGAGCCTCCCGTCCATGGGCAGCATGGTGCTCGGCTATCGCTGAAACCAGCCGCTGACTGGCTGTATTCCTGTGCAAGGAGGCGCAAGCTCCAAATGTGCAAGTTCGGGAGAAGTCAAGCCTTGATAAGATCGCCGTTTGTGCCAAGCTTGACACTTGTGTTAAATAGTGCTTTCAAGTTTGGTCTGCTCAAGGTAAACAAGTGACTCTTGTTGTTCATCTATGTTTTTCGAATTTGTTGCTTCGAATAATACTATTGTGCTTTCATGATAGGCAAGACCTCAAATGAGCTGCGAATGTTAAGCAATCTCTAGGCAGCCATTATTGAATGCACAGGAAACAACGTTTTGTATACCTTGAAATTTTCTACATAGGGTTCGTGGAACTGCCAGCTAGCAAGTTTAATAAAAGGTTGTCATCTGCTCAATTATAGTAAATAGGTAGCAAGGGATAGATAGGATAGCCCTCCCTCCTCACCAGCTAATCGTCTGGCAGCGTCTCATAACTTCCTTCACAATTACCGCATGGATTTTATTTCCCTAACCTTTGCCCCACTGCCTTCTGGCTTCAACCCGGTTAGTCAACAAAACTTCATCCTGCATCTGTTCTGATTATGTATTTTGGTACGCTATTTTGTTGTTTACTCGTGTTTGGCTTGGAAGTCAACACAACCAACAACAATACTTTCATGTCCACTCAGTTGGATGGCCAGTAATGGTGACAGCTTCTCTCGAAGGCTTACAGTGGATTCACGAATTCTGATTGACTGTGACATCAATGTACCCATCCAGAGCACCCTGTGGAATTCAACTTGAGGTTAATACTTGTGTTCACAGCTGGTAATTGTCTGCTCTGTGAGGGGGGTGAACAGTAAAAGTTTCTAATTGCAAGGAGATATTTCATGTTCTTTTGCTTTTTAACTGTGTGCTGTGTAAAAAACTGTTGTGGCTAATTGATTAAGTGACTATGCTTAGTCGTAAGGGCCATAATACAGTGTCCCATATTTTGTTTGCAACGATGCATGCCCAGCAGAGCTCAACTGCTAGAAAGCACAATCTCTGGTGGTGGTAATTAGCTTGAAAAGAAAAAAAAGGGCACTGAAACTATTTTTTAAGCTAACAAGCCTGAAAAACAGTTTATGGAGCACATCTACAAGGGAATGGTTCTTGTACAGCTTGACATTACCCTCTCCTGATAGTACTTAATACCTTGTGCAGGAACTGGAACCAAGGACACCTAGTTTGTGAATATTGCAGTACAGCTGAAAGCTGTATGTATCGTGGAAGGCTTCAACAATAAAATGACTCCAATGAACGTACTTCTGCTTTGGTGTCAATGGGCAGCATGTGAGCATTGATCCGTGCTTCGCTGTTGACATTTTTGCTACACAAAAACAGGCTTGATCAGGCACTGTAGCAAGTCTTCATGAAAAAACACGGGAAAGAAACTGGGCAAAAAAGCTGCGAACACATGGACACTGTTCATCACAGCACCTACCTTTCCTTGTACTTCAGTACTGTTATTGTCGCTGTATTTTTCCCCAAAATATAAATCAACTCTCCAAGATTCACACCTTCAGACAGAAAGCAAACATGGTGTTTGTCAATGACAAGTGATTCTACCAAACTTCCGTGGCTGTGAAAAAAGTCAGTGAGCAGCTCTACTTTCTCTGCACAGTCTGTGGTGTGAAGTTCCTTTTCCTAACAAAACACAAGGGTTTCTTGGCACAATACACAGAGAAAATGCCAAATAAGCAAGTGATGCCTTCTAGCACTACACTACAGTCCTGCAGGAAAGCCAAACAACCAAGTGCTCTTTTTGCTTGAGTGCAAAGCTCTGCAGAGAAGCCAAGAAAGATTCCTTTTTTGTTGACACCAAAGCTCTGCTGGAAAGCCAAAACGTGTTGCTTCTGTCCCTGCTGATTTGCTGTAAGACGGGCTTGTGAATGTATTGCAGTAAGGCATTTGTTGTGTACATGTCCTTCATACCTAGATAAATATGACAGGCTGGCTGTGTAACAAAAACGTCAAGTGAGGTAACAACCAAATGTTTTATGTAAAATGTTAGAATACTGTTTGTTATAAATAGCAATTAATGGTTTTGACAGTAGTTAAGTGGCCTGTTGGAAATCATAGGCTAAAACTAAACAAAAGCAATGTTTCATACAGCTGCAATCGTGTCAAATAGCAAAAGAATGGTTTGGGCCCTAAATTCACCAGGCATGTTCCAGCTGGGAATGTGTTGGTAGAGCACAACAATAATAAAGGCATGGGGAAAAAGGTTGAGCTTAGTTGAGTTACCCCCAAAGTATTGGTAGACAGTTAGAATGCTTACAAAAACTTATAAATATTTTGGACACACTGAAACAATAGGGGAAACTTCACTTGCCCTGGTTTTAAGTTTATTAGTACTGAGCTTAATGCACCCCACACAACACCATTGAAGAATGTTACACCTGCATGAACACAGCAGCGTTTAAGGTATAACAGTTTTATTTGAGCAGAGGTAAATAAGAGAATATTTCATAATCAATCCATTTATACGTAAATTAGAAAAAGTAGGGTTTTTGAAGTGAAGCTCGGAAGCATGCTAAATGAAAGGGACGAATGGCGAGTTGTTACTAATCACAAATTTCAACTCAACCACCTTGCCAGAAACAAACCCCTTCTATGGAGGGAGTGTGTGTAATCTCAAGATTTTTTAAAAAAAAGTTTTTGAATGCACTGTACACGTAGGCCAGAAGGTATTTCGACACCCCAGCCGAGGACTCGGAGTCATCAGCACTCTTTTCTGCTGTTTTGATGATCAAGGGCTGTTTGTTCAGGAACCACCCCCTTTTCTCCCTTTGGCCACCATCTTTCTCAGTCACTGCATTCATGTGCTTGCTGTGGGAGCTAGCAAACATGAGGACCACCTGTAAGCAGGATTACCTCAGGCTCGCACAATTGCTGGAGAGGCTAAACAATATTTTCAAGATCCCCAACTGTGAGCTTGCACTTTTTTTTTGTAAAAAAAACAAAGACATCTAGATAGGCTTTTGAGAGCTGTCTGAAATCACAAAAGTGACTATTTTGTGCCCAAACTGGCCAGCTAACCTCACTAGTCGACCCACACGTTGAATGCCTCGCATAAAAATCAAGAGACTCACTGCATTGGCTTATTGCATGGCATTGTATGGGTGGGCTTCTGGTTTCCACCTATGAAGCCTGTTGGTTGTGTTACAGTCCAGTCCTGCTGTCAAACTTCTTTTGAGACTTGCACTGCCCTGGAGTGTACCACCGTGGATTCCTTGGAATTTATGTTGGCCATGAAAAATCCTAGTAAATCGTTACAAGCCCCTGAAGCTGGCTGGCAAGTGGGCATTTGTTTAGCGACCACTGTTTAGGGGCACAGTAGGCAGGCTGTTACAGAGGCTACGAAGAAAAAATACAAGGTTCGTTCATTAAAAAGACTTCTTTGCCCAAAAAACAAATGACATCAATTTTATTGTAAACTTCAAACAAATAAGATAGTACAGAAAATGTGTAGAGCAGTGGAAGTTCCATACACACTTTCCAGCTATTTCTCTATGACATCACAGAATCTTGTTTGTGCAATTGACAGCCACCAACCTAACCCACCGCAAAAAAAGCATAACTGCGCAATTTCAGTGGGGCCTCCATTCCGTTTAATCGTATCACTTGAGTGCTAACGTACATTTAACACACAGATAACTGCATTTACAGTGCACGTCCATATGACGTCACTCGTGCCCATATTACATCAATGCAGTTTGAAATTGGGATGTTTTTCACCGTTGCTTTTGGTTAAACTCGCACCATTACAGCCTTGACATTTGCCTATCAATTACATTTGCAGCGTGCTTGCTGCTCATACCCATGGACACAAACCATCCGCTGAGGCTTTCACGTTCCAGGCACATTTTCAGATTCTCTTTGACGTTGACTATTGAGCCTGCGTAGAACCCATGGGTTTTCATATGCTGGAGACATGATGGTCGGCCAAGTGTATACCCTTCCTGTTACCGTCTGTACAGCTTCTTCTCTGACCCCATCGGCTGGGTGTCCTGAATTAAGTCCCTTTGCATGAGGGGAATCGGTAAAATCTGGCCAACATAGCCACATATACAGAGACGTGAAGGTTACGCCAATGCAGCAGCTATGGCATGAAGCGCCTGGCTAGTGTACCTTTTGGAGGACCCAGTTCCTAATTTGTCGTAGCATCATGTGTGTGCCAATGTGAGGAGCTGAATGCATGATGGAAACTACCCAGCCACAATCTGGGCCACGGGATACGAGACTGCCAATGTTCTCACTCTTTCACATCCTTTGTATCGAAGATGTATTTCTGCCACATTTTACTGTAGTGAAATGGCTCACCACTACAGCTGCAATAATTTCTTCTGAAAAATCTTTTCAAGCGCTGAATACCATGCATTTATGATGCAAGCTCATGATCACCAGACATTTCCGCGCACAAAACGTATTTCGGGTAAACAATTTTAAGCCACAATTCAATCCACTCGAAAATATATACAAAAAACGCGACAAAACTGCCGATTTTCGGGTCTTTTTTGCTAATCTCCTTAAAGGGGAAACTACTGTGCTGGGTTGTACGCGGTATATGTGTGGGAACACCAATGATTACCTTTTCTAGCTATCCGTGGTTTGCACTTGTAATGCGCACATGCGACCAGTGAAATATCAGTGGCCGCGTCTAGCCTACGTCCCGCGCTGCTGTCATTTTGAAAACACACCGCGATTTTAGGCCACCCATTTAAGCATTCTGAACTTGCCGTGGTGCAAACTGTTGATAGCAGATGCCGCCGCGAGGACATGCCGCAGCAGGCTCACATAATGACGCTCGGACGGTGTCTTTTCTTGCGTGGGACGTGGGTTGTTCGAACGGGGCCACTCGGCTGCGCGATGTCGTAGATCTAACGCAGGTACCATCGGCATACAGCAGGCGGTCACAGGTCAGCATTCCTCGAGAGCGGATTTCGCTACCGTGTGGAAAGGCTGGCTTGGTCCCCGCATACGTTCTCGCACATTCTGATAGTGCTTCTAACTCTATCAACTCTGCTTCATCTACGTTGTCGATCCAAGAAATTCAGGCATTCAGGAGGGCTTTCGGCACTTTCGGATACGCCATACCGCCAGCAGCGGCAGCATCGGCGGCTTCCGCAAGAACGAACAAAAAAATTCTTTTATAAAACTTATAGCAGATGAGTTGCTTCCTAATTTTTTATTAAAATGTAAAAAAATGTGCTTTTGGTATTCTACTACGCAATATAATAACAATTGCTGTTAATATGACGTCAATATGACGTATTTACGACGTCACGCGGGGCCGGAGCCGTTGCGAGGGGGCTAGATCTAGTGACCCGCGCGGGGTTCCAGACGCTGCCAAACTAATACCCCTGTCACACGGGCACTTTCAATCGCGATTGAGTCGAGGATCGAGCTCAATCCAGATCGGGCGCATGCTACACGGCAGTTTCAATCGCGATCGAGCTCGATCCCGCTCGAACTCAATCGAGGCTACCAAGCGCGATCGAACGAAAGCGGCGATACTCCCGTCCCCGCTCAGTAATGACACAGAAGGTGAATACTTCAACTAACGCTACAAACTGTGTCAAATAACTTGACCCAAATAAGCGTGAGGTCCGCGAGAAGTTACCAGACGCCGGTCGCAAGTACAATGTTAGCGCCATCTAGCGTACACGAGTGCAACCGGTGCAACTTTTCGATCGCGATTGAAACGGCCCGTGTAGCAGCGGCAGTGCGTCGAGCGCGCTCGGAAAGCCGATCGCGATTCAATTCAATCGCGATTGAGTCGATCCGGATCGGGCGCATGCTACACGGCAGTTTCAATCGCGATCGAGTTCGATCCCACTCGAACTGAATCCTGGTTTCTCAAGCGCGATCGAGGCTTCCAAGCACGATCGAACGAAAGCGGCGATACTCTCGTCCCCGCTCATTAATGACCCAGAAGGTGAAAACTTCAACTAACGCTACAAACTGTGTCAAATAACTTGACCCAAATAAGCGTAAGGTAACATTTACATAGTTACGTATACCTACGACCGCGAGAAATTACCAGACGCCGGCCGCAAGTACAATGTTAGCGCCATCTAGCCTACACGAGTGCAACCGGTGCAACTTTTCGATCACGATTGAAACGGGCCGTGTAGCAGCGGGAGTGCGTCGAGCGCGCTCGAAAACTCGATCGCGATTCACTTCAATCGCGATTGAAAGCTCCCGTGTGACAGGGGTATAAGTCGTCCTCACCGGCCGAGGATTGGCCCAGGCTGCCGTCTCTGTCACCTGCGGAGCCCCGACGGGAGGATGCTAAGACTCACCAGACTCCCATTGCCTCTTCGAAATAAGAAGATATGCAAGTCATTGCAGTGCTGAGGGCGCTCATCAAAGCCACCCGAAAGCTTCTTAACACTCTGAAAACGCCAACCACCTCGTGCACTATGGAAGTTCTGGACGCCTTGGATCCCGTACTAGCTAGCCTCGAGTGACATTATGGCCCATGTGTCTTCTTCATTGCGTCAGGAAACGCGTGGGGCTTCCATTTTTCAGTGGAATGCCACAAGCCTGAAACCTCGACTTTCGAATTTTCGGCAGTTTGTGCTTACAAATATCTTCCCGATTATTGTGATATGTGAACAAAACCTACCCACTCCAGTTAGACTGTCCGGCTATCAAAGCATCGAACCCTCTACCTGTGATAAACGCAGCAAAGTAATGGTATTCGTCCGCCGAGAATTCACCTATACAGCGCACTCATTACGGCCACATGACACCAACCAATATGTGAGCCAATATGTGCGCCAAAGAAACAGAAGCTCTCCATCACGCTTCTAGGGCGTACATTTCCCCATCAGCTAATATTGACGGCCAGAGACTAGAGTATATCTTCAGAACAACAGACGGCCCTTGGACCATCACCGGAGACTTCAATGCCCACCACCCACTATGGGGAAGCTCCAAGATGAACCACAGGGGCCGAAGAATCGCATCGTTGGCGTCTAAATATGGCCTTTGTATACTAAATGATGGTAGCCCTACATTTCTCCGTGGCACATCATACGGGAGCTCTCTCGATCTTACCTTGGCTTAGACGCGTTTGGCTGGCCGTCTAGGCTGGTTTACTGATATTGAAACTCACGGCAGCGGTCATATTCCGACATACGTCAAGGTTATGGGATTTCATCACTCTTTCTCGGCTGTGACCACTTATATTGACTGGCCGAAATTCGAATCTTTTATGGAAGACGCCTGCCGAGATGGGCTTTCGACAAGCCTCGAGGTTGCTATTAGTAATGCAACCCAATCATCCAGGAGATATATTTCTTTACCTACAAGAGTCACGGATTTTGACATCGACCTTGAACGCGTGCGCGCAAATAGACGGCGCGCCGAGCGACGGTACAGGCTTACAAAATCCGTGCACGACTTAAGGGCTACCAGACGCACACAGAAGAAAATACAGCCGCGCATCGCACAGGTTGAGGCATACAGGTGGAAATCATTTTGTGAGTCCTTCGACCCTCGGAAGCTTCAGTCCTCTATATGGATAACAGTGCGTGGACCATGGCAACGCCTGTGCAGCAGCGATGCCCGTTCAAGGCATTGGCACTCCATGAAAACCATCAGGTGTTGCAAGTCGCGGAGGATTTCTGCGTGCGGGTTGCTGCTACAACCGATAACTTTGGATCTGCGAGGAACAGCGAAGCCCATAATGGCCGTGATGATCGTATGGATGTTCTCTTTCCAATAGAAGAATTAGGGGCAGCCCTGGCATCCTGAAGGCGTCGTTCTTCACCGGGTCATGATAGAGTAATGCACTCCACCTTATGCCACCTTGGCCCTGGAGCTCGACAAACGCTTCTGGATCTATTTAATCAGACATGGACAGATGCTGTCGTACCCCCACAGTGGAAAACAAGCAACCTCGTTCCATTGCTAAAGCCTGGCAAATCTCCGTCCTATTGCCCTGGCAAGCTGCCTTGGTAAGGTCATGGAAAGGATGATCCTCACGCGGCTACAGTGGTACCTGAAATACCACAATGCATATCCGAAAGCTATGGCCGGTTTGCGATGAGGGCGTTCTTCTATTGACTGTGTGGTAGATTTAGTCACGTTTGTACAGCACGAAAAAAGCCGCAAACGTCTCTCAGCAGCCCTCTTTCTTGACGTCAAGGGGGCCTATGATAATGTGTTTCACGAGGCTGTGCTAGACGCCCTTCAGCACTTTGGACTCGGTGGCAGAACTTACAAATGGATACGCAGCTTCTCGTGCGGAAGATCATTCTTTGTAATGACAGAAGACGGCCCAACATCGCAGCACATCATTCAACGCGGTGGTCCTCAAGGTGGGGTGCTAAGCCCAACCCTTTTCAAATTCGCTATAATCGGGCTCGTACACGCTTTACCGAAGACTGTCTGTGTATCCATTTACGCCGATGACATCTGTCTGTGGCCTTCGGTTGTCAATCGACCTCAGCTGCGAGCACGGCTTCAAAAAGCGGGAAATGTGACGAGAGCATACGTCCGAAAGCAAATACTGAGCATTTATAGTGACGAGTGCGCGGTGGTTGCATTTACCCACAAACACATGTCCCGATATCCCATTACCATTTCTTGGCGTGGTCATCGACAGGGACATGTCATGGAGCGCACATGTGTCTTTCTTAAAGAAGAAACTCACCGCCATCGCCCACATTTACAGATTTCTCGCTGGAAAGACGTGGGGCACATCGGTCAGAGGATGCTGCAGCTGTACCAGGCGCTTTTCCTGGGAGTTTTGCGTTACATCCAGGGAATCCAAGCGCAGGCTCTCCGCACCTGTCTTGGTTTGCCGTGATGTGCGTCAATAGTGGGAACAATATACATTGCCGAAGACCATCCTATAGAAACTTATGTGACCACTGAGGCGCTACTCCTACACATCAGGCTTCTCACGAGGCTACCATGTCACCAACTTGTCTCGAAGTCGTCCACACTGTTCATTTGCACCATTGCCATAGCGCACAGGGCTGAAGTACCATCAAGTTACACGCCTGCGGTCACACCGTTCTCTCCGTTGTGGTGCCTGGCAACCCCCGAGATTCGTCTGCATGTTCCGGGCATTGGAAAGAAGGCCGACTTACCACCACTGGCTCTCAGACAGTTTTCTATGCAGTTACTGCGCGAACACCACAATCACCGGGAGCATGTATACACAGATGGTTCTTTGACGTCATCGAGCTCGGCAGGTGCGGTGGTCTATTTTTACCGACTCCAAAGGCGCCCTTCAAAGCTTCCGAGCAGCCCTGCGCTACGGTCCTTTGCACCAACTGGTGACAGAAATTAGAGAATTATTTCACCAGGCTGTCATAAAGGGCCATAATATTTTATTTCAGTGGCTGCCAAGTCACTGTGGAATAACCGGCAATGTCTCGGCTGATGCAGCTGCCCGGTCAGGCCATGACAGTGAAAGGACCATCTTGCTTCCGCTTTCAAGGACTGATGCCGCTAGGCTGCTTCGTCAGTTTGCGCGCAGAACCTCCATTACTCAATGGAATAACCCGGACTTTGTGCATCCGCGCCTCCATAACAAAAACCCTCTACTCCAGCGCCGTATTCCGTGTGGGCTGTCTTGATCACAGTCTACTTTACTTTGTAGACTGTGGTCAAGAGTGGCTTTCACAAAAGCCTCCTCCTTTATCATCGGGATGGCCAGTAGTGCCCAGTGCGACGCCTGCGAGGTTGAAGAGACAACCGAACATGTGCTTCGTCATTGCCCGCTGTATTCACAGAAAGGCGTGTTTCGACAACCGAGCTCAACCGATTGGACAATCAACCGTTCACAGTAGAGACTATCCTAGGACACCGACCCCTACAATCGACTTCGCAGAAGGCAACAAAAGCCCTTTTACGCTTTACGAAGGACACAGGCTTAGCTGAAAGACCATAGTGCCCGCAAAGGGACTAAAGTTGTGCGGGGCCCTACTCTGTTCCCCTCTTTTTTTCCTGCCCTCTCTTTTATCCCCTGCCCACCCCTTCCCCATGTGTCTAGTAGCAATCCGGGCTCTAAGCATGGATAACCTCTCGCCCTTCCGTTTGCTTTTCTCTCTCTCTCTCTCTCTCTCATGCTTACGCTGAAGGTGTTGCGCTGAGTTTTACGATTCCAAGGATTTCAGTGGGCGCCGCAAAGTGGCGCTACGCGTGCGTGGTATCCTTGCCTACAGCGCTCTGCAGCCGGAGACGGCATGCTGTATCCTAGCCCTAGACAGCTTCGCTGTAAAAATGAGTTTGACGGGCAAGGGGGGGGGGAAGGGAGAGGGAGAGGGGGCGCATTGGCAGCAGTTCGCACAGGGCGCCGAATGAGCTAAGGCCAGCTCTGGCTAGGCTCAATCCAGGGAGTGCACGAAACAAGACACATTTGCTTGTAATTGGCAATTGAGGTCACTTTTTAGCCAATTAGCTAAATTAAATTTGCAAGGACTATACAGTTTTACTCCAGAGGAAAAAGTGTGGGGCTGTCCGTTTCCCTCCCGCGTCGTATTCACCTTATTGTCTGCGTAACACACCAACCCAAACCGCTCGACCAGGGATGGCAGCGGGACAGGTTGCATTGGGCCGTGAGGCGCTCCCCTCGAACCTGCACAACTGACATGTAATCGGTGAGGGCATGAGGACTATAGCGGCGCGTGCACGCCCCTTACTCTCTCTACCTCCTGCGCGCGCATAAAGACGCCGGCGAAAATGTCGCACCGAAAGCCCCTTAATAAAATGGATTGTTGGGCGAGTTGGTTCATGGCTTCAAGAAAATTAAAAAGAGCGCAAAGGACGAGGACAAAGAAACACAGTAGACGGGACGCGCGTCCCGTCTACTGTGTTTCTTTGTCCTCGTCCTTTGCGCTCTTTTTAATTTTCTTGAAAGCCCCTTAAGCTGAAAAAAAATTATCGGCTCGCGTCGGCATTCAAAGCGTGCAAGTTGCTCTTCATGCGGGAAGGATTCGAAGTTATTCGACGAGGCGGAACTTGAGGCGGCACTGGCGGCGGCTCCACGTTCTGCAGCACCGGATTTCCCTTGCTCTCGCGCCCATTCGTGCTTTTGTGCGCGCAGACGTTCCTTCAATTCCTGCTCTTCTTCCCCCGAGCGAACGACACGCGTTCGCCCCAGAGCTAGTTAGAAGTGCAACTGCTGATCATAGCGCTAGCGCCGTTATCGGCCGATTGCAAAACTTATGAAATAGGCCTAGGTGATAGTGAGGGGCACAAAGGACGGGAAGGATGGATTGCGCTCGTCGACGTCCTTCCTGTATGTGTTATCTTTTTTCGTGTCATGCCCGTGTTTGTTCACCGGGGGTCTAAAACCTGTGACAGAGGCGTCGGCGGTGGCGAGGAGGTGTGAAGAAGCAGTGGCGAGTGAAGTGGATTCACCGGAATGAGAACTGAGAACTAACTGGGGGAAGGAAGGGGGGTAGACATATACAGCTTCACTGTAAAAGGCCGGTGTCCGTTGTCTGTAGCAGCAAAACAGCTCCTAAAGCTCACATTGGCTGCGACGAGCTCCACAACACGGGGGGGGGGCGCTGCGAGCGGCCGTCGAGTGCGGACGTGTGTCGCATCGGCTCCGCAAAAGTGTCGAGTTTTGGTGCGGAAGGATTTCGCCCAGCCTTCTGAAAAAGTGAGTAGTGCTTCAGTTCGATCGCCGGCATCATCCGGCGGAAGAATTTGGAAGATCGGAGCATTTTTCGCCGTTTTACGCCCACTTCAAGTCTCAACGTGGCCGATCGGCAGCTAGGCCTAACGGACCAGCGGTTAGGCCCAGCGACGGCCTCGGCCGTCGCAACGAACACCACTTCCGGCGCGGATCTCCTCGGGCCCGGGAACGCCGCCGATGTGAAGAACGGAGCAACGGAAGCTTCCGAACATCTTCTGGCGGCAATGGAGGTGAACGAGATGGAAGACTCCGGTGACCACGTGGGCCGCACCGCCGGCCGTATGACCGTTCGGGTGCGGGGAACAACGATCGACGAGGCACTCTCGGCTAGCCAGGAGGAGGAAGAACACGCGGGATGGGTCGTCGCTACCCGACGTAGACGAAAGAAGAGCGAAGAGAGCACCTACAAGGACGGGCCGCCGGGCAAGGACCCGGCAATCGCAGCAGCATCGTCCTCGCTCTCCCGGTAAGCGATCGCATGCAACGCGGGCGCAAATCACGCAGAGAGCTAACATCAAGCTCGCTAGAACGGCGCGCATGCCGAACTTGCCTGAAAACGACCACAAAATCATCGTCCGCCCGCGATGCGGCTTCGCTCTCGGGAGGCAGGATCTTCTTGAATTCGTGGCGGCCATGGCAGCCTCCGCCCAAATACCATTGGAAGAGACGCTGAAAGACACTGTCTGTCCTAATGTAGGGCAGGATATCATCGTCATCAGTACTCCAAGCCAAGAGAGAGCTAATCGATACGACAAGGTCAGGACGATCGCACTTCGAGGCAACAGATATGAAATTTTCGCATATCGTGCGCGCCTAACGACACAGTCAAAGTCATCATATACGGTGTCCCGCCGGCATACACGCAGGCAGACATCAATGCATGCCTGCTGGGAGATCGCAATCCTACTGTACTCGCCGCTCATCGAATGGGGGAAACGAGCGCAATCATCATCTTATTCGAAGGACACAACGTTCCTCAGTACGTCAAATTCGCTAGCCTCATGATGAGGTGTCGATTATACAAGCAACACAAGGAAGTATGCCGGTCATGCGGGGAGATTGGGCATCGCAAGGACGTCTGCCCCCGCCCGGAAAAAAAGGTCTGCTTCGATTGCGGGTTACACAACCCGCCGGAAAACCACCAAGCTAGCTGCAAACCGCGGTGCAAACTATGTGGAGGCCCCCATCCATCCGGTACGGGAAAGTGCCGTAACAAATATAAAACCCCTTTTGTCGTACGCCAACGGCAAGCGGCGTGCAAGCAACGGCCACATAACGGCTCGAATGATAATACGGTCGGCTTCGACTTCCCAAAATTACCCGACCGGAGCGTCCGTGCTCAGGCACGGCAAAGGTCACAGAGCCGACACAGAGGCAAGAGCGCGGAAAATAATAATGAACGAGGTCGCAGTCTCTCCAATAATCGAGCAACATGGGCGACGGTCACCTCTGGTTACCCTCCCCCAGCGCGAGGCGAGAAGAAACCAGCGCAAAGAAAGGGAAGCGGACCTCCTCCCCGCGGAAACAGAGAGGACAACGCCGGCGGCAGCGAAGTGGCCGCGCTCCGGGAAATCATAGTACAGCTGCAAGAGACTGTCAAGGAGCAGAAAGAAATGATTAATAGGCTGCTGGCGGCGCAATTGGGGCGCACGGCGGCACCGACGGAGAGGGCTGAAGAAACAGGCTGGCAACTCGGCAGTGTGCAGAGACCGCCGACCCTCACGCCAGCCCGCGAGCCAATCACTACATCACCCCATCACCAACCGCCCAGTAAAATCAGAAAGCGAGCGGTGACAACGAACAACACCGACGAGGACGATATGACCGAAGAGCCATCTGCAGAGGAGACTAACAACGGCAATGCCAAGGAACCTTTCGTCAGCGAAGAGATCAGGATCCCATCGGTAGAGGACGCCGGCATCAACTACGGCGTCCGTATCCATAAATTAGGCAAACGAGTCGACAAACAGGCCGGGCAAATCAAAGCACTCGGCGAGAAAGTCGCCTCCGTGGAAGCCAACATCAAGAAAGAAATTGCAGAACTCAAAAAACTCATAATCGACTCCCTTGCGGGTAAACAACATGGAACGCCTATAACAACCCGTGATGATGGCTCCCAATAGGACTTTCTTCCGAATCTGGCACTGGAACGCCAATGGCTTCCAGCGCCGCAAGGCATTACTACAACAAATCTTGGGCACCATTGCGGAACCCCCGGAAATTATTATGATTCAGGAAACACATTCGGAAGATCCCCCCAAATTACCCGGATACCGCGTGCACGCTGCGCCGCCTAGCGCGCGCGTTCACGGCAAAGGAGCGGCACAAGGTGTGTGCATATTCATCCGCAAAGGGATCACTTTCATCCCCTTCGACCCACCTCAGGGAAGCCAGACAGCACTCGAAATGTGTGCTATAGAAGTGGTCGTGGGTAAAAAGAGTCACCGGACTTCCCTGACCGCCGTGAACGTGTACAGCAACCCGCAACACGGCCACCAGAGATTCAAGACGATGTTTCAAAGGGCCCGACACTCACCCCAGGCGCTCTATGCGTGGTGGGGGGGTATTTCAACTCGGCTCACAAGGAACTAGGGTACCCGCGTACGACGGCCAAAGGCAGGAATCTTCTGGAGGAAGCGGAGAATGCCGACTTCAACCTCTGTACAGATGCTTCGCAGCCCTCGCGTATCGGCACCTCAACGGTGCGGGACACTACCCCAGATCTCGCCTTCGTCCATGCGCCGACCGGGACGCCGGCTCGATGGAAAAACACGGGCATGAACCTCGGGAGTGACCACTATATTATAGAGGTTGGGCTTGAACTCCCCGTCCCGAGCGCGGCTCCTAGGGGACGAACGCATAGAATGACGGACTGGAACGCTTTCCGTGCGCTCAGCACCCACACGAGCTGCGGAAGCGTCGTCGAGTGGGCCGCACAAGTAAACGAGACGGTCCGGCGAGCGACCACCGAAACGGTAACAGAGAGTGACATCCCCGCGTTGGACTCCTGCTTGGCCCACATGCTGGAGGCGCGAAGGTCGCTGCAGCGCAGACGGAAGAGGAACAGAACGAACAAGACACTACGCAAACGAGTCGCACGCCTTGGGAAAGAAATCGAGGCGTATAGCCGACATCTATCTAGACAGCATTGGTCTGCCATATGCAAAGAGGCAGACGGGCAGCTGCACGTGAGCCGCACCTGGCGACTCCTCCGTCACCTTCGGGACGAGCAGCAGAGCAAGTCGTATCAAAAACACAGACATGAACAGATCCTGCACGCAGCCATCAAGCAGCAGGGCGAAGCCGGAGTCAAGGACTACCTAAGCAACAAATACATACCCTCAGCACCGGCAGTCACCCATCCAGAATACACTGGAGAGGACAACGCCATACTAGACGCTGACATTAGCGAGTTCGAGGTCCGCCGAGCCCTCAATGAGCTAAAGTGCAAGTCGGCGGCGGGGCCAGACAGAATACAGAACAAGACGCTGCGGAACCTAGCGGATGGCGATGTCACAACATTAACCAAATTCTTCAATGAGTGCTGGCGAACGGGATGCGTGCCCAAACAATGGAAGACTGCCCGCACAGTTCTGATTCCTAAACCGGGCAAGCCACCCAACATTGAGAACCTCAGGCCAATATCTCTCACCTCCTGTGTGGGAAAGGCCCTGGAGCACGTCTTAAATATTAGGTGGCAGGACTACGTGAAAAGCAGGGGTCTATACCCTTGCACAATGCTGGGCTTCCGCAGCAAGCTCAGCACCCAAGACGCCATGCTCCTATTGCAGAACGACTTGCTCGAACATTCCAGCACTGTCGACTGCAGAGCCATCTTGGGGCTCGACATCAAGAGCGCGTTTGATAACGTGCGCCACTCAGCCATCCTTCAGCAAGTCTGTCGAATTGGCCTGGGGAAGCGATCATACGACTACATACGATCTTTCCTGTCTTGCAGGACGGTGCAGCTACAGGCCGGGGATCTGCAGCTCGAGGAGCGCGAACTAGGAGGACAGGGAACCCCACAAGGAGCGGTCATATCTTCATTCCTCTTTAACCTTGCCATGCTGCCAATCGCCGAGGGCCTGATTCGCATACCGTCCGTGAATCACACCATCTATGCGGACGACGTGACGATCTGGATGAACGGGGGCACGATTGGACACCTACAGACCACCCTTCAACAGGCCATCGACTGCATCGAAGAACGACTTCAGGGCACGGGGTTGTACTGCTCTCCCCAGAAGTCTGAACTTCTCATTCTTCCCCCTGCGGGCCACTGGCGCCAGTCTGCGGCGAAAGAGGCCTCGGAGATCACGCTACGCACGAGAGACGGCGGCGTCATCCCGCACGTGAACGCCCTGCGTGTCCTCGGAATGCATATTAACACCGGCAGCGGAAACTCTTTAGCAGTGGACCGATTGATCACAAAGATAGGCATAGCGACCCGCCTCATAAAGCAAGTCGCCACCAGGAAGCAGGGAATGAAGGAAGCCAGTTTGCTCAGGTTGGCTCAGGCATTCGTCGTCAGCCACGTCGCATACGTAGGGTCGTTCCATAAATGGCTCAGACATGAAAGGGATAAAATCAACGCCGCCATACGCAAGGCGTATAAAGCGATCATGGGTCTGCTCCCGGGACCAGCAACGCTGCTCTAGCGGATCTGGGAATGCATAATACTTTGGAGGAGATCGGCAAAGCCCAGCGCACCTCGCAGCTCGTGCGACTCGGAGTCACCAAAACTGGCAGAACTATCTTGCGCCGACTGGGCCTAACCTCTCCGGAGGGAACCAGTTCAGCAGCGGAAGAGAAAGAAGATGATTACCCGAAGCATGATGAAAGACGAAAGCGTCTGCATTCGTTGCAACTAGTCGTCCCTCCGCCTCCCCGCAACGTCCAGCCGGGGACCGACGACGGACGCCGGAAGGCACGAGCAAACGCTCTGGCGCACACGTACGAAAACGACGCTGACGCGTACTATGTTGACGCAGCAGCATACCCTCACAGAGTAGGGACATATGCGCTCTCGGTCGTACGAGCAAGCACCGGGGAGTGTGTTGCTACTGGCAGCGTACGAGTGGATACGGCAACACAAGCCGAGGAGGCGGCCATCGCACTGGCGCTCACGTGCCGACCCCTACAAGTCAGCACAGTTCTTAGCGACTCGTTGACAGCAACCAACAACTACAGCAGGATGACGGTGGGCCGTGTCGCTCACGAAATACTACCTCCGCACAGAGGCGGTCGGGTTTACCTCCGCTGGTTCCCGGCTCACGTCGGTCGACTACAGAGAGGCACTCCCAACCGAAACGAAGATGCCGACACCATCGCGCGCGAGCCCGCACACCGCGCGACGGCATACGGACCTTCGACAACGGACGGGGACGCGGTTGCCAGCCGCGACGACCACGAGAACGACTTCAGCCCTATCACCGGGTACAGTGACGTGCTCGAGTGGTACAGGGCGCGAAGGCGAAAGATGGCCCGACCACATCGTAGTCTCACTAGAGAAGAAGTACATCTCCGCCAACTCCAGACGGGATCGGTGCTCACCCCAGCCTTGGCGCATCATGTGTGCCCTGGACTCTATCCGTCGAACATGTGCAGTGTGTGTGGTGTGGTGATCGCGGACTTACCCCACGTGCTATGGGGATGTGATGAACATGAACGCAGGGGACATCCACGGACCATCCCCGAGTGGGTGACTCTAGGACTGATGGCTAAGGATTTCGCATCGCAATCCGCGGTAACTCAGCTGCTGGCGACGGCTCTGGGTACGCAGCGGCGGACCGAGCAGGAGGCCGGTCGCCTCACCGGCGCCCCCGGCACTCCTCGCGCTCCGCTCGCGGGACCTTGAAGACGATCGTCCAGTCCCGTGTCCCTGGACACTAAGGTCAGGGCGGAACCCTGTGAGGTGCTCCCCCTGAAGCCGGGTTGCTTATAATAAAGTCTCTCTCTCTCTCTATCCACAACACGCTATGCATGGCAGTGCGTACCCTACCACTACGGGGTCTGAAGTATTACATCGTCTGCGGTGAGAACAACCCCTGCAACAGGGAAAAATGGCCGTCCACGCCGGTACACCGCAGGTACTTTGTAGCCAAACCTAAAAACATTACTCGCAACGCAAAACTCGGAGAAGCACTCAGCGGTGCTTAATTAGACATCAAGGCTTCATAGCATTAAATACTCATGAGACGTGCTTGGTGTCCTCGAAACTTTTTCATTGAATTTGTAGCACGCAAGTTCCGCCGCTTTTCTTTATCATTCAGCAAAATAGACCACGAAATGCGACGTTCGTGTGGAGTTTGTACATGAACGAAGTGTTTTGCCCAGGGAATTTTTTTAGAGAGACGCTCATTTATTGATAAAAACCCTTTGTGATCGCTGAGCAAGGTACAAGTCAACCTGATGCTTGTCGGCACGCCAAATCGTAATCCGGAAAAAAAGGGCGTCGTGCGATGCATTTCCAATCGATGTCGGTGTCAGCTATTTGCGCACCGACAGCAACACAACAGTCAGTTTGAGCGCCGGCAGAAGCCCAAAACACAGATTTAAACGAATGAAGTTGTCGGCGGCGATTTGGCAAAGCAACAAAAAACCGGGTGAGCACAGATACAGTACGCATGCGCAAATGCAGGCCACTCACTGCTGCGATTTTCGCCGCTGCCGTGATACACGTGCCGTTTGTTCTGCAGGAAGAAAACACAGCCTTCGATGGACGTCATTTGTTACGCAATGGCGGTTGCGCTCATTTGGCTGCCGTAATTCAGCTGCACTTTTTAGGAGCTTTGAAGGGAACGCATTAGTGCCCAATCGCCGAACGGGTATGCCGATATTGTATGAGGGGCCGTGCACCGCGACGAGCTCTCTGGCTTTTTGAGGACTGCTGCGCCCCTAGGTGAGGCACAGACGAGTGCAAACCTCGACGCGGCACGTGCTGAAACACATCTAATCATCATCATCTCCATCATCATCATCAACAGCAGCAACATTATCATCATCATAATCGTCAGAATTTTCACACTTCACAACCACTACACAGGCCGAGGAAGCGGCCATTGCTCTGGCCACCTGACAGACAAATGCGGATACCGTTATTACCGACTCGCAACAGGTTTGCCGAAACTTCCTTCATGGCAGAATTTCCAAGACGGCTCTGGACATCCTACTACAAAAGCCACCCGGAAGGGAAGTAAAAATTGTTTGGACACCAGCCCACTCAACCCTCCAGGGCAACACGACCGCCTACGACATCGCCCGAGATCTATCCCACCAGGCGACCCGAGGGTCTTGGGTAGAGCGTATCTTTTGATTACGTGTCAAGAGATAACGGAGTACTATAAGTAACAAAGAATCATCTATCCTCCTGCCCATGACTATCTAAGCAACGGGCAGGGGCACTGCATGCCTCCGACTCCTCCAAACAATTACCTTTCCTCATCCGACCAAACTCCACTTGCTTCATCCTACGCGGTACTTCCCTCTTCAAATTCTGCGCTGCCGCGGGCAGCCTGTACCACATGGTATGGGAGTTCTCGGTAAACCCTACGGCTCAAAGAATCGCACGCCCTTTCTGTGAGCAATGGGAGAAGGAGCTGTCCAGCTCCGGTCCCGCCTCCCAGCTTAGGCTGGTGGACAGGGCCGCGGCAGCAGGGGTCTCCAATGGAGTCCTGGACTGAGGACCTCACCCCGCATTACGAAGCTCTATGTTTATTTTCTCTTTCTCTGTCTCTCTCTCTTGGCGCTTTTTCTTCTTTCGGTCATTTTGACTAAAAGCCTCAGGCCTTCAGGTAAATATAGGCCCTTGTTGGGCCTATATCTACCTATATAAGCCTAACGACGCGCCAAGCCACATCCAAGTCACTGCACGTTAAGCTACCGGTTGACGACGTTGGACTTTATAACCTGACGTTAGGAGGAGAAGGAGGAAAGACTTCATTGGTGGTAAAAAAATAGATCTTCGTCTTCCCGAGTGAGAGGAGCTCTCATTCCAGAGCCCCTGTAGCTTTGGCTGTCGCCCGGGCCCTCTCGACCAGTCCGCGCTGATCTTCCAGGTCGAGCTGGACAGCACGGCTATAGTGTAGCACGGCTTCCCACTGTTCAGTCGTTGGATTGTCATTCACGGGCACGGTCTTAGTTTCGGGACAGGCCCATGTGACGTGGTAAAGAGTTGCTTTTTCTCGCCCGCATAGTGGGCATTTATTTGAAGGATGGACTGCAGTGTACATCGAGTGGAGGAGGCTGAGATGCGGGTACGTGTCTGCAGCAGGCGCCATTCTACTGTCTCCTCTTTGGTTAGGTGTTGGTGCGGCGGAGGAAGAGAGCGGCGACTTAAACGCTGATGTTGCAGAATATCATGATATGTCAAAGAGATTGGCGTTGGAACTGTGGACTGGCCACCCTGAGGTGGCGGGGCCCGGATAATCATAGCTCGGGCTGATGCATGCGCTCGTTCGTTCCCGTCCAGGGCGCCGTGTCCTGGTCTCCAGATAACTGCAGTTGTGGGGAGTTGACTGGGCGAATTTTTGGTCTGTATTTGATGGGCGATTTTAGATATTCGGCCTTTGCTAAAGCTGCGACAGGCTGCTTGTGAGTCGGATACTACTGTTAAGTGTTTGGCTCGCAGGGCTGACGTGATGGCTAGCGTTATTGCCGTTTCCTCTGCTTCTATAGGGCGTGGTGTACTCACTCTCGCGGTTGTTCCTTCTCGCATGTCCTCATCAATAACGCTCATGACCATAGCTGGCCTCCCTGGGTAGCTGGGGGCGTCGGTGTGCCGCGCGTTTTTGGATTTTTGAAATTTGATTTGGAGAGCACGGGCGCGGGCTTCTCGTCTGGTTGTATTCAGGGTGCATGTTTTTAGGTATAGGTCTTACGTGAATTTCGTCGCGATACATGTGTGGGAGTGTCATCGTGTGGTTATGGCCTGTAGTTTGTGTTGGGTACCCTAAGCGTTCGAGAACCTGCCTGCCCGTCGGGGTCAGCTGGAGGTTTTCTCGTTGGCTGACGAGGTGTGCAGCAACGTGTTCTTCTACCGTGTTGTGAACGCCGAGAACCAGTAGCTTCTGCGTCGAGATAGTCGGTGGAAGATTTAGGGCTTTCTTGTAGGCTTGCCGTACGAGGGATTCTAGTTGCTCCTGTTGTCGGCTGTTGATTGTGATGTAGGGTACGGTGTAAGTTACCCGGCTGATGACGAGTGCTTCTACTAGACGGGTGGTATCTTCTTCTTTAAGGCCATGACGCCTGTTTGCGATTTGGCTCATAATGCGGGTGACTTGATTTGTGGTATGCTTGAGTCGTTGAAGTGCGTGCGATCCACCGCCATCTTGTTGCAGATAGAGTCCGAGGATTCTGATAGTCTGTACTTATGGAATATCTTGATTGTTCAATGTGGGGGAGATTTGAAGTGGGTGGTATGGAATTTTTCCGCATTTTTTCTTCATCGAGAGTAGATCCGGCTTTTCCGGCGCACATTCAAGACCACTGTTGCGCGCGTACTATTGGACAATGTCGGCCGCACGCTGCAGGGCTTCCTGTATCTCGCCATCCGAGCCGGTGTTTGCCCATATGGTGACGTCGTCGGCGTAGATAGCGTGGTGCACGCCCTCTATCGTTGCGAGTTGAGGTGGAAGTTTCATCATCGCTATGCTAAAGAGTGTTGGCGACAATACAGCTCCTTGCGGGGTTCCCTTGTTTGGAGTAGGAAGAGGGGGGTTTTGACTTGACTTAACTTGACTGTAGGGTTTAACGCGCCGACGCAACGCAGGCGATGAGGCGCGCCGTAGTGGAGGGCTCCGGATTAATTTTGACCACCTGGGGATCTTTAACGTCCGCCGAAATCTCGTGCACACGGGCCTTTTTGGTTTTTGGCCTCCATCAGAAAAGCAGCCGCCGCAGCCGGGAATCGAACCCGCGACCTCGTGCTCAGCAGCGCAACGCCTTAGCCACTGAGCCACTGCGGCGGGTAGAGGGGGGTTTTGAGGTCCCCTATGCCGAACGTAACGTTACGGTTGCAGAGGAAGGTGCTGATGTACGCGATAGTACGTTGCCCGCAGTTTATGTCGCTGAGGTTGCTGAGTATGGTTTTGTGGCTGACATTACCAAATGCAGCCTTGAGGCTTATGCCAGGATGGATTTGGTGCTGCAGGGAGAGATCTGTTGCGTAATTCCTTCGTGGAGTTGGAGGAGAATATCTTGTGTGCTAAGGTGAGGACGGAAACCAAACATTTTTGGTGGCAAAAGGTTATTGTTTTCTATGTAAGGCAGAAGTCTGTTTAGGACAACGTGCTCGAACAATTTGCCTATGCAATAGGTCAGGGAAATAGTCCGCAGGTTTTCCAGCTTGGGTGACTTGCATGGCTTGGAAATCAGGAAGATATCAGCGTGAGTCCATTCTCTTGGCAGCGTGCCTTCTTCCCAGTGGTGGTTGAAATAAGTTGTAAGGGCCTGTATGGAGGTATCGTCTAAGTTTCGGAGTCTGTGGTTCGTGACTTTGTCTGCACCCGGTGTGGTGTTATTGGTGAGGTCCTGAAGCGCCTGCTTGACTTCAGAGATGGTGATTGGTCTGTCCAGCTCTTCGTTGGGGTCGCCTCTGTACTCCACTGGCTTGTCCAACGGTTGCTGTTGCCCTATATATTTGTCCCGTAGAACATCAAGGATGTCTTGGTTGGTTCCTGGGTGTTGGTGCATAATTTTCTTGATGGTGTTTTGCGTAGCTGATCGGCTTTTTATAGGGTCCAGGAAATTTCGCAATAGCGCCCACGTTTTTGCACCACCTAACGTGCCTTGGAGTTTGTTGCAGAGTTCGTTCCAGTTTTGCCGCATAAGTTCCGCTGCGTACTTGGCAGCTTATTCCGTAATTTTTGCTATTCGGATTTCGCGTCTCCTATTTAGTTTCTGCCGGCGCCATCTCCTGAGCATACTTCTTCGGGCTTGACAGAGGTGAAGTGAGGATCGAAGGCTGGTTTTTCTTCCGATAATGTCAGCTCCTTGGATTGGCTGTATATATCTTCGTGCAGAACACGAACCCACTCTTCTACGTTGGCAATCTCTGAAGAGGGGTCGTTTTCTCTCTGCTTTCGAAATGCATCCCAGTTGACGAGGCGTGTTTTCTTTACGGGATGGTCCTCTCAAGTGAGAGGGACTGTGGTGACGAGAATACAATGGTCGCTTCAGAGGTGTGCCATTCTGCTCTTGAGAGGTTTTTCGCCATCGTCAGGTCGGGACAGGTGTCTTGTGTTATGCTGTTACCAATTATTGTTGGGTAGTTAGGATCCGTGTAAAGGGTCCGGCCTTGTTGATGGATGAGTTCCCATAGCTTGTTTCCTTTTGCGGTTGCTTTCCCGTATCCCCAGGCCTGGTGTGGCGCATTAAAAGCTCCCAGGATGACGACGCCGTTTCGCTTGACCAGTTTCAGGGTTGTAGCAAATAGATTATCGAAGTCCTCTTTCTTGTGGCTTGGAGGACTATATAAGTTCAGTACAAAGAGACTAGCCTGACCCCTTTTGGTGGGCAGGATCTCTATAAGGATGTGATCAATATTACTGCCATCTGTTGTATGTTGTACGACTGTAAGGTATCTTGAGGCAAGCGTGGCTATTCTGCTATTTGGGGATGCTGTTGTGCCGGTGCTATTGCCTGGTTGTAATGGCGTAGATCCAGTTTCTTGTATGGCTACTACGTTTGGGCAGTCATCTACGTGTCGTATGTACTGGTGTGAAGCGCCGCTTTTCTGTTTATACATGCGGCAGTTCCACTGCAGATTGTTAGGTTATTACCGTTTGGCTGATTTGGCTTATTCATAATCGTCCATTGTGTCAGGAGGCAGAGGCAGTGTTTCTGGGCTAACGGTAAGTTTTACTTTCTTGCGGTTGCCTTGATCATCCTCGTTTGGCTGAAGGGTAGTTTGTTTTGGGTTAGTTTGTTGCATATGTTGCCATAGGTTTTCCATGTTTTCTTCGTTTCGGATGCTGTGTTGTTGCAGTTTCTGTGTTTGCATCACTATTTCCTTCGTTTGCTGCTGTACCTGTATGATGGCTTCGGAGAGGCCAGCTACTGTTCGTTCTAATGTTGTTACGGGTTCTGCAGGAGCTGGTGTGGGACAGGGGTCACTCATTGGTTGGGGAGCTGTTTCGGTTTCGATTTGTGTGTGGGTTTGAGTTGAAGGGATTGAATTTTTGGTATTGAGCAATGCTTTCAGTTGTCTGTTTTCCTGTCTTAGTTGTTGGTTTTCTGCTCTTAATTGTATGAGTTGACCTATTATTTCGGCTAGTTACTGGTTAATGTCAGTGGTCTGTTGAGATGAGGATTGGGTCGATTTATTCTGGTTGTTTTGTGGGAAGAGCCGTGCTGACCAGCTCAATTTGACATTCCCGTGGCGATGACCGTATCGGCTCGGCTCCGTGGTAGCTGGTTGCTGTTGGGCAGGCTGCCTTGTGGAACTGGACCGATGGCTCGCTGCGGCTCCGGCAGGTCCTCGGGATAAGGATCGTGACTGGTCATTGTTGAAGGTGTCTCTTCGGTTTTGGTGTTGGCTCGTCTGAGGTGACGGTGGTGAGCGTCGGACCAGTGTCTCAGGGCACCTCTTGTCGCCCGTGGGGTGTGCACCCTTGCACAGGACGCACCGAGGTGTGCACACATGTTCGTGCGTGGGGTTGGAGAGACCGCACACTGCACATTTCCCGGTGTCCGGGTTTGGGCACACGTCGGCGCGGTGTCCTACTTCGTGGCAGACAGCCGATGCAGGCTGCAGGGGAGCATCGCGTGTTCGATGACGCCTCTGGGCGCCCGCTTTCCGGCGAAGGTTATTAGTGCTGTCGATGTCTTTCCAAGCATTGGGGCGGTTAATATTTCGTATCCAGGGGCGTGGAGGTTGTCGATGAGTTCGCTGATTGGAGTTACGGGTGGAATGCCGTGTACCACTCCACGCGATGAGTCATCCTGGGCAGCTATGTACGCAGTGATTTCGTACTCGTTGATATGTAGTGATTGTAAGTCTCGAATGTGTCGTGCCACGTCTTCGTCCGGAGTGCTTACGATGGCGATGTTCTGTATTTCGTATACGCGTGTTTGGAAGAAGGCTTTCGCTGTCCGCTTGCTGCCGTGTTGCGTCTTTTCAGCGACCGCTCGTGAGAGGTGAACGATCTCTAGGTTAGAGAGTGCTCCCCTTGGGCGTATGATGATTTTGTAGTCATCTCTTGGTATGGGAGCGAGTCTTTTCTGTTGGTTTCTTGATGTCGACATGATGTCCGGCTTGGGGCTTCCGACGTTGGGGTTGATGGATTGCGACTTTTTCTTCCTGTTCCGTCTTCTTCGTTGTTCTACCGAGTCGTCTTTCTCGGGTGCTTCTTCTTCATGATGGGTGTTTTCCACGTTCTCGGGGACATCCACGTCACAGTCCATGTCTGGATTGTTGGCCGGAACCGCCGGACGCTAAGCCTAACCTCGGTTCGGTTATGCTTGAGGCAGCCGTTGCCGCCGTTCCCCGGTGCGCCGTGTTCGAAATAGGGTTAGCTGGGCTGGGCCGCTTGAGATGAAAAAGCTGGCAGAAAAAGGCCAGCCAGGGCTACTACCTTCCAAAATTTAGTTAGGCCTAATGCTTTGGCGGCGCATACTCACCATAAGTGCCCAATTCAATGCCATGCTCTTTTTTGTTGCGTTCGTAGCGACATGGCAGGTGGCAGCCAGTGGCAACGCCAGACCAGCGCATGCCTGCGTACGCAGCCATTGCATACCCTCGTTCGCAGCCGCATGACACGTAACGGCCAATGGGAACGCCATGCTGGTGCATGCCAACCAATGCACGGGGAAACTCATTATCCTCAGGTTTTTTTTTCTAGCGCACTAGCTAGTCTCGCAGCCAGTGGGAGCTTCACAGCAACCACACACCGGCCTTTTCTCTAATGGGCTCGAAAAAAAAAAATGACCGCGTATCTGCTCGCACCGCTGCGAATGTCTTCGAAAGACGACAGTCGTCTGCCACCCCTTCCCCGTAATTGCTTCTCCTCTCTCTCTCGCCTACCTCTTATACCGTTCCCCTCTTGCCTGGGTCATCGCCTGATAAACGGCTTGCTCAATTCAATTCAATTTTCCCGCGTTCACGCCGGTGGCGCGTCATCTGTTGAGTCTTTTGTTAATTACTTATACTTTGGAAGCAATAAGAATGGTGAGTTATAAAATGGAAGTTACGAAAGTACACGTAAACAGAAGTACCAGTGCATACTGCTGTTGGTACTGCTCGCACTATGCTTGTTATGGCTGCACAGCAGCTCGGAGCTCTGGGGCTGTCTCACACGACACTGGCCGATTAGCATAAGCGACATTGTCTTACGCGACCCTGTTTGTCGAGCGAGCACCATGTTTCACAAAACGATTATTTTCTACCTTAAAAAAACAAAAAAAAAAACAATCCAGGTACAAATACGATCAAAAACAAAGTGTGAATGAACATCGGTCCTGCGCAGTATTGCGGCGCTATCTATAGGATGACTGAAGGTAGACAAGACGTTCCCAGCCCGCTGCAGACTAAACGGCGTACCAACGTTCGCTTGACGACCAATCCTCGTTACGTCATTGCAAACGTCACGAAACAGACAATTTGGCGGGAGAATCAAGATATTAACGTAAATCGATTAATTTCTTAGTGAATAAAGAATCACTTGCTGCCGCACAGGCGCTGGGGTCCCGGGGCGCTATAAAACACCAAATCCTTCAAATAAAACAAACTTGTGTTTTGTCTCCATGGCAACTTTAAGCACTTGTGCCTTGCTTTAACACTAAAAAAATTTGGCATTTATCATTTTTTGCCTTCTATGCTAATATGTGTATGTTTTAAAGGGGTCATGAAGACAAAATACCAGTTTGATTTATTGAAAAGACCTTTGTGTCTCGTTAACAATGATGCCCATTTTGCCACAAACTTGAAACAAATAATCGAGATATTATATAAAACAGGTGAAGCAGTGGTGACTCCCCAGCTACTTTCCGGAGATTTCTTTATGACGCCACAATTTTTTTTTTTGCGATTGGTGACCTAATCCCCCGCCAAGAAACATCACCGGGCAATTGTACTGGGGCCTTCGGTTCCGTTTGGTCGCATCACTAAAATGGTAGCGTGCAGTTACTGATAACATGCACTGATAACTATGTTTTTGGTGCTAGTCCATGTTTCTTACGTCACTCCTCCCCATATTACGTCACTGTAGCACAAAATTTGGAGGTTTTTAGGCGTTTCGCGCGTTTTTCTCGGTTACAAAACCGCCTTTCACGGCTGGAATTGAGCTGAGTGAGTTACTAAATGCTAGTATAGTCCTTTCAAATTGCCGAATGAATTGCAGAATTGCAGAATTGCAATTTTTTTAAAATTGCAAATTTTGTTTTAATTGCAGACTGCAGAATGATATCAAGATTAAAGTTGTTCCTGTGTCTTGTGTTCCGTGACTTCTCTTCCGCGATCATTATAAAATACCCTGAACTAACTACTTCCAAGCTCCCTTCAGGCATTCTTCGCGCAAAAATCGCAATAAGACTATCAGGCAACCTAATAGCAACATAAACACACACAAGTACTCTTTATTTCCATCAGCCATCGAAATCTAGAATAAACTACCGGCGGACGCCGTCAACAGCCCATCTGTAGAGTCGTTTGTAAGAGTCATCAATGACCTAGAATTTTAACGCGTGGTAAAGAGCAAAAATTTCATATTTATTGTTCACATAATTTCTCTTTCTAAAATTAGCGTTGACACTGTATAGCATGCTTCTGTTTGTATTGTTCATTTTTCTATTCTCAAGCCTTTTAAATACCTATGTTAACCTTAAGATGACATCTTGAATTTATTGCAACCATGGGCCTGCAGTATGTTAAAATAAAATAAGTAATTAAGTAAATAAAATAATTAAATTGATTGATTGATCGTAGGGTTTAACGCACTGACGCAACGCAGGCGATGAGGCGCGCCGTAGTGGAGGGCTCCGGGTTAATTTTGACCACCTGGGGATCTTTCACGTGCGCCGAAATCTCGTATACATGCGCGTGTTTGCTTTTCGCCTCCATCAGAAAATCGGCCGCCTGGGCCGGGAATCGAACCCGCGTCCTCTTGCTGAAATAATTAAATTGAACGAAATATTATTTTTTCGTCATGGTAAGACAATTACTAAAACTTTTTCATAGGCAATGTTGTTGTTGGGACGGCGCCGGAGCTATCGATCGGTGCGTGTATACCGAAACCTCGCAGAAAACGCAGTATAGAGCTCTCGGTCTAAAAGTTTAATGCATGTGCGCCGGAAAACATCTGCTTCCGCGGTCAACCCAAAATGAACGCTCAGATCTCGTCTGCTATTGGAGTGGAGGGCTTTGGTATGGACATAGTGGCTCTGGGATGATATATTTCGCATGTGCAATACCCAACCGGAAAACGGCCACTCCAACACCACAAGTAAAGCTGCAGAGCCAAAGTTCGTGTCCACCCAGGGGTGCATATAGCTCGCGACGGTGCTTTCGAAGATTGCGAATGGCCGCAGGAAAGAAGCGAGCAAATCTCGGGTAAGTGCGCGTCTATTGTGCTCCCAAAGGAAACGGGCAATTTCCGCCGGGGTCTGCCTCGAGGCACGAAAAACTCCAAGCTGAGCTGGGGGAATTTTTTCCCCTGTGGTCCAGGCTTCAATTAACCCTTTTTCCTTCATCCAAACTGAGCGCTTTCCTAACAGGGCTTTTCACATCTCAATAAAGGCACAGAAAATAACTGGACGAGCTTGATAAACGCAGACGATCGTTGACTCGCAACTATGGTTTGTTTTGTTGAAAGCGCAGATAATACAGGCACTTGAGAGTAAACAAGTACAGACAAGAACAAGCGAAAGAAAAAAATGAGGACTCCCTAGAGCAAACACTCCTCTTTTCCCACTACTCCTTCACCAGTCGTGACGTACACACGAGGATACCACTACATCCGGCGCAACTCAACGAAATAAGTGCTAAATAGGGGAACCATTCTACCTCGAGCTAGAAAGTAACTGAGTGCTTGTCGCGCCTGCTACTTTCGACTTCGACCACTTTTCCCACAATTCTCATTATCTCCCTGTATGGACTTGCATGTCCAGTTTTCCACTCTTCATCCCACCTTGGGGGAGACCTGCAATCGGCCCCATCGGACGACGACCCATTCCCCGCCGTCATCGAGCAGAGAGGGGACAGAACTTCTGCACTCTGAGTCTGTCCAACGATGAAGCAGATGAAGTGGATGCTTTCACCGATCGATGCGGCTATCCACAAAACAGCTGGTGTTGCTTAGCCTTGCCCCGTGATTCCACAACTCAGTGGTTCTAGCAACACTACGAACACCTCAGCCGCTCAAATGAAGTGGAACTCTCTGGATTTCAGCGGGCCCGTCAAAGCATGCAGACACATTATTCAACCACCCACACAAAGATGTTCCGCGTCATCACTGATTTGCACGCTGCCCTCCGGTAACTGAATAGAACCTTCATGCCAAAGTCCACGGTCACTCACATCCTCTACATAGTACGGCACGTCTCTCAGGAAGGCATCACGATACGCACGACCTGTACACCTGCGACTGCCCTGTAGAGAAAGGGGAGTGCCTACTAAATCCTCCCTACTAAATCCTAAATCAACCCCGAAATATTGAAAAAAAATCACAGACTTTGCTAAAAAATTGTCTATAAAAATGCTTTAATGGCTGAACGACTAGGCGTCCATCCACCCAGTCACAATTTCACACCGGTGCGCTTCCATCTTGCCACACCAACCATTGTGTGCCCTTACGAACTATAACGGACACTACCGGCTCGCAACCAAAGGCCAAAGCTTGTGTAGCGTCGAAGGGACCTCGGGAGACTACTTTGATATTAAACATTACATCTTTACGTTTATTAGAACTGTTTTTGACGCCTTTTCCTATACCGATTTCCCTTCCCTACTTACAGAGCTTGTTAGCCTCCTCTCTGTAATAACGAAATTCATTCATTCATTCATTCATTCATTCATTCATTCATTCATTCATTCATTCATTCATTTAAGCAAGCATTCATTCATTCATTCATTCATTCAAACATTCATTCATTCCCTTTATACACTTTCCCAGTTTTCCACTCTTCTAAATAAATTTTAAGTTGCGAAGAGCCAAGTTTGCGTAAACAGGGAGCATATGTTCCTGCGCACATGTCTGCTACACTCCTAGTCTGCGTTAGGTGGCATAACGTATGTCTACGATCATAGCCGTGTACAGCAAAATTGCATCCTTTGCAGGTAGCACACAAGGTATAACGCAATTTTCAAATAAATTGAAGTTAGTTTCATTGCCAGCTGGAACACCCAAACAAATGGTGTGCGGCCGACCCCTTGGGGCGCTCTCTAGAAGCCAGCGTTCTCTCGAGCCGCTTTCCTGGCCCCGCAGGTGCTATACACGGAGGTCAACTGTGGTTATCTGATGTAAAGTAAAGCCCAGTGGCGCACCAGGCCAGAAAGCAACAGTAGCCCCCTCAAACCCTGCTGAAAAGCCAAAGAAAGCTTCGCTTTTAAAAGAAAAAAGGGCCTTAAAAATGGCGTCTAAGAGGGGTGAGATAAAAGGAAACATTAAAGAGCTGTTTCAAACACAGCAAAAACAAGAAAAGAAACCGAACAGATGACGTGAAAACAGTGCGAATGCGTTAAGATTGGCTTGAATGAACAACCTTTATTGCGTTGACCATGGGAGGAGCGAGATGGAGGATTGAAAAAGCGTGACGGGAATGATGCCGGGAGAGAAGAGGGAGTTGTATGGCCGAGGCGGCAGAAGGCTATGGTCCTTCGACGACATTTGCAGCCAAGCCAGCAGATACGCGGACAATATCATTTTAGCCCATTTGTCAAAAGCAAAATACAAAAGACATCGCACGAAGCCCATCGCAGCTTCGTGCGATGTCTTTCACTAACGCGCGCTGCCGGTAGTTTTATGGCTTAGCTGTGAACGATTCTTGATTGCGGTTATATAATTACAATATTCACAGGCCGGTGATTTATGCGTAAGTAATCAAAGCAAGCGGGCAACTGCTTACAAAGGTCAAATTTCTGTTCTGCAGTATTGGGCTAACACAACACAGGCCAGCAAGATTACCTTAGGACTCACGTTCTTCACAGCACAATAGTTAAAAATATAGCATGTGTAAAAACAAAACCCGCCGGCACGTGGTTTCATGAAGAAGTTACGACTGTGTGCTTGCCTTTTCTCTAAAGGAATAGTACCCTTTCCATAAGAACGTTCCGAATAAGTAAGCGTTGTGTCAAGCCTATAGAATAAAACCAGTTCTTCATGTTATCCGAACAAAGTGCACACTGGATTTTCAAGCCACCAAGTGGCATCTACTGCAACATACGCTCTACCTCTTTTAGTACTGTGATAAGCAAAGTGTATTTCCCCCAGTTTTCGGTAGGCAGGGACGAAAACACTCACTTAAAATATGACCGATAAGCCGTCTTTCGATCTGTACGTTACTTTATTCTTAAAGAGCATGCTGATGTTAGTTTGTAAGTATTTCCCCTGCGAAGTCACATGATTAAGATTAAAGGGACCCTGCAACACTTTTTTCAACTTTTTTTGAAATCTTAAATGCTTGTAGAACGTAGTCGCCCAACCCACCCAGTACTTATATTAGGGGTCGCAAAGCATAGTGCCTCAGCCCAAAAATTACTGCTCTATGCTAATCAGATAACTTGGAAACTCACTAAAAAGATTTTTCTCTCTTTCCCGGTCTTGACGTACTTCGACGGCCCGAAGTACGTCACTGAGGCCATGTAGCGGCTGTTGGCCGGTTTTCCTTCAGTTGCAGCAATGAACGCTTTTCGATAGCAACTAAAAAAAAAGCCACAAAAACAAAGCAGAAACGGAAGGCGTATCTGGTGCAACGAGCAACTCACACAGTGCTGCTCTGTGCTGGCGATAACTGTAGCTTTCGCAGTGCTTCCAGACGCAAAGGAAAGGGGGAAAGCGCTTATAGGAAGTGTTGCAGGGTCCCTTCAACGTATTATCATGAAGTTTTAGCAACAGATTCGAAATTGCATCAACTGTGCTTCGAATTATACTTTGTATAATCTCTACGCTCCGGTTTTTATGCCTGAGTGGCGAGTAGGAACTTGAAATTAGAAGACAAATATATAGTAATACAAATACTACAATACAAATACAATACACCACTAATACAAATGTTTTTCTAGAGGATGAGATGTTACTTAGAGCACAAATATTTGTATTTGCCAGCATTTTAGACACGCGCAGCAAGCAGGCTTGTTCAAGTCACCAAAGGATTGCAGGCAATCCAATTTCTCTAGCAGCAGCTAGGTCGCAACTGTCGCCGCACTGTGAGTGCATGCAAATGTTTGCTGTAGCTTATAGTTAAAACACACTGAGCACTACCAACGCGTACAGGACAAAATGATTCATAAATGTGCTTTTAATTTCGGCTAAAACTGTACATGATCTGCTAATAAATCAAAGTGCCCATCTTTGCACAGAGACTACCTTAAGGGGCGCTTTCAACACTCGCAGGCCGAATAAAGCGCTGGACGTACCGGCGACTTTCCATCTTTTATTGGGAGCGGTGCGCCATTAACTCAAGGGTGCAGCTTTCTCCCTTTCGTTGATGGCTGTTCGCGTCGCAGCTTGTTTCGTGGCCCCAAGTTACCTCAGAGGAAAGCCACATCAGCTCCACGGCCGCTCGATGAAAAGAGCCGCTCGATGAAAAGCACACGTGCGCTTTCCCATCGAGCGGCGGTGCTGATACTCCGCCAGTCTATAAAAGTGCTTACAACGAATATTGTATTTATGTTTCCCTTTCATCCATAAACAAGTTCACCTACTGCTACTTTGCGGTCTGGATTGCTATAACTTTCGACATATTTGTCATTTTTCATGCTGGTTCCAAGAACATCTAATCGGTAATTTTTACTGCGTTGTTTCTCTCTATGATACAAGAAAATTATTCAAGTAACGTTGGTTTCTCCACTGGACGATAAGCACGTTTTCGTTTACGGTACTCACAAACCACTAGGGAGCTGCAGAAATGCCGCTGGAATTCGAGAATGCCAACTGTTCCTTTGTTAGAACACGCCGTATGCGTCACGAATGTAGCAGGCCTAGAAATGGCCTTTCTCACCGTCGGTACAACACACATACGGCAGCCACAGAGGAAGTTATCCTTGCAACGACTAGTGAGAATTCCACTTCAGTGCTTACCGATTCGCAGTGCAATAGGCCTACAGTAATTAGCAAGAACGCATTTCCAAAACGGACTTCCGCATTACCAAAACCATCTTCTCAAAACCATCCCCCAGCGACACGAGATACGGATCGTCTTGGCACTCGGAAACACTTCCGTCATCGGCAGTGAGGCTGCCCGCACCGGTGAACGCGCGCTTATACAACGGACCATCAGCCACGAGGGACAACCAACGCCTGCTGCCCCTAAGAGGAGGCAACTGGTCATAAACTGTAAATACATTCCGGTCTACTACCGTTAACGCAAAAAAAACGTTGCCTTAATGGTAGCTCTCACTAACGCGTCAGACTTGAAGGTAGTGAAGCTGTATGCAACCTTCAGGACCACCACGGAGGTTTAAAGGGGGCCTGAGATGGATTTCAAAGTGTTTCTGTTTGTGTCAGAAATCTACTCTATAGTTCTTGTAGAAACAAGTCCAAAAATAGTAAGCATATTCGCTCACGCTAACAAAAGTTATTACCCCGACGAGACAGAACTATTTGTTGGCTCGGCGGCTTGCGATGACGACATAGTCCGACCTCGTCCGAGGCGAAGCACTCATTTCATGGTTGGCCGCCGGAATGTCCGCGATTTTTGACGGCGGCGGTTTGGTTTAGAGCGTCGTCGTTACCATGGTTACTTCAGCGAGTGGGTCGCACATGAGACGACGACGTCCCTTTTTTTTTTTCTAAGCTACGTTTTCAGTCTTTACGGACTTTGAGCAGGAGATACTGGTGATTGCGGAAGTCGACCTTGCATTCGCGAGAGTTTCCGTGAACGGTAACTTATTTTTACCGTCGCTACATAGCGATACAGAGGCTAGAATTTCTACCGACTGTAGTAGCGAGCCCCCTGCGCCGGCGAAATGTACGCTCGCGTTTTGATTAGATTACCGGAAAGTTGCGAGTGAACGCCCTCCCCCGAAACATCGCCCACCCCCTTTTACGGGTGAAATATTCAATTTACTGAAAGACGCGCGCCCACCCCGTAAAATCCATGGCTTTAGCGCCGATGAGTGAACAAAACAAACCCGAATCATCTCTTCATGTGTAGATGCGGTCACTTATTCGTCCTTTCCGCGCTTGACCCGAAATTTCGCCCATCTCGCATTTTTCACTTGATATCACTGTACCTAAATTTGGGTGGGCGTTCTTCCGGAACTTTACGGCACAGCAAATGCGCTGTGCTCTGCGCTTCATGCAAGCAATCTTAGTTGATGTTGTTTACTACATTCTTGCTAAATGATGATCAGGAGCACGATAAATGACAATTTTTTTTTAGAATGAGCGAGCAAAATTTCCGCCCCTACTGCAGCTTCCCACGCTTCCAATGGTTCAGATGCCTTTATGAACTAGCATAGCTCTTTTATGCTTTCAAAATCGTCTTGGGCAAGGTAATATAGGTAACTGCGGAATCATTACAATATATCTTACTCATTTTATATCGAAATATTTAGCGGTGGCGTGAATTCTGGTTAATGCAATACTTGGTCCTAATTCTTCCCACTAGATGGCGGCGTCAACGTCATGTTTTCGATTTTTTAAGCTCTACAGTAGAAGTATACGGCTCTTTTAAAAAAATTATTGTATTGTGAGAGTTCAATCTAAGACGTCTAAGATTCAAGCCATTTCAAGCGTAAGCGAACAGTTCTGGGCAACAAACATTTGTGTCATTTGCTTTGCGACAAATTCGCCAGATGTCGCTACTCGGCAGAGCCGATGAGCCGGAATGTAGAAACCGCAGAATGCAATCCTTTCGTTTTCAGCGGCAAACGGCTACTCTTGCTTCATTTAACACGGTAAACGGTAAAGCGCGCTAAGGACACTAGGCAACAGGTTCATTCAGAAGGCCGGTGCAGGAAACCACACTTTCCTGCGATCATGACTTGATGGGAAGCAATGAAATGAAACTCTTTGGCAGTTGTCGTTACGGGTTGAGCATGCTCTTGCCCTTGTCGCGACCGCCGCGGAGAATCAGCTGCGACAGCGTTTGGGCTTGAACTGATTTATTCAGCCCGCGTGAGCGCACTTGAGCGTGCGCCTCGTGATCACGAGCAGTGCCCGGCGTCGTCCAAGCGCTGCATGCGGAGCTCCTCCTTCGTCGTCGGCGCAGCGCTCCCTTGGCGCGCCGTTCGTTACCACCTCTGAAACAACGTCGAGGCTACGCTCGGAACACAGATGGTGCAAAGAATCCTTTCGGGTACAGCGTCCAAGAAAGCAAATGCAAAGAAAACTGAGACACGGAGCGCTGAGCGATCACGCTGGCTGCAAGCGTCGTTGCTCCTGCGCTCACTGTATCCTTCCGCCGAGACCGGAGGAGCGTCAAGCCCGGTTTGGCCCGGTGTGTAAGTGCTTTACACTCCGGCATAAAACAAATATGTGTGACTGTGTAAAAGCACCCACACACAAAATATGTTTTTTGTAGCTTTCTGATGTTTTTACGCTCGGAAAAATTTGATTAAATCAAGAGCGCACAAACACGTCACGACTAGTTCAAGAAATAGCCGTTGCGCTCCGATACCATCGACCCCCCAAAAACCCCCATCTCAGGGGCCCTTTAAGCCCACGACTGCAGCCGATTTACTTCTTCGCTGCCGAAACGACCTTTACTCCGTTATTGTGGCTGTATTGTGGCTGAAGCTCACACTTATATACTCGGTTACAAGATAAGAACGGCAGCGGAAACTCATCACCGCAGCCGGATGTTACTCTGCGCGGCGCAAGTAGTGCGTTATTGGGAATATTCCGAACATGGCACAAGCGTTTTCGTGATTTTTCGGACTTAGTGTGCTTATAAACTACTGCAGCGACGACAAACAAACTACGCGAGGAACGGCAGACTATATCACGCATTCATAGCAATGTCTTTTCAAAACGCGCGCGCGCGTTCACATCCGGGTACGTCGCTTTGGCGGAGTGATACCGTACATGAGCTATTGCCGTTTTTAACTTGTTCCCGAGTATAGTGAAGGCGCTTTTCCTGCCCTCCGTCCGTCCTCTTGAAGTATGAAGTAATTTGCACAACTCAAAGAAATGAAGAAATGAAAAAGAAAGAAAGGATTTTTCCCAATTGTCAAACGATGTATTGGTATTATGGGCGCCATCGTAGCGTCCAGCTTAGCCTTGGGTAACCCTAACATTGAGCCTTATGAAGGGCCGAAGAAACGTCAAACTAATCATGCGAAAAGCTGCGCGTATCGGCTGACGAGGTTACAGCTCAAAACGTTAGGCCTACCGTCAAGCCAGCGAAGGCCGGCGTTCGCAAAAAGGACAAAAGCGAGTAGGGAGGGCATCAGGCGGTAATGTGCTTAGTTATGCATCTAATAGCTGCTCCTTTCCTTGCCTCGCGCCTCTGGCCACGTCTTGTATCGCTGCGCTGTATCAGCATTGCTAACATTTTGTCAATGTAGGTGTATAGATCTTATGTTTTGTGTGTATTGTTCGATGCACTTCATTTTTATCATGTTTCCTTCTCGCCTTCCTTCATTGGGTATATTTCGCAAGCCGCGGAATAAACCAACCAGTTGCTAGTCAGCGCCGTGTGTTGTCGTTTCTTGTTCCGTCTTTTTGCGCTGTTTTGAATTTCAGTTAGATACGACTGGCCAAAGGGATATCCAGTAGTCTAATTTTGCCGCACATCGATGTAATTGGAATGTCAGGTAGATAGATTGCGTGGTGCATACCAGGAGGTATGTTATGCCATGCGTGCATCACCAAGAACTCTGTTTTTTTCAGGAAACATGTCTAGCCCTAACGTCTCAAGGTTCGACGTGAGGCTGTGGGCTGTGGCCTGCAACTCAGTTATCATGTCTTCAGTTGAAGTGTAGTCTGCAGCTTTGGTCCATACAGTAAGACCATCTGCGTAGATTACGAAACGTGCAGCAGAATCCTTTTATAGTCGCCGTGCAACGCGGGCCATTGCTAAATTGAAGAGCGCAGGTCCAAGGATACAGCCTTGAGGCACGCCCCTGTACAGGAAGTAGGTCTTGGGGCTCCATCCCGGGTGCGTGGCGCTTAGACGTATGAGGTGGTTGTCTAGAAAGGACCGGATCCAGTTTTGGGCTCCCTTGCTTGGGAATGCTTGTGCCAATTCTGTAAAGATTGCAGTTTGGCTCACGCGATCAAACACTTTACGCGTGTCGTTGGCAAGGACATAGTCGGGTTTGTCTGCTGTGGAAGTGCGATTGATCACTCGTCGCAGCAGCCATAAACAGTCGTGCGTACCCAGGTGTTGCCGGAAGCCGGTTTGTGATGGGTGGAGCCATGGCCGGACGTATTCCATGTAGTGCTTCATGCGATTATTTATAAGACGCTCGATAAGTTTGCTTTGCACATTGTCGGGGTCAAAGGAATGGGCCGAAGGTTAGACATGTTGGAGGGATCGTTGTTGGGTTTTGGGATGGGATGGACGAGCGTGAGCTTGAGGCTGTCCGGAACAGTCCCTGTAGCCCAAAGGTCATTGATAACGTCCAGAAGTACTACGTGGGTAGCTTCGTCCGGGTAGCAAAGGTGCTGCCAAGGGAGCCCATCATGGCCCACAGCCGAACGTGGTTTGCCTTAGTGAAAGGCAGCCTGGAGCTGCCCTCCAGGCGCAAGTACAGAGGGGCCCAACAAGCAGCTTGCATTACCCTAGCACGGGCAGTGGCTTCAGGCCGCCTTCTCTACGGCACCCCTATATATACCCTCTCAAATAGTCACAAGAAGCAATTATCAGTGCTGCACAGGGCCACGCTCCGAACAATGACTGGATTGCCGCGACATACCCGAATCGACACCATTGAAAAGGCGGCTCCTCTGCCTCCTATGGAAGCCCTGATTTCTGAAGCTGCCCTCCAACACGAACAACGCCGATCGCTTACGTTTCAGGGAGCGGCGCTCGCTGCGTGGGATGCTCGAACCATTTTACCACCACCACTCAGTCAGGCACCGCCTGCCCCCTGGGAAAGGCCACTTCTGACATCGCCACATCTGTGACCTGGCATTCCCAAAGCAAGGATGGGTCCACGTCAAAAAGCCCTTCGTCGCATCCTGGACACGAAGCTCCCAGATGACATCTTTACCGATGCCAGCCTCGACCAACACCGAATGGGCCTCGTGTGGCATTGTTCAGCACGACAAGAATGTGACGGCTCCGTTGAAAACATATACTTTATCTGTCTCCCACTGAAGTCGAACTGCGTGGCATTCTCCACTCACTGGACCACCTTGCCTACAACGTGGACACGTGACCTTGACCGAACGAGTGCGAACGCGTCTCACCTCGGCTCCGTGAAAATGCTTTCATTTGGTGCGGAAGAATTTCGCCCAGGCATCTAAATTTGTGAGTACTTATTCAGTTAAGTCTCCGGCACCGTCCGGTGAAGGAATTTTAAAATTCCGACCATTTTTAGGCATTCTACGCCAGTTTAAAGTTTTGAAGCGGTCGGCCGCCAGCTAACCCTATCGAGGCCGTGAGGCCTAGCGACGACTTCGGCCGCCATGCCGGGCTCCACGATGGCGGAGGGCGACTCGTCGTCTTCGCCGAATGCACCGAGTGACATGGAACTGTCATCGGACGTCAACCGCGAATTTGTGAGTTGCGGCGCAGGCCGCACTGTGGTTCGGGTGCGCGGGACTTCGTGCGACGAGTCGACGTCGGGTCCCTGCGCCGGGTGGACGGTCGCCACGCGACGAAGCCGTCCCAAGGAACGAAGCCCGCCTTCCTCAACAACAGCATCGACGCCGGCTAATTCGCAGCGAGCCGCGCAAACCGGTAAGCGTTCCCATCTTTCGAGAGCGCAATTCGCCGAGAAAGTCAATAAGACCGTCGCAAGATCAGCAAGGATGCCGCGCATGCCCGCCGAACATGAGAAAATCGTGGTTAGGCCTAGAGGCGGCATGGTCATCAAGAACATCGAGCCCCTTGCGTTCAACCGGGCTATGGCGGCCGCCGCCAAGGTAGACTACAATGCATTTAAGACGGATACCACATACCCGAACGTCGGACAGAACATCTTGGTAATGAGTACCCCCAGCCAAGAGCGAGCAGTGGCCTACGCCAACGTCAGAGCCATTTTCTTGCAAGGCAGACAGTATGAAATTTACGCCTACAGAGCGGCACCGGAGAACACAACGAAAGGCCTAATTTATAACATCTCGCAATCCTATTCCCAAGCGGAATTAGAAGAGTGTGTCATAAATGAGGCAAACCCCACGGCAATAGCAATCAAACGAATTGGAGAAACGAGAACGGTCGTTGTTCTCTTCGAGGGCCAGCGCGTCCCCCAATTTGTGAACTTCGCCGGCTACATGTCGCGCTGCAAGTTATACAAACAGCACCGTGAAATCTGCCGCACTTGCGGTCAAGTAGGCCACCGCAGAGATGTCTGCCCGCGCCCGAACGTGACTATCTGCTTCGCCTGCGGGATCGTCAACCCCCCCCAAGATCATGAAGCACACTGCCAGCCCAAGTGCAAGCTTTGTGGCGGGCCGCACGCTTCGGGCACGGGCAATTGCCCAAACAAGTACAAGACTCCTTACATCGAGAGGAAGCGGGAACACGAACGCAAGATGGAGGAGAGCAAGATGGCTGCCAGCAAAGGCAAGGTCACCTTCTCGAGCGGAAACTTTCCACCTCTGGGAAAGCAACAACAAGGACAACCCGGTCAAGGCCGCGATAAGAGCAAGAGCCCTGGCCGGAGCAAAGAGAGAGAGCACAGCGGCACCAGAAGACCTCCTCTCTCAGGAAAGTCATGGGCAGCCGTGGCTGCAAATAAGCAACGTCTGCGCACTGCGTCAGCCGACGCTAAAGGTCACCAGACGGCGAGACATCCCTCCTTCCAGAGAGAGGGAAAGAAGAACAACACAGAAGTTGCCGAGCTGAAAGCGCTCGTCAACCAATTGCAGGGGACGATCGCAACTCAGCAGAAAATGATCGAACAGCTCGTGCAAGCTGCAAGGACACCGCAGCTGCAGCAGCAGCAACAACCAATCTTCGGTGGGGCGAAATCCGGAGGTTGGCAGCTGGGACAGGTCTCACAACCCCCAACTCTAACCCCTCCCAAGACAACTGCGCCGGTCAATCTCCAACCACTGGCCAAAATGAGGAAACGCGCAGTCACCAGCCAGCAAGGTGACGAAGAAAGCGAAGACACCATGACGTCGGAATGCGGCAACGTCATCGACGAAGGCCGCGAAGATAACAACATTAATTACGGCGCCCGGATACGCAAACAAGGACAGCGTGTCGATAGGCTCGCGGGTCAGGTAGATAGGCTCGCGAGCCAGTTCCGGGCCCTCGATGCAAGAATGACCACCCTCGAAGATAGGGTGAACAAAGGCTTCGCCAGATTGGAACAGCTCATTGTAGAGAGATTAGGCGGCGCAAGCCCCGGGCAACAAGAAGAAACAATGTCTCCTCATAATGGCCCCTACGCATAATCTGGGCTCCATTAAGATATGGCACTGGAATGCAAATGGATACCGTAACAGACGGGCGGCACTGCAATTACTGATACAATCGATGATTTCACCTCCAGATATCATCATGATACAGGAAACACACATGGAGGAATCTCCAAAATTGCTCGGTTATCGCGCTCACGCGGTACCCCCCAGCAAGAGACCGGCCGCCAAGGGCGTCGCGCAAGGCGTGTGCACTTTCATCAAGAAAGGCATCACCTTCGTCGAGGGCGGCGACCTCTTGGCTAAGGAATCAATCCTAGAATCGTGCACCACCGAGACCGTTGTCGGCAAGAAAAGAAAAGGCACCCTTCTCGTGGTAAACGCATACAGCAATCCGCAACACCGCAGCCAAAGATTCCGCACCATCTTCCAGAAAATACTCCAGAAGGCAGCGGGGTCGCCCGCGGTCGTGGCAGGGGACTTCAATGCTCCACATCAGGAGCTGGGGTACCCTCGCACTACGGCCAAGGGCAAATCACTCCTCGAAGAAGCAGAAGCAATGGGTTTCACCTTGCTCTCAAATCCGCAACAACCGTCAAGAATTGGCACATCCACCGCCAGAGATACCACCCCGGACCTGGCCTTTGTCCTCCTCCCGCAAGGCGGCAACGTCACCTGGGAGAACACCGGCACAAATCTCGGCAGTGACCATAACATCATTGAAATTATCGTGCCCCTGGGCATGCCGGTATCGAAGATCCCGCAGCGCAAACAGCGCCTTACTGACTGGAACGCCTTCCGATCGCAAGCGCTGGCGCCGGAAATCGAGACTTTGGACGAATGGACCAGCCAACTGGCGACAGCCGTGGCACGGGCCACTGAAGAGATTGAAGGAGATGAGGACCTCCCCAACATGGACCCCAAATTAGCACACCTCATAGTAGCCCGCCGCTCGCTGCAGCAGAGGTGGAGGAAACAAAGGCAGAACAGAACCCTGCGCAAGCGAGTGGCCCAGCTCGGTCGAGAAATCGATAAGTACAGCCGCCAGCTATGTGCGCAGCAGTGGCGTGCCGTCTGCAATGAGATGGACGGACAGCTTCACGTCAGCCGGACGTGGAAGTTGCTCCGACACCTCAGGGACGAAACGCAAAGCAAATCATACCAACAGCACCGGCTGTCGCAGATTATGCACGCCGCCATCAAAGAACACGGCGAGAGCGAGGTCTGCAGACGCCTCAACGACAACTATCTCCCGGCCACGGCTCAATACTGCCACCCCGAATATCAAGGACCCGACAATCTGGACCTGGACGCTGACATACAGGAGTGGGAAGTGAGGCAAGTGCTTCAGGACCTCAACTGTAAATCGGCAGCCGGACCAGACAAAATCAGTAATAAGGCGCTGCGAAACCTCAACGACACGGGGATCGCAGCGCTGACAAGGTATTACAACCGCTGCTGGAGAGAAGGATTCGTGCCCAAGCAATGGCGCACGGCCCTCACGGTTCTCATCCCCAAGCCGAACAAACCCCCGGGGATCGACAACCTCCGGCCAATCTCCCTCACCTCCTGTATAGGCAAAGTGCTGGAGCACGTACTGAACCGAAGATGGACAGAGTTCATGGAAACAAAGGAGCTATATCCCCCCACGATGCTGGGCTTCAGAGCGAAGCTCAGCACGCAGGACGCGATGCTCATGATCCACAAGGACTTGCTGGAAGCACCCAGCAAGGTGGATAACCGCGCCATCCTCGGATTAGATGTCAAGAGTGCTTTTGACAACGTCCTCCACTCAGCCATCCTCAAGCAAGTCGAAACTCTCGGTCTGGGCAAACGCACGTACGCTTACATAAGGGCCTTCCTAACTGACAGAACCGCGCGGCTACAAGTCGGCGAACTGCAGCTGGAAGAACGCAAGCTAGGCAGCATGGGCACACCACAGGGAGCGGTGATCTCGCCCTTCCTGTTCAACCTAGTAATGATTCCGGTGGCCCGCCGCCTCAGTCAACTAGAGCACGTCCGCCACACGATATACGCGGATGATGTGACGATCTGGGTCAAGGGAGGTCCGACCGGCCGCATCGAGGAGTGCCTCCAAGCTGCCGTAAGGCAGGTAGAAGAAGGTCTCCGAGGCACCGGCCTCCACTGCTCTCCCCAGAAGTCAGAACTACTGATCCTCCCCCCATCGGGACGCAACCGCAATTCGGCCGAAGCGGAAGCTGCGAAGATCAGCGTCCAAACGAGCGATGGCGCAGACATCCCCCGGGTATCCGAGATCCGGGTCCTAGGTATGCACATCAACACGGGCACGGGTAACCACGCTGCCCTGACCAAGATAACCACGAAGATCGGAATCGCCTCCCGGCTAGTCAAACAAATCACCTCGAGGAGATCCGGGTTGAGGGAAGAGAACCTTCTCCGACTTCTTCAATCCTTCGTGGTCAGCCACGTTGCCTATGTGGGCGCCTTCCACAGATGGCAGCAACACGAAAAAGACAAGATCAACGCGGCCATCAGAAAAGCCTACAAGTCTGCCCTCGGCCTGCTGGGATGCACTAGAAATAGTGCCCTAGCCGGGCTGGGGGTGCACAACACCTTGGACGAGATCAGCGAGGCCCAGCGCATCTCTCAGCTCGTCCGCCTGGGCTCTACAACGACGGGCCGGAGCATCCTCCAGGCTGCTGGCATGAACCCGCTAGGAACCGCGGAAGACGCAGACGGCCCCCCTCAAGGGAAGATCGACCGACAGCTCCTTCAGGGACTGGTCGTTCATCCCCTACCGAAGAACATGCACCCCACCCACGACGTGGAACGACGCACAGCCAGGGCCAAGGCGCTGGCACACACCTACGGAGACGACCGCCATGCTTACTTCGTGGACGTCGCTCGAGTTCCTCGCAGACGACAGACGTACGTGACTGCTGTCGTGCGGGCCAGCAGCGGACAGCTGGTTAATGCCTGCAGCGTGGAAGCAGATTCGCCGGAGCAAGCGGAAGAAGTCGCCATTGCTCTGGCCCTCAAGAGCGCAAACGGGATAGGGACGATCCTGAGCGACTCGAAATCGGCAATCAAGAACTACGGAAGAGGGAGAGTGGGCCCGAAGGCGCTCAGACTTCTTCCCAGGGGACTACCAAGCCATGTGTACCTCCGCTGGTTCCCGGCCCATATGGGCCGTCTTCCCGGAGTAGTACCGAACCGGAACGAAGAAGCGGACGTCGCCGCCCGTGAGCTCGCACACCGAGTGGCGACACCCCCCGATCTTCAAGTACGGGACGGGCACCTCTCCCCCAACGACGAGGAAGATGCAGAAGAAGACCAAGACCCTGTGCTCAGCTACGGTGAACTATTGCGGTGGCACCGGGACCAGAGGAGGACCTTCCCCCCTCCACACCCGAAGCTCACCAAGCAAGAAGAAGTGACGTTACGCCGGCTACAGACGGACTCCGTCGTTACCCCGGCCCTTGCGAGACACGTCGCTCCCGGGCTCTACAAGAGTGATCTGTGCAGTGTATGCAAGACGGTTCCCGCGACTCTCAGACATCTACTGAGTGAGTGTAGTGATAGTGACACTAGCAACAGCAGTGATGGCGTGAGGCCATGTGTGCCGGATGAAATCCCGGTGGACTTCATGGGCTTGCTCCGTTCGGGTAACCACGAACTGCAACGTGCAGCCATCCAGCGGCTCGAGAGGGCCTTGGCTAGGCAAGAGCGAACGGATGAAACTCCTAGTAGTTCGAGCCCGGCCGGCATCTCTTGAGGTCTAGCAACTGCCCTGCGCGGTTTTGGGGTGCTCCCGCACGCAGGAATTATGAATAAAGTCTTTTCTCTCTCTCTCTTGCCTACAACGTCTCTGCTTCACTACGTGACCGCATTCGTATCCTCACCGACTCCAAAACTCCTATTGATGAGTTAAACAAGGCTTTCTCTGACCATGCTACTGTCCACCAGATTAAAGCTATGGTCCACATACTCGCTTATAACGGCACTAAAACTCGCCTGGCATGGATACCGGGACACATGATGCAGGGACATGGCAACCAGACCACGAACTCCGCGGCTAGGGAGAGCCTTCTCGTAGCCCCTCCGCTGGATGACCAATCCCCTGCTGCTGTCTCGCCCACCTCCTTTCGCCTGCAGCTGGACCACGCTCGCCGATGCCTCCTAGCTTCAAGCACTCCGCTTGGCTACCTCAACGGCGTCCGCTTGACTACCTCAACTCCGCTTGGCTACCTCAACAACTTCCATCCCAATGCTTCGCACCCTCGGCCTGTGAGAGCGTGAGAGCGGTCTGGCTCGAGTAGTGTGAGCCGGGGCCCACAACCAACTCGGCACGTCAAACTGGACAATTCGATCCTCAATTGGAAAATGCCTGCACGACCCTTGAAGAATAAAAAAGCGTTGTTCCTCCCTCCCTGATATTCCTATTTCCACCCTCTGGCCAACCGGCCTTCCCTTCCCAGTAAAAGCTTTACTACTACTACTACGACTCGCTCCCCAAACAATGGAAGACGGCCCGAACGATCCTCATACCAAAGCCCAACAAGCCGCCCGGCATCGAGAACCTGCGCCCGATCTCCCTGACGTCGTGCGCGGGCAAGGTGCTCGAGCACGTTCTCAACAACCGCTGGCAGAGCTACCTCGAAGAGCACAACATCTACCCGGCCACGATGCTCGGCTTCCGAGCGAAGCTCAGCACACAAGACGCCATGCTCCTCCTGCAACACGACCTGCTCGAGTCCCCCAGCAGAACCGACTGCAGGGCAGTGCTCGGCCTCGACCTCAAGAGTGCATTTGACAACGTGCTCCACTCCGCCATCCTGGCACAAGTCAACCGACTGGGGCTGGGAGAACGAACGTACAACTACATTCGAGCGTTCCTGTCCCACAGGACGGCATGCATCCACGTCGGTCACCTACAACTAGACGAAAGGGAGCTGGGCAGCGTCGGCACACCGCAAGGGTCCGTCATCTCTCCCTTCCTGTTCAACATCGTCATGATCCCGGTGGTCGAGCGCCTCGCCCGCCTGCCGCACGTCCACCACACGATCTACGCCGACGACATCACGCTCTGGGTGTCGCGCGGCACAAACGGCCACATCGAGGAATCGCTGCAAGAGGCGATCTGTGAAATCGAGGCCTGCCTGAAGAACACGGGCCTCCGGTGCTCCCCGCTAAAGTCGGAGCTGCTTATACTGCCACCCCCCGCCCACCGCAGGAAGGAAGCCGAACGCGAAGCCGGCAACATCACCCTCCGCACCGAGAACGGCACGACCATACCGCACGTCCGCAGCCTCAGAGTGCTCGGCCTCCACATCGACTCGGGCAACACCAACCACACGGCCCTGGACAAATTACTCACGAGGATGGGCATCGCGACCCGTCTCATCAGGAGGATTTCCACACGCCGCGATGGCATGCGAGAGCCCAACCTCCTGCGACTGCTGCAGTCTTTCGTGATGAGCCACGTCTCGTACGTCGGCGCGTTTCACCGATGGCTGCAGCACGAGCGGGACAAGATCAACGCAGCCATCCGCAAGTCCCACAAGACGGCACTGGGACTTCTCCACAACACAAGCAACCGGGCCCTTGCGTCCCTCGGCGTACACAACACACTGGAAGAGGTGTGCGAAGCCCAGCGCTCCGCGCAGCTCGCCCGTCTCGGTACTACCAAAACGGGTCGCCTGATCCTGCAACGGGCCGGCCTCCGCCCGCTACGGACGGAGCCGCTCTCGGAAGACACCCGCGAACACAGGAAGATACCCAACGACATTGCCAGACAACTGGTCGTCGCACCGCTCCCGCGCAACGTCCAACCGGACCGCAACAAGGAGCGAAGGCGAACCAGAGCCCGCGCACTCGCGGAGACGTACGCTACAGACAACACGGCGGTATACGTGGACGTCGCCCAACTCCCGGACAGACCCCACACCTTCGTGGCCGTAGTGATCCGCGCCACGGACGGAAGCATCCTGAACGCCTGCAGCTTCCGCTCCCCCGGCGCCGAGCAAGCAGAAGAGGCTGCCATCGCACTGGCGCTACGAAGCGACCCCGACACCACAACCATCCTGAGCGACTCCCGCTCGGCCATCACCAACTTCGCCAGAAGCAGCATCGGGGAAACGGCAGCCCGCCTGCTCCCCACGCGCAAGTCGACCACAACCAACATCAGATGGTTCCCGGCACACGTCGGACCCATCGCCGGAGGAGCGGCCAACCGCAACGAGACAGCAGACGCCGTCGCACGCGAGCTCGCGCACCGTGCGGCGCCCCCCTGCGCCTCGACCGCGGGAGACGTCGGCCTCCAAGCGGAACCGCTGACCACGTACGGCGACATCCTGTCGTGGTACCGAGAGGGGCGCCGAGCGCTGCCTCCGCCTCACCCGAGGCTGGGCAGACGCGAAGGCGTCCTTCTCCGACAACTACAGACCCGCACGGTGCTCACGCCGGCCCTCGCCCGACACGTGTGCCCCGGATACTATGTGCAAGTGCAGTGCAGTGTTTGTGCGCGTGAACCAGCAACTCTAGCCCACATCATGTGGGGCTGTGAAGTGCAGCAAGACGGTGCCGAGCCGGACTCACTACCGCCAGACATTGTGGACTACATCAGCTCGCCCGACTCTGCGGCGCAGCTGCTCGCCATCCAGCGGCTCGAGGACGCCCTGGCCCGGCAAGAGCGAACGGGGGACCCTCCCGCGGGAGCGGACTCACCTAGTAGCCGACGTCGCGACGCAGGCCCACCCTCGAGGTCTACATAGCCACGAGCTAGATAGGGTGCGGAGAAGCCCTGCGTGGCCTGATCCGCACCCGCACGCCGGATATTCTCAATAGTCTTGTTCTCTCTCTCTCTAGCGCGAGGCGTAAATGAGTGCCCCGGTGTTTTTTTAGTACGCGTTACGTTCTACCGCGAGGCGTAAACGAGTTTCCCGATGTTTTAGTTCCGTGACTACATGAGACACACGATTACGACGACGATTAGGACGACGACGCTGACGACGACGACAGGAGACGCGAACAGCCCCAGCCCCTAAGGGGCCTCGCCTCTAAAAATAAAAAAAAACTGGTGAAAATCCCGAGGAGCGAGGAGTTCAAGTGTTCTACAAAGTTCTAAGCGTAAGTGGAAAGAATATTTTATCAACTTCTCATTGACTGTGTCCTAAATTGCCGACGTGTATGTAACTGTTCATTTGCTCAGCTGCTCAGTTGTCGCGCATGTGTTTGCATGTATCCACCCTTTTGTTTTCGGTTGTGTTCTTATCTTTGCCTCATACCTGTACGAATACCCGCATATCAAGCTTGTGTTTAGGATAAACCAAAAATGTATCATGTTTTAAGTCTGTGTTAAGTGTATGTTAGGAAAGTGTATGAGTCTTTTTCTCGTTGTTTCCGATGACAATTGTGGGGCAGAAACCCCGTCAAGCTACTTTTGTAGTTTTTGTTTCTGTCCTGGCATTTTCTTTATGAATATAAAAAAGAATGCTGAATAAAATCAATTTAAAAAAAATGCCGAGCGCCCGTAAGCGCGTGCCTCGAGGCGACCGCCGAGTTCCCGGCTCGCGCAGTGGCTTTCGCAAAAAAAAAACAGAAAAACCTCCAGCTCTGTCGTCAAGCGCTACCGCTCATCTAAATACAACTGAATTTCTAATTCTAAAGCTGGAAAGACGCCCTACTTGGGAGAGGTCACCGCGGCTGCCGTATTCTCTGTAAGCCATTATGGATAATTGGAGGCATGGCTACGAGTGTGCCACTCCTTCCGGGTACGACTTGCAGATCCCGCCACCGCTGCCTCGAGTCGATGACGAAGAGCTGGTAGAAGCTTACAATGATGAGGATGATCTTGGATCCACCACTCGCCGTGAAGAAGACGACGACCTCTTTAATGCATATGACGACGATTACTAGCACCGCAACAATGCAAATAAACAATGATACTGAAACCTAACTATGTGTCCGGCAATGCTCACCTACAAGTTGAAGTCTCGTGCATGAGTGGAAGCTTCCCTGAATTTTTTGGCCAGCATGACGGGCACGGCGTCTTACACTTTGGACGTTTCAATCAATCAATCAATCAATCAATCAATCAATCAATCAATCAATCAATCAATCAATCAATCAATCAATCAATCAAAAGACCCAAACAAAAACACTGCTTTTCAAGAGCGTGAGCGTTTTTTTGGGTAGCTCGACGGGTGTGGCGTACAAGCCTGGGCCTGGCGCAGACAGAGGAGTATAAATTCGCAGCGCAGGGTGCGGCTCCACCTTGCTACGAGTGTATCCTGTGCAGCTGGAATCGGGGAGGGCTGAACAAACCGATGCTCCGCATTGCATTGGAACGAGTGTCACGCGAAAAGCGCCTTGGTGAGCGCGCCGCTAGCCTCGTACTGTGCGTTATGAGATGCAGCGCGTGCGCGCTAAGCACCCGTGCTTTTACATTGATGCAAAAAGAGGCAAAACGTATGCGCTTGGATTGCGGCCACGTCGGCGACGTGTGTCCTTTGCAAATGACATTATGCGGCGTCGAAGTTGTCGTTGTGGCGCAGGGCGTTTTGCAAACCCCGGCCCCGAAACAAGGTCAAGGCGTCCGTTTACATCTGCAGCTATGTGGTTACCACAGCTGGCCAGCGTAATGTCGGAGAGGACACCTTTCATAACGCGGAACCGAACACCTCACCCTTGCCATTGTATGCCTGGAGTCGTCATGGGAGACGTCAACGCAAATGTTAGGGACGATGTGAGCCACAACTCCTACCTGAGACATTTCACATGACGCGCGCTGGGATGTTGAGAACCCCGCAGTGCGTTGTGCGTACCACGACAGGCCTGTTAGGTATAACTCAACTCCCAAGTGCTCGGCTATGCGTGGCACTTTATCGGACATATGCGAGTCATCAGTGGCGGTCCAAAGGGGGAGGCGGAGGGGGGGGAGCGAAGGGAGCGATCGCACCCCCCTTCCCCAAGGAGGTCCTCAGCTTGTTATTGCTTGTTTGTTTTAACCATCCAACTTGTGCGAGGTTGCATCCCACTTGTGCAAGGTCGTAAACGTATTGCAACCGTCAGAAATGCGGGCTCGAGCCAGCCATTTTGCTGCCTAAGGGGCTCCAAAAACCACTGTGTCGCAAGCTCTCGATACCGTTATGTAACGTGTATAAATAATTATTGCTCAAATGAACTGTTCCAGTGATGTGCAATCATTTATGCCAAAGTGTTTAATTTCTCTCCGAATGTATAAGCAATGGTTGATCAATAGAAGCAATAAATTTTCATATGTCCATATAAAATTTGGGCCTTTGTACAGTTGTTTATGTTGGACTATACGTGTATGAGTCATTGAAGTGTTCATAATTTTGTTCATAACATAAAGTGTTCATAACATAACATAACATAAAGTGTTCATAAAGTGTTCATAACATAAAGTGTTCATAACATAAAGTGTTCATCTGTAAACAGTATATGTAAATATTATTGAAATAAAATGCTATACGTTTACAAGTGGAGAATACTGTTTTTTCGGTATCGGAATACGCCCCCCCCCCCCCCTCCTTCCCCAAAACCAATCTTTTGGCACCGCTACAGCGAGTCATCCGCTTCACCCAGTCGAAAGAACAGAGCAATGCAGTGGCTGCTCAAGCAGTTTTGTCTTGTTATTTTTACACTTTTCCAAACTTAATTATCACCCGCCTTGCTATGCGAGCGCATTTACAACGTCCTTTGTAGGCCAGCAAGAAGATGCACCACCGATTTTTCCCCCTTCCCGTCTGTTCTCACATTTATGGCGCGCCCGTTACTTCAAAAAAATCTGCAGCAATATGTAACTACATGCGCGCACACAGCAGATTCCATTAGTAAAACCTCTCAGGCGAATCGAAGTGTTGTGTCGTAACTTTGTGCTCTAACGAAACATCTGAATCGAACTGAAGTAAAACTACCGTATTAACGAAAATCGGCTGCAATGCGTGCATCTAGCTATTGTTGTTACTGCCGCTGAAGTTGTATTGTTATGCTCTATATAAGATTAAGGTTCGAATAACTACGCACACACTTGTAGAAGTGCTTGTGTTTGGGAGGCACCTCCGTGTCCACATTTTTTCTAGGGCCAAAAGCGCCCAATTTGTACTTTCAAGCACCTTTACGAGATTAATATGATGTACCAGGGCTATCTTAATACTATCGCTTTTCCCTGTAAAAATAAATGAACTCTGTGCGCGGGCTGTTTTAATAACCTATGGGCGAATAACGCTGTGCGTTATTCGCCCAAAACTTCATTCAAGTGATGAAGTTTTAAACTTCTAAAATTAAAATTGTTGCGTAGTGAATCTTTTTCTTCTTTAAAGTAGCAACTAGTGCTTAAAACTTTTCTGCTTCCTAAAAATTTGGCACTTAGTTCGTTATTTCACATGTGCGTCACTAAAGATTACATTCGCGTTCGGTGGCTAGTCATTTATTTGTTTATTTTGTGGTGAGCTCTCATCCCCGATTCGGCGCCTTCTCGAATAATGCACTGGCAACAATTAAAATATAGACAGCATGCCAAGAAAGCACTCGCGCAATAGCAAAAATGAAAGGTGCTGGATTATACAAAAGATGAGGGTGAACAAATTTAGGAACTTAAAAGAAATATAGAAGTTTTGTTTGCAGCATGCGCTAAAATTTCGAGTGCAGATTGCGCATACGTTCTTACAGACATAGTATACAGGGTGTCCCAGCTATCATGCACCAAGATTTAAAAAAAGAGTAAAGGCGTAACTCGAAAGAAACCAGGTGCATAATGTTTGCAGTACTGTGAAGAAGCGGACAGTATTTTTTTTCTTTAATGAGACGTAATTAACTAATTATAATTATTTATCTAACTCGAGAAATACTGTCCTAATCACTAAAGTGTCAATGAGGCACTTGTAGGTAACCATGAGGGGCATCTAACTGCGGTATTTTCAGCGACGAACTAATTGCGTACACATTTATTCTGACTAATAAAGGAAACCCGCGAAATATGAAAAATACCACGTGACGGCGCCTCCGCGCGCACCCTAAAGCAACGCCCTCAAACAGGCTGCCTCTGAGTTAGCCAGAATGAAATAGACAAAAGAAAGAAAGAAGAAATCGCGACCGAGTTTGTTCCTTATCTGCACACGCGTCCCGTGAATCTTGCTGCTGCGGCTCCTTCCATGCATGCTATTATCAAGGTGATGCGCGGTCTCTTCGGGCGGGTAACACGCGAAGCAGTTGCTTTCAATCAGCTTTGTTTGGGGACGCTGCTTTACAATGCGCGCGTAAGCGTCGTCACGTGGTATTTTTCATATTTCGCGGGTTTCCTTTATCAGTCAGAATAAATGAGTACGCAATTAGTTTGTCGCTGAAAATAGCGCAGTTAGATGCCCCTCGTGGCTACCTACAAGTGCCTCATTGACACTTTAGTGATTAGGACAGTATTTCTCGAGTTAGATAATTAATTACAATCAATTAATTAGGTCTCATTAACGAAAAAATTACTCTCCGCTTCTTCACAGTACTGCAAACATTATGCACTAGGTTTTCTTCGAGTTACGCAATTTCTCTTTTTTTAAATCTTGGTGCATGATAGCTGGGACACCCAGTATGCTGGTGATCATGTTGGTGTAGGGACAACCACACGAGCGATCATTGCAAGACAAGCCACTCGAATCAAATCATATTATTTTTCAAAGAGCGCTTGATTGAAGCCGTGTCATTACAATAATGTACATTGCTGAAAAAAATAGGCTGTTAAACGCATGTTGGCATCGACCAGCTGGTGAGACCGAGAGAGGGATATTAATAAGCAGGCGTGGTCAGCAAGGTTAGCTGCCCTGCTTATTGCACCAGATGAGGGGGAACGTGATATGAAAAGACATGAAAAGATCCGTCACATGCGCATGACTTCTCAGACACACTGACATACGAAAAGCACACACGCAAGATCAGGCGAAAGAGTCATTTTTCCTAAAGTTAATAGCTCACTGTCAAGTCCAGAGTTCCGGAGAAACATTAGGAGCGTCTCTGTTACGCGACATGCCAATCCTGCTGTGAGCCACGGCACTAGAAGATCCAGCGAAGAGATGTAGGCGGATACGGGCAGGCCCAGAGAAAGCTTAGAGGTGGCGCGTTCAAGTTCGACAGCCTCTGTTTTGGTTACATGAAAGCCGGTGTGCAGGCGGAGCGGTCTGCTTGGCAATCGCCGATGAACTGATCTCGCGAGACGAGGGTAGTTGAACATAGATTGAATAAAGTTGAAGCGGGAACTCAGGTCATGTCTGGAGCGTATGCTACATTGCTCATCCCTGCTCAGACGCTTGAGAAGCTCGCCGTACGCCTATTGGCTCAGCGATGAGTAACGACGAAATGCGATTCTTGCGAAGCGTTTCTGAATCCTTTCCAGACGAACAGATGATGAAGGGATTAAGAAATTCCAAATTGCACAGGCGAAGTCGAGCTTTGGTAAAATGAGGGCGCCATTGAGTGCGACGTAGCAGCGTCGCTCTGTGAAGTGTCCGATCTCCAGGGAAATCAAGCCAACCGCCCGGAAACAGGCAGGAAGTTCCCATGCGAGCTGCAAATTAGTTTTCCATCAAACGTTATGCATAAATCACGCGTATACTCTTTAAATGCTCTCTTCACAGCTGCGCCGTATACAAAAAAAGACGGGTTAGCCTTAACAGTCTCAAATAATTCTAGTGACTTTAGGACGAGCTTATAATGATTGTTTCCGAGAGATTCAGTTTTAAGTAGTAATAGTTGCCGCGCCAGGCTGAAGTTTATTGATGTCTTCTCGCTTATAAGAGAGATTCGCCAAGTCTTAGTGCAACGGAAAGAAGAAGGAAATGACGTAAATGAAAAAGGGGAGCGACATAGCTCTGCGAGAAGTGATGCTCCAGCATTCGCACATCGTACAAGAAATCTTAGGCGTCCCCGTAGTGTGTTTTTCGCCATGATTCACACAACAATGTGAATAAAACTTCCTGTTTGAGTCGTTTATTTTGTAAAAATGTACTTGGAAGGCCAGTTTGTAACTGTGAGCTATGAGAAGAGAAACATTGCAGTGATGATTAAAATTTTTATTGACGAGTGAAAGCGACAAATCGAAATCAAAGGCCGGGGTTTTTTCCTATTTAGCGAGGCGCACAGTTATTTGCGGTGCATCTTTGGGCCTAAAAATGTCATCACTATCAGTCATCTAACGGTAGCAGCGAAGCTGAAACCCGCCAGCACACGGACGACAGGACTCCAACACCGCTGAGTTGCCTAAACTCGTGGAGCCTTAAGTTGAGCAGCCGCTAAAATACACGTAGCGACACCCTAAGTAATGCGCAAAAGTGGTACAACAATTGTAGTAGTCGTACCAATTCTAAAAGTCTCAACAAGACGACCTGGAGTCCCCTTTGGGTGTGCCTGTGTTGTGAGCGAAGTTTATGATTTGAAACAAAATCAACTTGCAACGTTTCTAGTGTGGAGAAGTGGGGCAGAACGAAGCAGCGCCGAAATAGACGGTAACGATTTTCACAGAGAAAATGTGCGAAACTATAGCTATCAGTTTTTTTTTAAATATCTGAAAACAGGGTCGTCGAATTAAAAAAAAATACAGCCCGATTTAGAATATAAATTTGAATACGACCAAAACTGCATTCGAGAATTGCACCGAGCCTCCACACCCGGTAACGTGGTTTCTGAAGATAAACGATTTGAATACCTGCCCAAATTTGAAAAAGAAAGGAAGCGGTCTTTTCAGAAGGAGATGGGGCTTTGCATGTGGCAACATGTGAGGCGTTTTTTTGTTTTCGAAATGAGCCAGATCCGCCTATATTACGCGAATTTGAGGAACAAGCGCAAGTTTGTTACCGAAACTAAATGCAGCGCCGTCAAAACTATTACATGAGATATTTTACATTCCACCTAGGAGAAGTTTATGGCCACAAATAATTAAAAATTATGCCGTGAATTTGAGCAAGATTGTGATGACAAGTTTGGATTTCGCTCATATTAAATTTGGACGCTCAAGTTGATGCTGAATTCTTATGAAAACTGTATTCAAATGGACTTTCGAGCATTGTGCGATTGAATTTTGTTGAAAAAGGCATTAAAATATGCAATGGGCGTCAGGAACAGTAGAACTATACATGGAAGCAGGTGAGTCCTCTTGGCACCATTAGCTGCTCTTTTTGAGTTCTTCCCTAAGAGAACTACCTTGGGAACGCCTCAAGGCATTAACGAAGCAAGCAAGCTCTCCATTGCTCTGCCATGAATTTTCAAAACGCTTCTCAAGAATGGTGCTCATATCTTATCCTTCACCTTTATGAAGTAGTTCGTACTCTCAAAGCGGGCGGGGGGGGGTTGCCAGGGCTTGTAAGCGGCCGCCATTTAGTTAAGTACTGAAAGGGTAAATATGAGAATAAAAAACAAATAAATATAACCATAGTTATTTCGTTGGAACGGGGGAGACGGGATGAAATCATTGTTTCACATCTCTCTGTCATTTCATTCGCTTCTTCCGTTCAATTCGTCGTTGACATCTTGGGACAGATCTTTCGCCGATCTCCTGATTGCCGTCTGAATTCATAGTAAGCCTGCTCCGAAACGCAATAAAAGAAAGAGAAAACTTCCGAAAACACCCATGAAACAGTCCGAACACTTAAGCAAACTCCCATTGTGCGATTGCATTTGGCTCATTTTGATCTGTGAAAAAGCAGGATCTGGCGCATTTTCGATACCAACTACAATCTGCGTATACGTTCTCAGGGCGTTATCCCTACTATTTTCTAGCCACCCCTTTTTTAGGGGAAGGTTGCCGAGTTTCTCTTGTGACTGCAGCTTTATCCGACTCAGTTTCGGTTTCTGGATTTGGCTAATTTTGAGAAAAAAAAAAGAAAAGAAAACGCCTCATGTGTAGATTAGGTGATTTCACTATTAAGGCAATCACAGTAACCAAAGGCGTTCTTAGAGTTAATGAACGTGTTATTTGAGCTGGTAGCCTTGAATGATACGTGGACGCAAACATCCGAACGTGTGCACGGGGACTACAGTCGAAACTTCGGATTTGCTAGAAATGTTCCCCAGAAGACACTTGACACTCCTTGATGCCCAGAGTTACTCCTACATTCTGTCTAGGAAATGAAGGAGTCGCCATGAGCTGGTGTTTGGTGTACTGATTGAATTTGAAAACAAAGCAGTCGTCCGCATAACTCTTTTGCATTTGGAAAAACCTTCAGCTCACTAGTTAGGGAAGGTTCTGTACTTTTTTAGGAGCCCACACAATGAAAGTTCGCACAACGCTTTCGTCACACGTTTAAGCTCGGCGTAAGCTAACATAACGTAACCTTGCAACTACGATAGCGAATTCCGTAAACATTTTTTGTTTGGCTGCCTCCTGCTTCACTCATTGGCCGCCTTCTGTGGTCACAAATTTGGCGCTCTCTATAGGTTGCGACGGCCCGTGTTGGTGGCCTCTATCGAAACACACCAGAAGAGAAAGAAGTCACGATTGGACATCCATTCAATTTGGCTGTTCAAAGATACTAGTGGTGGCTGTATATGAGCGTCGAAATGCCGAACAGCCCTTGCCTTCGCTAAGGGTGTTCTCCGTCACGAGCATGTATACGCCCGCGAGCAGCGGCTGCCTGTTCCGTAGTGTCACTCTCCGGCGCCGTCATAATGGGCGCAAGGACTTGTACCGCTAAGCGGCGACGGTTCGTCGAACCGACATGCACGTGTTCAATTGCTCCGAAAGCGAGAAGGAGCGGGGCGAGGCAGGGCGGCGGCACGATTCCCAGAATGAAACGATCGGTCGCGTTGCGACTACTCAGCGCAAGGGTAAGAGTATCACGTGTGCAGCTGCTGCGCTCGCCCTGTTCCGGCACCAAGACTGTTTGCGATGAGCGTCTCCACTTTGTTCGCGCTGGGCGGATAGGCGGTTCGACTTGAGCGACACGCCCAACTCAACTCACGCCGTAATGGCATTTTGCTTTACCGTATAACTAGAGTGAGTGCAGTGGTGCACCCTTTACAGGCCGCTGCGTTCGTTTTTTGTAGGGGTTGCCAGATCTTCAGAGAAAGAAGTCGCCGGAAAAAGGCCGGAAGTAGACTAAAAAATCACCACCTGCAACGGAACGTTTGATTATAAACCAGAAAAATTGTCATTTTGGCTAGAAAATGCTAATAATTATTTTTCGGTGGTCTTTGTAGAATAGAAGTCCAAGGGCACCTGAGAACTTTGTTGGGTTGTGACTTCTAAAGAGTATCCAGTTGAACGTCTGAGACGCCTTGCTTCTGCCCCCGAGCCAGCTTTTCGTAGCTACTGCGGCGACAGCCGACATAGCAGACGATCACACATTCACACCGCGCGCTCAGCCGCCCGACGTCTGCCCGGGACAAATATCGGGCCGCAGACGATATATTCCTGTCCATTGTTGTTTGACGTGAGGGAGGAAAAAAAAAAAAACCGCGCTACTCGTCCGCGCCCATAGCGCACAGCGAAAGTTGAAAACAGTGGTTGGCTGCAGCCGTCGCTGCTACATCAAAGTAGGTAGGCCTTGCGGCTTCCCTCGCCGGTGTAGTCTTGCCCTTTCCACCCTCTCTCCCGACGGCGCTTCCAACGGCGTCGATCTCCTCGGAAGAGGCATTTATTTGTTCGAAGGAGACGGTCAAGCGGCCGCCGCTCGGCATCGTTCGCAACTTCTACGGCTTCTGCACTCGTTTTTTCACGGTATGGAGGCCGATCTGTATAATGAAATGATCGACCACATCAACGTAAGACTGTGAATAAGACTGCTCGGAGCGGTCTTATTCACAGTCTTATCACAATCTTATTTAGAGTCTCATTCGCGGTCTTATAAGTTTCTGGAAAGTGTCTTATGGCCTAGGGAACATAAGACCCCGAATAAGACTGCCAACAAGACTAAACTGCGAATGAATGTCTTATTGGGCTTCGTGCAAGCGGGCCCTGGCCATGCCTGGAGTGCCTAATACATAGCTAATCAAGATTGAGAAGCTCGGGAAGCCGACCATGCCCATAATGGCTCACTGTTGAGTGACAATAAAATACGGTTCTAGTGAAGAGCTTCTTAATCCCGTCTAGTCGAAGGGACAACGAAGGCCTTAACAATTCCAAATTGCACTGGCAAAGTCGAGCTACGGTGTATAGGGTGACAAAGCATGATCTGGCGAGGTATAGGGTGACAAAGCATGATCTGTCGGTGAATTCACTGGTGACCTGGGAAATCACGCCAAGCGTTCGGAGACAGGAGTTGGCCAGGTAGTTCACATCTGAGTTAAAAAGTAGTTTTACGTCCATCGTTACACCCAAATCCCGCACTACAGTAGCGCGTTTTACGAGCACAGCAAGCAGAAAGTGCGGCAAAATGAGCGGCGGAGAGATTTATCACGATGGTTTTGATAGATTAAGCTTTAGATAGTGGCTGTCGCAGCATGCCGGAACTGCCTTGATGTTATTTTGCAGCAGGACGCGATCACCTGGTGAAGAAACTGCGCGATAGAGCTTCATATCATCAGCATACTGAGAGAGCGAACAGTGCCTAATAACGGAGTGGATGTCATTAACAGAAATTTTGAAGAGAACAGGGCCGAGTGTTGACCCCTGAGGCGCCCCTGATTTCATCGCGGAAGGCTGGGAGGTGACACCTGCATAGCAAATACAATTAGACCAGCCTAAAAAAAAAAAACTGCCGAACCACTGACCCCGCTAACCCCTGCCCATCAACATTTTTGGAGTAGCTGTCTACTTATCTTTCACAATGAAAAAATCGTGGCAATAGAAAAATGATCTTGTTAACCCACCCCTTATGTTGTACCCCTCGAGGAATCTTTAAGGAAATTAAGTGATGTGATGTGATGATGTAATGTAATGATGTGATAGCAGCGGTGTGGAGCCCGATGTGTACAATAAGAGTAAGCAATGCAAGTGTCCGAAAACTAAGGAACAAAACCGATATCAAGATCACAACGTGACACACAAAAGCAGAGGGAACCCAAGGTTACAAATATGCATGAAAATAAAAAAAAAGGACGTGGTTAAGTCAGGGATGAATTCAGCCCAACGTAAATCGAATCTAAGCGCTTTTCATTCCGTCGACGGTTCGTGTATGTGGTATTCTCCAAGTGTCGACAGCGTGTAACATAAGCGTTTCCCCGCTTTGTCAAAGCAGCAACTTCTCTCAAATGTAAAACATTCTGCTGAACGATAATATTGTAACGCGGGAGTTATAAATTTTCATATAGCTCTGGCACCGGAAGTTGTTTAGGGTTTTGGAAAATTGTCTTAGTATGTGCGTCATTCGGGGCGTTAGAAACCCTCTCCGCCGCCCCCCCCCCTTCCCCCCGCATTACTCGGCGCCGCTTTTGTGCTCCTCCTTGCAACCGGCGATCCGCTTCCACAACTTTTATTCCCCTCGCCACCACCGATGCCTCTTCCAGAAGTTGCGGAATCGGCTGACAACGGCGGTAGCGCCCTTGTCAGGTGATTGCGGAGAATCAAAAGAAGCGCGAATTGGAGTAAAATTGTCCGGAAGCTGCAGCCGTTGCCGCATCAAATTCCACCTCGACGAGTATGTGCAAATTCCACCCGGTTAAAGGGCAACTTGCGCGTTTGTAACGTCGGCGTGAGCCCACAATGCACGGGTTAGGGGTGAAGGAGGGGGGGGCGCGCACGCACAGCCTGGCTCTATGCCGCTACCGATGACGTGTACGTTGTGATGGGGAAAGATTTAAACGCGGAAGTTTCGTGGCTCAATACGTCCTGTCAGCTGTCTGTAATCGAGGGGCTTGGGTCTGGGTTGGAGATTTACACAGAAAGTAATATGTCTGGAACGGGGAAGAGTAGCGGACAGTCACATGTTTGTCCATTAAAATAAAGCTCGAGGCCCTCCAGGTTTTAACTGGCTATGTGACGAACGCATGTCTTTCGCTTGGAGGAAGAAGAGCGGGAATTGAAGAAGCGTCGGCACGAACAGAAGCCCGAATGGACGCGAAAACAACGGAAAACCACTACCGCTGCCGTTGCCGCCTCAAGTTTCAGCTCTTCGAGCAGCTGCGAATCCCTCCTGGATAAACCGCAATCAGCCCGCTTGGAACGCCGATGTGGGTCAACATTACTTGCTCAGCTTAAAGGGTTTTCAGAGAGAGCGACATTTTCGACGACTTCGTTCACTTCTAAGCACGCGCAGCCGATTGCCGGCTGCGCTGAATGGTTGCTGATTCATGCGTACACAAGTTTGAAGGGGGGGCGGCGTGCACAGCTATAGGTTTCAGGCACTTACGAATCACATGTCCGCTATGCTGGCGGGAGGTTTAAACGTAGAAGTCATAAGGCCCAATGTGACTTTTCCGGTGTCCACTGCTGTGAAGTTGCCATAACTCCGCTGTCACCACCGTTGCAGCGTTGCCTTGCTAAGCGCACCGTTAGCGGGACGCAGAGCTAAGCGACTAAGTTGTCGAGACGCCGGTGAGTGAAAGCAGCATTTATGTACACCACATTTCTTTCTAGAGGTGTGCGTCGCCATTTTGCGCTTGCAGTAATGCGCTTTCAGTGTAACGGTTTTTTGTTAACAAAACTGGAAAGGTGTCATAACAAAGGTGTCAAAATAATGTTACACCACGGAAATGAAACCTCTTTTTCCAGTGTGGCCAGGCATTGTACGAATATTTTTCTATATCCATCCACACAGTAACAATAGTAGAAAAAAATTGATCTTTACTGAAAAATAAGGTCAATTCAATTCGCTGCGTCACTTTTTTCCGCCTACTTTTTGCCTACAGCTTACTTTCGGACCGATAACTTCCCGACAAGGTACCCTTTCAGCGTAAGTTTTGTTCTTGTTTCAGCATTTTGTTTCATCATAAGTGTCAGAAGGCAAAAGTTACACTTATTTTGTAAAAATATTGTCTTCCGTAGCCTCCTCAGGCGGCTTCTCGGAAGGCCAATTTCACCTTCGCACCCTAGTTTTGGGTGTGAAATTGTGGGTCGATGTTGCTCGGTATATGATTGATAATTCGCGGTTATTTGGACATGCGCGTTTTCTGCCTCACTTCAAAGTGCACCGCCGACGTCTGTTCTTTTGATGGACGGAAGACAGAGCCGGGTGAAGAGAACAGAGAGGGAAGGGGGGGGGGGGATCGTCCAGTGCAGGTCGGCGCCCCCTTTTCGCCGGCACCCTGAGCGACCGCCCTGATCGCCCACCCCTAAGACCGGCACTGCACCTACGAATGTGTTCCTACTCGGAAAAACCTATCTTGTTGCTTTCAGTTAACAGACTGTCGCTTACACAATCCACAGACTGTTCGGTGGCTCTGTTTATCGAAAAATATTTTTTGAGAGGCATGGCATACTATCGGTGAAAAAAATATACCTTAATGGCACCTGAACAAATCGCCCCAAGAAAACAATCAATAATCTAACGATATTATTCGCCAACACGCACTCTTCAACTATCGAACATTGACCCAATTTTTAACTGCTATCATATACACACTAAACTTTTTTACACCCTTTTAGCCAAAAAGGGTGTAGCATAAGTGGAAAAAGGGTGTTCGGAGGCCTTTGCACCCTTTTTCTTGAATCTCAACATCCTTTTCGTAGCTTTACACCATTTTTGTGTGAAAAAAAGGGTGTTGATCAATTTCAACACCCTTGTTTTTTCTTAGGGTGTTGAAAGATTGTGGAAAAGGTGTTCAGCTGTTCATTGAACAAGGCCATGATTGGATGCATAATAGCACTGTAAAGAACAAGACATCCCCTCATATACTTCTATACTCACGAGAAATTTTCAAACGCAAAAAAATAATTGCACGTATGCAATGATCGCTCGCTTCCATATGCGGTGCACCTCATGCCCAAAGCTTAGCTTTGGCACGTGAAACACCAATTTGAACCTTCAAAATTAAAAAAAAGACTGTAGCCATGTGGCGAAAAGGGTGTTTCTGTAAGGGGCTTGGTTTTCTGTAAGGCGTTGAAACGGTGTGAAATAGGTGTTCAGTTGCAAAAAAAGAACAGCGGAACTGGGGGTCGACCTAGTTTCTTCCGGTGTTGCTAAGTTTTGTTATGTTTGCTATGCTTTGCAATATTCTTGCTAAGCTAGGATGACCGCAAGGGGTGAGACCAAGTTTAACCAGATTTTACAAGGCTGTTCCAGTGTGTCCTCCACACTGCCAGGGGACTCAAGGGGGAAACAAGCTAGGACGACCCTCAGCTACGCTGTTTCTCGAGCCTTGCACCCACACTAAACTTTTTTACACCCTTTTAGCCAGAAAGGGTGTAGCATAAGTGGAAAAAGGGTGTTGGGAGGCCTTTACACCCTTTTTCTTGAGTCTCAACACCCTTTTCCTAGCTCTACGCCCTTTTTGTTTGAAAAAAAGGGTGTTGATCAACTTCAACACCCTTGGTTTTTCTTACGGTGTTGAAAGGGTGTGGAAAAGGTGTTCAGCTGTTCATTGAATAAGGCCATGTTCGGATGCATAATAGCACTGTAAAGAAGAAGACATCCCCTCATATACTCCTCTACTCGCAAGAAATTTCCAAACGCAAAAAATTGCTCTTATGCAATGATCGCTCGTTTCCTTATTCGGTGCACCACATGCCCCAAGTTTAGCTTTGGCACGTAAAACACCAATTTGAACCTTCAAAATTAAGAAGACTAGTCGTGTGGCGAAAAGGATGTTTACCAACTGCAACACGCTTGGCTTTCTGTAGGTTGGTGAAACGGTGTGAAATAGGTGTTCAGTTGCAAAAAAAGAACAGCGGAGCTGGGGGTCGACCTAGTTTCTTCCGGTGTTGCTAAGTTTTGTTATGTTTGCTAAGCTTTACAATTTTCTTGCTAAGCCAGGATGACCGCTCAGGGATGAGGCCAAATTTACCCGGATTTTACAAGGCTGGTTCCAGTGTGCCCCCTTCCCCGCTCCCCATTTCCAGGAGATCCAAGAGGGAAACAAGGTAGGTCGGCCCCCAGCGTTGCTGTTTCGCCAGTTGCACCACTATTGCAAGCTGCGCGAATTTTTTTCTTTTAGAATCCAAAAAAGGCTAGTACCTTTGAAATGGTACAGTAAGAGGTGCGGATACGCATACGCCCCTTGCGCTCACACTCTAACAAGCTCGAAAGCCAACTTCACTGTTATAATACCCTATCTGCGGTGGTGCACCCTTTACAGGTGCCCCAGTTCTTTTTCTTTGTATTTTTTGCTAATGCCACCGAAACTACCTCCTGAAGCTTAAAGAGCTTCACTGGTAATAAATTATGCCAATTCATATTGCTGTAAACATCGTGAGGTACAACCCCCCCCCCGCCCGCTTGTAGAGAATGTTCAGTCCACCCGTGTAACAGGTACAAAATGCCTCCAAAATTGGAGGTCTCTCCACCTTTTTCTTCGTTGGTGGTCTTTTCTTACACCCTTTTTTTCTTTACGCTCTTTTTCTTAGTTTCGAACACCCTAATTTGTAGCTTTACACCCTTCTGGGATAAAGGGTGTTGAAATAATGAACACCCTTTTTGAAGTGTGTTGAGGTGGCAGGGAAGATTTGTATGGTATTTAATAAAATTCTATAAGTTACGGATAAAAAAAAACCGCGTAATTAAAAAGTTTTTGCAAATCCGCGTGTTGATTTGTATATTCTCGTAGTAAAATCCATACTTTCAAAATTAGCGCTAAAATGTCAGTTTTCTGCGACAAGCCCACCGACGCCATGTGGGGGCTTTCCTCTGCTGGGTATAAAAGCAAGAACAGCACATGTATTGATAAGCAAGTATGCACGCCCTGTATCGCTTGCATCCCGTGTTCCAACTGTAACTTGTACGCATTGGCTGTTTGTGTTGAATGCTGCGCGTTCCGCCGTTTGACATTGCCTCTGCGCATGCCATCACCTCAAAAAAAGGGTGTGAGACTCAACACCCTTTTTTAGGGTGTTGAGCATCCTCAACACCCATTTTTAAAGGTTTTGAGCTCAACACCCTTTTTTCATCCATACACCCTTTTTTTGCCAAAACACCTTTTAAGGGTGTTAGCCATGGGACAAGATTTTTACACCCTTTCCGGCCAAAAAGGGTGTAAAAAAGTTTAGTGTGCACTATTGCAAGCTGCCAATTTTTTGCCTTTTAGAATCCAAAAAAGTCTAGTACCTTTCAAATGGTATAGTAAGAGGTGCGAAAACGCATACGCCCCTTGTGCTCACGCTCTAAAAAGCTCGAAAGCCGACTTAACTGTTATAATAGCCTATCTGAGGTGGTGCACCCTTTACAGGTACCGCAGTTCTTTTTCTTTGGATTTTTTTGCAAACGCCACCCAAAACTAGCTCAAGCTTGAACAGCTTCACTGGTAATAAATTATGCCAATTCATACTGCTTCAAACATCGTGAGGTACAAACGCCATACTCGCGCACATAAAGCCACACTGGCACACATAATCTGGGCTTGGCCGAAGGCACCACCGACGTTCATTAAGAGTGATCACGACTGGGAGGCAGCTCTGCACAGCAGCGACCTGGAGATCCAACTGCGGCTGGTCCGCCTGGCTCTGGACGCACCGGCACCGGTGGCCCGCCCTCACGACGGTGCCGGCTGGTCGGGGCGTGCGGGACCGGGGAGACTTGGCCGTTCTCACACGGGTCGCCGAGGTGAGGGAGCTTGGCGACACAGGCACCGGCTGAGGCCCACAGCTGAGACTCCAACGCCTTGGCTGCTGGGCCTCCCGCAAGGGGCTGAGCAGGATAAAAGTTTCTCTCTCTCTCTCTTTCTCACGCCAATAATTTTCTGTTGACGTCTTATTGTTCGTATCCGAGCCCTGTTTGCTAGCAATACAAATCCACCGTTCGAAGGCTGCGTGCAGGAACGGCCGCGGAAGGCGCTGCCGTTCAGGTTGTAGGCCCCGCCGGGAATCATAGAAGGGAAAGGAAAGCAACGGGACCCGATTGCTGCGTTGCTCGCGTTTGCCGCCAAGCAGCGAGTGAAAGCTCGGAGTTGAGCAAATATTTGCGACGGGAGAAGGCTGACTTAAGCAATTGAACACGTAGCAATAGATCTTAAGGAACAATAGCGCAAAGGACGGGACGAAGGAACACTGCAAACAAACGGGCGCCCGTTTGTTTGCAGTGTTCCTTCGTTCCGTCCTTTGCGCCATTGTTTCTTAAGTATGTTTAACCAGCTCGCCCACATCAAGCTCCGGTAGCAATAGATTGCAAAAGCACCCACCCATTCCTAATGGAGGGAAACTCCGTCTTCCTCAAGCACTGGGTTTTGCAGCTGCTGGAAAGGTTAAAGGAGCCCTGAAGACAAAACACAAGTTTGGTTCATTCAGAAGATTGCCTCGTTAGAACCATACTGACACCAGTTTTAACGAAAGCTTCGCCCAAATAAGCTACATAATTAGAAAAATAGGGAATGGCCATGCGACCCACTAGCTCATTTTCCGCAAACAGAACCTATAATGTCATACCAGCCAGCTCTGCGATTGGCGGAGGCTGGAAAAAGCAAACGCAAATTAGGCAGAGCTTAGAAGCTTGTCGAACGAGCTGTTCGCTCTTAAATTTGGGGCGCATTCTTTTTAAAGCAGTAAGAATGGTGGGACAAACAGTTGAAGTTACGAAAGCACACGTAAACATAGAAGTACCGATGCGTACTGCTGTTGGTACTGCTCGCACTATGCTTGGTTTAGCTGCACAAGACTGCGGAGCTTTGGGGTAGTCTCAGACAGCCCTGCCGATTGACGTAAGCAACGGTATCTTACGTGACCATATTTGTCGAGCGAGCACTATGCTTCACGAAACGATTATTTTCTCCCTGAACAAAAACAAGCCAGGTTCAAATACGGCCAAAAATAAACCAGAATCAGAAAACGGCTTGCCACGGTATGGTGGCGCCACCTAGGTTCACTAACGGTAAACCAGGCTTCCCAATCGGCTGCAGAGCGGTCGGTTCCGGTGATGACATTGCAGACGTCGGAAACACAAGATTTAGTGGGAAAATCAAAATTTTAACTTAAACTGATTAATTTCTCGGTGAAACATCGTTTGCATTTGGACAAGCGCTGGAGAGACTATAAAACACGGAATCAATCGAATAAAACAAACTTGTATTTTGTCTTAATGGCTCCTTGAAGTAGTCTCCAGGGGAGGTTAGCAAAAAATCATGCACCCCTCCGTTAGTAGCGACGACGATGGTTTAACACGAAGCTTTCTCGGTATGAATTTTTTTGTTGGCCAATCGCAGACTGCGAGAAGTTCTACTCTGGAGGTACGCACCACTCTTCTAGAATATCCACAGCAACTCTCGGGTGTGCACTCTGGGTACACTCGGGTGCACTCGGGTGTGCACTCGGGTGTGCACAATGGGTACCCGCTGCTTGGTGGTCAGTGAGCAATTTTTTGAGTGATTGCCGGTTTAAGGTGTTAAACCCCGAGATGGGACGTAAGGCCTCGCGTCCTAAACCTCAAAATGGGAAGTTAGGCCTAACGTCTTGTGGCTAGCAGCCTTACGGTACGCAGAGCAACGCCATTCTTCTCGTGACGGATTCTTTGGTTGTCGTCTGAGTTTTCCAAACAGCTTCGACCATGTCGAAATGAAGAGAGAGAGAGAGGAAGAGAGAGACAGCGGGGGAGAGAGGGGCGAAGTGGGAGTGGAAGGTGGGGTGTTTGTGGCTTGGGACATCTTGAAAACGGACATTTCGAAGCGAAACTGAACTGAATCCGAAATGCAGCAGTCTTATAGACGCCGGCGTCATAACGCGAGGGACCCAGGTTCGGTTCTGGCAACAAAAAGCGTTTCGTTTTCTTTCACTTCAGCCACGATCATTCATCACCGTCCGAAAAAGTTGAACTTCCTGCACGGAGTTTCGGCGTACAACAACCTTACTGAGGACAATACAGATTCGCTTTTAAAGCCATTGTACTCATGGGAAAAAAAGCAGGGAGGGGTGGTCACAGTGCCGTCACGACCATACTTCCTGTGCATAATTGGAAAGTTAATACGATTTGTAGTTTAAGGAGGAAACATAGCCGTAGCTAAATGATTTGCATTGGCCCTCAGCTCGACCCAAAATTTAGCCTTTATCATCATCATCAGCGTACAAAAAGGCTTAGTGACACAGCGGCTGTGCTCAAAGTGGGACTCACAGTCCTGTCAGAAGCTGTGGTGAAGGAGAGGCACCCGCCTTGACTTGCCATATTTCCGTTGCTGTGTAGTATGACAGTCGGCACAGGGCGAATACTTCTGTTGCAACGTATGCACGGCGCATCATAATTTAGAGCACAGTACTCAACCAGGATACCATACACGTGATGAACAGTAAATTTTCACACGCCGACATGCTCGCGATGCACGTTTCCGCGGGCCAGCTGGATTGGGACGTCACCTCGGCTTATGTTATTTAGCATATAATTCATCGCACCATGACACCGTCGGCTATTATCTCAATTCTTTCTTCTATGCGGCCGTGGACCGCTATGCCGTTATATACTCTACTTCCTGATGCGACACCTCTGACTACAGATAATGCTCGCGATGCTGTCGCCCACGCTGATGTGGCCCGCCAGGTTTCTCATGCTAAGCTCTCGGCGGCCCAGTCTTCCCAGACGCACCGCTATGACCAGCAACATCCCACCGTCAACTTTACGCCTGCCTGCTTAGTGCTTGTGCAGTGCCCCTTTTCACCGCATTGGGCTCTTGGAGAACTGCTTTCTCGCTTAAAAGGTCGCACCTGTCACCTACGATATTGTCCTGGTCACTCCCTCCTTACCGTCACTGGACCCGGGGTCTCAACTCTTCCACGTAGGCCGCCTCAAGCCGTATTCCCTGAGACTCATTTTAAATGTGCACCGGATCTCGTGTAACGGGACTAGTGGAGCATTTCAGAGGTAAATGCCTTGCATCACTTGGTGGTCAATCCTGTTCCCTGAGCCTCATTTTAAATGTGCACCGGGGTGGCACTTACCCCTCAGGATGATGTCGTGTAACGGGACTACTGGAACATTTCACAGGTAAATGTCTTGGATCCCTTGCTGGTCAATCCATCGTTGTTCGTAGGGTTGCTCGTTTTCCGGTAAAACGTGATTTTACCCGAGGAGAATCGGGCTAAACCTAATTTCTTCCTGAATGGACCTTCTGAAAGCAGCGATCTGCACAATTGTAGGCTTATGGTCCGCCGTTCTTAACCAGGACTTGCTGGAAGAAAGCCCCACAAAAGTAGCCTCCAAACCACTCGCTACCCCAGGCTGGCAAAAAGCTACACTGACATTGTTGTGCCTAGCTAATGGGAGCTGAGATGTCGAGAGAAGTTTCTCTCAGCTGAGGTACGTTCAACGATTGGACTGGCCTGGAATGGAGACCGACATACTGCGCATGCAGATGATAGTGCAGGTAAACAAGAACGTGCAAAAAGTCCATGAGCATCTTTTTGTGAATAAAATGTCTAATTTCTTAGTGGTTATTTATGCTTTTTCTGCCATCATTTGTCATTCATTAAAAAAAAAACACATAATTTCCGAGAGTATTTGCTAGAAAACCCTGATGTCCCCCCGAATAACAGTTTGAAACAAAGACCAATTTTCACGCGTTAGAGTTAAGATGCTCGTGATGCCTTCTGACGAAACAAAGTGAGTGTATATTTAACCCTAAAAAAACCCGAATTTCGGAATGGTTTTACAATAAAACCCCCCATTATCAGTTTTAAAAATAGCACCCGAATTTTACCCCCCGAAAAAAAAACTAAAGAAATATATAAAACCCGAAAACGAACAACCCTAATCATACGCTTTCTCTGTGGGTACCTGTCCCATCAGTGGGTTGCGCAAGGCAAGCCAAAGTGAAGAGGAAGGGGTTGCCCAAAGGCGGACTGTCTCAAGTTGCATCGGATTCCTTGACTGCGGACAGTTCGCAATCAGTTGTAATTTGTAAATAGATGCCTACACTAAATTGTTCCCGTCTGCCTCGTGACAATATGCTAAGTGATGTAGTCAGCAATTTAGGCCTGTTATTTTACAGCGAATCTGTCTTGCGCTACATTCTAACCAAAACTGCGTGTACCTATCGGGTTGCGTCGACGAAGAATCATACGCGCTCACTCCAGCGCTATAGCTATAGTGTAAAGTGCCCTGTAGCTCTCAATAAAATATTGGCACATTGGAAAAACATTGTACTGAAATTGTGATACCAAGGCTTTGGACTGGGCTTTTGGCTTTGGAACAATTGCGTCAGTTGCACGTCATTGCTTGTGTCTGGTAAAGAGATCAAATTTGTAAACGCTGTGGTTGCTTGTTAAGAAATTTTTCATGCGATGCATGGACATTCACGCATACGCAATGGTGTTGCGGGGAAGTATTTCTAGGCCTCCAAGTGCCTTGTTCGTTCAATTGTTAACGCCAGCTTGTCGCGTCGTTTTCTTCTGCTGTGTCCTTTCTTTACCGGTGGTTTTTAATCCAATCAAACATGTACTGAAATTGGCCGCTAAGAAGTTTCGTTTCATTTACTTGTTATAATTAGTTCACAGTAAACTAATTACGTTACATGACTGATTGACTGACTGATTGTGAGGTTTAACGCGCCGGCGCTACACAGGCGATGAGGCGTGCTGTAGTGGACGGCTCCGGTTTAATTTTGACCACCTGGGGATATGTAACGTGCGCCGAAATCTCGAGCACACGGGCGTCTTCGCCTCCATCAGGAAAGCGGATGCCGCGGTCGTTACATAGTTACTGTCTGCTGTCAATGCATGACCCTCTACGGAGAGAGGTGCAGTTACAGAAAACTGCTGTAACTGTTGCTTTATCGAAACTATCCCGAAACAAACTGTATGAGAATTAGTTTAGAAATACTTTTAAGGAAGTTGTGTATGTGCGTTTTGATTCCGTAAGTATCGTAAGTCCCCATAGATAACTTAACACAGTTATCCATAAATACAGCTTCGCTCTTCACAGTTGTGGAAGAGCTCTTAATGTTTAATGACAAATTATTGTTCCTCTACTTGTGCCAGTTTTTGTTAGAATTAATTCTAGGGAAGTTGTGTGTGTGTGTGTGTGTTTTGATTCTTTAAATATAGCAAGTGCGCATACATAACTCAATACAGTAATCCATAAGTACAGCTTTGCTCTTCTCAATTGTGGAAGGGCTCTACATTTTTAATGCCGAGTCATTGCTCATTCACTTGTATCAGTTTTTGTGGTGCGTGTGGCCTGATTAAAAAACAGGTATGCCAGAAACCCCGAGCGGCCTGCCTGCCACACCCCAGATTGGGCTTCGAAAGCAAGCAGCGCCTGCAAAAAAGGAGCTGCAGATTGGGAGCGAAAGGCGCCGCGCAGTCTCTCTAGCCGCCCCATCTCGTGCGGCTCGATAACCCGCACGTGTCGTGACGCCGGCCCATCTGGGTTTTATTTGTCAAATGACCATTTTATGTAAAAGTGTTCTCCCGCATTATAGCCACGCATTCGTTTTTGTTTTGTAAACAACGGCGGCTCGGTATGTTTTCAGGTATAGGGGCCGTGATAGAAATCGTCACCGTGGTGGATTGTAGTCGTATGACGTTATAATGCACACGACCTGGGGTTCTATTTTAGAAGGCCCCAGTTTCACTCCCGGGCAAGGAAGTGACAATCCAATGAATGTCTGTTATACGGACGGGACTTCCAAATGATTGTACATGATATTTCCATTACAAGAATCCACCATTGTAACGGATACGGTCGTTGCCATATGTTCGAGAGGCTTTCACAACGTTATACAGCGATGCAGTTGATGGCTAGGGGTCTGTGAATTTTCATGTCCACTAACAAATCCGGGGCGGGGAAACCGCCTTGCGGTGAAGCCAATTTTTGTCGCGTATGCTCAGCAGAGAACGGCCTTAATTATCGTTTTCTGGAAACTTTCCCCCCAAACAGTAAGATGGAATTCAATCTAACGCAACACTATCATTCCTCCGAGCTCCATTTGCGTGTTATAATTCATCATCATCATCATCATCACCATCAGCCTATCTACGCCCACTGCAGGGCAAAGGCCTCTCCCATTATTCTCCAATTATCTCGGTCCTGTGCCAACTGTGACCAATTTATCCACCGCAAACTACTTGATCTCATCTGCCCATCTAACTTTCTGCCGCCCCCTGCAGCGCTTGCCTTCTCTAGGGATCCACTCTGTTACCCTTAATGACCAGCGGTTATTTTGACTTCGCATTACATGCCCTGCCCACGTCCATTTCTTCTTAATTTCTACTAATATGTCTTTAACACCAGTTTGCTCCCTGACCCACTCCGCTCTCTTCTTGTCCCTTAATGTTACACCTATCATTTTCCGCTCCATTGCCCGCTGAGTCGTTCTCAGTTTAAGTTGAACCCTCTTAGTGAGCCTCCAAGTTTCTGCCCCGTAGGTGAGTACCGGTAAGATGCAGCTGTCATACACTTTCTTCTTCAGCGACAATGGTAGGCTGCTATTCATTATCTGAGAATTTCTGCCATATGCACCCCACCCCATTCTGATCCTTCTAATTATCTCTGCCTCATGGTTGGGATCTGGGGTCACAACTTGGCCTAAGTAGATATATTCCCTTTCCACTTCCACTGCCTCGCCACCTATCTCAAACTGCTGTGCTGCCCCAAGGTTATTGATCATTACTTTAGTTTTCTGCATATTAATTTTCAGGCCCACGGTTCTACTCTGTTCGCCCAGTGCGGAAAGCATGCTTTGCAATTCGTCCCCCGAGTTACTTAGCAAGGCAACGTCATCAGAAAATCTGAGGTTACTGAGGTATTCTCCATTAACCCTTACTCCAACCTTTTCCCAATCCAACGTTCTGAATACTTCTTGTAAGCATGCTGTGAATAACATTGGAGAGATTGTGTCTCCTTGTCTAACACCCTTCCTTATAGGTATTTTACTGCTCTCCCTATGGAGGATGATGGTAGCTGTAGACCCATTGTAGATATCCTCTAGTATTCTTACATAATGCTCATCTACCCCCTGGTTCCGTAATGCCTGAATGACTGCTAGGGTTTCGACCGAGTCAAATGCTTTCTCATAATCTATGAAGGCTATATATAGGGGTTATAATTAGCTTAGCTTAAAGGGAAGTTGTAAACTTTTTAGCTTTCCCGTCTTCTGTCCATAGACGGGCAACTTCGGCAGGAGTGTGGCTACAGGAGAAGGTTGCAATTCTTCTTTTATCAGAACTTTCCCTCACCCCAACGCTTCATCTGATACCAAACTACTTGCCTAGACCTCCTTAGTACGCTCGATACTAAAATACGAATAATACGTTGGTTTCCAAACACTAAAACGTGCGTAGAGAAAGTAGAAAGTGTTCAGCGAAAAGCCGTTAGGTTTATTTTCAACATGTATATACGCAACGACTCCCCCACAGAACTTCTCGCCCGTGCTGGCCTCCCAACAATCAGCAGTCGCGGTAGATTCCTGCGCCTAAAATTTCTATTTGTTGTTTTAAATGATGGACCGAGGATTCGTAAAAGTAATTTCTTAACACCGTCCAATACCTGAAGCTTTAGAACGAAACACAGCCGACATTTAACCGAATGTAGATTCCACACAGATACGTTCAAGCACTCATTTTTTCTTCAAGCAATCAGAGATTGGAACGCGTTACCAGATGACGTGGTTGCATGCAGAAACCTATGCGTTTTTATGCAGGCAGTATCAAGCCTTAACCATGTCTGAGCCTTGCCCGTATCAATTATCTATTGCGTTTCTCAGTTTGTCATTTTTGTGTCCTTGTGTGCGTGTTCATTATACCGTTCACCGTTGTCATCTTCATACTCCATGACGAATTTTGATTCAGAAAATGGTATATTGTGTAATCTTGAATTCTGTACTGTCGCAGATTTCCTGCATCGTTGTCTTAGTTTTCATGCTTTACGTGTCCCTTCTTCCACTATATTATTGTAAAGGCGAAGTTTGCTTTGCTATTTTTTTCGCATGTGCTATGTCATTTCTCTGTTTTAATTACGAAGTGTGATATGAAATTTTTATTTACGTGTGCTATTTGATTGTCCTGAATATTTCCACCAATTCCTGCAAAAGCCTTGAGTAAGAGGCTAGCAGTGCGTTCTAAATACAAAATAAAATAAAAAATATTAAAGCCGTTTCACTCAACGTGAATGCTGTCTGAAGTGCGGAGCAGTGATTCGCCATTATAAGCTGTACCGCCGTCATCCGTTTACTGCTACCACCCCATGCAATTAAAATTTTTGCCTTCGCAGTGCTCGCGTGCCCCCTGCCTGAAACTACGCCAGCGGGAGTTCTGGATTGCATTGGATTAGCTTGGCTTGGTTTGACTTGGATTGTTTTTGGATTGGATTGGATTTTGATTGGATTTGGATTGGATGATAAGCAGCAGTAAGCATGATAATCAGCTAATCCTAGACAACCAGGAAAGCTAAGAACAACCAGCTGAACCTTAGCTCACGCTACGTATATCCTGGCATAGCCGCTTGGCTTGGCTTGGCGCTTGGCGTAATCGCTATAATTACGCGCATTTGTTAATAAACAACGAGGTTACAGTATGTTTAGGTCTCTTCGCAGGACGCGACCTATCTCATCGTTGACATGACGCTCTACGCCATGCAAGAAATGCCACTTCTTTGCGTTCCCAGCCGGCATCCAAAATATTCCCTGCCACACAGCACCCCTAGGCGAAGCACCGTAAACCACGTGGGCAGGTTTCGAAGAAAAACAAAACGGGTCACTGCTGCGATCAATACCGCAAATTCAGAGAAGCCTTGAGTGCGGAAGCGTACAAAGCCGCTGTTAATGCATGGTAAAAATAACTCTTTTCCCGAGGGGAAGCATACTATGAAACAGCTTTTACTCAGCGAGGATGAACCGAACGACGGACGTAGACGTCGATGCGATTCTCCTGTTTTCCAAGCATAAAATTAGAAAAGCTGACAAAGTTTTAGCAATAAGCGCGGTAAAAGTGTTCGGTGTATTAGCTGTTTGGCTGGAAATGCTGCTGGGCAGCATATTCACGAAATTTGGCGTGAGAATAGAGTATGTTGACACACTAAATTTATTATACAGGGTGATCAAAAGTAGGTCCACAGGTTTCTTTTTTTTTATTTGCGCTTTGATTTACGAGAAGACCACTTCTACAGTGAGGTGATACGCCCAGGAAACACAGAATTAGTTGGTAATTATTGATGTCGGTGGCTTAATTAACTAAAACAGAATAATGAAGTTTTTAGTGCCTGTAGTAAGCAGGAATGTTTGTATTGAAAAGTTAGACGTGATGTTTTTCTACGCAGCTTCATTTGTCAAAATTCTTCTAGCGCATCCGTACTCCGCGAAATCGAACTGCGAAATTCAATCGCCGTTGGCATGATTAAGCATTCTAGTCAGTGAAGACCGGGACAAAGCTCCCCCCTTTTGTTTTGTGTTTCGATAGCGATTCCGAGTACTGCAGATTACGATAACGCCAGCCAAGACTACAAGAGTGGCACCACTTATCGCGTTTGCCTATGCCTCCACCCAACTGGCAAACTAAACACCGTTCATAGCGGGCAAGTCACAAAAGGAAGGAGCTTTGCGCCGGTCCTCGCTGTCTAGCATGCGTAGTCATGCGAACGGCAATTAAACTTCGTGGTTCGATCTCTCGGAGTACGGATGCGCTACAAGAATTCTTCCGAATGAAACTGCGCAGAAACATGATTGCGTCCAATTTTCAATAGGAACATGCCTGCGTACTGTAGCCACTAACAAGTTAATTATTCCATTTTAGTTAATTAAGCCACCGAATCACTAGTTACCACCTCATCTTGTGTCCCCCTGGGCTCATAACCTCACTGTAGAGGTGGTCCCCACGTAAATCTAGGCACCTAATTAAAAAAAGAAACACCTGTCTAGTTAACTTTGATCACCTCGTATATGAAACACAAAGGATATCAATTTTCAAAATTTCGAGATGCCGTTTCCGGTGTCTCTTTTGGTTATTCCAATGTATTCCGAATACCTCTGCTTCAAAGACGGACAAAAGTACACCTTATTCCGAAATGCAGTTTCTGTATGACGTACACTTATCCTAAAAGGGGTTGCAGGTTGCATGCATCAGAGATGGCCTCTTCAAAGAATTTGAAAAGAGCTACACATGGTTGTTGTCCTTCTCCGCTCGTTTGAACGAGAGCTCAGCGAGAGCTGGAATGTACCGCCTCGTCGCTCGCTTTGATCCACGACTCAGACGAAGAGCTGGGAAAGCTACATTCGACGCATGGGGAAACCAGAGGGGAAGAGCTCAAAGTGAAGGTGCGGGATGTTGGGGAGATAATAAAATAGATTAATAAAGATAATAAATATATAATAAAGAATAAAGATAAAGATTATAAATATAAAGATAAAGAATAAAGATTCTAATAAATAAAGACAACAAAAATACCTCCTCCTTCTACTTCTTCTTCTTCTGCTTCTTCTTCTATATCAGAAGTTTTTTTAGGGGAAAGGTTTTGACTGTAAGCGGGGATGAAACCCAGGCTGTGATAAGAAAAAATACGGTGTCGTCTGGCTTCAGGAACACAGTTGTAGCAGAATAAGGTCCTGTAACAGTGCATTGCACAAGAACACACTCTGTGCTAGAACGGACAGCCGTCTGAGTATTCGAAATCATTCTAAATGCTTTGTCCGATTGGCCAAAGGCATAATTAATTACTGTCGTAATTACTTTGTTTGGGAAGAAGGTCGAACACACACCGGAGCACGACCTTTTGATGCAATAATGGTAGCTGGAAATACACCGCAAGTTTTAATAATCGTGATACGCTGCATGAAAACATACACTCGCAAACACTTCGAGTCACATGTCTTGCATTTGAGTTCAAAAGCAAATTGCCGATGTTGCATATATTTGAATGTGCCACCCGAAAATGTCGACCGTTGAAAATGAGAGTTCATTGAGGTGACGCACTCTAGACAGCTGAAAAACAAACCCAACTCCCCCCCCCCTCCCCTTTCCCCTGTGAAATCTGCTGAACCAGCGGAGCTCTGGGTCTTCTGTGTCGGCTCTAACGTAAACGGGATCTCGCCCGAGGAGGGCAGCGCCGTCGCCGCGCAGAAAAAATTCGCAGCTAAACGCCAACAGCGGGAGGCTCCCTGCAGGGAGAGCAATCCGCCCCTGCGAGACTACTGGGCCCACTGTCAGTGGGTTTGGGCACCGCCAGCGAGCTGGTCCCGAGACCCACTGATAGAGGCCGTAGGGGGGCCTGGGAAGCTGCTGATATACCTTTGCGTTACGCGTGACTTACAGCAGACGGACGAAAACGGTCGACCTACAACAGCTCCGCTTTAAAAAGTATTGCTCACTTGAGCCCCCGACAGGAAGTTGCAATGAATTTTGGCACATTTTTCTGTGATACCAGAAGACACCGAGGAGAAGGAGGAATCACTTTATTGAGCCTTAGGCTGGTTTACGGAAGCGGTGTGGCCGCCGGTTTGACGCCGGCAGCGACGTTGGCAGCACGGGTGACCAGAAGTATCTGGACCTCTGGGTCCGAGCTGCCCAGCGCTCCCTCCCATTGCTCTTCATTAACTACGCGTGGAAAGGGGTCTTGAGTAGACGACACCGGGGCACATTGTTATATGGCATCGTGGGAATTAATCTTCATTGTATTAAATACTCTTGATTGTCACTACTACCTTTTCTAAAAAATTCCGCCATCTCCACGAAGTGAATGATGACGAGAGGGGTGAAGCTAAAACGCTTATCGGTGAAACCGTGAAACGTTGTTATAGGTCTTCTTGACGGCGCGCACCATCTGAATGAGTGAAGGACATAAGGCGCGTTCGTAGCCATGCTCGCGTCTCGGTTTGTAGCGCAGTGGGAATTGCGCCACGTACCTCCCGTCGCGGCCAGAGAGTCGTGGGATGAAAACCGGGCGCCGCCGCGTCAAGACCACCACTCCTCGCTCGAAAAGCTTGAGACTTTCCACCGGAGCGGTGGGAAGTCTCAAGCTTTGCGAGCGAGGAGTGGTGGTCGACGACGTCGATGTTTGTGGTGATTATGTAGGGCTTGTATGGGACGATGATAATCTCCATGGGTAAGTTGGCGAATTCAGTGTGTGACATTTTAGCCACCTTAGCCGTCGCCTTCTGCAGTGCGTCTTGTGTCGCGTACACCCGGTAGGTGTCTTCAGCTCGCAGGCGACGAACGACAACCTCTTCTTCTTCCTCTCCTCCTTGTTGGGTAGCAACGAACGCTTTGAACGTTTTGACCTCTTCGGGCAATCTTTGGTTGGCCAATCCCTAGGGGGATCCTGCCACAATCATCATCGTGGTGCCGTGCGTGTAGAGCAGCAACGAGGGACGGAACAGGGACCGAGCAAGAGGAGCTTCGCCCCTAAAAACGTAATGCCGTTTCCGCACTTAGCAACAACAATTCTATAAATCCTTAGAGTTCATCAATTCAGGAAGCTTAGGCACAAGTTTTGAAATATGCATCGCTTTTTGGGCTGTGCGCATCCGGTGTGCCCGTCCGTGCCTCTCATTCATCGACTGCAATTGGCAAATGTATTATCTAGCGCACTTTCGCTTTGGTAAAGGTGTTTAGCATAGAAAATATGCTTCCTTACCGTAAGTGGTGTATCTTGCGGGTTTGAAGTCACATCCACTTCTGATGACGTCATCACACGAGACGTTAGTGGAGTGCTGTGAGGTGATGTGGGTGTGGAAGAGCGTTCTGCAACCTGAGTGAGACTGAAATTGGGGAAAAAAGGCTTGTAAACGCCATGCGTCGGGGCTACGAACCACAGGCAGCTTCTTCTATAACAGTATAACAGAGTGTTGAGCTGGGCAACTTGGTATGGCGTCATTCTGGGCAACAGCGCGAAAAAAGACGTGGACGGCGCTCGTCCTGTCCGTTCCCTTCGTCCACGTCTTTTTTCGCGCTGTTGCCCAGAATGACGTCTTTTGTAATTGTGGTTTTGAGCGCAAGAGTGATTAACCGATGAGCTGGGAGATCCTGCTGCTCAGTACAGAATCCCGAGATCCAGAAGAAAGTGATCCAGCTTGCCGAGGGTGCCGCTGGGGCGCACGGGATCCTGGCCGCCACATGAGAAGGATGAGGAGTTATATCCTCCATTCGAAGTGGATCGTAAATGAAGATTCTCTCTCTCTCTCTCCCTCTCTCTATCTCATTTACACTAGCCTGAAAGTCATCATCATCATCACCAGCCTATCTACGCCCACTGCAGGGCAAAGGCCTCTCCCATTATTCTCCAAATACCTCGGTCCTGAGCCAACTGTGACCAATTTATCCCAGCAAACTTCTTGATCTCATCTGCCCATCTAACTTTCTGCCGCCCCCTGCAACGCTTGCCTTCTCTAGGGATCCACTCTGTTACCCTTAATGACCAGCGGTTATCTTGCCTTCGCATTACATGGCCTGCCCACGTCCATTTCTTCTTCTTAATTTCTACTAATATGTCTTTAACACCAGTTTGCTCCCTGACCCACTCCGCTCTCTTCTTGTCCCTTAATGTTACACCTATCATTTTCCGCTCCATTGCCCGCTGAGTCGTTCTCAATTTAAGTTGAACCCTCTTAGTGAGCCTCAAGTTTCTGCCCCGTAGGTGAGTACCGGTAAGATGCAGCTGTCATACACTCTCTTTTTCAGCGACAATGGTAGGCTGCTATTCATTATCTGAGAATGTCTGCCATATGCACCCCACCCCATTCTGATCCTTCTAATTATCTCTGCCTCATGGTTGGGATTTGGGGTCACAACTTGGCCTAAGTAGATATATTCGCTTACCACTTCCACTGACTCGCCACCTATCTCAAACTGCTGTGTTGTCCGAGGTTATTGATCATTACTTTAGTTTTCTGCATATTAATTTTCAGGCCCACGGTTCTACTCTGTTCGCCCAGTGCGGAAAGCATGCTTTGCAATTCGTCACCCGAGTTACTTAGCAAGGCAACGTCATCAGCAAATCTGAGGTTACTGAGGTATTCTCCATTAACCCTTACTCCCACCTGTTCCCAATCCAACGTTCTGAATACTTCTTGTAAGCATGCTGTGAATAACATTGGAGAGATTGTGTCTCCTTGTCTAACACCCTTCCTTATAGGTATTTTACTGCTCTCCCTATGGAGGATGATGGTAGCTGTAGACCCATTGTAGATATCCTCTAGTATTCTTACATAATGCTCATCTACCCCCTGGTTCCGTAATGCCTGAATGACTGCTAGGGTTTCGACCGAGTCAAATGCTTTCTCATAATCTATGAAGGCTATATATAGGGGTTCAGTATACTCAGCGCACTTCTCTATCACCTGATTGATCGTGTGAATATGGTCCATTGTTGAATAACCTTTACGGAACCCTGCTTGTTCTTTAGGTTGACTGAAATCTAAGGTTGCAGAGATTCGGTTAGCGATTACCTTGGTAAATACCTTGTAGACGACTGACAGTAAGCTGATCGGCCTGTAATTTTTCAAGTCCTTCATGTCGCCTTTCTTATGGATTAGGATGATGTTCGCGTTCTTCCAAGATTCCGGTACCATTGCGGTCATTAGGCATTGCGTATACAGGTTTGCCAGTTTTTCAAGTACAATTTCTCCGCCATCCTTCAAGAGGTCTGCTGTTATCTGATCCTCACCAGGTGCTTTGCCCCCTTTCATTTCTTTCAAAGCCTTCCTTACTTCTTCGGTCGTTACTGGTGGGATGTCTATCTCCTCTGAACTACTGTCTCGTTCGGCATTGTCCTGTATGTCCCGGCTACTGTACAGATCCCTGTACAGATTAAAGTCATGTGTAAACTCAACTAATAAAAAAGGCTTCTTGTAGTGTAGCCGCCCACGAAGCTACCCTTTACATTGGATTTGGGGTGGCCGAGGCATTGCGGGAAATGAAAATCCAAGAAAGAAAAAAGCATTTCCTCAAAGATGAGGCACGTAGTGCTTCAAACATCGTGGATAGGTCTTCCAACAACAAAAAAGAAAAAAAGAAAAAAAAACGGTGTGCCATGCGCTTTTTGTTGAGCTACATTTATTGTTATTTATCAATTAAGTTCGTAAACCCGGCGCGCTACGGCGCACCTCGTCCCCTGTGTTGCGTCGGCCTGTTAAACAGTACAATCAATCAATCAATCAATCAATCAATCAATCAATCAATCAATCAATCAATCAATCAATCAATCAATCAATCAATCAATCAATCAATCAATAAATGAATGAATGAATGAATGAATGAATGAATGAATGAATCAATCAATAAATCAATCAATCAAGCAAATTAGGTTCGTAAAAGAATGCGAACTTGTCCACTCTTCACGTCCTTCAAAAACATAGCAGGCTGCCGGGTTCTTCAGTTTTGAAACGATGTCATAATGTGAAACATCATACAAAAAAGGACGAATTTGTGCAGAAAAAACGATGTGCTTTGCCCTTATTTGAAGACAGCGAAGATGACAAGAAATGATTCGCGTTGGGTCACAACGCTAAGTATCTACAAACCACGTGATCAACGTGTTGTTTCATTTAAACCACATATTAACACACTTTGGAAGCCTTAATACTTTCCCGGTGTGCGATACTCTTTTTTACAAAAATATAAAGTTATATGGGCTCTCCCCGGAATGTTTTGCAGCACACACGTAACCTGCTCACCCCGGGACATCAAAGAGTAATGCGCATGGCTGGGAAGTGCAAAGCCGGTGTTCCTATCCGCCTCCAGACTGCACAGAGTTCGATATTTCTCTTGCGCAGCCTCGCAATCTGCGCACGCGACCAGAGGCAACGAACACTTGAAATATTGATGCACATCCCTCTCCCCTTGTCGTGACCGCCAACGGAGCCTTTCTGTGGCAACTGATCGGTGGGAAAAAAATGTGCGAGTGACTGAATGCGAAGTTGAAGGTACGGGAAGGAGAAAGGCCCCTTATAGAACGCAATATGAACAGAACATGGTGCTGCCGTTTTGTCGGTAACAGGAAGCCGTTACCTTTCCGGTTCAGTTGTGGTTCGCGTTCAGCGGGCTAAAAATAGTTGCCCCCAGTCCAAGGTCTGGAGGTGGTTGGACAGTGGTGCCGAACAAATGCGCGCGCGCGCGCGCGCGCGCGCACGCACGCACGCACGCACAAAATTAAGGAAGCTCACACTAACGCGTAAGACGTGAAAGCAGCGAATGTGTACGCAACCTTCACGGCCATCAAAACAGTTTAAGTCCACGATTACAGCTGATTTCTTTCCCCGGTGCCCCAGTGGCTCTTAACTCCATCATCGTTGCTATAAGTGTGACATTCCTTCATTTCTTTGGAAGTAATAATCAGTGAAGACCACCGTTGAGGCGCACAGGCTATGACGAGTCTTTCTCGTTCCAACCAAGTGTTACCACGAGTACAGTGAACGCTGGAGTCTTTCTCATTCCGAGCAAGTGTTGCAACGATTTCGGTGAATGCTGGAGTAGTTTTGTAGCGTGAGCTACACTGGCCGAGGTTGAGCAGTTTCGCGTGGCTCCTGGAGAGCCGTGCTGCGCATGCGTGAGGAACAGTGACGTCTCAAGGCGCACAGCTGGCGCACCGGAGCCGCTGCTGCCTCGAACGGATTGGAACGGATTGAATCGGACCGGATTGCATTGGATCGGATTGGATTTGGAATAAATTGGATTGGATTGGAAATCGTTTTAGAATCAGTAAGCATGATAATCAGCTAATCCTAGCCAATCAGGAAACCTACTCCCTAAGTGGGTACGCTTGGCTTGACGAACGTGCGCAGGGGACGCTGGGCGGTCGTCGCGAGGCGCGCACACATGAATGAGCGCTAGGCATTTTCTTGGTTTTGCTAACTACCAGGTGGCCGCCGCGAGGGCCGCGCTCACGTGCATGCGCTCGGAAATTTCTTGGTATTCCTAACTTCGGACACGAAGAATTACGATTTGGTAAACAGCTTCGCTCTTAACAACACAATTGTTTGCAATTTGAGATTTAGGGGGATTCCCAGTCAGTTAGCGTTCTCTTAATAGGAGCTGGTAAGACCAGGTTTTCATATTAGCAGACAAATGGATCTCCGTGTCGCGGTGGCTTTGTGGTGCAGCTACAATTTCCTAGAATTGGGGGTTTCATCTTTATTCGTGCGTAAGCATCCTTCAGTGAGAACACAACCGAGAATGCGTGGTCCCTGATATCCGCGGAATAATTGCGTGCTCGGTCAAGTTGACACATGCTGTCGTCATCAGTTAAATGTAGAGGTTTTGTACCTTCAGAAGTATAAAAAATTTAATGCCCTTACACTCAGTGAAATAGAATGACCATTGAAGCTGGGTGAAGTCCAACGTGCACATGAAACAAAACACACTTGTTTGCAATTTGCAATTGATTATACTTACTAGCCCATTAGCTGAATCAAACTTGTGAGGACTCGAGATTTATACTAGCGAACCAAAATGGGTCTGTACGTGTCCCTCACGCGTCGTGCTCACCTAACTGTTTGTGTTATACAACAACTCGAACCGCTCGACCCCGGAGGACACCAGACACTTCGCATTCGGCCATGCGACGTCCACGTTTAAATCTCCCACCAACACAACGGGCATGTAATCGGTGGGGGCATGACGCCTAGCTGTTAGGGGCATGACGCCTAGCATGACGCATACCAGTTAGTGTTTTAAAATAGTACTTTCTCTTATGGCATCATTTGGTCACCCCAAAGATCCACATTTCTTTTTTTACAAGTACACCCTCTGGAAGGGGCAGGAAGGTCTTACCTCTTACATTTTGTCCAAGTAACGGCAGTGTGCCGCAGGTAACGCTGTCACTTTTCGTACACCATGTGGATGAAGCGACACGATTCTTGTTCTCTCTTTGAAGACGATAGTGGAATCAGTTAAACGCGATTTCCTAGTAGTCGGCTGCGCGTGGCTCCGGAACGTAAAAATAGTCTACGAGGAAGAAGAAAACTGTGGCGGGGATCCGCGGTGTGTGCCGTCGGCCTGATCAAGAAGAAATCATCCCCATGGCGGAAGAAACGCGAGTGACTCGCTTGAATGCACGCACACGGTCTCCGAGTAGTGCCCCATCCTGCCGGAAGTTAATCGGTGGAGCCATAGGCGTATTCATCGGCTCCATCTTTTTGCTTGTCATAGGTACTCCTGGAACATTTCTCTTTCTTAAGCTGGGTGAAGAGGGGTGGGTTACCGCTAAACGCAGTGTCTGAAGTGCCATTCGACATTGCTCCAGTTCAGCGCCTAAGGCATGACCGGTGTGCCATCCAACGGCATTGAAATTCTTAATGCTAAGCTGGGGCGAAGCAAAACATCTCCCGTCGTTGTGTAGAGGTTCCGCCGTATCTTCTTGATACGAGAAGCGGTGGTTGAAGTGAAGCTCTCGCCACCTTTTTATTTTACAGCTTCAGTTTAAATTATGGTTTTTACGGCTTAGGATAGTTTTCGACGCTTTAAATGATTTCTTGTTCGTTAGGTTAGGTTAGGCAAGTTCATTTCATTACGTTAGGTTAGGCAGAGTGAAGTAGTGGCATACGGTGCCTTTTCTTGCGGAATGCCATTGATGGTGCTTTAGTGGATTTGCGTCGGACTGCACTCTAGGTGCAAATTTCGCCAAAAACAACTTCGAAACCTGGAACGTTGAGTATACCGGAATGAAAACATACGGCAGGTATCGATATTGATTAACCGCGGCCTGTGTCTGACTCATGATGGTGAAACTATGTGCGAAATTTCGTGTCTGTGAATGTGCCCCTGAGGGACAGTTATAGAATTTGGCTTGAGAAGGCAGAGGAGGTGAAAAATGTCGGTATCTTTTATTGCCTGATACTCAATTCTTTTTCTGTCGTATGTCATAGTTACCGAGCTATGTAGGGGCAGGGCTGTGGTCCAGTAACGGCTATGCAACACCAGGGTTATGTTGCAATGGCATTTTTCTGTGCAGAGGATATTGCGACGTACGTGTAGACGGCAGTGCCATATTGCGCAAAAAATGTTCCAGGTATTAAATTTCTCAACCTATGACAAGACAGTTACAGGACTGTGCTTCAAAAGGCAGAAGCGTCAAAGAATGCCTGGAGATCTTATTGCCTGATATTATATGCTTGTGCCGTCATAATATTTGTGCTTGTGCCGCTGCCAAGGGTGTTGCTGCAAGGCATTTGCTGTGCAGAGGATATTGCGCCGTGTAGACTACGCCGGCATAATGCGCAAGAAAATGTTCAAGGTATAACATTTCTAAACCTAGCTATAACGAGCGGAAGCAGACTGTGCACACAGTGGTTAGTGAAAGTCCACCCTTGCTTGAGATTTTGAAGCCTTCCGTCTGGCTATATCTACTGGACGACAGCATTTGTGCTTTCTCTTGCGCTTAAAGGTACCCACAGACATACCAGTGGGTGCGACATCGATGGCGAGTCTGCGGAACCAAGCGCTGGTGAAGCAGCCGTTTCAACGTCGTCTGGCCACGTGGTAGCGCAGAAACCAGGATATGAGCGCGCAAAACGATAGGAAAGAACGGCGCATCTTGTGCGCCAGCGGCTCAAAGTTACTTGAGATTGCATGAATGGCCTTTAAATAAATAGCGTAGGAGACGTTTCGATCTAACAACTTTCATCGTATTAAGTGAATGCCACATTGCAGGGTAACGGTTAAGTGAGGAATATTGAGCTTGGTTAGAGAGTCGTAGCCAGAGTAAATGTTACATGGAAGAGTTACGGTTATGTCAGAAATATAGAGCTTGGTAAAAGAATAGTAACCAGAGTAAATGCCACATGGAAAGGTTACGAATATGTGAGGAATGGGAGGTTTGTTAGAGGATCGTAGCCTGAGTAAATACCACATGGCAAGGTGCTGGATGTGTGAGGAATACGGAGCTTCGTGAGAGCATCGTAGACAGAGTAAATGCGACGGGGAAAGTTTACGGATATGTGAGGAATGTGGAGCTTGGTTAGAGAATCGTAGCAAAAGTAAATGCCACATTTCAAAGTTATGGTTATGAGGTGTATTGAACCGTCGTTTCTTCGCAGGCGCCACCGCCAGTCTGGACGTCTTCATGCCCAGCGATAGCATCTACCGCAACGTGAATCACACGAAGATGGATGTTCTCAAGACCATCTTCATGTCAGCCTTCAGCCGAATCTTCTGGGGCGTCGACGACAGTAAAGACGTCCAGGAAGCCACGAGCAACGAATGCCTCGTAGAAAGCGCCACACTTTCTGGCCACCACGAAATTTTCAACACCACCGCGACCTCCTTCCCTCGACTCACCAGGAACTACTCTCGGGCTTTCCACCCCAGCGAAGGTAGCTATGGGCGGTACTACCTTCGGTCAGATGACTTTTCGTCCGTTGCGGATGATGATGAGGGCACGGCTCTACTAGGCGCTTCTGAGGCCTTTCGAAGCCCGGATATGAACGACGATGATAAGGAGCCGGTGCGCAATGCCCTTTATAACGATAGCTTTGAGTTTTGAGTCTTCAGACCATCCTCATCTGCTGCTAGCAAGATCTCCAGCTTCATAATTAGATAGTTTGCATTTTAAGGGGGTGCTAAAAGGGGATTCAAAAGTAAAGAATGGTACATTGTTTCTGCAAAGATTTGTCTACGCGCTTTCATTCATTCATTCACGTGAAGTAGCGGGTGTTCCCGCCATTTTTTTTCGCCTAAAGCTTTTAATTAACGCAAGAATTTTCTCTGCCGTACCGCAGCGAACACAAGAGCTGTACAAATTTTTAATATTTATACATATCTATGCACCAAAACTCAAACGGTTAGTTTCGCCTTCATCTCATTTAAAACCTACAAGATTATATTCTGCGATGCTCTGGTGAACCAATATACCAACGGGTATAACGAATATTGAGTATTTATTACTTGTCATAATCAGTCCAGTGTGGAATTGTCCACAATTAGGGATTCCGGGCTGCTGTAAAGACATGGTTTTTACCGCAGGCGCGTGACTTAGATAACGGGTGGAGCTGCTGTTTTATTAGAACTGCCTCCTCACCACAAGAGAAGCTTCAAAAAACAGGCACCAGAAAACAGTCTTCACAAATTTTCAGCAAAGCCAACAGAGGGAGGCTATTAATAATTTGACACTAAAATATATTAGAAATGCCATTGCGACAATATGCTGCGTTACTGTATTTTATGATTCCGTAGTCTTGTTTCCTTTAGGCTATTTATTCTCCTTTTTTTTCTGGCAAACACTTTTTGCAAGGGAGAATGAACGAATGGCATATGTGCAACCGTCATACCTGTTCAGCCAATGAACTGTGCGGCAGCGCAAAGGGAGAAAGAGGAAATGTTTTTAATGATGTCTGACGATGTTAGCTGGGCTAAAATGCCTAACTTGCTACGCTGCTTCTCACCACGAGAGAAGCTTCAAAAAACAGGCACCAGAAAACAGTCTTCACAAATTTCCAACAAAACCGGCAGAGGGAGGTTTGTTGTTGAAGATGATGGCGGTGGTGTTCAAGAACTTTTTGCGCACAGAAACGGTGAGTTATTCACAGCGACTGGTCTAGACCTGTGTGTTGTAGGTACTCTGTCAGAGTTCTGAATGCCCGCAAAGCACATTTTGGAGAAGCCCATGGTCGTCTTAAAACGTTCCTTAGCTGAATGTCCACGGAAAGCGGCAGTCCCAAAGACACTGCGAGGGACACTCTTTGAGCACTGAATCGGGCACATTCACAGCGCAGGTGCTGGAGGGTTTCTCGCACATTACAGTGTGGGCAGAGTGGCGACGGAGCTCGGTTTATCTTAAAGAGGAAGTTGCGCGTGTGTGCTAAATTGAATAGCATGCAATGTAGAATTGCTTCTACACGCTTGGAGGGTCCTGGTGGCCGTTTCAATTGGCGGTGTATCTATGCAGAAGCCTCAGTACTTTGCTGCTTGAGTTTATAGCTCTTGACATCGTGTGCACGAAGGCTTCATTTGAGCTGGCCGAGTCCACGACGTCCTCGAGCACAGTTCTAAATGCGACTCAGTCAGAGGAGCAAATCACGCGCTGTGGACAAGGCCACGAAAGAATATTCCACTGCAATATAATTCGGCGCAGGATCGCTGCCATGCAGTTCAATCTCCACTGCCTCTACCGTATCTTCCTTCACTTAGTATGATTGCGGAGTGAGAAATGCGGAAACGCACTTAGAAGCGGCGCAACCAAGATGTGACACGGTAATCTGGACCCCAATAACTCCGACGCCTTTGTGCGAAGGATCAATCCAGATAGGTCTCTTTCAAAGCGCGACAGGGAGCACTGGAACGATAACCGAATGCACATAAAAGCCACCTGCCCACGAAACAAAGCGGAAACGTGTCTCTTAAAACGCTGCTCAACGTTCCCTAAGTAAGCTTAGACTTTCGGGACGAGACCGGAACGAGACCGCCTAGCCTTGAACAAAAAAACCCTTAACATTACTTAGATTATCAATTGTTTCAGACCCATGCGCAATATCGTGAGTAATTCATTAGAAGCTCTGCACAAAGACGCGCGGAACGCTTGTTACAAAGCCAAAGATCAAAGATCCTTGCCGACGCCGCGCACAAAGCCGCGGAGCCATACCGTTGGCCGCCGAAACCGAAACGCTGTTGCAGCAACCAAGCAAATAACCATGAAACCAATGCCTGTTCCAAAGCACCGAACGTGACAGCGGAAATACAATCTTACTCCGAGAAACGTGAACCCGTTACGCGAAGTAATTAGAGGGACTCTAAAGGCGGAATTTCGTTTTGTTTTAACGTACATATCCCGATATTCAAAGGTGTCTGTTTCCTTATAATCAGATAATTAAAACATCGAATTGAATCTCTCTGGTTCGTACAGTTGAGCAAAAACAATTACACCCTTCTCCCCGAAGGGAACAATGAGTAGGATGCGGAGCGTCATAGGGGTTCCGTTTGCGTTTCCGTTATGTTGGTTAGCCAAATTTGGTGGAAATGTAGTGAACCCCGTAATGCTCATATATCCTACTCATGGTTCCCTTCGGGGAGATGGGTGTACTTTTCCTTATTGCATGCGTATATACGCGAGTGAGACGAGATTGAAGTGGTATCTAAAGGTCTTTATTTAGGTTTGCACGTCTTCTTACTTTGAGTAAGACGGCCTTATGGTCGCTGAAGTGCACAGTCAGTGGATCTCGTAGCAGCGGTTGTATGTAGTCGTCGCCGTTGCAGTTGTTAAAGACTAGATCGATACACGTTCCGTGGATTGTAGTTGGCTCTCTCGATACGCACTGCAGCGAGTGGCGCGATGCCATGTACTGCACTATCCAATCACTCTTGGTGATGTCGACATTAAAGTCTCCCACGAGAACGAACGGATGCACCGTGTCTGTACATTTATTCTTGTAGTCACCCATTGCCTCGTCGAGGAGGAGGAGGAAAAAACTTTATTCAAGCGCAACATTAAGCGTCGAGAATGTCCCGGGCCAGGTTCACCAACGCCAACTGATGTACCTTTCCACGTTTGTACGCGAGAGGTTGGGTGCGAGGTACATTGTCATTGCGCTGATGCTCTCACTTAATTGCGTCAGCACACTCACTGACGGGGCTGTTGCTTCCATCCTACTTCATCTGAAGAATCACGGAGTCATGCTAAAGCACAACCGGAGTTCTTGTTGTTGTTGTTCCTCTTCTATGGCACGTACCCACGTGGGGGATTGGCCAAGAAACGGTGGTGTGCGGATGCCAGACCACCGCCGACGCCGCGGGACATACCCCCGAGCATAAGACGGGGGGGATTGGCCAAGAAATGGCGGTGTGCGGACGCCGGACCACCGCCGCCGCCGGGGGACATACCCCCGAGCATAAGACGCTCCGCATCTAAAATTTGCTGTGACTTAGCTCGGCTATGCCAGGATATACGCAGCGTAAGATACGGTTCCGCTGGTTATTCTTAGGTTTCCTGGTTGTCTAGCATTACCTGATTATCATGCTTACTGCTGTTAAAACGATTTCCAATTCAATCCTATCCAATCCAATCCAATTCAGTCCAGTGCAGTCCAGTCCAGTGCAGTCCAATTCAGTCCAGTCGAGTCCGGTCCAGTCACTGCTCCTCGCGCATGAGCAGCATGGCTGTCCAGCAGCCATGCGAAACGGCTATCAAGCGGCTCCGTCGCACCGTCAGACTTGTCTACTGCGCAACGGAGGCGCTCAGCTGGGCACGCTCCGGCGCCAGTGCGTCTGCCGTGGCTATGACGTCACTCCTCTAGAATGCGCCGACCGGCGAATGTGCAGACCCAGTTCTCTACACACCCGTATTCCAATTGGATTGGATTTCCAACCCAATACAGTCCAATTTAATCCAATCCCATCGAAATCTAATCTAATTCAATCAAATCCACGCGAAAGGTCTACGCGAAACTGCTCAACCTCGGCCAGTGTAGCTTACGCTACAAATGTACAGGGGCTTCGAAAGGACACCACACAAGGGCGCCACTGCAACTGAACTTTATTACACAGACACTCTTTATAAACACGCCAAGAACAGATAAAACTAAAAAAGAAAAAGAACAAAAAAGGGTAGCCACACGAGATGAATTACGCACGCTCAGACGCATCCACAATCACTTAACAAGCTGCAATTCACAGGTGAAAGCCTCCTGCGTCACGTCCACCAGGCACTGACCAGGTTTTGAAACTTTTTGGCTCCATTGCTGTAGACCCACGAGGTCCCTGAGAACTCTGAAATCCGCTTTCTTTGAGAACAATGATCGTCGTTGGAGCTACCATCGTTGTAACACAGGGAATAAAACCAATTGAAATGAACTGTTCACTGTGAGAGCAGTTGTCAATAATAATAATCGTCATTGTTATAATTGTCTTTGTCCACGCGGGAGATATGCCATAAAAATAAACCACAAAAATTGTCGTTGTCGTCTTTGTCGACACGTGCACACTCAGAAAAATTCCGTCAAGTCCGCAGTGTATGGCTCCCGACGCATTGCGAAAAGTTTCAGTCACTTCTGAAATAACATTTTTTCATAGCGCCTTCATTCGGACATCCTAAAGATACGCATCTCTTTTTTTTACGAGCGCAATCTCCGGAAGGGCAGGTAGGTGCCACCTCTTTTATTTAGTCCAAGTGAGGACAGTGTTAAGCAGATAATGCCGTCACTTTGCGTAGACCATTTTGGATGAGGAGTCACGATTTTTCTTCTTTCTTGGAAGGCGATAGTAGTGGAGTGAGTTCAAACCGATATCCTCGTCGTCAGTTGCACTTGGCTCCGGAATGGCAAAATAGTCTACGAAGAAGAAGAAACCGGTGGCTGGCGTCTGTTGTGTGTGATGTAGGTCTGATCAAGACGAAATCATTTATGTCGGACGAAACGCGACTTACTCCCTTGGATGCACCCACACGGTCTCCGAGTAGTGCCCCGTCCTGCTGGAAGTTTCTCGGAGTAACTGCAGGTGTACTCATGGGTTCCATCTTCTTGCTTGTCATAGGTATTCCTATCACATTTCTCTTACTCTAGCAGGGTTAAAAAGGGTGGTTTACCGCTTAACGCAGTGTCTGGAGTGCCATTCGACATAGCTTTGGTTCAGCGCCTAAGGCATGGCTTAAGTGCCGTCTGACGACAGTCAAATTCTTAATGCTGGGCTGCTGCATAGCAAGATGTCTGCAATCGTGGTGTGGAGTTTCCGTCTTAGCTTTGTGATACGACGGGCAGTGGTTGAAGTGAAGCGCTTGCCACCTTTGTATTTTACCGATTTAGTTTCAAACATAACTTTAACGGCTTAGGCTAGTTTTCGATGCTTTAAATGATTTTTTTGTTCGCTAGGTTACTTTCGGTTGGTTTAGGTTCGTTGCATCACTTTACGACAGAGAGAGCGAAGTAGCGCCATTGGCGGCGTTTTTTGCTGAAAGTCGTTGATTAGATTAGCTGCTTTAGTGGAGTGGTGTCAGACAGCATTTTAGGTGCAATGCTTGCTCAAAACAGTTTCGAAATCCGGATCGTTGTGTATACCGGGGTGAAAACATACTGCAGGCGTCGATTCTGAGTAACTGCCGCCCGCATATGATCCATGATAGTGAAAGCATCTGCGTAACTCCGTGGCTATCAATATGCCCTTGGGGGACAGGTAAGTTACAGGAATATGCTTCAAAAGGCGAGAGCGTTAAACATGTCGGTAGATTTTAATGTGTCATACGAAGTACTTCTGCTGTCGTAAGTAGTAGTTACCGAGCATTATAAGGGAGGGCTGTGCACCACTAGCAGCTATGCAACTCCAAGGTTATGCTAGAAAGAAATTTGCATGGCGACATTGCGTCGTGTAGACGGCAATGGCATAATGCTGAAAAAAATGTCCCAGGTATAACAATTCTAAACCTAGTTATAACAAGCGAAAGCAAAGGATATGCAGACAGTGGTTCGTGAAAGTACAGTTTGCTTGAGATTTGAAAGCCTATCGTCGGGCTTTATGAACTGGATGACAGGATTCACGCTTTCTCTTGTGTTGAAAGGCACCCACAGACAGCCCAATCGTGCGCCATCGATGGCGAACTCGAGGGACCAAGCGCTGGTGAAGAAGCTGTTTCAAGCTCGGCTGGTAATGTGGTACCGCAGCAGCCAGGCTTCGAGCGCGCGAAGCCATGAGAAAGAATGGTGCATCTTGCGCGCGGGCGCCTGAAAGTTACGTGCGAAGCGATGAGCGACCTCGAAAAATGTTGCGTAAGCGAGCTTCAGTGAATGACTGCTGGACGGCAAAACTTGTTCAACACATGGTGAAGAATAAGGGCTTGTCTAGAGAATCGTATCCAGAGTAAATACCACACGGCAGGGTTACTAATATGTGATGAATATAGAGCGTGGTTAGATAATCGGAGCCAGAGTAAATGCCACATGGCAATGTTACGGTTATGCGAATAATATAGAACTCGGTTAGAGAATTGAGGGTAGAGTAAATGCCAGATGGCAAGGTTACCTATAGTTGAGGAATATGAAGATTGGTTAGAGAATTGTAGCCAGAGTAAATGCCAAATGGCAAGGTTACGGATACGCAGGGTATTAAATGGTCGTGTCGTCGCAGGCGTCAGCGCCAGCCTGGACGTTTTCATGCCGAGAAATAGCATCTACCGCAACGTGAACCACACGAAGGTGGATGTGCTTAAGACCATCTTCATGGCAACCCTCAACCGAATCTCCTTCTGGTACTCCGACGACCGTAAAGACGTCCAAGGAGCCACAAGCAACCGAGGCATCGTAGGCAGCGCCACCCTTTCCGGCAAATACGAAGTTCTCAACAGCACCACGCCCTCCTTACCTAAACTCACCGAAAACTTGTCCTTGGGTTTCCGCACCAGCGAAGGTACCGACGGACAGTACTATCTTCCGTCAGACTTTTCGTCCGTTATAGATGATGATGACGGCACGGTTTTACAAGGCGGTACTGAGGCCGTTCAAAGCCCGGCTACGGGCGACGATGACGAGGAGCCAGTGCACCTCGCACTTGACAACGGTAGCTCGGAGTTTGTAGTGATGACACCTCCCTCGTCAGCTGCTAGCAAGAGCTCTGGGTTGATAAACAGATAGTTTTCGTTGTAAGGGGGGTGTTCACAGGGGATTCAGAAGTAAAAAAATGTTATATTGTTCCTGCAAAAATTTGATTGTGTGCTTTCGTTCATTCACGTGAAGTAGCAGGTGTTTCCGGCTTTTTTATCGTAAAGATTGTAACCAATGCACGAATTTTTCGGGCTGCATCAAATCGTACACAAGAGGTGTACAAATCTGAATAAAGTATTGTTTTCAACTCTATGCATCAAAACTGAAACGTTTAGTTTCCCATTCATGTCATTTATAAAACCTGCAAGGCGGTATCCTGCATTCATCGGGTGAACCAATATACCAATAGGTATAACGCACATTGAGTATTCTTTACTTGTCATGATTAGTTCGCTGTGGAATTCTCCACAAGTAGGAATTCCAGGCTGCTGCAAACACATGGCTTCTACCTGTGGCTCGTGTCTGCAGCAAACGGCCGGAATGCTGTTTTATTAGAACTGCAGCAAACGGCCGGAAATTCTGTTTTATTAGAACTGCTTTCTAATCATGAAAGAAGCTTCTAAGAACAGGCACTAGCATGCAGGCTTCGCGAATTTCCACCGAAACCGGGAGAGGGAGGCTAATAGTAATGTCACCCGGCACTATCTGAAATGTTGCCACGGAACTCACGTATAGGGGGACTATGCCCTACAGGGTCATGCCCCAATTAAGAGTACGACGATGACGATGACAAGGAAGTTGCTATCTTGGTTTCTTGAATAGAAACTCTAGAAATAGTAGAAGCTCCAAATCGTTCTACCTTTTAATACATCGCTTCATCTGCAACCATGGTTTGAGTCATTTGCTCTGCCGCTACGTAACATTTGATAAGGTGTGGGGTACATCCCATACTGGCCCCAGCTTTGCATGCCATCGGCATGAACCCAGCCATCAACGTTAAGGGAGCCGCGCCAAGCAGCCCCCGCCCCGCCGTGACCACAGCTCGAACATGTCCTCTACCCTGTACCCCAGTCCGTGAGACGCCGGCGAAGACCTGCAGCGACCCGCCGTGACGAGACGAGCCGCAAATGTCGTATCCCCAGACCTTTCGTCCTACGTGGCTCCTACAACCGTCGACGCTGTCACGCATGAAGACATTGCAGCTGCGGGGCCATCATCACGAAACTCACACGTAAATGCAGAATGCCCCACAGGGTCATGACCCAATTAAGACTACAATGTTGATGACGACAACGAAGTTGCTGGTGTGATCTCTCTAATAGAAGCCATAGAAATACTGTGCATAGGTTGTTCTACTTCTTAATAGTTCGCTTCATCTTCAACTGTGGTTCGAGTCATTTGCTCTGCCGCTGCGTAACAATATGTAATTCGCGCAAAATGCTGCGTCACCGTATTTTGTGATTTGTTAGTCTTGTTTCCCTTAAGCTATTTACTGTCCCTTTTTCAGGTAAACATTTTCTGCACGTGAGAACGAACGAACGGCGTTTATGCGAGCGTCGTTGCTGTTCGGCCAACGTGTACTCTCTGTATTGCAAAGCGACAACATGCGTTACCGTAACCTGCTTCACCTGATGGGATTGCACAGTGAGAAATGCGGAAACTCACTCAGAAGCGGAAGAACAAAGACATAGCGCGGTAATCTTGGCCCCAGGAGCTCCAAAGCCTTTGTGCGAATGATTAATCCATGCAGGTACCTTATGAAGCCCTACAGACAGTGTCAGAACGGTAACCGAATGCTCATAAAACCTACCAGCCCGCGAAACAAAGGGGAAACGGGCCTTGGTGAAACGCTACTCAACGTTCCCCAAGTAAGCTTACATTGTCGGGACGGGAACGGAATGTTAGCCAGCTTTGAACAAAACCCTAAACATTACCTAGATTGTCAAATGTTTCAGACCCATGCGCATTGCCGTCCGTAATTCATCATAAGAAGCTCCGTAGAAAGATGCGCTAAACGTTAATTACGAAGCCAAAGATCACAGCTCCTTGCCAAAGCCGCGCACAAAGCAGCGGGGTGAAAAAGCGGACCGCCGAAACCGAAATGCGGTTACAGGAATCAAGCAAATAACCATGAAACCAACGCGACTGCCAGAGCACCGAACGTGACAACGAAAATACAATCTTATCCAGAGAAACATGAGCTCCGTTACGCGAAGTAATTAGAGGAACAACAAAAGGCTGAATTTTGTGTTGTTTTAAGTGGTATACACCACTATTCGAGGCTGTCTGTTTCTTCCTAATCAAGTAATTAAAACATGGACTCAATATTCTCTTTTTGGTACAGTTGAGCGAAAAAAAATGAATAGGGGCTGCGAAAGGACATCACACAAGTGCGCCATTAAAACTGAAGTTTTTTCACAGACATACTCTTTATAAACACGCTGAGAACAGATAAAACTGTAAAAAAACAATAACGGGCTGTCATTACGAGATAGATTAAACACACGCAGACACACAATAAATGAGCTGGAATCCACTTAATGTGCTGCAATTCGCAGGCGAAATACTCTTGCTTCCCGTCGACCACGCACTGACCAGGTTACGAAAATTTTTGGCTCCATTGCGGTTCACCGATGAGGTCCCTGAGAACTCTGAAATCAAATTTCGTGACCTCACACTTCAGCTGAAAGAGAGGCATCTTGGTTCGAAGTATGAACGCAGAGAACAGCCGCTGCTGCCGTTTGCCTCGCCACATTCAAAGGGGGTAAATATATCTATTGCACAGAATTTCCTGTTCAAATCTGTTACCAAATCGTGTGTTGATTCAATTATTGATAGCATCCACTAGCAAACACAGTTGCCCTGGTCAGCTGAGGTGACCAGGGCAGCTGAGTTGACTTCGTCAATGGCAGAAACCTTTCACAAAAATTATGCACCCCTCCGGTTAACGACGATGGTTGAACGCGAAGCGTTCTCATGATGAATTCTTTGGTTGGCCAATCCCACATAGAAGTATGTGTTAATCTGGAGCCTATGCACACCGTTTCTTCAGAATACATGCACCAATTATCGGGTGGGCTTTTCCTAGGCCTAACGTTCGGGTTTGATGTGCACGGCGCGAGTCGGTACCTGCTGCTTGGCGTTCTTTTCGACCATGTGGACACGGAGCAATGGGGTATGCGTCGGCTTCATAACACGCTGTACCTATATTCGATTCCGGCCACCAGAAGGGTTTTTTTTAAAGACTATAGTCTTTCTTGGGCTACTTAAACCCAGAAATTTTGGTCTGTCTGTATGTCTGTCTGTCCGTCTGTCTGTCTGTGACTCGATTCAGCCACCCGGCCAAAGCAAAACAATGCCTGCGCAATAGTCTTATATAGTCGCAACTAAATCTACCCGTCTTGGTCCAGTGTAATGTTCATACTTGTCAACATTGTTGAAGAAGAACAAGACATTGCGCAAATATGAGACAACAAATCATTACAGAAGTGATATTTGCAGTGTTCCTTTATAAAAATTCAAACATGCTTGACTTTTGCGAAATTAAATACTTCATCAACTGCAGAAAAAGAATTCACTCCGCCGTCGCCTGCTGTCGCCCGCGCCACTATAGCTTCTGGCGCCATTTTAAGAAATCAACCGGCAACAGTTACGCAAGGTTCCACTAGATTGTTTCCACGTTCTGCTTGCAACGCACGTGGAGTAGGGAAACGCGGTTCTATAAACGTTGAAGTAGGGTGCCTCGACTAACGCGCGTCTTCGCCGAAGGCAGCGTTCGCATCGAGACACCCGGTTTAGATCAGTGGAACGCGGGAAATTTAAAATGATTTAAGCAAACATTTGGCGTCTTTACCTTGGGAGGAGCGCGACGCAAGAGGAACAACATGAGAGGTGAGCGGTAAAGCGAAGGGAGGCATTTACTTCGCAAAAGCCGATAAAGACTATCGTCTTTTGACGTCATTTGCAACGAAAGGAGCAGACACGCGGCCAGTTTTTTTCTTTTTCTGCACTCATGAGGATTCACCATCTTTGTCAGAGAAAGTTGGCTTTCAATCCGAGCGAAGAACGGAGCGTGCTCACCGCTCTACGAAACTTCCTCGAGACATCTGGCCTCCACCGATTCCTCTTGTTTGATACCCGATTGGATGAATCAATTATTTCCCAATTCCCATTACTTAATTCCTCTCACCTAGACACCAAAATATCGTCCAAGCGTAACATGGCGTTTTAGTATTCCTTGTAAATAAAATAAATACGGGCCACCATCACCTGCAGGGCATATCGACCTGCAACGGCATCAGTGAGGACTCCAAAGCCTTTCTTTAAAAATTGAGACGCTCGAGATTCACAGCTGCAGGAGGAGGTTAACAAGCGAAGAGGCAATGTTGACGTTGTACTATATACCCGCAATACATCACATAGCTTAAAAAAATTCCCTCGCACTCCCCCAGGGGGAGAGTGTGTAAGTGCGAATGCAACGTTGTTGATTGCGCGATTACGGTGGATATCGTGCGATTACGGTGGATATCGTGATCTTGGAGTGGAGAGGGGGCGCCCAACACCCGCAGTCACTGAGCGGAGAGAGGAGGAGGAGAGTAGCGCCCGCCGTTACGGCGAGCGCCCTCACGCGTCGGAATGCGGAGCGCCCGCTACGCGAGCGAGAGCTCTCCCGCCCGAAGTGGAGAGGAGGCGCCCAACACCCGCAGTCACTGAGCGGAGAGAGGAGGAGGAGAGTAGCGCGCGCCCATCTCCCCCCGTTGCTAGGGAAGACGAGGAGGAAGACGAGGAGCGCGCGCACCCGCAGCTGTTGCTATGCGGACGACGGCGGCGTACGATTCAGGCTCGCTTAAGAAGTGCATTCGCACTTAAAAATAGCCAGGAGGGCGGGTGCGGGCGTCCCCTTCTCTGCGCCTCACAAGTTGCCCAGGGTATGCGTGCTGACCTGCCCGCGTGCTGACCTGCCATGAGTATGTTAGCTTTGTTGAAGGCGTTGCTCATCGCCCTCCTCTGGAAAGTGGAAAGTCTTACGTGTACGCCAACCGGGACGGTACTGTAACGTTCGTTTCCGTGAACTTGTAAATAAAGCACGCTGACCCCCGTATTCAGAAAGCATACTTAACTTATGCCACAAGGACGCCTTTCGTAAGTGTCGGAAAAGGACCTGAATGAGGAAAGGCCGCTTTGCGTTTCACAAACCTTCCTTAAGGCGCACTTATCAAAGCCGCCCTTTTCGAGGCACGCTAGGCTCCTGCGAACGAGGCTAGTGCGCGATGCGCCAATCCGTACGCGGCGTGTGGGCGGAACTTGACATTTGCGCCAATAGCGGAGAACGCTTCCGTGGCGCCAGCTTCGAAGGGCTCGTATCAGCCAGCTCCGTCCGAAGCCGGTACCCGCAGGGAACTTTACAGAATACTGATCGCCGCTTGCGCTGCTACCGCGCATGGTTATATATTGCGATAATAATCACCACAGCATCATCCCCTTTCTCGCCTGCGTAACTTGGTTTGCGCGATTAGTTCTATTCGGGCAAGCGGCAGCAAACGGTAGCTGCACCTGCCGGCGTCGTTCTACGAGCGGAAGCAGCGCCATTGTGCCGGCGCTGACCACACCATAGAGTTAAGCTAGTGAGAAACTCTATGGACCACACCGCGCGCCGGCCGGGCCGGTGGGCCGGTGTGAGCGGGGTGTGCGCACGGCCGCGTCAGGGCGGCAGGCATGTACGCGGATCGTTGTTGCTGGCGGAAAGCGCTTTATTGTTTACAGCTTTATCAATTGCTCGCGTACGGCGCGCGAAATCGAACACCTCAGCCAAGCTATCGTAGTAGTCTGTAATGTTGGTGGGGAAAAGGCTCACTTTTAGGTCGGGAGCTAACTTAATTTAAGTAGCGCTTACTTTCTGCCCGATAAGTTCACGAAAAGGCGCCCTTTGAGCATAAGTTTGGTTCTTGAAATGCGTTGAGGCTCCAAAATGTGTCCGAGGGGAAAAGTTCTACTTAAGTTAGGTTTGTGAAAACGGGGGTGAGACACTGAGGAGCACTTAGCTGCCATCTGCTAGGATAGCGAAGATAGTGCTTGGAGTCCATTACTTGACAAGCATGAGGTGCTCTTCAAATCGAAGAAACAGCGCACTAGGAGCAGCAAATATTCAGAGTGCGCAAGAGAGCTGTATCACCGGTCCAGCTTTGCACCTGTCGGCTAGAGAAATTCAATTTCTTGGGTTTGCTAAGGTACGGGTTGACGATGGGTGTGTCTGAGCGTACGTAATTCATCTCGTGTCACTACCCCTTTTCGTTCTTTTTTGAACAGCGAATGTGTTTACAAAGCAAAATTTGGCGTGTCCGGAGTTAAAAAAAAATAAGGAAATGCCGAGTGCTCGTGTGTGCGTGACTTGCGGCGACCACCCAGCGTCCCCTGTTTCAAACCAACCATACCCACTTATGAAGATCGGCCAAGATTGGCCCGGAAGAAAAAGCTCCAGCGTTCGCCGTTGTCGTGGCAACACTTGCTCGGAACGAGAGACACGTCATAGCGTACGCCACTCCAAGGTGGTGTCCAATATTTATCACTTCCAGAAAAATGCAGGACGCTCACACTTATAGGAACAATGATGAAGATAGGTTGTTGCGACATCGAACAAGCAAATCGGCGTTAGTCGTGGACTTAAACCTACGTGAAGATAGTGAAGGTTGCGTACAGATTCCCTACCTTCAAGTCTTACGCGTTAGTGTCAGCTTCCTTCATTTTTTTTCACAGTTTTGTGTTCTTAGCGTGTTATCAAGCCAGAGAGTCTCTGTGTAATTCACTTCAGTTGTAGTAGCGCACTTTTGTCGTGTTCTTTCCCAGTCCCTGTACATTCTTTGCGTTCAACTGTACGAACCATGGAATACCAACTAGGCCAATCGATCACGTTACTAAATCATAATTTTCTATCTCATCGTTTCCCTACCGCTTTTTGAATAACAAGAGTGACCGCATTGTGTAACGAAAACAGCGCCCACCGACAAAATCTTCGAGGCATTTCGAGCGAGGTAGGTGCCGCCACCCTGGAAAAGCTGCAGAAGCTACTCGTACGATTGCCCAGCGTGGTGGCTGGCGGCCAGACAGGTGGTGTAGCGGTCTTTTGCGCGCATTATCATGGAGTTATGCCGGCCGCTGATGGTCGTATATTTACACGGACAGTGCAGAATGTCAGTACCTTTCGCGTTCGCTCGCATAAGTATTAATGATACTAACGACTATGGAAAACAATGAAGTGAAATCGAAACTGAAAGGCAGTAATAACAAAATAGCTTTATACGAGTTCACTGTATAGCTTTCTAGCGGTTGAAGTAAAAGAACCTGCTTACTCGTGTTTAATAGCTAAATTTTATGGCTTTGCCAAACCCACGGGCTGAGGGAGAGCTTCCGTATACGTTTACTTTAAATTTATACCTACCGTCTTCCGTGTTTGTTTCACGAAACGCTCTAAATAAACTTCAGCGATCGCGTTTCGCAATTCACGATTTGCCATGGCACAAATCGTATTGTGGGAAAGAATTGGGAGCGGAGACACTTAGTTTCAGGCTTTTAAGCACTGGTAAGCAACTAGCGTTGCCGCGAGTGGTGTCTTCGCATTCAAAGCACTGTGATTTACCGATAGAGGCCAACTTGTTTCTGCACCTTGGTGTCCGTTTAGGCAATGCGCTGGTTTGAGTGCCACACAAAGCAACGACATAACCAGAGTCCTTCAATGCTTTTCTGGTCATGAAACTCCGCCGTCACGCTAAGAGAGAGCTTCGTGCGCTGCCCAGGGAGACCGCGCCGCGGCGCTGGTGTTGATCGGAGGGCAGCAGCGGAAGTGCTCAGAGCGCGTTTGGCAGGGAACGGTCGCTCGGCGCCTTATCAGCAGTTCGCATTCGCTATACGGGTCGTGGGCCGCTGAAATGGACGTATCAATTTGTGAGTGACGAAAAAAATTGGTGTGAACAGAAATGCTGCTACTGCGAGAGAGAGAGAGAGAAACATCTTTAATGGGCAAGTGAGGTCAGCCAGGCGGGGCGCCCGACTTGCTACACCAAATGGGGGTGAAGGTGTGATGAAGATTAATGAAAACTCCCACTTACACATGAATACTCAAACACACAGACGCACACAAAAAGCACACACACAATCAGGCGATATAGTCATTTGTCTGAGTGTTCGTAGCTCACTGACAAGTCCAGTGCTCCGGAGGAACGTTAAGAGCACTTTTGTTGCGCGACTTGCCATGCCGGTTGAAAGCCAGGGCCCAAGGAGGTGACTCGAAGAGATCTGGGCGGACGCGGGCAGGCCCAGAGAAAGCTTTGCCGTGGTACGCTCAAGTTCATAGCGAGGACATACGCAAAGAACGTGTTTCAGGTCCTGGCGAACTGTACAGGTAGGGCACAGAGGTGAGGACACTCGACGTAGTTTAAAAAGGAAATGCTTAGTGTAAGCCACGTTCAGGCGCATTCGATGCAGGGCAGCTTCATCTCGCTTGCACAGACCGCTTGGCATCCGAAATCGACACTCTGGGTCTATTGTGTGCAACGGATCGTAGGTATTATTTGGGCCGGTCCACAGCAATCGCTGAGAACTCTTGGCAAGCGATGACGCCAGAGTCGCTCCGTCTCACCTTGTGAAAGGTACTGGGGTAATAATTGGGCTGAAATGCGCTGATGCAGCAGCTCTGTCGGCTTCGTCGTTGCCAGCCACACCGCAGTGAGATGGAAGCCACTGCAGAACAACGATGTGGTGGTTGTTTATTGCCTGCGTGTGTAGGCCATTAATTTATTGAGCAAGCTGCTGTTGTGGCAGCACCATGAGGTGCTGAAGGGCTGCTCGAGAGTCGGTGAAGATTGCCCATGCCTGAACTGGAGCAGTTAAAATGTGTTCCAATGCAGCACGCAGGGCCGTGAGTTCAGTAATCGTCGACGAAGTTTTGTGACCTAGTTTTGCGGTAATTTTTGTGCGGGTTGATGGGATCCATATTCCGATGGCAGATGACGTATCCATCACTGATTCATCCGTGAAAATGTGAGTGTAATTTCGGTAGGTAGTAGCAATGTTAAGAGCAGGCAGAGGCAACTGCTCTGGATGCCGGGAACGGTTAATGTTATTTTCCAGGAGGCAAATGTCCGTGGTGGCTGGGTATGCTCTGGTGGGCTCTGATACACTGCTGGTAATAAGGCACGTACCTCGGCTTCCGAGTCACAAGCCAGCGGATGGTCGACAGTCCTGGTCACGAACCGCAAGCGTGCACGAAGGAGTTCTTGCTGGCAGAGAACCGTTACTCTCCCTGAGACCGCCTACTCTCCCTGAGAGTCCCAAGGGTTGAAGTATTTTTAGGTACCCCAAGGCACACACGAAGCACTTTGGCTTGTAAGCCTTCTAGAAGCCGTGAGTTCGTTTTTGTGAAAGGCTTGAGGGCAGGCAAGCTGTAGCGAAGCAATCCCACGCAGAGTGCATTGTAGAGCTTCATGAGAGACTCCACCGAGCAACCTCCCGCACTGCTGGAGATCATGCGGAAGATCGATGCGTACGCCTCAAGCTTGTCCCTCAGTTGTCGTATATGTGGGGACCACGTCATGTTCCTGTCAAAAGTCACTCCTAGAAATGTGTGGCTGTGAACGTAAGAACGCCTCCGAGTTTAAGAAGATACCGGGTGAGATCACGCCTGGTGGAAGCTGTCGCAGCAGACTTCTCCGCCGATATTTCGAGGCCACGGGCTGCCAGAAAGGTTGCCATTGAGTTAATGGCCCTTTGAAGCCTTGCGCGTGTAGCAGCCGGGAATGTCGGCTGCCGGATGAAGCGAGAAAGGAGACGTGGAGGTGGTTTGGAGTTGCAAGACCAAACTGTTTATTTTCCTTACGTCCGAGTGCAGAGAGTTCCCCCCGACGAGGGAGAGAAGGAGGCACCCCCGCGTTCTTCTAAAAGAGAAAGAGAAAAGGAGAAAAGGGGGGCCCCCGAGCGAGCAGACGTAGCATGCCGCCAGGGCTAATCCCGGGAGCCGGCCCCGACAACAAGTTGTTCCCCCTACACGGAGGGCGAGGCGCTGGCGCCACGAGTAGGCGCGCTGTCTACGGCCAGCTGCTGACGGGATAGAAAAGAATGCGGTGGTGCTGAGCAGCTTCCGCTACAAAGGCTCCCCCTCTAGATTGCGGAGCTTTTAAAGAAGGACAGCAGTTACGGGCTGAATAGCGAAAGGTCAGAGTCCAATGGTTAGCAGTGAAATCGTACGTGAGAGGCTGCTTGAATGGAAACCTCAATATGAGCAGGCTTGGCGCGGTCAACGGCGACGACTTCTCGTTTCCCCCGCACGTCGATTGTGATGGTTTTGTTAGTACGTCCCAAAACTTTGAATGGGCCATCGTACGGCGGAGTAAGGGGCGGCTTCGTTGCGTCGTGTCGCACGAACACATGGGTAGCGGAGTCCATGTCAGGAAAAGTGAAAACTTTCCTGTTGCGGGCGATGCGAGGTGCTGTAGGCCTGAGTTGCGCAAGCCATGCGCGCAGCTTCTCGATGTGATCGGAGGCTGTTGGGGCGGAAGGTGTCTGGTCGGAGAAGAATTCTCCCGGGAGGCGCACTGTTGAGCCGTAGACCATTTCCGCTGCGCTGAAGCCGAGGTCTTCCTTCACCGTTGAGCGTAGGCCAAGAAGAACGAGCGGGAGCTTCTCCACCCAGTGCTGGCGGTCAAGTTTCGCTGCCAGTGCGGCTTTGAGTTGCCGGTGGAAGCGCTCAACCATTCCGTTGCTGGCGGGGTGGTAGGCGGTAGTATGCTGCAGCTTCGTGCCGAGGAGCGTTGAAAGTGCGGAAAAAAGGTTGCTCTGGAATTGCCGTCCCCGGTCAGTTGTTATGCGGGCGGGGCAGCCAAAGCGCGACACCCATGTTTGAATGAAGGCCTGCGCGACGGTCTCAGCTGATATGTCCGCAATTGGTATAGCTTCGGGCCACCGGCTGTACCTGTCGATGCATGTGAGCAGGTACCTAAATCCTTGGCAGGGCGGTAGTGGTCCCACGAGGTCGAGGTGAACGTGGTCAAACCGCGACTCAGGAGTCCGAAATTCCTGTAGTGCAGCCCGATTGTGGCGAGTCACCTTCACTTGCTGACACGTTTCACATGTCCGAGCCCAACGTCGCACGTCCGCGTTGACTCCGGGCCAAACGAAGCGTTGCGTTATCAGCCGCTGGGTGGCGCGGACACCTGGGTGGCTGATGGAGTGGAAAGTGTTGAATACCACTCGGCGAAAATTCAGTGGGACGAAAGGTCGTGGTGCTGCCTGGGAGGTATCGCAGGTTATCGTGCTCTGGACGTAGGGAAGTGCAACCTCCGAGAGCACGAGTGAAGATCCCCCTCCTTTCAGTCTTGTCAACTCGGGGTCGTCCCGCTGAGCTGCGGCCATAGCTTCGAAGTCCAGGACTTCTGTGCCGGAAGCGTTGACGCGAGACAAGGCGTCAGCTGCTTCGTTTTCGACCCCGGGAACGTGGCGGATGTCTGTAGAAAACTCGGAGATGAATGAGAGCTGACGGATTTCTCGTTCTGAGTAGGAGGAACTGTTGTTGTTGAATACGTAGGTGAGGGGCTTGTGGTCTGTCAAGATGTAAAACTCACGGCCTTCGAGGAAGTAGCGGAAATGCTTAATGGAACAATAGATTGCGAGCATCTCCCTTCCAAAAGTGCTGTACCGTGCTTCTGCAGGCTTCAGACGTTTCGAAAAGAAGCCCAGTGGCTTCCACTGGGCGCCCTCCTGTTGCTGCAGCACTGCTCCGACCGATGTGGAGGAAGCGTCCACCATGAGGCGTGTAGGAGCTTCAGGCCGTGGATGAATGAGGAGGGTAGCCGCGGCTAGCTCGTCCTTAGCTTTCTGGAAAGCGTTCTGGTGTTCGTCAGACCAACAAAATTCTGGTGCCTTTTGGTCGTCTCGGCGCAGCAGGTCGGTCAATGGCTGGAGCACTCGAGCACAAGACGGAATGAACCGCCGGTGGAAGTTTAAGAGCCCGAGGAACTCTCTCAGCTTGCGAAAAGATGTTGGAGCTGGAAACTTCTTGACGGATTCCACCCTCGATTCCAATGGCATAATGCCTTCAGCAGTGATGTGGTGGCCGAGGAAGTTGAGCGCCTCTACTCCAAACACGCACTTTTGAGGTTTCAACACCAGACCGTGCTCATCCAGACGCTGAAAGAGCTTGCGGAGGTGCTCTTCGTGCTCCGCAGGCGTTCTGCTGGCCACCAAAATGTCATCCAGGTAGACAAAGATGAAAGGAAGACCCCGGGTGACCTCATCCATGAACCTTTGAAAGGTCTGTGCTGCATTTTTCAAGCCGTAGGGCATGCGGACAAACTCAAACAGGCCGAACGGAGTTGTTATGGCTGTTTTTGGTATGTCCTGCGGTTCGACGGGGATTTGGTGGTATGCCGCTACGAGGTTGATCTTGCTGTATATTTTCGTACCTGCCAACCGCGCGCTGAAATCGTGAATGTGTGGCAGAGGATACTGGTCCGGCGTTGTCGATGCGTTCAAGGCTCTGTAATCACCACACGGGCGCCAATCGTCGTCCTTAGGCACCATGTGTAGCGGCGATGAATGGTTGCTAGACGAAGGGCGAACAATTCCCAGCTGCAGCATATGCTCGAACTCCCTGCGTGCCGCTTGAAGCCTTTTGCTGGACAGCCGTCGTGGCCGGGCGGTGACTGGCGGCCCGGTGGTGACGATGTGGTGAGTCACGTTATGTTTCACCGGCTGTTCCGTGTTGCGGGGCTTGGTGAGCGAGGGGAACTCGGCCAGGACGTGGTGGTAGGCTGATACTGGCTGGAAGGCGCAGATGCCAGATGAGCAGATGTTTGACTCCAAACCACGTACTTTGAGGGATGTGTTGTTATCCTTGAGGCAACGGTCACGTACGCTCACATCCAGGTTGAAGTGGCTGAGAAAGTCTGCTCCGAGTATGGCGAAATTAACATCCGCCACCACGAAGACCCAGCGAAACAGGCGCCTGAGTCCGACGTCTATTGTCAGCGAGCGGAAGCCGTACGTAGCGATGGCAGTGTTGTTCACTGCCTGCAGCGACGATGTGTTCTTGCTACGTCGGCGATCCTCGGGGGTTGCCGGGACAATAGAGATTTCGGCTCCCGTGTCGACTAGCAGGCGCGAGTTGCTTACGCGGTCGACTACGAAGAACAGGCGGCTGGGTGGAGGGCCGATGTCGTAAGCCGCCGTTAACGACTGGCCGGAGCGTTTCCCGGAAACGAGCAAGGTTGAGTGCAGCGGCTAGCACCCGTGCCGAAACGACGGTGGTACCAGCAAACTCCGTCCTGTCTATCTCGTGCCTGGCTTCTCTGGGAAGAGCTTGGGTGTCTTGAAGGGGATCGGTTGCGTCGTTGCTCGTCCTGTTGGGGAGCGCCAGATAGCACAAGTTTCTGCATGGTCTCGGTAAGGTGTTGCAGTTTCTCCTCAAGGCGCGACAGTCGATCTGGTTGCTCATGTGTTCTTGCAGCAGCTATGGGCGCAAAGGTTGGAGTTGAGTATTCCGTGATGCGATCGGCAAGTTGCGCTAGTCGATCAAGGGACGTCTCATTTGAACCCGCGAGAACCACGCGCACCGACTGGGGCAGCCGTTGCAGGAAAAGTTCACGAAGAAGTGGGAGCTGGCCGTCCTGACGCGCGCGCACACCGAGTAGTTGCCGCATACGGTGCAGCAGTTGGGAAGGTCGTTGGTCGCCCAGCTCTTCGCGACACAAGAGCTGCTGCAATCTGCTTTCTTCAGGCGCCTCGAGGCGGTCCAGCACCGTCTTTTTGAGGGTGTCGTATTCTTCTTGCGCGGGGGGTGAAACCAAAATGTCGTCGATAGCGTCGGCGATTTCGGGGGGCAGGGCTGCGACGACGTGAAGGTATTTTGTTGACTGCGAGGTGATGTGCCGGAGCTGAAAACGGGCCTCCACTTGGCTGAACCAAACTCTTGGATTTTTCGGCCAAAATTTGGTAGCTTCAGTTCTGTGGCGATGACCGCAGGCGTGGAGGCAGCAGCGTTGTCGTCGGAGCTCATCGCGGCGTGTTCGTTGAAGCGTTCGGGTCACCAATTTTGTAGCAGCCGGGAATGTCGGCTGCCGGATGAAGCGAGAAAGGAGACGTGGAGGTGGTTTGGAGTTGCAAGACCAAACTGTTTATTTTCCTTACGTCCGAGTGCAGAGAGTTCCCCCCGACGAGGGAGAGAAGGAGGCACCCCCGCGTTCTTCTAAAAGAGAAAGAGAAAAGGAGAAAAGGGGGGCCCCCGAGCGAGCAGACGTAGCATGCCGCCAGGGCTAATCCCGGGAGCCGGCCCCGACAACAAGTTGTTCCCCCTACACGGAGGGCGAGGCGCTGGCGCCACGAGTAGGCGCGCTGTCTACGGCCGGCTGCTGACGGGATAGAAAAGAATGCGGTGGTGCTGAGCAGCTTCCGCTACACGCGCAAAATCCGCCGGTTGCTTCCTGAGCACCAAATGCATATATCATCAGCATAAAGAGAGATTTCAATGGATGGCGGCAAGCACTGCTCGATTCCAATTAGGGAAATGTTAAACAACGTCGGGCTTAAAATTCGTCCCTGGGGGACACCTCGACGCACAGTGTGAAGTGCAGTGTCACCATCCTTAGTAGACATGTACAGTGACCTGTCGGATAGATAATTGCAGAGCCATGCATACATTCGGCCTTGAACTTCGACGGACTTCAAGGCTATCTGAATAGCTTCGTGGACACAGAATCAAACGCTGCTTTAACATCGACAAACACTGCAATGGTAATGCGACGCAAGGCTTTGGCTTGCTTGACATGACTCACGAGGGCCAGGACATTGTCAATGCTGCTCGTGCCTTTTCTGAAACCAGACATCTGCTGAGGATATATGTGTCTATTCGTGAAGTTCCAATTGAGGCGTAGGTGCACCATTTTCTCCATAAGCTTACCGACACAACTCAGTAGAGTAATCGGTCTGTAAGAGTTGATGTCCGTGTGTACCTTTCCGGGTTTCAGAACAGGTACAACAAGACCCAATTTCCAGCTAGCCTCTAAACAACCGGACTCCCAGGAACGATTGAAAATGGCAAGTAGGAAAGTTTTGGCCTTGTTACCCAGGTGAGACAGTGCTGCGTATGTAATGCCGTCAGGGCCAGGAGCCGAATCTCGGTTAACCGACCTAAGCGCAGCTAACAGTTCGGCCATTGTGAAGGGAACGTCTGTGTTAGCAGCATTAGATTGTGAGGTGTTGATGCAGCGTGGAGGAATTGCTGAAGCGTTTATTGGTGCCGAAGTGATTTTGAAGCAAAATTCTTCCGCTACATTCCCAACACCAACACGCCGCTTGAGCGCTATAGACTCAAAGGGACACCGCTGTGTCGGCTGTATGCGAAGGGTTCGGATCAGGCTCCATATTCGAGAAAGAGGCTTTCGAGGGTCCAGTTTGGAGCAGAATGTCTGCCATTCTCGTTTGGCCAATTTTTGTAGGTGTCTTTGAATTTGCTTCTGCACATGCCTGGAAGCGCGTATGTCTTCTGATGACTTCGTTTTCCGAGCCCGTCGTTCTGCTCTACGACGTTAGGCGCGGAGTTTTTCGCACTCAGCGTCAGCCACAGAGTGCGGTTTCAGCAGCTGTAAAACTTTGGTAGAGGAACTCCGAACACGTTTCATCTCGCATATGAGCTTTTAGTGCGACGTGAGAGATGGTTCCGGTTCATCAATAGCAGCAGCATACATCCCCCAATTAATGCAAGTGACTTCGCGCCTTCGATGGCAACCAGAGACACCATCGAGACAAATGTACGTAGGTACATGATGACTCCCGTGTGCCTCCACATCTATGTGCCAATGCGCCGCGGGCAGCAACTGGGGCGAAAGAAAGGTAAGACCGAGAGGACTTGATGTTTTGCCGCGATAGAAGGTGTGGTCACCGGTGTTAATTACCGCCAGTCCTACTGCGTTCCTGCCTGCCGATCTGGCTACAGAGCAGCGGCGGCCACCCGATGCTCTCCGACCTGCGGTGGCGCCACTCGCGGTAGCCTTTGTCCTTGTACGAAACTTGGCCGGGATTTTCATGACCAGAGAAGCATTGAAGGACTCTGGCATAACTAAAGGATGTCGGGCGAGACAGGGAAAGCCTTCTAGCACGCCGTTTAATATGACAACGTAAGAACGGATCGAACTGTAGGTTGGCAAGGCATCATAGGTAGCGCAAAAAGCGAGCAATGCCCCTATGCGTAGGCTGGCCAGTGCAGGCGACACGGTGATTCTTGTGTACGTGAGGGGAGTGAGCCTTTTGTCTTCTGAGACGTCGCAAAAAAGCTTCGGAACGGTAATTACAGAGCAGGAAGCAACTGCATTCAGAAACGCTGTGAAAAGTTCCGGAACGGTAATCCACTCTGCCAAACCTACGACGCAGCGTGATGTCAATACATTTTCGAAAATTAACTCACACGAAGTCGAGTAATGGACTAAACCGGAGATGTAACTGCATTGGCCCGTGAGCCAGTATCAGGCTTGCCGGGAAGAAACCCAATACCGCATGTAACTTAGCCGTGTGTGTAAAGAAAGCGTAGCAGCCTTTATGGCCGAGATTTTCGGAGAGAAGGCGGTGCCTAACTTTATTTTATGAGAAGAGTCAAAAACTCCCGGGCCGTGTGAACTAACGTTAAACCGGGGGAGGGCGAAGCATGCAGTATATGCTTCTTTGGCACTTTTTCCCACGAAGATGAAACCGTTGAAGAGTGGACAAATATGGCTTTGCTGTAAAAGTCTTACAGCTTTGCAGTCAGACTTCTACAGCTTACAGCTTTTACAGCTTTGCTGTAAAACTGTTTCTTCAGTCTGCGCTACGAAACGCTCAAGCGCGAGGCGTAAACGAGTGTACCGGTGTTTTTTAGTAGGCGTTACGTTCTAGCGCGAGGCGCAAACGAGATTCCTTGTGTTTTAGTAACGTGACTACATGTGACGACGATTACGAAGACGATGAGAGGAGGCGCCAACAGCCCCAGCCCCTAAAGAGCTCGCCCCTAAAAAAGTTAGGGCCACTGGCCCTGCGCACCTGTCCCTAATGCCGGACCCCATGCGGGAGGCCACTGGGGTAGTTATATTTATATGTTGTATAATATAAATACCCCAGAAAGTAACGGCGAACACAGAGGCCCAGATAGCCGAATCATTGGGGCATACTTGGTCCAATCGGAAGACGTGGGTTCAGTCTTTCCTCTGGGCGCGAATTTTTCTTCAATTCGTATTTAAATTTAAACGGGTAATTTCACTAATTTCAACTGGTAATGGCGCAAACTTAAAGGGACAACTTTTTCAATCAGCGAAGATTTCTCATTAGCTACCAGAAAAAAATGAAAAAAGTTGTACGACTTCGCCAAGACCCAAAATGTCATATTTTATCTATCCGTCCACTCTCTGCGCTTCGACAAAAAACCAATGTATTCGGTAGCGATACTATCCAAATAGTTCTATCAACGAGATAGCTCGATCATCGCGCATGCACTACGCAACGCCATGTCACGAACGGAAATAACACGTGCACTAAAGGCCGTCACCCCGATAACCCCGTTTCCAACACAACTTCAATATGTTTTACTTTCGCAAACATCCGAAGCCTCATGCCTAAGCGAGAACTTGGTTCTCTCGTTGACGATAACCAATCAGACGTTTTTGTGCTTACTGAGACGTGGCTGCACACCGGCATTATTGACAGCGAACTCTTGCCTAACATTAACGCCTTTACCATTTACCGGAAAGATCGCACTGACAAAAGAGGTGGTGGCGTTCTTCTAGGCATTACGAAAACATTATCGTTTTCTTAATGCCTAAAAGCTTAACGCCTCCTCAAACTCGCTTCTTGGAACACTTACAAGCAATGTTTGGCGGAGTACTGCTTTGCTTACTGCCCTGCCAAACCTAAGTATTTTTCAAAAGACCTGGGTCCTCTTCTAAAAGCTAGTCTAAAAAAGTTCTGGAGGGAGATATCTCGTCATTGTGACACAAACCGTATAGTGCTATTTGATGATGACCACGAACCTCTTCCAAACAGTCAATGCTGTTCTGCTTTTAATACCGTTTTCATTTCCATATTCACTCAGGAAGTTCAATCTACTCTTCCTGACGTACAGGAATATGACTACCAATACATGCATTCCATCGAAATCACAATCGAAGGTATTGCATGCCTCATAAATTAGTTGAAGGTGTCCAGCTCAACAGGCGTCGATTATATTAAATATACCCGTGCCACGCGTAAACGAAAAATGACACTAAGTACTTAATGCCTTAACTTTTATTGCCATTAATTCGCTGCCACACACAAAAATCTAATGCCATTCGCTTTAATGTCATTTTGGTTTAAGGAGTTCTGCACAACTTATTTACCTTCGCGAACACCTTAAATCTGCCTACTCTCGAACGCGATGAGGACCAAATGAAGCCACCGAAACTCTCAGCCCCAGAGTGTTGACGCGGAAATGTAGCTAAACTTCAAAATATGACAATTTTTTGTGCACAATTGGTGGCGAAGTTTTGAAGAAGATGAAGTTCACTAGAACAGAGGCAAAAGTAAGAACATCGCGTTACTCTTCGTGTTAAATTTTTCGCATTTGGCTACCGCTGGCCGGCGACGGCATGATGAAGCCACTTTTAAGCGCTAACCACATGGAGCGATTTTTCCAGCGACGCGACGAGCGACGCGACTAGGATCCGCAGTTGCCGAACCGAAGTCGCTCGCCGAGGCAACCACATGACAGCGACGGCTCGAGCGACTGAGCATGCGACTGAGGATGGCGATTTCAATGTTTCCGCACTGCGCATAGTAACGCGCTTGGTACGCTGGATGTTTGCAAACATTTTTTTTTCATTTGTCATAAAAAGCATGACTAAAAAGTATTACGCCTTTCTACCTTGCTTTTTGCACTTCATTGCATCTCTAAAACTGGTTCGGGTTAGCGATAGCGCACGGTTTTCCTTCTGCGCCTCGTTTCTCGGCTCCAACATGAACGCCGTGAAGAATTCGCTTTCTTGACGTCGTTTTTCCCACACAGGTCTCGCCCAGTGGGAGCGGGAGCCTTCCTGCTTCTGCTTCAGCGTGTACTCAAGCTTTGCCACGCAAAGCTTTCTTTGCCGCTGCACCGCAAACGTCGTCTGCGTGGATCTTTCCCCCGTTCTCTTTCAAAACCGGAGGTTGCGTGTTTACGTAGGAGCTCTCCTATTGGCTAGTCGCTGAGGCCACTTCCGGGAGGCGAGCGACTGTTTCTGGCGACCCAGAACCGAGCGATTCGATGAGCGACTTGGTGCGCGGCGAAAAGTAGTTCGTCGCTAGTCGCGTCGCTCGCGCCCCAAGTCGCTCGCAAAATCGCTCCATGTGGTTGGGGCTTTAGAAACAGCTCCCACAATTTTTAAGAAAACACTATTTCTCATAAAATTTTCTTTCACAAAAAGCAGTTTTAACGCTTCTAAGGCGTTTTTCTCTACATTAAAGACTTCTAAAATATGAATGAATTTCTCTTTTTGGTCATGATCCCCATCATGCCGAACACATTTAATGCTTTTGCGTTTTCGCGCGTAGCACGCCCCCCCCCCCCCCCCCAATTAATGACATTTGTTATCTTAAGGCCTTAAACACTTAATGTCATTTTTTGTGTACGTGTGGTACGGGTATAAAATACTGAAAAATACCATTACAATTACAAGTAAAGTATTGTCCCTCATTTTTACGCAATAATTAGCGTCTGGTAAAGTACCAGATGAGTGGAAAATTGCCAAAGTTATACCTATTTTTTAATTTGTAGATAAGCATCTAGCCCAAAATTGCCGCCCCGTTTCACTTACATCCACTTGTTGCAAACTTCTGGGGCACATCATCACCTCCCATACATTCAACCACCTTCAATCAAACCATTTCTTTTCACCGAATCAGCATGAGGTTAGGAAGGGTTGGTCATGTAAAACGCAATTACTTGAATTCACAACTGACCTTTACACTAATGTGAGTAACAATCTTCACTTTTTTAGACTTTTCAAAAGCTTTTGACGGCGTACCTCATTGCCGTCTAATTTCCAAATTGTCTGCTATCCAGTTATATTCGCTAACGTTATCATCGATTCGGAATTTTCTAGCACTCCGTAACTTCAATTCACTGTCATTGACAACGACTCGTCACCTGTGTCTTGTGTAACCTCTGGGGTGCCGCAAAGCAGCGTCCTTGCTCCACTTCTGTTTTTCATCTATAATAATGACTTGTCAAAGGGCCATCCTGCATACTCGTATTTGCCGATGATTGCATAATATACCAACCTATTAAAAACTTTAATGATTTTATGTCTTAGAGAAAAACCTTGACCTAGTTATCAAATGGTGTGATGCATGGCAAATGACGTTAAACGCATCCAATTGTAAAACTATCGCCTTTATTCGTCTGCATGTCCCGTCCGTGATCTCTTACCGTTAAAACAATAAAGGGATTTCGCAGGTGTCCACCTACAAATACCTCGGAGTTCATCTCACACAACAGTTCATGGGCCACTCCTATCACTAACATCTGCGCCAGTGCCTAAAGATCATTAGGATACCTCAGCCGTAACCTAGATTCTACTCCGTCTAACATCCGCAAATTAGCCTGCGAAACATTTGTACGCCCCAAACTTGAATTTAACTCTGCAGTCTGGTCACCTCACCCCAAATAACTAACTAATAAATATGGTCGAAGCAATTCAAAACAGGGCTGTACGTTTCATTTCCCGCAATTACGATTACGGCTCCAGTGTAAGGCCACTTAAAAAGGATCACTCACTTCAACCCTTAGTCACTCGCCGCAACATCGCTCTCCCATGCCTCTTTCACAAATATGTAAATACCACTAAAATAACTAGGCTACCCATTCTACGATCCCCCTACTTATCAACTAGATTGTACAATCGATTTAGTTTCTCGCGAATCTATAGGAAAACAAATTATTGTAATGCATCCGCACTGCCCAGTGCAATCAGGTTATGGAATGATCTTCCTGATAACATAGCATCTGACACTAATCTCGATTAGTTCCGTCGAAAGAAACGCTTAGATTTATCTTGATAGTTTCATATTTCAATAGTCTGTTTTTGATTTTGTATGTGTGGCGCGTGCAGTACGCCGTAAACTTCTAAAAACCACTTCTTGCGCTTTGTTTTTTTTTATGGTATTGTTGATTGAATTCCGACCTTGTATTGTCAAATGCTCTTGGTCGAAAATTACGGTGCTTATATTCTTCATATGCTTGCCTTTTTGTTCAAAGTTTTAGCCATTTTTATTGCGCATCCTATATCATTTGTAAACTGCATTCTACTTTGTTTTCGATGCGACATGCTGATTTATGTATTTTGTTTTGCTATGCCGTTTCCTTGTTGTTAGTACTTTTTACGCGTTACTCCTGTATCGTCGAGACAAACATGTACTTTTTTTTTTCTGCCCCCCTACAAGGTACTTGTAAATAAACAAACAAATAATCATCATAACAAAGCGTAATTGCTCCCCTATGCCTTTCTTGGCGTTGTAGAGTTCGCGCGCAAGAACAGGTGGGGGCGCTCGCATCGCGCTCTCTCGCCGCGGTCGGTTCGCGCTTAAACCACATATGTCGTTCGCGCGCGCTCCGGTCGCTAACATCTGTGGCGTGATCGTGACGTCAACATCACGCGTTCGTGTGGTGGCGCGATTTCGGCGCTATAACACTCTCTCGCAAGGGGCATTGGATTGGATTCGATTGGATTGGCTTGGATTGGCTTGTCTTGGCTTGGATTGGATTGGTTTGGATTTGGATTGGGTTGGATTAAAGTGGATTGTGTTGGATTGTGTTGCGTCATAGCCGCGCCACGTTGCGTCATAGCCGCGGCAGGGGGTTCACGGCACGTTTCACGTTTCACCATCGACTTCATCGACAATGTCTATGCTGGAAGACAACAATTACAACAACAACCAATACGTAATCCATACGACTTGCAGGCGTCCTCCGCGGAAATGCTCTGCATTTGATCGTGCCCCTCGCGAGGGGGATGTTTCTTTATAAGGCATTTAGGTCTCTTTTTACAAAGGAACAGTGCAAATATCACTTCTGTATTGATTTGTTGTCTCATATTTGCGTAATGTCGTGTTCTTCTTCAACAATGTTGACAAGTATGAACATTACACCGGACATAGACGGGTAGATTTAGCTGTGACTATATAAGTCTATTGCACAGGCATTGTTTTACTTTGGCCGGGTGGCTGAATCGAGTCACAGACGGACAGACAGACATACAGACAGACCAAAATTTCTGGGTTTAAGTAGCCCAAGACAGACTATCGTCTTTAAAAACACCAAAGATCAATTGCCCGTATTTCCTTTGTAAAGATAGGTGGTTTTCTATATCTCAGGCGAATTTGGTGCAGGATGATGAAGCCCGCGCACGATCGCGTTCGATTGGCGTTCTGCACCGTGCCAGTAGCAATGTTTTAGATGCAGAGCATCTGATTCACTCGCCTTGTCCCTCCGGCGTCGTCGTCGTTGTCGTTGTCGTCGTCGGAGGCGGCGTTGTCCTCCCCTCCCCCATTCTCCTCGCCGCGCCAGCTGCGCTCTCCGCCGCTCACCCCCTCTCCTCTCCGATAGCGAACACTCTCTCGCGAGGGGCATTGGATTTGATTGGATTGGATTGAATTGGATTGGATTGGCTTGGCTTGGCTTGGCTTGGATTGGATTGGATAAAAGTAGATTGTGTTGGATTGTGTTGCGTCATAGCCGCGGCACGTTGCGTCATAGCCGCTCCAGACGCACTGGGGCCGGAGCATGTGCACTACTCTCTCTTCCGCGGTTTCCTCTCCTTCGGGCGCGCTGTGCATATACACCATTTTCCTTTCTAGAGGTGGGCGCCGCCATTTGCTTTTTCTGAACCAGACGCTAGCGCCGTCTATGAAGCGACCGTCGAAACCTCTGCGCTGGGCTGTTAAGTGCGCCGTTCTTTGCGTGCGTCTGCGCGGTATCCGTGCATTACCGAGTGAACCGTAGTGGTTTGGAGTTAAGTTAGCGGTTGTAGTGCTTGTATGTGTGTGTTCTGTTTTGTTTTCATCATCTGCGGACGGATTTTAGGTCCTAATTTGCTGCCAGAGCGGAAAATTCCGACCCCGGCTGTTGCGAGCAGCAGTAGCATGCAGTGTGGTGGTGGTGGTGGTGGTGCCGGTGGTGCTCCGCAGTTCCGCGATGCAAACGTACCGGTATGGCACCGACTGACATAGAAATCGATATCGGGGAGTAAATACGTGTTTTCAATGCCACCGTGCTTGTTATTTTCACCGATTAGTCATGTTTACGGAAGCGCGGACGTCGAATGCGGAGCGCGCACAGCATATGTGGGTCACGGTGATCCGAGCTCGCGATGGACTTTCAACGAGGCGATTGCTACGCTGTTGACATTGCAATGCAATATAATCTTTCTTAACTAGACTTATGATGGTTACTGACGAAACGAAATTACCCGGGCGGAAAAATAACACGACCGCACAACCAGTCAAATTACTATTCGAAGGTACGGTTGACGTTCGCGCGAGTTAATATTGGTTAATCATGATCGTGATCATGATTGATCTAACTCTGCGCAGCGCATGTGGCCTGTCGCTCGGAGCCCACGTACCTTTGTGAAACCGCTGCTTGCACCACAAATGCTTCACGCGACCAGCAGTAACTGTTTTGTAATTGTAATACTTTAGATTCCGTGGCAACGCAAAAGGATTAGAAGCTTTTCCTTTGACCGCGTTGTGAACAGGTTGAGCTATTTTCCAAATGCAGAGTTCACGCGTATCTCAAGCTGCGTTTCCACATTGGGCTGCCTGCTTATCCTAGCTGCTATCGATCAGCAGTGTGCGATGGAGAAAGTTATCCTTTCATATCGTTTGGCAGTGTAATGCGTTGGCCTGAAAAAAAGTAAACAAAACACCGTGATTTTAAAGGTTAGATTAGATGAAAAGGGAATTGTTTAATGCCAATCGGCTGTAATGACCAAACAATATATGGTATTTTAAATTGACTACAAGAAACCAGAAGTTATTGTAGTGTTGTATTGTATCGGCACTCGTGAAAGATCCCCAAGTGGTCAAAATTAACCCGCAGCCCTCCACTATGGCGCGCCTCATCACCCATGAAGCGTCGGGGCGTTAAACACCATAATGAATGAATCAATCAACCAACCAATCAATGCTGTATTGTAAAGGATAAAGTTGCTTCTAACATTTCAGGGGGTTCCGTTCCCTGTCGCAGCTTTGCGTGTGATAAATAGATTTTGCTCCGTCTGCTTGCCGTCCAAGTGCACCCAACAAACCCTGGAGTTGGTCGTTGGTACAAAGTCGTTGCGATTTATCAACGGAATCTACCGATATCTCAAGTCGGTGTGCGTTGGGAAGCGATGCCGCAAAAACACGCCGCAACCGCACTGCATTTTCTCCAGGTAGTGTCGTGCACATGCGTGCTGTCAGCGACTGTTTCTCGCTTTCTCTGGTTGTTCAATAACCCACCACCGCTCAGTGCTGACCAAGCGACGTTTGCGCCTTGAACGGCATCGCAATATTGGCTAAAACAGTTGAAAGTTCCGCAAAAACTAAGCACACGGTGCGAAATACCCCTGACCTACGCAGCGGAGCAAACCGCGCCGAGCGATGTTAGCAGCCCAGCGCGCTCAGGCAACTCTGGTCGGCCGCCGGGAGAACTGGTTTGAGAGTATTTTCCTCCTTTCCCGGCTGCTTATGGAAAATGGTGTATAACCGGTGTGCCGTTCTACGGCGAAGCAACATCCACGCTTGGCTCAAACACCTAGAGTCCACGCCGCTTTACAAGTACGCCAACATCGTCATCGGCTGGGACCGGCTTACTCAGTCCCCTCAATGTTATGCGCGCTATAAAACGCGGTCCCTTCGCCGCTCCGCCTATGCGTCGCATCTACACAGGGGTTCCCGCGAGGGGAGGTGGGAGTTTTTTTTGTTTTTGTTTCGCTGGAGAAAAATACAGCCCCTCTACAACATTTTATGGGCACGCTACATTTATCGCTGTCAGTTCCTCCGACGTTGGGGTTAAGAAGCCACGATATATTTGCTGTAGGGTGCAAATGAGGGGTTAATTTTGTTTCATGTTGCTGGCCGTGGGTTTCACGTGGTTTCGAAATTGCGGAATTGCAGGCGGGAAAGAACACATGATGGCTAAACTCGGCATGGTGTTGCTCATCGGTCTCACCAAGAGGGCATTGTGAACGGCGGTTGGCAGGCGACCTGGCTACGTGGCCCTACACACGCGGTCGCCAGAATCACAGCTCTGCCACAGGGACCCCGGCGTGAATGTGGGTGTAGAAGAAGATGAAGACGAAGAAGAAGAAGAAGGTTTTTAAGTGCAGAGCATTTCAGTAACTCACGATGTCACCCTCGTTGACGTCCGTAGTCGTAGTCCGCACCCCTCCCCCTACACTATATAAAAAAAAATATTATCCGGCGTCTGGTTTCGACCCCTCGACCCTGCGGACGGAACGGAATGTACATGGTGCTCTACCCACTGCGCCACAAAGCCGACACAGAATGGGAGGCTACGAACGCGCCTTATATGCTTGACTCATTCAAACTACGTCAAGAAGCTGCTGATACAACGCATTCACTACAACCAACTCCCCAAACACTAAACGTTAACGCAATACACCCACCCCCTATGCGACGCATTTACTCGAGTCCCCCTCGCGGAGAAATGGGCCCAATTTTTATTTTTTCAGAAATTTTCATATATACAAGTGCTGTGATTAGCATCTGAATGCCTAGCCCCAAGGCAAGATTTGGGTATGATGAACAAGGACCATATCAGGGGTTAAATACATGTAACAATGGAGATGTGCTGATACAATATTAAATAAATGCCAAACTTTGAACAAGAATAACGGGACATACACTTGGGAACTATACAAGATATCAGGGAAAATACGTATTAAGTGTATTCACCGCGGCCTGTTTCCGAGCCCTCATAGGTATGCCTTGCAGACTCGCCTTAGTGGAGACGGAAAAGGCAGGTTTCACTGAAAATAAATTAGGAATCTTGGAAATGTTCATTAGTTCCAAATGAAAGAACATGCGAAGTAATAATTGGTACACGAGTAGAAAAACGTTCGGTTGAACCACGCGCCCAAACTCGAACCGCGATTAAATTACGTCGAAGCGCCTAATGATACGTATAAGGCAGCCGAAGTGTTCAGTCAGCTGTACTGCAATTCAAAAAACGAAAAGTGACAAAAAACGGATGCAGTTTTCCGCACTGCCTTGACGCACTGTCTTGATAGCTGTGAAATTTTGGAATAATTTGCCTACTGCTGTCAAATTATCCCCATCACTTGGTTGCTTTAAAAAAAACCTTAGAGGATTTCTTTTGCTGTAATTAGGATCTTGTTCTCTGTTTTATTCTTACGTTATACCAAATGTTCTCATGTGCCTTTGCTTCCTTTGTGTCATTTACAAACTGATTTTTTACTTTTTATATATCTACAATTATAGTTACCTTTCGAATGTTTGTACATAAAATTCTAATTTCGTGCGTGTTTTATACTGCATATTGATTTGTTGGGCTCTTTCGCCCATTTGCTGCTTCTACACAATTCGTTTGATGTATTTGTAATCGAGGGTCCCCTTTCAGTCAGTTGACTCTGGGACCCTCGTCTGCATACTAATATGTTTGTAATCCTTTTTCGTAATAAACTTTCTCTTTCAAAAAAAAAAGACAACGACAACGCAGTGTCTGTCGTGGCTATAGTGCCGTAACTTGAATTTAGTCCATTTTCTTACTTTCATAATTTTGATCACCATTCTCAGTCAAATACTCAGTTTAAAAACAAAAGAAAGGTCACCTCTCAATACGACTGGGAACTGCACTGTCGAAATTGCGGGGAAGGAGGGCCGGGCCATGTACCACTCCCCTGCCACTGTTTTCTGCGGAGAAATCGTGTCGCTTTCAACTGAGCTGTCATGGCGAAATACCGCCCATGTTTGCACAACAACAGCATTTTAATTGCACCTGTCCCTTCCCCCATTATATCCCGAAATCGTTCTATTGCAGCTTTCTTTAGCATAAAATTGACCACAACCTCTCTAGTTAAGCTTGCGCATGTAAGCCCCATTCAGGGGTTCACGTGGTTAGCCGCGGCTACATCAATTATTTACTCTATCCGTTTTATCATACAGACACTGACGGCTGTGCCATATTCTCCAAGCCTGCCGGCCAGTTGCGTCAATGGGAAAGTCGAGCATGTTTTCTAGACGTCGAGAACAATTCCTGTTAACGAAAAAGTGTGTTAGTGTGTTGGCGTTTTGTTTGCACTTAAAGAGTCACACCGCGTCTATAGGGCGAATGTTCTCACCACAAAGAGTTCAAAGTTGTTTTAAATGGCAACGTCTCATAAGCTACCATTGTACTTTGGAATATTTCATCGGACCAGACATGTGGTTAAATGTTCAACCAGTTCAATGCACGATTCAATGTATTCCTGCCAGAGAAAAACAAACGCTTAAAGTTATTGGCAGCGTTTACTGGTGCTGGCTTATAGTGTTCCGTGTAGTACCGCGATGCTGTCATGCAGCGCTCACTAGGAGTCTTTTTGTCAGTCTTGTCATTCAGTCAGTCAGTCTTGTTTGCCAGACATTCGGGAGTCTTTTGGGAGTCCTGATACCCAAAAGGATCTCTGCTTGCGTACCCAACACTTGCGTAAGGCGGGAACAAATAGGGTGCTCACATATGATACCCCCAAAACTCTACTGGATGACAAACTTTACTTTAAATTTTAATCCAGTGGCGGTATTCTCGTGTTTGCCTATGTTTAAAACGTCTGTTTTGCGTCCATTTTATTGCTACGTACTTCCAGTTGCAGGCGGGCTTTGGGTTGACTTTTGCGCAACTGTTCCTGTAAACACATTTAAATGACTCAACGTGTTTTAAACTTTTTTCATATGTTTATTGTTCCACCAGCGAACCATAAACAAGGAGACAAAAAATCTTTTGCTCCAAATCGTCTGCTCCAAAAGCCGCCGCTCAGAGCTCCGCCGTGCTTGCATGGCGTCACATCTGGGTGTTCGCTTTTAGCCAATCAGGGCATATTCAAAACGGACACTTTTGAAATGGACACAAAACAGACAAAACACAAAAATGCCACCCCATAACTTGTCGCTGCTTTACTGAATCCAATATTGAGAAATAGATGGCAAGATGGGCGTACCTACACATATACGGCTATCGGTCTTGTCTTTACGGCGCAGGCATCATCGCCAACATGAAAGCACTCATTTACTGTAACGGCATCTACCACAACGTAAACCGAACCAAGATGGCTGTGCTCAAGACCTCTATCTCGACAGTCTTGAATCGCTTCCCTGTCCTGCCCCTTGGCCCAAGATGGGCCGACCAGAATGGCACCTAAGGGGAAACCACCGGATCCAATGGCAATCGTGACGGCCTCAACCCGTTCTCTCTGCTGTCGGGGAAATTGTGTCAGGTCCTGAACGCCGGAGAGGGCCGACACAGCCAATATCACCATCCTGCCGAAGATGTTCTCTCCGTAACCTGCAATGGCAAGACAACCGGTTCGGAGCCGCACAACCGCGAAAGTCGGGGACGTGGTTAACACTTGAGAAAGATCTCCAACTCAAGACGCTGGAGATTAGGCTTTGATTGCCCCTGGCTAAGACTGATGCTCGGTCGTGGGCTATGTGGTGGTGTTCGGGGGGAACTAAGCAATACAGCTTGAACGGCAATTAAGCTGCATCGAAACGGCCTAAGCTGCATTTGACTGCATACAGCGTACGCAATATATAATATTATGTTCCTATAGTAATATATGCGATATTCGGTGTTTGGGATGCTACTTGTCCGCATAAGTATCGTTGCAAATGCTTCATCCTTCTACACGACCTCAGCCCACCAACGACATCATAATTTCGCTTCAGAATGCAGTTCTTCAGACATTTTACGTTTCATTAAGGGTCACATATCGAAAAAATTGAGCCCATCTCCCCGCGAGGGGGACTCGAGTAAATGCGTCGCATAGGGGGTGGGTGTATTGCTTAACGTTTAGTGTTTGGGGAGTTGGTGGTAGTGAATGCGTTGTATCAGCAGCTTCTTGACGTAGTTTGAATGAGTCAAGCATATAAGGCGCGTTCGTATCCTCCCATTCTGTGTCGGCTTTGTGGCGCAGTGGGTAGAGCACCGTGTACATTGCGTTCCGCCCGCAGGGTCGAGGGATCGAAACCAGGCGCCGGATAGTATTTTTTTATATAGTGCAGGGGGATTGATTGATTGATTGTGGGGTTTAACGCGCCGACGCAACGCCGGCGATGAGGCGCGCCGTAGTGGAGGGCTCCGGATTAATTTTGACCGCCTGGGGATCTTTAACGTGCGCCGAAATCTCGTACACACGGGCGTTTTTGCTTTTCGCCTCCATCAGAAAAGCGGCCGCCGCGGCCGGGAATTGAACCCGCGACCTCGTGCTCAGCAGCGCAACGCCTTAGCCACTGAGCCACCGCTTCGGGTAGTGCAGGGGGAGGAGTGCGGACTACGACTACGGACGTCAACGCAGGTGACATCGTGAGTTACTGAAATGCTCTGCATTTAAAACCAATTTCTGTGGATGGAATGCTTGTATTGGTATTCCTTAAGGCCTACGTGTTTGGGCTTGAACCACCAGAAGAAATGTGCGGACGAAAAAGAGCGAGTCGTCTTCTCCTACTCTTCAATTTTGTTTATTCAAGCTAAGTTGCTGAGCTATCTAAAACAGTTGCTGAGCTGTTTTAGAACCTGAAACAGTTCCCTAAAACTGTTGCTGAGAAATGCTTGGATTTTAATGCTCTGAATCTGTTCCTCACAATACACTTTAAAGGAGCACTGACACCAATTTTCGGCGTTGATATTACTGCACAGTTCGCTTACTCCACTCAACGCCAAGAACATGTTCTATTGGATAGTTCTATTGGATAGTTCTATTGGATAGAACATAGTTCTATTGCGACGCCAAGAACATAGTTCTATTGGATCTCATTTATCGCGCCGACGGAGCAGCGCGCGGAGCGGTACTCAGCAAATGGACAACAGCGTCACCCCAAAAGAAGTGACGCGACAGCGCTCGTCAAAAACTCGTGACGTCACTTCCCGCGCGTGGGCCCACGATCGGCGAGAGGGCGCAACACCCTCTCAAGCGGGTGCCGGTGACGTCCGCACAAAGCGGAGAGGTCAGTCCGGGATTCTGTCATATGCGCCGTTCAGCATAAAAAAAATTTGAAACAAACGATTTTCAGGCCGTTCAATGTAATTAACTATCGTGCGCTGAAGTATTTGAAGTGCTGTTTCAGGTTTGCCAGACCATTAAGCATCGATAAAAGCAACAAAAGTGTAACATACAATTTTCGTGTCAGTGCTCCTTTAAAACACGAAATGCTCATCGTGTGGTCTGAGAGAAGAAGTTCCTGCTGAAGCATTTCGCTTCTGTGGTGAAGCGTAGGGAGGTAGGCCTCGGCTTCTTGGGAGCCCACGGCGCAGATTTAGGCGACTATGAATCTGAAACGGGAAGATGAGAAACCCAACCACTGAACAAATTCAGGATTACTCAATCTTCAGAAGGAATTGGTAAAAGCAAAAAATATCCTTAGACATGTTTGAATAAACGTCGAGACGTGGACAGGAAGACCGTCTTTCTCAGCACAGCCATCAGGTTAACGAAGTTGGGGTGCCACATTCCGTTTCGTCAACAGTACAGAAGCGGCCCTTCCTGCACTGCGCAAAGCATCAATTAAATACTGCGATGGCTCTACACACTGAATATAAAAAGATGTAAAATACACCGAAGCAGTTTGTTTTCCGAGACAAATGGGTGCAATGATTGATTTGTGACATTTTTATATATACAAAAAGCTTGCGCAGACGTTTAGGCTAGAGTCGCGTCCGTGCCTGGCGTCGCTCAAAACGCGGCGCCGCAAAGTGGCGGTGATGAAAATGCCAGGCCACGTTGAGGGGAAGTGGCGAGGAGGCAAGAAGCTTACGAGAAAGTGCGGGGAGAGCGCGTCACAGCGCAGATGTTCGGCTGGGAAGGCGCACGTGGGTGATGGGCTGTGCCTAGTCATGGTGTACGATCTGACGTGAAGGTGTTCTCCTAGTTGACAGAGACGGCGTACGCTAGATGACATGAGTGTCCGATCTACCGATAGGAGCCAAGTTAAAGCTAGTGAAGGCCACCCCCTCCGCTGTTTCCTTCGTCTTCGCATCTCCGCTATAAAGGTGGCCGAATTTCCTTAGTGTGAAAATAGATTTTTCAAACGTTTGAAACAAAGGTTCGGTAAAACGATCAAAATGTTTGAATCATATTGTTTGCTGCAATTGCCACTGTGAAGGTCTTATAAAAGTGCAGTATTATTTGGTTGCCAGCCTTTGACAAAATTGATAGGTCCTAGTGTACATTGTACATGTATCTTTTTTTATAAATAAACTGCAATGACAAAAACCGGCCAAAAACTGTTGAACAGAATCAAATGGAGCTCCCCAGACGTGAAGCCGAACAAGCAGCTTCGTGAGCGGTGGCGGCATAATATCTTTTCCAACCCACTGCCAAAGAACATGCATCCGGTTCATCACTGCGGTCGACGAGAAGCTAGAGCGAAAGCCTTAGACAAAAAATACGGCACCCTCCCTGAAACAGTCTACACGGATGCAGCCACAATCCGTGGTAGAAGAGCAAAGACAGTGGTAGTCACCACAAAGATGAAGCTCCTTGTCAGTGCCACCGTACTAACCGCATCAACCAAAGAAGCGGAGTAGCTAGCTGTGGCACTGGCCCTCACGCACACGGAAGCCACGGTGGTCGTAAGAGACTGCCAGGAAGCGTGCAGGAGCTCCAGGTCGGGTTGGGTGGCACCAGCAACGCACCGCATGCTCTCAACCATATTTCCTGACAGAAAAGTAAGGATTGTATGGAAGCCTGCACATGCTTCGGTGGAGGGCAACGAATGTGCCCACCAAAAGGCCTCAGAACTTGCCGACCAGGCCTCGGAGGATGTGGAGAAACCTGCCCGCTACCTGACACAAACCACAAATTCTCAAGAAACAACACTTATACTAATACAAACCAATAACTTCCCGCATCCAATTAGGCTGCACCGGATGTCCCTCACCCAGTATCCAGCAGAATGCAAATACTGCCAAGAACCTGGTACACTACGACATATTATCCTAGAGCGTCGAAAACACATGTGCCCACCACCTCTTCCCCGCATTTCAAATCCTCCAGAGCAGTGGGATTCACTGCTGTCCAGCCCCTGCCTCTCGGACCACCTCCTGCTCACCGAGAGGGCAGCCGGTGCTAAGACAGCTCATGGATTCCTGTGGAGAGGGAGCCCCTCCTACAAGAACAACGTAAACGCTCTCACAATAAACGTCTCTCTCTCTCTCTCTCTCTCTCTCTCTCTCTCTCTCTCTCTCTCTCTCTCTCTCTCTCTCTCTCTCTCTCTCTCTCTCTCCAGTTTCAAAGAAAATGGAAAAAAGGTCGGAAGACTCCGAAATACGGGCCCGATTCTTTCGACATTGAATTAGCGGGCGGCTGAAATCTGCCCAGTTTCTGGTGTATTTTATGGCAACGTCACCGTATCCTTCGCTTGGGGGGGATGGGCATGATTGCTACGATAACACCAAATAAAATCATTCCGAACAACCGGAAAGTAGGAGGAGTGTTGCTAGGTAGCGTCGTTGTCGTATTGTCAAGCCTCTCAATCAACGTTATGGAGGTAAAGAATGACGCAGAGCAGGAAAGTCGTTGCTAGGCAACACCCGGGACAGTTGTGTGATTCTGCAGGTGGGAGTGCTTGAGGAGCGTCGTCGGCTACCGTGCGTAAACAAACAAGCGCCACGTACTCCGCTCGAGCGCTCCCACTCACATTCACGTCGGTGAAACGATATTATATTTTAGGACTTAGTGTATACACATAAACATCGAAGATGCGCGTTGCATGTGTATGAAGCTCAGCAATAAAATTCGGTACGACACCAATAATAAACGTCAGCGGCGCAGGCATCATTCCGGAAGAATGTGCGTAAACGCGTTGTCATGAAGTGGGCTAAAAATTAGAGAAGTAAATATACGTACACTAAGAGAAACAATTCTCTGTAAACAATCGCGAATTGATCAGACGAACAATGGCGGCAGAAAAAACAGGAAGCACGCAGAAAAATAACGCTTCTCTTTCCTAAAACGTCCTTTTAGTTTTTTTTCCGCGGTAAATAACTACGGTGGTTGAACGCGAAGCTATCTCATGATGGATTTTTTGGTTCGCCAATCCCTAGGGGCATCCTGCCACAATCATCATCAGCGCTGCCTGGCCAGGTATGCGCAGTGGGGGTGGGGACGCCGCATAACGGCGCCCACACAACAGCGGAGGGAACAGGCTCGACCATAAGCTGCTTCGCATCTAAAATGATAACGTGAGAAAGTGTTGTGAAAGGAGTGATCCAGCAGCTTAAAGTGACAGGCACCGAAGGAATAGCCGCAATAGGCACAGAAAATAACCTGCCAGAACAGAGACTCAAATGTTTTGATTTTATTGTGAGCATCAATCAGCGTGCTTTGCGCAGCGCTGTAGGCACTCTGGCTGTGCTAGCACCAGCTCCGAGGAGGCATGGAAAAATGCCTTCTACTGTTGTGGTCAATTCAGCTTGCCCTTCGAATGATTTTCACGAGCATTATCCTCGTAATCATGCCATACCCCATCTGTTTCTCATAAGCATTCTTGGTTCTGGAGTTCTGGGTTCCGATCGGAATAAACGCGCTGCACCGACTGGATCTGCAGCGTCCGTATCGTGTGACGGCTGCCCTCGACGTCGCCCTCAACATAATAAAGAGTGAAGACGAATCGGACCTTTCAGCGACGTCAAAAGTCCATTGGGGTAAGAACAGAGGTCGTGAGCGAAATGTGAGGAAACGTAACCTCCTCCCACTACATCATACTTTACGCCAACTATATATTCGTGAAGTTCTTCAGTGTTCATTTCAGTTTTCCTCCTACCTGTAACTGACAATACTGTGACTGCCGCTTTCGGTGCAGGTTTTTACACCACCGCGGATTTCTCCACCATGTCAGGAGGTTATGCCTCCCCTGCGCCGCCGTCAGCGGATCAGAAGGCGCATATAAACATTGCCCTTAGAGTCGCCGCCGCTGGCGATGTGGGAGCTTTATCAAAAAATTCACGCAACTCCACGAAGTGAGTCATGACGAGTGGGCGAAGCACTGGGGATCGTTCTTACCATAAATTACTCCTGAGAGTGCTTACTGCTGCTAAAACGATTTCCAATCCAATCCAATCCAATCCAGTTAAATCCAATGTAATCCAATCCAATGGTCCTCGCGCAGTGCACAGAAATCTCCAGGAGCTCTCTCTCTCTCTCTCTCTCTCTCTAACCTTTTGTGAACCGTTTATTTTGTTCTTGTTAACGTTCTGTGAACTTTTCGTTCACAGATGTTTCGATTTTCACGGTGGTGTGCCGTGTGCACAGACGCCGGATGCCAGACAAGCCTCGTGCTTAGGTGATTAAGGTGCTTCACACGTAAAAAGGTAGCTGTAAGCCATTGAAATTACCGCCGTCGTGTTCGTCGCAGCATGGCGAGTATAGCAATAACATTGATCATCTTTGCCGCCACCGTCATTGTAAACCCAGGGAATAAAGCGAATTGAAAATAATTGTTAACTATAGGAGCAGGTGTCAGTGATACTAATCATCATTGTTATAATCATCTTTGTCCACACTGGCGTTATTCCATATTAATAAACCACAATAATTCCTGCCGTCGCCTTTGTCGATACGTGCGAATTCGGAAACGATCCGTCCAGTCCGCAATGACGACATCCTGACGGCTCCTTTCGCATTGCGAAAAGAGCCAGTCGGTGTTTTAAAATAGTATTTTCCTTATCGCATCATTTGGTCACCACTAAAGATAAGCATCTCTTATTTTTAGAAGTACAAACTCCGGAAGGGGCAGGAAGGTGCAACCTCTTACATTTTGCCCGAGTAGCGCCAGTGTTCCGCAAATTACGCTGCAAGATTCCGTACACCATTGTGGATAAAGAGACACGATTCTTGTTCTCTCTTGGAAGGCGATAGTGGTGGAATAAATTCCTCGGGTATCTCGCTGGCAGTCGATGGAGCAGTGACTGCCTCTCTATGGTACTGCTCTGCAAAGCCTTTGTCAACGGTTTACTGCGTTACAGCCTCCCTGTCCTTCAGAAGCTACCGCCAACAAGCAGACAGCAGCTAGATGCGGCCAGAAACAACTGCCTGCGCATGTGCCTCGGCCTTTCGAAAGGTTCGTCGTGCTTAGGTACGATCGCTGAAGCTGGCTCTCTATATTTGGACGTGATTTGAGTCCAGGAAACTGCGAATTCATCTGCGCCTTCTGCTGCACGCCAAAAGCTATACGCTAACACGCATGGTTGAAAATGGTAATCCGAGTTTCGGGCAAGCACTCAGGACAATAAATCTTTTTCTTTCCTCCCAGGCACAAAAAGCAAAACCATCTATTTTTCCACCCTGGACCCTTAATCCCCTCCATATGATGCAGCATCCCCGGAATTGACTCTAAAAAGAGCATGCCGTAAAGTGGACTCCTATAATTAACGCCTCACCATATCAGCCGGCTTTACTCTGACGCATACCACGTTTTCACAGAGGACTCCTGGACATAGAGCGCAGTTCCTCCGGAATATTTATTCCCTCTACTGGCCACACGTTCTCCTTTCGCCTCGAGCGTGCGACATCATCTATGACCGCCGAGCTTCTCACAATCCAGGAAGCTATACGCCACATTTTACGCCAGGGGCCAAAGCAATGGACTGTTTTCAAGGACTAGAAGGCGGCTCTCCAAAGCCTGCGACGCAGCTACTACTTCACCATTCATGAACAAGCCTCTCGTGACGTGACATACATGCACCACCTTGCCAACGACGCTGGACACCTTATAACGTTTCAGGGGCTTCCCGGTCATTATGGTGTTCTAGGAAATGAGCAGGCGGATGAAGCTGCTCGCAGAGGCCTGGAAATGCGCAGTGTGAGGGCTATTTTCTTCACTAAGCGTGATGCCACAACTATGGCAAAGGTGCTCGTTTTAATAGAACGGAACCGTCTCTGGTCTCTTCCAGAGCACCACCATGCCTTCCTGCGCTACATAGACCCTGAGCTCAAGATTTGGCTACCAGAGGTACTTCCGCGCCGATTAGAGACGCTGTACCACCGACTTCGTCTCAACGCAGCGCTTACGAAGTCATACGTTTTTCGGCTTGGCGTCACCAAAAGCCCTCACTGCGACAACTGCGGATCGCTGGAAACCATGGAGCATCTGTTGTTAGAATGTCCCGCATATATCAACGCAAGGTGCAGTCTTGTGCAGGAACTAGAGCGCCTCAGCCCAGGACCAATTACTTTGAAAGCACTCCTTGGTTCATTGTCATCCCCACCAGCTCAACGCAAAGTACCAGCGACGTTATTCGCCTATCTGGACAGGACTGGCGTCATTGCAGTGATTTAAAGCTAAAAAAATACATTTCAGTCACACTACTGACAGGAACTGAACGCCATCTTGTTAGTTTTCTCTCTTTTTTATTCTCTTTCCTCCTATTTCGTTTGTCCTGTTCTCTACCGGGCATTTTCTTTCTCCCTTTCCCCCTTCCCCCACGAGTAACATGTCTGTGTCCAAATTCCGGAAAACATCTCGGCTTCCTCCTCTAATAAAGGGCCGTCTCTCTCTCCCTCTCAATTGAAACCGATTTGCTCGTAGTCGGTTGCACGTGGCTCCGGAACATCAAGATAGTCAACGAGGAAGAAGAAAACAGTGGCAGGCATCAGCGGTGTGGGCCGTCGGTCTTATCAAGACGAAATCATTTATGGCAGAAGAAACGCAACTGACTGAATTGACTGCACACACACGGTCTCCGAGTAGTGCCCCATTCTGCCGGAAGTTCCTCGGAGGAGCCATGGGCGTACTCATCGGTTCCATCTTCTTGTTTGTCCTAGGTATTCGTGGCACATTTCTCTTACTCTAGCAGGGTGAAAAGGGGTTGGTTACCATTTAACGAAGTGTCCGCGGTGCCATTCGACATTGCTTTAGTTCAGTGCCTAAGGCAGGGCTAGAGTGCCATCCGACGGCATTCAAAGTCCTAATGCTACGCTGGCGCGAAGCAAAACGTCTGCAATCGCGGTGTTGAGGTTCCGTCTTAGCTTCTTGATAAGAGTGGCAGTGTTTGGAGTAAAGAACTTGCCACCTTTAAATTTTACAGCCTTAGTTTCAATGATAATTTGCGGCTTAGGTTACTTTTCGGCACTTTAAATGATGTTTTCCTTTAGGTAGGTTAGGTTCGTTGCATTACGTTACGATAGGGGGAACGAAGTGGTGACATACGCGCACTTTTATTGCAGAACGCCATTGACGTTGCTTTAGTAAAGTGGCGTCAGACGGCACTCTAGGCGCAATGTTCCGTCAAAACAGCTTAGAAACATGGAGCGTGGAGTGTACCGGGGTGAAGTCTGACGACACGCATCGATATTGTTTAACCGCCACCTGCGGCTAATTCATTATTGTGAAACTATGTGCGAAACTCCATCGCTGTGAATGTGCCCCTAGGGGACCGTTATAGGATTTCGCTTTAACAGGCGGAAGCATTAAAAATGTCGGTAGATTTCATTGCCTGATAATGCTTGTGCCTCCGTAAGTCGTACTTACCGAGCATTATAGCGGCAGGGCTGTGCTCCAGTTGCGGCTATGCAACTCCAGGGTTAGGCTGCAAGGGCATTTTTCTGTGCAGGGGATATTGCACCGTGTAGACGAAACTCGCATTATGCACAGCAAAATATTCGAAGTATAACATTTCAAAACCTAGTTAGAACAAGTTATAACTGAGTTATAACTGAGCACACAGCGGTTCGTGAAAGTCCACCTTTGCTTGAGATGTGGATGCCTACCGACTAGCTATATCTATATAATGACAGGAAAAATGGTATTTCTGGCGCTGAAAGACACCCACAGACATCACAGTCGCGTGCCATCGATGGCGAACCTGAGGGACTAATCGCTGGTGAAGCAGCCGTTTCAACCTCGCCTGGTCACGTTGTACCGGAAACCCCAAGCTCCGAGCACGCGAAGCGATAAGAAAAACACATCTTTCGAGTCGACAACTGAAAGTTACTGCGAAGCGAAGAATGACCTTGAAATATGCAGGGTAGGAAAGCGTTCGCTCTAACAACTTGCCTCCTTCTTAGTAAGTGCATGCCGATCGACAAAACAAGTGTAACACATAGTGGGGAATATTCAGCTCCATTTTAGAATCGTGACCAGAGTAAATGCCACATGGCAAGGCTACGTATGTGTGAGCAATATGGAGCTTGGTTACAGAATCGTAGCCAGAGTAAATGCCACGCGGCAAGGTTACGGATAGGCGGCTTATGGAACCGTCGTTTCGTCGCAGGCGTCATCGCCAGCCTGGACGCCTTCATGCCCAGTAATAGCATCTACCGCAATGTGAACCACACGAAGGTGGATGTGCTCAAGACCATCTTCATGGCAGCCCTCAACCAAATCTCCTTCTGGGACATCGACGACCGTAAAGACGTCCAAGGAGCCACGAGCAACGAAGGTCTCGTAGCCAGCGCCCCTCTTTCTGGCCACCATGTAGTTTTCAACGGCACCGCGACCTCTTTCCCTCTACTCACCGAGAACTTGTCTCTAGCTTTACGCGATGGCGAAGGTAGCTTCACGCAGTACTACCTTCCGCCAGCAGCCTTTTCGTCCGTTCCGGATGATGATAACGGCACGGCTATACAAGATGGTTCTGTGGCCATTCGAAGCCCGGATATGGACGATGGTGATAACGAGCCAGTGCACCCCCTATTTCACAACGGTACCTCGGAGTTTAAAGGGTAACCTTCCTCGTCTGCTGCTAACAAGAGCTCTAGCTTGATAAACAGATAGTTTCCGTTTTAAGTGCGGTGTTCGCGCGGGATTCAGAAGTAAAGAGTAGCCTATTGTGTCTGTAAAGATTTCGGTGTACACTTTCCTTCATTTACGCGAAGTAGCAGGTGCTTCCTGCATTTTTAGCCTAAAGATTGCAATCGACACACGAATGCGTCCTGCTGTATCAAATTGAACAAAACAGATGTACAAATCTCAACAAAATATCGTATTTGTCCATATGCGTTAAAACTGAAAGGATGCGTTTCCAGCTCATCTCATTTATAAAACCTGCAAGGTAGTATCCTGCGATGACTGGGTGAACCAATATAGCAACAGGTATAACGCATACTGAGTATTTGTTACTTGTCATGGTTTGTTCACTGTGGAAAATTCCCAGTTAGGGATTCCGGGCTTCTGTAAATACATTGCTCTTATGGGAGGCGTGTGACTTTATAAAACTGCCAGAACTTCTGTTTTACTAGAAGTGCATTTTCATCACGAGAGAAGCTTCAAACAAACAGGCACTAGCAAACAGTCTTCACGAACTGCCACCGAAAATGGCAGAGGGGGCAACAGTACTATGACGCTAAAATATCTTAGATATGTCTGTCATTCGCACATAACGCTATGTCACTGTATTTTATGATTCCTTAGACATGCTTCCTTTAGGCTGTATACTGACATTTTTTTCCTGTAAACATTTTTTGCACAAGAGAATGAACGAACCTTGCTGATGTGATCGTCGTTGCTGTTCAGCCAGCGTACTCTGCGGTATTGCAAGGCGACAACATACGTTACCGTAATCTGTTTCAGTTAGTGTGATTGCGGAGCGAGAAATGCAGAAACTTACTTAAAATGCAGCAGAAGAAAGGTGACACCATATTCTGGACCCCAGGAACTCTGACATCTTTGCGGGAATAATTGATCAAGATAAGTGCCTTTCAGAGCATCACAGAGAGCACCGGAACATAAAAACCACAGGCCCGTGAAACAAAGGGGTGACGCGCCTTGTGCAACGCTATTCAACGTTGGCGAAGTAAGCTTAGATTGTCGGTACAGGACCTGAATGTTACACTAGCTTTGAACAAAACCCTAAACATTACCTGGATTGTCAAATGTTTCAGACTCATGCGCAATGCCATGAGTAATTCACCATAACAAGCTCTCTACAAATATGCGCGTAACGTTAATTAGAAATCCAAAGACCACAGCTCTTTGCCGAAGCCGTGCACGAAGCCGCGGAGCCATAACGCGGGCCGCCGAAATCGAAACGCTGTTGCAGCAATAAAGCAAATAACCATAAAACCAATACGTGTTTCGAAGCACCGAATGTGACAGCGGAAATACAATCTGATCCAGAGAAACATGGGCTTCGTTACGCGAAGTAAGTAGAGGGACACTAAAGTCTGAATTTCGTGTCCTTTTAACTGACGTCCCCCTATTCAAAGCTGTCTGTTTATTCGCAATCAGGTAAATAAATCTTGGCAACCATTCTGTCTTGTTGGTGCAGTTCAGCAAAAAATGGGCAGGGGCGGTGGAACGACACAACAAAGTGCGGCAATACAACCGACGTTGATTACACAGACACTGACTTTAGAAATGCGCTAAGAACAGGTAAAACTCTACAATGCAAAAAAAAAAAACACCAAAAAATCATAGTCACATGGTACGAATTCTTCACGCTCAGAGACACCCACTGCCACATAATTAGCTGTAATTTCACTAATTTGCGGCAATTCACAGGTGGGAGCCTCTTGCATCGCGTTGACCACGCAGGGACCACCTTTCAAAAATTTTCGGCTCCATTGCTGTTGAAACACGAGGTCCCTGAGAACTCTGAAATCAGGTTTCTTGATCTCAGAATTCAGCTCAGAAAGAGCGACCTTGGCTCGAAGTATGAACCATGAAGCCAAACACCGCTACTGCCGTTTGGCTCGCACCATGCAAAGGGGTAAAGATATTCATTGCACAGGGTGGCTTGTTCAACTCTCTTACCAAATCGTGTGTGGATTCAATGACTGATAGCATTCACCAGAAACACCACGGCCCCGGTCAGCTGCTTATCCAGCTAAATTACCCACGTCAGTGGCAGAAACCCTTCACAAAAATCAAGCACTCCTCCATCTAATGACGAGGATGGTTGAACGCGTAGCTTTCTTGTGATGAATTTTGTGGTTGACCAATCCTACACTGCGAGTTTGTGCTACTCCGGAGGAACGCAGAGGTTTCCTTGAATACCGGATTCGCTTTTTGTCATCAATCACATCATATACTGACACGCGGAAAGTATCAAGGAGAATCAAAGCACTCCGAGGAAGTAACACTCTTACGCACCCTTTGGTCAGCACAAGTGGAGACACTTTGCAAGACCAAGCGAATGCCCTAGGCAAGCATTTTTAGCATGTATCAAGCTCAGCTCACTATTCAAACAACTTCCTGCGACACAAAAATGCAGAGGAACGGAAGATCGTACGTGACAAATAGGCAGTCTGAGGTAGGGTATAATTGCCCCTTCACTGTTCAGGAGCTCAAAGTTGCGCTCACTACTTGTAGTAAATCATCACCAGGTCGAGACAGAACAACATATACCATGATTAAGCACCTGCACCACGACACGCTAGAAGCGCTCTTACTGTTGTTTAACAAGATCTGGAGTACAGAGCAGTTTCCAAAAGTGTGGAAAGAAGCTATTGTGGTGTCGATTCTAAAGGAGGGGAAAGATCATCACTTGCAACTAGTTTTAGACCGGTCGCTTTGACCAGTTGATTATGCAAGGTCTTCGAAAAAATGATTAACCGTCACCTTATCTGTTTTCTTGAGTACCATGGTATTATAGACAATCGCCAGGCGGGTTTTCGCTCTGGTAGATCTACAGCAGACCACCTAGTGGCTATTGAATCCTACATCAGGGATGCATTTGTTCATAAGCAGCATTGTTTATCAGTTTTCCTTGACCTCCAGAAAGCTTACGACACAGCCTGGCGTTACGGTATTCTTTGTGATCTGCGCCGCCTTGGAGTTTGTGGAAACATGCTAAACAGTTTGAAAGATTACCTTTCGGAGCGCACCTTTCAGGTTAGGGTTGGAAACGACCTCTCCAAGATGTTCGTCCAAGAAGATGGAGTGCCGCAGGGTGGTGTGCTTAGCTGCACCCTTTTTATTGTTAAGATGAATTCCTTAGGAACTGCGCTACTTCGCTCCATATCCTACTCACTATATGTTGATGATGTGCACATTGCCTTTAAATCATGTAATATGTCCATTTGTGAGAGGCAAATCCAACAAGCTGCAAACAAACTTACAAAATGGGCAAATGAGAATGGCTTCTCTTTTAACCCAGAAAAAAGCGCGTGTGTGGTCTTCTCTAGGCAGCGTGGTATCCGCCCAGATCCCGTTATTAAACTCAATGAAACACCCGTAGCGATAAAAAAGGAGCACAAGTTCCTTGGGGTTGTGCTTGATGGCAAGCTTTCATTCATTGCACACCTCAAACACCTTAGAGTTAAATGTTTGGATACAGTCAGGATCCTGAAAGTCCTCTCACACCAGTCTTGGGGTACTGACACAAAGTGCCTATTGGCCTCATTCAATAGCCTTGTGAGGTCCCGCATCGACTACGGGTGTCTTGTTTACCAATCTGCCGCGAGAACAGCACTAAAGATGCTAGACCCTGTCTACCATCTTGGCCTTCGTCTGGCTACAGGCGCTTTCCGAACAAGCCCTGTTTTAAGCCTGTATGTGGAAACCAATCAGTGGTCTCTTTAAACACAGCGGAAGTACACTCGGTTGAATTAGGCTCTAAAAGTGACATCCTTGACCGGACACCCTAACAGCACTCTAGGTAACCAGGCAATCAAGCTTTTTGAAAGCGACCTGCCATGGCTGATCCATTTCTGCTGTCGGTGAGGGCACTGGCCACAGGCCTGGGAGTATCCTTCACTGACGCTCAGAAAACAAGCTTTGCTGACCTTGTCCCTCCATGGGATCTGTGCCCTATCTCTTGTGATATCTCTTTTATGAAGATTGACAAAAGAACCGCTCCAAAGGAATTAATTATGCAGCCTTTTTTTTCTTTTGCAGAACAAGTACAGGGCATCTGAGTTCTGCACAGATGCTTCCAAGTCAGCTGGTGCAGTATCATGTGCTGCACATGGTCCAAACTTTTCCATGTCAAAGACTATGCCTAAAGCCACATCTACGTTCACTGCTGAAACACGCGGCCCTGTATTGGCTGTAGAATATATTATTCCCAACAATGTCCAAAAGTCAGTGATATTCACTGATTCTCAAAGTACTGTGCAGGCTTTAGCGTCAGGAAAGTTACAAAAAATTCAGTCTTTAATCAATTGCTAAAACTACTGTACTCAGCCCACAAACACAAACTTGAAACCACAGTCTGTTGGGTCCCAGGTCACTGCGGCATTGCCGGAAATGAGCAAGCAGACAGGAATTTTGTAACTGCAGCTCTTTGGAGTGACCTAGATATTCAAAGCGTCCCGTACGAGGATCTTAAAGCGTACGTACGTAAGAGGCTGCGCGACCAATGGCAGGAAGATTGGAATAGGCAAACAGCAAACAAATTGCACATGGTAAAACCCAAGTTAGGTAGATCGATCCCTGAGAAACGGGACAGGATCACAGAGGTTACTCTCTGTAGACTGCGCATAGGCCTTACCCATGCTACACATGCGTACCTATTGAAAGGAACAAAACAGCCACGCTGCTTGAGGTGTAGAGGCTCGTATTCAGTCATTCACGTACTGGTAGAATGCAAACTACTTGAACCGCAAAGAAACCTTCATTTTCCAGAATTGTACACATGCATGATCCCTCAACACCCATTGCTGTTTTTATTAAACGAGCCATTTTTCTCTGTTAACCGTGTTTTTAAGTACCTCTAAGATGTCGATTTTTAAAGGTATGTGTCATATCACCCGTGAGCCAAGCCACCATCGCACGCTAGAACCCGGTAGGGCCTCTCACTGCTACCGCAAAGACGGTGGCAAGGGGTGCACGTAGAAAATTCCTGACATAGTGACAATTGGTTTAACTTGGCCCTCTACACGTACCAGTTCTTTTTTAAACAGAAATTTAAGAGATACCTTTTATTATATGTTCCGTACTTTATATTCCCACTTGAATAATCCTCGCCATGGTACTGGCGCTCTTTGGCCTAGATGCCCTTGCGCCAAGAAAATCTAACATCATCATCATCGTCGTCTTCCGTGTTCGCTCTAGGGGCGCCACTGAAATCCCCCTAGCGGCCCGTTTCGAAAGCAGGCGCGGGAGTCCGCGCCTCGCTCCCCACTGCCGCCGCTGCTTTTGCGGCACGTTCACGACTGAGATTTACCGTTTGTGGGCGTTTGAAATTCATGTTTGTGTGGAGCAGTCACTCTGTTCGCAAATGGGGTGTGTTTACGAGAGTGTATATATTTCCAACGCGATCTTAGTGCGGTATTTTCGGTCTGTATAAGCGCCAGGTGTGTGTCACAGGCCAGCGTCGCGGAACCGGCGTATGATGGAGCCGATTGTAGTTACACTGACCTGAATTTACTAGCCGTGTCTCCGTAACCACCGGTTCCTCAGATGTTCATGCCACGCCTATACACTAAGATTTAAATCGGTTTTGTGCGCTTACATATTCAGCGGAGCACTCATACCTGACAACACACCAGTTACGTTTGCCAATATTATACCTCAGATATTGATCACCACCATTTACACGCCAGTCTGTGTTAAATTCGGGAATATTCAACAAAAGTATGATGGAAAATGCATAATTATACTCGGGGATCAGCACACGACAGAGTCGTCTTGTCGTGAGGTGCGCGCCCGCAAACTTTCATCTGCTACATATATCCTCTGCGAGCAGCGCGGAGACGGGCTTACAATATAATCCGCGTCCGCGACTAAATGCTTCTTTGAAATATCGGCATATGGCACAGGGAGCCTGCAGAATAAACCAGAAACTGAAATATAGTTCAAGAGGACTGTGAATTGGGCGAGTTGGTGAAAGTTCATGATTGACAATCCAGCGCGCGAAAACACGGCACAAAAAAGGAACGAGAGTTAGACAGCACAGGACAATCAGAAACTCAAATCAGAGGGCCTTATCACATACCCCACTCTTCCAACGACACATTTCATCGCTTGTTGAACAGCCTACCCTGTATACGCCTCGAGCGCGGCCTGTAGGGGCTAAGGTCCCTGAAAGAACTAAGGTAGCGCCAACTGCTCCCTCCTTCTCCGCTGCCCTCCTCTTTTTTCTCTCCCCTCACCCGCGGTGCCGCCGTCCCTTTAAATCCGCGGCGGGGCCGCCATATTTGTTGGCCACTTGAGAGCAGACGCCCTCGCTACGCTTCAGGGCGCTCGCTGCAGTTTGCTCTTGTTTCCGCGCCGAAATCGCTCTTTGGTAGCATTTATAGGATTTCTAGAGCCCCGTTAACTTCTAGAGGATTTCTAGAGGATAGGATTTCTAGAGCCCCGTCTAGAGTTAATTAATCATGCAATACGTTTTTTCACCGGGCGCGGTCGTTTACAGCCGTTATTAATGGAGGCGCCTGGACAGAATTGTTTTGTGCTGGGATATATTCTGGCAGATTTGTACATTGCACTAACACAGGGATACACCCGAAAGAAATTCGAAAGAGGACCAATGTCACGATGATTATCAAGAGAAAACAATAAATCACAAAAATGAATTGGTGCCAGCAAATAGATATTTTATTGGAACAAACGTCCGTAATGACGTCGTGCAGGTGGCTTGTGCTGCTGACGTGGCTTCCCGTGAGAAAAAATGTTGCGAGTGGCATTTGGGTTTAGTTTTTTTAACGCCAAGCTTCTCCAATATCCGTTGCTCAAATTGATCCGTGAAATAATCCTATTGAGAAGGGAAAAAAATGTCGCCACTGAGTTTGAGACGCGCCACAAACACTCCGCAAATATAGGCAATAATGCATTGTAGAAGGGAGTTAGTGACTGTTCTACCGTAGCATGGTCAAATTCGTGTTCGCGCATCTGCTCAGTGCCGCGTCCGCTCAACTCGCTACACTAAACCCGTTTAGCAAGCGCTTTGCTCGACAAAAATACGTCTGCTGAAAATAATATAGTCGCCCAGTGTGTTTTGGTTCAAATCGCAATGACTGGATACGCTGCGCCATTGACTACTAAGATGAAGTAAGCGCGCGCACTGCAAATGTACGGCATCGCGTGTAATGCCAACGTAAGTCGTAATTAACGTTCCTCTGTGCATACACGGAAGAAAGGGCGTACAGCCGTTACGGTGCGAATATGCATTTGAAGTGCTCATTCAAACGTGCGCGAATTTAATAAAGCGATAACAGAAATTGCGCATCAAACGTACGTCAACGGCGCGGTCACTATATTAGCTGACCTTAAATTGTTTTACCTAGCCGCAATTTTTTTTGCCTCGCAACAGCCTCAATTTGCGCCGCACCGACCAAGCCCATATTACGCAGCAAATCACTCCGATGTCATAACAACGGGATTATAATACCACCCGGGTAGCTAACACACAAAACATGACTTCACGCCAAAAAGAGCGTACACGCACTCGGAACGCACACGATACATGGTCAGACGCAAGCTGCCGTCGGCCAAAACAAGCATGAATTCAGGTGAACAATTCTCGCGTCACGAAAACCTTACGACAACTGACTGAACATGCTACGCCGCTGATATTGATGCTGGAAGTTAAGCGCGCACATGACAAATACACGGCCTCTTATACAAACCAAAGCTTACGACGGGACGAACTCGGCGCTGCGCGCAATGCCTACTCAGAACAAAGCGTGGACGACGGTCGCGAAGGGAATACGCATTTCTTCGTAAGTGACCGCTCAAGCTCGCGCAGAATTTAACAGAGCAAGAACAAGCATTCAGAAACTTACCTCGCAAAAGAGTGATGGTAGCGTCGGCCTGAAGTATGCCCGTTCAAATTTATGCAACCAAACTTTTCTCCTTTCTGCGTCGCGTTTCCCGGACGGAATAACGAAGTCTTGTGCCCTGCCTGACGATATTCGCGCTGCCTAAGGCACAACACATCGACACCGAGAAGCAACCTAAAACGACACCGGTGCGACATTTTTTCGAAACGAGCAGCTAATTCTTACTTTGCTATTAGCTGGCGCCTACGATAAAGCCGGTACTGAAGCACGGTGGCGACGGTGGCTCAGAAGCCAGCAATGGCGTCGCAGCGGCGGCGTTGCGCAATGTCCCAGCCGGCGAGGCATCGGCGAGGCGACCCGGCGGCGGAGCAAAAAAAAACAAAACCACGTGACTTTTCCCTTGGCCAATGGCGCGCGGCGTTCGCCGGCGAAAAAGAAAATGGCAAAAAACGAAGTAAGAGAGGAGCGCGGGCGAGGGCGAAAGGCGGCGAGATCTAAAGATGGCGCTACCTTAGTAATTTTAGGGACCTTAGTAGGGGCGCCACTGAAATCCCCCTAGCGGCCCGTTTCGAAAGCAGCCGCGGGAGTCGCCGGCCCGCTCCCTACTGTCACCGTTGCTTTCGGGGCCCATTCACGACTGAGATTTACCGTTTGTAGGCGTTGGAAATACATATTTATGTGGAGCAGTCACTCTGTTCGCAAATGTGGTGTGTTTACGAGAGTGTAAATGTGTGTGACGCGATCTTAGTCTGGTACATTCGGTCTGTACAAGCGCCAAGTAAGTGTGCGTCACAGGTCGGCGTCGCGAAACCGGGATATGCATATAGAGATGATTGTGATTCCACTGCACTGAAATTTACTAACAGTGTCTCCGTAAGCATAATTTCCCCAGATGGTCATGCCATGGCTATACACTACGATGCAAATCAGTTTTATGCGCTTATATAACCTAGTGGAGCGCTCGATCATACAGGAAAGCACGCCTGTTATGCTTGCCAATATCATACCTCAGATATCGATCACTACCTTGGACATAAATTTCACTAAAACTCTATGAAATAAGTGCGGTGAATAATCCAAAATTATACCCGGGATCAGCGCACGACAAAAAAAAAATGCTTGGGCGTCTTGTCGTGAGCTGAGGGCCCGCAAACATTCATATATGTTACATATATCCTCCGCGAGCAGGCCGGAGAAGGGCTTCTACAGTAATGCCCGTTCGCGACTAAACGTTTCTTCGAAGCATAGTCATATGACGCAGGGAGCCTGCAGAATCTAGCACAAACGGAAATCAGAAGGCCTTATCAGATATCCCACGCTTCTAACGACACCTTTTATCAATTTTGAACTTGTATACCTCGAAAAATGCGTTCGCCGAGGGATCAGCTGTTAGTTGAAGTCTAAAAACTAGAGTGACGTGAACGAGTAGCTTGTGTGTGTGATTACTAAAATGTTCTTTCCTTGATTTCGCTCCGCAATCGTACTCAACGATACGTAAGCGTCCCCCTCCCCTTCCCCCACCTCATGTCTCGCGAAATATCACTGCAGTTCGCACACTAGTTGGTCTCGTAAGTCCTACCCAGCTTACGTTTATACGAACGTCTTTAGCATTTCAGAAGCTGCACTGATTTTTTTTTTTTTTTCATTTCTGTACGAGCTATTTTGTTTCTTCCGGACTTGAAGACCATTAATTTTTCAGTGGTTTAATTCACTTTTCTTGGTTCCTGCTATAAAGCATGAGTGCACATCTTTCACGACGCAGAGCCTTGGAATATACTTAACATTTTCGCGTGGCTGATATTCTTATAAAAGGCACAAGTTATTATCAGGTGTTGGGTAATCGCATCACCGAAATATATTTTTCTACGACGCATATGTTCGTAATGAGGCCGCATTCGTTGACCGCGCTACAAAACAAAACACACGTCTCACTGTGCCAGTATCAGGTATAAACGAGGCGACAATAAAATTCACTTGTGCCGGACGTATTCGGAGGTGACAGTGGTGGTATGCTGCTCCAATTCGCCGACGCCCGTAACAGCGGCCGAGGAGGACGCACAGCCGCTTTAGCTATTGTTGGTGTTTGAGCACCCTACCAAGACGCAGCGGCTTTTGAAATGGCCTAAACGTGTTGTTTACTTACAGCCGTCATCATAACAAGTTTTTTTTAGCGCTTGGAAGGGCAAAAGAAGCGAAAGAGAACCAAAACACTGCATGAGCCCCTATGGGCCGCGCAGCGCTAATCCCGTCAACTCCGCGGAGAAGCGGCGGCAGGCGGCAGGCGGCGCAGCGATCGCAAGCTCGAGGCGTATACTTCCAAAAATGCGTCCGCCGTACGATCAGCTCTTCGTTGAAGTAGAAAAACAAAAGGAAAGTGAATGCGAGATTTATGTGTGGGATTACTAAAACGTTCATTGCTTGATTCCGCTCGGCAATTAATACCCCTCCCCGCCCCCCACCGATTTCTGGCGAAATAGCAGTGCATTTCCCGTATAGCTGGTTCCGTTGAAACCTACCGGCTGAAGTTTAGACGAACGTCTTTAGCATGCCAGAAGCTGCACTGTTTTTTTCTTTTTCATTTCCGTTAGAGCTATTATGTTTCTAAATTCCGCATTGGCACAGCATTTATTTTTCTGTGGTTTCATTTCCTTGGTTCTTGCTATATGGCGTGTGTGGGCACATATTTAACGATGCACAGGCTTGGAATATACTTTACTTTTTCGCATGGTTTATATTCTTATAAAAGGCATAAGTTATTGTCCGGGATTGGATAACCACATCCCCGAAACATATTATTCTGCGACGTATATATTCGAAACGAAGCCGCATTCGTTGTCCACCCTGCAAAATGAAGCCAACCTCTCATTGTGCCAGTATCAGGTCTAAACGAGGCGTCAGTACAATTCATTTGTGCGTGATGTTTTGGAGGTGACATGGGTGATATGTTTCTGCCGTCGCCGACGCCCGGAAGAGCGGCGACGAAGCGCGCAGAACCGCGTCCCCGGGTAGCTCTTGCAGGCGATCGCGTACTCTACGAAGACGCAGCTGCTTTTTTAAGTGACCTAAACATACTTTTAAATTCATAGCATTTTAGTAACTCACAATGTCACGCGGCGTTGGCGCGCCTTGTCGTAGTCCGCTGCCAGGCCACTACACTATAAAAGAAATAACAGTTTCCGGCGCCCGGTTTCGAACCCACGACGCCGCGGGCGGAACGCAAGGTGCCCGGCGCACTACCGACTGAGCCACGAAACCTTTTTTTTTTTAACCGCTAGACCACGCCGCTTTTTTTTTCTTTATTGCCCATCTCGGACAGCAACACAAGGTACCAGGTACAATGACAAAGAAAAAAATCACAGTAATGCCGCCATGCCCCCCAGGGCCGGTGTTGTCATTTAAAATTCCCTAAGCGTAGTCAGGGGTTCAATTTTAGACAACCACTCTGGCGGAGAGTTCTTCGCTCTCTGAACTTCAACAAACTGTTACACACTTTCCCTAAAATACTGTCTCGTTGGTCGCGCGTCGACATCGCAATGCAGCCAAGCCATGCGAGAACGCCAAATGCTGCGCAGACCTAACAACATGACACTGTCAAATGGTACACAGATTCCGATGCACCGAACGCGCCTTATATCCTTCACTCCATGGAGGAAAAAAAAGCTTTTTTTTCCTCCATGCTTCACTCATTTCTGGTCATAGAGTTTCTGGTTTGTTTCGAAAGCGCCACAAGTTGTCCCGCGCCTCCGAAAGATGGCGACACTGGTCCCGCGATCGAGAGATACGACTTGCCGGCGCACCCCCTCGGAAATGCTGTGCATTTGATCGTGCGCCTCGCGAGGGGGATGTCTTTTTTTTGCCTATAGTCGTTACCATAACAAGTTTTTTTAGGGTGCGGAAAGGCGAAAAGAAGCGAAATAGAACCAAAACACTGCACGGGACCCTATCAGTCACGCAACGCAAATCCCGTCAACGCCACGAAGAAGCTGAGGCAGGCGGCGCAGCGATCGCGAAGCTCGAGGCTTATAGGAAACTGCCTAAACAAACTCCGCGATTAACGATTTTCGATGGCACGAATCGTATTGCGGTAAAAAATGGAAGGGGTTACACTTCGTTTCAGGCTTTTATGCACTGATAAGCAACTATAGTTGCCGCGAGGGGTGTGTTTACATTTAAAGCACTGTGATCTACCTGCAGAGGCGAACTGTTTTCAACACCTCAGTGTCCACTTAGGCAATGCGCACGTTTGAGTGCCGCACCAAGCCACGGCGTAACTGAATGATCACGCGTTAGACAGGGAAAACATTCTAACACGCCGTTTAATTGAACAAGGCCGGCATGGATCGAACTGTAGCCTGGCAAGGCATCATCGGTAGGCGCAAAGAGCGACCAACGTCACAATGTGTAGGGTGGGCAGTGCGCGTGACGCGGTGACCCTTGTACACGTGAGGCGAGTGAGAGAATAGCTTTATTTAGGTAAGGAGGCAGGATTCCCTGGGGGGAGAGAAGTGAAAAGGTAGGGGAAAGAGCAGTTCAGCCGATGCTCCGTGTTCACACAGTTCTCTGCATATTCATGCAAAGGCTCGCTGTTCATATGGTGGTCACAGTTGCTTTTTTTCTAACTTTTAACACAGACCGTGCAGAGGGAGCGTGTTTAGTGCACTCCAGGGGAGTAGCACAAGATGCTACACCATTTTGCAGACACCATTCTCAACAGCGTATTCCGTAATCATTTCAAGGGTTGGTTGTTCTTCCTGCACTCGGAGTATGTGTTCGGATTCGGAAGTAGGTACCGGGCCAATGGCTAAAAGCTCCGCACGGCCTCTGTCGAAGGCGGGACAGAGCCAGATAAGGTGAAATAAATTTGGTGTGCCATCACAACCACAGTGCGGGCAGTGGTGGAGTTCGGAACCTGCAGGGAATGTCCGTTTGTGAATGACGTGAGGGGTATAGGCCGCATTAGCGTAGACTTTGGTCGCGAATATTTCCCCCGAGCGTGAAAGAGGCTCGAGAAGGTCGAGGAATCCGTACGATGTCGCATCCATCTTGCAAGTGTTGTCTGCTTAGTTTCTTTAGATGTCGAAGCCAAAGTTGCCAATCCGACTGGAGGGAGGGAGTTGGTGCGTTGGGAACCGCGGGAGGTGCTTGAAGTCGCTCCCTGGCAGCAGCGTGTGCCAAAATGTTGCCATGTGCACTCCTGGCGTGCCCTGGTGTCCAAGCAATGAGAATCATGAAGCTTTCTTGTTGTAGGTCCGTACCGAGGTCAGAATACGGGTCGCCGTGCCATTAGGCGAGAACACACACTTCAGCTCCCGAAGTGCGGCGTGGGAGTCCGTGATTATTCTGAACTTCTTAATGGAGAGGGTGCAGGAATGTTCGCTAATGTGCCGGATTGCTCCCAAAATTCCCACGCGTCCCACTTCTTCCACAGGCCCGTTTGTATTAGAGACGTGATGGGATACATTTATTTGGGAGATATCTGTAGAGGTTCAGGCTATGGCCGCCGTTGTTCCGTCAACCACAGCGTCCGTGTAAATGTCTGCCTCATCTTCGGCCTTGTCGTTGTTGCCTTGTCATAAAAAAGATATGAAACGTTGATTACGAAGCATGAAGCAACTGCACGGAGAAATGCTGTAAAAAGTTTATGAATGGTAATTCAGTGTGCCAATCCAACGAATCATTGTGGACTCAAAACATTGCCTAAGGTTAATTGACCCGAAGTAGAGTAACGGTTCGTAAACTGCAGATGTGAGTGCATGAGAACGTGAGGTAATATCACTCTTGCCAGGAAAGAAACACAAAATCGCATGTAACTTAGCCGCGCGTTTCGGGAAAGTGTAGCAGGCTTTACGGTCGAGGTTTCCGAAGAGGCGGTTGAGAATGCATCTTTATTTTATGATAAGAGCAAAAATATTCAGGGACCGTGGTCCTCTGCACAGGTGCAGTCCCTAATCCGGGACCCAAATGGTCGAGGCCACTGGAGTATTTGTATTCACATGGGGTATCACAAAAATACCCCAAAAAGTAGCGGCAAGCACAGTCGCCCATACAGCCGAATCGGTAAGGCATACGAGGTCTAATATGAAGGCATAGGTTCGGGCCGCACTCTCGACGCGTGTTTTTCTTCAATTCCTATTTATATGTATTATGTTACCTTCACTAATCGTCGTACGAACGCCTAACTGTTCCCCTATGACTCCCTTCGCATTGTGGGCTGCGGGCCTTTCTTTCTATATTTCTTCAACGAAAACCTCATTCCAAACCATATTCTTCTGCATACTATAGACTCCATATTTTTAAGTAACCTTCTTCAGCTTTGAACAACGCATCGGAAGGTAAAAAAAATCCCGGGGGCCATAAAATTTTGTTGCGTGGTTTTAATGCGAAAACGTCAGATTGAAATTTGTGAATCAGCCGTGAGCCTCTGACGGCAGCTTAGATTGCATCGATAGCTGTCTGGAGAATGTCCTGAATTCGACCATCCCTACCTCCGGTGACCCAGAGGGTGATGGAATCAACGTAGAGGCTGATTCAAGCCTTCTGTACGATCTAGTATTTCAGGGAGCCAAATTATGGCGAAATTAAAAAGAAACGGCAACAGGACGGATCTTTGCGGTGTTCCCCGACTACCCAATTCTGTGTCCTCTGATCTGACCCCTCCGTTAGTTACATCAGCTTTCCGGTCGAAGAGAAAGTCATTTATGAAGTTCTACGACCCACTTCCAGTTTTTGTAAGTTTTTTAGGACGGCCTCGTGACCGATGTTATCGAAGGCCTTTGTTCAGTCCAATCCCTAAATTGCTTTGGGGTCTAGGGACGAGCTTTCGTCTCCATCTAGGATCTGATGTTTGAGGCGTAGCATTATGTCCTGGGTAGACGATTTGAGTCTAAAACCTATCATGGGGTGAGGGAAGAGCCCTATGTCCTCCATGTGGGCGCTCAGTCTATTGAGGATGACGGGCTCCATCAGCTTGCCGACGCACGACGTCAGTGAGATGGGTATCAAGTTTTTTAATCGTGATTTCTTTCTAGGCTTTCAAATCATGACCACCTGGGCAGTCTTCCATTACCGCGGGATGCTACCCCTTTCCAAGCATACAATAATGTACTACTTCAAGGCTTGTATAGATTCGCCGTCTAGATTTCTTAAAATTTGGTTCGATATAGCGTCGGGGCCGGGGTGGACCTTGTCCGGAGTTTCTCCAAAGCTGCCCGAATCTCGGATAGCGTAACGGGTCGGTCAAATTCTGCGTTTTCTTTACCGGTGTACGGTTTTAGTGCCTTCTTTTGGGTAGATCCAATGTACCTATCTTTAATTTCTTTGGGCAAGCCCTGCTCCGTTCCCTGGTAAGTGTGAATAATCTTACTCAGGTTGTGTTTCTGGGTAGTTCTACTACTTTCGGGATCGATTAGGTATCTTAGAATATGCCAAGATTTAGCGAGCCCCATCTGTAGCTCCATGCCGTCGCACATGCTGTGCCAGTTCTGGCGGGTGAGCTGATCGCGTAGTCCTCGATTTCTTTGTTTAAAGCTGCTATTCTTCTGCGCAGGCTACGATTATGTTTCTGCTTACTGAGCCGTCTCAGCAGGCCATTCTTGGCTTCCCACATGTGCAGGAGCCTCTTTTCAGCCATGTTCACTGCGGCTTCCTCGGGGATGGCTTCAGTAGATTTTTCTACGCATTTGTGTATATTTTTGGTCCAAGACTCGATGTCATCAATTTCGCTACTTAAGTTCTCTGCTCTTCTGATATCACGAAAGGAAACCCATTCTGCTATTTTGATCTTGTTACCCTTTAATTTGGAAGGACCGGCCTTCACAGCGGTGGCTACAATAAAGTGATCGCTTCTCAAATTTTCTTGAGTGTTTAGCCAATCGGGATCCGGCATGTTCTTGACGAAGGTCAAGTCGGTAGTGGTGTCGCGGCATACGCTGTTACCCACCCTAGTGGGATGAGCGGGATCGGTCACCATGCAGAGTGAGAGGTCTAGCGTGCTCTCCGCAGAAATCCGAGTTTGTTGCTTTACCAACTCACGATGAGAGTACGCAACTGTGCCTTGGAAGTCCCGAAAATCGAGCTTTTCGCTGATGGTAATCGCCAGTTGTGACGTGTATCAGGATTCTCGGCTTGAGAATTCAGGCCAACGGACAAAATACTGAAACCCTTAAAGCTTTAGAAAATAGCGTCCATCAACCCTCCAGAGTGATTTCCAGGATAGCAAGCATACATCATAGAATGAAGGAAGACAATTTGATCAGGCTAGTACAAGCGTTCATCCTGGGTTGCATAGCGAATGTAACACCTTTCTTGAGACTAAGGGCGGACTAAAAGACCGAAACTAATAACATGATCAGGAAATCATATGAACAAGCTCTCGGGATACCAGTTATCACGTCCGTTTCGAGATGTAAGGAATTCATACTACATTGGAGGAACTAATACTGGTGCAGATAGTTGCTCAGCTAGAGGGACTCCCAAAGACCTCGACTGGCCGTCATATTTCAATAACTCTAGGCATACGGTACGAATCTCAATTCGGCACCAAACACGAGATTCCGTGTGACGCATGGGAACGTCCATCCTGTACCAAGGAATATGCATCCCGAATTAAACAAAGAAAGAAGACGGGAAAGAGCGAAAGCCTTACAAAAGAGATTCGAAAACACCAAGAACGTAGTCTACGTGGACGCCGCGGAATACGCAGCCCGCGATGCCATGACCGTGGTAGCTATCGATTGCAACGGCGATAACGTAACTAGCGGCACGATAATGACGACGTCGCTGGATGCCGCACAAGAGGCGGCCATTGCTATGGCGATGGCTTCCACGAAAGCTAAATTTATTGTCAGCGAATCTAAAACTGCAGTTTGGAATTTCGCAAAGGGACGGATCTCGTTCGAGGCAGTGAGAATTCTGGTCGGCTTCAAATACCGGAGAAAGGTCCAAATTGCATGGACGCCGGCCCACTCTTTTCGGTAACGAGAGCGCTCACTACGCGGCTCGAGGTTTGGCTAACCGAGACGATCACGTCAAGGAAACATCTGAGCACTTCTCAAGCGCTGGGGTCGGGAGGGTCAGCATGGTCTCGTACAGAGACATAATTAATCATTACAGTTTGGAACGGGTTAAGTATGCTCCCCCTCACTGTACTCTCAACAAATGGCAGTCTGTACAAATACATTGCCCAATCCGGTCATGTACAGCCAGTGTTACCCGGGGTTCTACACGAGCGAATGTAAGCTATGTACGGGCAGGGCAGACCTGCGCCATATTATTTTGGAATGTCCCCAGAAGAAAAATTTGTTAGGTGCTTCGTTATTAATTAAGACCGAGGAGCAGTGCGAGATCGTTCTGCGCAGCTCCGACCGGAACGTACAGATCCGGGCTGGCGCCGGCACCCAAGGACTTCTGGCCGCCGTTTCAGAGGGGTGAGAGGCTCCGCCTTTTAAAGACGATAGTCTTTCTTGGGCTCCTTAAACCCAGAAATTTTGGTCTGTCTGTGACTCGATTCAGCCACCCGGCCAAAGCAAAACAATGCCTGCGTAATAGTCTTATATAGTCACAGCTAAATCTACCCGACTATGTCCGGTGTAATGTTCATACTTCTCAACATTGTTAAAGAAGAACAAGACATTACGCAAATATGAGACAACAAATCAATGCAGAAGTGATATTTGCAGCGTTCCTTTATAAAAATTCAAGCATGCTTCACTTTTGCGAAATTAAATACTTCATCAATTGCAGAAAAAGAATTCACTCCGCCGTCGACTGCTGTCGCCCGCGCCACTATAGCTTCTGGCGCCATTTTAAGAAAGCAACCGGCAACAGCTACGCAAGGTTCCACTATATAGGTTTCACGTTCTGCTTGCAACGCACGTGGAGTAGGGAAACGCGGTTCTATAAACGCTGAAGTAGGGCGCATCGATTAACGCGCGTCTTCGCCGTACGGCAGCGTTCGCATCGATACGCCCGGTTTCGAGCAGTGGAACGCGGGAAATTTAGAATTATTTATGCAAACATTTGGCGTCTTTACCTTGGGAGGAGCGCGACGCAAGAGGAACAACATGAGAGGTGAGCGGTAAAGCGAAGGGAGGCATTTACTTCGCAAAAGCCGATAAAGACTATCGTCTTTTGACGGCAATTGCAACGAAAGGAGCAGATACGCGGCCAATTTTTTTGCTTCAAAACCATGTTGGAGAAATAAATGTTGTTTCTCTCTCTCTCTCTCTGACGGCAGCTGTCACCTTCAATGGTCAATCGCCCTGAGTGGGCAGGTCTGGTTGGAATTGTAGGTGAGCATGGTGACGCCTGAGTGGAATGGCGATTGGGGAACTAGCTGTGAAACCCTGATGGCAGCTGTCATCGTCATTGACCAACCACGTCAGGGAGTTTGCGAGAACGCTGATCGTCCTGTAATCAACATGGATGGTAGGTAACCCTAACGTTGAACCTATAGCGACGTGCAAAGTAATGTAAAACTGATAGTACGTCAAGGGCCAGCTACCAATTTGCGACGTTATTCTACAAAGCATATATTGCTAGGCCTAACTTCTGGCCGTGGTGTGTGAAGCCGCCGCGTAGTTAGTGTAGTAGAAGAGAGGTTTATCGTTCGGGGCCAATTGAGGGGTCCCATTTGCGATGAAAATTTCTGCTGAGGAACTCTTGTTGTAAGCAGCGCCTTCGGCGGACGCTCCTTAGCTGTTGGTTGCAGAAGATTTGTTTGTTAAATTCATCCTTATTTGTTGCCCCGAAATAGTCTGATTTATTTATAAAACCCGTCAATAAACTGTTTAGTTTGACTTTAAAACTTAAAGGTGGCGCTGGCTACAACAGGACTTCTCTGGGAAACGCCTGCGCTACACAATTTTTTATCGCAAAAGGGAGCCGCGCTTTACGTCGGTTTTTCCCCCGTACGACACGCGTCTACGTTATAGTACACTGCAGAATAGTACTTGCTGACGACGACGACGACGATGATGATGAGGATGATGATAATGATAATGCTAATTACGAGGATTTCCTCATGTTTAAGCACATACCCACAAAGGGGGATTGTGAGTGGGGCTTCGGGCTAGTTGGTTAGGTAATACTGAAGAAAATGTGAGCTCGGAACGACAAGACAAAAAACAGGAATAAACGGAACCACCGCAAGGCATCAATTGATTTTTAGTAGACACCCAATACAGGGTGAAACAATGGCCAATGCGGAGGAATAAAAAATCAGCACCCCTTTCTAAAGAAACAGATGGTTAAAACTTGAAGCTTTCTCTAAAGCAACCTGAGTCAAAGTCAGATGAGAGTCCAAAATACGAACTGCTTAGACCGTGACGTAATGATGCAATCCGATAGGCGTCTGCTTCTTAACCGCAGGTACCCAGGTTACATTCCGACCTCATGAAGGGTTCTTTTTATTAGGGCGTTTCATGTGCCTTCGTGGAAACCGATTTGTAACTTGGCTTTCCTGCAGTCCGTTTTGGGCGTAATGATTTCGATTGTGGACTTTGACTTTGGACCTTGATGGTGGTTTAACTGGTTTATTGCTTGGAGATGTTGGGAGCGAATGTGCGCCTGTCTACTCTATTTCACCAATAAAGGGTCATAGACAAAACAACTCTTCACGATAATTTCGTGCGTTCTAATAGTATTTGTCTTTAAAATTTCCTCCTGGGTTCACGGATTCACGGTAAAAAGCTAATACACCACCTATAAATGGACACACATCTGCAATGATTACCTCCTTCGTTCCCAATGAGATTACATCTGGAATAAACTACCCGATAATTTAGTAACATACATCAACCGCCAAACCTTCCGCAATAAACTAAAAATTCACATGTCACAATCTAACTGAATTTACTGGCCTCGTGCCAGTTTTTACAATATTGTTTAAAATGTTTCATAGTCCTCTGAATGTTTGCCCTTGTACATTTACGTTTACTTTGCACTTAGTAATGTTTACTCCATACTTTGCATTTTGCACCCTTTGTATTATTATTGTTGTCTGAATGTTTACCCTTGGTACCCTTTGAGTGTTGTTGCGTTTTTTTCTATACCTTCTACGCCCCCCCCCCCTCTTGTGTAATGCCTTCGGGCCTTTAAGGGGGAATAAATGAAATGAAATGAAATGAAATAATTTAACGTTGTTCCTGTCGAAGTAAAAAAAACAAACTCAAGGCACAAACAACCTTATATTGAAGGCCCGCACCAGGCCATGGTCCTAGTGAAAGTGCTAAACACATCATACGACGGTTATGCAATAGCAGTTTGTTGCAGAGTTCGCGTCTTTGTCGGGAAAATAATGGGCAGTCTAACATCACGTGGGTAACATCTTCGCCGGGTGCTCCGCATGCGCAGGATGGTGAGTTTGCACAGGAAATTTTCAACAGAAAGGATATTGTATAAGCAATCCCCGATCGCATACGACGGAACAGAGTTTCCACTTTTCGGGCCAGCTCCACATTCAGTCGGAACTGTAAGGCTGGGTCTATTGAAGACATCGGCTTTCAACCAGAGAAAGCATCCTGTTTCAACCATCTTTCACTTCATCTACGATCAACATGATGATGATGATGATAATTATTGATATTCGTTTCCCCTTTGAAGCGGGGTGGTGACATGTCATCTTACCAAAAAGGAGTAATATACCCATGTTTTACGCTCTTGGTTTAATACTAGCGCTGCCTAGGACAGGCACAAAGAGCTTATTAGGCACAAAATAATTTTTTTTCTTGTTACAGGGGGTAATTGTTCTAGGCAATATTCCCCTCTTTGCTTTCGTCCACCAGCATTCTAATCTTTTTGTCCCCTCCCCTCGACAGCCTTGAAGTTAACTTCCTCTCTGATACCCTTAAATCCTAGGGCTTCTGGAAGCCCAATATTCCCTTCATGTAGATTTGGACAGATACCCTCACATTCTAACACTATATGCCGCATAGTTTCTGTTTCTTTCCGCAGACCACGCATACCCCATCATTTTGTGAATACTTCCCCACAAAACTCTTAGTTCGCAGGCAACGTGCTCTAGCCTCAAAAAGCAAAGCACTGCCCTGGGAATTATCGTAGAAATTTTCCTTTCTGATGTTCAATTTCACAGCCCTGTACATCTCTAACGACGTTTCAGCTTCCATTTTTTCCCTCCATTTATTCGTTTCAATCTGCCTCGCCTCTTTTTTAGTTACCTTGGCTGTTTTGGATTCTCCACTGTTCTTTCCGTATTTCATAGTTAGCCTTCTAGTCTTTCTTAACCACTGCGTGTCCACGCTTTTCAAGTATAGGTACCTAAAATCCTTAGCTACCCACCGTCATTGATCCATCGCCCTCAACCTCATCTCAAAGCATATTTTACTCTGAGCTTCTCTAACTTCAAACGACGCCTAGCCCATATCTCCTTGAACCGCTTCGTTAGTTGTTTTTCCATGCGCGCCTAAGGCCAAACGTCCTACCGTTGTCTAGTTTACTTCAAGGCCTGATAGAACGTCTGATTTTTAGCAGAGTACAGCATTCGTAAACGTGAGACCTGGAAGCATTACTCCTTTCCACATTCCTCTTACTTTATTTGGCTTCCTCTTAACTAAGTTTATTCTGTAAGTAAGGTTTATTCTCTCTCTCTTTCTCTCTCGGCGTTGCCTGTTTGACCTGCGTAAGACTCGCGCATTTTCATAAGCTGGAGTGCACACGCGCCTGATGCAATGGCAATGAGCTCTCCTTGTGTCTCGTCTGTTCCTAGTCCTAGTCCGCATTCGCTATGAATTTTAAGGCATAGCTTTCCTACTTGGGCCAGCGGTTTTTCCGCTTATGCGCAAGTTCACTTTTGACCGCATACACACCCCCTGCGACACACGCCTTGAATCCCGTCGCGTGATTCGTGAGGCCCGTTTTCGGAGCTGCGCACAAGAACCCGTTTTCAGTTGTTCTGCTCAACCATGAGCGGCTGTTGCCGGGGTGGTCACGGCCGATTAGCAGATCGGCAGTGGACCACCCCTGCAGCGTCCCACGCATGCGCCGTTGGATCGTCTCGGGCTACGTGACTCGTCTTGCGCCGCGTTCGCCATGAATGAAAGCGAGGCGGGCATCCTTCCGCGAATGTTGCACGCGACCGAACAGCTTTAAGCCGTTGTCGGCAATAAAGCTTCATCAAAAGTTAACCAAGCAAAACCAAGACTCAACCAGACTAGGCCAACCATTTGATATGCATGTCCAAAGTTAGCTGAGCTAAGCCGCAGCCATTTTTTTTCAATGGTGCAACACCAACTAGACCGGGAATCGGTACTTGTCGTTTAAATGTATGCCTATTCGCCGGCGCACAGAGGTCTGCCGTTTAGACATCGCTCCTCTCTGGCCAGCGTCTAGCATTTCGCGCACGAGAGTGGCATGCAATAGACTCGTATATCGACCGAGGCCGGTCCCCACTATCCAAGTCTCATATTCGCTCCCTGTTTCTCGTACTATCGCTGGGATTGTGTTACTAATTTGAACGTGTTTCAGCAATCATTCCGTGCGACCTCTTTTTGACTAACCGTTTCATCCTAAACAGAGCAGGCTAAGCCGTTTATTTCAATATTGTAATTCTCTTTAATGTTAGTGTCCTCATTTGAGCACGGTGCTGCCATTATCCAACAGTGGGAATGAGCCATTTATTTGCGGGCAACACACTGTTTTCCACGGCTCTCCGCTGCATGAACGGTAGAGTACAGGCCCTTGATTGACTGACTAAACAAACATTATTGAGAAAAAGAAAGAAGGGGAAGAGGACAGGGGGTAGAAAGGAGTAGAATTCAAGTTGGAAACTGTAGGTCGAGGGCCCTTGTGATAAGGGTTCCTGTCTTACCTCTCTTCCGCAGCCTGAGTTGTTCCTGTAGAGGGGTGCGGGCCAGAGCGCCTCAGATGTACCCATTGTGAAAGGCTGCGTTGAGGTGTTGCGTGCATTCTCCGCCATCTACTTTGAATACAAATTAACGTTGTTCCAGCAACGAACTCTAGAGTTCAGCCAACGCCACTGGAGCTCCAGTCTCCAGTTCTAAGGGCAATGGCCTAGTTTTTGAACTCGCGCCCATATAAGTATTAAAAGCTAAGTGGTTTATCAAATCGTAAATTTTCGTGTCCGCAGTTAAAAATGCCAAGAAATTGCCGAGCGCGCACGTGAGCGCGGGCCTCGCGGGGACAGCCCGGCGTTAAACAAAGCCAAGAAATGGCTGAGCGCTCGTGTGTGAGTGCCTCGCGACGAGCGCCCAGCCTCCGCTGCGCATGTTTTTCAAGCCAAGCATACCAAGTTAGCAGATTATCCAAGGTTGCGGTGCCCGCATGGAAGCAGAAAAGACCAAAAAACGCTGAGCGCTCGGGTGTATATGCCTCGCCGCGACCACCCAACGTTCCCGGCGCACGTTTGTCAAGCCAAGCACACCCACTTGGGATGATTGGCCAAGATTGTCAAAAAAACTCCAGTGTGCGTCGTAATCGTGGACACAATTGCTCAGATCATGAAAGACTACAGCGTTCGCCGTTCTCGTGGAAACACTTTCTCTGAACGAGAAAGATACATCATAGCGTACGCCCCTCCAATGTGCTGTCCAATGATTATTACTTCCAAAAAAGGAAGGAAGCTGACAGTTATAGCAACAATGATGAAATAAAGGTCATTGCAGCAGCGAAGAAGAAGCAAATGAGATGCAGTCGTGAACTTAAACCTTCGTGATGGTCGTGGATGTTAGGTACGGCTTCGCTACCTTCAAGTCTTGCGCGTTAGTTTGTGCTTCCGTCATTTTTTTGTTTAGTCCAGTGCCTTTGTACGAACATGCCCTGAAAGGTCGATCTTACGTATTTATTTTTTGTAAATATAGGTACCTTTTTTCTATCCTTCGGGCCAGGAGGACGCCGCGCGTGCACGATCGCTTTCGATTGGCGTTCTGCACCGTGCCAGTAGTAACGTTCTTTTTCACTCTGGCAAAATCCAACTCCTCTAAAACATCTCACACTTCTCATGAACACGACACTTTTATCACGTTCAGTTCCTCCAACAGTGGGGTTAAGAAGGCACGACATAATTTTTTGCAGGGTGCAAATGAGGGATTAATACAGATTCAAGTTGCTGGCCGCGGGTTGCACGTGGTTTTCAAAACGCGGAATAGCCGACGACGAAGAAGAACATGATGGCTGCAGTCGGCACGGCGTTGTTCGTCAGTCCCACCAAGAGGGCATCGTCAACGGTGGATGCCAGACCACCTGGTGACCTGGCCCTACGCACGCGGTCCCCAGCCTCACAGCTCTGCCACAGGGAACCCGGCGTCAACGTGGGTGTATTCACCGGGGCCTGTTTCCTAGTCCTAACAGGTATGCCTTACAGACTCGCCTTTGTTGACACGAAGAAGGCAGGTTTTACCCAATGTAAATTAGGAATCTCAGAAGCGTTAATTAGTCCGGAATAAAATATTTTCTGACGTGAGAATCGGTACTCGAATAGAAAAAGTTTTCAACTTAGCCGTGTGTACAAACTCGAACCGTGATTTAGTTACGTCGAAGCAGCTTAAGGATTTGTATAAGCCAGCCGAAGTGTTCAGTCCACTAGACTGCAATTCAAAGGACAAAAAGTAAAAGAAGGATAAAGTTTTTCGCTATCTCTTGACAGACAATGACAAAACAGTGTGGTTCATGCCTATAGGGCCGTAACTTGCATTTAGTCCAATGCAAGACATCTTCTTACGTTCCCAGTTCAGATCGCTCATTACAGTCAAATACTCAGTTAAAAACAAAAAAAGGGAGATTCAGTTCAACCGGGAACGGCTCGGCGGAAATTGCGCGAGAGGTATGCCGTAGAGCCCGGCCACTCTTTGCTGCCGAGTAATCGTGTCTCTCCGACTGAACTGTCCCGGCAAACTAGAGCCTATGTTTCCACAATAACAGCAGCTTGCACCTGTCCTTCAGCCATGAATATCCCCAAATCGTTCTACTGCAGCTTTCTTAGGCATCAAAGTGACCACCATCTCTGTATTTCAGCTTCCGCATGTAAGCCCCATTAAAGCCTCAACGTGGTTAAAAGCGGCTACATTTATTTACTCTATTCATTTTGTCACACACACACTATAGGGTGGGCCATATTTTCGAAGCCTGCCGGCCATTTGCTTCAATGGAGCAATTGAGCCTTTATTTCTAGACCTTCACAGCAATCGCCCTAAGAGAAAAAGTGTGATATGCTGGCGTTTGCTTCGTTTGGCACAGAGAACGCGACACGAGACTGGGCGCTGTCTCGTGTCGCCTTCTCCGTGTCCTGTCCTAGCGCCTTTATCAAACTAATACATGTACCAACAAGCCCGCATTAACACAGTTTTTTTAGTTTTGTTTGTACTTCAACAGTCACACCATGTCTATAGGGCGAATGTTCTTACCAAAGACAGCTCATGGTTGTTTTAAACGGCAACATCTTATGAGCTACCATTTATTTGGTACTATTCAACCGGAAGATACATGTCCAATGGTTAACCAGCTCAATGCACGATTCAAGCCATCCCTGCCACAAAGAAAAAAAGGACTAAAGAGACGGTCAGCGTTTACTGCTGCTGGCTCATTGTGTTCCCTATTCGCCGCGAGCTCGACATGTAGGTGGCGACACCGTCGCGCTGCTAGTGTGGATGCTCCGCAGAGCGGCCCGTAGGAATGCACACTGTGGGCGCGCTTCGTGCTTTTTTCTCGCAGTATGAGCGCACGAAAGGTGCAAACAAGAGTGGTATGCTGTAGTTCGGTTCCTCAACGTTCAATGTATAGCATGGAAGCGGCAGTCAGTTTTTATTACTACGCCAAAAAAAGCGACGGCTCATCGGGAATCTCAGAATGGCCGTAATTGTGACAATGAACTTGTACGCTGTGGCTCGTAGCAAGCTCGATCTTTCCCGACTATGGCTTTCAGCCTTCAATAACAGCATAAATAGAAACAAATCAGGAAGCCTCGATCTTTGAAATTCAGTTTACAACGGCAATCTCAATCGCTTTCACTGGTAGCATGACGCATCCTTGCATTTGTGGGATGCCCTGAAATGGTAACACTACTTAACTGCCCCGAAATTCTTTCTAAGAGCTTACGATATTTTTTGTGTGTTCAAAAGGCAACATAAAATTACTGAATTTTGATCAGCGCAGAGATATAAATGTAACCGCTCTAACGGGTCTTTTAAATGAAATTTTAGCGACTCTGAAGGAAGGTTTGATGAATAACGGTTTCGGATCACTTATTTACGGCTTTCGTCGCAAGTGAACTTGCGAATTGAATTGTCAACGCACGCAGTACAATCAACATCTCATGTTTAGTTAGGTTTTAGCAAAGTGACAAGCAGGTTTACAGTGTGCAAACCAAGCTTCTGGGACCTCACAGTGAGCACAAATTTTCTGTTACGGCTGCACTGTTGACCAATTGCGTTCCTTTTAAAATCTAACAGGTGCCTGCAACACTGAGATGTGTTTGCATTCTTGCGTATAAGGTCGCTTACGAACCCTAAAGATGGCAATAAATGAAGTTGCGCTGTTGCAGATGTAGTAAAACATTTCCTTTTTATTTCTCGTTGCGAATCAGCGCAACGGGTTCCCGGTAACTACTTTGTTTTGTAAACTGAATATCGCCTTTGTCTTTTATTTATTGTGGATTGGTTAAAAAATGAAATTCTGTGCATTTCCTTTTTTTTTCGTGAAGAGGGGGGAGGTCCTGCCAACGGTGCAAGAGCAGAGAGAACAGAACGCACGTAACGCGAAAAGCCAAACTATGGTTATCAGTATTACTTACAATCGAAACTACACTAGGCGTTGTGTTCTGTAGCGGTGAAAAAGCAGTACTTTAACACGTATTTTCAAAATAATTAACCCCCCTTTGATCCGAGATTGTCCAGGAATTGTGGCTCGCCTTTTTCAAAAATGTATTGAAAGCAAGCATTCTGGAAAAAAATTAAAAAAAAAATCAGCGAGTGAAGGCACAGACGCCCCTCACACATGTGGGCAACAACGTGCATTATATTACGCGTTTTCTCCTCTTTCTTTAAACTTAGGTCCACCTTAAGAGGTTAAAACGTGATCATATTAGGCATTTGGTTATGCTGAGTGAGACACCTTTCTGGACAAGGTGATTCATGTCGGATTTGAAAATGATATATATGAAAATGACACACGAAATGCCACATGACAGACGCAAACTCACAACTGCTTAATTTTACCGAAAAATCCCCCCTAAATACTCTTGCGTATCCATAGAAACGTATTTTAAATAATACGTAAAATTAGCAACTCAACACAGCTGAATAAATATTTATTCCTCCTCCTGAGTATAAACAACGACTGTCCAAAAATGGTATTTATTTTAGAAATATACGGGAAGGACACGATCACACAGGCGCTTGCTGGTGTAAAATACGTGTCCGGTAATGTATGGGCGATAGCTCAGGGGTCGTGTGCAGTGTAAATGTTTTTGTTTGTTTCTTCTTTCTATAAGGATACAGCGCAGTTTTACAAGGGTGTGGAATTTGCACGCGTACGCAGGTCTTGTCGCTTCTTACCCGTTTCGCGTACTAAACTTTTATGCTTTAAATAATCACCACGCCACCTTCAAAAAGCACCCTTCGACGTTCCCGAAACGGCAGACGACTGCACTCAACAATAGGAAAAGTGCAATGTGTGGAAGCAATGTTCACACTCAAGCGGTGACCACGGCGAAGATGTTTCGTGGAATTAAACCAGCGCATTAACCCACAACGGCCGCTGATTATTGCGTTTCTAGAGGAAATGCGCAAGCAGAGGTAACTATGTCATTGCTTACTGCCAAACGAGCACACATATTGGTTGTTTTGTCGTGTGCAGCACGCGTCTTGCGCCGCACGCAACGTGAAAAAGCAGACGACGCGAGAGCGCCATCCACACTAGGAGCGGTTCGTCCCGCCGCCGCCAGGGGCCGACTCTGTTCACGCTCGGGGCGAATAGTAGCACGACGCTGTCATGCACCGCTCACCGGGAGTCTGTGAGGAAGTTACACCCTTGATACCACCACAGATGTCTGCGTGCGTATACCCAACACTTGGTGAGGCGGGAACAAGTAAGGTATTCAAATCTGACTCCAAAACGGTACTCCATGACAAACTACCTTAAATTGCAATCCAGAAATTGTCGCTGCTTCACAGAATCCAATGCTGAGAAATAGAAGGCAATATTGGACTACGTATATACGGCGATTGGTCCTCCATGACTTTACGTCGCAGGCATCATCGCCAACATGAAAGCACTCATTTTCTGTCACGGCATCTACGACAACGTGAACCGCACCATGATGGCTGTGCTCAAGACCTCAATCTCGGCCGCCCTGAACCGCTTCCCCCTCCTGCCCCAATTGGGCCTTCGAAAATGGCATCCAAGGTGAAACCACCAAATCCCATGGCAATGCTGACGGCGTCAACTCGTTCTATTTGCTGTCGGGGAATTTTTGGCATGTCCTCAACACCGGAGAGGGCCGACACAGCCAGTATCACAATCCTGTTGGAGACGTTATCTCTGTAACCACCGAAGGCAAGTCAACGAGGTTAGAGCCGCTAAACAGCAAAAGTTGGGGGCGCGGTTAACACTTCAGCAAGATCCCCAACTACAGGCGCTGGTGATTAGGCCTTTATTCTCGGTGGCTAAGATTGATACACTGTAGTGGACTACGGGATGGGATCCGGGGGAAACTAAGCAATGCAGCTTGAACGGCCATTTAGGTCGCCCAAGCTGCATCGAATAGTACACAACGTCCGCAATGTAATATTGTTCCTATATTCATATATGGGATACTCGGTGTTTGTGGTGCAGCTTGTGCACGTAAGTGGCGTTGCAAATGCTTCATTCGTCCATACGTCGTGCGCGTACCAGCGACAAAAGAATTTCCCTTAAGAATGCCGTTATTCAGAAATTTTACGTTTCAACAAATGTCACATATCGGTAATAGAAATGTCTATTGATGCAATGATTTTATTGGTATCCATAAAGGCCTAAGTGTATCGGTAAGGCACCGGAAGAAACGTGCGGACAACAAATCCGACAACAAACGTGCGTACAACAAATCACAATATACTGTAAAACCAGAAGTGCTTATAGTGTTGTCTCCGAGTAGAAGTTGCTCCTGAAGCGTTGCTCTTCTGTGGTGAAGCGAAGAGAGGTAGGCTTCGGCATTAATGCCCCAACGCAGATTTAGAGGTGACTTTGAAGTGAAACGGCAAGTTCAAAAACCTGCCCATTCAACAAATTTGGGATTACTTCATCTTTAGAACAAATTGGTAAGAGAGGAAAATATCCTCACAGTAGTTTGAAACAAACCCTAGTATGGAGGTAAGCAAGAAAATTTGGCACGGTACCGAGAATAAAGGTCAGCAGCAAAACTTCCTCGGGAAGAATGTGCGCAATGCTTTTTCAAGGAGTGGGCTCAAAAATAGGAGAAATAGCTACACATACAATAGGATAAGCAAGTCAATAAACAAAAACAAAATACTTAGACAAACATTGGCGGCAGAAATAAGAGGAAGCAGGCAGGTGAAATAACGTTTCTCTATACTAGAACGTCCTAGTTTCGTTTCGCGGTACATGTCTACGCATTACTTTTCTTGTACGAGCTCTAGTTGAGAACGTATTAGTTTGAGCTGGCTTTTAATGAAGTGATACCAATTTTAGAAACTCGACGCCAAAAGCTTGGCGGTGGTTTCCTAGATATGCCCATGACATAAAAACGAAGCAGGTCAGTGAATAAACCAATCTATCAGAAGATTTCAGCATACAGAAGTTATATTGGATGAATGCTGTATAGAATACATGTACGCTCTTATAGGCAGGTGGATATATAGCGTCTTCAAACGTCCATGTTATGAAAACCTAAGGAACAACGCACTTCAGATATTTTGGCCAAAATATTCACGAAACTCCGGGCGGAGAGATGGAAGACAGTGGCTACACAAAAGTGCCAAGAAATATAGCGATGCCGAATGCAACGAAATTCTTCCTGGACCCCCGCTATGTCACGCATCTAAAAAGGGCCGAAACAATTACGCTAACTTGGGGAAGTGTTGTAAAAGGAGTGATACAGCAGTTAAAGTGACAGGCCCCGAAGTAAAAGTCGCAAAAGGCACAGAACACAACATCCCAGAAGAGAGCCTCGAATGGTTTGATTACATTGTAAGCATCAATTTGTGTTCTTTGACCAGCGGGTGTAGCCGCTGCGCACTTCGGGAAGACATGAAAAAGTGCTGTGTACAGTTGTGGCCATTTCACCTTACCCACGTCTGCTTTTCACGACCATTATCATCATAATATTGCACCCCATTTGTTTCTCATAACCATCGACATCACTCCTGGTTCCGGAATTCTGGGTTCCGCTCGGAATAAACGCGCTGCACCGACTGGCTCTGAGGCGTCCCAACCGTGTGACGGCGGCCCTTGACGCCTCCCTCAATATAATAATGACGGAAGGCGAGCCGGACCTTACAGCGGTCGGAAGACGAGTGCGGGAGGAACAGAGGTTGTGACAGAGAAGGCGAAGGAACAAAACCTGTTCCTACAATATCGTAGTTTACCCCAACTATATCTTCGTGAACTTCTTCAGTGTTCGTTACAGTTTTGCCTTTCCCTCCGGCCGGCAGTATTGTGAATTCCGCTTTTGGTGCAGGTTTTTACACCACCGCGGATCTCTTAACCATGTCAGGAGGTCATGCCTCCCCGGTGCCTCCATCAGCGGATCGGAAGGCGCATATAAAAATGGCTATTAACGTCGACGCCGCTGGCGATGTAGGGGCTCTACCAAAAAAGGTACTCGTTAGCCATTGTAATGACCACCGTCGTGGTCGTCGCAGCATGGCCAGCCAAGCAATAACAATGATGGTAGTTGCTGCCGCCTTCGTTGTAATTTCCCGGGATAAACCAAATTGACAATCGATTGTTAACTATGAGAGCAGTTATCAACGAAAATAATCGCCATCACAGTGCCATCATATGCCATCCTAGTAAACCGCTATAATTCTCGTCGTCGTCTTCGTTGACGCGTGGACATACGCAAACATTCTGTCCAGTCCGTAATGTTTGACGGAATGGGCAGTCCGACGAGCCCCTCTCGCATTGCGAAAAAAGGCAGTCAATGTTTTTAAACAGTATTTCCTTTTTCCACCTTTATTTGGTCACTGCAAAGAGACGGATCTCTTTTTTTTTTACAAGTGAAACCTTGGCAAGGGGCAGCAAGGTGGAACCTCTTACATTTTGTCCGAGTCTCGCCAGTGTTCCGCAGCTAAAGCTGCCACTTTCCTTACACCATTGTGGATGAAGACGCGCGATTCTTGTTTTCTGTTGGAAGGAGATTGTAGTGGAATTAGTTCCACCAGATTCCCTCATATTCCATTGCACGTGGCTAAGGAATGTCGAAATAGTCTACGAGGAAGAAGAAAACTGTGGCTGACATCAGCGGTGTGGGCAGTCAGTGTGATCAAGAAGAAAATATCCATGGCGGAAGAAATGCGAGTGACTCGCTTGAATGCACGCAGTCTCCGAGTAGTGCCCCGTTCTGCCGGACGTTCCTCGGAGGAACCATGGGCGTACACATCGGTTACATCTTGCTTGTCCTAGGTATTCCTGCCACATTTCTCTTGCTCAAGCAGGGTGACGAGGGGTGGGTTACTGCTCAATGCAGTGTCTCGCGTACCGTCCGACGTTGCTCCAGTTCAGCGCCTCAAGCAAGGCTAGAGTGCCGTCCGACGACACTCAAATTCGTATTGCTAGGCTGCGTGACGCAAAAGGTCTGCCATTGGGGTGTAGAGGTTCCGTCTTAGCTTCCTGGTACGACGGGTGGTATTTGGAGTGAAGCTTTTGGCACCTTTACGTTTTGCAGCTTTTACTTCAATTGTAATTTTGACTGCTGAGGCTAGTTTTCGACGGTTTAAATGATTTTGTTTGTTCGTCAGGTTAGATGCGGTTGGTTTAGGTTCGTTGCATTTCGCTACGTTACGGAGAACGAAGTAGTGCATACGAAGCGTTTTATTGAAGAAAACCGTTGATGTTGGTTTAGCGGAGTTGCGTCGCACGGCACTCCAGGCGCAATGTTCGCTCAAAACAGCGCCGCAATCTGGAACGTTGAGTATACCGGTACGAAAACATATGGCAGGCATCGATACTGACTAACTGCCTCCTGCGTCTGATTAATGATAGTGAAACTATGTGCGAATCTCTGTGGCTATGAAACCTATAACTCTCCCCTGTCCCCGGGACAGCATTTTGCTTCAAAAAGCGGAAGCGTTAGAAAATGTCGGTCGATTTTATTCCTTGTTACTTAGCGCTTGTTCTGTCGTAAGTCGTAGTTACCGGTCATTTGGGGGCAGGGATGTGCACCAGTAGAGGCTATGCACCTCCATGTTATGCTGCGAGGGCATTTTTCTCTGGAGAGGATATTGCACCGTGTAGACGAAATTCGCATAACGCGCAAGAAAACGACCCAGGTATGGCATTTCTAAACGTGGTTATAACTTGCCAAAGCAAATAGTATGCAGGTAGTGGCTCGTGAAAGTGCGCCTTTGCTTGAGATTTCGAAGACTACCGCCATCTATTGGATGACAGGACTAATGCTTTTTCTGGCGCTGAAAGGCACCCACAGACAGCCCAGTCACGTGCCATCGATGGTGAACCTGAGGGACCAAGCACTGATGAAGCAGCCGTTTCAACTTGGCATGGTCCCATGATACCGCAGCAGCCTTGCTTCGAGCGCGCGAAGCTGTAGGAAAGAATCGCGCATCTCTTACTCCGGCGGTTCAAAGTTACTTGCGAAGCGATGAATCACCTTGAAATATGTAGCGTAGGAAAACTTCCGCTCTAACAACTTGCCCACTGGACGATAGAACTAGCGCAACACATAGTAAGAAATGTAGAGCCTGGTTAGAGAATCGTCACGGGAATATATGCCATATGGCATGGTTATCGATATACGAGGAATATGGAGCTTGGTTAGAGAATCGTAGCAAGAGTAATTGCCGCATGGCAAGGGGACGTGTATGTGAGGAAAATGGAGCTTGGTTAGAGAATCGTAATGAGAGTAAATGCCACATGGCACGATTACGAATATGCGGCGTATTGAACTGTCTTTCCGTCGCAGGTATCACCGCCGGCCAGGACGTCTTCATGCCCAGCAATAGCATCTACCGCATCGTTAACCACACGAAGTTGGATGTGCTCAAGAGCATCAACCGAATCTCTTTCTGGGTCTTCGACAACCGTAAAGACGTTCAAGAAGCAACGGGCAACGAAAGCTTGAATTGAATTTTATTCGTATATAATCGGAACATGCCGTTGAGGAGTAGGGGGGTGTGAAAGAGGCTACCTGTATCTGCCAATATATTGATTGTTCTTCCCTGGATACTTTTGGATGAGGGCTCAGAAGGCTACTTCTGTTCTCCCTGTAATGTTTGATGATTTCTGCATATTTTGTTATTGGGTGCACCCCTTCATCCGTTTCCTCAGTGGCGCGGAGGTTTAAGTCTCGGGCCTGTCGATGGCCGAATTCGTTGCGCTCGATCGAGGAATGTGCAGGGACCCTTGTTTCCGGCGTTTCCCGCTTGTCAGGTTTTTGGCGGCACTTTCTGAGATCCACCTTGTTCTGTATCTGTTGTAGGCTTTCTTCGAGTCCGTGAGAATTGTGGCTGTACCAGGTTGCGTTAGCGCCAGGGCTATGGTGGTCTCCTCCGCTTCCTCTGGCTCTGCGGTGTACAATGACGCACAGTTCAATTTCGTTCCTTGTAGTCAGTACTATAGTTGCTTTGTTGGAGAATGTGGGTAGGGCAGCATCAGTGTAGAGTATTCCATCATGTGTCTTTTATTCCAATAGTGTTTTATTGAACATAGACCCCTGCAGAAAAAAATTGAAGAAGGGAGGCGCCACTGGGAGTTCCGTTCTTCTTGTGCTTGCTTTTTCTCCAGCACGTGCCGGCGTTGCACTGCCATTTTTTTTCGCTTACTATCGTAAAAAACCAACCCAACGAGCGTTCCTAACTAAATGAACGCGGGTTCTGCCGGTTAATTACGTATATTTTGCCTCAAATGTACCTGCAGTTTTCTTTGCGCTAAACAAAGGGGAGATGTATGACAAGCGCCAGCAGTTCACGAGTTTCTAACGCTTATGACTATATAAACCGCTTGGCTTTCGAGCCCCGTGGGTTACGCCGCGACGACAGCCGCTACGACGGAACGCCGTGGGGCATTACCTGGGTCCAGCGACCGAGCTACGACGACAAGGCGAGCCGCTAAAGTGCTCTGCATTTAAAATTCAGGCTGCCATTTACCAGTGGAAGAAGCTAAGTCCCTATTATGAAAGAGTAGAAGCCGAAGTTCATCAGCAGAAATGCTGTTGGTGACATTACTTTGGCGCTGTGCCATCGATATCATAGCTACGCCTCGATAGTTGCACGACGCTCCCCTGAGACATGCTTGACCTTTGGTGTTTGAGATGTGGGGCTAATGCCATGTGTTTCTATGCGCAAGAGTCGAGTTAACGTCCCCGAGCGGATTTGCTAGCGCGAGCTGTCGGCACCCACTTTGCAAAAATTCTGCCGCAGCACACACAACCGTTCACCTGCTAGAATACCGTGAACAGGTGTAGTCAGGACAGCATCAGGGCAGGACGTGCGAATCGCCGTTCCAGTATTGTTTTCGTGAAGAACTTGGACGCGAGCACAGGAAGGAAGCGAGGAATAGCTGTGAATTACTATCACGGTAAGTAAAAGCTAGACAGTGTGTAGTAAAGATGAGTGTGGCGCAGATAAAACGTCAGTAAACCGCTTACAAATGATTTGTGGGTACTAAACACACGAACACGATTAATGTTCTGATCAATTTCTTTTTATTTTTGCTTTTTGTACTATAGAAGATTCGTCTCCTCAGGTACCTAAATTTTATTCACTACCAAACGTTTAGCGTATATTTGTAGCTGAGAAAAAAAGTCACCAGTGGTGTTCATAACTAGAAAATGTACCGGTATAGTGTGTTAAGTAGTGGAAAAATTTAGTGCAGCTTTATCGTACATACAACACTTCCCATACTTTCCTTTGTCTTCGATTAACTATGTTCTACAAATTTCTCCAGTTTACAAGCGCGTGTGAAGTTAATGTTTTCTTTTGACATACACCAAGAGGATTTAATAATAAATCAACCAAGGATAAAATTTTCCTATAATCAATGGCACGGCATTCGAAAATTTGTAGCAATGCATTAACTTTCAGTGTAAATGTTAGCGCAGGTTTAAAGACAAACACAAGAGAAACAGACTAAACCGCCAGTCCTATCCGTCGCTCTTGTGTTTTGTCTGTAAATCTTCGCTAACTTTTATTGTGAATTCTACGGACAAAGTAGCACAGCAGCAAGTATTATTAATGCACCAACTGCTGAAGCAGTCAATAACCATTAATCATTGCGAGTCGTTGTGGCTGTCGTTAGTTGGTGTAGAACTAGCTGAGATGGCGGCTTGGAAAAGGAACGAAAAGTTTGGGAAGAAATAGAGTAGAGGTTGGTCTTGCCCTTGCTTCTCACAAACTTTGCCTTAGAGTTCTCTATTCCGAACAGTCTGGTCGTAGCAAATCCAATTAATTGTCTCTGTCACCCTCAGGTGTGAAATTTACGCTTAACCCTGTTTTTTTATTGACACTTTTTTTTACTTTCTTTTTATGTTCGAAAAATGCTATACGGAAAAAATCTTTACGCTGATGTGAACCTCCTACAAAGTTTGTTTTATTAAGTTTGAGAAAAAGACGGATATGCAACTTCCAAGTATCGAAACCTACCAGACGTGGGGACCTAAGTTTGCCTCGTCGATGTGGTATAAAACGAAACAAGAAACGGCGATCGCGCACACAAATTTGGCACGCTGTTATAGCAAGTCGAATAAACGATAAATCATGTATTTGTAGGCAAAATTGAAAATGTCGCCGTGAGTAAAATTAATATTACGCGACCACTTCACAGGCAAGGTGCCCAAATGGTTTCGTCCTTCATTTTTACAAATGGACTGAAAAAAAAAATTAAACCCGTTCCACTCAATGTGAAAGCTGTTGGAAATGCAGAACAGTGATTCGCCATAATTTGCTGTAGCGCCATTCTCCGCTCACTGTTACCACTACAAACAATGCCAATTTCCCGCCTTCGCAGTGGTCACGCGCCCCCTGCCTGAAACTGCGCCAGCGGGAGTTCAGTTCTCTTTGTGCTTTTCTCCCCGCACGTGCCGGCGTTGCACGGCCACATTTTGCGTCTACTGTTGTAAAAAGCAACCCAACACTGTCGTAAAAAGCAACCCAACGGGCGTCCTTAACTAAAGGAACGCGGGCGCATCAGGTTGATTACGTATATTTTTCCTCAAATGTACGTATAGTTTTTTTTTTTTTTGCGTTAAACAACGGGAAGTTGCGCTAAACAACTGACAAGCGCCAGCGTTTTGCGAGTTTCGAACGCTATTACTACATAAACCGCTTGGCTTTCGAAGGCTCTGGAATACGCCGCGAACAACAGCGTTACCCCGGGACGCCTACTTGGTGCTCTATATACTTTGGTCGAGCGAGCGAGCGAGCTAGGACGACAAGGCGAGAGCCTAAGGTGCTCTGCACTTAATAAAAAAATGAAAGAAGCTCACACTAACGCGTAAGACTTGAGGGTATACTTAAACCGTCGTGATGGTCCTGATTATTGCTTGCAACTTCACTATAGCGAAGTTACACGCAACTTTTGTTATCATCACCAGACGGTTTAAATCCACGATTGTAGCCGATTTGTTTCTCCATTGCTGCTTCAACGACCTTTACTCCATCATTGTTGCTATAAGTGTGAGCTTACTTCATTTTTTGGAAGTGATAATCATTGGGCATCACCTTGGAGTGGCGTGCGCTATGACGCGTCTTTTTCGTTCCGAGCAAGTGTTGCCACCATTACGGCGAACACTGGAGGATTTATTGTTCTGAGCAATATGTTGCCGCGACTACGGCGAACACTGGAGTTTTTTTTTTTTTTTTGGCCAATCTTCTCCAACTTCCCTAAGTGGGTATGCTTGGTTTGACAAACCTGCGCCGGGCATGCTTCGCGATCTTCGCGAGGCACGCACACACGAGGGCTCGGCATTTTCTTCGTTTTTTTTAACTGCCGGGCGGCCGCCGTGAGGATCGCGCTCACGTGCGCTCGGCATTTTATTGCTGTTTTTTAAGGGCGGAAACAAAAAATAACCATTTGCTCTACAGCTTCGCTATTAAAAGAAATGAATTTATTTGATGAGTCGAACTGCTAATATCCCACCGTATAAGGGCAGCGGTGGCAGTTCCGAAAATCTCGGGGGAGATGGTGGGCTCACTGATGTCAATTATTATAAACGCCGCGATTTCGCCACAAACCGGATAATTTTAATAAAATTGATTAACACACAGTGGTTTGCTGACTAATTGTGAAGTTTGGAACGTTTTTGTGATTGTGAACTTAGGTACGTTTATTTGCAACCGGTTGTTAACCTTATCGCTGACATTACAGTGCTTGTGAAAACACAGGAATATCTACCGTCGAAGACGAATATATCGCTCACAGATACATCGAATTATTGCCTATATCGAGCAGTCTGAACATCCCTTTAGAAATACGAGGCAAACGTGCACAGCTGTTGTACGCGTGTATCGAACTCCCGGTCTCGGGCACACTCGATATATGGAACGCTGCGCTACAAGTGCTCCTGCAAGTGCACTTCTCCTGTAGGGATGGACGCGGTTATGACGATAACTTTTCTCGGTCGACGCAGTGCTCAGTGAGGACGAGGTGTCATCGAGTCGTTTCGATGGCGGGAGTCATTGGGCGCGAAAGGCAATAAAGAGGGGAAACCGACCGGAAGCGCTCAGTTTCTGGCATTTTTCCTGCGTGCTTGTGTGGTTATCAATGGTGGATCGCGCAGGGGGACCTATGTGGCACGCTGCTTGTTTGTTTTGTCCACAGCAGGCGTTTCAGAGCCATGGTCACGAAGGAAAAGGAAGAATTTGATTGATTGATTGTGGGGTTTAACGCACCGACGCAACGCAGGTGATGAGGCGCGCCGTAGTGGAGGGCTCCGGATTAATTTTGACCACCTGGGTATCTTTATCGTGCGCCGAAATCTCGTACACACGGGCGTTTTTGCTTTTCGCCTCCATCAGAAAAGCGGCCGCCGCGGCCGGGAATCGAACCCGCGACCTTGTGCTCAGCAGCGCAACGCCTTAGCCACTGAGCCACCGCGGCGGGTAAAAGGAAGAATTTAAATTTATCGACAAAAGTGAACGAAGTTGAACGTACGGTACAACTTTTCAAAATGAGCATGAACGTATTAGAAGCCTTACTTTGGCTACCGTCGAAACCATAAAAAGTCCCACGAATACTCATCCATTTCGCTCAACTGCAGCAGAAAGAAAACTGGTTCCAGAAATGCAAAAAGTTGAGAAACTTGCAATCCAAAGTGCCGGTCACTGAGAACCTTACCCAACAAATTAAGCTTCTGCTCTTCACTGCCAATAAATGGGCAAGGAGAATCGTTTTGAATACGCTTGGCACTTCGACGGAAAATAGCTTGTGTGAAGGTCTAGGAAGGAAACCATACATGTATTCCATGTGGAAGGTGACCTGGCAATGCTTGTGTCGTAAGTTCGCTTAATTGTAAAAATCAACTCGACGCCAGTAGGAACGGTTACTCTAAACCGACTGACTTGAACAAGTTCGCTGCGGAAAAATCAGCAGTATCAGTTTTGTATATTAATATCCAATATACCAGAGGCAAAGAAGCAATTTTTCGATGAGGTCTCAAACGAGTTTTGTTTCAATTATACGGCAATTATGATCACCGAGACCTGGCTTCATAATCATGAACGTTTTGTTGTCAACAAATATCAATCTTTTTACCTGAATCGAAGCCATCGACCAAAGGGGGCGGCGGTTTGTAATACTTGAATATATGCCTTGTGAAAAAGAAAGTCAAGCATGCGCAGTGACAGACAGTTATGAAATCCTTTCTGTGCGTACTGGAACAAACCTGTTTGTTGTGTTTTATCGCCCTTCGGACGGAAACCTTGATACATTTTTAGCCTATCTAAAGACCGTTTTTGAATTTGCTGATTCTTAGGATTGTACTGTTTTTAAGGGAGGTGACTTCAACATTAACATCGATAAAAACTCTTCTCGACGCACGCACGTGCTGACGCTAATAGAATCACATTTTATGCAAACGTAATCAATCCGGAAACGCGTCTGACTCCCACGTCAGCAAAAATACTTGACCTGTTAAATGTGAGTAAATCAACTCAACTTTGTTAGGGGGTTATTGGCAGTTCCCTCAGTGACCACCTTCCTGTTTTTTGGTATTCGCAGCAATTCTGTCCAGCACAGGAGCCGTAAAACACTGAAACAAAGCACAACTCACTGGCCTGTCGGTATTTTATTGCGTCTGTTTCCCATTATTTCTTTGCATTGTTTGTGCAATAATATAGGTATACACGAATATGCAATAGCTTTTGTGCGTGCTTATGCACGTTATATGTTATTACGAGAGATCCACAAATAAATAGGTATACGCCTGAAACATTCAGGAATGATATACTCAGGTGGAAGTGGTAGTCGGTGTGCCACTATACAAATTCTGACAATGCATTTAAGTTTTTTTTTTCGAAAGTTTCTTACTAGTTTACAAAAATGCTCCCATACAAGACGCTCAAAACACCTAAAGGAGCTCTTAAGCTATGGGTCACGCCCTATAACCTCAAGATGATTTCTGAGAAAAACAAACTGTACCGTGTATTCCTTAAAAGTCGTGATAAAGTTGATTTTAAGACTCCTAAAGGACACCGTAATAGATAATTGCTATACTAAATATTGCAATAAACATCTACTACATGAACCTGTTCAACGGCATCACAGATCAAAAAATTGTTTGGAATAAAGTTAACACGCTGCTGTGCCAGAAACAATCACGTGAACCCGGCAGTCTGGTTATTGATGATAAAAAAAGTACTGGAAACAAACTAGCTGTCAAATTCAATGATTACTTCGCTTCGCTTGTTGATAGTGAACATATCCCAACTGCTCTTGACTACATAGATAATTATGTGTCGATTGCCCTTTTCCTCACTGCGTGTGTTAAAATGGAGGTTCAGTCTGCTTTCTAGCGCATGAAAATCAGTAAATGCGAAGTCGCTTTCGGTATCAAAATGCTACCAGTTATATACAGCATAAACATTATTTGTCCTATCTTAACTCACATTTACAACTTAGCTTTGGACACTGGCGTACTTCCTCTCTAAATGAAGAAGCCCAGAGTAGTTGTTCTACACAAAGGATCTCCAAAGGACATACTCAAAATTATAGGCCGATATCTATTTTGCCGGTATTTTCTAAGGGCTTGGAACGTATTATTTTTGTACGATTATCAGATTTCCTTAAAATACAATGCGTTAACCACTAAACAGTTCGGTTTCAGGCAATGTTTATTTACCGAACTAGCACTTCTACGACAAAAATAACTCATACATGCTAACATCGAGAACAAGTTGATCACAGTAGGATTCTTTGTAGATTTTTCTAAAGCATGTGACAGAATAAATAAATCACTCGTCTTTTAGAACTTTCAGATATGCAATCAGAAATAGTATGCTTCACTTAATTTCTAATGATCACAGTAGTCGCGTGCAGTGTGTCACAATTGATTGTTTTCAATCTGCCTTCAAACGTTTTAAACATTGGGTTCCCCTGGGAAGCTTGCTAGGTACTTTACTCATTACTAATTATTAATGATCTCATACAAATAGATAAAGAAGTTGAATACAGAATGTATGCGGATGATACTAGCTTATTATTAACTAAACAGGACATAAATAGCTTAGTGGGAAAAGGCAATTTAGCCCTAGCTAATCTACACGCATGGTCTACCAAAAACGCCGTTTCGGTGAACTCAACTAAAGCAAATGCCATGTTCTTTAGATCCAAAAACACCACTTATGGCCTCACCAGTAATCTCTCACTCGGGACCAATGCAATACAAATAACTAATGTAGGTAAATCTCTGGGCGTTTACTTTAGTGGTTTTTTTTTTCCTTTGGGATGCTCATTTCCAGCTCCTGCAGACTAAACTCTCACCCAATACGGTTCCTCGACAGTCAAGTTTCACGTTTATTTTCAGACATGTAAATTACATGGCTGAGCAGGAAAAAAAAAACAGCCGCAGCTTAGTGGCTTGACGACGCTCCCTTCCCCTGAGCTACATTAGCAGCAAGGGTAGCGAACAGCAGGCAGCAGAAAATAAAGCACTAATGCAGTATTTTGGAGCAACGGGACCGCGCATTGAAAGCAATAGCAAACGCGTCAAATATATTTTCTTCGGGAAACCTGAACTCAAAATATCACAAAATTAAACTTACTTTTGTTATGATTTTCGCCTGCTTGAACTTATAAAATATTTACCCAACGTCAAGCACCTTGTCTTGAGTAAACAACTTACAAGAGGACACGCACTCCCCTTAAACACGTCATCACGAAACACTGGTACGTCCCTCGCCCTCGGGCTCATTCTGGATTTCAAGCACCAAGTTATGCGCTGCCTACTCTGCTTAACCGATTTGGTCTGCCCAACTCTTGTGATCGTTTGCCGTCCTACAAACAGGTAAAAACTTTCTTTTTATAATAGCGTCTTTAAGTGTCTGTATTACTTTTGTTGCCTATTGTTGTTCATTGTGTTCTCTTGGTTTATTGTTAACCCTGCCTTTGCCATGCCTTTGATACTACTTGTGTTGGATTCTTAGAGCGGAGTGCGGAGTGGGTCAGAGAGCAAACTGGTGTTAAAGACATATTAGTAGAAATTAAGAAGTTAGAATTAGAAATTAGTAGAAATTAAGTAGAAATTAAGAAATTAAGAAGAAGAAATGGACGTGGGCAGGACATGTAATGCGAAGGCAAGATAACCGCTGGTCATTAAGGGTAACAGAGTGGATCCCTAGAGAAGGCAAGCGTTGCAGGGGGCGGCAGAAAGTTAGATGGGCAGATGACATCAAGAAGTTTGCGGGGATAAATTGGTCACAGTTGGCACAGGACCGAGGTAATTGGAGAATAATGGGAGAGGCCTTTGCCCTGCAGTGGGCGTAGATAGGCCGGTGATGATGATGATAATGTTGGATTCTTATGGAAGATATTTTCTCTTTTAGAGGTATACGAACGTGTATAAGTATTCAACTGTTTTTGTGTAATCCAAAATACTGCAGTACTGCAGTTCCCTCTGGGACTTCGCACGCGAGGCTGACATTCTGAGCTGGACTTAATTTAAACCCCTCCTTTTCCGCCCTACTATTCTAAAGGCCTGTGAGCCAGCCCTTTCCCTAATAAAGTTACATTTATTTATTTATTTACTTATTTATTTATTTGTACATACTGCACCACCGACTTGGGACTTTGGCAGGAGTGAGAATCTAACAGAACAACTGAAATAGCGATAAACGAGAGCAACACAGCAATGCAACAAAAAGCACAATGAAAAGAAATCACAAAGAGCAGAAACAAATTTTCCCAGCGGAAGCCACCAGGCAATGCGTTTCAGGGTTCAGCATCTGAAAAAAAACAAAAAGGGGGGAGGGGGATATCCCGGCCGCGGCGGCCGCTTTTCTGATGGAGGCGAAAAGCAAAAACGTCCGTGTGTACGAAATTTCGCAGCACGTTAAAGATCCCCAGATGGTCAAAATTAATCCGGAGCCCTCCACTACGGCGCGCCTCATCGCCTGCGTTGCGTCGGCGCGTTAAACCCCCAATCAATCAACTGAAGAAAAAAAAAATAATTTGAATGTGTTGGTTCGAGAATGTTAAGGTTTGACGCTGTGGCAGTGATTGCTACTGGTAATAGACGGTGAGGCAAATGGGATGTATGTATGATCAGACATGCGGTACGCTAAGTGAATAAAACAGTGAAGCAATTTGATTGAGTCATTGAGCCGGCACGTGCGCAGTGTCGTAACTTCCATGGAATATAGGGCAAGGGAAGGCGAAAAGTAGCGGTCGTAAGGATTGCATATAAAGGTTATAGCTTTTTCTGGATGGCCTCGATTTTATCGATTTCGCCCTGCTTGTGAGGTTTCCATACGGGGCATGCTTAGTCAAGCACAGGACGGATCAGCGTTTTATGCATTAGTAATTCAGTGCTTTTTGGGGATTGCGGCAACGTTAGCTCTTAATAACGTAATTTTTTAAGAGATTTTGGGCAGATAAATTTAATGTGCTGGGACCAAGATATATTGTTAGGAAAGATAACACCATGATATTTATATTTTGTTACTTTTTTCAAGACGGATTTGTTAAAAGAATAAGTGAAACTCAAAGGAGACTTGCTATTAGTGAAACACATACACACGGATTTGCTAAAATTAATACTCGTTTGACAGGTTGCGCACAAGTCCCACAATTTATGAAAAGGATCATTTAGACGGCGATGAGCTTCAGGAGAGTCAAGTGAATCGTACAAAACGCACTAATCAGATTAGAGACGAATTTCAAAACTGATGTTACAAGGCAAATAGTTTATAAGAAAAAAAGAGCAGCGGTCCAAGTACAGAACATTGCGGAACGCCTGAACACACCCTAACCCCATTGAAATCAGCAGAGTGATAAGAAACGTATTGCGAACGGTCTAAAAATAAACTAATATCCCGGTAAGTAGTTACTGACCAAAGTCACTAGTTGCGGGTAGTTATATATGGTATTCAATTTACATAGTAATTTAGAGTGGAGTACAGTGTTTAACGCGTTTGGAAAGTCAAGTATTAACATCGCGACTTGATTCCCAATGTACATATTACTAGAAATATCTGTATAAATTTGGCTAAGTGAGTAACAGTGGTATAACCTCGCCTGAATCCCTGTTGGAAAGTGGATAGTAGATTGTTAGATTCGAGGAATGCAATGATTAGTGTGTAAATAATGTGCTCTAATAGCGTTCGGGAATGAGGGTAGAGAAATGGGCCTGTAATTGCTAAAGACTTGCTTGTCACGAGATTTATGTAAAATTTCCTATCTTGCCATTCGTCCAAGATCCGGGACCGGTGCCATATTTTAAAGATTTATTAAAAAATATTGTAAGGTAGCGAGAGGTCCACAGAGAGTTGCGAACGAGAAACATGTTGAGGATACAATTGGGGCCATTACATTATTTAGAGTCAAAATGAAGTACGAGATTTAACACGCCATCTTCAGTGCATCAAACAGGCCATCCTCAGTGCATCTTCAGTGCATTGTCTACATCGCGGATTGCAGACGTTGGATTCTAAATAGAAAAAGGAGGGACAACGAGGTTGACCCCTGTCAAAGCATACTTAAAAAAGGAATTAAAGCCAATTCGAATTTTCCGCCAGATCATCTATGATACCGTCGTTTAAAAAAGGAATTAAAGCCAATTCGAATTCTCCGCCAGATCATCTATGATACCGTCGTTTATTTTGAAAGAATTGTAGGAAGTACCACTGGGAAGGACTGAGCGCCAACATCTGAGGTGATTATTGGTCAGTAAAATTTGTATAGAGTTAAGTGGGAAAGAAAACGTCTAGCTGAATTTTGCTGCTCCCTAAGTTCCCTCTCGGTTTCATTAGACGGGATGATAATCCCCGGTTTGGAGTACGGTCCGCAGCACCTAAGCCTCCGGACTCCACGAGATAAGTGCAAAAGCTTGAGGTTTATCTAAGCTATGTCGGTGTTTTTCTTTTAAATGCACAGGATTTTAGTAACTCACAATGTTACGCGGCGTTGGCGTGCCTTGTCGTAGTCCGCATGCGCGCCTTGTCGTAGTCCGCAGCCAGGCCACTACACTATGAAGTTTCCGGCGCCCGGTTTCGAACCCATGACGCTGCGGGCGGAACGCAAGGTGCCCGGCGCACCACCGACCGAGCCACGAAACCGACACAGATTTCGATGCACCGAACGCGCCTTATATCCTTCACTCATTTCTCGTTTGTTTCGAAAGCGCCACAAGTTGTCCCGCGCCTCCAAAAGATGGCGACACGGGTCCCGCGATCGAGAGATACGACTTGCCGGCGCACCCCCTCGGAAATGCTGTGCATTTGATCGTGCCCCTCGCGAGGGGGATGTCTTTTATTTACTCTGCTTTGACCAGCTTTTCAAAAGCAGCATTTAGTGCATCAGTGCCCCCTGAAATGATGAGTAGCACAAAATGATCGTACATATCAGCTAAAGCATCTAAAACAGAAAGGTCATCCGCAGGTTCTAAATCGTGAAGGAAGGAAGGAAGGATAATGTAGTGCATGAAAGACAGTGAGGTTAACCAGGTTACAGTCCGGTTGGCTACCCTGCGCATGGGAAGTGGGTAAGGAGGGATTTAAAGAGAAAGAAAGGGTATGGAAGAGACAGGGAATAGAGCTTGAGGAGCAACGAAAGAGAAATTTAAGGTAACTACAAAAACAAAACAATGTGCGATAATAGAACCTAAACTGAACAGGTAGACTAACCTAATGGCGGATGAACAATGATACACAGTGTCTCTACAATCGTTCAGACATGCATGTGTCCTTTAAAAACGAAGTAATGGTTTTGGGGCCTTTTGGGGCTGTGATGGGCAACGCCTGTGACACAATAATCGTCATGTTACAACCCCAGATACCCTTGTCAAAGCACCTGATGTGGTGAATAATCCCGCTGCGATTCCCTTTTCGGTTACGTCTCGTTCAGAACTTTTTTCCTCTCAAAGTGAACCTTCCACTGCACCAGTTACCTTCAGCCTACGGTTGACGTCATGCCGGCAGGAATTAAAATTTGGTGGTTCTGAAGTCGATCACGGCGCAGGAGCATGATAAAAAAAAATTTCCACGTCTCCTGTCCCTTGTTTCAGCGCATTCACTTCACGTCAGCGGCATAAGCGAAACTTGGTCACATGCTAGTATTCCCGATACCGAGTTCACACCCCTTGGGTATACGGCAGTTAGCACACATCCGCTCGTGTGGAAAGGTAGAGGTGTTGCTCTGCTGACCCGTTCAGACTTAAAATTTGCTGTGTTTTCAGGGCCCGCCCGAACTTAGTCTGTTTAGTGTAAGATTTGCCTCGACGAATATGCTATTGTCATGAGCGATTTGTATCGGCCTCCTGGCTCGAACATAGAAGCATTACAAAATCTCGATAACGTTATGTACGAGCGCAATTTTAGTGCATCTAACTTCATTGTCATGGGTGCTTTTAATGCTCCAGGTATGCACTGGCCCTCCCTTACGTCTAATGGCCGCGAAGCTCACATCTGTCGGGAACTTATAAGACTTTACAGTATCTTTCGGCTTCACTCAAATTGCTCATGGTTCCGCCAGGTTGAATGCTGTTCTCGACCTGGTATTTCTAAGTTCCGCCCTTTCGATCAAAGGCTTTACCTTGCCTATTTGACCGTCAGGCTGTCCTCGTTTCCCTCGCATGCGAAATCAGTAAACCACGATTTGCTTTAACTACGTTTCACGACATCCCGTTATCGCGCCATGATGCTGCAAGGTCACTGCGCGCCATCGCCCGCAAAATCACGCTTACTCTTTAGAATACGCCGGAGTTTTCAAACTTCCCCCTGTACTTGCTCGACCCCGACCTGTAGCGCCACTTACCCATTAACACGCCACGCTCGGATGCCACCCTACTGTGCCGCCTGTGTATAGGAGTTGCTTTCACCAAAGCTTACTCCTTCACTATCGGCATGACTGACAGCCCTGCTTGTGACGCGTGTGCCACGTACTAGACAATAGAACACCTCTTGTGTCACTGTGCCCGGTTTGCAACGCAGAGACTGCACCTGTCAACCAAACTCGACAACCAGCCATTAACTGTGCAGACTTTTGTGTCACAGGCGTTGCCCATCACAGCCCCCAAAGGCCCCAAAAGCATTACTTCGTTTTTAAAGGACACATGCATGTCTGAACGATTGTAGAGACACTGTGTATCATTGTTCATCCGCCATTAGGTTAGTCTACCTGTTCAGTTTAGGTTCTATTATCGCACATTGTTTTGTTTTTGTAGTTACCTTAAATTTTTCTTTCGTTGCTCCTCAAGATCTATTCCCTGTCTCTTCAATACCCTTTCTTTCTCTTTAAATCCCTCCTTACCCACTTCCCATGCGCAGGGTAGCCAACCGGACTGTAACCTGGTTAACCTCACTGTCTTTCATGCACTACATTATCCTTCCTTCCTTCCTTCACGACTTAGAACCTGCGGATGACCTTTCTGTTTTAGATGCTTTAGCTGATATGTACGATCATTTTGTGCTACTCATCATTTCAGGGGGCACTGATGCACTAAATGCTGCTTTTGAAAAGCTGGTCAAAGCAGAGTAAATAAAAGACATCCCCCTCGCGAGGGGCACGATCAAATGCACAGCATTTCCGAGGGGGTGCTCCCCTACAATCGTTCAGACATGCATGTGTCCTTTAAAAACGAAGTAATGCTTTTGGGGCCTTTTGGGGCTGTGATGGGCAACGCCTGTGACACAAAAGTCTGCACAGTTAATGGCTGGTTGTCGAGTTTGGTTGACAGGTGCAGTCTCTGCGTTGCAAACCGGGCACAGTGACACAAGAGGTGTTCTATTGTCTAGTACGTGGCACACACGTCACAAGCAGGGCTGTCAGTCATGCCGATAGTGAAGGAGTAAGCTTTGGTGAAAGCAACTCCTATACACAGGCGGCACAGTAGGGTGGCATCCGAGCGTGGCGTGTTAATGGGTAAGTGGCGCTACAGGTCGGGGTCGAGCAAGTACAGGGGGAAGTTTGAAAACTCCGGCGTATTCTAAAGAGTAAGCGTGATTTTGCGGGCGATGGCGCGCAGTGACCTTGCAGCATCATGGCGCGATAACGGGATGTCGTGAAACGTAGTTAAAGCAAATCGTGGTTTACTGATTTCGCATGCGAGGGAAACGAGGACAGCCTGACGGTCAAATAGGCAAGGTAAAGCCTTTGATCGAAAGGGCGGAACTTAGAAATACCAGGTCGAGAACAGCATTCAACCTGGCGGAACCATGAGCAATTTGAGTGAAGCCGAAAGATACTGTAAAGTCTATAAGTTCCCGACAGATGTGAGCTTCGCGGCCATTAGACGTGAGGGAGGGCCAGTGCATACCTGGAGCATTAAAAGCACCCATGACAATGAAGTTAGATGCACTAAAATTGCGCTCGTACATAACGTTATCGAGATTTTGTAATGCTTCTATGTTCGAGCCAGGAGGCCGATACAAATCGCTCATGACAATAGCATATTCGTCGAGGCAAATCTTACACTAAACAGACTAAGTTCGGGCGGGCCCTGAAAACACACCAAATTTTAAGTCTGAACGGGTCAGCAGAGCAACACCTCACCCTCTGCGGCGCCTTTCCACACGAGCGGATGTGTGCTAACTGCCGTATACCCAAGGGGTGTGAACTCGGTATCGGGAATACTAGCATGTGACCAAGTTTCGCTTATGCCGCTGACGTGAAGTGAATGCGCTGAAACAAGGGACAGGAGACGTGGAATTTTTTTTTATCATGCTCCTGCGCCGTGATCGACTTTAGAACCACCAAATTTTAATTCCTGCCGGCATGACGTCAACCGGAGGCTGAAGGTAACTGGTGCAGTGGAAGGTTCACTTTGAGAGGAAAAAAGTTCTGAACGAGAAGTAACCGAAAAGGGAATCGCAGCGGGATTATTCACCACATCAGATGCTTTGACAAGGGTATCTGGGGTTGTAACATGACGATTATTCGACACACCTAGTGCTTCAACAAGTGAATTTAGTGTTTCATTCCAGAAGTATCGTACCCTGTTTATTAGAATATAGTCCAACCTGAAATTGTTGGAACACCCTCTATTTCACGAAAAGAAGCACCGGCCTCCCACGTTTTTATACGCAGGGCTCTCACTCTAGGAGAGAAATCTGCGTTAAAATATGTTTTAGTTCCTTCGCGCTTCGCTACCTTCCTAAATATGATCGTTTTATCCCGAGAATCAAGCAGCTTAAGAACGACAGGACAAGAATGATTTGTGTGCTGTCTTCCGAGTTTGTGACACCGTTCAATATGAGGGCACTCGATCTGCAGCATTTCAGTAAACAATAACGCATCCTTAGCCACCAAACAATCACCGTCTTCGTTGGCTTCCTCTGTTAGCCCGTAAATTGTTGCATTCTTGCGCTGTGATCGATTTTCAAGATCATCAATCTTGGAGGTGAGTAGGGCAATGCACGTGTTAGCCGACGTTATTTGGGAGCGCAACCCGACACATGAAGAGTTAGAGTTGGAATCGGTGGAAGAATTTTCCTGCACTAATACACGATGCTAAAGTTATTCAAATCTCTTGTCAAAACGGAGATTAATGTCAGAAATATCGCTTGCGATTTGCTGCTGAGTTGTCAGCAGTTGCGATAGCATCGTAGCAGCATCAGGTTTGTCAGAGCTGCTATAATCAGCTATTCGGGTCCTAGCACCAAGCTTAGGTGTCGAACTAGAATTGTCGAAAGAACGAGTAGTGGGACGAGTGCTAAGTTGCCAGTTTTCGTTGTGCGCGCAGTTTTGGGGGGCGGATGGGATTAGGTTCAACGTTACCACGCAATAAGAGGCTGTTAAAAGTAAAATACTGCATCTGAACATGATAAAACAAACACTTGTAGGGATAACAGCAGCAGTAAAAAACAGTCATCGCTACGGGCTACGTAAGCATCATGACAGTAACATACTTGTGCCAAAAAAGGCCACGTTTTAGCGTAGTGTACTTGTTGCTGCCACTATGCCCACTGAAGCCGAGGTCCCTGGATGTTTCCTCTACAGCTTCGCTGCGGGACGTCACATGCCAAGCGTCGGTGATGATTGGACGATTGATGACTGCGTTGAAGGAGAGGATAGAGTGGAAACGTCCGTAAGGCACACCGGTGGACACATCGCAGCTATCGCGCACGGAGGCGATAGGAAAGTCCGTGTCCATGCCACCACCGAAGACCGCGTGTCCCTCCAGGCAGAACTGCACGGCAGAAGACGGTGCAGCGCTCAAACCAGGAGCGGCACCTGCGCAGAGCTTGGACCCGATCAAGCTGACGAGGAGTTGCGTAAAAAAAAAGGCACCGTTTTAGCGTAGTGTACTCGTTGCTGCCACTATACCCACCCTATATCTATGGCCTCTAGCTCATTTTTTAAAAGTCCTGGTGGCATCCCGGAAAGACCCAGGGGCTTCCATTCTGGCCTGAGCGTCTCCTTCAAATTTCCCTTCACATTAATTGTACTTTCTTTCTCCTACTGAGGCTGTCCCCCCTCTCGGTGGCGCTAAGCTTACATTCCTGTTTAAACAATTGTCTCGCGCTACAAAAGCCTTATTGGAGCACCTAAAAGACAGAAGTCTTGATCAAGCCTTGTAAATAGTTAAAAGCATATGTGCAGCTCACTAAACACATCTGTTGGGCAAGTTGGTGCATAGTGATTGAAAAAAATAGAGCGCGACTTAGACAACGACAGTAAAGAAGGACGACGGGACAAGCGCTCACTTGCAACTAACATTTATTGAGGCATCGTCTCGTATTTATACATGTATCATCAGGAGCATGCGCACTTTGGTATACTGCATGGAACGCATCAAACAGAGGACATAATGAAAGGGACGTTTTCAAAAACTCAAACTCGCTGGCACGCAAAAGCACAGAAGTATCGCTTACGCACTTGTTCCCTTTCTGCTTAATATAAAACGCTTCCAAGAGTTCCCTTGCCACTGTATTATCACTCCTGCCGAGAATTCTAATCTGCTCAAAGAAAGGTCTGCATTTTTCCGAAGAACTGAGAGGCCTGCGATCTTCGCAATGCGCGGGTAAATGCACGCGCGTATTATTGTTAAGAGAAGAACTATGCTCGCGTTCCCGGTCATTCACACATCTGCCCGAATGGCCGATGTAGGCCTCCCCGCATGAAAGCGGTATCTCGTAGACTACCCCGACGTCACAGGGCACAAAGCGCTTGGCATGCTTCTTTTCGCACTTTTTCGGTTTGGGCATGCCGGAAATGTGCACACACAGGCGGCCAGGTTTTTGCGGAGCAGAAAACACCACCGGGACTTTGTACCGTTCCGCCACTTTTTTCAGGCTTCTGCCATTCTCATCATCTCATTCAAAGACTGTTAAAAGGGCCACAGCGTCTCTGGTTTTAGAATCTGCACTGTACAAGTCCTATGCACATGCTGTTCAAGAGAGCTTTCACTCTCAACTGAAGAGACTTCTGTCGGTCGGTTACCCAAGCTATGTCTTGGTGGGTGTTGCCGAAGCCTTGCTGCGGAAAGCCAAAGGCCAAGTAGGTACGAAGCGGCCAGAACAACCTAAGGCGAAGCCTGTTGTTCTGCCCAATATACATAGAGTTACGCACAACCAGAAAAAAATGGCAGAACGGTACAAAGTGCCAGTGGTGTTTTCTGCTCCACAAAAATCTTGGCCGCATGTGTGCACAAACTTCCGGCAAGCCCAAACCGAAAAAGTGCGAAAAGAAGCATGCCAAGCGCTTTGTGCCCTGTGACGTCGGGGTAGTCTACGAGATACCCCTTTCATGCGGGGAGGCCTCCTACATCGGCCATTCGGGCAGACGTGTGAATGACCGGGCACGCGAGCATAGTTCTTCCCTTAACAATAATACGCGTGCGCATTTACCCGCGCATTGCGAAGATTGCAGGCCTCTCAGTTCTTCGGAAAAATGCAGACCTTTCTTTGAGCAGATTAGAATTCTCGGCAGGAGTGATAATACAGTGGCGAGGGAGCTCTTGGAAGCGTTTTATATTAAGCAGAAAGGGAACAAGTGCGTCAGCGATACTTCTGTCCTTTTTCGTGCCAGCGGGTTTCAGTTTTTGAAAACGTCACTTTGATCATGTCCTCTGTTTGATGCGTTCCATGCAGTATACCAAAGTGCGCATGCTCCTGATGATACATGTATAAATATGAGACGATGCCTCAATAAATGTTATTTGCAAGTGAGCGCTTGTCCCGTCGTCCTCCTTTACTGTCGTTGTCTAAGTCGCGCTCAATTTTTTTTCAATCGTAGTTCAGCTCATCATCATTATAATTGTCCCCGGCGCCGCATCCATCTGGCGTAGCAATTGAGCCAGGCAACTTAGCTCGGCGGACATCGCCAGCTTCATTAAAGCTCGTTCTCTCTCTCTCTCTCTCTCTCTCTCTCTCTCTCTCTCTCTCTCTCTCTCTCTCTCTCTCTCTCTCTCTCTCTATCTCTCTCTCTCTCTCTATCTCTGTAACATAGCCCCCAATTTAAACGTTCTACGTCTGGGCGTTAGCGAGTTGCTTCTTGCGTGGATCCTCTCAACGTTTCGTCCTCCAGCTTCACGTTCAACTGTCCCAGTTTCTTATTAAACTTAGCGACACCTTCTCTCCTTTCTCCAATCGAAAAAGGAAGATAACAGTGATCGCTAAAATACACGTCGCAGACGCAGTAGTTTTGGCATGAGGCAGCTAAATTACAAGAAACGTACACCCTATCTAGTCGCGCATGGCTCGAGCCCTGAAAACGCGCAAATCTTAATCATTTCCAGCGTAAAATGCAACAGCTGCAAAATCCCACTCTTGAAGTAATTCGCCAAGCATCGCCGAATTCCTATCTGCTCTTCGCTGTGGCCCGTTTAAATCCATTCCTTTACAAACATAATTAAAATCGCCAAGTAAAAACGATGTTTCCATCCGTTCTCAATTATTTAGTAGTACTTTAACAAAACGCCGCCCTTTCTCGCACCACATTTGTGGAATAGAAGCACGGTGCAGGAAATTCAAGACGATTATATTTAAAATCGCAAAACATTGCCTGCCCGTTTCTAATGAGAAATACCTTTTGTGCTTTGATTCCAATCTTATTCATAGTAGATTGAATAATACAGACGCTAAAAACGTCTGGAAAGGTCTTTATCACTCTGCCAGTGCCGTTATCACTTCCGATTTTTCTTTCTTGGGAGGCCATGATATCGATTTCTATTTGAGCATAATCCTTCTCTGCTGGCACTGTTTGCGCCTCTCTGGAAGGCCCCGCACGTTCGGAGTGGCAGAGCGAATTACTCTTTCTAATTCTGCCACAATTTTTGGTGTAACTGCATCGCAAACAACGTGTCAAAAACGAAAAAATGCGCGCATCTCCATGAAGTAAATCATGACGATTGGGCAAAGCACTGGGTATCGTTCTTACCATAAATCACCCGTGAGTGTGCTTACTGCTGCTAAAACGAATTTCGATCCAATCCAATCCAATTCAATTCAATGCAATTTAACACAATCCATTCCAATTCAATCTAATTAAATGCTCCTAACGCATGCGCAGCGCTGCTCTCCAGGAGCGCTCTCTCTCTCTCTCTCTCTCTCTCTCTCTCTCACCTTTTGTGAGCCTTTTATTTTGTTCTTGTTAACTGTGAACCTTTTGTTCAAAGATGTCTCGATTTAAACGGTGCTGTGCTGTGAGCACGGACGCCGGACGAACCAGCCTCGGCCTTAAAGTGCTTCGCCCCTAATACAAAAATAAGTACAAGAAAAAAAAACAAAAGAAACAACCTTTTCTCTGAAAAGAGGAAACCCAGCGAAGGCACCGGCGCTTGGCTCTGGCTATTCTGCTTCCTCGTATTGGGTGACGTCCGTTTTGCCACACAAAGCTGTCTTCCGCTGTGGCCTCGCCTTCGACCCCCTCTCTCCCCAGCACATACTCACGTTGTAACACCGTGTCAACATTCACGTTACTGCCACGCGGGTTTATCCAGGGCTATATTTGCCTAGGGTTTATGTGAAAAGCGTGGCAACTGCGTCGCGATCTTCGCCGGTGGCTCCTCAGGGATTGGCTCTGCGGCGCCTTCGTCTTTCATCCCCGGCACTTTCTATTGCATGCTTCACTGAAGCGGAACTTGCACCGTCGTCGCGTATTCGTGTAGGGACCGGGCGGTTGTTCTATGGCACCACCGTTGCTTCAGCGAACAGCGCCGCCTGTAGCAAACCGCTCGTCAGTGGAATGGCAGTGGCGGCCAGCGCAGCGTTGTTGTGCATGGCTTTCTGCCGTTCTGCTGCGGTGCGGCTTGCAAAGCGTAAAATAACCACAGGGACTTTTTTTTTCAGATTGATAAATATTGAGCGCCGAGGTGACCTTTACGAAGCATGCCATGTGTGTGATTTACACCCATACTCAGTAATTACAAATAGCAGACGACGCTCAATGAGCCTAGCTGGAAGTCAAGCTGGAAATGCAAGCCCCTTCCTTGATGCAGTTTTTTCATGTTTGCATGCAGTTTGGCGTACCGAGGAATATATTGGAGCTAAATTCTTGTTGAAACCTGGGTGGGCAGCCGATCCAGGATTGCTGTGGCGCTGACCTTTGGCAGTTTACGACGAAATGGCGTCGTGCACAAGCGAAACACAAATTTGGGGGGTGCCTTCCAAGGTTTACCTCAAAAAAGGAATTGTGGTGGACGTAGCTTCATTGACTACGGTAGAAATGTATTTAATTTCACAGAAAACCGCTTAATACAGTCGTTGGGAATCGTTTACAGAATAAATACCGCATGGTAGCAGAACGTTATTGCTTGTCGCGGAAAAGCCTTGCTTTACAAGAATTGCAATGGTTGCTGGCTAGTTGGTTAATGATTTTTCAAAAACCTACTCCTGCATTGCTCAAGGAAGAGAGACGAGAGCGCCCAAAACCTGTACTCACTTTCACAACTGAATGCTGCGGTCGGTTTACAAGCTGCCACCTACGCTTGAAAAATCATGCACACCTCCGTCTTAGATGATCGTTCATCGCCAAGCTTTCTGACGATGGTTTCCCTGGTAGCCTTCTGGATTTAAGCTTTGACTAGTTCAGCTCTGAATTTGACCAGCACAAAGTTTGATATTTACGTCTTTGAATTTAACCATTTCCCATTCGATTTCGCAGGAAGAAAGCTTCGCGTTCAGCAATCGTCATCTTTAAACGGATGGCTGGATGATTTTGCTGTTTACTTTTGCACTTCGATGCACCCCTCTCCACGTTCGAACTGCTTCCAGCATATCGGAAATGCGTCTGGGCTGGAAGTCTCAGTCTGATGCACCGTTGCTTGATGCCTCTAGTCGAGCGTTTTTGGTTTCTTTACAAGCATTGCACGATTTTTTAGGTACTCGGTAAAGAATACTTAAGCATTAAAAATCACAGACTGACGTTCATACTGCAACATTTTTTAACTATCCGTAGTAGTAGTGGTAGTAGTAGTAGCAGTAGTAGTAGTAGTAGAAAACTTTATTATAAAGTCAGATTAGTTATCTCTCAGAGGGCGGTTCCCTTAGTCCAGGGCCCCATTTGCTGCTGCGATCCGTCTTGCCCGGTCGATCAGTCCGCGCTGGTCGTCTAAGGCTGAGCTGGAAAGAGCGGCTTCCCATCCGGAGGGGGAGGGACTGGGTATAGGCGATTGGGTCGGGGGTTTGGGGCATTCCCATGTGGAGTGATACAGGTTCGGGTGTCCTCCGCAGGATGGGCATCTGTCTGCGGACATGGTAGGGTAGAATGTGTGCCGGATCGAGAGGCTAGGAAACGTGTTTGTAGCTGGCGCCATGCAGCGGCTTCCTCACGGGTGAGTTGCGCGTGTGGCGGAAGAAATTGTAGTGTTGTAGTATATGTGTGTATGAAAGTGGGATGCTTTCTGTCTTGTCTGGTTTGGGTTGCTCTTCCGCTGGCGCCCGGAGGGTGAGGCCTCGGGCTATCGCATGAGCGCGTTCATTGCCTGGGAAACACGGATGCCCAGGTGTCGAGAATAGATGGACTGGTGGAATGTCTCTGTTTCGCTGCAGGATGTCATGTGCGGTCGGGTTGATACGTCCTTGCGCATAATTTCGGCATGCCTCTTGCGAGTCGGATATAATATTTATTGGGTTCCCTGAAGGGCGAGTGCTGACAGCGAGTGCTATTGCACACTCTTCCGCTTCCGTGCTGTTCCCGGAGCGTATGGTGGCTGATATTATCGTCTCACCCCTCCAGTGGGCTACCGCTGCCACCTTCGCATTTATGGCTGAATAGTCTAACTTCCGGGGTATTGGTTTGAGCTCGCGAGGGGAAGTTCAGATGTCGAGTACCCTAGTTGTTGGAGGACGTGCCTCTCTCTAGGGGTGCGTTTCAATCTTTCTAATTGACTGAATTTTTGTGCTTCGGTTAATTCTATCGTGGTATTATGTAGGCCCAATCGTAATAACAGGTTCTTTGAGGTGTAGACAGGGATGTCCCCTTAACGGCGGTGCGGATTAGGGTGTCCAGCTGCTTAGTCTTTGCCTGGGTAAGTAGGTGGTAAGGTACATGATAAGTTATGCGGCTTATGATTAGAGCCTGTACGATGCGTAGTACGTCCGCTTCTTTAAGGCCGTGGCGGCGGTTGGTTATCCTTCGAATCATGTGGATTACTTGATTAATTTGTTTTTTGAATAGTCCTAAGGTGTACGTGGCCTTCGCGTTCGTTTGCACATGCAGCCCTAGCAGCCGTAGCCTGCCTAGTCTGTTAACTGGCTCGCCCTCGACAGTGACCGTTATGTCGGGCGGTGGGTCGGTTTTCCGGCGGCCTTTTTGACTATGAGCAGTTCTGATTTCTGTGGGCTGCAGGTTAGTCCCCCTGCCTTTGCATACTGTTGGGTGGCGTTCGCTGCTTCCTGTAACACGTCTCTTATTTCTCCATCAGTGTCACTGGTGGCCCAGATGGTAATATCATCCGTGTACAGCGCGTGTCTGATTCCCAGTATGGCATCTAGAATGGGGGGCAGTCGGCTCATTGCTACGTTAAACAGCATTGGAGAAAGAACCGACCCTTGTTGCGTGCCTTTTCCTGCTAAAGGTATGGTGTCTGAGCGAATGTTCCCCACCCCTATTGTTGCTGTGCGATCTTTGAGGAATGCTCTGGCAGCCTTTATTCCACGCAGGTGGTAAAATGTGAAGGGGAGGGGGGTGGTTTGTAGCTTGGGCTGTTGGGTGGTTGAATAATTTTGGCTCTGGATAAAATGACCACTACAAACGCGGGAGTTCCGCTTCGGCTCTCAGGCTCCCATGCTGTCACAGGGTCGCTCACCGAAACCGAAGGCACAAAGCTCACGGTTACAGTGCAAACTGCAACGACGTTCCCACGGCCACACGGTAATTGATCTTTTCATAAGTTCATTTCTCTTCAAGGCACACGTATCGAGGTATCCCAGCGTTAAGGGTGGCGTGGAAACCGTAGTCATTGAAACCAGTGAAGATAATTTAAAGTGGTAGAAATAAATATTAATACAAACAGTTCTATTCCTGCTCACATCGCGCGGAGCCAGGCGCAGAGCGCTGCAAAGAGCGCTCATGTTGGTGTAGCCCATTTGGAAACTCAGAAGCTTCAAATGGGTTTACGTAGCCGTCAGTGCATTCAAGAAGAAATGAATACTAATAATAGTAATTTTATTCGTTCTCAGAACGGGTGGAGCCAAGCGTAAATCACTGCAAAAAGCGCTCATGTCATTGTAGCCCATACTCAACTTTAGAAGCGCCCGACGTCTTTAGGTAGCCGTTATTGCATCTACAGGAACCCAGCACATCTGTCTAGCTTCGTTTCACCACACATATCTGTTCACAACACCACCAAAACGTTCAAAGCACTGAAGAAAAACGGCAAAAACAACCGGAGGCTCCGTAGTCCAATGCCCGGCTCATTCCGCTAATGAGGGGAGCGCCGAGTGGTGGCGCCACCAGTCCAACTGCCCGGTCCCTATTTCGCGACGAATTTCATGTCGGCGGTGTTCGTCTCACCGACACGTTAACGTGCGTTATTTGCCCCCGGGACGTGCCCTTGTTCCTGAGGGGTTTCGTGATCTTTCACCGACTTTGCAGGCGGGCCGCGTTCCAATGAGACGACGAGACCTGGTTCGGGGGCGTCGACTCTTCTGCCAGCTCCTCTTACTCGCCATTTGCAGGCTCCCGTACTTCTTGCACCCATGACGAACTGTGAGGTCTTGGAGTCCCCGACCGTGCCTGCGACATTCGTGTAGGTGCGCACACACCGGTCCTGTTTGGGGTCCCAAAAGGCCACAGAGAGCGGAGCGCGGCACCCTTCAGTCGTGTCGCATGATTCCGCTCCGGGGGCAGCAGAGCACCCGCCCGGGTATCACGAACACGGCCTGCTCGCCTGCGGCGTGTATCTGACGTCCGACTTCAACTGTAGGCTGTAAAGTAACCAGGCGCGTCATCGAGATCTGCGGGGAGCAGCCTGGCACACGCATTGGGTCCCGAATCACTTCCACGACCTCGGTGTAAAAGCCCAGGGCGCTTCGCACTTCCTCATAGGGGACGTTGAGGTAGACCCAGTGGAGCTTTCACCGTATACATGTCCCAGTGGCAGGTATCGATGATGAGGCAACGACCAGGCTTTGACTTGCAGTTCGGCGGTGGCGCCAAGTGTCTTGTATACCCTTCGACATCCTTGGAAGGAACCGTCCATAAATGGTTCATCTGGTGCGCCCTCAGGGCGATAAACGCAGGGGACACTCCAGACGATCCAAAGCACCACGGAATTCGTCTACCTTGTACGGCCTAGCTCTGACGTCGTTATTTAAAAAAAACTTCAGTGCATATGTTCGGTGTTCAGTGCAGAATGTTCAGTGCAGATGGTCCGAATCACAGTTAAAGCCAGAGTTCTTCAATATACACCGGTTGCAAAACTCCGCTTCAGACTCCGGGCGGCGCGGGCTTCCCTGCTCCGTTGAAGCTAATGGGAAAGTGTACGCGCGTGGTACCTAGGAGACAAAATCTGGACTTTGCTAAAAATTCACCTAATAACAAAACGGAACAAAATAAAGCTTGCTTTTCAAATTACGAACCACCAAATTGCTCAATATTTACTGCTGGCAGCAGCTTCAAGCACTTGAGTACCACTTCAACTTTCTGCCGACAGAGCAGAGGCTAGTCGACTTGCTCGGTGCTTGCCCCTGCTTGCCTCAGCGCAGGGGGGCCAACCATTGACCGACTTTTGATGCATGGGGCCTATTGGGAGTTTCGCAACTGGTGTGGATCGCGTAAGTCTGGTTTGGCCAGAATGACTTGATATTCCTGGTTGCAAAAACCGTTCAACTGTTACCGTGGACACAAGGGCTCACCAAAGCCACTTCTTGAACAGAGATTGCTACCCTGTGTCCACACCGCGCGCAGTGGTCTGAAGCACAATGTCGGCCGCCTCAGCTCCGTCTTTTGTTTGAATAATGGGGCGGACCGTCAACGCGTTTTTGCCCTCTACTATGTAACGTGGGTTAGGGACATGTACGGCGTTCTACAGGGGTAAGTACAGCGTGCTAATTATAGAAGTAGTAATTAGCGACTAGCATAGCATGTTTCCGCCAATAACACTGACAAGGATGATGGTCCATTCTTCTGAGATGATGTAACAAAGAGAGGAAGGAACAGCCGCATAGGGAAAGAATAATTTAAGTGATGAGAAGAGACAGTCGTGCAGCCCAAGACGATACGAAGATAGCCGTGCCACTGTAGGCATACGTAAAATGTACGCCACCGCAATACCTTCCACTCGACATTCAGAATTTTGTCGGTGTGGTGCACACGGCGATGGACTAAACCGCTTACATCAACAGCAGCAGTGAAGCGTGGTCAAAATCAAGCTACGCTCAGCGTAACAATACACGTACTCAAACTAGATCTCCAAGCGCACAGTTAAATGCACAAGTTGCTCGAAAGCAAGTCCAGCACGTTTAGGAAGTTTATGTACAGAAATGTAGATACAAGCTGTTAAAACACAAAACACAAAAAAAACTGCCACGACAACAGCGCTTTCGTAAAACGAAAAGAACTGTATTACCGTTTTATTACACGTCCAACATGTCCGTTCGGTGTGTAATCGGTGTGCATACCCGCCAGGTTTCCCTAATTCTCCCGGTGACTCCCATATTTTGACGGTATTCTACGATTGTACGACAAAAAAAAAAAAACCGTGCTTCGCGAAATCTTTTTCCAAGTGTGGCCACATTGCGGCGGAGCTACCAGACAATACAATACATTTCTACATCAATATGAATCGTTTTCACTGAACAGCTTAAAAATCATAGTCGGCCATGCGCACAAGTTGAACCGGTCAGAAACACAGAAACGCTGAATTCGGGAGGCATTCAGAAAATAAAAAGAACACCCACTTTATAAGTCTGGAAACTCTCGGTCACGTTCTTTAAGAGTAGTGCCGCAGGGCCGAACATGTCACACTTGACACCCCGGACTTCCTGAAAGTGGCGGCGTCAGCCATGCTGAAGTTGTAGCAAGTGACCAGTGCTGCACGTTGTTATCAGTATGGTCGACACAGTTCCGTTCGTGCTTTGTTGTAACTGAGTTAAAAAATTCTTCCCGTAGGGAAACCTTGAGTGGTATGCGAAGCAGCCATGGGGTCAACGCGGAAGCGGAGCTCGCGCGCCCGTCTTTTATACCGTGGACCTACAGTGGCGCCACCAGCGGAGTATGCAGCGGCTACCGTCGCGCCTCTAACCCTAAGCTGCTTCGCATTATCGCGCGCGGAGCCGCAGGTGTTGTCATTCGTTGCGCAATCGCGGAGAGGAGAGGAGTGTAGAGGAGCTTCGGAGAGGAGGGGAGGGATGCCAGAGAGGAGAGGAGCGTCGGAGGGGAGAGGCGGAATGCCGGAGAGGAGAAGAGATGAGACAAGGAGAGGAGAGGATAGGGAGGAGGATGCGCATGCGCAGTGGGGGTGTGGACGCCGCACGACGCAGTGGGGGTGTGGACGCCGCACGGGGGTGTGGACGCCGCACAGCGGCGGCTGCACAACGGTGGAGGGAACAGGCGCGACCATAAGCTGCTTCGCATCTAAAATTCACGTAAATTATTTCATTATGTTCCTACTAATCCTGCCTCCCCCCACCCCATGGTCAGATCTCATAAATGCCATCCTGACAAACCTGGCCGGTATGGGTGTGCCCGTTCGGTGGCAGCCATCGTTTCTAACCGTCCGATCGGGCCAACATGTGCGCTCACTTCTATGTCCTTGCGGCAGTAAAGCTTCAACAACCTCCCCATGCGGAGAAAAAAAAATGTAAAACAGTGGACGAGTATGTTATTGTCGTTGCACTTGTGCTTGAATTTGTACTATGACGAGCGGCGGGATTTTGCGCATGGTATTTTGCGCATGGTTCCAGTCGTTCCGGGACTCACTAGCTGTTCTTGCGGCGATCATTCCAAGAGTGGCGAAGTGTACAGAAAGGATTTTGTTTGTAGTCTTCGTTTGTGTGCTCTTTCAACCAAGCGTGGAGGCAGTCTCAGTCGTGGCGATGACCCCCATGTTTTCGAAGTGCGGCTTGCCCAATGCAAGTTCCTCGTCCATGTTCGGGTGTCGGCTTTCAAACTTCTCGGATGCACTGTTGGCCACGTAGTCAATGTCTGTTTTATGTACCACTTTACTACTTAATTCTACCTGCTGACCCACCTCCGCCTGCGACGATGTTCTCTACATTCATGTCAGGTGGAGGCGTTAAGTCTCCTGGTTACTCGTCGTTGGCAGCGACTCCTTCTCCTGTGGCTTGGCTGTCGTTCTTTTAGGAAGGTTTGTATGGCCAGTCGTGCTCTTCCGTTGGGAAGGGAAGAATGTCATTTTGTTGTGAAAGCTCTCCACCCGCACTTCCTACCTTGAAAAGTTGTGTGCATGTCAGAGTTGGAAATATCTCGATCATGCGAGCTCTCAGTATTGCCTTTTTGCTTAGCTGCAATTATTTTCGAGGGAGGATGGATTCGTGAGGTAACGAGGTCAAGCCCGACATAAGAACAAGAATCCTTCTCCGCAGGCATTTTTTTCGCTTCCGGTATAGCCGGTATTCAATGGCGTGGAATGCATGCAGACAACCACGTGCGCGCCGCCATACCTGTGGCCAAGCGTCTGTTGCTAGGCAACGTTGTGCGCACGGCCCACAGATCAGGCACCCCTCTTCTCCTCCATGCAACCGTGCGAGTGCGCCGTCGCTCGTCACGTGGGGCTCCGCGGGATGGCGGTACTTGTCCATCCTAAGCACGACTGTGAAACACATGACTGTTTCACGTTGAAAACTACCTCAGCGAACGCAAAGTATTGTCTCGAGTTCAATGTGCGTGCGATTAATAACATCTCTGTTGACGCCACCGTTTAGAGTCTGATTGGAACGGAGCAGGTGACGCAAGCCGGTGTTTTTTTTAATTCGGCGTGCGGCCGCAGTGGCCCAAGCCGCGCAGTGTCTGTGGCGCATCGGCCATGTCTGTGGCCGTTAGCAGCGTTGCCAAGCGGAGAAATTGACCGCTAAACTTTTAAACGAATACCGCCTATAGGTTGTACGGTAGTTGTAAGTGTCGTCGCTACAGTCCTCGATACAGATGGGTGCAGTCACAAAGCTGCTCTAGGCTTGAAGAGGCATGTCGGCCAGAGAAGCGGCCCTATGTCAACAGTCATTTGGTTGTCCGTTATTTGGGATGTCAAGAAAAGAGGGGACTTATTCATACCTGAGACAAATTGCATTAAGAAGACTTTGTGGAAAAAGTGTCGCTTGCTTTAGGATGAATTGCCATTAGAAGGCAAAATTCTAGAAGGCAAAATTCGATTCTACAGTTTTTATGACTTCAATTCATAGTTTTGGTCATTCTGTAAAGCGGGTGCATTGCCCCTCAGAGCTCCCATTTCCAGTAGTGCCCCAAGTCCCCTAAATGTGTAGTGCCACGATGAAAGGATCAACATCAACTTTTGTTGTACGGTTCCGACGTGCGGAAATATTACCGTCACTGGAGCACTGAGCTTCTACTGTGCAGACCCGAATTTAAATCCTATCGGTCCACACAAGTTTCTTTAATTTTTTTCTTTACTGTGGCGGCCATTTCCTTTACTGGACAACAACAGCAAACGGTGGTTTTCCGCACAATGGGGCACTCACGGCTTTCGCCTGCATAGCCCGTTGAACAATTCGCTTTAATCTCCACGATGCCCCGGTCGTGGTTCAGTGGTGCTGAAAACACTTTCAGCACTCTTCAGGCGTTGGTCGCGACCGTTGAGTACATACCACCATTTTTTTATGCCGCGGGATTTCGGAACCAGTAGGTCGCGACTACAGCGCTTTCGTTGAAGAAAAAAAAACTATATTCATAAGATATAAAAGTCTAAACGTGTCTTCTGGCCGCCATAATTCCTCATCGTTCGCTTCTTACTTAACGTGCACGAACTTCCTTTTTCTAGAGTGGGTGAAGTTTCAACGGAAAAATGAGACGACCTCATTTTACTCAAGTGTTTGGTAAAACGCATCAAAGGGTTTGGATGACGCTTGTTTTTTTAAGGGCAATGCGGAATTTCTGAATTTTGTTGCCTTGTGGCGATTTACGAAGATGAGGGAGCATGTCCTTAGCTTTTCTCACGATCTTCATGCTGATCCTCAGAGCCTACGAGATGCACATTCCGCATTGCCTTTTTCGTTTTTGTGTGCTCCAGTACTAGCTATGACTTCGCTTCAAGCAGGATCAGCGTGTGAGGACTGCAGATTATGCATCTAGAAGAATCCCCTGCAATTCCGGATGCCCTTTTTTACAAGCGATGAATTCCCTGTTTCAGGACATTTTAATTTCCCGTTTGTCTTTTTTCTCGTCACAAGCAATTTTCGGTCAGCACCCTTCAAAAATTTTTTTTAATTCTTCGGGAACGATGGCCTGCAGTTTTCACTTGGTGAAAAGGAAGCCGATTTTCACGTAAGATTACATTTTTTACGGAACATGTATTTATATATTTCTTTTTCACATTATGTTCCTCACGATGAAAAAACGAGCTTCTGGGTCTGCCTCCCTGCAATCTATGCCGAAAACGAATATCGTGTGGTGCACGTCGTTATCTGACAAGACAGTATCATCCCGACCTCCCGGTTGATGTTAGGGCGCCCCTGCAGAGACTGCCACAGTAACGCTGTAACTCTTCCTTTTTTAAACGACAAATTTGGGGAGCCATTTAGATCGGAGTACGATTATGCGAACGCAAAATTTGACATCCACCTGAAGTCGCTTGTTTCCATGTGTCTTTGTAAGACTGCTCACTTCCTTCAGAAAGCATGGGACAGTAAACGTAGGTGACAAGGATTTCCCAGTAAACATTCGCCAAAGAAAACAATCGCTTAAAACCGATAGTTATAAATTAACGCTCTTAATTTGGTTCCTAGCCTCCGCCTGTCCCGCCATTGTACCTCCACGAATCGGCGGAACCTCCGAAACTCGCGGTTTTGTTTCTGTTCTGATCGGTTACAACAGGTCGGCCTGTTCAAATAAACTCCTGCACTGTTTCTCAGCGGCCTTTCACAGACGTTCCCGTGCGGGCCGCAAAGCGACGACCGGCCGGCGCCGCCAAGAAGGTCGTTGTTGTTGGCCCAGACGCGTGGCTGGTCGCCGAGCCCGCGCTCTGTGGTCGCTAGGGGCCCCTGGCGGAGGCGCGGCGCGGCGTCGTCGGCGCGGGGGGCGGTTGCCGAGTCAGTAGTCGCCGGTGCCGGAGCGAGCGGCGGCTGCGGGCGTGGGCGGCATGCCTGCCGCGTTATGCAGGCGCTTACGGATATGGAGTTGGCCCGCCTGGAGCAGGGCGGGCCCAGGCACGGAGGCAGTCTGCTCTCTCTGCACACCAGCCTGCCCTCGCGGACGTCGCTGCTGGGCAAGCCGCTGAGGGTGGGCGCGCACCCCAGGGACGCAAAGTATCGCAAGAAGCAGACCTTCATGTACAATTTCCTCGAGAGGCCACGTGGATACAGGGCAGCTGCGTACCACATCTTCCTGTGAGTATCACGCCGAAACTGCTGCGCTACTGCACCGCGAGCGGAGACTTCTTCCAGGCGTCGCGCGTGGACGTCCAGTCATGCTTGGCTGGCCGCTGGTCGCAGCCAGTAGACACACCGCGACGACGTTGTCGCGGAGAAATGCAAGTCCGTCGCTTTTCTGCCGACGGATTTCACAGCTGCACATACTTCAGGCTTTTTAAAAATTTGGATGTGTACGCGAACTCGCGCCAAGCGAACGCGGTTGCGGACAGCCCCCGGTGCCGTTGCCAGCGCCATAGCGGAGGACGCCGCGAGTGCTAACTCCCCGAATTCGTAATTAACGGGCTTTTCGCGCCACTGCTGCTGCTTGAGCGCCTTGCGTGAAGGAAAATAAACTTAACAAGTAATCTTTATAAGGATGGTAGCTCCAGGAAGGCAGGGGGACGATCCATTGCCAATTTCAGATCTTCGAGCACCGAGGTCGTCGGCGCTTTGAGCAAGCCGCAGCGTTCAACGGTAGACGAAGAACGTTTTGTCATTTGATAAGCCTCTGGCTTGTTTTGCCGTGTGTTTCTAATAGCTCAGACTGCTGCCGATTTATCGCGTACTGGGCTTAGTCATCTGGACCTCCATCTCCCTCGGGACTTGGCAATGCCATGTTAGATGGCAAGTTAACAGGAGCGATTCATTATTGGTCAAATTTTTTCTAAATATTATACCCCGCAAAGTTTTTTTGCTTCTGTTAAGAGTACTTAGGAATATTTTCAAGGTCATGATCGAGCGGAGCTTTGTTCTAAATGAGTTTGTCTCCTTATAACGGACTTAGCACGTCGGAAAAGTTTCCTTTAAAAGTACACCTTAGTACCCTTCTGTTTCGCCTCCGTTCACAATTTCCCTGGGCGGATGAACGTGCGAAAAAATGTTTTGATGACCGTGCACTTTTGAATTCAACCCCTTTCGACATGGACCTCACTTGCTGTTGTGTTCTCGGGGCACGGAAACGTCGTTATTAACCAAAACATACATCGGAGATTGTGTCCAGTTAAATACTTGCGGTGGGCAACGCTGTTTTTTTTTTTGTCATTTTTGCGCAGCACATTGCAGGTTACCGGTCAATTTCCCCTAATGACATAGAGGTTATACGAATGGTTACTCTCGGGAGCCACTCAAGCGACCGGCCAATAATCGATCTGTAAAAATTAAAATTTCAGTAACCGCGCCGTATGGCAGCTATACGCGAATTCGATCCACAGGTTGTCCTGCACAGCAACGGCACGGAGCTGTGACGTGAGGCTCTAGAGCCTCTTCATCAGTTACCAACACACTTCACTTTGTTCTTAATTGCTTTGGCTCGTCAAAAAACATAAACCAGAACGATAACATTTAAATTATATTTTTGTTTCGCACCTACTTCATTTATCTTATGCAGGCGGTAAACCTAGAACACATACTGCAAATGGGCGCAATGCTAAAAATTTTTTTTAGTTTCCATTTCGATTGGAGAAATTAAAGTATCTTCCTGTTTTCACAGATTAGCTTTGGTTTTTGTCAGAAAGAGATAACGGTGGCAGTAAGGATTGTTTTGGTGCATTCGTTTTGTTTTGTAGCAAAGTTCCTGGCAAACATTGGCAGTTACGAATAAACAATCCTTGTGGGCGGCTTTGCTGTCGTCATCTGAACTTGCAATATTTTGCAAGTTCTGCCTGGGAACTTGAGATAGGTAGATAGAGACTGTATTAGTGACGTAATGGTGGGGATGAATCAGCCGCTTCGGTTAAGCATTTTAATGAGAACAATTCCTCTTACGCTAACAATAAAGACAAAACATGCTTAGTTGATTTGAAACACGGCTTTGTTTCGACAACAATAACTTTAATTGTATCGTAAACTTCGCACAAATGATGGATCTATTAAAGAAAACATATGAAACAGTGGTGAATGTCCAGCCACTTTCGAGCGATTTTTAATGACGTCACAAAATCTGGTTGGTGCGATTGGCGACCGCCGACTATGACCACTGCCAAGAAGCATGACTGGGCAATCGTAGGGGGACCCGTTAATTTTGTTTGATCGCATCACTTGAACGCTAACGTGCAGCTAAGACAGTGTTAACTGTGTTTTAGAACTGGTCCCTATTACGACCCCCCGGGCATTTTAAGTCAGTCTGGCGCGAATTTTGAATGCTTTTCACTATTTTTTTTAGTTTTTGCAGTTAAAAACGGATTAAGTTACCAGACGCTAGTTCTTTCGAACTGAGCAAAGTTGTACGTCGTCTTCATGGCTCCCTTAGGGGCGACGTGGGCCTTGAGGACACGACCTGAAATTAAACAGGACGTATGGATGTGTTGCAGACTATAGGAAAAAATTTTGGCTGCTCTGTTACATTAGTTGAATAACTAATTAGTTAGGTTATTATATGGTGCTGATAAATACCTTAAGGGAAATGTTTTCTGAAAGTCGGGGCACCAGAATCATTGTTGAGGACAGCAATCCGGCACCACTGGTGGTGAAAAAACCCGTGAGGCATCGTGCGTGACTTGTTTACGCCATTTTCTTTTCACCTTAATCGCACATTCCTCACATCTTTCCCCTGGTGAAGTGGGAGAAACCATTCCTCTCTAACATACGAAACAATCTTAAACAATTTATAGATACGCTAGCGATAGAGGTATATCCTATTTTTAGCCCAAGATTTGTTATAAAAATCCTTATGTAAACAGTGCTTTAAGACCAGCCAGTTGCTAAAAGACGGCTCTTCTCAGGGATGCCACACGGGTGGATGAGGCTCGAGGGGGTGGGGTTAGGGCGAATGTCGAGAAATTTTGCGCTTTGAACTCGCTTGATTTGTGGCCCGGTGGGAGACGGGATTCCAAAAAATGAGGATGCCGGTGAGGATCCGATGAGGGTGACAAGAGCGGGGTCTACGGTATTCTTAATAGTGGATTCGATATCTCATAGAAACGACTTAATGTTGTGTTTGTTTAAAATGAACGTTCGAGTCGGTCGCAGCAGTTAGTTTGTTCCCTCCTCAATTGGCTGCTAATTTTTGTGTTGCCCTAGCAGAATCCCCTAGACACCGCGCGTAGAATCCGTGTCGATGGTCAGAGCAACAATGTCACAAGCAGCGGCCAAACGGGTCACGACCACTTGTTCGAGTCCACTGCTTTCAACTTGTAGCGCCGTTTTGAGATTAGCGCAGGAGCGGGGTGTCTTGATTATTCTAAATCACCCATGCCTACACCGACCAACAAAAGTAAAAGTATACAGCAGCCAGCGGAAACAGCCTAATGAGGCGGCCGCCGTCATTGCTTATCTGCTTTCTTCGCAAAAACCTCTGCTGCGCCCATCAGTTCACGATCCTGCTTCATGTAGGCATGCATGCAATATAACCACTGCAAACATACACCACACATACAGCAGACAACACTCAGCCGAACGAGGTGGCACAGCGCAGCTCCAGGAACGCTCCTAGCTCAGAATTTTTCCACACACCAGTCACGCCACTCTGCGCATGCGCAAGGTTCCTGAGCGTCGCCTAGCAACGCAGTTACGCCCTCCTCTTTCTACCTCACCCATTCCTACCCTCAGGACGCTTAACAGACTAGACGAGCGTTCCTCCTATGGCATGTCTATTGCCCTCGCGCTGAAAGTTGGCTACCCCTTTTATGTCTCGGGTGACGCAGACCTACACAGTGAAAGGCGTTACTCGGCAGTTTCACTCATATCTAAAGCACGCTGTGGCGTGCATAGGCATAGAGGCCCACTTCTTAGTTCAGTCAGGAGATGTTGTCCACATTACGGGTAATACGTCGATGGCCGCGTTGTTACGTCAGTCGGCCGTTTTGCTATACAGAGTACTACTACTTTAGTGCCCAGCACGTGGGCATATCAACTTCGCAAGCAGTGTATGGTTTCGTATGGGGACGTGTAAGGGTTCCGTTAGGCCTTAGGCAGGATCACCACACGCTGGCGCTGCCACCCCGAACTTGAACACCCTCACCCCCCTCCAAGAAAGTTCTCTGAACTGCTGCTGTTCCTACATGCTTTGCTGCGTGAGGGAGCACGCAGGAAGGCAAATTACCCCAGTAATGGCAACTATAACCCATACGATGTCACAACCCCGACTCCTATGAAGTGAGGTGCCCTGATGTTTGGTTCCGCGCTTGAACAAAGTCTTGTATTTATGGGGGTTTGTGATCAGTAAAGCAACGTAAGTGTTAGGTAATGGTTGAACTTTTCGGAGCCACTTCTCTGTATTGTCCAAACTACGAGTACGTGTAGGATAACACCTCCTGCACTGGTCCTTGTTGGCGGGCTCATATCAACGCATATAAGCAGTTCAATCCGCATTTGAAAAGGGCTTGTCGGGGCGAAAGACTGCAACCTTGTGGTTCGCGATTGCATGCGGAGGAAGAATCACTGAGTCAATTAGATCCAGCCTAGAAGCCCAACCGTAATGGTACGGACTCAGGTTCGCCAAGTAATTTCACACCAAGACTGGGCGTCGATAGAAGGGCATGATTTAGAAAGCGATAAAATCAGGCTGGCTAGGCCATTTTGAGGGAGCATGCGGAATATACTGAAGTTAGTTTTTTTTCTATCTGAGGCCGAAGCTTAAATTTCTCGGCGGGGTTGTAAATCAGCTAAGAGCGCTGAGTTGCTCCCAGTCAACAGCTAGGCCAAGCGTGCGTTATTCGGTGAGAGTGCGTTCAGGCGCAAAATTTACCGTTTTGTCAGTTTCATATCCGTTTCAAAGTGTCCATTTCGAGTGAGCCCTTATCGGCCGAAAGCAGACGACCGGGTGTGACGCAGCGCAAGTAGGGAGGGGCGTCGGTTTCTGTGCATGTCATTGGTCAGAGGCCCAGCAAGTACTGATACGTCACGATTGAAGTAAACGGAAAGTGGATATTTTTAAAGTGGACAGAAATCATAGTGCCACCTCCGTTCTACGTATTTTTACGGCTTTATTTATCGTATCAGAAATGCTGCTAGTCCTTGTTCGTTCCAGTTAAGAGTGTAAGACACAAACTGCGCATATATTTACGGAAAACTCATTTCAAGCTACGTCAATCAAGACCACTGGCAATTTATGCGGCACAGCGCTAGCAGGTGGCGTCAAGCTAAAATAGTGCGCGGAGGTTTTTTTTCCACCAGAAACCCATTTTCATTCCGGGAAATAAAAATAAACTTTCAGCTTTAAAGGAGCCATGAAGACAAAATACAAGTTGGGTTTATTAGAAAGACTGCTTAGTCCCGTTAACAATGATACCAATATCATCGCAATCTTCGAACAAATAATGGGGATATTAAAGAAAACGTGTGAAGCAGTCGCGACCCCCTAGCCAATTTCCCGCAACTCTTCTATGACGTCACGGAACCTTGTTTGTGCGATTGGCGGCCGCCTAACTCACCTGTCGCGACGACACATGACTGGACGTCTGTAATGGGGCCTCTAGTTCCATTTGACCGCATCACTTGGATGCTAACGTGCAGTTAACGCACTGAAAATTATGTTTTATTGTTGGCCCGTATGACGTCATTTGTGCTCATACACGTCACTGTGGCGCAAAATTTGAAAGTTTTTAAAAAATTCTTGCTTTTTTTGGTTAAAAAAACATGTTTTGTGGCTGTAATGGAGCTAAGTGAGATACTGAATCCTACTTCTTTCGAATTAAACGAAGTTGTATTTTCTCTTCATGGCACCTTAAAGCATGGATCGCGGCTTGCATACCCACGTGGTGGTGTCGTGGGAGCTTACGGGTTTGTTTTCGCGCAATAATTTAATTCCCAATTGCATCTGTTCGCCAGCTCAAAAAAAAAAATAGGACAGTCGTCCCCGATGGCATCTAAGCCACACAGAGGAGACTTTTTTTGAAGGAGGCCAAATGACGCATTGTCAGTGATCGACCTCGGTATTCTACACTCTGAAATCATTGGCCTTTCAAGTAGTCCCCCTGCAAATTTCCTGAACAAATCGTAACTTGTGGTGAGTTTAACAGTTCTCCTAGTTGTCGAATTGGTACGAGGTCGTTTCAAATGCTAATTTCTCTTCTTCTGGAGCCGTTACTTTCGGCAGATGATATTAGTGACCATCACTTGCTGTGGCTGTAGACATGCGTCTTTCTGCAGATGAGTAGTGAGGAAAAAATATATCGTAGTGAGAAAAAAAACCCAACACGCACTGACCTTTTACCTTAGTAGGGCCTACTAACGGGCAACACAGTGTTCAACACTTTTTTTCGAGAGAACCTAATTTAGACTTTCTCCCCTTCTTTTCTCGCCTCCCAATACCCTGATGGGCCTCGGGACTATTTGTGAATAACGTCGTTCATTCATTCATTCATTCATTCATTCATTCATTCATTCATTCATTCATTCATTCATTCATTCATTCATTCACTAAAACGCATACCGCTTACTGGCAAAATAAGCTATTGATTGTCTTTGCATTGCTCTGTTTCTTGATCAGTTGGTTTCCTTTAAACAGTCGTGCGAGGTTACAAGTGCATACTGACAACATCTTGTATGCGGCAACGCGCCTTGCGGGGCCCTTTAGCATACCAGAGAGAGGATGCAGAAGCGATACAGTAAACCATCTCCAGTCTGGCGCATGGGCGAACAGTCTCAATGTAAATGCGCAGAAAATGCAAAGCATCTTTGCAAACTCTGTTAGAAAAATCGAAATTGCGTTCCTCGTACCGCAAAGAAGCCACATGTATATCTCCAAGCCCTCTCCAATCCCATGTCACTTTCCTTCTAACATTCGCCTATATTGAAACAGTTTGCCTTCCGCATGGCGAACACGTTCTTCCAGCTGCTTTGCATAAAGTGGCGTTTTTGGAGCAAGAATAAAGCAGGGAGGGAAAAGGAGTGCAAAAAAAGCACGAGCAAAACGCCCTCGGCTTTCACCGCCATGGCAATTTGCTTTGATAACGCGTCGGTTGCCCCTTTCTCCGTGGAGTCTTCCGTCATTTTTGCAAGTCCATAAGTGTTCATTGGTGGAAACCACTAGCCCAAGGGAATGGCGTTTCACTGTTCCCTTTTCTCGAAGACAGATCGGGCAGTTTCGTGTCGTGGACGCCTCGATTCAGTGCTCTGGCGCCTACCGGATGTCGCTTTAATGTAGTGAATGAATTACCCATTCTGGAGTCATTTCTCGTCAAGCTTTCAGCCGCTGACTTTTCTTCTTCTTGGGTAGGATAGAGGCATTGGAGAGTTGAGGTTTGGATAGAAAGTACTGCATTAACACTGTATATGTGTTCTTTGGATGGGAAGACTTCGGTGAAGTCGTTGTCCAGATGTCGCCAAACGAAATGGTCGAAAATATGAACGTTTTATTCCAGCGTGAACTGTCCACAGCAAGCTTCCAAAGTTTGAGAGGTTCACGCTGCATGTCCCATCATCCGTTGCATGCCACGTGAACGACTGCCTCCAGATTGAAATTGATGTCTTTCGCGCCAGCTGCGCGGAAGTCGGGCATTTACAGCAGCTGTTACAAGCTACAAACACCTTATGGGGCCACCAACAGCTGCTTGAGTTAAAATCTAAATGTGCTTAACTCTAGTTCTCGACTATAAAAGTTTGATGCCATGATATATCGCTTTGAGTTTTTTTTTTTTTTTTTTGCTGACAAGTGTTACCCATGCACATGCGCAAAAACAAGCTTGGGGTTTTCGCCGTAAGCAGTGGCTGCGTAGCTCTTTTTTTTTTCAATTAGACCGTTAGAGGAGTGGCAAAGTGCACTAGCTGAAATCAATGCACTGGCAGATTTCTTGTTCTAGAGGCTTGGAAATTTGGAATGACATTTCTATCATTGCACTGGAAATCAAGATTGTTGACATTAAAAAAAAACTACGCCCCTGCAGGAGTAAAAAAGGCTAATGTACGTGTTTCAATGCGTAGCTCTCTTTGCCGAGTACCCACACAGCCATGGCAGAGTAACGCCCTGCATTCCTCTGAAAATGAAGATTTAGGGGCAGTAGCGCCTTTATTTGTTATAATAGAATTTTCAGAACCAACATAATAAAAATAGAAAATAATCCACACAAATTATCTGGCAAAATCAAAACTACCCATTTTATAGGTTTCCCCGAAAAATCCAGGTCTGAACAAAACAGTCCGCAGAAGAACCTTGGTAATACATTAAAAAATAGTGTAACCGGACCAACCCTGCAGTAGGTGTTGCATCTTTGCAAAAAAAGAAACTAATTAGCGAAGTAAATGCTCTTTATCGCTGTAACGACATCATTGGTGAAAAAAAAGCAAGAGGAAACCTGAAAAGAAGGAAATAACCCAACATCCTTGGCCATAATAGCCATACTACACTGTAAAGAACTGACATTTTGGACAAGCGGCATAAGAAGGCTAGGAATTACCAGACAATTCTCTGAACTTCTGCACATTTTGTTGATTCAGAATTTCCACATTAAATCGCAGTCCAGTTGACGATCAAATTCACGTTTCAAGTTTATTTTCAAACTTGTAAATTGCATGGCTGAGGAAGCGGGGGGAAAGCCGCAGCTCAGTGGCTTGACGACGCTCCCTTCCCCTGAGCTACATCGGCAACAAAGGCGCCAAAGAGCAGGCAGCCAGAAACAAAGCAGTAATGCAGTTTTTGGTGAAAACAAAATCGGGTGAATACATATACACAGCTCGTGTACTCACAAGGAACAGAATTCTTGCTTAAAAATTCAAGACAAATATATCCAACACAAGTAGTATCAAAGACATGACAAAAGGCATTACAAAGGCTTGGGTTGACAATAATACAAGTGAACGTAATAAACAGCAATGAACAACAACAGAATATATACACTGAAAGGCACTGTTATAAACAGAAATTTTTTAGATGCGACACATCTCTTTAACTCACCTTGTCCCTCCTGCGTCTTCCGTAGTCCGCATCCCTCCCCCATTCTCCTCGCCGCGCCAGCTGGGCGCTAACGCCGCTCTCACCGCAGCGCCATCTGCGTGTTAGCGCTCGCTCCCGTCGCCGTGCCAGCTGTGCGTCAGCGCGCGTTAGCGCTCGGTTAAACATCGAACACATGCGCATGCGCTGCTCTCTCTCATTCCCCTCACCGTTAACGCGCGGTACATATGAACGCGGTAACTGTGCCGCTCCGCTCAGTCGTTCCGCCGCTCCGATGACATCCGATGACCACCGATGATTTGAATGGAGACTAACAGGCCTGCTATCGCGATGGTCGGCGCAACCGTAGGTAATATGATGGAAACAACAACAAATTGACACGCTAAATACCCATGGTTCCCCTCGCGAGAAGATGGTGTAAATTTTATCCGCTGCTAGGACGGCAAACGATCACAAGAGTCGGGCAGACCAAACCGGTTAAGCAGAGTAGGCAGCGCGTAACTTGGTGTTTAAACTTCGTAATTAGTCCGAGGCTGACCGCTGTTTTGTGATGTCGGTAACCCACATGACTGGCTACAACCTATTATCAGGGTTTCCCCCCTACCAGACCCTAGTTGGGCGAATATAGCTTTGGGGGTAAATCCCGGCTTTTTACGCATTCCTCAATATATTTTTGAGCTGTTAGTATATGCGATTAATTTTTGCTCCGAAATAATCTCCGAGGAAATGTCCAGAAATAAATTTCACATTTTTTTCTTAACAGACCTGTAGAAGGTATACATATAATGCATATAAACGCTCAGTCCAACGTGCTGGGCCCACAGTTTGGACATTTCGGGAGTACCGTTCTATTCTCTCGCGGGAGATTTAAAAATCCCTCCTTTTACAAAGAAATTACGCTCAGAAGGTAGTAAAAATAATGGCCCCCAATCTACGGCAGAAGCCTGGTTGGATAGCGAAGCCTAATTCATGCGCGACAGAAAACACAACTGGCCGGCCCGCGGCCCGAACGAGTGCAAGAAACAAAACACGAGCGTTAATTATTTACAACTTGGAGTTCTTCTCAGTTAATTAGCCAGTCGAAACTCGGAACAATAGTTGCAGTTTTGCACTAGCAGAGAAGCATCGGGCTGGATGCGTTTTACGGTGGCTCAATTATTTTAATTACACCCCTAAGGGAGCGAATAAATTGGCCCCCAACCCAATTTACAAACGTAGTTGGGGAGCCAAGCTGCATGGGAGCACGGTACAAAACACGATTCAGTAGATCGCAGCCTCAATGATTTAAAATACATAAAGCACGAGAGTTTGTAATTTATGATGTATCACCCTTCTAAGTTAATTAGCCTAATGAAACTTCGAAAGAGTCCTGTTGTAGACTAGCGAGGAAACACGCGCTTGTCCGTTTCACGGTAATTTTGTGACGCTGCTGCAATGGCGTATACAAGAAAGCGGGGCTTCATGTTTTTTTTGTATGAATGCTGCGACTGATAGTTATCTGTAATACGTGCTGAGTTTAAACTTCCCGCGGTTATGTAGCCGTTGGTGCAGTTGAACGTCGTACAGTTTGTTTCGGAATAGCTTTGATAAACAGTGAGTCACAACCGTTTTCCGTAACTACGTCGAAGCCCACGTATTGGCAGCAAACAGGAATTCCTATCTCTCAACAATTTCACCGAGAACTAAGTAATTATGACAAATAAAACTCAGCGTAAGTACAGAGGCGTTTTTGCGGCCAATTGCGACAGCTCCAAAGCTTCCTACATTGCACGGAAAGGGTCAAAGCATTCGCGGAATGTTGCCGTTGCCGCGCAGGTAATTCTGCCTACTTTTGTCTAGCCGTCGGGTATGACTGAACTATAGAAATATCGGTACATACTTTCCACTTAAAGGGTTAGAATGTGCGTATCGAAAATTCTTGATTATCTCGTAGGGCCGTTCAGGTGTCAAAGTGGTTTTTGCTCGTACATGTAGTGCTTATAAACGCGTCCTGTTGTAATGTCACGGTTTCTCGCAAAAAAATAAGAAAAGAATGAAAAACCGAATGGGGTAAATATGCACCTGAGGTTATGTGTTTTAGTGACTCGGGCTGTCGGCGCATCCCGTGACTGCTCATGTAGTCGCAGTACTAAAACACCGGGACACTCGTTTTCCGACGTCTCGCGCTAGAACGTAACGCTACTAAAAGAAAAGTGTATAATAAATAAAACAGGCTCAAAATAAACTAACGTGGCTTAGAAATTTGTGGAACGCTCCGAGCACAAGCAGAAGCTGTGTGTAGACGGGTTATAATTTGTTGCCCTCAAGCACCCACGGGCTGTCGACGCTAGGTCTGATTAGGTCAGGTGGTCCGTCGAAGCAAGAAAAGACACACTTACCTGGTGCCGGGGCCTCGTTGATTACCGAAGACGAGCCCCCAGAGCGAGGCGCGGGCATTGCACTACGCTCGCGTTTACCCCTGCCACGACCCCAAACTGGGGCAAATGGAGCATGCAAATTGCTTTGATCCGGTTCAACACAAGAGAGGGCGCCACCGCCTTAGCAAGCGCGCGATTGCTCCTCCCACCGGTGCTTCTCCGGCGCCCAATCAGCGTGCGCCATGCGGCAAGAGAGAGAGAGAAACCTACAATCATACAATACACTTATACAGTGCATGCTTCGCCCCTCCCCCAGGTTTTAAGTTAGTGGAGATGGCCCGGGATTTTTCAATGGATAGCATTACTGAATATGTGTCATAATCGTCATTATATTGGCACATTCTGACATTCCCGGGCACAGCCACTATTAATACATATTTCGCTTGTTCTTGCCGAATAAAACCTGCCTCGTGGAAGACTGAGCCCGCGCGGTCTCCGGACGGTCATCCGCAATGTATTAATAATAATCATTCCAATTAATTATTTAATTAAAATGATGACCAAACTAGTGAAGAAGGAAATTCGCAAGGCGGGAAAAACTTACCTACCCTCACATGGCGAAGGCAATGCCATTCCTAAATTGATGTGAAATTATGTTAAAACCAAAAAAAATGTGAAGATTAAATTCATCACATTATCAAAATCCTAATCCGAATCATAATCAGTTTTATTGCGTAAAACTGTTTTTTTTTCAGTACGGTGTTTACAGAAGGAGGTCCCATAGTCTGTGGCATTAACTATGGTATTAACTATGCCGAAAAACACTAAAGGCAAAGCCGAAAGCTTGAATATGTACTTCCTGCTCGTATTCACGTATCAAGCTTACCCGAATACTATACAGCAAAATTTTCATGGTTATGTGCAACTGCAGGATACAGTACATCCGGAGGCAGGATCATGTCTCTCTTGTAAACATTGGATGCGCACTTAGCTTTCGGCCCAGACAGCGTAACGAGGATAGGATATAATAAAAGCAAATGGAAATGCAGGGAAGTTAACCAGGTGTATGGCCCGGTACGCTGCTCTGCACTGCGGAGATCCTGCTCAGGGGATAAATTAGGAAGGAGACGAAAATGAGGAGATAGGAACGGGAACGCGCAGACGCATTCCTTTTCTTTGGCACTAAAGGCGTTTGTGTATCGTGCACCACTGAAAAAACAAGGACTTTTGTCGCTTTCTGTGATTTTTACGGCATAATAAACCGTGTTGAAGACGTGGACAGTGTATAAAGCCCCCCTTTACGCTCACATGTTTGAAACATCACTTCGATTGGGTGTTCTGGCAACTTAATGAAAGAATTCAAATGTAAATTTACTATTTGAAATTAGTGACGAAACCAAGTTTTCTCACTACAGGCCTATCTCCTTGACAAGCGTTTACTCTAAAGTATTAGAACACATCCTTTGTAAAAACATGATCATTGATCTACAAAATGACGACTTTGTCCATTTTTAACATGGTTTTACTACGCGTTTCTCGTGCGGCACGCAGCTTATTGTATTTAGACATGATGTCGCAACCTCGGTAACCGTAGACGCTCAGATTGGTTGCATATTGCTCCATATCCGCAAAGCATTCGACTCCGTACCACATTCCTTTTTACTTCGCGAGCTATCTGTTTCTCAACGTGACGAGTGAACTGAAGTGGCTGAATGTAACAGAACGTGGAGCTTGAAGGCGCACGTTTCTCAAGTATATATTTCGGTGCTGTCCGGTGTCCCACAGGGATCCGTTTTGGGTCCCCTACTTTTTGGAATATTTATTAATCATCGTGTTGAATTCACTTTTACTCGTACCAAGGGTTATACGCTAATGACTGCTGCATTTATAGTGACATCAGAAACGTAGCAGGAGCGGGGTCCATTCCCGGCCGCGCCCGCCGCTTTTTTGATGGAGGCGAAAAGCAAAAACGCCCATGTCATCGAGATTTCGGCACATGTTAAAGATCCCCAGGTGGTCAAAATTAATTGGGAGCCCTCCACTTCGGTGTGCTTCATCGCTGGTGTACCGTCGGCGCGTTAAACCTCATAATCAGTCATAATTATTCAATAACGTAGCAGACAGTGAGTGGTTTAACACACTCTTAACACAGCTTCTTTTTGGTGTCTTTGTATGGTATGACTCTCAATCCGTATAAATGCTGTCTAGTAAAATTTACCAACAAAAAACAACCACTGCTTGTTAACCTACATGGGCGGAACATATTTGCATGTAGCCCCAGAGTATGAATACCTTGGATTTTTTTTTGCTCCGGCAACCTATTCGGGAAGCACCGCGTTCATAATTTCACAATAGCACCCTGCCGTACGCTTAATTTCTTGAAACTGAATTTCAGAGAAGCCCCGACTGAGGTCGAGGTGCCTCTCTACGTGTAAAATGTGGGTCCTGTAATGGGATATAGTTGCAGTATCTGGGAAGTGTAGATGCACCGGAACAAATATTGGCACGTGACATCCGCTTTGTAACAGGCGATTACTATTTATCTAAAAGAACCGCTGACATTTGCAAAACATTAGAATTGCCTCTACTCGCACACGAAGGTAAATAGCTAGGTCTGTCGTTGTTTTATGATATATTCAACTCAAGAACTGGCATCAATAAGCAAACTTACTTAAAACAACCGACATCGATTTCCCCCCGTGCCGATGATTGCTTAAAGATTCCCGAATATAGATTGATTATGCGGCATAACGCGCGGAAACTACACGTGGACTATGAGGCTCACCGTAGAAGGCTCCATATTAATTTCGACCACCCGGGGATTTTTAACATGCGCCGAAATTGCGACACACGGGCAGTTCACGAATGTAAGTGTATGATTTACATATTTTAACATTCTTGCTTTCCTAAAGCAATACATTACTAGGATACTTTACCCGAGCAAACTTTCTGCGTACCCTGATAATGTCTCATGACATGTTTGCAAATTTTTTTTTCTTAAAATAATCGTCCGCTGTTTTCTTCGCTGGGCCCACTCATTGTTAAATTTTTCATGGTGCTTGTTGTGCGCACAGTCGACCACAAGTTTACCACGAAAGACGGGACACGTGTCTTGGACTGCCGCCAGCTCCACGAGGCGATAGTAATTGGATTCTAGATAATGCTCCTGTTCTGATTGCGGCAGCTAGGAGTAACTCGTGTTCGTATCGCTCACCAAACTCAAGTAGCGCGGAGCTGCAGCAGCTGGGTGTACAATTTCACTTCTTCTGACTAAGAAATCCGGCAACTCGTAACAGGAGCGCGATAAACACAACCCCTCCTGCTTCTTATGTGTCTTTGTATTAATCGCGCTCTAATTTTTAGAAAAACTGTGCACCATCTTGCCCACCAATGTCTTTTACTGAAAAAAAAATGGCCGCGTCAAGACGTTAAAAGTGCCCTCGAAAGACGATAATCGTCTGCCGCCCCTCCCACGTAAACGCCCCTGTTTTCTCCCCCTTCGACCTCCCACACCCTCCCCCACCCTCCTCGCTCACGCCACGATAAACACGGTGGACGATCGCTCAAGTAAATTCAATTTTACCGCGTTCCACTGCCCGCGTACTATGTAGTCGAACCTTTCCTTACTGTTGGACTTTCTAGAATGCGGCGCCGAGGGGGAGGCACGAGCAGTTTTTGTATTTCTAAAAACCTCTTTTTGAAGGGGTCTTTCTTGTTTTCTACGCAAGAAATGAATAATAATAATAATATTAATAATAATATAAGCTTTATTCAATGTTTTATATACACGATATATTTACTGCCACTCCTAAGCACGCAGTGCTTGTGAGTGGGCAGTCAGATCAGAGGCGCAGCGACCGTGCGATAACGCAAAAAAATTTAAATATAAGAAAACAAGGGGAAAAAAATACAGAATGAAAATACATCCATGTATGCCCTCAAACAGCATTTCATCCCTTAGAAAACTCTGCTAGTGAAACAAAATCAGCAATAAGAACAGTAATGCCGAAAAAGATTACACAATACCGATATCACAAATACACAGCGGCGTACAACACAATTGACGCATATCAATGTATGCTGCACTAAGAGCAGAACATAGCTGCAAGCAAACAAAGAAGACAATTTTTGCATAAAGAATGAACCAGGACGGTAAAGAAAGAAAGGGTAGGCAACAATTCGCAAAAATATGCGAGGAAGGTAGAGAAGCAGCAGCAGCAGAAGCAGAAGCAGCAAAGTATTCTTTAAAATTAAAATAACACTGCAAATATTACCTATGTATTGATGTTCTGCCTCATACATGCCCGGGTCGCGGGTTCGATTCCCGGCCGCGGCGGCCGCTTTTCTGGTGGAGGCGAAAAGCAACAACGCCCGTGTGTACGAGATTTCGGCGCACGTTAAAGATCTCCCGGAGGTCAAAATTGATCCCGAGGCCTCTACTACGGCGCGCCTCATCGCCTGCGTTGCGTCGTCGCATTAAACCCTGCCATCAATAAAATTCATCATCATCATCATCATCACCAGCCTATCTACGCCACTGCAGGGCAAAGGCCTCTCCCATTATTCTAGTATTACTTCGCTCCTGTGCCAACTGTGACCAATTTATCCCCGCAAACTTCTTGATCTCATCTGCCCATCTAACTTTCTGCCGCCCCCTGCAACGCTTGCCTAACTAAATATGCCTAACTTTTCTTTTGTTGACAAGTATGAACATTGCCACCAGCTTTAGTAGTTTAGAAATGCTTTCACTGTATAAAAGATTCCTTCAAGAATTCTTGTAAATTTTGGCCGGAAGGCTGAATCGAGGGAGATATGTACAGACCAAAATGTTCGCATTTAAGTAGCCAGAAAAGGACTATCGTGTTTAAAACCCTGCAATGCTCGGCTGGAGCGCGCTGGGCAGCGTCCGTGCACAAGCGGCGTAGAGACGCCACAGTAAAAGTCCGCTGTCACCGCCGTGATCCCGCAGAGGTGAAAAAAAAAGAATTGGTGCAGCTTGCACGAGTGGTGCAAGGCTGGAGAAACAGCAGAGATGCAGCGGCCCTTCCTCCGTTCGTCGGAGACCCGGCTGTTGCACCTCACACGGACTTCCGAGCTTGCCGCTGAAAGTTCTCGATGTATAGCATGCCCGGATAGTTTTGTCCGCAGGCTTTCACATCTCTCCAAAAGTGTACCGCGTTAGCACGCACTACAAACCGCGGCAACTGGCTTCCCGAGCTCGGCGTCCGTGCTGCCCACTTCATGCACGAACACGCGCGAACTGGCGAGGAAAACAGCACGCAACAGATCACGCCACGAACGCTGGGCTAAGTTTTAAATGCAGAACATTTCAGTAACTCGCAATGTCTGTAGTCGTAGTCCGCACCCCTCCCCCTACACTATATAAAAAAAAACTATCTGGCGCCTGGTTTCGATCCCTCGACCCTGCGGGCGGAACGCAATGTACATGGTGCTCTACCCACTGCGCCACAAAGCCGACACAGAATTGGAGGCTACGAACGCGCCTTATATCCTTGACTCATTCAAACTACGTCAAGAAGCTGCTGATACAACGCATTCACTACCACCAACTCCCCAAACACTAAACATTAACGCAATACACCCACCCCCTATGCGACGCATTTACTTGAGTCCCCCTCGCGGGGAGATGGGCGCAATTTACGATAGTAAGCGAAAAAAAGTGGCAGTGCAACGCCGGTACGCGGGAGAAAAAGCAAGCTGGCGCAGTTTCAGGCAGGGGGCGTGCGAGCCCTGCGAAAGCGAGAAATTTGAATTTCATTGGGTGATGGCAGTGAGCGGATAACGGCGCTACAGTCCATTATGGCGAATTACTGCTCTGCACTTCCCTCCGCTTTCACATTGAGTGGAACGGCTTTAATTTTTTCCTAAGGTCTAGCTGGCCGCGACGCCGGGCGTTCCTCACGAGGCGCGCGCTCACGTGCACTCGGTCTTTTCTGGCTTCTTTTAGGGGCGAAGCTCCTTAAGGCGTGGGTCTGTCCATCCTCGACGTATGTATGTAGCCACCTCTAGTTTAGTTCTTGGATTGTTTACTAGATGGCGTGGCTACCTCTAGTTTAGTTCTTGGATTGTTTACTGGATGGCGGTACTTGTATATGATGAAAAGATGCGCTTGGATTGTTTACTAGATGGCGTGGCTACCTCTAGTTTAGTTCTTGGATTGTTTACTAGATAGCGGGGAGCGTTGTAATAAAATCCGTTCGCTGTTGGCGCGCGCTCGGAGTCGCCCGATGGATAAGGCTGCAGATGTGCGAGCCCGCGAGGCAGAAGCGCTCCGTGAAGCTGCGCGACGCCGCCGCCAAGATCCTGCCGTACGAGAGCGGGAGGCCGAAGCGTGTCGTCTGGCTGCGCGACGCCGCCGCCAAGATCCCAGCGTTCGAGAACGAGAGGCCCAAGCGTCACGGCAACGGCGCGAGGACCCTGCCGCACGCGAAGCGGCACGGCTGCGGCGCGAAGGGGATCTCCAAAACGTCAGAGAACGGGAAGCGGCGAGAAAGCGCGCGTATCGGCAGGCAGACCGCGATGCAGTGAGAGCTCGTGAAGCGTCTGCAAAACGCACCAGGCGAGCTCAGCCCCAAGGTGCCGACGCGCGGTTTAAGCGAGACTTTCTAGACGTTACGTTCGGACACAGATGTAGTGGGCCAACTTTCACTGAAGAGTCACGGTTTTACCGATGATTTCCCCTCAGGAGCTTCGCCCACTCATCATCATTCACCCCGTGGATATGCTGTGAATTTTTTTTTTGCGAGCTCCTTCCTCACGTGGCGCGAGCCTGGACGACGCCGGGCGCTCGTCACGAGGCGCACGCTCACGCGCGCTCGGCTGGCATGTGTTTTCTGGTAACGCTCGACAGCCGAACTCAACGCTAAAATAGCTCTGCTGTTAACAACGGCCAAAGGGACGTACGCACCAGCTATCGCCATCCGCTGCAGGAGTACACCTCAACGATGATCTCCCCACCGATGACTGCCGCTTCGCTGCGCTGGCGGCAGCGTAAGCCAGGCTACGCATTCTTTTATTCGTGTTAGGTTTATGGGATTCTGGGCCACAAAAAAACTCAAACCATGAACTTAACAGTATGTGACCAAAATATTTTATGGCAGCAAAAAAAGAAACGTGTTTTCTTTACGTTTTTGACATAACACATTTCAGCCGTGCTCGAGAGGTAAGCTTGTACGCTGATTTTTTAGGGGGCGGGCCTAGGGACTTTCGGCATGGCCTAGAAAATTTTGACAAAGACTGTGCATGCCTCTTCTCTTCTCGTAATTCTCTCTCTCTCTCTCTCTCTCTCTCTTGAACAGAAGCCGGTAAACATTATTATGTAGTTACACCCTTGTTCCGTAATTGCCATCAAAGAAACGCAACATGTCTATTATCTATTCATATTTGAGGGGTTTAGCACGCCGTAGCTACTCCTGGATTGTGAGGCGCGCACTGGTGGAGGGCTTCGGATTAATTTTGACCACCTGCGGATTTTTAACATGCGCCAAAGTCTCGACACACGGGCATTTTAGCTTTGCGCCTGCGTCTGAAAAGCGGCCAGCGCGGCCGGTATCGAACCCGCTTCCTTCGGATTAGCAACACAACGCCTTAGCCAGTGAGCCCCAGGGCGCGGGCTGTGTGTAATTGCATTTGTACTTTTGTATTCTTCTTTGTTTCCCCCTCACCTTGTGCTAACGCCCGCGAACACGTGGTTATCTGTATAAATAAATAAATAAATAAATAAATAAATAAATAAATAAATAAATAAATAAATAAATAAATAAATAAATAAATAATTGATGGAAGAAGTTCTACTGCAAACGGGGCCATGTTGTTAGAGCCCAAATGCGGTAATAAGCTCGCAGTTTAACCATTTATTAGGCATTTGTTTCCGATTGGAGACAACACGTTTTCCTAGTTTTGTACAAACCAAAGTGGTATTATAATAGACAGCTATAAATTAATGAAAAGTGTCACGCTTAATTTATGTTACTTTTGCGTAAACCTAGCAAGATCACTTTATTTCCGATGAAGAAGGTGACATGCAAAACAACACGCATTTAGGCATTACTCCTTGAACTGGGAGCGGAAATGTTTCACCACTTAGGGTTCAGCTCAGGTGTCTAACAGCAGTGTCCTATATACAGCTTAATGTTGCCGGCCAACAGGCTACTTTGAATACACCATTGCCGCTGCCGTAATACAGATAATGATTAAACGCATAAGCGAGACGCGTTCCGGGATACTTTACCTTAAATCACGCGACAGAAGTGCACTATGCCACAAAATAAACGTATTAGCTGTAAATCTGGTGAAGATAGAGGCAGAAAAAAGAAAGAGAGACACATGGGGGCCAGAAGTAGATAAACCGACGTTGAACCGCGGTGTAAAAGGCAGGATGTGAAGTAAATTATTCGTTCCTTCAGAAACCCGAACTTCATGCATTGCACGAAAGTGCGATGAAAATAGAGTGTCGCTTTGGGCGAGTTGGTTTGGTCAAAGAGGAAGGAAAGGTACTCGAAGAAAAAATGAAGGGAGCTCACACTAACGCGTAAGACCTGAAGGTAGCGAATCTGTACGCAACCTTCACGATCATCACGACGGATTAAGTCCACGATTGCAGCCGATTTGTTTTTTCTTCGCTGCCGCAACGACCTTTACACCATCGTACTTGCTATAAGTATGAGCTTCCTTCTGTTTTTGGAAGTGATAGTCATTGGATTATCACGACATAACGTACACGACATAGCGTACGCTATGTCGTGTACGTTATGTCGTAATAATCCAACGACATAGCGTACGCTATGTCGTGTCTGTCTCCTCGTTCCGAGCAAGTGTCGCCTCGATTACGGCGAGCGCTGGAGTTTCTCTGGTCATGGAATATCCCTAAGTGGGCATTCGCGTTTTAACCAATATTGGCCAATCTCCCTAAGTGGGTATACGCCACCTTTTCTTGGCATTTTTAATTGTGGACACTAAAAATTACGATTTGCTAAACAGCTTCGCGGTTGAAACATGATTGAGCGCTCGCCCTGTGAAGTTCCTCTCTTTGTCGTGAGCAATTTTGCGCTTTGTTTCAACATGATTGAGCTCCCCGCACTTTGAGATTCGTGGAATGAGCAGACGAGCCGCAGTGCTTTCTGTGGGGGTTTCATTCTCTCTTGAAAGTTAGCCTCCGCAAAGGACGTTGTGTAGCACATGTAGACTGATGTGCGAGCATTGGTACCACCGGAGTGTCGTGGTCCTGTTGAAGCAGAGAAATGAAATAAACATTCAAAACAACCTGTTGCATCTGCGCGATGCGTTGTCAAAGGAGGGGCAGTATGCAGAAACTCTTCTCGGTGCTTTATCAATGCAGTCAGTGTTGTAATGACAACCCTATATGGGGCGATCCATTAAATTGTGTTGTTAGTGAGACAATTCCTTGTCTTTACTTGGCCTGAAAAAACTCTTTCCGACAACTCTAAATGCGTCATCGGATAGTTAAAACTTGTCTTTCGACGTTCTTCTCAAAAACTTTTGCGAGGTAATTTAGATAGTGGGCAGCGATGAAGCTTGATCGGTTAAATCACTGCATAAGTTGTTTTATTTTTACTTTGTGGACAATCACTGGCCCCTACTCCGTTGTGGTGGGGGAGCCGCCGAGTTTAAAATTGCGTATACTCGATCTCCATCGCTAGGTTACGCTGTTTAATCTAGGTGCGGCAGATAGACATGGGAATTTCAAAGCAGAACAACAGCTGCAAATACACGAAAGTTCTAATTTGCGCTGCACGTATACGTGCTCCTGCGGTGCTTGCCAGTCCGTGGGATCTGCGAACTCGGAACCGAAACTCGCATTGATCACACTGCGCCACATTTCTTTGTGCGCTTATTGGATCTTAATATAACCGTGAGGTACTTTCAAGCAATCCATAATATTGAACAAAAGGTTGCCCCGCGAATTTATTGCTCCCGTGCCCTGTTTTTATTTAACAGCGGCCGCGCAACTTTTCAACGGCTTGGTTACAATTTCTCTGATAACTGTTTTAGTTGTGTCACGCCGGAGCTAACATTTAGTGCCCTTTGACGTGCGCTTTACTCTTCATTCGCAATGCAGAAACTAACCTCCGTTTTTTTTTTTTTTTTTTAAATTCGCGGCTCATAACTGTGCGTGGAGACCAATGGTTTTGCCTGTACAGTAGTCGTCTGCTGCTAAACACAGCAGGTATCTGTCCATACCAACGCATTTCCATTGCGCATGTTGCCTGCGGCAATTGAAAACGCCGCTCGTGTTCTGATTTCTATGATCGTCAGCGTGTTAGGTGAAAAACCGACAGAGCAAACCAGAGCAGATGCATAATGCGCTTTTCGTACACCAAAGGAGTTATTGCACACTGAAATAAAACTAATCCTTGAAGTTCCGTCATATGCCATCTTTTGCTACCATGCAATCAAACAGCGACGAGCTTTTTTTCCCTGATCAAAGCAGCGGGCACACTTTCGATGTTGCCGCTGAGAGACAGCTGTGCCCGCCCGCCGCTTCTTAGGGGATGGCGGATATAACAAGTCGACCGGTATGCCGCATGACGCACGGCGTTGAAACCGGAATCCCTCCTGTCTCGGGCGGAAAGTGTCGGATGCTGTCCCGAGCATCTCGTCAGGTTCTCCTTACTTCTCGCGGCCGTCCGTGCGCCTCTGACTGGGAGCTCCGGAGAGTGCACGCTGCACGCTCGAACAACGTGTCGCTCGTGACTCACTGAACATTTGCTCTGTTCATCACCGCCTGTTCCGGTAGCGCCGCCGATACATCTTTTCTCACCCACGTTCACAAAAGGTTCGTTTCACACGCGGCGGCTATCAGCATGTTCTCTTACCGCAATCTCTGTGGGCTGCTTAACTGGGTTGAGCAGATAGTTACCGCCAGCGTAGACTAACACGTGCGCCCGGAAATTCGGACCAGAATGCCCTGCTGTATAAAGTTACGTTGAGCGAAATGAAGTAAAAACACAGACCACCCCTACGAGGTGATACGGCGAGGGCCGTTTAGGTACGACAGTACGACTATTTTGACGATGATTCTCCAAAGAGGTTCATCATCGTCATCGTCACGACCTAAAAATGTCGCTTCAAGTCATGTCACCTGGGGCTATCTCCTGTTAATTTCCTTTGAAAAGCAAAATGTAAAGCGAAAAAAATATGCTAACCACAGGGCAAGAGAAGTCGCCACCTGTAAAGTCTCCAGGACCGCCCGCATAGGTTTACTGCACGGGCAACGGTCAGTGGGAATTGAACGGCGCATTTTATTGGGGTAAAAAGCGGTTGCTACACTGTAAATAATGTTCACCCTTAAGGCGAATTTACACCATCTATAACTAAAACCCTTACCCCTAAAAAAAACAGCACAAAACACCCTTTCAAGGTTGTTTTGACGTTTATAACAACCTTTCTAACCATTCACTAGTGTACAATGATTTCTACCCTTAAAGCGAAAATTTAGTCTACAAATAATCATCTTACACCCTATATAACACTACAAAACACGCCTTCAACGGATGCTATAAACTAGAAAACTTTTCGTGTTTGCTTTTTTTTTTGGGGGGGGGGGGGGCGTAAAGGTGTTAGTAAATGAAGTGAAAATTTCCTTTAAGAATATAAATCAGTTCGCAGTGTTCTACGGGCACCTTCGGAGGCGCATGCCAGATGGTACTGGCGACGAAAACACGCGAAGCTGCGGGGGGCGGACACACGGACACTGCGACGGACACTCGCCCCACCTCAGCGCCGCCGAGAGAAGTGCAGCCCATAAAAAACAATGGACGGCTGCCGCTGTAGTACCGCATTTATTATCGCCGCCACTGCATGCCGTAGACGCACCCAAAAAATCATTATAAGCTGGAGAGAAGTGGTCGGGATTCTGCATGTATGCTACGCATGCTACGACGCAAGGGCGCAGCCAGGGGGGCGAGGGGTGTTTCGGTGTCAGAACGCCCCTCGCATTTTATCTGGTGCATCCCACCCCCTCCTTTCGACATTTTTTTCCTCCCATACTTTGTACCCACTTCATCAATGAATTTAAATGTAAAAACGAGAATAAGATAAGGAAACTAAAATAAGAAACTGTCTGGATGCCGGCTATCTTTTTGAGTTTTTTTTACCGCCGGGGTATAACACCGCCCGAAAAATATTTCTCGCTGCGCCACTGCTACTATGTATGGACGTACACTTTCGAATAGGTCCATGCGTCCATGCAAATCGGCTATGAGCTTTTGGCGGGAGATTTGATCCTCACTAGCCGATTCCCTCGAGTGGGATGCGCGAATTATGAGAATTATGAGAGGGTACTTATGAGAGAGAGAAATAGTTGCTTTGTCATCGGTCTTTAAAGAATTTTCTCTCTCTCTCTCTCTTGTTCGCGGGTGACCCAGTGACTTTCTATTTATTAACTCTGGAGTGCCTCGGCGGTGCCTCTTTTTGCATTTTGTATATAGTGTACATAATGTGTGCGGTGTTCCAGCAGGGCCTTGTAGTAAGGTATTCTCGTGAGCGGAAATACCGCAACTGGACTTTTATTTCGAAACAGCTACTTCTACTAGAGACGGACATTTGTGGGGAACTCTTATAATTGAAGCACCTTCTATATTTGCTTTTTTTTTCTTCTGTGCTCCCAATCCGGTTCTTTCTTTCTTTTTCCACCCTGTTAACCACATTTTTTCTACTGCACTTCACAATTGGGACATTTTGCTACCTGTTTTTCTTGAGTTACTTTCAATCACATCCTTGATTGCCGACTTTCTTCTTACGCTCTATGTACCTGCTACCCGAGCATATGAAAGGTGGAAAGTAGTTTTTTTACCCTGAAAAATGAATTTTCTTAAAAAAATTGCCTGCTAGCCCCGTTCATTTATTTTATATGGGCTTTAAACCTGTCATAGCCTTGCCTTAGCGGGTATTGCTCCCCACTTTATTTTTATTTTTTTCTTGAGGGGGGGGGGGGGCAACGGCAATTTTAAAAGGATTTAAAAAGGGGTATCAGCCGTGAGATTCCAACGCAAGCATGCACTGGGTATGGGAAAATTTTGAGCGGGCATGTTGCGTCGCGACCAAATAGAAATTGGTAAATCGGCGTTAGCTTCTCCATTGTCGCCGCTCATCGCTTTGAGTGGATATCTAAGATAAGTGTGGGTGTGTTGGCGCCTCAGCCAATGAGATTTTTTGGGACCATCGTAGTCACGCCGACAAGGCCGACGCCTGAGTTTCTGAGGTCAGGCATTGTAAAAAATGTCATAATATGAGGTTGTTGGTGCATAATTCACTTCTTTATTGTTCAGCCTGTAAATACCGCACGGTGACAAAAAGTAGTGGCTCTCGCCACACTCTTGTGGTCCCGTGTAGTACTTCAGCTGAGAACTGAATTCGCTATCACATTGTTTGGAAATTAATGGGGACGCAGCATGTAGAAGGATTAGGTTTGTTCTTCCTTCAAATCGGGCACGATAATATCTAGGAAGCGCATTCATGGGTATACTAAGTTCACTCCGCAGTGAAGGAGCAGCGGTCGTTGCAACGGACGCTTTAAACAGCGTAACAAATGTTCTATCGGAGATTCAACGTTATGCATTGAGTTCCTCTGGCTACATATACAACTTAACAAAGTGTACTGTTGGGCGAGTTGATAGTTCATTGTAAAAGATGCTACAGCGTGAACTTAAACACGGACACAGAAAGACGACGGGACAGCGCTCGTCACGTCGTCTTTCTGTGTCCGTGTTTTATTTCGCGCTGTAGCGTCTTTTACATATATAACCCCAAGGTTCCGGGAAATTCAAGATGAAGCCTGCGGTCGAACTCCTGGGTGTGTTGGCGCCTCAGCCAATGAGATTTTTTGGGGCCATCGTAGGTACGCCATCAACGCCGACACCTGAGTATCTGAGGACAGGCAGTGTACAGAATGTCAGAAGGCGTTCACTACATATGCAAAGCAAGGTGCTCGGCTCTTCCGCTTTCTCTGAAATCGGAATTCCGGTTTCTCAGTCTTACATTTAAAGCGAAGCTTCCTGTGTCTTACTGATGCCGTCCACCGTTACGCCAAGATGCACTGCAGCAAAGTCAACTTGCACAATGAACGCGTCAATAAAAAAAGCAGACTGCTATCCGACTGCGCCATTCTGACGCGGTAGAAGCTGTTTAAATGTTGGACTTATTTGACTCAGGTTGCACAGGAGAAAGCTTCGCGTTTTAAACATTTGTCTCTCAACTAAGGGGCCCTAATTTTTGGCTGCCATAATGGCATGAAGTCCGCGCGCTACCATAGCCGAACATTCCTGCATCGTGAAATTAATTGTCTTAGGACGTGAATCGCCACAGACTCACAAAGGCAAACTTTCGAAGAAAGCGTACGACGGTCGCCTCCTTGGGGATAAATTTTGTCTGAATCGCTTTACAGCCTGTACCCAGCTAAGACATCTCGATGGTTCGTGTGGCAACAGTATTTTAGACAGGAAGGGGGATTACGCCCAATGCGGACGGAACGCCCGGAGTGATACGTAACCGGCGCTGAAGAGAGTAGCGCGCAATCTGCCAAAGTAACCTTTTATTTCGCCTCGATACGACAGCCCTGCGCGTCCAGTTTCCCTTGTCACAAAAGGGAACAATCTGAGCTTAAGCACTCTTAGCGAAATTATTCTTTTGGGTGGCAGCCGGCAAAAAAGCTGCCTCGGTTTACTTTTCGTAACGTAACACGAGAAAAGTTTCAATAAGAAGTTGCGCGTTGTTCTAGAGCTTGAGTTAATTAAGGAAGTCGACGTTACGATCAGCCACTTTGTTATAGGTCGTGGAACGCAACAAAAGGCCGTGAAAGGTATACGCCGCAACTGAAAGAATGGGGATAAGAAGTTTCGCGATCAATGTGTGTATCATAGGCACGTCGAACAGCTTGAATCGAATGGGTTAGACTGCCGAAAAAAGTCTTTTCTCGTCTTGTCTCAGATATCATAGATTAACAAAAGTAGTCAACGGAGTGAATCGCATGTAATACGCATCTCCTGTAATCTGATCGGAGCGCCTTCCCGTCTCCCCAAACCCATTGTGTTGGATGGGTCGACATAAAAGATAGGATCTCGTTCAGCCGTGGTTCCCCAAAGGTTTTATGCATTGGCGCTTGCCTTCTCCTTTTCAGGCTTTCTAATATTGGCTAACTTGCGCCGGCGGTGGTGGCGTACGCCGAAACGCCTTGTGGCAAAGCCAACTTTATCCATGTGTTGTAATGATGATGATGATGATGAGTATTATGCGCTTGAAGTGTTTGGCATGTACCCACTCAGGGGGACTGGCCAGTGATAAAGCGTTGGCTGTGCCCCTTCTGGAGCTTATAGATAGATTGTTGGAGCTAGCTGTTCGCAGCCAGCGCGGGCGCGCGCGCGCGCACAAGTGTCCCGCTATGTCACGCCCCAATGGGAGCCAATGAACGCAATCGCGTGCATCGCGCCACAGCGCATGTGAGGTGGCTCGTTCTCGTCGGGCAGTTCACCGCCTAGCGCGGCATGGGTAGGCAGCGCATGGTTTGCTCCGCGGAAGAACGGGCAGCCATTGAATAACGTAAACGTTCCCGATAATCGCAGAAGAATGACCTACCATAACGTACACCAAACATTCGTATTCGGGTAACGCTCAGCGAAATGAAAGGGATTCGTTTTTGTCGATCAATGGTTTTGCGTTTTTATTTCGGTCATTGCGTTTGGATTTTTGCAGAAGTGTTTTCGCTTTCGTTCAGCGGTCATTGCGTTTCGAGTTTGGTCGTTTTCGTTTCCCCTCAGGCCATGTTTCGCGTGCACCCCTGCTTCCGAAGGGAAGGAGTTTGTTAAGTCTCATCTAATACTATCCTGCTATAGACCGGACTCCTCTTTAAAGAGGGCCGCATTGCTGAAAATTATGGGAGGATTCTTTTTATTCGCACAACTTATTGTTCCTTTTTGGAGGGTCCTGGAACCAAGTTCCGTTTTTGGGGTGCTGTCCGTTATGTGGTTGTCCTCGTTTGCGTACATTTTCGAACAGTGCCTCGAAGGGTCATTTTTTTCAGCCTCTGAAAGGGTCATCTACAGACAGGATCTCCACTGGATGATGGCAAAGTAGGCTTAGAAATCGCTTTGTTTGTTTAGAGTCCTTGGTACCAGCTCGCACACAGGGAGTCCGGTTACGAAAGTGACAGAATTTTCTCTGCTGGGCTGCTCCAGCGCATGAGCACCGCCTCTATGACTAATCAGGGTGCTGTATTCCATTTCGTCAACAGTACAGAACAGGTCCTGTCTTCTGCACGGTGCAGGAGAAGGGTCGGTAAATTCAATGCTGGGATATGCTGCACACTGCGTGTAAATTTAAGCAATCTAAAACATGTTTAGTCATTGTAATTTGAAGAAAAAATGGCTGCAAGTATATTGGTTTAGATTACGACGGGTTCTTCTAAGCGGTTGATAAAAAAATGTGGGTAGTGCGAAGAGCTAACCAGAAGACGGCGCTAGATGCCGTCCCTTCTTCACTGTTTACGAGACGGAGTACCGCAGCCCGGTTACTGTGGTGGGCTGTTCACCTGTGCACAGGCTGGCACTTGATTCTTTGCCGTTTAGTTAAACCGTGTTTGTTGTTAACCATTCTGAGGACTTTACTTGGGCTAGTACGCTGTGGATTATTGTGAACATGTAAAATCTGCGAAGGAGATGGTGGTTGTGAAAATCAGCGCAACGAGCAGCTGGAAAAGCAGCGCAATTCCCAGTTTCTGCATGTCAGATGGAAAGCAACGGCGCGACAAAAAATAATCCAGTAAACCGACTTTTGCACAATTAATAACGGTGCGACAGCACATAATCGCCGTTGCGGAGGAAGAGCCCGCAAGCTGCAACTTTCAGCCAGTACAGAGTGACGAATGATATTATTTGCTATTGCACGAATTTAATGTTTAAGTATAGAAGGCTGAAACCGGCTGTCATGGGTTTGTCGGGATAGGCGACGCCATCGGAGCGCGGCACTCGGACAGCGCAGTAGGGAGGTCATGGCGTCAGCGGCGGAGCGCCAGCGCGCGGGCCTCAGATAGGAAGCGGGCCGTGGGCAAGAGAACGACGTGCGTCGAGAGGGTCAGTCAGTCCTGGTGTCGGCGCGTATGGTAACTGTCTTTAAACGTCAAACGGAGGGGCCTTAAAAGAAGCATCTAAAGCGAATGAACGTATCTCGGCAGAAGGCAAAAGAAGCTTCCTAATGAAATCAAGGTGTCTCAACAAAACTGCAAAAGCTTATCCGTGGTTACGCACATATTAATTATCTGCTAACACTACGTTTTTAGTTGCGTTGCACCGGAAAGCGATAGTGATAGTTCGGCTGCAAGGGAGAATATCTGGGAGCGTTATCATTTCATACTTTAGGGCTTCAATTATCGACCAAAAAATAGAGAAGGGGAGTGTGGGATTGTATGTTCACGTGTTCGTCTGACAATTATATGTTTATGGTTATTGCTGCGGGATGGTTTACTTACCGAAACTTTGTTGTCGACCATTCTGAACATTCGATTTTGAAGATGTATGCGTCGAACGATGCTTTATTTGCTCGCATGATGGAAGGGGTAGGGAACGCTGACATAAAGTTGTTCTGTCACATTTTTTGCAACTCAAAACATTAACAAACGTGGGGCGTCGTGGGGAAGCTCTTGACTTAAAGGAAGAACGAAATTTCATAACCGGTTATCTAAAAAGTTACCAGATATCCCTCTGATGTTTGCCCAGGAGATGCGTATCATACATCGATTCGTAAAGATACGTGCCTTGGGTGGTCGTTTGTTTCGTTTCATGAGGTGAATCTGTATGATATGACAATTACAAGTTTACTTCTACGCACCTCTATTTACTTATGGACGTACCGGTGCCAAGCGAATAAGAACACACGTTAAAATCATAAACCGGGCTGATTCTACCGGAGCTGTAGTGCCCGAAACCGCGGAATGCTGCACCATAGTTATCGGCGCTGTGCCTATGTAATATGGAGATTAAAGCGCCAGCAGCCCGGCTCTTGTGCTCCTTGCCGGTGGTGCCTAGCAGCCTGGTTGCTTTCGTTTTAGTGCAAAAACCCTGTTAAACGAGAGGCCGATTTCGCGGAGGCAGAAAATCGTTCAGTCGGTGAAGTCTCCTGTACTTCCGGTTATTAACTGGCTTGGAGAATAATTTATGGCCAGAAGAGGTAGGGGACAACGCAAGTATGCGACGGCCCGACGTTAGGTTTCACGTCACCCTGTGAGACGTCGTCCACCGGTGCCCGCAGCTCGACGTACAGTGGATATCTCTTATTCTTTATCCTCTCGTTATACATTTATCTCTCTACTTAATCCTATCACTCTCCTTCTACTTCCCTTTCCTGCACTGTGTTGTATGCAGGTGAGCTCCCTGCCGAGCTCAGAAATATCGCCAGTGCACTTCCTTTCCTCTCCCTTTCCCACAAACCCCGACTATCGCCACCACGTCGTAAGGCTCAATTTGAAGGTTGCCGACGTTGAGCATAGACATAGGACGTTACGCCTAACGTCGCAATTAAGTCCAACGTTGTAAACTGGTGCCCATAGGAAACAGTACTCCATGCACTTGAACGCGAAGCTACGAGTACCGGTTAACGTCGTAAAACCTCATGACGAAACCTTAGGCCTAAGATCCGCCGCATACCCCCCAGTTGAGGCTGCTGATACCCGCAGAGTAGCCCACGCCCGCTGTGGCGTATTGGACGACCCTCGATAAACAGGAATGCATGCTGTTGTTGGCACAGCCGCTGTTGCCCGCGGTTCATGCTGGGCCGTGCACTAAGCAATGAACGAATCAGTCACTCAATTGCTTAGAGCACAAGCGCAAGCGTGAGGAAGGCCGACCCTGTAGGTGAAAGTTGTGGCTTTGCTCTGAATCATGCGTGCGTACTTTATAATCCAGCAAACTGTCCCACACCCACACTTCATATACACAATTGAGTACTGCTTCCGCCCGCGTGCAAATTGGCATTCCATTTCCCGTAAGGGATATTTCGTTCCCTTGTGTGTACAATCCCGTCATTTTCTGTGCGGACTCAGTGCCTCCAACTGCTTTGTTTGGAATGCTCCTTCTATTCTTTTATTCAACCGCTCTTCCGCATGAGTAGCGTAGGTGTAAAATTCCGTGTTTTGGCATGAATGTCAGTTCCAATACTTGTTCCCGTTACCGGTGTTTTTTTTTTTTATTGCAAAATGTTCTTCAAGCTCAATTCTGCTCATTCTTTTTGTTAATAAAAGTGGTTTGGTATCTTTAAGGTCGGTTTGGATGGTGTGGGGCGGCATAGCAACACGCCTAATTAACAATTTGCATGGCACCGGAAGTGCCGACCACGTGCACTCATGGAAGAATGAAACGCGATCACGAAAATATGAACCAAAACACACAAATAGGTCGATTTCTTTCCATGCAACTCAAATGGATGCGCGGTTTAATTGCAATAACAAAGTTGGGAAATGTGGCTTTCCAAATATACGAATAGCCCGCCATTATTCTACCTGTACGAACTGCATTTCTCAATCTCGCGCGTTCAGGTTCATATTTTCGTGTTCCTCTTTTCATTTCTCCATGTCTGTATCTGTCTTGGAAGGAATCATCGCCCCCGCGTAAGGGCCATAAACACTTTGCGCCATCTAGGGGTACATTTGAACATACGTTCACGGGTTTTTATACTTCGTTTTAGCGAACTCGGCCGGCTGCTCGTCTCGTGATGTAAGGTTTTCGCCTGTGGGTAGCAATCTCTTTATGTCGATTTCACATCTTGTTTACGCCGCTGCTTCATTGTATGTGTCAAGTTTGACTTGAAACAGATTACTTCTCATGCGTTACCCATTTCTGACACCTTTACGCATTACAAGAGAAATTTCGTGTAGTTTTGTTCTCATTACGTCAGCATTACTCTTTGTTTATTACGTTTGAATTATTCGTTCCCTTTCATGTCAGTTTCAGCTGCGTTTGTTGGATACTTTTGTAGATTATTTTGTTTTATCTGTGTTAGGTAAACATCGGTTCACATTTTTTTTGCGTGTACACTGTTTTGTCCTCTTTAGGTGGGTTTCCAACAATTTGTCATTGCTGGCTGAGCAAAGGCTGCGGTAAATATATAGGCACACTGAAAAATTCGGATTGCTTTATTCGTTTTAATTTGGTTATGGCGCTTATTAGTTCACTTAAAGTGTTTTTTATGGTCTTTAGGGCGGTTTCATCTGCCAAACGCGTCCCTTAATGACGCAAAATGTACGGGGCCCCTACGGGATATGGATTGCGAGAACCCCGCCCACTTTCCGTGGTTGGCGCAGCCATAGCGTATGGGTTTTTTTTTTCGTCTCAATAAAGTTTGTCACTCACTCACTCACTTTCGCGGTTAAAACTAGAAGAATTGTTCCGGAGCTCGGCGGTTATTTCAGCGGCGTTCTCGGGTGTACACCACGTGCCAGCTTTTTTTTTTTTTTTTTCATTTATACCGCCTCTTTTCGAGAATTGATGAATCTACTTGCACTGTATTTATTTCTACTGGACAAGGAAAACAGTGCTTATTTACAATGATGAGTACACTGAGATCCGTGTACAAGTGTGTTTCGCCTCGAATGCGCCCGTGGTTTCGTTTGCGGTAAACAGTGTTGGTGTGTTTTTACCGAGCCACTGGTGGCAGCATATTGAAAAGTGTACACTGCCGTTTGATACTTTGTAGGTGTAATTATTACAACAGTTCATTCCTCTATTGGTACCCTTAGGGAGATAGAAGACGTTCTTTTATATGGCGCGCTCGGAAGGAAGCGACCAACCTAAAGGCTCAGTGAGAAACGCGTCGGCCTGCTCAACCCCAGGTCCTTGATTAGTTTTCCCGGCGTGGTGGCTGCTTTTATGCTTCAGGCAGAAAGTGCGAATACTCGTATTGTACAGGTGCCGTCCGGAGTCGTTTGTAAGACGGGCGTGGTAACTGAACCGGATGGGAGCGCCGTGTAGCTGCACAGGTAGTAACCGTGATATCGGCAGACTGCATTAAATAGTTACAGCGTGAAGCGGAACAAAGACAAGACAGACGACGGGGCAAATGCTTCTCCCGTCGTCTTTCTTGTCTTTGTTCCGCTTCTCGCTGTAACTATTTAATGTGGACTATCGATTTTCCCAACACTACACCCTGCAGCGCAGCACACATGCGCGCAGGCTGGCGCCGATTGGCCATCTATACCTACCAACCCCTTTAGTTTACCTTAGAAACGAGGAGCGTTCGACCATGGAGAAAAGATTACTTTCCTCTATGGCAGATACACTTGCGCACGCCGACTGCTTAAGAGGCCATGCAGACAAAACAAAAGTTTGGTTCATTCGAAAGATTGCCTCGTTAGAATCATGCTTACATTACTTTCAGCGTAAACTTCGCTCAAATAAGCTACATAATTAGGAAAAAAGGGAATGGACATGCGACCCACCAGCTCATTTTCTACACTAGAGCATATGACGCCATAAGCACAACCGTACGACTGGCAGAGGCCGGCAAAAGGAAACGCAAATTAGTCAGGGTTTATAAGCTTGCAGAACGAGCTATTTTCGCTTACATGTAACGCATATTCATCGTATAGCAGTAAGAATAGTGGAGTGAAACAATGGAAGTTACGAAAAAAGAACCAGTGCATACTGTTGTTGGTACTGCGCTCACTATGCTTGTTATAGCTGCACAGCAGTGCGGCGCTTTGGGGTTGTCTCAGACGACACCGGCCGATTAAAGTTAGCGACATTATCTTACGTGACCCTCTTTATCGAACAAACGCCATGTTTCACGAAACGATTACTACGTACCGTGACCAAAAGAAGCCGGGCACAAATGCGGTCAAGAACAAAGCAAAGGCGAATAGACCCATATCTGTCCTACCAGTGCTATTAAAGGGTTTGCAAAAAAATGTGCAGTTGCATAGCTCTGCTATGCCAGGTTATACGTAGCGTGAGCTAAGGTTCAGCAATCCAATCCAATCCAGTCCAGTCCAGTCCTGTCCAGTCACTGCTCCTCGCGCATGCTCAGCACGGCTCTTCACTAGCCACGCGAAACGGCTATCAAGCGGCTCCGGAGCAGCGTCAGACTTGGCTACTGCCCAATTGAGGCGCATACCTGGGCACGCGCCGGCGCCACTGCGTCTGCCGTGGCTATGACGTAACACAATCCAACACAATCCACTTTAATCCAAACCAAATCCAAACCTAATCCAATCCTATACAACCCAAGCCAAGCCAATCCAATCCAATCCAATCCAATCCAATGTCCCTCGCGCTTGCGGAGAACTGCCCTTCACGGCACACGCGAAACTGCTCAACCTCGGCCAGTGTAGCTTACGCTACAAAATTATTTTGGCGCGGCTTGAAAGGTTTTTTTCTAAGCGTAACATTTTGTCCGAACGCCAGCATGTTTTCGGGTAAGGCTGCTCCACCGAGTCTGCACTGCTCTTCAAGAAAGAGATATTAAAAAATTTTACAGCATCCTCCCGCGAGGGGAACCATGAGGTAGATGGGACGCATCAGGGGATTCCGTTGCGTTTCAGTTATGTTAGCGTGTCCATTGTTGTTGTGTGTCAATTGTTTACGCAGCATGTTCACCCCCGATGCGTCGCATCTACCCCATGGTTCTCCTTTCGGGAAGATGGTGTAAATTTTTATCGGGGTGGCCGGTGCTTGTTACCGACCATCGTGATAGCAGGCCTATTAGTCTCCATTCAAATCATCGGTGGTCATCGGAGGATGTCATCGGCAGAACGGCGGCGGAACGACTGAGCGGAGCGGCGCAGTTACCGCGTTTATATGCAGCGGAATGAGAGAGAGCAGCGCATAGCAGCGCATGCGCATGTGTTAACCGAGCGCAAGCTGCGCGCAAGCTGCCCGCTAACCCGCACCCACGCACAGCTGGCACGGCGACGGAGCGAGAGCCGGCGAGCGCTAACACGTAGATGGTGCTGCGGTGAGATCGGCGCTAGCGCGCAGCTGGCGTGGCGAGGAGAATGGGGGAGGGATGCGGACTACGCCGGACGACGCCGGAGGGACAAGGCGAGTTAAAGAGATGCGTCGCATCTAAAAAACATAGAAGCCTCCAAACTTACACTTGCAATATTCATCGACTACAGCAAGGCACTTGATTCTCTGCATCATGTAATTCTTCTGCAAAAGCTTCACAAGTATGGAATCCGTGGTGTCTCGCACGCACCTATGCAATCCTATATGTCTAATAGGGAGCAATGTGTTGTGCACAATGGCTATCAGTCTTCATTTAGGAAGATATTGTGCGGTGTACCACAAGGAAGTGTTCTGGGACCGGTTTTATTCAATGTTTATGTTAAAGATGTAATTTCTGTTGATAAACAAGCCGAATTTGTGTTGTACGCAGATGACACTAGTTTATTTATTAGCAAAGCTGACGCAACCCATCTGTTTTCCTCTGCCAATTCTACCTTAACACAATTACACGTTTGGTCAAAAACTGATTAAAAATTAATGCGAAGAAAACCGAATGCATTTTATTCGCGCCTAAAAATAAAGATGTAAATGTAAGTGAAGACTTCATCTTGGGGGCCACGCAAATCGACATTGCTAAGCAGCGCAAAATATTGGGGGTGTTGCTCTCGTACCGCATGACATGGGACGCCCATGTTGAATTACTGGCAAAAAAACTGTCATGCGCAGTGGGCGCATTGTACCGATGCCGCGACTTCTTTCCGCTGAACATCGAACTTCAAATATATCATTCACTTTTAAGGTCACACCTTAATTACTGTACGTTAGTTTGGGCCACGACAACCAAGAAAAATATTAACACGTCACTGCTGTTAGAAAAGAAAGCTATCAGGTGTACAAATAACGTCCCGTATCTTCATCCGACTGAGCAATTGTTTGAGCAGCATAGAATAATCAATATTAGGCAGCTTTATTCCTACCGGCTGCTATATCAGTTACACTTTTCAAATGATAAGTTTAAGCAATTCTTAACACAATTCTGTGGTCTAGATCTACGAATTAGCACTTATACAACTCTTGGCTCGGGACAATGGCTCGTTCCACAACCACGAACCAATTACCTTTGGCAGTCATTGGCATACAACATTCCAAGAATATTAAATAAATTACAGGGATTTAGCGGCAATTATGCAACACTAACGCGTGCTTCCTTACGTGATGTGTTTGTCGGAAATGATTGTTTTTGAATTCTATTTGCTTTATTGTTGTGTAAATATGCGTGAATTGTCTGGTCTGTTCTTTTACCTCTACATGATTATGTGACGCCGAACCAATGCGTTCAAGCTAGTTATACAAGTATTTTATTGTTTTTATTTTTTGTGATGTTTATCGGCCTTCTCAAAGGTACTGTCATGCTGTATCCCTCGTTATAATCGCATTGTACTTTCAACAGTCGTCATTGAGCTGCCAATTTGGCTCCCTGGCCCCGTCAAGCTGTAGCAACAGCTTTCTTGCCAGGCAGACCATCGACATTGTATTATGTTGAGAGAAAAAATAAACTTGAATGTGATTTTGAATTTGAATTTGAATAGCGGTGTGAAGCATGATGGCGGCGCCATCTAGGAAGACTGATGGTAAACAAGGCTCCGCAGTCGGCTGCAGAGCCTAATGGCGACTAAGTTTCGCTTGAAGACCTGTTCTTGTGACCTCATTACAGACGTCAAGAAAACACACGATTTGTCGGGACTATCAAAATTGCACCTTAAATTGATTAATTTCTTAAGTGAATAAAACATCACTTGCTGCCGGAAAAGCGCCGGGGCACTATAAAACACAAAATCTTTCGAATAAAACAACCTTTTTTTGTTTCCATGGCCCGTTTAAGACGTGGTGCTATCAGCTTTAGTGCAGCGGCCATTTTTATTCTCTTATTGTTAAAATATAAATGATATTCGGTAATCGTTCAATGACGCTCGAAGCGGTGTGATTACGGCATATGCCGTGGCTCAGCCCTTCGACCATGATAGTGTTTTTAATTGTTCAGGAGTATTGTAGAAAACTATTCATTTTTCTAGATCCTCAGGTGACCAAAATTAATCCGGAGCCCTCCACTACGGTGCGCCTCATCGCCTGCGTTGCGTCGGCGCGTTAAACCCCACAATCAATCAATCAATCTATTCATTTTTCTATAAAAAAAACAAGTTATACATTTTCGAAAAGCAGATATATATTTAACCCCAGTTGGTTATCGACCGCGCTTTCGCGCCGAAAGTTTATGCAATCAATCGGCGCAAAACGAGCGAAAATAAATATGTGAGTTGCTTTCAAAATCCCCCTGCCTTTATTCGCTGTTGATTTAGGCATGTATTTGTTTGCCAGCACTGTTCGATGTGTGCACGCAAAAATTTAGAAGCGGGATACTTTTTCAAAACAAGACTGAGGCGCTAGCTATTCGCTATCTAGAGTTTTGTTCATAGTTTCAAGTTTATTCTGGGCACGGCCTCCGCGATCGGCTGCCGGCGGCGCGCCGTTGCTCCGGCCGTCCCAATCGCCCGGAGAGAGCGTAATTCCGAAGAGACCGTTTCGCCGTTTTGCGCCGCACCGCGGCGCGCGGAGCCGATGGTTGAAACGAAAGCGGGGTATGCTGCAACGCCGGGGTATGCTGCAACGCTTCTCGAAATGGCGTTTTGTCAACTTTCGCGCTTCGTATCGCAATAAAAAGAAAGCATAGCTGATGTTATGGATGCAAAGCGACTTATAGAACCTGATAATAATGAATTTATTTTGCCTACGATTGCAGCTATACGACTTCTTTAACATGTGCCGCATGACGCCTTCGACACACGGACAATATTCCCTACTACCAATGGAAAATATCTGCTGCTTAAATAACGTTCGGTTCGCTAAAAGGTAATTAGTTTTCAGGTATTTCTTATCCAGGCTTACGTACTTTATATAATCTGCATGGTCAATGCAGTTCAGTAGAGCGCGGGGCGCGATCGCGTCATACGCACGACGGATGGCTGCGCTCTTATATGGCCTTCGAATTAATGCCTGTTGGGTGGAAGCACCCGTCATATTTTGAGGATTAATACGTTTAAAGAGTATTACGTTGAGCGATAGCCTCAAAGATATGGCAATATGTTCTACACATGTGCGTTAAGCAAGTTACAGTTTCAATTTCAGTCGCAACAAATAAAACAACTTGAAGTCAGATGCACCCCGATTTCATTGTATTCTTAAACGTATTTCGGTGACCACAGGCAAGCCCAATTTTCCCTATTTTGAACCCAAGACTAAAGACATTTAAATTTTCAATTACTGATATCGAAGCCCATTCATGTGTAAAGCAATTATGACAGGTTTCATGTTTGCTTTGGACATGTACACACTGCAGCTGTTTTCAGAGGCCCGTTCTTCCACACGAAAATATGCGAGACTTGTCCTTATGAAAAAAAAATGTGGCGACAATAGTGTTTGCAAAATCATTTTAGTGTGAGAGCGCACAACCTACATAAAACCCCTCGTAAGATTTTCTAAGTTTCGGGGGGCAACCGAATGCTTGTAATGCTGCTTTCTTTAGATAGTGACAGTGTGTCTTTCGTTTAGAGAAAACTGCATAAAGAAGGAATAACACCATCGTAAACGGCGGCTAATTGTTATCTGAGTTGCACGCCTCAAAGAGCGAATATAAATTGAAATCTTGTAAATGCAAAAAAAAGGCATGTGCGTAAGGATATAATCAATAATCTGCATAACAGGTGTTTCTTGGACGAGATATCAAGCAAAAATATACAAATATTAAACTTCTAAAAATAACTGGCAAAATCAAACCCGGCGCCAATATAAAAATGCGACCACTGCGCTCGATTGTTGTCCATAACCCACCCTATGCGGAAATAAAAATATAACTGCTGTTCCAACAAGCAAGCACCCGACAATTCTGTAGCCGAGAAGTTTTCGCACCGAAGTATCCGCGCACCTGAATGTCCGCACGGAAATGTCCTGCAAAGATAAAGCGCAGCAATCACAGCGCGATTAACTTTTCAGTGCTGTTCCTCGAAGCTTCTGACACCAGCGGATTTCATGACCCGGTAGTTCGGTTTGTCAGCTCAACAAAAATAAAGCTGCAACACCGTTACGGGAATTCTGGCCGTGAAAACGCGCAGCAACTCAGGGCCCACAAAGCCGGCCAGGGGAGTTGGTGCAAGCTGCCGAACCATCGGCTAACACCGCCACCTCGCGGCGCGTTGCGGAGTTAGCCAAATGTTTTTGCTGGGGGACACGCCGAATGGGACGGCCGGAGCAACGGCGCGCCGCCGGCAGCCGATCGCGGAGGCCGTGTTCTGGGGCAACTTGTGCTCAGTTGCCCAACAGGGCGACAAAAGGGCAATAAACTGCCTTAGCGCCGCCTCGTTCCTTCCCCCTTCCCCAGTGCTTAACACTCCGCAATTAACACTGTGCACGCTAACACTGCATATTTGGTATCTTTGCGACAAAATCCGGAACTGACAATAATTACAATTACGCAATAACTAAATTTCCTAAACAAATGTAAACAAAGAAACAGTCACTGTAATGAAAAAAATACATGTAGGTATTGAACGCGGTCAACGACCTTCTGCGCCCCCAAATCGTGATTGTAACAGGATGGGCGTGATTTTATGTGCATCCGCCTGCCATAATTATTGCGTGGTTTTCTGTTACAGGGTGTCTGAAGGAGCGGATAGTGATGACTTCTATCAAAGTACCTTTAAAAGTACATATATCGGCTTATATTTGGGGAAATGTAGTTTGGACTTATATTGAGTAGCTATTTTAGCAATAGATGTTTATTTGTGCTTTTTGCGCGCCGTGGCGGTGTGACTGTAGTATGGTACGTGTTAAATTCGGTGCAGCAGAGTGCGAGCCCCTAAAGTACAGAGAACTTTAGGGGCTCGCCTTGTTGTTGTAGTTCGCTCGCTGGACCCAAGTAGAACCACACGGCGTTCCGTCGTCGCGGCGTAACTCAGAAGCTTCGAAAGCCAAGCGGTTTATATAGTCATAAGCGTTTGAAACTCGTGAACCGCTGGCGCTTGTTATACATCTCCCCGTTGTTTAGCGCAACGAAAACTGTAGGTACACTTGAGGCAAATTATACGCAATTAATCGGCAGCGCCCCCGTTAGTTTAGTTAGGAACACTCGTTGGGTTGGTTTGTACGATAGTAAACGAAAAAGAAAAGTGGAAGTTCAATGGCAGAACGTGCGGGAGGAAAAGCAAGCACACAAAGAACAGAACTCCCGCTGGCGCAGTTTGAGGCAGGGGCCTGCGAGAGCTGTAATGGCGGGAAATTTGATTTGAATTGGGTGGTAGCAGGGCGCGGATAACGGCGCTACAGTCCATTATGGCGAATCACTGCTCTGCACTTCCGACAGCTTTCACATTGAGCAGAACGGCTTTAATTTTTTTCTGTGTTTCTAAGACGAGTAGGTTATCTGAGTCAGTTGCATCTGTTGTTCTCCTAACAAATAAAAATAGTAAGGAAGGCATGAATGCGCCAGTAGGTAATACTGTTGTTTTTTGAGCCAAACTTGTAATAAATTTGGCATTTTACAAATAACTCCAATCTATTTTAAAATTTTGGTACGGGCATTGTTTACGCCAACAAAACAGTTGAGATTTTCTCAAGAATGAACGCTGCGAATCCTTTGCGTTTTTACTCTATCGACGGGTTCCTCAAAAAAAATTACAATTTCCTGTTTGATACATCTGCTTTGCGTACGAAAAATAATACTCTTAGTTTGCTTATAGTTTAATTCTATTTTATTCACTCTAAGCCGACTTGATAGATTTACGAGCCACGCATTGTTTCCCAAGTTCGTCCAGGTCTTTTCCAGAAAAGAGTAACTGGTGTCGGCAGCAAATGAGATTAATCGTGGTATTAAAGGGATTGTATTAATATCATTATCCATAGTATGAAGAGTAGTGGGATAATTTATGCACCCTGTGGTACACCATATTTTCAGTGTTGTGTCAGATCTTGCCTGATTACTTTTTCATAGTGAAAGTGGTTTGATAAGTAACTATGTAGGCATATGATAGAGTGCAATTGCCGTTATCCCATGTCTCGATAACTTGTCACAAGTGTCAGGCTCACTGAAATTAAATTGTTTATGAGGCCGATAAAGAGGTTTAACATTGTCAGCATTTTGCCAAGAGTTTTGATTATTCTATCTTCATTCCGTCACTGGGATAACTCAGTTAATTTTGGCTTTTTTTTAAACTACATTGGCTTTTACTATCATGTCGCTGCGTTTGTAGAAACCTGTAGGTCGCACGTTTGCGGCCTGCTGTTTAACGTTTACGAAATTGCTAAACTAATATCGGCGTGTAATTAGTGAAATGTTTTTGGTCCTCTCGTTTAAAAATCAATGTAACTCTAGCCATTTTTATTTGATATGAAAATACACCAGTAGTTAGGATTAGATTGCAAATGGGGATAGTGGTCCGGCAATAAAATTAGCCACTAATTCATCGACTACGGTTATCTCGACATATCCGGTACTGCCGAGTTTTTTTACAAAACTAAATTTCGATGTGCTCAACAGGCAGCAAGAACTCAAGATTTTTATACAAAGTGTTTTCTTTGTTATCAAGGTGAAGTACCAAATGTAGAGTCATCAGTAATACCAAAATACATAAAGTAATGCATCAATTTATCAGGAAGCAAATGCTCCTCACTAGAATCTCCCGTCAGCTAAACGCTCAGAAACACCAGCCTTTGCTTACCGGACATCAGATTTCTTACAAAGTTTCACTTTTATAAGATTGCTAGAAATGTTCGCTCATGTATTTTTGTAGTGATTATTCCGTTTTTAATACCGCTTTCAAAATTCAGCTACACAGTTGGAATCCTTGGATCGTTCTATGCTATTTATACGTTTGTAATGAACACGGCTTTGGCCTGGGATATACAAAACTGACCAGAATATGAATATATGATGTAGCACAGCGCAAATGACAAGACACGAAAGAAAGGAACACAGGACGAGTGCTGTGGACGGAATCCGGCCACAGCACTCCGGCCACAGCACTCGTCGGGTGTTCGTTACTTTCGTGTCTTGGATTCCGGCCACAGCACTCGTCCTGTGTTTCTTTCGTGTCTTGTCTTTTTTTTTTTTGAAGTTGAAGTTAAAGTTTATTCATCGAAAGTAAATGGTTACAAAGATTGTTTACAGACAAGGGTCCCGAAGTCAGCGACTGCACTGGGACCCTCGATGGTGAAGTACACGAAAAAGGTTACAGAAGCAGCAGTGGAAGCGAAAACGAGTACAATAAAACATTAGTGAAGGAAACAAATACGCAAAAACATGTATGTGCATGGTTTTCATACAGAGTTTACTAAAATATTAAGCTATGTACATAAAAACGGCATTTAAAAAGGAAATTATCATTATGCACAATTAAATACTAACAGTTCACAAAAGTACACAAAAAACTACTGCGCAAACATATGAAGAAAGTCAAACCAACAAAACCAAGAAATTAGGAAACATATCAGGTTAAAAGAAGATTTTTTAGAGCTTTTTTAAAAGCTGTGGTAGAATGTGAAGACATAATATTAAGTGGTAGGCCGTTCCACAGAATAATGGCGGCAAATTGAAATGTTTGCTGGCCATAATTACTTTTTACCTAGCGCTGTGCTACACCATGAACCCGTACCAACCTGCCCAACTAGCCACTTTACTGCCAGATTATGAATTGAGAAGCAACTGGGGCCTCGCATGTTATTTATCTGCCTACGCTGGCCGGGCATCTCCCACTTGTCCGCATATGGAGCGTATGTTTGGTCTCATAGCGAGCAATAAACGGCGAAACAAAACAAAACTACACAAAAAGGTAAATCGTAGCAATTTAAGCGTTCGGTGTGGCGCCGTAAAAAATTTACACCATCTTCCCGCGAGGGGTACCATGGGGTAGATGCGACGCATCGGGGGTTGCCGTTGCATTTCTGTTATGTTAGCGTGTGGATTGCTGTTGTTGTGTGTCCTATTTACGCAGCATGTTCACCCCCGATGCGTCGCATCTACACCATGGTTCCCCTCGCGGGAAGATGGTGTAAATTTTATCGGGGTGGCCGGTGCTTGTTACGGTTGGGCCGACCATCGCGATATCAGGCCTGTTAGTCTCCATTTAAAATCATCGGCGGTCACCGGAGGATGTCATCGGAGGAGCGCCGGCGGAACGACTGAGCGGAGCGGCGCAGTTACCACGTTTATATGTACGGTGAGGAAAATGAGAGAGAGCAGCGCAGAGCAGCGCATGCGCATGTGTTAACCCGCACCCACGCACACCCGGCACGGCGACGGAGCGAGCGCAGCCGAGCGCTAACACGCAGATGGCGCTGCGGTGAGAGCGGCGCTAGCGCGCAGCTGGCGCGGCGAGGAGAGTGGGGGAGGGATGCGGACGCCGCCGGACTACGCCGGAGGGACAAGGCGGGTGAAAGAGATGCGTCGCACCTAATAATGTATGCGCATAAACAGGTTTCATTCACGATCTACCGATTGTATTGTTTCAACTACGCCTGCACCACAACCACTGTGCACACATTTTTTACAAACATAGCAACAAGAGAGACAGCCCAACGAGGGTGTGCAGCGCAGTGACAGGAACGTTCTATTTAGCAAGACAGACGCACCCACCTGTTTCTTCCTGGCTCGGTATTCTTTTGTTTAGCAGGCGAGCCGCAACGGAAACGCGGGCTCATCTTTCTTGCTGGCTCATCATTCAGAGCCACGGCGCAACACCGCGCATTGCGGAATCCTTGTATGTCCCGGATACCTTGAATGTTGCCACGTCATCATTTTCAGGAAAGGTACGCAGCAACCCCTGTATTGCACAATCACACTTACCGACATTTCGAACGTTACTAATCAACGTCGTTCTCGAACCACCGTTTGTCGCACACGTCACAACTTCATTCGAAATGTCTGTCCAGAAAGTCCCTCTTAAATTTTGCATGCGCACCCATTTCGCTTGCCCGTCCAGTTACAGGAACGCTGCACTTTCTTAAACTTTTTTTCTGAAATCCTAAATGCATGGAAAAGGTAGTAAACCAGCACGTTCAGTACTTAGATTAGGGTGTCGCAAAGTGCGTCAGCCAAAAATTACGGCTGTATGCCCACCACAAACTTCTTAAAAACTTGCTCGAATGAACTTTCTCCCTTTCCCTGATCGTGGCGTTCTTCGACAGCTAGAATTACGTCATGACAGTGACGTAGCGGTTATTGGCTGGCTTTTCATCAGTTCGGGCCTAATTATCGACGTCCTAAATTCACAGTGAACTGTGAATTTGCAGGAAATATTTTTTGATTGGCTTTCGATTTTGGTCACATGCCTCCGGTTGACAAAGCGGTTGTATGGGCTTTCGTCATTTTGAAGTTTCATGACGTTTACTGGCGCAAGTTCTAAACTTTGCGTTCTTTCTCTCTAACGAAAGCGCATAATTCTTGGCCGGCAATGCAAAACTAGACGAAATGCACCGGACATGACAATCTAGGCGTGTCTTTGCATTCAACAACTGTACGGCTTGTATGCCATTCCCTCTCTGTGATTGGTTGAGAAGGCGTGACCTAATTTGAATAGTTGGTGGAAACGATTACGTCACACATTGGCAAATTCAGCCTGCGTGAAAGGGACGTTTGTTACGCAACAGTTTCAAAATGGCGACTGCTGATGCGGTAAAATAAGGCAAAAAATTTCACCGACCTTCGGCGCCGTGAACTCTCCTTGAATTTGCATCAGGCGTGATCGCACGATGCGTGATTTAAAACTGTTTTGTAATAAAGGAAATAGCACTTCTCACGGTTTGCAAGTCAGCGATAAAGGCACATCAAAATAATGTGCCTTTTTTCGTTTATAATTGGCGATAAAATCGATTTTTTATCATTGCAATAAAATACCAATTAATTGTTCGGCGCAAGAGTAACACAAGACGACAGTAAGAGCCCCTACCTTACAAAGAACCCAACGCATGGCATGTGTCCACACTCCTCCTAGTAATTTGGTGGGTCAAATAATAGAATTCAAAGAATGGGATCGTCAGACAGGAAAAATTTTATGAAACATCCCCCTCGCGAGGGGCACGGTCAAATGCAGAGCATTTTCGGGGGGCGCACGACGTTAAGTAGGTTGGGTTACGTTAATGTTGTTGCAGTTGTTGCTGTTGGTTGTTATTGTTGTTGTTGTTGTTGTTATAATTATTATTTTAATTAATGAGGAGTCATAATTAAGTGGTCACGTGACATCATTTATTATCTGGTTCGAAAGAAATTGACAGCGAGAGTGAACGCCGAGAACCGCCCAATCACGGCACGACCGCGCCACGACCACGTCACGACTACGTCCCGATCACGCCACAACTGTTGTTGCTCCCGCGCCAAACTACGACGCATGCGCGCCCCACCTGTTGCTGAACGCGATCCGAGCACGCAGAGAACACGCGAGGAGCAGCGGAGAGCAGGCGAGGAGGAGTGGGGGAGAGGGCGCACCTGGAACGGCTGTTGCGGACGAGGCCGCGCGCTCCCGTTTGACTTCGGCGCCGCGGAGCGCAGCCGCGGCGGAGAGGAGGCAGACGAGGCAGGCGACGCGCCTCCGTTGTCATAGCAACGCGGCGCATGCGCAGAGAGCAGTGGGGGTGAGATCAAGTGCCATAGAGTTAATACTACTGTCAAGTGCGAAACGCGAGGAGCAGCAGAGAGCAGGCGAGGAGGAGTGGGGAGAGGGCGCACCTGGAACGGCTGTTGCGGATACCGAGGCACGCCAACGCCGGGTGACATCGTGAGTTAAAGAAATGCTCTGCATTTAAAAATCACAAAGAAAACGGGGTGTATTATTCATTACTGCGCTGACTGAGTTCGAGCTTGAAAACTAGTGAATGAGCGGCATCGGCACGCTCCACCGTTATCAGTAGTAGCGTTTGGCTGTCCTTACCGCGTCATACAACCGATGGTCACGGCCGTCTTTTTCTGTGATTACGCCATAAACTTGCAATATAGCAGCATACGATAGCGTGGAGGCGGTGACGGCCGGTAAGGTGATGACACAATAAAGTTTGCATTGAAGCAGACAGCTGCACTGTGTTACTAGTAGCGATTGAAACAAATGAATGGGTGCAGTAAAAAAAGATTGTGTGGCTAAGGCGTTGCGCTGCTGACCACGAGGTCGCAGGTTCGACTCCCGGCCGCAGCGGCCGCTTTTCTGACGGAGGTGAAAAGCAAACACGACCGTGTGTACCAGATTTCGGCGCACATTAAAGATACCCAGGTGGTCAAAATTAATCCGGAGACCTCCACTACAGCGCGCCTCATCTCCTGTGTAGCGTCGGCGCCTTAAGCCCTACAATCAATCAAAAAATCACGCCATATCCACGGAATGAATGATGATAAGTGGGGCGAAGCTCGAGAGTGGGAGATCATCGGTAACCGTAACTCTCCCGTTAAAGTTCGCCGATTACATCACTAAGAAAGACGTAAGACTGTGTGCGTACATTGTACAAATCAACTTTTATTTTCGGAGTCAATGCTCCCAGGCCCAGACCTGGTGAAAGACCTCGCGCCATCGAGGACTACCCCGCACCTCTACCACAATTTGTCACGTAGGATGGGACACAACGGTAAAGAAAGAACTTTTATTTAGGGCGAACTTGTGCCCGAACAAGACGAGAGGAAACGAGCAAAGGTCCTTGCGTCTCGTTCGATCTCCGAGAACGACTGCCTGCGTTCGTGGCGTGATCTCTTGCGTGATCTCCCCCTCGCAGTGCATGTGCGCTCGCGCCTCCGTTGGCGAACACAGACAAGCTCGCGCTCCCGGTGCCGAGTTTGCGCTGCCGGTTGCAGCCGGTTCTTGCGCGTGCAACGCGGCCCACTTTGCGACATCTCCGAAAGCATGCGGCGGTCACGTACCACGAGACACAAGGGATGGACAGACCCATGGCTTTAGGAGCTTCGCCCCTAAAAAGATTGTGTGATGTTCTTTAGCTCAACACCCGCCTTTCGCTCGCTTTAGATCAACGTTGATTGATTGATTCTGGGGTTTAACGCGCCGACGCAACGCAGGCGATGAGGCGCGCCGTAGTGGAGGGCTCCGGATTAATTTTGACCACCTGGGGATCTTTAACGTGCGCCGAAATCTCGTACACACGGGCGTTTTTGCTTTTCGCCTCCATAGATCAACGTTACTTGACCACCTTATGGTGTTGACGCCAATTTTCACTTAAAGAAATGTGTTTGTCTCTCCAACCTAAGACTCCGTCCTAATTTTTAAAATACATGTTAAGTATATTTATATCTTTTATGCGCATTATTTCATAGCTGGATTGCGATCTTTATAAGGTACGCGTCAAATTGCACTGCACGTCATTATAGCTATACGTGCATCACGACACTGATTGATTACGTGTTGCTTACGCAAAAAACCTGGCTAATTCACTGTCAGTTCATGCATTCGATGGAAGAATTCGATAGTCAAAAAGAAAGACAGAATCAAAGCAGAAACTGAAGGCGTTTGTGCTGCGACGAGCAAATCACGCAGCGCCGCTCCATGCTGGCGATAACTATAGCTTTGGCAGTGCTGCTACACGCGAGGGAAAGAGAGAAAGCGCCCATCAGAGGTGTTGCGGAGCCCCTTTATCGGGCGTGGTACCTGCGTCGCTTGGCGGCACCGTCATCCTGCCTGGCCCTCTGCTTACGGGCGCCTCTCGGGCACGCTCTGCCCTGCTACAGTAAAACCCGGTTATAGCGAACTGAAATATGCGCGCGATTAGTTCGATATATCCAATAGTTCCACATAGCGAAACGCGCCGATAACGAGTTTTTTGTTACGAGTTCGCAGTTTGTTACGAGTTTGTTACACAATTAAGCCTGTCGTTACCTTACACAAAACAATCCATTTATTGCAAGCAATAAGGCTACTTTCCGCCTCAACTGCCTACGTCGCAACAAAGAGGTGATTCTTGTTTTCACTTTCATTTTGGCGGCGTCAACTGGCACAGTATTCGAGTCCCTGTCCTTCAATATCGAAGCAACAATGGCGGAGCATATCAACTGCCGAAAGCGCTTCATTAAGCGGCGGACGGCTTTCACCTGCGACATCCTCTGCCTCTTTGGTGCTCCAGCAGCGACAGCTGCCGTGACATCGGCGGCGTTGTCTGCATCAGCGGGGCTCACAGTGACGGCTACGTGGTCGTCAACGACACTCAGGAAATCCCGGAGGAATTCTATAGTCCCGTTTTGTAGTGCGGAGTTGCAGTGATCAACAATTTTCAACTAGCCTTGCTTTCCACTGTCCTTCGGTTACGGAAAGTTTCCGGCCTCACATCGCTCCATGTGAGGCTGAACGTCTCAACCGCGGCCGATCAACATCTCAATCCATGCGTTTCGGCGGCAATCCAAGGTTCGCCGAGTTCGATATATCCGATGTGAACTTCGTTATAAGGAATAGGTTTCGCGTGTATTTTCGTAGCTGATTCGCTCTATTCGGGTTCGTTAAAATCAGGTTTGGCTGTAATCTCCTCCCGCCGCTCTCGATCGCACCTGCGTTTACATTGACGCCGTTCGGCTTCGTAAGCGGCCTGCTCTCTCTCCGAGGCAGCCGAATCCAAGATGGCACCGTATGCTAAACGCTAATATCGCTAATAAGTTAATATCGGTGGTTTCCTGGCTTTCCTCTTGCTACGCCAAGTGTCGGCATATGCCCTATTGGTTTTCTTTGCCTTCTGATACAGGGCGCTCGGTAGTTTTCGCCCACGGAGAAGAAAAATGCTAGGAGAAGAGCCGTATACAGCTCCGCTGTAAAAGACGACTGTCCACAAGATGCACAACTATGCGAGGGGCTGGCGAACGATGAATGGAGTCTGAACGCCACGGGCTAGAAATGTCGATGCTTTAGCTTGCTCGCTCGCTAGCCCTTGCTCCCTGCCTTGGTCTCTGGGATTTCACCTACTCGACGGATTTTTCAGTGAAAGGTGGACAGCAGCTTATTTTGAGCGAATGCTATCGACTGTTCAGAAATGTAAACTACGCCCTAATTCAAGCAAATATATATTTTACTTAAAGTCTCAAGCCTGTCAAACCTTATTTCTTGGTAAAATTGATCACAGGCATTTTATGCTTCGCTTTTTTATTGAGGCAGTTTGCTACTCAGCATAAGAAAAAACTGAATGTTATTATGTTATTGTTGACCACAGTGGCCCTTTGGAAGCTCGGGTGGTGGGCCACAAGGCGTTTGCTTACTTCGGGTCTTGTGTCCTTGTGTTGGCATGCAGGCCAGCTTTTGGAGCCTCCGTAAGCCGAATAGACTCCTTTGTTTCGTAGCTGGGCACTGCACCGGCAAGCAAGCCTCGCTTCTATTTCAGTCTGCGTGGAAAATGGATGGTTTTGGGGAATAAATAGGCCAGCTTCGACGTGATCAACGATTTGTGACCGCTTATAATAGGCTGTTTTTTTAGGGGAGGTGGGGGGGGGGGGGGCGGGGGTCTGTCATAATCAGGCGACTCAAAGATATAAAGAAAGCTCGGAAAAGAAAAGCTTTTGAAACCAATGCGAATAAAATTACTCTAAACTTTTGGCTGAGCAACGAGGACTTCAGCTGTGTTCCCTTGAAAGTGGTTTTAGCAATCAGGAGGCCACAGATAGGAATAAAACTACAACAAAATTATTTTTCCGACTGATGCGACTGACATGATGGCGCAGTCTTGTTCTGTGGGAAGTGGAACCTTAGGTTACGGTTCTTTGAAACTGGTCTTGCACTTTTGTAGATTTTTTAAGGGAGACTTGTATTGGCTCACTCGTGTCGCCATCGGTGTTAGTATTGGCGTCCTACGCCAAAACTCCCTCGTCACTCTCCTCCCCTCCCTCTGCACCCCCAGCCAGCGGCCGGAAACTTCCCGCTCCAACAAGTCGCGCGCCATAACCGCAATATTCCCAGCCAATCACAGGCGCTCCCTACCTCCGGAGAAGTAAAAGGGAGATTAGCTGGCTTCGCGCGCACCGTTTCTCCCCGGTTCAAGAACATCTGCGCCTAAGGTAGGCTGCGCTTGGTCCGCTACGCCCAAGAGCAGGCTATCCTAAAAGAACTACAAAGGGAGCGGGCCCGTGAACATGTGCTTTATCGGCGAGCTTATCCTGAGTTTCTGCAATGGGAAATGTATGCGAATTACAACGGCGGGCGCTGAAAAGGTTTGGCATGCAGGGGTTGCGCATTTGGTTTGACAGGGACTTCACAAGGGATTCGTTCACGGTTTATCACGGCTGGACAAGCTTTTCGTGCACCCCTGTTCTTGGTTCGGACGGGCTGGCGTTTTTTTTACGGGCTGGCGTTTTTATCCGTTTCACCTATATCGGTGCTCCATTTACATGACTGGGCGCGATGTAATTATAAAAAAACACTATTTTAAGGAAGATAACTTGTAATGCAGGAATAAGGAAATAGCGTTCATGAACTTCAAAATTCATTCTGACGAAGGGAGAAAAATAAAAGAAAATGCACCCTTGCACTCCGCAAAGGTAGTCACTCAGCGAAGCTGTAACGCGAGGCCGCTGTTCAACCGTGGCTTACCCAGTTCAAGTTGAAGTGTATTTTTATTTATTTATTTATTTATTTATTTATTTATTTATTTATTTATTTATTTATTTATTTATTTATTTATTTATTTATTTATTTATTTATTTATTTATTTTTACTGTTACTGTTAAAAGGCATAAAAATAAAATACAAGAGTAGCGTACAAGGATCATCAGAGCGCATATATAAACAAACACTGTTGAACAATTGAACTCAGAAAAAGAGAAAGATAAACACACCCAATACAGAGTTTATACATAACAAATGTGAAGCCGACATACATCGCGAACACACAAAAGGAAACAAAAAAAGAAACATGGTGCATATTTACGTGTCGCTGCGAAACCAAAGTTCGTTCACTTTGTCAGCAAAACTGTCGACGCCAGCCACACAACCTCACGCGGTAACCCATTCCACATTTCGATAGAAAAGAAATAATCTTTAAAAGTGCCACAATTGGAAATGAATGCCCTCACATATATGCTGCGGTTTGCACTACTCGAATGATAAGGCGGTTTGAGGTATACTCGCCTCTGTCTAATTTCACACCTCTGTGATAAAGCAGGAAAGTAAGCCTTAAATCGGCGACGCAGCACTTGCATTCCAAAGTTTGAATGCCAGCTTGGATGTGCAAACCACTTACACTTTCGTGCCTCGAGTATTTGGAATAACTAAACCGGGGAACATGCATATTCTGGCGTTACAGCCTGATAAGGCCTCCAGACCGTGCTACAGTACTCATGAGTCGGTCGTATGATGCTCTTATATGCAGTGACTTTCACACTGGGAGGTGCTATGGAAAAACCCAGTTGCCTAAGCAACCTGCGGCCGGTGTTTGCCAGTGCCACGCTGATGCTGGACCGCCTGCACCGCCGCCGCCTCTGCCTGCTGTAGCCGCGTCAGCTGTGCATCGCGCAGTAGCCCGGTACGCGTGCGCTCTTCTGCAAGAGGGACCCTTCTAAGTGCAGCGCACTTTAGGGCCGTGCCTTGTCGTCGTAGCCCGCTCGCTGGACCCAAGTAGAGCCGGCATTCCGTCGCAGCCGCTGTCGTAGCGGCGTAACCCAAGAGACTTATATAGTCACAAACGTTCGAAGCTCGTGAACCGCTGGCGCTTGTCATACATCTCCCCGTTGTTTAGCGCGAAGAAAACTATCGGTACATTTGAGGCAAATTATACGTAATTAACTGGCAGCGCCCGCGTTCATCCAGTTATAGACTCTCGTTGGGTTAGTTTTTACAATGGTAAGCGAAAAAAATGACGGTGCAACACCGACACGTGCGGGAGGAAAAGCAAGCACAAAAAACTCCCAAGCATTTCCCCGAGGGTGAACATGGTTAAGTGCGAATGCACGGGGTGATGCTATGAGGGGGGTAAAGTTAAAATCCGTTGGCATTCGCCCGTGAGCGCGCGCGAGCCGACCCACGGAGGTCTGGCAGTTTATCGCTGCATATATACGCCTCGAGCTTCGCGATCGCTGCGCCGCCTGCCGCCGCTTCTCCGCGGCGTTGACGGGATCTGCGCTGCGTGGCTGATAGGGGCTCGTGCAGTGTTTTGGTTCTGTTTCGCTTTTTTTCGCCTTTCGGCGCCCTAAACAAAACTTGTTATGATGACGTCTATAAGCAAAGAGTACGTTTAGGTCACTTAAAAGGCAGCTGCGTCCTCGTAGAGCACGCGATCGCCTGCAAGAGCCACCCGCGGGGACGCGGTTCTGCGCGCATCGTCGCCGCTCTTCCGGGCGTCGGCGACGATAGCAGCATATCACCCCTGTCACCTCCAAATACATCAGGCACAAATGAATTCTAGTGTCGCCTCGTTTAGACCTGATACTGCACAGGGAGAGGTTGGCTTCATTTTGCAGCGTGGACAACGAATGCGGCTTCGTTTCGAATATATACGTCGCAGAAAAATATATTTCGGGGATGTGATCAACCAATCCCGGACAATACATTATGCCTTTTATAAGAATATAAACCATGCGAAAATGTTAAGTATATTCCAAGCCTGTACTTCGTTAAATATGTGCCCACACACGCCTTATAGAAAGAACCAAGGCAATCTAATATGAAACCACGGAAAAATACATGCTGCGCAAGTGCGGAAGAAACATAATAGCTCTAACGGAAATGAAAAAAAAAACACAGTGCAGCTTGTGACATGCTAAAGACGTTCGTCGAAACTTGAGCCAGGTAGGGCTCACCAGACCAACAATACGCAAAATGCACTGCTATATCGCGAGACATATGGGGGGGGGGGGTAGGGGAGGGGGACGCTGTGTACAAATGCAGAGCGGAATCAAGCAATGGACGTTTTAGTAATCACACACACAAACCTCGCGTTCACTGTCGTTTTGTTTTTCGACTTCAACGAACAGCTGATCGTTCGGCGGACGCATTTTTGGAAGTATATAGGGTAGGCAGTTCACAAGCGATGAAAGGTGTCGTTGGAAGAGTGTGGTATGATAAGGCCATCTGATTTCAGTTTCTCATTTATTCTGCAGGCTCCCTGTGTCATGTGACGATATTTCGAAGAAGCGTTAAGTCGCGGACGCCGATTATATTCTAAGCCCGTCTGCGCGCTGATCGCAGAGGATGTACGTAGCAGATAAATGTTTGCGGGCGCTCACCTCACGACAAGATGACTTTTGTCGTGTGGTGATCCCCGATTGTAATTCTGCATTATCCGTCGTATTTACGTTGAATATTCCCGAAATTAACACACATTGGCTTGTAAATGGTGGGGATCAATATATGAGGTATGATATTGGCAAACGTAACTGGCGTGCCGTCAGGTATCAGTGTTCCGCTGAATATGTAAGCGCTACATCGTAGTGTACAGCCGTAGCATGAACATCTGAGGAACCGGTGGTTACGGAGACACTGCTAGTAAATTCGGGGCAGTGTAACTACAATCGGCTCCATGATACGCCGGTTCCGCGATGCTGGCCTGTCACACACACCTGGCGCTTATGCAGACCGAATATACCACACCAAGATCGCGTCAGAAACATTTACACTCTCGCAAACACATCCCATTTGCGAACAGAGTGACTGCTCCACATAAACATGGATTTCCAACGCCCGCAAACGCTAAATCTCAGTCGTGAACATGCCGCAAAAGCAGCGGCGACACTGGGGAGCGGGACGGCGACTCCCGCGCCTGCTTTCGAAACGGGTCGCTAGGGGGATTTCAGTGGCGCCCCTACAGGCCGCGCTCGAGGCGTATAGGGGGGTACGCCGCGCCGAGCGCGCCGAGCCAGGTGGCTGAGAGAGGAGGCGAGCGCAAGGGGAGAGGGACAGCGGCGCACGGCAGCTGCAGCCGAGCGAGGGGGAGAGGAGAGAGTGTGACGTCACGGTGGAGAGAGAGGCGCGCGGCAGCTGCTGGGGAGAGGAGGCGCGCTGTGACGTCATACCATGACGTCACGGCGCGAGGAGCGGTGCGGGGAGCGGCGCGCACCCGCGCAGCCACGGCGAGGAGGCGGAGCGAGCGCGGTCACGTGGTGAAGTGACGTCACCGCGCCGTTGCTACCGACGCTCTTCTCCGCTCCACGCCGTTGCTAGGGAGAGGAGGACTGCGGACGCCGCCGCCGCCGCCGCCGGCGGTGGAAGGTTTGGGGTCGCTTATAAAGTGCATTCGCACTTAAAAGAACAGAACTCCCGCTGGCGAAGTTTCGGGCAGAGGGCGCGGGAGCACTGCGAAGGCGGGAAGTTTGATTTGCATAGGGTGGTAGCAGTGAGCGGATAACGGCGCTACAGCCATTATGGCGAATCACTGCGCTGCACTTCCGGCAGCTTTCACCTTGAGTAGAACGGCTTTAATTTTTTTTTCGCTCCCTTCGATGCGCCGTTTCCACCTACCTTTGTCGGTATGTAGAGAGAGTAGCTATGTCATCTACAAACAAAACAAATGTATCTCTCCTGTGACTTCTAAATTCTCTCCAACCGGTTTTTTTCTTCCGCGCTTCACCGAGTAATTTACTGCGTGCACGGAAGCACTGCATTTTCCTTCCGCGTAGCCACATTAATCCTCGCTTTAATATTCTTTTTGTTCAGAAGGTAGGTTATATAGTGGGGTACCGGTTGGCAAGTTTCACTGCTTTAGTTATGTTAGGCATTTCAGTAACATTCCTATACACAAGTACGAGAACTGAACAGCTTCAGCTGCGGTTACTTCTAATGTGTTAAGGGCCCCGCGTAACACCTGACAAACCCCGTCACTTTTTCCGTTCTGCCTGAGAGCTCTTCACAACCTACACGTAGCGCCATAACAAAGCAGCTCTGCGCGATTACCTCGCCACAGCACATAGTTCGTCGAATTCTGTCTTTGCTATTGCGATTTTGTTTAAAGTGGCTTATTTATTGCTTATAAAGTGTTTATTGCCTCAAGTGAAGGGCAGCCGGATAGAAGCCGTAATATGATCTGCTTGACGGAATTCAATACCGCCAATAACGCCGAGGCAGCGAAACGGGAAATCTCTTTCGAGCCAGTTTCCAGGTGATTTGATGTACGCTTGATTTGATGTACTTGGCACGCAATCTAAGTACTTGACTTGACATGATGGCTACACTCTAAAGGCATCAGAGATCTTGAAAACAGTTGGAAAAAATGTTGCAGGGGACCTTGAACTGTTTCTGAAAGAAGATGGTCTACTTTTGTAGCTCTTCTTTCAAACACAAAGTTCTGTAGATTCTACAATTTTTCGGTGTTATTAGTTTGCTGTCATTACAAAAATGAATTAACTATGTATTGTGTAGATTTTGGCAATACAAATTTGGGTTAATACTACCGGGGACTACGAAGTTTGGAGCAGTGCTTGACTTTAATAAAAAAAACGGTGCTGGATAGCCGAAACGTGAAGAACGATTATTTTTTTGACTGACAGGCATGTCTTTCTTGTTTCGAATTGCACTAGGGCTATACTTCGGCTGAAGTTCCGGTAAGACACTCAAGAGCACATCCTGCAACACAAACTTTTGTTTCCAGTGGAATGCCCACGCATGTCACATAACGAAGGTCGCCAACTAGGAGTTGAATCACTGATTGAAGATGATTGACCAAAATTCTGGTAAATAGCTGGTAATCATAATCACATGAAGAAGTTGTACAATATCCTTCCAATTACCGCAGTTTTTGAGAATCACTACGCTTAGGGACAAAGATCATGTGACCTTTGTAAAACGTACGTGCGAATACCCGAGTCCGTACGCCTCGCGATAAACTTGAATTGGAAATGGAAACAGACTGACTACAAGTGGTTTGTTCTTCTGGACCCTCTGATATCCCCTTCTCCGCAATTACAACAAGCGGTGAAACGTAAAAGCCTACAAGAGTGCTAGTACTTCAGAATTTCTTTTGTGCAAAAAAAAGAACATATGTAGATTTTTGCGAAAATTGTCTTCACACGTTGCCGCCTTTTTGCCACAACTTCGCGATAACGCAAAGCGGGCAACGAAGGGGCCACGGAGAGGAATACTGCTAAGTTTATTTTGGAACAACTAGCACTTGTAACTAACTCAACTCTATTAGAGGCGCGAGGGGGCTCTTTTAACCCAGAAAAGATGATTAACCAAAATTCTGGTAAATAGCTGGTAATCATAATCACATGAAGAAGTTGTACAATATCCTTCCAATTACCGCAGTTTTTGAGAATCACTACGCTTATGGACAAAGATCGTGTGACCTTTGTAAAACGTACGTGCGAATACCCGAGTCCGTACGCCTCGCGATAAACTTGAAGTGGAAATGGAAACAGACTGACTACAAGTGGTTTGTTCTTCTGGACCCTCTGATATCCTCTTCTCCGCAATTACAACAAGCGGTGAAACGTAAAAGCGTACAAGAGTGCTAGTACTTCAGAATTTCTTTTGTGCAAAAAAAAGAACATATGTAGATTTTTGCGAAAATTGTCTTCACACGTTGCCTCCTTTTTGCCACAACTTCGCGATAACGCAAAGCGGGCAACGAAGGGGCCACGAAGAGGAATACTGCTAAGTTTATTTTGGAACAACTAGCTCTTATAACTAACTCAACTCTATTAGAGGCGCGAGGGGGCTGTTTTAACCCAGAAAAGGAAACAAATATAAAAAAATTACACCATCTTCGCGTGGGGAACCCCGATGAGGATGCGAAGCATCGTGGCGGTTCCGTGTGGTTCCATTGTGTTGCCGTTATGTTGAGTTATCTGGTGTTTGCTAGCGCCAAAAGGGAATTCCGCGTCCGGGTCCACACCGGTGGTAAAGGCACGCAAGTACTGTTGTGTTACGGTGAGTAGGCGGTGGTTCTCGAGGCGCCGAAGCTCGTCCATCATGTTCTTGTCGATGTTGTCGTCTCTGTGGTAGAATCGGTAGTCTCCGTCAGCGTTGGTGAGGTAAAGGTTGTTGACATTGGTGCACCGGCTGAGAGCAATGTAGTTGGTTTGTTGGTTGGTTGCCTCAGACCATGTCATATACCCACGCGGGAGATTGGCCAAGAAGTTTTGTACCTAATGAGGATGTGACCTATATTATTTTAGATCCCAAAATTTAGGAAAGAAAATACCAAACAGAATTTTTTAAATATGTATAATATGAAAGTAGATTCAGGAAGAAAAATGAAATAAGTGCGAACGTTTAGCTGGCTAGCAGGAAAACCGGCCTGTCGCGGCAACATAAGAATGGAGGGCAGACACAAAATCCCTGTGGCAGACTCCTAGGGCGGAAGCGCCTAGTGACAGGACCTCGTAACTAGATAGCGGAAGGTTAAGGCGTCTAAAGGTTGACTCCAGATGCGTGCGTCGCATTGGGGAGAAGCTGCGGCAATTAAATAGGAAATGTTCTATATTTTCCAGTTCGTAGCAGAAAGGGCATTGCGGAGATGGAGCCAGACGAGATTTATAAAGATAAAAATGTAGTGGGGGAATTTTGCACCGAAGTTTAGTGATTGCTACCTCGCATAGCGTTGTTTCACAAAACATCGGCTTCCATGCCTGACGAAGGTGGCTATAATCTCTAGAAGATAGAAGGGCGTCTTGCTTATAAGCCTGGAGTAGCTGTAGACGTTTAAATCTCGCCCCCAATAGAAAACTATTATTTGGACATTGCACGACCACAGGGCCACCAAGACCCATGCTGGCTAATTGATCAGCCACTTCATTGTATGAGATTCCTGCATGTCCTGGAACCCACACTAGCCGAACCTCACAAAGCTGATGGGGAACAAATGAACGGAATGTGCGGATAATTGGAGAATCTTTTTCGGATGTTAATGCGGAACACACAGAGAGGGAGAGCAACGTACACGCCCTCCTCTTCGCAGCTTTGTATTCTTCTCCATCTTCATCGGTTCCCCTACGGGAACATAACGACGGTGGTTGAACGCGAAGCTATCTCGTGATGGATTCTTTGGTTGGCCAATCCCTAGAGACATCCTGCCACAATCAGCATCAGAGGCGCTGCTGACGGGGCTGGTTGAGCTGCAAGGCGCGTGGCGCTTCCCGCCACAGCTTTCCCACGGGAAATTCAACATCCTCCTCTAACGTTTTCAGTTTGTCGTTTCCGTTGACGTTCAGCTTCGCGTGCCTTTGTTGTATCAGTAGCTTCTTAACGTAGTTTGAATGAGTCAAGGACATAAGGTGCGTTCGTAGCACTTGCTCCTGCGCCGGATTTGTAGCGTAGTGGGAAGAGCACCGCGTTCCTCCCGTTGCGGCCAGAGAGTCGTAGGATCGACACCGGGCGCCGCTAGGTATTTTTTAAGTGCGAATGCACTTTATAAGCGACCCTGAATTCCGGCGACCGCCGTCCGTCCACATAGCAACAGCTGCGGGTGCGCGCGCTCCTCGTCTTCCTTGGCAACGGGGGAAGATGGGCGCGCGCTGCCTGGCCGCTGACATGGCACATACCCACGTGGGGGATTGGCCAGGAATCTCCTCGTCTTCCTTGGCAATGGGGGGAGATGGGCGCGCGCTGCCTGGCCGCTGACATGGCACATACCCACGTGGGGGATTGGCCAGGAATCGGGCGTGAGAAGGGCTAATGCACCCGCTTAAAGGAGTACTGACACGAAATTTCAAAGCTGAGATCCGCTCTAGCAATCAAGTACAACGACAACACAAATAGGTGTCTGTGCATGGCACATACCCACGTGGGGGATTGGCCAGGAATCGGGCGTGAGAAGGGCTAATGCACCCGCTTAAAGGAGTACTGACACGAAATTTCAAAGCTGAGATCCGCTCTAGCAATCAAGTACAACGACAACACAAATAGGTGTCTGTGAATAAATGCATCTTTCTTTCTTTGTAGTTGTGTGTGTGTGTGTGATCTCTCTTTCGCGAACATTACCGAACCGCGCAAATTCAATTCCTGCATTCGTACTTTCACATTCTTCCCCTCGGGGAAATGCGGGGAAATTTTTTTTATAGTGCAGGTGGAGAGGTGCGGACAACGGACGGACGCCGGACTTAGCCTCGAGCAAGAGATGCTTTGCATCCAAAACCTTGAAATTTCATGCTTCATAGAGTGAAAGACGCCACATGGCGTCAGTGGTGACGTAGTAGGGTTAATAGGAATAACCGGGTTATAACCATGCTAACTGTAGGCTAGCTTTCAAGTGCTGCGACGAAATGGGACTAGAGACTCCGCTACAACGGCAAAATCATCTTCCTATGCGCTGGCTATGGTCCGCGGCCGCCAATCGCCCAAACAAGTCCCGGTGACGTCACCAGGGCTCGGAAAAAGGTGGATGATTAGTGGCCACGGCCGGATCTGCTTTTCATAACCTCTAGATTGTTTGTTTGGTGTTTGCGTTGAAATTGGCATCATCAGTCTTGTTTAATAAACCAAACTTGCATTTTGCCTTCATATCTTCTTTGGCAAAAGTTCTGTCCTGGAGGCAATAGAATGGTTTCACAACCGCATCCTCTGGCAAAGAATTGAACCACCAAGCCAGATCAGCGGTTGCGACGACTGTTCAAGCACGACAAATTACGTCCACAAACATTGCTCCAGGCTTACGCAGGAAAAAAAAAGCTTCATTTCGGTCCCATGAGGCCGCTGGCGAAACTTGTGGCAGCGCCCTCGATTTGCCGCGAAGCGTCTGAGTTAAGTCAACAAACCGAGCGGCGCCATATGGGAAACGGCGAGGTTGCTTTTTAAAGCCGCAGCCTCATTGCCGTTGTCTGCGGCCGTTCGCAAAACAAGGTGGCGTGTTTTGGCCCGTTGTGGCATCAAAATGCAAAACGGCAAGAGTAGCGTGGGCGCCACTCATTTCTATTTCCGCGAACCGAAACGCTTTTGTCGTTCTTTTCCTCCGTTCTTTTTTTTTTTTTTTGCTCGGACTGGAGCAGAGCAAGGAACCCGCGGCCTGCCTTCTGGATTGAGAACATTCCACCCACTTTTCTCGTCTTTTTTTAATACAGGCTCCAATGGATGTTTCACCGCACCACACCCAAAGGGAGGAATATGATAAATTGGCGGCTCTCGCAAGCCAGAACACGTTGATGCACTGTATATATTACTATTTTTGCCGTCTGAGGGTCCTTTGTTACCCTAAAGCGGTGCGAGCTTGCAGCATTCTTTCAATAGTGTCCGGCATGTGCAATCCCAGCAGGTTTTATGAAATTCAACGCATTGTTCGAGAGATATATTGTCGGCAGATATTCCAGTGCTTAGTGCTTGCTGAGGGGCTGCCAGAAACGCTGAGTTAGAAAACCTGCTCACCAGCCTGAATGGCGATGGACTTCAGAGGAGGGTATTCCATAGTACCGTTAACAATAATTATTTGGTGAACCTTCATTGCGGTGATGTGTTGGGGGCTTTTCTTTTCATTTTTTTGTTGTCAAAAATCTTTACAATCCGGTGTGAGATGTGAAGTTATTTTTTTTTCTGCCGGAACGACTGTGCGATTTTTTTATGTGTACTAAATTGGCACGTTCGGCTGGATGACGTTCATAACGCTGTTCTAAACAAACCCTGCGAGTGTTTGCAAAATAGTAACATTTTTGTTTATGTGAATATTACTATTGCGGAAATTGGATATCCTTCCGCAAAGCTATTTTATGACGAAGTCAAGTCAGAATATTCTTGTAAAGATCTGCATGTCTGTTTTTCTTTTTTTGCTTTGTATCACAACCAGGAAGGCGATGAAGCATTTTAGCGCAATGTTTCTCCCGTGTCTCACAATTCTCATGGCTCCAAATACCCCTTCAATAATTGGGCGCGGCGAGGGGCTGACAATACCTATTTCATTGAAATCATTAGTATCCTTAAGAAAAAAGCATAAATCATTGCAATGGCTGTCTGAGATATGCGAAGTATCTTTTATTAATACCTACAGACGTCACTTAAAAAGTACGGTTCGCCGTAGTACCTGGGTGCTCGGCAGTGGGCCACGTCTCCAGAAAATCCAGTGCCGCCTCTTGCGACCACGTGACATGTCGTTTTTCTTAAGTTAGCGGTGAACTGGTGGGGTCAACTTAATCTGGGCGGTGTAACCCACGCAAACTTCGTTATTGAGCCTCTCGAACTGACAGGGCAAACCAGTGTCGTCTACAGTGTCGTCTACAGACTGTCTATGTCTACGATGCAGCAGATCGCCTCCGGCATCAGACCGGGCGTAGGCCAAGAAATTTAAGCGCACGGGAAAAATTCATAAAAAAAAATTGGCCGCGTATCTCCTCCTTCCTTTGCAAATGTCTACGAAAACGATAGTCGACTGAAGCACCTGCCAAGTAAATGCCTCCCTTCTCTTTCCCGCTCTCCTCTCATTCTGTTCCTCTCTCGTGTCGTTCCTCCCAAGGTAACACGCTAGAGCTTTGCCAAGTCAATTTAAATTTACCGCGTTCCGCAGCCCCAGGCCGGGTGCCTCGATGCCAGCTCTGCCATACGGCAGAGACGCGCGTGAATCGAGGCACCCTACTCCGACGTTTATAGAACCACGTTTCCCTTCTCCGTGTGCGATGGAAGCGGAACGTGGAAACTTTGTAATAGAACCTTCCGTTGCTGTTACCGTTTGATTTCTTAATATGCCGCCAGAAGCTATAGTAGCGCGGACAGCAGCAGGTGTCGGAGAGAGTTTTTTTTCTGCAGTTGATGTAGAATTTAATTTGCGACCACAAAAACTATACATCCATGAAAGGAACAGTGCAAATATCACTTATGTATTGATTTTCTGCCTTATATTTGCGCAATGTCCTGTTCTTGTTCAACAATGTTGACAAGTATGAACATTGCCACCGGACTTAGCCGTTTAGATTTGGCTCTGGGTATATAACCCTATTGTGCTGCTTCAGTTTCACTTTGGCTGGGAGGCTTAATTGAGTTACAGACGGACGTGCAGTCCGAAATTTCTGCGTTTAAGTAGCCCAAGAAAGACTACCGTCTTAAATAATATATAGATGTCCTAGGGCCTGCATGTTTTGACACAAAACGGATTTTATTGATTTCATCAGAGTGGTTTCTTGGGCGAGTTGGTCATTCATCGTGTAAGTAAGCGCAAAATGAACAAGGACGAACGAAGTGACCTCAGGCTCTCAGGCTCTCAAAGACCTCAGGCTCTCGTTCGGTCCCAATCACGTCTGTTGGGAGTATGATCCGCGTAGCCAGAAACCGATTCTGCCTTTTCAGTCGGCACACTCAAAGCTGACCAAACGTGGGATCGCTAGGCATTGTTTTACCAACGGGCTGGTGAAATCCTGCTCCCACGTCGTGGAAGATAGTTTCAGAAAACAGACAGTACGTCTAACATCTGCCGGGTACCCTCCATTTCTTCTGTTGTCGGTCGCGGATAAGATGCTTAAACAGCTTAGGAACAAGCCAGACGTGGAACCCAGGGAGAAGGAAAGAGAAAAGTTGAAGTGCGCTGTCGTGCCGTACCTACATGGTATTTCGCACAATCTCAAGAAAATAGGAAAGCGCGTCAACGTTAACGTTGTCTTCTCTGCTCCAAACAAATTGTCGAAACTAATGAACAGAGTCAATGGAAAAGAAAGAAAGAAAAGCAAGTGCGCAACGCAGCATCGGGACCGGTTCGTGAATTGCTCAGTAGGCACAGTTTATTCTATTCCTCTACCGTGTGGCAGGCAGTACGTCGGACAGTCGGGTCGTTGCTTAAACGATCGGCTTAGAGAACATAGGAATAATGTAGATAATAAGATTAAAGGACATCTGGGCATACACTGCAGAGACTGCAGAGATTGTGAGTGTAAGCCACTTTTTGATAAGACTAGGGTTGTAGCTCGACACGAGGATCAGTTGACACGAGAGATCATCGAGGCCCACCAGATAGTTTCCTTAAAAGACAACTGCGTTAGCACAGCTTCTTTAGCATTGACAAAGAAAGAACTGCAATACTTATCAAATCATTAGATTTTACCGTGCAAAAGTGCATCTGTAACGCGACCGTTTGAAATGTCATCCTTCACTTTTTTGTTTTTTGTACTTGCTTGTGCTCCTCCCCCTTTCCTCCTTTCTTTCATTAGCTGTGTATCTTCCCGTATAAAATCGGACATCATAGTGAAAATAAAATGAGTTGATAGAGCGCCGTGTCCCGTTCACTTCGTTCGTCCTTGTTCATTTTGCGCTTACTTACACGAGGATTTTATTGTCCATGGGGAAAATCTCTTTCCAGCAATGCATTTGTCTGTAAAGGTGAAGCAGACTTTACGGGGATTGGGTGCAGGCTTAGTCTTCAATTTAAGCTGGCTCCCTCACAATGGAGCATGCGCAGTGAAGCATGGCCACCTACGGAAGCAGTATGGTTGCAGCCCGGCTTTATTCTCTTCACGGCCGCCGCCTCTTTCCCGAGTAGTGCATACCCTTCACCACGTGCGGCGTCTCTCCTCCTCCCCCTTCCCAGCGCGACATTGCGCAATGCCGCGCTCTTTTCGGCGGCCACGTGTGCAGGGCACTAGAGTCGTTATTGACCCACGACCACTGCCAGGAGGACTTCCCAGGGGGGCCTAAGTCCTGGTACACAAAATAAGAACCCGGGCTGGCTCTTACGGAGGATGTGCTCGCAAAATGGCGGGCATACGTTCCCAACGCTCAAGACACCTGAGAGAACCCCCGAGAACTCCAACGAGACGGCTATCGTGACCTGCTCCTCCTGTCACGCGCCAACAAGGCCCACAATGCAGCACATGCTGTGGGAGTGCTCGGGGCTTGCGGCGGAGAGAAGAGCCCATCTGTCGCCGTACATCAAGACCCTCCAGGAGTGGGCATCGCCTTCTCTGGGCTGGGTTCACCCAAAAGGGACTGTTGTGTCCCTGGGGATTTTCGCTACCACGGGGCAACACAAGAGGATGTAGACGCTCTCACCTTCCTTACCGCCTGCCCCATCCCTGGCTAGACCTTGAGTCCCCCTTTCCGAATAAAGAATTATAATAATAATGATTGTCTCTACCCATCAATCGTGTCTGTTCTTAGTCACTGATATAGATATCAGGCCACTGTCTTTATAATTAAACACAGCAAATCCCCATCATAGCTAAACTTCAACATAGCAAACCACACTATCGTAGTAGTCCTGGCTCGCTGGACTTCCCTCTTCACAGGGTGGAACGACTCCGATGTTTTTATGGTTTAGTTTTGTTTTGTTAGGCAGGGCATGTCTCGTTTCAGGCAGTCGTTTGCACATTGTTTTTCTTCCTGCGTTTGCCCAAGATTTGCCTTGCGCTAAAGTGTTGACACCTACGAGTCGTGACAACACTTCTAGTAGTTAGTAAATGTCATACCTACATATACTTCGCGTTGACGGTGTTTATTAAGCCAGAGATTCCTTTGCAAGGCGCGCTGAAAAAGGCCTAAAACGGCTTAAAATAAGGCGCTAAAAGTGCATCGCAGAACGACAATGCCGGGTTTCACCAAGACATGCTTCGCATCTAAAAAAACTGTGTTCGCAAAAAACAAAATGAGCAGCAAGTATACCGCTGCTCGTCCAAAATCAGTACGAGCAGCAGACGAGTCTAATGCCGTGGTAGACGAAAAGGAATCGCGAGGCCAATCCGGACGGGGCCACGTCGTCGGGCCACGAAATGAGTGGCGAGGAGGAGGGCCGCTGCTTTCCCCGCCGTTGCCGGAGCGGCGTCGATCGACGTTGTCATGCCGAGATGGGATTGTTGACATGGGCTGCCTTCGGAGGCCATCGATTGCGAGCCACCTGTAAAGGACACTCGTGTCCAGGCGCTGGCCACTCGAACAGGCGCAGCAAACACGGCGCACAAGTCGGCGCAATGCTGCACTGCGTGCCCGCCGAGTGGCCTGCACAAGCCCTCAGGACGAGCCCAATGAGCGGCTGCGCAACCGCGAAAGTTCGACCTCCCCCGGTTGCGTAGTCACCAAGGGGTTCAGCTGCAACGCGCGAGGTCGCCGTTTCGATTGCTGGCCGCGCCGGCTGCATTTCCTTTGCGACGCGAGAGAAAACCGAAGCGCTGGGCTAATAACGTTTATAGGGCATACTCATGTGCTCTGGGGGCTAACAACACATCCGGCGTTTCGTCATCGCCCAACAAATTCCACTTGCGTTTAAGGAAGTAGACCATCTTGATCATCAATTTCGATTACCCGTGCAGCTTAAAATATCCTTCAGGCTTCTCGCCGCTGTGGCCAGTGCGGTACGGTGCATCGGTACCTGAAAGAATAAGTTCACTCAGCTGCCCTGGCAAAATTAGATATTTGCTTACTTCTCAAAATACGTCCCAAAGGGGTAACATGCTTGGTACACATTTCGTTTCCTGGTATTGCGGTCCACCTTTCCGATGTGTTTGACGTTGCGGCACTACGTCATGAATTGATGGGCTCCACGAGAAGGAAGCTATAGAGAGAAGGCTGTCCAGGCTCCATCTACGGGGCATTGCGTCATGACGGAAAATAAAACAGCTCAAACGGCGAGACGAGACAGAGGAGTGCAGCACTGCTTTCCTCTGGCGTTGTTCTTTTGCGCTCTTTTATTGAATGCTTAAAAATTTCTACGCGGACCCAGCGCAGAAACCTGTCTGTTGGTCTGTGAAACTTGATGTGCCTCACTTCAGCAATACCAAAATGATAAAAATAAAAATTAAAACCGTTCCACTCAACGTGAAAGCTGTCGGAAGTGCAGACTCAGTGATTCGTCATAATGGGATGTAGCGCCGTCATCCGCTCACTGCTAGCACCCAATTCAAATCAAATTACCCGCCTTCGCAGTGCTCGCACGCCCCCTGCCTGAAAGTGCGCCAGCGGGAGTTCTGTTCTTTTTGTGCTTGCTTTTCCTCCCACACGTGCCGGCGTTTCACTGCCACTTTTTTTTTTTTTCGTTTGCTATCATAAAAATAAACCAATGAGCGCTCCTAACTAAACGAACGCGGGCGCTGCCGGTTAATTACGTATATTTTGCCTCAAATGTACCTGTAGTTTTTCTTTTACGCTAAACAATGGTGAGATGTATGACAAATGCCCGCGGTTCACGAGTTTCCAACGCTTATGGCTACAAGCGTTGAAAGCTCCAACGCTTATCGAGGTTCGCTTGCGAGTCTTCCGCCGATGTGGGCCACAGCTCACAGCTCACGCTAACTGCAGCTAGTTGCGGCAAGACCACTAATTCTTGCTACGGTGACACTGTTTCTACAGACGCTGCGGGCCAACCGTGGCTGCGGACGAATTTTCAATGCCCGCGTTTTTAAATGCAGAGCATTTGTATAACTCACGATGTCACCCGTGCGTCGGCGTCCGCAGCAGCCCGCCTCCCCCTACACTATAAAACGAAATAACAGTTACCGGCGCCTGGTTTCGATCCCACGACCCTGCGGGCGGAACGCAAGGTACATGGTGCTCTACCCACTGCGCCACAAAGCCGACACAGAATGGAAGGCTACGAACGCACCTTATATCCTTGACTCATTCAAACTACGTCAAGAAGCTGCTGATACAACGCATTCACTACCTGTGGGCGGAACGCGAGGTACATGGTGCTCTACCCACTGCACCACAAAAGCGACACAGAATGAAAGGCTACGAACGCGCCTTATATCCTTGACTCATTCAAACTACGTCAACAAGCTGCTGATACAACGCATTCACTACCTGTGGGCGGAACGCGAGGTACATGGTGCTCTTCCCACTGCGCCACAAAACCGACACAGAATCAAAGGCTACGAACGCGCCTTATATCCTTGACTCATTCAAACTACGTCGTCAGCGGCGTGCGTTGGCGACTCAGCGGCGTGCTAGCAGCGTGATAGCTGCGTGGTGTACACGTGATAGCACCAACCCCCCAAACACTAAACGTTAACGCAATACACCCACCCCCTATGCGACGCATTTACTCGAGTGCCCCTCGCGGGGAGATGGGCCCATTTTTTTAAGTGCAGACACCTTAAGGTCTCGCCTTGTCGTCGCAGCTCGCTGTAACGTTCGATGTCAAGCGACTGCCGGAATCGCGCGCCGCACCGAGATAACGCACCCAAGCAGAGCCCGCCGTGGCGTCGTAGCGGCGTCCCGCAGAGCCTTCCTGCCAAGCGGTTTAAATAGTGATAACCATTCCAAACTCGTGAACCGCTGGCGCTTGTCATACATGTCCCTGCTGTTTAGTGCAAAAGAAACTGCAGGTGAACATCAGGAAGATTCTGAATGTTAGGCTTAGCAAAAAAAAAAAAAAAAAAAACGGACACGGATGTTGGCAGACGAGACAGACGCGAACGCGGGCAGCATCCGCGTTCATGTAGTTCTGAACGCTCGTGGGTTTGGTATTTACGATAGTAGCGCAAAAATTGGTAGTGCAGCGCCGGCACGTGTGGGAGGAAAAGCAAGCACAAAAATAACAGTACTTCCGCTAGCGCTGTTTCAGGAAAAGGGCGGGCTTGTACTGCGGAGGCAGGAAATTTGAATTGCATTGGGTGATAGCAGTAAGCGGATAAAGGCTCTACAGCTCATTATGGCGAATCACTCCTCCGCACTTCCTACAGCTTTCACCTTGAGTAAAATGGGTTTATTTTGGTCGGTTCTATTTTTTCTGGTGTACGTGCTATGGAGCGTCTTCCAACCGATTGGAATGCAGCGCGCGCCGAGTGTTACACTGTATTTTATTTTTCCCAGTGCACTCTATGGAACAGCTCGCGTGGGTGTTTTTGCAGAGAAGCTGCATACGGCTGGAATCGGGATTTAATGACGACCGAGCGGAAAGACGCAATGTGGAAAAGCCAGCTTACAGAGACACAGCATACATCGATAAGGTCCGAGGGCTTTCGTATTTAGGGAGTCGTCAAGGACAGCCGTCACACAGAAGGGACGTCTCAGAGGCAGTCGAAACAGCGTGTTTATTCTGAGCGGCAACCCAGAACTCCAGCTCCAGTCGGGATGATGAGAATGGGTATGAGAAATAGATGCGATACGGAATGATGATGATAATGGTCATGTGAAGCAGACGAAGTTCAAGGTGAGTTGGATTCAACAGTACTAGGCACTTTCCACGTGCCCTTGAAGTGGGAAGTAGCGCACCGCACAGATTTCCGCTCACAATATTTCGATATGAAGTGCTTGCTTATTTGCTCTCTAAAAATGTCTTTTTGGCTTTTCATTTGTGTTTGGAAGTGAAGCGGACTTTAACGCAATCGCTGTAAGCTTGCTCAGCTTAGACAGGCCAATCTTACACCGATAATGCCCTAATACCTTAATGTTTGGATATAGGACGGCCTATATTGCCCCTGATTCCCAGCAATGCGTATGCGTTCAGAAGTAAAGCCAGCGTTAAAAGCTTCGTGTTTGTATGCTGGCTCTTCAAATTTGTAAGTTGTGCAGTGAAGCCTACTCATAAAGAAAAATGTTATGCGAACAGGGACCGATCGCATTGACGATAGCGTAACCGCCAATGGCGTGCCGTCACTAATGTGGCGTCCGACGAGCGTACCTGCGAGGCGGAACTTAAGCGACGAGCTATAACCGCCGACGCATAGCGGAGTATCGAAGCGCAGCACAAGACGAGGGGCAGAAACACAGAAGACGACACGCAGAGCACTCTGTGACTTCTGTGCCTTCCCCATGTAAGTGCCTTCCCCATTGTGTCTTCTGTGTTTCTATCCCTCGTTTTGTGCTCCGCTTCGATACTCCGCTATGTACCAACTCGCCCAAACCAATGCTCCACCGACGACGCATTTCGTGAGTCAGAGAATGCCGCAAAGCGCCTTCGGTCCTCAGGTGCCAAGCTGGAGCGTACGCCAGCTTCTGAAGACACTTTCTTCATCGTCGTTTCGATCAGAGCTGCAGCGTGTGTGACAGAATGGGGCTCGATAGCGGCCTTCACGCGGACATGAAAGTCAGACACACACACTGACCGGAGAAGCACCGAGTTAACACCTGCAGGTGCACGCAGCTTCGCTAGACAGCCACCTCTAAGAGACTTTAAGGGCTGGTGAGTCTCAACAGCACAGCTGGCTAGGCCGAGCTTTGTCCATCCGTCACACCAAAATCCTCGAAGCCTCAGCAAAAAAAAATTGCCGCGTATCTGCTCCTTTTATTGCAAATGTCGACAAAAGACAATAGTCTTTATCGACTTTTCCCAAGTAAAAACCTCCCTTCGCTTTCCCGCTCACCTCTCATGGTTTTCCTCTTGCTTCACGCTCCTTCCAAGGTAAAGACGCCAAAGGTTTGCTTAAATCATTTTAAATTTACCGCGTTCCACCTCTCCAGGCCGGGTGTCTCAATGCCAACGCTGCCGTACGGCGTAGACGCTCGTGAATCGAGGCGCCCTACTTCAACGTTTATAGAACCGCGTTTCCCTACTCCACGTGTGTTGCAAACAGAACGTGGAACCTATCTAGTGGAACCTTTCGTAACTGTTGCCGGTTGATTTCTTAAAATGGCGCAAGAAGCTATAGTGGCGCGGGCGATGGCAGAATGATTTTTTTTTCTGCAGTTTATGAAGTATTTAATTTCGCAAAAATCAAGCATGTATGACTTTTTATAAACGATCAGTGCAAATATCACTGCTGTACTAATCTTATATTTGCGTAATGTCTTGTTCTTGTTCAACAATGTTGACAATTATGAACATTACACCGGACTTGGACGGGTAGATTTAGTTGTGACTATATAAGACTATTGCGCAGGCATTGTTTTACTTTGGCCGGGTGGCTGAATCGGGCCACAGACAGACAGACATACATACAGACAGACCAAATTTCTGTGTTTAAGTAGCCCAAGAAAGGCTATCGTCTTTAAAAAATGCGGTTATCCTGGGAATCCTATCCGATTGAGCCGCCTATCCGATTGAGCTATCGCCGCATTCCGGGCACGCAGCATATCATTTGGGTTCGTAGCCCGGGCGTTGGCTTTGGACTTGGCCGCAGGTTCTAGCGCGTGTCAACGCGGTCCACTTTGGGAGAGCTGTGAAAGCCTGTGGTCGAAACGATCCAGGCCTGTGAGTCGTTGAGGATTTTCAGCGGCAAGATCGGAAAAAAATTACGCCCACCTCCCCTCGCGGGAACCCTGGTGTGATGCGACGCTGAAGGGGGTTCCATTGGCGTTTCCGTTGGGTCGATCAGTCGAATTGCGTGAAACGCGTAGTGAACGTCCATTGCGTTTCCATCACATCGTTGGGTTCCCGCGAGGGGAGGTGGGCGTAATTTTCACTTTTGACCATGCATACATGCAAATGAAAGTCGTTTAGGCGTTGTTTAGGAGGTACGGTCGCATCAAGCAATCGTCGGGTACCGCAAGAGAGCAAGCGCAAGTGCAAGCGCGGACGACCGTCGACTGAGACGGGGGGGAGCGCCCGAAGGAGAGGAGACCGCGGAGAGAGAGAGTACTGCACATGCGCACAGTGCGCAGCCGCGCGCACCGCAGATGTTGGGAGAGAGTGTTCGCTATCGGAGAGAGGAGAGGAGGCGAGCGGAGGAGAGACGCAGCTGTGCGGACGCGGATGACGGACGCACGCAGGACAGGGCCGCCGGCAAGAGATGCTCCTCTCAGCGTCGCATCTAATAAACGTGAGATGCAACAGCAGGGTGTCCAACGAAGGGAAAGGGGCCGCCAGCTCGCCTGCTTCTCCAACCTTGCACCACTAGGGCAAGCTGCGGCAATTTTTTTTCCCTTCTAGTGCGCGGTATGATACAGTGCGCGTCAAGTGTTTCCTCACGTTTACTTTTTTTTTTCTGATGCACGCGCACCTATTGAACGCGTCACAACCAACGGGCATTAAGCGCACGATGAGTATTACCTGTTTCGGACGCGTTTTGCGGACGCCAGTCTGGTGCACGCTTTTGCCAACTTATACATAGCGCTCTCGCGTTGAAACATTGTGCCAACTTTCTGTTCAACCAGAAAGTGCTGACGACGCATTAATTATTCAACATGTGACGGGTTCGTTCCGAGCACGCGAACACAGCTCGCCGTCCTCTTTCCGTGTGGGTTACGACTGCTTATCGGTTATGGCATAATTCCCTCTTGCCTTTGGTGTCCTTAGCTTTGTAAAGGCGTCTTCGCGCCTTTTTCACCTGGTTAGGCAGCCCTTATTAGGATGGTTTTGCTCTGTAGATACTGTTTTTTGTCTCATGCAATTTCTCGTCGTAATAGAGCGGTGTAAAACATGGCCTTTTGTTTCTCCTGCATTCCGTGCGCATAACGACGAGAACAGTGAGTTAAATTTAACTTATGAAGGTCATCACTTTTTTTTTGAAGTTTGCAAAATTCCAGAGCTACCTTCTAAATACCGCAATAGAGGCTTCTGATGTCTATCGTTTTCACTAAGGGGGCTCTAAATCACACAGTCAAAGTAGAATTCTTACACAATATCAGCGAAACTTGCGGGCTTTACTTTGACGCTCGTTTGAGCAATATCTAAGAAGGTCAATTCGTTGTTGTGATCGTTTTGTCACAATCGTGGAAGTGTTTGCCTTACTTTTCAAGCTAAAGTAACCCTACTTCGACTCAAGGAAACAGGTTAGTGTTTAATGTGGTGCTTATAGCGTCACATGCATTTATAAATTATTCCCGTTCCGAACTGCGACACCTTTCAAATATGCTGTACGCACAGCCTGAAGGCTGCGGCGAGAATCTCATTATAATGAACGAACACTTTCCGACGCCTGCTTTCCTAACCTTGGCTGGCAGCGTTTTCCCAGAAAGGGCAAGTGTTACACCCATACCCCTAAATCACGCAGAAACAAAACGCTGCGTCGGCCGCCCCCGCCAGACAAGCCGAGGCAATCGTTAACCGTTCTTTCTACCATCATCAGCGGTTATTCGTCTTAACCAGTCGGCGAATAACCAAAATTTTTGCACGAACTATTTGCTATTTGTTGGCAGACAAAAACTTAGGGTTGGATTTTTCTTGTTGTTTCCGGCACAGTTTGCAGTTGTCTCCAGTTTACCTGAAGTAACGGCGGTACGGAGATATTTGTTGTGTCTGCGGGTGTTAGCTGATATCAGTAGTGAAAACAATGTTGCGTCACCAGCTGATCAATACGCGACAAGTTAGCCATCGATGGAGCATATCGCGTGAGCGCCGCAACCATCCACTAGTCTCCTGCACCCGCGTCGACAATACGCACTCATTCTGCACACGGACGACGGGGCATTTTGTAATCTCCACCAACGCTTTTTATAAGTTAAGAATTTGTGCGCTGGGGTCCGTTTACTATTTTATATAGCTATTTAGTAAAGATGTTATGACTGTTTTTATATAGCTGCAGTGGGACTTTAACATAGTAGCTTGGTGGAAACTTCTTACAGGCTGGATGATTTACCAGTCACACAATTGCATTTTTTTCCTTACAAGAGCAAAATACACATAGCAATTTAAAATTTTTGAGAAAATTTCTTGTTCATTCTACGGCCACAAACAGCATAATATGGTGCATACCACAATTTTGTGTTCAGGTGGAATGCATTTTTCCCCCAGTTTAACCCGGGGTATTATGAATGTAACATCGTTTTTGTTTGAATATGCACTAACGTGTAGAGTGAAATATGGGCGCAGTCTGTCCGAACAAAAAGAAAAAAAGGGGTAAAGGAGCGTTCATTGCTTTGTATTGGCCGACTTCTACACACTTTTCATGGCGCTGAAAGGAAATCCTCGGGGACTCGCGTGCAGGGCCTGCTTTTCAAAATTCCACCAGTCAGAGTACGAAATCGCGTTAGATGACGTGCAAGTCAACGTCAAATTGTGCGCTACATGAACAACATATACATTTTGAATCTGAATTTGAATTCTTTATTATTTCCAACGGTGTTGAATACAATCAAGTTAGTATACATACAAGGGTCCCCTAGTCAACAGACTGCAACGCGACCCTTGAATAATTATTGCAAAATAGAAAATACACAGAAAGCAGCAAAACCAAACAAACAGTAACTAAAAACAAATAACTAAAAAGAATGAACACTGCTTAGAGAGTGCTAAAGTACAATAAGAAAAAGCGAAGAACTCGGCTTAAAAAATATGAATCAAAAATAGGTTTTGCAGATTAGTAGCTCAATACAATACACACAGTAAAAAAAGGTTATAGCGAAATAATACACAAACAAGACACTTGCTCTATACATACAATCTATCTCGAAACTCGGGAAGCTTTGGTAATGGAATAAATAGTAACATAACAATACAGATTAAAAAACAAAGCGTTAATCTAAGCAACAAAAAAATTTACCATGTATGTGAAGGAAAAGAATGACGATACAGATTTTAGTTCTGCCGAAAATATATTTCAGAATGAGATAGCAGAAAGCGCGGATGTCATTTGACCATAGTTTGTACGAACTATGGGTAATAAGTAATTTTAGTTGGCCGCAAATCTGGTGGAGTTGTTATTTTGTAATACCTGTGTCTCAGTAAATTGCTACGATAAACTATTAGCACGTACTTGAAACAAAAACGTGGCTGCGTTATAATAGAATAAGGTTCTGACCGATAAGACATTATTCTGTTGAAGCAAAACACAAGCGTTAGCACGGAGAGAGCTATTAGTAACGATACGAATAGACTGATTTTGATTATGTTGTAACACCGCCAGATGACAATCATAAGTGTTACCCCATGCAACAATACCATATGTGATGTGACTATGTACGAAAGCAAAATAAAGCGACAGAAGGGCTTGTCGGGAAAAAATGGGCGGGACTTTATGAGTGCTGAAATGCCAAAAGCCGTCTTAATTTTAAGGTTATCAATGTGTTTAGTAAATTGAAAATGCGAGTCGATGAACACTTCAAGAAAAAAGGACACTGTCACATGGGGTTATGGTGTTCGAACGCAGTGAAGTGGTTGGAACATACGATACGCGCATTTGGGGTGGTCTAAAATCATAAATTTAGTTTTTGGCGGATTTATTATTAAGCGGTTGATGAGGCACCATTTATTTACCTTAGTCAAAATATTTAGGTTAGACGTAAGAATGGACAAAGATTTATCAGCAGAAGATAATGTGGTGTCGTCAGCATACAGAACACAGTGTTAGGCATTAATACTGTCAGAAAGGTCATTGAACAGTAAAGGACCTAAACTAGAACCTTGCGGCACGCCTTGATTTATCATTGTAGTATTAGAATACGCATTACTAACACAAACACTGCCTTGTCTGTCTATAAGAAACTTTTTTGGGAAATTTAAAACTGGTCCGGATAAACCATAGGATTCAAGTTTGTGGTACAGAATATCGTGATTAATAGTATCAAAAGCTTTAGCAAAGTCTAAAAAAACGGATCCTACGAACATACCCAAGTCAAGAGATTTTTAATAAAATCAATTACAGACAAAAGTGCGAGATTAGTGGAACTGCCAGAACGAAAACCAAATTGACAGGACCTAAGAATGTTGAATTTAGTTAGATAGTTATTTAGTCGATAAGAAAATAACTTTTCGATTACTTTACTAAGAGATGAAAGGATTGAAATAGGCCTGTAGTTAGATATCACTTAGATGTAGAGTTAGGTAGCTAGGTACTTCGGTAGTCAGGTTAGATGTAGTGAGGTACTTGTCTCCTTTCTTAAAAACAGGAATAATGTTAGCACGCTTTAGAAAGCTTGGGAAAATGCCGAGAGGGAAAATGTTATTGATACTGATGGAGAGCAGAACAGAAATACATTGAGCAACAAGCTTTAGGTGGTATGCACAGACGTTATCTAAATCAGCCCAAGCATCCTTAAGGGTAAGAAGCGTGGCACAAACTTCATCGGGGGTGACAGGAAAAAGATAGAAGTTTTGTGATGACTGACACATACTAACATTTGCTACTGATTGGCCTGCTGTAGGAAGATTTGAGAAATAGTCACTGAACGCATTAGCAATTTGCATTGGTTGCTGAAAGGTACGACCGTCATGAATAATTTTAGAGATAGGGACATTATACGATGCGTTATTTAGGAAATTATTCAGAAGCTTCCATTGCATTTTTCAATTGTTCTTAAATCTGTTGAATTGGTTGTAGTAGTTGCGCCTTTTTGCGTCTTTTAACATGAGATTTACGATGTTTAATAGTTTTTGTAGCGACTAGCAAGAGCTAAATTGAACGTTTTTTTTGTTTTCTTATACATATTTTCCTTTTTTCTCATGCATTCCAGTAACCTGTATTGCGCATGAACGTGGAGCAATGCAAGTGTCATGTTAACTGTGTGCTGGCCCCCACTTGACCAGCGTCTTCCTGATGTAATAAAGGCCTTCTCCTCCTCCTTCCCAACGGCGGCAGGCAAGGCAGGGTGAGACAAACTGATTGGGCCCTAAGTTCACATTCGAGCGCTGCTAAGAAACCTAACTGAACCTAGCAAACCGCTAACCCGAAAATATCTCTCTCCTCTTCCGCCGAGCTACTTGCCTGTAAAGCGTCCACCACAGCACAACGGAAGCATGGCGGTGAAGCTAACGTTGATGTTGCTGCGAGCTATTCTCGCACTACTCGTTTACTGCTAAGCAGTATACCTCTCTACCAGCCAATAAAATTATCGCTTCGCGTTAGCAGGAAACGCCAGGCTAAATGAAAAGAAACTGCTGGCACCGCCAGGAGTCGAACTCGAATAGAGAACCGGATCGACAGCCCGTCGTCTTACTTAATAAGCTACACCCACACGAGGAGACGGGGAGACAGACGGTGTACTCAATGAGCACAGCGGCAGGTCTACCACCTGATTGATTGATTTATTGATTGATTGTAGTGTTTGAGCCGGCGACGCAACGCAGGCGATGAGGCGCGCCGTAGTGAAGGGCTCCGAATTAATTTTGACCACCTGGCGATCTTTAATGTGCGCTGAAATATTGTACACACGGGCGTTTTTGCTTTTTGCCTCCGCAAGAAAAGCACCCGCCGCGGCCGGGAATCGAACCCGTGACTTCTTGCTTAGCAGCACAACGCCTTAGCCACTGAGCCACCGCGGCGGGGGGGGGGGGGGGGTCTACCACCTACGCTTATTCAAAGCCCTTGTGGAAAGTGCAAACCACATGTTGTATGATAATGGCGTTTACTTGGTTTGAATTAGAAGTGCACGGAACAGGTTCTTGGGAGGAGGGCGGTGGGGGGGGGGGGGGGGGGGGGGGGGGAGGGTAAGGGATCCTTTTGGCGGCGACGCATGACACAAGAGTGAGGGGGATCAGTGAGGGAGATGACGCCATAACGCAGCGTGCCACCCTCTCCTTACCCTTCGCCAGACGCTGCTCTCCGTCTTCTTTCTGCCGTCGTGCTGCACTTGCTCAATCGCTTACGCGGACGCCGCCTCCGCAAAACCCATGTAACGGCTGCCAGAGTTTCTGGTTTAAGTCTTTGTAGAGCCACCTGTGTGAATTCAAGTGACGTCACACGGGTAATTGTCATTTACAGCTTCGCAGTCCAACCGCCTTCACAGCGTAAAAGGAGCCAATTTTTTTTTTCGTTGCCTCATTTTGCAACACGGGAAAAAAGGAATAGAAGGGTACAAAAAGGAAAGTGATGGGGCAAAGGGGCTTCGCACACGACAGAATACTTTATAGGCCAGTCTCAGCGCGAATGTCTAACAGCTGCTTGTAGAGAGGACCATGCGTCCACCGATAAATATCGGGAGGACGGCCTGGGCGATGTCCTGTGGCTATCATGTACGGGTTCAGGCTGGCTGGAGTCATGGAGGTGGTTCAATGACGTTTCCGCAGTGGAAGTGGCCCAATAGGGGCAGATTGCATAAGTCACCGCAAGGCTAGAAGTCCATGTTGCAGGAATAGCAGGTGACAGGGCAACGACCAGGCGAATTCTCCCGAGCGTGCACCATGGCCTCCCCAGGGAGGGTTAAGCCACCAGGAAGGTCAGTACTCTTACCACAAGCTCCCACTGCCCGCACTACTCACACTGCAGCACTTCATTCCTATGAAGATTCAGGGAACCCTACTTGCGGATGTATGTGAGGTAAAAGCGAGAAATTATCCCTGACCGAAGAGTGATTCGTATATAGACAAGGTAATCGGGGATAAATTCTAACTTATTTTTAGTTATATAAGAGAGCACGTCGCCGAGCGAGTCGACCGCGCACCGACTAAGGCCTAGACCGAGTTCTAGCCACATAGGCCTCGATCGGTGGCATATATTGGCACCTAGCCACTATATGCCACATTATAGAACGTGCAGAAATCATAGCGCAGAATCCAGCGTAAATGCTCACTGCCGGGTTTGTCAATTAAACTTATGTTCTCCCACATTTGCCGAGGGGTGACCTGTAAACATGTGCACGGTGTCAATAAGAATTACCGATACCTTCTGTGTACAGCCAAATAAGCATTTTTACTGCACTTACGCTAATGAAAAACAATCGATACACAGCGAAGCTGAAACAAATCTCACCTCCTTTAGTAATGACGTCGCCTGTGTGGCAACATTTAGCGGCTGTGGTTTGTTTCCTTAACGAAGGGAGATGATTAAAAGTTTTCTCATCATTTTACAATCGCGTGCAGAATACGTTGGGGTTATTTTCTGAAGAAGAGCGGCAATGAATGATGCGGCAATGTCGTTTGTCCGTTCACGATTTCTGGCGACTCAGGTTGTAACGGAAGAAAATGTGTTGACCGATGATAGCAAGGTTCTTACTTTTGAGACAGCCTAGCCTGATTTATTAAAATTCTGCGGCTTGCAAGAGGTCTGCTTGTTCCTTCCCTGTGGTTTCTCGATATAGGCAGTAACAACAGGTTTTCTTTTCTTCCCTTCGATGCACAGTCGCGACTGATGTTCAAGAATCAAATGTACAACTCTGTACAGTTTTAGAACATCAACTCATGCCGTAAGAGGGCATTATGGTGTACAAGAATCTACGATGGCATTTAGAAAGCTTACCGCTCGGTAAGTGCATCAAACGGGCACAATTCCTGCGACCGAACGTAGACGGCAGACCAATGACCAACCGCCCTATGCTGAACAAATTCAGTTCTATTCAGTTCAGCTTATTTTCTAGACAGCTCTAGGCCAATTCCTGGACAACAAGCTGATAATAGGCCCAGGAACCGATTCCTGGCATGGCGTACCATGCATAAACATTGCGTGCATAAAAGAATAAGAAGCATTAAAAGATTTTACGAGGGTACTAAAATTGTTTACAAGGGGAACGAAATCACAAATTTCACGTAAATACACTTGGGGAATATAGAAGGAAAAATAGCCACAATAAATTTAAAAATAATGGCAAACAGCAACATTTATTAGAAAAAGAACAAAAGGCCTAAGATTAAGAAAATATACATAATATAATATAGTGCAATATATTATGCATTGATTAACATGAGCAGTAGACTGAAAAATCGGTAGGTAAAGGGGAGCGTGACTTGATTTTATCAAAGCGAGCCTGGTCTGTCTTCGGCTTCAAAACAATAATAATATTCATTATACCAGCTTACATACTATGCAATAAGAAACACTGACATAACGCCGACAAAAATGTAACTGTGGGACAGACGATACGACATTGAATTTCCAGGGTTTAGAACAAGTTCAACGAAATAAATCCGCAATTACTTAAATGAAACACTTTGTATTTCTTTTAAGGGGCTTAAAATGACGCGAAGATTGTCCTACGTACTCCCGGAGAGCATCTGAAAGAGGGTTACAAGTGAGCTCCTGCCATTATTCGAACTTAGGTGATAATCATGTTCCGCTTATTGCGCTATTGGCTGGCCCATAATGACCTCAGCGTACCCGCAGTTGCTTACACAAGAATTCAAGGCTCCCGCCGGGGTGGCTCAGTGGCTAGGCGTTGTACTTCTAATCCCAAAGACGCTGGTTTTATTCCCGGCTGCGACGGCCGCTTTTCTTATGGAGGCAAAAAGCGAAGACGCCCATGTGTTGGAGATTTCGGCACACGTTCAAGATCCCCAAGTGATCAGAATTAATCCGGAGCCCTCTACTACGGCGCTTCTCATAGTCTGTGTAGCGTCAGCGCGTTAAACTCCCATGATCAATCAATCAATCAATCAATCAATCAATCAATCAATCAATCAATCAATCAATCAATCAATCAATCAATCAATCAATCAATCAATCAATCAATCAATCAATCAATCAATCAATCAATCAATGAACCGACAAACCAACCAGTCAATCAAATCAAATCAAATCAAATCAAATCAATCAATCAATCAATCAATCAGAATTCAAGGCACTTATCGGCGCAGTGCTGCCCGAACGAACTGTTGCCGTGCTCGTGGTTCCTATACTTTGCGTGGGAACCTTTCAATACCTCGTTTCGACCCAATACGCAGAGCGTGGGTAGTCCCGGTATACCCACGGCTCAGGGGTGGCCGTCGTGCAGAAAATCACCACCACCACCACCACCACCACCACCACCATCATCATCATCATCATCATTATCACCAGCCTATCTACGTCTACTGCAGGGCAAAGGCCCCTCCCATTACCCTCCAATTGACCCGGTCCTGCGCTGCCTGCGACCAATTTATCCCCGCAAACTTCTTGATCTCATCTGCCCATCTAACTTTCTGCCGCCCCCTGCAACGCTCGCCTTCTCTAGGGATCCACTGTGCTACCCTTAATGACCAACGGTTATCTTGCCTTCGCATTACATGTCCTGTCCACGTCCATTTCTTCTTAATTTCTACTAATATGTCCTTAACACGCGTTTTTTTTTCCTGGCCCACTAGGCTCTCTTCTTGTCCTTTAATGTTACACCTATCATCTTCCGTTCCATTGCTCGCTAAGTCGTTCCCTATTTAAGTTGAGCCCTTTTAGTGAGCCTCCAAGTTTCTGCTCCGAAGGTGAGTACCGGTAAGATGCAGCTGTCATACACTTTCTTCTTAAGGGACAATGGTAGGCTGCCATTCATTATCTGAGAATGCCTGCCGAATGCACTCCACCCCATTCTTATCCTTCGAATTTTCTCTGCCTCATCGTTGCGATCCGGGGTCACAACTTGGCCTAAGTAGATATATTCGCTGACTACTTCCATGGCCTCGCCACCTATCTCAAACCACTGTGCTGTGCCGAGGTTATTGATCATCGGTAACGCACTCCCTCACCAGAGCAGATTGGCAATCCTGGTGTAGTAACGGCCAGAACCCATGAATACGCCAATGAGAAAATCACCGAACGGGGCTAATCTCTGCGGCGAGGGGGCTTACCTTCACTGACATCTCCGCTGCAAAAAAAAAATAATAAAACGACTATATACACAGAGTAGCCGGCCGAAGCCTTCGTAATATTCGTGCGCGAGAGAAAAAAATAAGCAAACGAGAGAAAAGAAAAGCCTGTGTTGGTTTGGCCAAGCCTCTAACAGGCGAGCTAGTTATACCGCGCTTTAGTTTTCCCACGATTTATTTGTTTTCCCACTTGCTGGGCTTCATTGTTGTTACAGCATGTGGAGGTTGCCTTCTTGGTTGTAATTTATTGAGGCTAATCGAACTGAATAACAACTTGGGTTGATTGACTGTTGTTTACAACAAAATGCTATTGTACGTGCTGTGCTCAGTATTGCCCATGCTATAGGGGGCGGGGGCCTTGTCAAGTTGCCGTTGGTTGGATTTTTCTTCCTCATCCTCATTACCAAGGAACTTCAAATAAAATAAATGAAACATGTATGAAGAAAAGAAAAAAACAAAAAGGTTTAATAATAACTCGATGTCACGGGAGAATACCATGGGGGGATTTGATGCAGATTCGTTCTAGGCGCGCTCGCACTTTTCTCCTGATTCATCGATTTCGTTAAGTGGGCTGAAATGAACCTCTCTTATTGTGTTTAATGTGATGCTGTACAAATTCGGGTGCTTGGATCTGTTTCGCTGCCATTTTGTGCGTTATGGTAGAGTCACGCATCACGTCGACATTCTACGCGCCTCTGCGGCAGTGCGCACGCTGGCCTACTCCGTTTTTCCATGGATGTGTTTCTGCGCCTATCGTAGCTTCCCCATATAGGCCCGGTGCTTCTTCTTTCGTGACGTTGCTGATCGCGGAGGCCTTGCATGTGCGCGCACAGAAACACCCGCGTGGCGAGCAATGCAGCACGTCTACCGCGCTCCCCCTCTGCCCAGTAGCGGCGCGTGGGATACCACGCCTCCTCCAGAATTTCCCGCTGGGTTATATCTCCTTCTCCCCTTCGCGGCGCTCGCGCTGTACTGTCGTTCGCTCTTCCCCGTTACTTTGCAGTTGCTTCAGAGACAGCACACACAGGCTCCAGACACGCGCGCACATTTCTTGTGGCGAACCGTCGTAGTGCTTGGGCACTGAAAATTGGAAGTTAGAAGTTTGTTGTTTGTGGTTTGAGGGGAAGGAAAGGAAGTGCACTGGGTTGTTCTCACGAGAGATGGGACAGGCTTTTCTGGTCGGCATCTCTAATTTTGACTAAAATTTTATATATAGCTCACTGTGCACAGAGGAAAACACATGGGAAGTTATTTTGCGGGAAAAAAATTTTCCCTCCCGCAAAAAAATTCCACATCCGTCTCGCCTGAGTGTCGAGTTGAGCGGCTCGCGGAAAGTTTGAAACTTCTGCCACTGTAGGACAAAAGCTACTCCAGATATCGCCTTAGTTCTTTTTTTAAAAGACTTTGCATACTTTCAAATGATTTAACGTAATTGTGTTTGGCGTGCACAGAGAAGTTCTTTTATTAAAAATTCCCAAATTCGAAAAAGTTTCAAAATTGCCCAAATTTTGGGCCTTTTTCCTCTGGATCTAAACGAGCTGAGGACTTCCAATTTTTAGTGTTATTATTCTAACCTTGTTCAATCTTCGTGCCAATTTTAGTCAATATAGTCAAGACGGTTCAATTTGAAAAAAGCATCGTACTGCAGCTATGGAAAACCTTTTGGTGTATTCGAAAAGCCAATTAAAAAAAGGGGCCATCTTAGATTTTTTTAAGCTTTCACAAAGTAAAGCCAAGATTGCTCTCTGCAAAAACATGTTGCGCTATTTTTGTTGTTTTGCCCATATAAAGCGCCAAATTTGGCCTTATAGCAGTATTGCGGTGACATACTCAAGGGGTTTGTCAGAAGCTAATGACAGCAATATCGGGCGAGCAATGGCTGTTACGAAGAGAAAAGCATTTAAGAAACATTGCGGTGAGCATGCTGTGTTGAAAGTGGACGTGTATAGAGCAGATTGCACCTAAATCTCATGTTGAAGCTCCGGCTTCGGAGCCCATGTTTGGTTCTGTGTATAAGTATCGAGTTGTCACGTCTCAACTGCGTAATTTGAAATTTGAGACCTGCCCTTTTTACGTCGGCTCGGATTTTAATGATTGCCGTAATATTTTGTATGAAATACAATGAAGCCATGGAGCGATACAAAATTGTCTTTAATGAACCAAGACTGCAAATTAGCCTGACGTTCGAATGCTATGCATTTCAGTTGTCTGATCGGGTACTCACGCTCTCTTCGAACTTCGGGAATAACACCCGAGGACAGTTGTCCGTTCTTTCAAAATTTGACTCCACGTGAACTGGTTTCCGAGGATCTCTGTGGCACCATACGGTAGTACAGATCACATAGCACCGACGAGGCCGTACGTCTTTACTGTCGTTCACTTGAGCATGAAGCAGGATGGCCAATACAGTGTTAGCGGCAAGCAAAGCAAAATATTGCACATAGTATCATGGGCTGCCGTGCGGCGGAGAAATAACCCAAAATTTCTGCTTTCGTGGGCAGGAAACTTTTGCTCCACTGTTTACGTGCTGTTTAGTCGGCTCAACGGTATCTTATGTTCTAATATCCAGATCTTTGGCGCTCTCCTTTTTGATACAACTTTTTCCTTATGCCCTCATAAATAATCCGTACAAAGCACGTGCTGCTCACCACTCTCGGGCCATCGAACCTCCTGTGGCTCGTCGATGTGCGTGAATCGCAACAGGAAATAATCAGGCACAAACTGTTTCTAGCTGGAGCGGTTCTTTAAAGCCGCCTCTTGTTATCGCTCACGGTGGCTAAGGTCATGCTTGTATGTTTTGTTTGGTACTTTTTATTTTGCTGGAAAGCCTGAGGTCATATCCTACTGAAAATAAGCAAGAAGATCAGTCGCCGTCCTTCAGTACTTATTTATTCCCGTCGGAACGCTTCCCTCGACGCCGCAAGTCCACTCAGCGCGCGCATAGGCTGTGCTCCCCGACCGCTCCCGAGAGGTCCCGATCTCATCTTACCGTCTCTGTATATGCGAGAGTGGGCCTGCACAGCGCGCGCACGAAGACAGTGAGCAGTGCGTGAAGAGACGCATCCCGAATAGCGAGTGCGCTGGCTTGAATGATCCACTTCGGGTGCTTTTCTAAAACTTGTTATAATGGTGGGTACTTCGTTTACAATTACGTTCATCAAAGCATGCTCACCGCAATGTTTGTTTAATAATTTTTTCTTTGTAACGGCTATTTCTTGCGGTACATTGCGGTCATAAGCTGCTTACAAACCACTTGAGTATGTAACCCTTATACTGCTAAGAAGGCCACATTTGGGGCTTTGTAGCTGCAAAACAACAAAAATATTGCGACATGCTTTTGAGGTAGGTGGTAGCGAGTAACCTTGTCTTTAATTTGTGAAAGTTCGAAGAAAATTGCCATTTTTGATAGCGTTATTTAGGTTGGCATAGTTGCTGACTTTTGAGCAGTGGCGAATGCATCGATAAATTAGAGATGTAAAGAGAGGCCTTCGACGTCTCTATCTCTTGAGAAAAGCCACCGCGAGATCCAAGCGCGAAGAACGTCATAACCCTGGAAACGGGGCTTCGCAGTCGCTTAACGCAGGCAGTCCGTCGGGCGTGTTACGAGGAGGTCAGGGTTAGGTGCTGTAACCTCCCCGGGCTCCCCCGGAAAGCACTTTCCTGGCCTTGCGTATGGACAACGTGGAGGCCACCGTCATCTGCTGTGCGATAGAACCTAGCGGAGCAACAGCCAAGAATCCTGCAGCAGCCCCCCGAAAACCGGGAGAAGCAAAAGAAAGCTTGGCTTTAAAAATCTAATCTATGCTTACTGGGAGAAACGATATACTGCAAAGTATTAGCAAGACCTCATTAATCTCACCGATGGGCAGGTCTCAATACAGGCGATTGCAGTGCAAGCCTAGGGCCGCTTCAATCGCACCGGAGCGTGCGGATAGAAAAGTGGGCGGTAACTTGTGTTCAGCACCACTGTAAATATGTGCTGCTGTGTGCGCCATATTCTATGAGTGTTGGGAAAAATCGAGCAATATACGATGTGCGCCCATAGTCGTTGCAGCCCCCGTAGAATCTTCACGTGGAAAGAAACCACAGAAAATTGCAAGGTAAATGTTTTATTCTGATCGGAAGAAAAGCAACCAGGTCATTTATTCCTTGCCTTTCTGAACGTACTTATTCTTCCTGTTTCTGGTGCAGTCGTTGAGCAGCCTGGACTGCTTCCATGAATGTGGTTATGAATGAACAACATGCGGTTAAACCTCAAACTCAGTTAAACCTTGGGCCTTGGCGTCAGTGATGAATCCCCTTAGGCCTGGTAATCTTTAAACGAAAATAACCCGCGCCAGGACGGCATCGCACAACGAGTAGGCAAAGACGAGCGCTGTTCTTCTTCTTCTTTACCTGATGCCATCCCAGCGCTGTTTATTGTGGTTGGAAGATTACGCGCCAACGAGCCAAAATCAGCGTTTAGCCTGAATACTTCCCGAAGAAACGTCTGGCTAAAGTGGAGCCCAGAAACACGGCGTAATCGGATAAGCTTTCTTAGCATTTTACCGTGTTTCGCACGCGTGTGGTGATTTCCTGCTGAGCAGTTTTTGGATCTTGCATGGCTATGTATTCTCAAGCCTGTTGGTTCAAGTGGGAGCCGTTTTCGACCAGCTGAATAACTATTAACAAGTACAAATGAATGAGCGTTTCCAATCAGTCACTGATGAAAAGCAGGTGATAGTGATCAGTTCATCTTCTGCAGCAAATGAGTGTAAGTAAGCAAGAATTAAAAAAGCGGTTAGGTGTGCCCTACCGAAGTACTAAAATAAATTAAAGAGGAAGCGGAAGAGTATAGTTTATTGAGCCGAATTAAACTAGATATAAATAAGGACAGACAAGCAAGATACTATTATTTTCTGGCTGACACTAGATATAAATGAAATACTTAAATGATCTATGTTGAGAATATTATAGGAAGTGCTTAGAGCAATTATTTGTCCTATCTTTACTATAAACAGGTCTGCAACATTATCCTGTTATGACGACTGAAGGACATTTACTACAACGATAGAATAAAGGAGATACATCAAAACGGAGACTGAAGAACCTGTGGGTTGCTTGTTCCCCGCCATTTTTTTACGTTACCCCTGCAAATTTCCCACAATTTAATTCCCGACTTTGTCTTTATTGATCCGAAACACACGGGAAGGGGCTTGGGAGGGAAGCACTGCGATGTTATACCCCCGTGTGAGCGCACTTCGGGGGAATCGTGAACGTGGTGTACAAAACACGGAGAAAGAGTATTGGTAAAGAAAGAAACTGCCTCCCGAGTACCTAATGTGTCATATAATGTTCCTAAATAGCATGCATGTCTGAAAATGTGATGATACGGTGGTGGGCGTAGGAACTAGGCTATAAAGGAGACAAAAAAAACTAAAGCCGTTCACTCAATGTGAAAGCTGTCGGAAGTGCCGAGCAGTGATTCGCCATAATGGGCTGTACCGCCGTTATCCGCTCACTGCTACCACCCCATGCAATTCAAATTTCCCGCCTTCACAGTGCTCGCGTTCCCCCTGCCTGAAACTGGGTCAGCGGGAGCACAGTTCTCTTTGTGCTTTTCTCTCCGCACATGCCGGCGTTGCTCTGCCACGTTTTGCGTTTACTATCGTAAAAACCAACCCCACGGGTCTCCTTAACTAAAGGAACGCGGGCGCTGCCGGTTAATCACGTATATTTTTCTCAAATGTACCTATAGTTTTCTTTGCGCTAAACAACGGGAAGATGTATGACAAGCGCCAGCGTTTCACGAGTTTCGAATTCTTATGACTATATAAACCGCTTGGCTCTCGAAACCTCTGGGGTACGCCGCGAACAACAGCGTTACCACGGGACGCCGCCTTGGTGCTCTGTATACTTGAGTCGAGCGAGTGGGCTAGGACGACAAGGCGAGCGCATAAAGTGCTGTGCACTTAAAAGGAGAAAGGAAGAGAGGCAAAAAAATCCCGCCATCTCCACGAAGTGAATGATGATGAAAGGGGCGAAGCTCAAATGCTTATCTCTAAAACCGTGAAACATTCGCCCACACATCATATAAAGACTCGACTCGTGAAACTTCCCACCGCTCCGTTGACAAGCCCGTCGACGACGTTGATGTTTGTGGTGATTATGTAGGGCTTGTATGGGACGATGAGAATCTCCATGGGTAAGTTGGCGAATTCGGTGTATGACATTTTAGCCACCTTGGCCGTCGCCTTCTGCAGAGCGTCTTGTGTCGCGTACCCCCGGTACGTGTCTTCAGCTCGCAGGCGACGAACGACAACCTCTTCTTCCTCTCCTCCTTGTTGGGTAGCAACGAACGAGTTGAACGTTTTGACCTCTTCGGCCAATCTTTGGTTGCCCAATCTCTAGGGGGATCCTGCCACAATCATCATCATTCCGCCGTGCTTGGCAGCAACGAGGGACGGGACAGGGCCCGAGCAAGAGGAGCTTCGCCCCTAAAACGTTGGCCGCGTATCAGCTTGCTTCGCGTCGTGGAAAGACGATAGTCTTCTGTCGCCCTTGCCCCGTAATTCCGCTTTTCTCTCCTCCTCCCACTCGTCACCTCTTCCGTTCCTCTCTCTCGCCTTTCATGACGAATAAAATAGAGATATCTCCGCATAGCTAGTGGTGTAGCATCCGTTTCCTAAGGACTTTGTCCAATTCAGTTCAAGTTTCCTGTGTTCTCACTGTTAGCCAGCCGTGTGTTGGGACAGCGTGGGCTATTTCTTTATCTCCTATTTTTGTTGTGCTTCAAGCAGCCCGGGTCGAGATCTGTTGTTTTTGTGTTTACTTTTACTCGCTTCTTTGGGACCCAATTTTTAACAAGTGGTTTTTTTAATCTCATACTCTAATAGCCAATCCAATGTGTGTGCATGATAAAAGAACGCTCGTGCTTTCCGTTATGGGCTTATATTTTGCCTCAAGCCGGCCCGAGGTTTCCTTTGTGCTGAATAATGGGGACACGCATGAGCCATGGAAACAGTTTTAAATAGTTTGGAACGGTCATGCGGACATGTAGGTCGTGTTCAAGCATTCTTTCAGCCGTTTTCTTGCCCGGGCGGCAAATGGTTGAATGGAGCTATAGACAGAAAGGCAAAATAAAAATTTCGCACTAGGTAACACAACAGTGACTACTATCATTAAAATAAAACAGCGTCTTTAAAGAAATATGGCCATTAAATGTAAGTGGCTATAGGCATCAGTAAAGTCGGGACGCTAGGAAAGCCTTGAGAAATTTCAAAGAGCGATATTTGAAGCGCCTACCTCAGGGTAGAAGCCGAAGACAATCGACCAAGTCAAACTGAAGCATTTGAACTATATCCGTATAAGACTGTGACAATATTTAATTAAAAAAATTTACACCATCTTACCGTGAGGCGAACCATGGGTAGATGCTACGCATCGTGGGGTTTCCGTTGCGTTTCCGTTATGTTGTTTCCATTTAGCGTGTCAATTGGTTGTTGTTTCCATTATATTACGTACGGTTGCGCCGACCATCGCGATAGCAGGCCTGTTAGCCTCCATTCAAATTATCGGTGGTCATCGGATGTCATCGGAGCGGCGGAACGACTGAGCGGAGCGGCGCAGTTACCGCGCGTTAACGGTGAGGGGAATGAGAGAGAGCAGCGCATGCGCATGTGTTAGATGTTTAACCGAGCGCTAACGCGCGCTGACGCACAGCTGGCACGGCGACGGGAGCGAGCGCTAACACGCAGATGACGCTGCGGTGAGAGCGGCGTTAGCGCGCAGCTGGCGCGGCGAGGAGAATGGGGGAGGGATGCGGACTACGGAAGACGGAAGACGCCGGAGGGACAAGGCGAGTTAAAGAGATGCGTCGCATCTAAAATTCAGGGAATCTTGCACTCACGCGCAAGATTTGAATGGCAAAGCTGTTGTAGGTGATCACTGACGGACACAAAGTTGAGTTTTAGTATCGTTGTGGGGTCGTGGTTGACGTCGGCGGCATGCCATTCCAATGACATTATGTAGAGCAAGGCCATAGTGAGCTCGTCTTTTCAGTAGGCGTGCTCGTACGCCACCCTGCAAGCGCGACTTATCGTCCCTAGCGGATGCTTTGCACGCCGAGCATCTCGAAGTGCGGCCTCTTCCTCAGCCGGGCGAACTATCCGCGGCTGGGCCATGTGGAATGAATGACCACCTACAGCGTCTTCGACATTCAAGTCACGGTACGGTACAAAGCGCATGCGCACGACGACACGAGGACGAACGAATGAAAGGCGTACGCTATGACGCGTCTTCCTTGTTCTGAGCAAGTTTTCCGTGATACGGCGAACGCTGGACTGTCTTTGTGGCCAATGTTGGCCAATCTCGCTGAGTGGGTATGCTTGGCTTGACGAACGTGAACTAAAAACAAACAACCAACGAAGATTACGCTCCATAATTTTAGGCACAGTGGACACTGCCCGACCGGGATCAGTGAATACTAGAGCAGAGCGGAGGTGGGCTGCTCTACTCGTGCAGCCGGTGTGAACGGGTAAATGCGCAGGGATGTCGGCTTTCGCCCATTTGCACGAACGAAATGGCGGTGGAGAATTTTCCGTGGCCACAATGTCCTCGTGGTGGCGCCATCCCACGATTTCAGCAATAATGCTGGGAGCAGCAGAGATCATGGCTAACAATTTCCAGAGAGTTGCCGGGGCAGAAAGCTTCGTACACGTTTCCCCACTGCTGCATTTCCGTATTGGCATCGCGGTACGGTTAACGTGTTTTATGTATGTTTGTGTTGCATTGAGGTAATTGAATATCGGGGAGTTACACTTCTAACGTGGTTTCCTTCTGATACAATTACAGCCAATCTGGGTAAAATCGCTACAACAGTAATGAAACGGGAATTGCGTTTAAACAAGAGAGGTGTGTATACAGGAAAGCTGTAAAATAATAGGAACATGCGGAGCCATCATTCGAATCATTTCGAGTTTTACAGGAGAGTTTGACTGCACAGATTTGATTTGTTCGCTAAATTTGGTTATTGCAGATTTTGTAGCCCACGCCAGAACATTCCTCGATTATTTAAGTGGTTTAAACGCGCTTTCTATCCCGTGGATTTTTATAGCAGTTCGAAAGGTTCACAGCAACACAATGTTTTCCAGAGTGTGCTTTAACGGGGCTTATTGTCGCCGTTGTTTTATGTAAACCAACGTTACTGTTCTCATAGGCCAAAACGTACTTACGCTTACATATAAACGCTCACCATAGCCATGGTTTCCATTGTCACGATTGCATGCCGTCTTGATCAAAGCGCCCGAATGCAACGTGGGTAAATTTAAGACATCGCACCTTCATGCTCCCTTATTTAGAACACTGAAAGAACTGCACGGGAACTTGTTGAGAAAGATAAAAAAATGACAATTTAAACAACAGAAGCTGCTCGACAGCTAACTCCATATTTAAGCTGTTTCTGTCTTGTAAGGAGTAAGCAAATATTATGGCCGTAAGCGTTTTTTTTTTTGTCACGTAATTATTGCGTCTTAGTATTTTCCGCATCCTTCACCCGTACAAAAAGGTAACATTTGCTCTAAAAAGTACCCAGCCTAAGCTTAAAAGGACCCTGCAACACTTTTGATGAATGCTTGAACTCTTTCATCCGCTCCTCGAAGCAGCGCGAAAGCTACAGTTATCGCCACCACGGAGCGGCACTGCGTGATTTGCTTGTCGCACCAGATGCGCCTTCCGTTTCTGCTTTCTTTCTGTGGCTTTATTTTTAAAGTTGCTATCGACAAGCATTCATTGCTGCAACTGAAGGAAAACCGGGCAACAGCTTCTACATGGCCGTAGTGACGTAATTCGGGCCGTCGAAGAACATCAAGACCGGGAAAGAAAGAAAACTTTTCTGAGCAAGTTTTCAAGCTAACTGATGGGCTTCGAGCCGTAATTTTTGCCTGGGGTACTTCGCGACCCCCTAATCTAAGTACTGGGTGTGTTGGGAGACTACATTCTGCAAGCATTTAAGATTTCAAAAAAGTTTTAAAAAGTGTTGCAGGGCCCTTTTAAATATGCTCATGTTATCATATTCAGATGGAGCAAACTCATTCATTGCGCACCGCGCAAAGAAATTGTCCTGGTGATTCATGAAATTTCTCTTAACGGCCTAGTGGGCTTGTCTTTGAAACAAATCACTTCTGCACTGAAATGAAATAAATAAAGCGCTGAAGACAATTTAGTTCGTCTAGGTGAGCACTAGATGGCGCTCTCTAGAATCGAACGTTGTATATTTTATCTGAGTACAGAAGAGATATATTTCTAATATGAGAACACAAGCAGTCACATTGTTTTCAAGAGTACGTGCAACACTTAATTTTGGTGCTCATGGTTTCTAACTACCGCGGGTCATCAATTAGTAGGCTCATAAGAGCCTGATGGGGGCAGTTCTCCATAATTAACCCCATAAAGAAAGAATGTACGTCCGGGGATCGATATGCTCATTGTGCCAGGCTGCTTATTGTGTCGGTGAGGAGTGGAGGCCGAAAGTATTGGCGAAGCAATTGTTTATAGTACGGGAGTTCTGCCCCGGCTGCAATCTGAGCGCAACGATTCCCAGGCAAAGCACGCACGCCTTATAGAAAGGACACTCTAGACCCACCGCTTCTTCGGTGGGATGTCCGAACGTATTGGACAGCTGGCAGGACAGTAGGCGTGAATGCCATCAATCTGGTGGGCCCTCCGCTGACCGCTCGAGCTGCTCCTGGCGTGGTTTGTGAACTGGTTTGTTGGCTGCATGGCCGTGTATTCGCACGGCGACCGTTGGCAAGCGGGACGCGTGCGGTCGGACCACTTGAAGAGAAAAAGAAAGGGCAAAAAAAGCCTGTTAGGTTAACCAGGAATAGAGAAACATGGCAAAGAGAAGGATATTAAGGAGGGAGAGGGAAAATATAGAAAAAAATTAGCAGTGGCTTAGCTCGGCTATGCCAGGATATACGTAGCGTGAGCTAAGGTTCTGCTGGTTATTCTTAGGTTTCCTGGTTGTTTAGGATTAGCTTGATTATGAATGCTACTGCTGCTTCAGTGACACACGACCGGTATACGCATTATGTGACACATGTATATTTATCAAGCGGCTCCGGCGCAGCGTCACCAATCGCCCCCGGGCTAAGCTGGTTCCACAGGCGCACGCCGGTGTTGCTGCGCCGCACGAGCCATCGGTTCCACACCCGGCCACCCGTCGCATGATCAAGTGGACCTTGCCGCCACGTGCGGAACGGAGGTCGGCGAAGACACTGGGGGCGTGGAGTGTGTGAGAGACACCGGGCACCGAGCAACGTTCTGTGCGCCATGCGTGCGCCGCCTCGCGCATGCGCAGCACAGCTCTCCAGGAGCCACGCGAAACTGCTCAACCTCGGCCAGTGTAGCTCACGCTACAAAAAGTGAAGAAAGCTGACACTAACGCGCAAGACTTGAAGGTAGCGAAACTGTACACAACCTCCACGACCATCACTTTAAGTACACGATTGCAGCCGATGTGCTTCTTCTTCGCTGCCGCAACGACGTTTACTCCATCGTTGTTGCTATAAGTGTGAGCTTCTTTCATATTATTGGAAGTGATAATCATCGGACATTCCCTCAGAGGCTCGTATGCTGTGACCTGTCTTTCTCATTCCGAGCCATTGCTGCCACGATTACAGTGAACGCTGGAGTCCTCCTCGTTCCGAGCAAGGCGGTAGTAACACGCATTTAACACGGCAGTAACAGTAACACAAGGGATACAAAGACGCCATGCTACGCTTTAGCAAATGTTTAGGGAAAAAGTAGGATACATCCAACGGTACATCCCATTGGGTGTGGAATTAAAGCAAATGGGGAAGGCCAGAGTTCTCGACGAAATTTCGTAGAGCGGCGAGCAGGCGCCGTTCTTCGCTCTGATAAGAACTGCTTGGATAAAGCCAATCATGAAGAGTCGGTGGGATTGCCAATCCTACGGTCTTGAAGGCGTGTTGTCGACAGTCGGCAAAGCGAGGGCAGTCACACAGGATCTGTGAAATGTCATTATTGGCTGAACACCGCGAACACTCGGGTTCATGTAGGCTGCCAAATCTTGTGGCGCGAAAGTGTGGAGTTCTTGCCGATCCAGTTCTAATCCTGTGAACGATCGTGTGCCATTTCCAGGGCCAATGCTGAGGTATGACTGGATGCTCGTAGTTGCAACCTCCTTTCCACCTTGCAGCGGGTGTAGAATTCCGAGCTCGAAGTAGGTGAAGGTTCCTCCGCTGAGTTTTCACAGTTCTCCTCCGTCTGCTCATCCTGAGGAGCAGATGATGGCACTATGACCGAACGAAGCTCAGGAGAATGCCCATGCTCAGAAGAGAAGCGGTAAGCCCGGATGATGCAGCTGTTCCCAGTTGATGTGTTCTTTCGCCAATCTTCGCCTATCTCCTTAAGTGGGTATGATTTGTTTGACAAACGTGCACCGGGGACGCTGGGCGGTCGCCGCGAGGCGCGCACACATGAGGGTTCGGTATTTTCTTTGTTTACTTAACTGCCGGGTGTTCGCCGCGAGGCCCGTGCTCACTTGTGCGCTCTCGGCAATTTCTTGGTGATTGTAACTGCGCTCAAGAAAAATTACGATTTCCTAACCAGCTTCACTTTTAACAAAAGCCAGCTCACACACGTCTTGTGTGTGCTACGGTGGCTTCAAAAGCCTGTCACAGAATCCACTACGCCTTCACAATTTAAACAGTTTTGTGATCGCATTTTTTTATGACAACGGACGAGGCCTATTCCCAAGGAATTCTACATCTCTGACGGGATGATTGTCCAGACTGTCAAGGAGATCGAAAATGCGCGTCCATTGAGACGTCCACCTCGGACACAGATACGCAACATGTTGAATATCCATTTCAGTCACGAATTATTATATTCAGTGCCGAAAAATTCCATACTCGGAGGTTTAGCAGTGTCAAGTGTCTAGAGGTAAGAAAAAAAAGTTCGGTCTATCTAAAATAATTATTACGAAAATGGCGTCGCGTCCTCATACAGAGACACGATTACTCAAACCTGCTTTTCCCTATAAAAATAAATATCCTGAGGCAGTTTACAAACAAGGAGGTGAAATAATAATTTCTGCACATTAAAAAAGTGTTTTTAGCCTTTACAAATGATTTACGCCGCAGTAAAAGAGAACTTAGGACGGCAACAGACCGGAGCTCCCACAAAACTTTGTGGCGTCCATTTTGAAACGATGTTTATGAGTGCGGTTCCGCCATTCCACATCACATGGTGCTACCTTTCACTTCCGTAGGTTTCGAACATCAGCCGCACCGCTCTGCAGCATGAACTCTTCTTTTTCATGAGGAAAAGGACGAAGAAAGTCGCATCTCCTTATAGAAACACAGTGACTGAAAGGAATAACTTTCACGTGCGCAGTACCTTAGGACCCGCACAATATCCGTCCCCGTCAGTGCGCATAGCATTTACCATCGCAAAAAATCACACAGGCACCGGCAGGATTCGAGTCAGTGTCTGGTAGACCAGAAAGAGTTAGTACCTGTCGTCTTACCAATTGGGCTACGACCGGTTTTTTTTTTCTTTATTGCTTGGGCTACGACCCGAGAGTCAAACGGCTTACTCCCTCCCGTGCAATGGTGCGGAGTACCTTAGGACCTCCCAATGTCTGTCTGCGTCAATCCCTTCGCACACCACCACCTAGAGAAAATCAAGCGAAATTCGATTTGAGCCGTGAGTTGCAGGTTCATTTAGAGAATAAGAAAGGTGCAAATCAAGTCTCAAATCGAATGAAGGTCGGGGCGCAAATCGGATGTCACTCGGGGAACAACTTGGATGTCATTTCGAGTCCCCGTACTCCGCACCCTCGCCATCATCCACAGAGTGGAGATGCTGCCATTTTTTCGGAGTTACCGGTTCCAGAGAAGGCACTGTCCGCAATTCCACGAAAAACGAGTAAGTGTTTATAAACGTTGCTTCCAACCAGAGGGGCCACAAAGAGTATCTGCATATTGCGGTCGCAAGGAGACCATTTAGAATCGGTGCGAAGAATAGACAAGATCAAGGCAAGGTGGCAAGACAAGAGCAAGGTGGCTACAGAAAAAGCAACTAGAGCACTGGTACAGTACGTCCCCGCTAGAATGTCTTCTTTACTTGGCTATGGGAACATGGGCGTCTAATGAGTCATAATAATGGACAGTAGATGAAAATGAACGTTTTTAATAAGTAGAACTACATGTCCGGCAATTCAGTGCTTATGCTTTTGCAATCACTACCCCACATGGTGTGCTTAGGTGACAGCAATATTGTTACATTTCCTCTGTTCCCTTTACTCCACTTCATGAACCTATCGATGCGCTTATGTCGTGGTGTCAACATTGTGAAATGGAAACGCAGCGGAGATTGGTATAGTATAACTGAATAAGAAACTCAAGAGAGCTGAAAAGTGTGATGTTGCAGTACGCTGAAGCAAAATCACTAAACCATCGCGCCCCAAAGCATCACGCGTTTAAGGTCCGATGAGGAGACAGCGGTAATAACTACTTGAACATAATGTCTATTAAAGAGAAACTGAAACGCTTTTAAAAAATTAGTTAGAGGCACTTTCATACAGTTTCTTGCGAGCTGACTCCGAATATCACATTGAATTTTATCGTACATGAGTACAACCGGCATTTATCTTGCAAAACGCGCGGTCCCGTTTGAAAGACGCGCGCTCTTCGTCTTTGACACCTCTGATTGCTTGCGTTCGTCATGACGTCAAAGGAGGACACCCTTCGGCCGTGTGGGTTGTCGGAAGCATTGGAAACGATCGCACGGCAGCGGCGCTTGCCTTTTCGCAATTTAGCTCACAGTTTAGAGTTCGCACATGACTGCAAGTTTATTTTCTAACTTCCCGTGGTGCTGGTTCAAGTATCTTGGAGCTTGAATTTGCTTTACACGACCGAAAATTCCAAAGCATTGACTGAAGCGTCGGTTCTGTCAGAATATTTCTGAACTTGGCAACAAGAACAGGGGGTTTCTATTCCTTATGTTAATATTAGGCACTGCCTAAACTGTTTGTTGCTACATACGAAACCATTTATGCCCAAGATGAAGCGGCGTTTTATAAACAATCTACCAGTGAAAAGCACGAACGTGCACTGCGCGAAAATATAGCGCTCATGCGCTGTAAACGTATATGCGAGATATATGTTGCCGGTACACGCATAAACCAACAAGCGGACTCTGCTTCCGAATTTCCTGTGTTCGTTGTCGCCCACCCCACCCCCCTTACTCATCCCTATACACATACACCCACACGCGTGCGCGCGCGCGCCATTTCGGCAGCGGCGTTAAAGCGCCTCCGTGATCGCTAGCTGCACTTCGATGAGTGGCGTCTTACTGTTTGACTTGCATTTATTCTGAAAACACTGTAGCATACTGGTGCCTCCGCAGCATTATCGGCTCTTGTAGGGCTTGATTTTCGCATGTGCGTTGCGCATTCTGCTACAATATTACGGCCACCTCGTTATAATTAACAGACCAGCCGGACAAGGCACTTACGTTGTAGGTACGTTACTTCAGGTAACAATCACCAAACGTTTGTGATAATGAATCATTGGCCTGTTTCAGCATTTCTAGATTTAAGCATTTACCACGCTAGTCGGACAAAGGCCGTATATTTACTCTTAGCTCCTACTTTTATTAGTCTCATCGTTATATATATATATATATATATATATATATATATATATATATATATATATATATATATATAAATCTAGAGAAAGATAAACTCACAAAGCGCGCAGAAATAGTATAAGTAAAGAGTCGGATACACAGCAAGAACAATAACAAACAATGTTTACTTACGTAGCGGCAACGGGACTTGCCTTCATCAGAGTAAAGTTACATGATTACAAGTTACAAGTTACAAATATGTATATATATATATATATATATATATATATATATATATATATATATATATATAGTGAAATCTCGATATAACGAACTTCAGGGGACCGTGGAAAATTCTATTCTGAAAAAGTTATTCTGAAAGGTCGTTATAGTGAAAATCGCAAAATTTAGGAAAACAAATAGTACTTCAATGCCTAAAACGACCTACGTGTACAGCAGTGCATCCTTAGAGTCATTTTTCAAAAAAAAAATGCACTACTGATCATGAAACAATGCACGTTTATTTAAAGTGGTTGGTGATTTTCATCTAGCGCGAGTAGCAAAGCTTCCTAGCACGAAGGACTCAAACTCTTACACACTCCTGGGGAGGGAATCAGTGGCCGTGCGGTTTTTCCCCGGACATGTGCGGAGTTTTTGTATGCTGTCCACCACATCCGCAGTCGTCGCATGCTCGTCGTAGTCTTCGAGTGCTGCTGCGGTACCCTCAGACGCATCGTTGTTCGTGCCATCCTCGCTGCCATCTTCAATTCTTCATCCTGAACGCTCACGGTCTGGGCAATGTCCTCTGTTGTCAGGTCCGCTGATGTCCGTGAAGATCCAGCAAGCCACGTGAGCAGCGGCGGAACGTAGAAAAAGTTGGGGTGAGCGCGAATAGCGCGGCCGGGGCTTTCGGGATGGAGAAGGCTACCCATGCTTCATTTTTTCTCTTTTCCTCACCTTTTTTCTCCCTCTTGCATCGGCTGCCGCATTCCGCGGAGCAAGTTGCAAGACGTCCACTTCTTCGCTGCGCTTTGCCGTGTCGTCTACTAGCACACTGCCCCGGTTGCCGCGATTGTTTAACGGACTTCTAAGAGTCTCCGGCCTTGAAAATATGAGTTCGTAGTACTGAGGTGTTGTTAACATGGCACGGAACTAAATAAAACGATTGTTATTTTGAAACGTTCGCTATTCTGAAGTACATTGTAGTGAAATAATTTTACATTAAAACTATAAGCAGTCGGCGTGGGATTTCTTAAACATTCGGTAATCTGAAAAGTTCGTTAATGTGGTGTTCGTTGTACCGAGGTTTGACTGTATATATATATCAACGGCTATCGCTGGAGCACAGTTGAGGTTCAGCGGCAACAAGTGCTTGCCAGATTATAATATGCAGGCACACGAAATCTTGGGCAAAGAATTAGGCCCACGCTGTCACTCCCAAATTATGGTACGGTGGTGGCTCGGAGCGGTATTTTTTCATTCCAGACAAATAGTACCTTCTCGTGGCATGTATACTTGCAAAATAAGTAATGTGGTGGTCTTGGCTCTTTTACTTTGTGGGAATACTGTTTACCTATTAGCCAGGAAAAAAACTTCTATTAGGATTGGCACCTTGTTATAGTTTCGCCAAAAATTGGGTTTTTGAACATTGTTTTAAGCCCATTAGGGAAAGAAAACCAACGCGTTTAACGGAACAGGTGCTTCCTGAACAAATATGACTTTGTTTCTGGAACTGAACGAAACATCCCGGGCCAAAGTTCAGCAGTATTCATCATCCTTCCTCAATGTATCCCCTAATGTGAAAACTCATGTCCGTCCCATCAAAAAAAGAAAAACGAATTGGGGCGCTTTACAAAGTATCTAACGTAGTGTAGTATATTCTCTGTCATCAAGCACAGCAACCTCGGCTGTCGCTTCCATATGTTATAAACCATCCCGGCGTGGTATTATCTTGCTTAGGAACACGAAATAATAACGTATGACTCGTTTGGCGTTCGTACAGAACACGAAAATTGTACAAATAAGTGCTATCAACAACAACAACAACAACCACAACAACAACAACAACAAGTATCATTCTTCCTGTGGTGAGCCTCTAGAGGAAACACGGCGACAAGAGCATGGCAGAGGCGGCCAATCCGGCCGGAAGTCCAGGAATGACGTTTTCCGGCCGTTTTTCGCCTCCGCTCTTCGGTCTTCCGGCATCGCGCACCGAGATGGGGGCAAGGCATCGGGCCACTTTTGTTTGCGTATTGCGGCGCTTCTATTGCTCGTATTGCGAAAACACATTGCGAAAACATTTCGCAATGTGTACTTGCTGCTAGTCAACTTTTCTTTTAATTCTAAAACCTCTTCGCCTTCCATTTAAGAAGCAATGCTATACCAAGATAACTTTGAATATGCCTCGTGGCCCTACGCACAAGCTGCTGCATGCAATTGTTTTATCTTGAATGTGGGCAAACCAGATGGGCGCTAAAAACACAAAACGTGCTCCAAATATTGAAACCCCCGTGTGCTTTTACTGCAGCATATCAAGGGCCGATTACGTCACGATCACAATGAGATTACGTCACAAGGCTGTTGGGCCTTTGGTATGCAACGCCACACGTTACGTACCAGGGTACCCTTATGATTTGTTTAATCAGGATGTCGGGCCACGAAAACCGTCCTTCGTCCGTTTCTTCGGGTTCATTTAATTCAGATTCAGGGTTAATTTAATTGAGGGTTCATTTAATTCATTTAATCTTTCAATTCAGAGCACTCCCTAACTTTGTGAATATTCGTCACATGAGAGTATTAGTGTAATCTATATTGGGTTAGATTCCGAATATATCGCCTAGCAGCAAAACCGTGAAATTATGATGCAATGAGCGTGAAGGCATAGTGTCTAATTGAGTGCGCGTGTGCTTTCCTGTGTGATTGAAGTTTGCTCCTACGGGTGCAACGGGACACAAACCGAAGATATTGAAACCACTATTATCGATTATCGTTATTCATCTTGTTATTCATACCGCTTGTTAGGACTGCATTTACGTTGGACGCCTTGTAGCAATAAGGTTGAAACTAGAGATGTGTCATGCAACGTAAAGTAATTGTACGCCAAGCTGCAGGCCCTGTTTTACGACGTTGGACCTCAAGATGTACCGTCAGACGAAACCTAAGGCCGGCACATGCACATGCCGCTGAATGGCGAAATAAACAAAGTGCTCGTAGTCACATGACTCATTGTCGCCGATAGGGAAGTGAGTCTCGACATTCAGAGCCTATTGGAATTTCTTGACCGTGTTTCTACAAGTCAAAGGTAATTTTGTAGCGGTGTTTATGGTACGGCGGATAAGCTACCGCGTTCGCCTGTGAAGAAACAGAGGTTATTGCACCATATGACGTGAGCTGCTGCGTACTTTACTTGCATAATGGGAATTGTGTAGTGGCTGCGACGAAGTTACGTTGAAAAGGTCGCTGGTAGGACGCGACGGACTGGTAGATTTGCTGGCTATTTTGGCCGTTATGTAAATGTTGTTCGGACCGAGATAGTTGCCTCTAACTTTATGATACAAAGCCTGCTTGAAGGTCGTAAAAAATTATAGCTAGCTAGCGGATAGTGACTTCTATAGCTGGTGGTGATTTGAGCACGTTAGGTTCGGTGAAACGTCCTGCAAGCTCTGGAAGTTTCGTCTCTAGAAGTTTAATGCGGAAGCGCGCCATGCTCAAAACGTGGAAATCGTCGCTTAGGCTGCCTGAACTGAAGCCTCAGAAGCCGTTGCGGTGGCTCAGTAGCTAACGGGTTATGCTGTTATTATGCTTTTATGAGCGGTGGCCGCTCCTCAGGTGGAGGCGAAACATACATACATACATACATACATCCATACATACATACAATTTTATTTTCCAGAACTGGGTGGTCTCCTGGGCTAAAACCTACACGTCGAGCTTTGAGCACGCCGAAAACAACCGTGCATCGTGACTTTGGCGCACATTTAAGATCCCAGGGGGGTCAAAATTGATCGGGAGCCCTACACTTTGGCGCACCTCATACTCAAGGCGCACGTTGGGCAATCTAAACCTCATTATTTGAATTTGAGTTTTGGTGAGCCGAGCAGAGAGAAGGAACCACAATGCAGCGAAGAATCAAAAAACGCGTAAGTATAGCACGCGCCACGCCTGCGCGGTGAAAATGCTCGTCAGGCTCAGTCGCTTTGCTCGTTGCTCCGCTGTTTGTGTGCACATGTATGTGCTCGGACTGCGCGATCAGCAACCGCGTGGCGACAGAGCTGATCGTGCAAGCCCTTGTACACGTCTGGGTGCATGACAGCGTGGATCAGCACGTGGTGTAACGAGCATTATTCTTTTTTTGCGGACGTTCAACAAAGGGGCACATCTAGGCTTGCGCAGCTAAAAATAGATCTGCAACAGACTGCCATTTAAAGGGACTCTGCAACACTTTCGATAAGCGCTTTCACTCTTTCCTTCGCGTCTGGAACCACTGCGAAAGCTACAGTCATCGCCAGCACGGAGCGGCACTGCGTGATTCGCTCGCCGCATCAGAGACGCCTTCCATTTCTGCTTTGTTTTTGTGGGTTTTTTAAAGTTGCTATCGAAAAGCGTTCATTGCTGCAACTGAAGTAAAACCGGCCAACAGCCGCGACATGGCCTTAGTGACCTAATTCGAGCCGGCGAAGAACGTCAAGAGCGGGACAGATATAAAATCTTTTGAGCGAGTTTACAAGTTATCATGTGGGCCTAAAACAGTAATTTTTGGCTGAGGTACTTTGCGACCCACTAATCTAAGCAGTGGGTGTGTTGGGTGTCTACGTTGTGCAAGCATTTAAGATTTCAAAAAAAGTTGACAAAAGTGTTGCAGGGTCCCTTTAAGTACCCCAGATAATTTTAGCCGTGATCTGGAAGGCTTCATATTCAGTCGTATCTTTCCTTGTCGACAAGCTGCTAACTCGATGAAACATTGCTTTCGCGGTAGGTTTACGCTGTGGTGCCATGCAACGACTTGTTTTAGTTACAGCTTTTCGCTGTTTGTGGCAGCAGAAAACCTACTGGGCCTTCATATATTCCGTTTTTGGAAATACACCGAAGGCGTTGTAGCTGCTGAGAGGGATGTGGGAGTTGCGGTGTTTACACCGGCTTTTGCACTGGTTGGTGGGACTTTCAGGAGGGCAAATGTGTGGTAAATCTTTCACTTTGTACTCATACGGCGTTGTGAAGGGGCACGCTGCTTACATGAAACCCGTACTTGCAGTTAGGGCAGCACCGAGCCCAAGTAGCGGTGCACCAGTTTTGTGAGTGGTCTCGTTTTCGGCAGTGGAAGCAAGCGGACCATCGTGGCTAGACGTGACGTTTTTATTGTGACCGCAACACAATTACTTTTGATTCATAGGATAACATTGTTCTGACAGTAATGCTTCTGATGTCTGGTGATGGAGTTATATTCTGACGCGCGCGAAAGGTAATTAAATGTAATTAAGCCTGAGTATTTACGTCTTATGGGGTGTTCGGCTACGATAGCGCAGTGTTTATCACGGAGTGTTTTAATTGATGACAGTTCCTGTGTAGGCGTTCTTGTAACACGCATTCGGAAAAAAAGTTTTTCTCTGTATTTTGTGCTTGTCTCCGAGATAATGAGCGAAGAGAAATGTAGATATATACCCTGAAACTATATAAGAGCCTCGAAATTATGCCACCGTCGTTTATAATCGCGTCTCCAGCGTTGGTGGGGTATGGCTGCGAGGCAACACGGTTTCGGTATTCAGATCGCCGCTTCGCCGGCCGAGATGGTGCCGCTGCACGTGTCGGGGGTGCTTGGTTGCTAAACGATTGACGTTTTTTAATTGCTGGGGGGGGGGGGGGAAGGTGTGCATGTGATTTAAATGAGCTTGCTGCTGCTGCTTTAAAATCTTGCTTCTAGCGTACTCTGATGGTAGTGACCTTTAAAACGGTGCCCATTGCGACGGTGGAGGTACCACGGCAAGCAAGGAATTGTCGTCTTGGCCATGTGTCCTGTGATCGGCGCAACGAACACAGGACGAGACGGTGCCAATGGCGTTTGTGAAGATTTATGTCTCCTTGTCATTGACCCGTTGGCATTTTTCTGTTCGTGCTGGTAATGTTTAAAGTACCGCATACATAACGTCGAATTCTCGCATTATTGCAAGAAGCAGAGAGGGAGCTAAAACTTAAATGACGCTTAAGAATCATATGTAAGGATGGAATAGCCGAGAACGAGCGCGTGTAGAAGTGTAATCCGAACTCGTTGCCGATGAAGGCGTCTCGGAGGACGAAGACCCAGAAACGCGCTCGCAATTACAGAAAGCCACTCATACATCGCGCACGTGTTCTATCCCTGAGGCCGAGAAGATGAACGATGACGTCAATATCACAGAGCCATCGGACTCCGCGACCTATAAATAAAATCAAGAGCCATTGCACTCCGGGAAGGTGGGTGACCAGCAAAGCTTTTTAGGGCCCCACGTATAGGTTGCGCGGAATCTAGAATATGGATGCGAACTCGTTTATTATATACTAATGACGACAAGTTGATGAACTGCGAATAATGATGCGGCCGTTCGAGCTGCCGATTGCATTAGGATTATTTCGGGAAACGTTTTGAGAAAACTTGAGTTACAGCCGCTCTCTCCTGAGCATTCGCTACAAATTTGACTTCTCGCAAAACGCTCTTGCTCGCGCGAAGAGAACAAGCACGAAACCCAAGGCATGCAAAGCTTTCATTTAGAACTTTCCTCTTTTCCAATTGACCAAACAAAATTTTCGGCTCCTGCCACCGCTGCCGGCTTTTCTGCGACACTCCAGTAGCCACAATGAATAGTTGCGGCACTTTGGTATAACTCTCGATTGCCAGCACATGGCGCCCAGAGACACGCCCTGATCAAGTCAGACGTTTTCACTACTTCAGAAAGCAGAAGTCCCCTACTTCATCTTGAGCACGCCGCTGACTATGCAGCACTGTGGACCCTAATTGTCTTTGTCTCTCCGAAACTGTTCTTTTTTGAAATCTACGGAACACTTTCTAACTAACGTTTTTGGTGTATTTACTCTCTTTGCTCAAAAATCTGCTTTGACGCTTCACTTTCGCCGCAGTCAGCGCCGAACCATGCATACAAACGCACTTAAATGGATTGAACGATGTTTTTTTTAAATGAGGCCAGAAAGTTGAGAGACAAGCACACCACAGTGCCCTAAACTTCGGCTCAAGTTACTATGGCTGACAAATCACCTTTCATCAAACTGAATGCTCTTGCCAATTACTTCACTGCAAGAGTTAACTCTGAATCGTTAACCTATCCTGTGCGTAAATCATGCATATGCGTATCTACCCTTTCAACGTTCAACATCCTGATTTAGAGCGCCCGTTCTTAAGACTACTGGCCATTGTACTCCAGGAGGAGTGGGCGCATCACTTTGCTAATAATATTGCTTGTCACGTTAACTATAAAAGGAAGCAAAAACACCACTTCTTCCATCTTCCACAAATAATTCAACGCCGAATGTTTTGTACTATAGGATGCCAAGGCTCTGACAACATCCTGTCATACGGAGTTCGCGAGAATTCGCTCCGGAGTTGGTTTTGTTTCCGTTGACACATTGTTGCGACTTGCGTGTGTCGTAGAGTGGATTCTCGCCCTCAAAGCCGCGAATATGCATGCAAAAGCACATACATACATACATACATACATACATACATACATACATACATACATACATACATACATACATACATACATACATACAAACATACATACATACATACATACATACATACATACATACATACATACATACATACATACGTACATACATACATACATACATACATACATCCTTATTTTTCCGAAAGGAGCTATAAGGAAGGCAGGAAGTTTAACTTGTGTATTGGCTTAGATAAAAGAGAGAAAAAAGGCGAATGGTGATCGCAGAGCATAGTCAGGTATGCCTAACGTAGGCGCACTAAACCTTAAAGTCCAGTTATTGTCACTGGAGCCTTTCGTTCTACAGCCGTTCGTTCAAGTTCGCCGCTCTCAGCAAGCGCTTGAATGCCTTAGTAGTCTTGTGGGCTGATGATGGAGGGGACCAGTGACATAAGATCTCCTCAGTGAATGGTCGGCAAAAGCTCAGGTTATAGAGCGTTGAAGAGAGAGAGAGAGAGAAATGCGTTCTTTATTTGAGACCTAAACGAACGCACTCTTGCTTTCTACATCAGTGCTGGCCTGTGAGGGTGGAAGGGAGGTCAAGGAGGGCCGGTGGCATGTTGGAAGAGTCTTCGGTAGTTATGCAGTACGCCCCTCGGGCCTTCGTCGGGAGCGTTAAGAAAGTCTATTTATTTCAGATGGGCCACGTGGGCACTCACATAAAACGTAGTGCGTGTTCTTCGGCGTGACGGAAGATCGCACTCCCAACTTTCTGCCACTCCAATCATCAGGGTCATGGTTAGGGCCTGTTGGTGATGCATAATTGAACTGAAAGCGCAAATTAGACACGGGCAACTCTGTTATCTCAGGCGATTATAAGTGTCTCTGCGCATGTGTGGTGGTATGCAAGTGGAAAGCGTGGCATGTATATATTGTGGTTTTTTCCAAATACATTTTGTTGGTAGTTAGCGCTCGTCCTGTTGTGTCCTTTCCTGAATAAAGATAGATTTACAAGAGAAATTATAGAAGCGGAAAAAATAGATAGGTTGCAGTCTCAATGCGTGAGCACACCATCTGTATCCCTTTCTCAAAAAGAACTCTGTTATGATAGGCGATTATAAGCGTCTCTGCGCATGTGTGGTGGTATGCAAGTGGAAAGCGTTGCATGTATATATTGTGGTTTTTTTTTTCAAATACATTTTGTTGGTAGTTAGCGCTCGTCCTGTTGTCCCCTTTCATTGTCCGTGTCTAATTTGCGCTTTCAGTTCCAACTCCAATCATGTTTAAAAAAAACTGCATGGTCTCGGGGTAAAACCGAAGGTGTGCCACTAGCTCCGTCTAGACTGAAGACTTGCAAGGTTTGAGTAGAGAATACAGGTTTGTACAGGTGGTGCAGTTGAAGGAGGAAACAAAAGTTTTTTTTCTCTGCCTGTCCGTACTTTCGCGGGAAACAATGTGCCAGGTGAGGGCGAGGGGAGAACGGTGGCACCGTATCGGTGCAATGTACGTAGTACCTCTCTAAGCCAAGGCCGCAATAAACTGACGCCAATACTCGTAATAGCAATCCAGGGCACACAATTTTGACAAAATGAGCGACCAACTTCGCGGGGGAGCAGAAGTTGGACGGCTAATTTCTCTGCTGCCCTTCTGCAACGAGGCGGGTCGACGACGAGCCCATCGAACCGGCAGGCTAGAAAGCGTGGTGTTGGGCCTTCCCGGACGAACATTGATTCTTTGCAGAGTAAAAATAGATTCCGTTTACGGCGCTCGATGCGTGCCTGTGGTCTTTTGATGCTCCGCCAACGCGCGCCCTTTCTACGCTCTGCCGCTACACGCACCAACCGTCACGGCCACCCCACTTGTCCACAAATGAAAAAGTGCAGAAGTTTAAAGCGCGGCGAAATTTGGCATCTACGTCAGGACGACCCAAGCGAAAGGCTTCCGCACAGTGCTTTATTTTTTAACTGTCTGTTGTCGTTGAGAAATGTCATTGCGCGAAAAGTAAGGTGCGTGCTGACGAGCCTTTCAAAAAGATATATCGCTCGCGGGCTTGTCCCAGTCGCGAGACGGCCCCGGCTCTTGCGGGATTTTTTTGTTCGTTTCTTTTTTTAAGCTTTTTTGTTGCCAACATGGGCGAGAGAAATGTTCTAGTTGGCGGGCTCGGCACAACGTGAGGTCGAAAACATTTACAGGCTCCTGTTCGCTTCGAGTGCCCGGAATGCAGGCGAAACAGCAACTTTTCTGCGTGGAAATGTCGAGGGTCGCAGTTCCTAGGGAAACGTTTTGACGCATCAGTGCACGGGACGCAGCAAGCTATGCGAAGTTGCAGCAATGTGCCCATATTCCTGGGCTCCTTATTATGCGTCCGTTCAAAGCTCCCGCTCAACTCCCAACTCGCCGAGACCGCGGCGCATTATGCCAATAACGGACTAGACCCTGCCCTCTGAGGCAATCCATAAGGCGTTTTGACCTTTATGGGAACATTGCAATGGGCCAGCAAGAAGGCAGATAGGCTATTTATATTGTAGTGCAGATAAGTAACAGTCGCAGAAGCGTGCCTGGTAGAATGCAATACCCAGTGTTCGTCGAGTTGGGGCAGTGGTAGGAGGAGGAAGAAACTTTATTGAAGAGGCGGTCATTGCGAACTCCACAGTGGACGGAGGTGGTTCCCTGTTCACGGGAATCCATATACTGCTCTCGCCGCCTGGCCCCTGGTGACCAGCCGTAGCTGATCTCCCAGGGCGGGGCTGGTCAGCAAGATCCTCCATCTCTCGTTAAAGGGTAGGCTGGGGTTGGTGGGGCGAGACTCAGGTAAGGGGGATGGTTCTTCGGGCTAAACCTACACTCTTTTATCATGCGCTGGAGAGTGCCTAGTTTTTTACAGATTGGGCAAGCTTGTTCAAATTGGTTTGGGAACATGCGGTTGAGTAGACGGGGGTGCGGAAAGGACTCTGTCTGGAGTTGCTGTTATATAGTTTGCAGTTCCTTCATCAGTGCTGCGTGTGGTGCTGGGAGCTTCCTCCTGTCGTGCCTGTAATGAGTGGTTATTTCCCTGTAGGTATGCAATGGTTGGTTTTTTGCCTCTACTGCGGAAGTGGCCCGGTAAGTGAGTGCTTGAGCTGGCTGGTGGGCAGACTGGTTACCCTCCACCGCAGAATGGGCTGGTACCCACACTAATTCTACTGTTTCCTTCGGAGGTATTTTCTCCTTAAGCACTCGGAGGGCCAACCGGGACACGCAGCCGTACTGGAAGCGTCTGTAGGCTTGCTGGGAATCCGTGACTATTTTGGTCTTGTCCTGTAGAGTAAGGGCCAGAGATATCACCAGCTCCTGTGTCTCTTCAATACTCTTAACTGCAGCGGATGCACACGTCAGCAGCTCTTTCATGATTGTCACCGTTGCTGTCGACCGGTTCGTACTGTCATTAATGGAGGCGTCCGTGAAGATAGCCCCTTCTTCTTTTGCCAGAAGCCTGTTGAGAGCACGAGCTCTTGCCTCCAGCCTGTCGCCGTGGTACGCTGGGTTCATGTTCTTGAGGATGGGCTTGGCTTTGATGGCTTCCAGCCATTCATGTGGCAGCTGGTCTCTGTACTCAGAAGGCGTCGCCTTCCAGCCGATTTTCTGCAAGATGCGTCTACCCGCTTTTGTTTGGCTCAGCCTCAATGGGCCTCAATGAGCTCGTCAACCGAGTTAAGCAAGCCCATTTCCAAGAGTTTGCATGTAGATGCGCTCATAGGAACTCCACTAGCTTGCTTCATGGCTTTGCGGATGATGACATCCACCACCTGTGTGTCCGCTTTATTCAGGAGGAGATAAGGTGCTACATTCGTGATTCTGGTTACCACAAAGGCTTGGACGAGCCTAAGTGTGTCCCTCTCCTTGAGGCCTCGTGTTCTTGACGCCACCCTTCGGAGCATATGAAGGATCTGCTCCGACGTGGGATTTAGTTTTGCAACGGGTATAGATGCCCTGTGTTCGGCCTGGATGACTAATCCGAAAATGTTTGTGCTGGGGCATCGGAGGATGTCTTCACCCTCTAGGCTGACTTTTATGTCCTCTTTTTGTTTCTTAGGCGCCCTTCGCCGGATGATCCCCAGTGCTGATTTAGCCGGGGAGCATCTAAGGCAACACGCTTTGGCGCATTTGTCCACAACATCTGTGGCTGCCTCCAGCGTGTCTTGGTTTCCTTCTAAAGAGCCTGCTTTCGTCGTTTAGAGCGAGATGTCGTCGGAATATAGCGCATTCCCCAATCCTTAGATCGCTCCGAGCGCCTTTGGCAGGCCCAGGATTGCCATGTTGAACAAAAGGGGTGACAAGACGGATCTCTGAGGGGTCCCCTGGCTTCCCAGTTTCAAGGGAGGGGATACCTCTTCCCCAACTTTGATTCTCGCCTGGCGGTCAGTCCAGAGGTTCCGTACATAATTGTATACCAGGTCTCCGCATCCGGTGCCCTGGAGGTTCGATAGGACGCTGGCGTGAGAGACGTTATCAAATGCGCCCTTGAGGTCGAGCGCCAAAAATGGCTCGGGGCGAATGTCTCGTGGCCTGCTTCATGACCTTCTCTTTTATTTGTAGCAACACGTCCTGTGTTCTGAGGTGCTTTCGGAATGCAAACATGGTATCCGGCATCTGATTGGTGTTTTCTAGATACGTTTGCAGCCTATTTAGCACCATCCGCTCCATCACTTTACCCACACAAGACGTGACGGAAATGGGCTTGTCAATGTGAGATTGTCAATGTGCGGGGACTTTCCGGGCTTCGGTATGAATCGGATCTCCGCCTCCTTCCATCGCCTCGGTAGGTTGCCGCGCACCCAGGCCTTGTTATGTGACGCAAGAGATCCTTCCTGGCTCTGTCGCTCAAGTTTTTAAGTAGCCTATACGTGATGATATCTGGACCCGGGGCACTATTCTGACGGCTCTCGGCAATTGACACCTTAAGCTCGAAGTCGGTGAACCGTTTGTCCAGCGTCTCGTTGGGAGCTCCCCGATAAGATCCTGGCCGCTCTGAGTTTGGGTTTTTTGTTTGTTTCCTGCATGACTAAGATGTCTGGCTTGCTGTCGAGTGAGAACACATATTGTTGTAGCTCGCCTGCCTTGCCTCTAAAGCCACGGCAATTCCACTGGAGAATTGTCCTGGTCTCAGCTGGCTTTTTAGTAGGACGCCCCATCTTGATTTGGGGGGGAGGCTACTGGTTCTGTGACCACCCTCCCATCCCGTCTTGGCATACGGCACTCCTTCCTTGTCTTTTGCGTCAGTAGAAGCTGGTTAACGTTGGCTTCAAGCTTGTCTATCCTAGATACCTTTGAGTTCATTTGCTTCACCAGTTGTGATACCTTGTTTGCGAGCTGCGCAATGGTGGTGTTCATTTCTTGCATGGGATGCACCCACTGTGGTTCGTCCTTTGTGGCCGACATCGGTGACTTGTTGTTGCGGCTGCTCTGGCTGGATGTCCCGCTTGGGTACCTTTAGCCTTGCGTTGGTGTCCGCCCTTTGGCTACAGCTCTCAGTATCGCTTTTATTTAATATGGATCGATACATTTCACTTAGATTTTCTATTTGTGCAGTTTAGCAATTTTCTAATTATGCTTGGCTACCGATAACTTCAGTGGTACGTACTACAGTCAAACCCGTTTATAGCGAATTGCAATATGCACCGCGATTAGTTCGATGTATCCAATAGTTCGATATAGCCGAACCCGCCTATAACGAACTTATTGTTACAAGTTCGCAATCCGCGGGAGCCCCCCTCCTACTCCTCAACTCCCCCATCCCCGCATGCAAAAACGAACACAGTAAAGTAGTCGTTACTATACCCAAGATAATCCATTTATTGCAAGTATTAAAGCTACTTTCCGCCTGAACTGCCTACTTTGCAAAGAAAAAAGCGGTGATTTTTGTTTTCACTTTCGTTTTGGCGGCTTCAGCTAGCATAGCATTCTCTACACGAAACATTATTACACCCGTTCGAGTCCGCGTCCTCCAAAATCTAAGAAGCATTGGCGGAGCACATTGACTGCCGAAAGCGCTTCATTATAAGCGTCGGACGGCTTTCACTCGCCGAATCATCGGGAATGTGGGGGAGCTCTTCCCACAGTTTACCCATGCTGCTATCTTGGTCCGGACTCGCTGGCTGCGCGGGTTCCGTGGTGAGTCCCGCGTGTCGGAAACAGTTACGGAAAGTATCGGGCGTCATGTCGCTCCGTGGGAGGCGCAATGTCTAAGTCGCAACTCTTGCTCCGCGGTCGCGGCCAATCCACACCTCAATCGCCGCTCCGAGACCATGCATTTCGGCGGCCATTCTAGGCGCGCAGAGTTCGATATATCGGATGTGAACTTCGTTATGAGGAATATGTTTCCCATGTATTTCCGTAACTGAATTATTTTTGTTCGATTTATAGCATAATTCGCTCTATCCGGGTTCGTTATAGGCGGGTTTGACTGCATAGCTGCTGGTGCAAGCGGAAGGCCCATGGGAATCGCTTGCTGCGAGTCGTGAGCTTGCCCCGAATTGTTCGGCTACAACAGCTCGACTAGCGGTTTCCCGTGAGCTCTCGCAAGAAAGACTGGGTCCCCCGTCACAAGTCTCCCAATTACCGGCCTATGGCTTTCTCCATGCATCTGCGTGTCTGAGCTACCCAGCACCGCCAGCCTTGGTCACCCGGCAAGCTACAACTAATGGATTGCCAAAAAGTTTTTTTCCTCCACCTCTTCGTGCAGACGCCAGCCTCTCTCGTCGGCGAGCTGCGTTCGACTTGTGCATATCCGGAGAAGTTAGCATCTTCGGGAAACCGGCCATCATCATCGTTGAAATGCAGCCTGGTGGTGGGACAGCGAAACCGACGGAGAGTGCACCACCTCACCCAAGATGGCGAAGAGCACGTTCCGTTCACCGCGACGTGCGACACGAACTACCGCCAGGAGTGGTTCTTGTCCCTACCACAACACGAGAAGAACAAAACCGGTACCCCGATCAACTCGTTCGCCCCGGTCTCCGAGGTTAAGGAACCAGCCTCTCTTGAGGAACGGGCAGCGTCTCATCTCAGCCCAATGAGGCTGATAGCAAGGACTCGCCGACGGAAACGTCCAACCACGTGAAGTCAAGCGCCCAATGGGGACAAAAAACTGAAGAACACCTGTCGCGGACGAGCAGTGTTCAGGGACAGTTCTCGAAAAGGTGGAAAAGGGGTCAAGGACAGGGAAGAAAATACGGAGTAATTAAAAAAAGTTATTTTGCCGAGCATCGCATATGGCATCCCTTCGCTCTCCCCAAAGCCAACTTTTGCGGGTTAGCCGCTCTAAAAGATCGCCTAATACTCACGTGCCGTCACTTCAAGAAGTCACATGGTAAGGACGAGGCTACTTCTTGCACCCCCTGACAGGTCGGCGAGTTAGCGGAGCGGCCACCCACTTGCCTGCCGCTCCGTAGACCCAGGTTCACATCCTATACGAACACAAATGAATTAGGTGCGGAACCCATTTTGCGCTGGGGCTGTTGGCATCTCCAGTCACCGTCGTCGTAATCGACGTCTCTTGCAGTGTCGGTTCTGAAGCACAGGGAAACTCGTTTACGCCTCGTGTTAGAACGTAAAACGTGCTAAAAAACACTGGGACACCCGTTTACCCCTCGGGCTCAAACGCTTCGTGCTTCAAAGACGCGAGAATACACAGCAAAGCTGTATAGCTCCATCCCCCAACGGTTTCATCTCCGTTGGCAAAAACGCTAAGGCGCCAAGAATGCACTTATGCACTGCATACTTCGTCCCTCCCCAGGTTTCACGTTAGTGGAGATTGCTCCGGATTTTTTTTTTATTGCGCACAGCAATATTTCCTGAGTAACCCACAGGACCCAACCGCGTAATGCCCTGTATTCGCACAAAAACTTGTAATTGACTGAGTTAACACATTTGATCGTTATTATAGCGTCAATGAAGACAGTGTGAGAATGCAATTTAAAAAATCAAGAAATAGGTATGTACAAGAATGAAAACATAAAAGTGAAATGGCAAGATCAAAAGCGTGCATATGATACATCTCCGCAAAAAAAATCACCGAAAAGAACGACGGAAACACGAACAAGAAATGCTGAAAACTGAACGACAGTGAAGCGCCGTGCATAGGCACCGAAAATGCATAATTGGCGGGGTAACGTTTAATCTGTATAGTAGCAAAAGTGGATAAATTTCCCCAAACAGCAATAACGAAACGAAAAGTAAAAAAGTAAAGAAAAAACTAGATAAATTTGGCGGATGATTACACCTTTCAAGAATGTGAACATGAAAGCCGACACATTTCAAGGCGGTGTTGGACGTTTGTTAATCGGCTGTTTTTCTTTGCGTTGAACTTCGCAGCCATGCCCGTCACCTCTTGACCAACCCCTTGGGCAGCATCCTCCAAAGCCCGCTTTCGTCGCACCCGCCGTGGTGGCTCAGTGGCGAAGGCGTTGTGCTGCTGAGCACGACGACGCGGGTTCGATTCCTGGCCGCGGCGGCCGCTTCTCTGATGGAGGCGAAAAGCGAAAATGCCCGTGTGTACGAGATTTCGGCGCACGTTAAAGGTTCCCTGGTGGCCAAAGTTAATCCGGAAACCTCCACTACGGCGCGTCATCGCCTGTGAAGCGTCGGCGCAATACACCAATCAATGAGAATCAATCAATCACTTCGGTCGCTAGCCACCGCCATTGCCCGGCGCGCGCTGCGTCGCCCTTTCACAGAGCCCTTCTGCCATCCCCCTCCCGGACTTCTGTGTCTCTCTCTTGGTGCGCGATGCTGGGCGTGCGCTCCCGGGCTCGAGTAGCTTCAACTTTTGTTGAACCGCCTATTTTCTGTCGCTGACCCCGTACGTGCTTGAAAGATACCAATTTAACAGGTTCACCTTCAAAACTAATAAAGCGAACTAACGAAAACAAAAATATGCATCTTGTACACATCACCCATAAAATGAAGACAAAAAGAAGCACCAAAGGAACGATAAAAAAAACTCCCCCCCACCTCCCCGAAGGGGATCGTGCGGAAATGCGAATGCATTGGGTGCACCGATGAGTGCGCTGCGGCAAGCAGTAACGGACAGAGGCGTGCGCTCCACTGCATTTATATACATTTTCTGAGCGCAGCGAGCGGAGAGAGGGTACGCGGAGAGGAGAGAGACCCGCGCAACACGCCCGCCCCGCGCGCGAGCTCTCTCTCCCGCCGAGCTCCGCGATGCGAGCGCCCTCACACGCCCGAGCGCGCTCCTCCTCTCCACTCACTCTCCGCTACTCCGCCCGAGCTCCGCGATGCGAGCGCCCTCACACGCCCGAGCGCGCTCCTCCTCTCCCCTTGCCCTCCGCTACTCCCGCCCGAGCTAACACCTGCTCCGGTTGCTAGGCGCGCCACAGCTGTTGCTAGGGGCGAGGAGGAGCGCGGAGAGATAACACCTGCGGGCGCACGCCGACGGAGCACGACAACCCCCGACTAAGAAATGCATTCGCATTTACGACGACGACGACGACGAAGGCAGAACTGCGAGGCGCGCGCTCACGTGCGCTCGCGCTGGAGGAATGCAGGCGCACGCCGACGGAGCACGACAACCCCCGACTAAGAAATGCATTCGCATTTAAAAGACGACTAAAAATGTCGAGCAAGCACCAACCGTGCACTACGCCTTTCATTTACAGCTAATTGCTGTGCTACAAAACTGTGAGTGGACATGATTGACGAAAAAAAGGAAAGCAGAACTAAAGAAATTGTGTATTAGTTAATAGGCTTGTACTACCTTTAGGTTGCATCTCCTGTTTAGATTGGTTGCAATGGTTGCGACGCCATCCCTCGTGGTACAGAATTATTACAGTTTCCGAGATATCTCTTCTGGGGATCAAGAATCCTATTCCAAGTACTTTCCTGTCTCACCGAATCAACGAGCTCATAGAGGCGCAGCAAATCTCACAATTTGAAAGGCTCTCCAAAACTCCTACGGGGCGACAAATTCTAAGAGAACTTTGCATTCCCTATGGATCTACACAAGCCGAAGAAGTTGACATACCCGCCACGCTACGAGAGCTACATACCCGCCACCGGACCCAATGATTGTTATTACCCTCTGCTGTATGGATGACCTGAACGCTACCGTGGTCGGCATTCCTGCACCTACTTGGGCTGAGGGCCGCAAGTTTTCGGTTCATGAGAAAACTATATATACATTTCTCTATGCATGGTTAGTTTGTGTGCGTTTTTTAAATTGCGCCCCTACTCCCCCTGTTGCATTGGCCAAATCGACCAAGAACCACCCTCCGTCGTGCAGTGGTAGTGTGGTGAACGAGCGGCTTGCAGGGAAGCTGCCTCAGTTTCTACGATGCAGAGCCAAGAGCAAAACTTAACTTGTTTTTTGCATGGCGAGTAGAGAACCGCGGCGAAAACAGCACTCTGGCGGGCTTACAACGTGCCATCTCGAACGGGCCGAGTAACGCTGTTCTCAAGGTTCCATAACGCACTGCCTCACTAGCGGAGAGTCGAGCATTTGTAACAAGAAATGCCAACGATCAGTAACTATTGAGCGTATTGAGCACGGCACCAAAAAGTACAAACGTTCACCCTCCACATGTCCCGTGATAGAAGGCCAGTGCACGCTGTGCCGGAGAGAGGGCGGGAACGGGGAGTCCACCATACTTTCTCTGTTGGTAACGGGATCCTGCGGGTCTTCGCAACCTCCGCGGGCGTGAATCATCACCTACAGGTCCCGCGCGCGATGGACATACTCCGACGTGTCGAAACTTGTTCGATGCGCGGAATGAGCTGGCTTCACTGCCACACGCGGAAATTCCTCGCAGTGCACCGAACTTGTATCGAGCACGCACAGGGTAACGGCGGAGCACTTCCAGCTGAATGGTAACGCCCTGCACTGGGGCACCGGGTTGTATGCAGGCGAGCTCCTAGTTGGGCTCAGTAATATCGCCAGTGTACTTCCTTTTGTTCTTCTCATAAAATCACTTCTCCTTCTATACACACATGCGTACAGGCGCGGCCACTTTTAGCGGTAACACGGAGCGAGTGGCCGCTCTCGGCGGAGCGCCATGACGGGCGCCGCGGTTATCTTGCGGCACATGCGCAATCAGTGAAAGGGGCAAAGATAGCTGCGCGTCGTCTGCTACGGTTCCTTCCACTGCGCCGCGCGGCGGCAAAGTACACAAACAATCTAGCCACTGTGCTGTAACAAAACATGTTCGTAACTCCATGTTTCAGATTTATTAGAAGACAAATTACAAAACATTTAAAATTTTTAGGTGCATTTTGCATGCGTTTCTCGATAACTCAGTTGGTATACTTTGACACAGCACCACGGCTGCAGTGCTTTCGTACAAAAGCCCGCCCAACGAAGTAGCAGGAACCGTAGGAGACGGCGCGCAGCTACGTCCGCCTCTGGCACTGATTTTGCATACCGTAAGATCACCTCGGCACCCGTCGTGGCACTCCGGGTTACCTGAAACTGTGACCGCGCCTGTGTAAATACATACTCACGTACATACATACACTCACGCATAGATACACACACACAAACATACATGCATACATACACACACACATGCACGCACACATCCATACGTAAATGCATGCATACGTAGATATACACATACATACATCAAAAACGCCCATGTACACGAGATTTCGGCGCACGTAAAGATTCCCAGGTGGTCAAAATTAAACCAGAGCGCTCCACTACAGCGCGCCTCATCGCCTGCGCTGCGTCGGCGCGTGAAACGTCACAATCAATCGCATGCATACATGTAAATGCACATATACGTACATGCACACATGCATGCATGCATGCATGCATACAACACATACATACACGAATACATACATACATACAGCACATACATACATACATGCATACATACATACACACATACATACATACATACATACATACATACATGCATGCATGCATACATAGAGCACATACACACATACATACATACATGCATGCATGCATACATACATACATACATACATACATACATACATACATACATACATACATACATACATACATACATACATACATACATACATACATGCGTACACATGCGCCCATACATCCATACGTAAAAGCATGCATACGTACATAGACATGCATACATAAAAAACGCCCGTGTGTACGAGATTACGGCGCACGTTAAAGATCCCCAGGTGGTCAAAATTAGTCCGGAGCCCTCCACTACGGCGCGCCTCTTCGCCTGCGTGGCGTCGGCACGTGAAACCGTACAATCAATCACATGCATACATACGTAAATGCACACATACCTACATGCACACATACGTACATGCACACATGCATTCATGCATACACACAGCACATGCATACATACATACACACAGCACATACATACATACATACATACATACATACATACATACATACATACATACATACATACATACATACATACATACATACATACATACATACATACATACATACATACATACATACATACATACATACAGATGTCAAGAATGGTCAGGCTGTAAAAACAACAAAGCCATAAAGACCGTGGAGTAATAGCGTGAGTACCAGTCAGACTCTTGTAACAAAGTAACAAAGTTTTCTTATAGTTCTGCCGAAGTGTGGGTTTCGTAAGAGGGAGGTATTAACAAAAGAGATACATCACGGCCTGTAGCGTGACGAGATGACGACTGGAAGGGAGGTTGCGTGGAAAGGGAACCTATTTCCCACGTGAGATTGGTGGAAGCGGAATACGAAAGAAAAAGACACACAGAGACTCACGAACACACACACTCACGCTAGCGTAATCCACACGCACAGCTTTGACGGGCCGCGGGGAACCGGAAAGCAACCTCAGTCCCAATCCGACTACGCCGCCCTTGCCAGCTAATACAGATTTAGCCACTTTGATATATGGTGGTCTTGCCACAAAAGGGCTGAGCTTACTGCAGTTGGAATACGCGCAACATGCGAGAAAGAAGTGGATTTGGGCTGGCAATGTAATGCGCTGAACTGACAAACGGTGGAACGTCGGGGAACAGGCTGGTTACCGTGACGGGGACTGCTGAAGTAGAGGTGTCCTATTAACTCGGTGGAGGGGTATGGAATGAGAAAGCTTGCAGGCAGAGAATGCTCCTGGGCACGGCAAGATACGGACGCTTGGTCCTGCAGTAGACACGAACAGGCTAGTCATGATGATAATGGTGCTATCATACGATTCTGAGAAAGACATCCTGCCGGAATGACGGATGGATGGATGCATGGATTGATGGATGAATGGATAGATGGATGGATGGATGGATGGATGGATGGATGGATGGATGGATGGATGGATGGATGGATGGATGGATGGATGGATGGATGGATGGATGAACATACTGGCAGATGTTGGTGCTCAACGCCGCAGCGATCTCTGGATTACTCAGGCTGACAAAGACTTCTGGGTTTTACGGAAAAGAGTTAACGACAACGGCGAGCTCAAGTTCAATGGAACGACTGGTGTGATCAATGATAGTTTCCTGAAACTGCTGGATTTAGAATATTCAACTTCAAGATCAGTTTTTCGTGCAGCGCCGCGGGATTAGTATCGGGTCTGTGCTCGCGCATTTTATGCGGCATCCTTCGGGTGCTTTTGACCAGCGCATTAGTGCCAACGTGGGTGATGGAAGTACAGGAGGTTACCCGTGACACGTAGCCTACAAGTTTAAAAGTACCGCGCGGCCGGTGTTTACCGTCGCCACTGTGACACTACTCCGTCCTCGCCGGCCGCCCCTGCCCGCCGCTGTCGCTCGCGTTCTGCTTCACGCAGCGGCTCGGTGCACGCGTGCTCTCCTGCGAGAGACGGTCTTTTTCGCACTCTCCGATGCGCCGTTCCCACACACCAGATTGGGTAGGTGCGAGAGAGTAGCTACGTCATCTATAAACCCAGCCAATACCTCGCCCCTTATTTCTAGCTTCTCTTCGATATGTTTTTTTTTTCGGTGAATGCGCGTGGCGTTGCGTTCTAGGTGTTTTCTGTGTACACGCGACCGGCGGATTTTCCTTTCGCCTGCACATATGAAGCTTCGCTTTAAAAAGAAAGATGAGCCGAGAAAGATCGACAAGAAGGAAGTTCTTGTCATTCACTACTGGCACCATGTGTCACACGGCGTGAAAACGCCCAGTCGAAAAGGAGAAGAAAAATTTCTCTAGTTTGTCGTATTTTCGAGTGTCGTACAGTCGTCTTGTCGTATGCTTGCCGTGTCATGATTCTGATGGTCTGTCGTGTGTCGTATTCCTCTCCTAAGGTTGATGCGCCCTCATGCCGAATTCCTGTCATGTCGTGATCTTGATGTTGCATCAGTAGTTGCACATGGTTTGAATATTATTGCCCATTGTGAAGAGTAGCGTAAATGGCAGTTCTGTTGTGACTACACGAATGTTTGTTGTTGAAAAAATTGACTTTGTCCTTACGACAGAAATGTGTGTTGTAACAATAGATGGCTTCGTCGTAACAACAGTACTTTTGTTGTCACAACAAAGTTTTTTGTCGTACGACAGTATTCTTGCTAGGTTTTTGCAGTACTCCTTTTGGGATTTTAGACTGAAAGGTTGCCAAACTTTTTCAGCGCTCCCAGCAAGTTTTCTGTGATTTGCCGGATGATGTCTATGATGAAGGCCGCACAGTGCACAAAGAAGCACGCGGCGCAGTGCACTGACTGCACAAAATGTTTGAAGTCCCCATGAGCTGCAGCAGAGTTTACATTCTTCAAACAGGTGTGATCTTTCAACCGTCTCTTTTTCAATATACTTTTTCTAATGTTGTGGTTCATTAAGATAACCCTTGTACGAACGGAGCTCAGTGTGCCCATGTACGCCCCAAACTATCTTTTTGCCGACACGGCCCCCCACAATACTTTTGAGGAGAAAGTAGCCACGCATATCGCTGTCCAACAGCACAGGCTCATGACGTAAACCCAAGGTCGCACCATCCTGGCTGATATAGGGTTTGCGACATCTCACTTATCTGCAGCTGGATTCTCATAACGGCACCATTCGTCTCCTCGGCCTTCCCATTAGCAGTTGCAATAGCCCCCGTAAATGGATCCTTAATCTGAAAGCCACTTGGCGCAACAGCTTGCACGCCATCCTCCGCCTCTCCAATAAGTTTGGTGGTGCCCACCAGCAGGCTTGTACAATGCTTGGCCGTGCAATAGCACACGGGCGCCTCACTTATGGCTTTCCAGTATATTATCTTCGTCCAGCTCACGTAAAGGATCTTCATACATTAAATCGTCACCTTCTCCGTACAATTAGTGGTCTTTCTCAATTCACCCCCGTAGAGATTCTTCACAAAATTGTACCCTTTCCCAACCTTGATACCCTCATTGAAGAGACCAAGCTACGTCTTAAGAAACATCTTGAGCAGTCCCCCCAAGGCAAGGCTATCGGCTCATGGGACTATATGAACAGTAAATTCGACCCCACTTGTTACCCATTGTCCCTCCCACCCTGGGAGCGTCCTGCGATTGGCATCCCTCGGCGTCGCCCTATACCTCGGCGGCAGGTGGGAGCACGCGAGTTAAACGTTCGCACTATCCAGAACGACAAGATGGAGAATGAAGTCGACATCTTCACGGACGCCGCCGTGCGCGGCAATGAGGCTGCGATTGCATGGACATCTTCGGACGCCAACTTGCTAAATGGTTCCCGGAAGATCTCCAATACATATGGCCTAGCTGAAGAAGCTGAACTTATGGGTGTCCTGGGGGCTGTCCATTCCATCCGCCACCATTGTGACTCACTCTCATCCCGGAAATTTCGCATCATTACAGATTCTCACGTCGCCATTAAAGAATTGAACCAAACATTTTCACCTAATTATACGGCCACGAATATACTACATGCCATCCGAGACCTTCAACTGGAAGGCATCGCCATCCGCATCGTCTGGTCCCCGGGACATGACAACCACGCGGCTCACACCGCCACCCGGGAGAGACTTGACACACCTCCAGTGGTTTCCAGTGCCCCATTGCAACACCTACCACGACCAGACTGGCAACTTCACGTGCGGAAATTCAAGGCAGAGAGTCGCAAGAGGCTTCAAGATACCACCCCGGTGGGTGTGCTGGGCCCGCTCAAGACGCTCACACTCTCGGGCGAGGTGGTAGCTAATAAGATTTACGCTAACACGGCCCTAACCCCTCATGTACTACATAAATGGACCCACGGAGCCAGCTCGCACATCCAACGCTGCCCGTATTGTGACGAGAAGTGTATCCCTAACCTGTACCATTTGATATGGCACTTGAGCACTTGAAGACCGATCGCGAGCCACTATTGGACCTCGGTTCCCCACCCGGAGATGAAGAAGCGCACCTGCAACGCGTTCGAGAGGACCCCTCAGTGCTTGAGAAAGTTTTTGAATACGCACTAACCAGTGGTCTTTACAAGCTGGTGTAATAACCTGGACCGACACCTATAAAAATCGTCGCACCTATCTCTTCACGGTTTCTGCGAACTATATGTTCACGGACTTCACAATGCTATCCACCATTTCAGGTGATTGAACCTTGAACATTGTTCTTTTTTCTATTATTCCCTCCCTTCCTTCATGTCCCTTTCCTTCCCCAACAGGGCATTCATGCCCCCTCTGATAATAAAGGCATTCCTCCTCCTCCTCTACCAAAAGAACCTCCACCATGGGACACAATTCCTAGAATGATGGTCAAGCCCATCCCGCGTCACATGGACCCGTCTTCAGACTCCGGCAGGCGCCGAAGTAGAGCCCTCCATCTTTCCAGCCCATCACATGACACATATTGCACAGACGCCAGGTTTACCGACAACATAGCCACAACTGTCGCGGTAGGTCCACGTGAAGACATCATCCGTCAACACTGCAATGTGCCTTCTTCTACAGCGGCTGAAATTCAAGCCATTGCCGATTCGATCATGCTGCAAACCCATTCAACTGACCAAATTACCATCCGCTCGGATAGTCAGTGTGCCCTCACAGAATTCGCAACTAACTCCTTACCTGCGCACATTCATCACGAGCTGACATGCTACATGGTAGCCCACAGTCACCTGCACGTATTTCTAGAATGGGTCCCCGGACACCAGGTAATTGCAGCTAATGAAAGGGCTCATGCCCGTGCTCGCGCGAATCGAAACACGAGCGACACTCAACCCTAGCCCCAGGACTACAGCCCTAAGGAAGAACGCGCCGCCCATCGCAAGGCCCGGAGGCAACGGCTGAAGGACCTTCGCAGATCTCGCCGTAATCTTCCTCCTCCCACTTCTGACCTCACACGCCGCGAAGGCACTTACATCCGCCAGGCTCAGACTCTCTCCCTCCCTTGTGACCTCGTTCTTCACTATATAATGACCCGAGATGGCACGCCCCACTGTAAGATGTGTGGTGCCTACCCCGACGTTAAACACACTTACTGGACTTGTCCTCGTGCCCGGCAATCACCCCACTTTCTTCATCCACACCTTTTACCATCCCACATTCCATACTCATGGGAAAGCGGGGCCGCTCCTCCCCTGATTTTCGCACCATCCTTTGGCCTCGCCTCGCCCGGCACATTGCCCACGTGCGGGGCCCTTACACCTGCGGAATTCGCGCCTGAACGCATTCCAGATCCACCAGAACCCCATTTTTGGCAGCCCAGGCATGGGCCGCTTTAAATAAAGGTTGATCTCTGTCTCTCTCTCTCTCTTGTACCTTTTAATTACTCCAAAGTTTGGAGCAGCCTTCTTAGGTTGGAGCTAACCACTCGAATAAATCATTTTTTCTCTCTCAAACGGGTCGTTGCGTTAATGACAGAGCACTTGAACGCAATTGAACAGTAAAAACAATGCTGGGTGCTTCACGTCTGATCATTGCAAAAGCTGCAATGGCAGTCCGACGTTAGATTAAACCAGGTTTCTGCGTTGGGGACAAAGAAAAGCGGGTTCCAGAAATTGTAGAAGAGTATTTTATCAAGTAGGCATATAAGGAGTGCATTAGGCGACCGTCTATTGCGCTTTCATAGAGGGAAACGGAATTGTGGGAAGGGGGATCAGAACATAATTGTCGACGTCATATGTGCTTAGGCTGTAAATACAGGTTTGCTTTAAAAAATAAACCGCACTTGGAAGTGGCACTTTGTCTGTTGTACTTGTTTTTGCTTTGCCTAGCTGTATTCCTGAGCCCTTAATGTTTCTGAGATGAGAATACAATGTGTAATTTGCCCGAAACTGTAAGAATTGAATTGAAATGACAATGTTAGGTCAAATCCCCCTTCTCCGCATCCAATATTTAGAAAGCATGACCATTAGAAGAAAAAGAGAAAGATAATTACGCAATCATAGTCGCACCGGATTTGAACGCATGAATCACCATTCGAAAGGCATCCTACACCAATAAAACAAAGCTCTAGTTCAGAGCAAGAAACCCCAAATATAAGTTCTAGGCTTTGTTGGGATCGTAATGCGATGCATTTTTAAATTTCTCTATTTCAAAATGTCACCGAAACTCTTTAAGCGATATAGTCATGACTGGCACAAAATAATCTTAAAGGTAAAAACAAATTACATGGTCCCCTCCGGTTCGTTCAGCCATGGTTAATCTGCCGGAAAATTTTGGCGGAAGAGCAGCCGGCTCTTGATAATTCGAAGTCGCGTAATTGGAATTTTCGGTTAATTGGATGTGATGTACTGGTCCCCGCAAATTTTGCATGCACTCTAATAGAAGAATTTGTTCGATAATTCGAAGCTAGAACCCAGTACATCGGTTGACGGAAAGTTATTTCGATTAAGAAGCATCGAGGTAACCGTCCTTTTTCGACAAAATTCAAAATTATTAAGCGCATGAGCTGAAAATGCGGAAAACAGCGCGAATAAACGGGACGCAGAGTAGAAACACACACACACACATACACACACGGTGCAGACTAACAACCAAATTTTTACTGCCTGCAGGCGGCTTAAGCACACATCTACAAAGCAATGGAACGCGGAAAAGGAAAGGAGGCGAAAAAACACAAAATTAACAAAGGTTCTTGTCGAATAAAGCGTTCACATTAATCGATAAGTTTAAGCGCAGTTAGTCATGTGATAGATACATGATTTGATTTTCATACAATAACACAGGCGGTTTGCTTACACACCTGTCATCCCTCTGACTGATGCAAAAAGCTTCATAGATTTCACGTGTGCCGCCAGCAAGCAATAAAAGTTTGGTTGTTAGTCAGCGCCGTGTGTATGTGTGTTCTACCCTGCGTTCCGTTTTTTCGCGCTGTTTTCCACATTTTTAACGTGCACCAACCAGCCCACTCGTTTCCCGTTGCAAGAACAGCGCCGTGTTCTGTACTCACGTCGGCGCCATCGCAACTGAGGCCGCCCGCAGTTGATAAAGCGGCAGGCCAGTCGAGCCTCGCGACAGCGTATTCATCTCTATTTTGAGGTTCTCAAACTTGCTCTGTTGTTGTGCACAGCGTGGTGCGAGCAGTGTGTGCGGTAGACGCTTCGGGATCCTATTTTAGAGATCCGTCTCAACTATCATGGCAACCCGCGTCGTACGCTTGGAATGGGGACGAAAGTCGAGATTCTTAACGGAGCCAAGAAAGGAAGCGTGTTGCGGACGAATAACAATGCCGTTATTGAGCTCCTTGTTTAATTAAATGTTCGGTGAATTCGAAGATTTTCGCGGTCCCCGTGGGTGTCTTATTAATGGGAGTCGGCTGTATATCGAATAATTACCGTCCTCCGAGGCGCCGCCTTCAAAAAAGAAAGTTTGAAGCAGTGCATTGTACGTGCGTTTTCCTGCATGTCCTCGGAGAGAGACGCTACCCAAAAGGATTCGCGTTTGGACGCTAGTTGGACACTGCGGAAATAAATGTGTACACTACGCTCTCAGCGGTTGCTCGTTTTTGTGAGGTTTCTGCTTGTGTAAGACATTTCCTTTTCGCTGCTGGTATTTATCAGGATATGTCGTGCTATTGCAAATATCGGTAATTTAATTGGAATCAACGCCGAACAGAATATGACGCATGAAATATGCTTCCTAGCCGCCGATATGTTTTACATAAGCAAAGTTTAGAGCCCTAACACAGATAACAAGCGAAACCAAACATTGTATACAGGTCTGGAAACAAAGAACAGTGAAATAATAGAGCTTATATGGCCTACTTTTTTTTATTTATTGTAACAAAAATGAACAGTGTGCACAGGGCTGGGGCGCTCATCATCACAAAAATTTCGTTGTGGCTAACACTGAGATAACAAGCGAAACCAAACATTGTATACAGGTCTGGAAACAAAGAACAGTGAAATAATAGAGCTTATATGGCCTACTTTTTTTTATTTATTGTAACAAAAATGAACAGTGTGCACAGGGCTGGGGCACTCATCATCACAAAAATTTTGGTGTGGCTAACACTGAAACGATTATAACTTTTATTCCCCAGCATACACTGTCACTCGGTAAAGCCGGAATCAATATAGCAACGAGGAAACTGAAAGTTTATTGAGCGAGCGCGGGCTCAACGTGTTCTGGCGTGAGTCGGCGGGTCGAACGCGAGATCACTGTGTAGCTCCTATTTATAGGGCTCCTCGTTCTATCCTTCCACATCTGCCGTAGTGTTGGAGAAGGAGGGAAAATAAAAGCCCTCCCGGGACTGGGCCTTTCCCGCTCGTTGTTTGCAAGCAGAGTTACTGATAGTGCTTTTGGCGCACGCTTTTTTCCCGCTAAGACCGATCGATAAAGAAGCGATGCGCAGAACGTTATCGGGGGTTTATCTCTGCGTAGCTGGGCTGACGGTAGACACGACCCACATCACGTCGCGTGCGCCGCTGCGGAAGAGTGTAGACGTCAGCGCCGGGCGCTTTGAGAATAATAATCCCGCGTTTGTCCGGTAAGGCGAGTCACCGTGCGGATTTTTATCGCGTCGGTCATTACGAATAATTAACGATCGTGGTTCGAAAAGGGAAGGTAGGACAGCGCCACTTGCGCGAATGTTCCGCAGTCCGCAGGTTGTTGAAGACAGTGATTGTAAAACGAGTGGTTAATGTGAATTTCGTAGTATAGATTGCGAATATTTATTCACTGGTGTACAGCCATCCTCTTCGCCCTCTCCAAGCAGCTTAGCGCCAAAATATCTCGAAATAAACCAACCCAAGTTGCTAGGTTGGGCCTATTAGCATGGCAATGCTTGTTACGTGCGAAAAGTTTCGTTAGGAATTAATAAAACAATAACATCAACAATAACAACAATAATCAATATGTATTGATGAGGCGGTATGAGGCGGTCTTCGTACTGTTGCACTTTCCCACGCAACGAACCGTCACGGATCGGAGAAGGTGATGCAAACGAGAAACACAGAGCAAGCATACAAACCCCCAAAGGAATTCAAAGTGTGACGGAATACAATTTTAACAAAATTGGCCGCGTATGTGCTTCTTACGTTGCAAATGTCGACAAAAGACGACAGCCTTTGTCCACATTTGCAAGTAAATGCCTCCCTTCGCTTTCCCGCTCACCTCTCATGTTGTTTCTCTTGCGTTGCGCTCCTCCCAATATAAACACGCAGAAGGTTTTCTCAAGTCAATTTAAATATACCGCGTTCCACTGCTCCAGGCCGGGTGCCTCGATGCCAGCGCTGCCGTGCGGCGTAGACGCGCGTGAATCAGGGCACCCTACTACAATGTTTATAGAACCACGTTTCCCTACTCCACGAGCATTCCAAGCGGAACGTGGATCCTATTTCGTGTAACGTTTCGTTGCTATTGCCGTTTGATTTCTTAAATGCCGCCAGGAAGTAGCGCGGGCAACAGCAGGCGACGGTTTTCTGCCATTGATGTAGTATTACATTTACTATCGCAAAAATTAAGCGTCAATTAATTTTTATAAAGACCTAAATAGATAACAAGCTTCATATGTAAACTTCTCGAACACATCATCCACACACAAGTGATTAACTACTTGGAAGAACATATTATCATCTTTAAATACCAACAGGGCTTCAGAAAGGCGTACTCGTGTGACACTCAGCTTGCCGGATTCATTAACGACCTTCACTCATCCGTTGACGCTGGGCTCCAAATAGACTCAATATTTCTAGATTTTTAAAGGCTTTCGACCGGGTACCTCACCACAAATTGCTAGTCAAACTTACACAACTCAATATTCATCCTCTTGTAATGGCATGGGTTAAAGACGACCTGTCATGAAGAATTCAATTAACATCGGCTAACTACGTCAATTCTTCATTCGGTCAAGTCCACTCTGGTGTCCCCCAAGGCAGCGTCCTGGGTCCTTTACTGTTTCTAATTTTGATTAATGACTTACCTAATTGTGTTACTTCGAGAATCAGGCTTTTGGCCAATGACTGTGTTATTTATCGTAAAACATCTTGCGACTCTGACCAACTAGCCCTCCAAACTGACCTCGACTCTATATCTACTTGGTGCTCTACTTGGTTAATGTCGCTGAACAATTCCAAAACTAAGCATACGTGTTTTACTAACCGCGCATCTTACATTCAAACTGCTTATTCCTCAAATAACACAACTGTTGAGCTTACTGACACTTACAAGTATCCGGGCCTTAACCTGCACTCTAACCGTACATGGAATCACCACATCAACATCATTCTTGCATCCGCCAACCGCTCATTGGGCTATTTAAAACACAGACTGAAACATACCCCATCAGGACTTCGCAAACCTGCTTACACAACTGTTGTCAGGCCTAAAATTGAATACGCATCTGCCATTTGGAACCCTAACAGGGTATATCTAGTTGACCGAATTGAATCCCTTCAAAGTCGTGCTGCTCATTTCACCTTTTCAGATTATTCACGTCATACCAGCGTCACGGCTCCTAAACTTCGTGCATCCTTACCAATCCTTTTACATCGGCGTAAACTATCACAGGATACTGGTAAACTTTCACAGGAGACGAAAGATCTAATCAGGAAACGTCAAACCGTGAGAATCTCTACCGCAGCTGAGAGAATAGAACTAGCCGAGCTCTCGAAGTTAATCAATAAGAGTAAGACAGCTGACATACGGAAGTATAATATGGAGAGGATCGAATACGCTGTAAAGAACGGAGGTAGCCTGAAAGCCGTGAAGAGACGTCTTGGCGTGGGGAAAAATCAGTTGTATGCACTTAAGGATAAGCAAGGCAATGTCATCACAAATAGGGATAAAATAGTCACAGTGGCCGAGGAGTTCTATAGGAATCTGTACAGTAGCCGGGACATACAGGATAATGCCGAACGAGACAGTAGTTCAGAGGAGATAGACATCCCACCAGTAACGACCGAAGAAGTAAGGAAGGCTTTGAAAGAAATGAAAGGGGGCAAAGCATCTGGTGAGGATCAGATAACAGCAGACCTCTTGAAGGATGGCGGAGAAATTGTACTTGAAAAACTGGCAAACCTGTATACGCAATGCCTAATGACCGCAAGTGTACCGGAATCTTGGAAGAACGCAAACATCATCCTAATCCATGAGAAAGGCGACATGAAGGACTTGAAAAATTACAGGCCGATCAGCTTACTGTCAATCGTCTACAAGGTATTTACCAAGGTAATCGCTAACCGAATCTCTGCAACCTTAGATTTCAGTCAACCTAAAGAACAAGCAGGGTTCCGTAAAGGTTATTCAACAATGGACCATATTCACACGATCAATCAGGTGATAGAGAAGTGCGCTGAGTATACTGAACCCCTATATATAGCCTTCATAGATTATGAGAAAGCATTTGACTCGGTCGAAACCCTAGCAGTCATTCAGGCATTACGGAACCATGGGGTAGATGAGCATTACGTAAGAATACTAGAGGATATCTACAGTGGGTCTACAGCTACCATCATCCTCCATAGGGAGAGCAGTACAATACCTATAAAGAAGGGTGTCAGACAAGGAGACACAATCTCTCCATTGTTATTCACAGCATGCTTACAAGAAGTATTCAGAACGTTGGATTGGGAACAGGTGGGAGTAACGGTTAATGGAGAATACCTCAGTAACCTCAGATTTGCTGATGACGGTGCCTTGCTAAGTAACTCGGGGGACGAATTGCAAAGCATGCTTTCCGAACTGGACGAACAGAGTAGAACCGTGGGCCTGAAAATTAATATGCAGAAAACTAAAGTAATGATCAATAACCTCGGGAGAGCACAGCAGTTTGAGATAGGTGGCGAGGCAGTGGAAGTGGTAAGCGAATATATCTACTTAGGCCAAGTTGTGACCCCAGATCCCAACCATGAGGCAGAGATAATTAGAAGGATCAGAATGGGGTAGGGTGCATATGGCAGACATTCTCAGATAATGAATAGCAGCCTACCATTGTCGCTGAAGAAGAAAGTGTATGACAGCTGCATCTTACCGGTACTCACCTACGGGGCAGAAACTTGGAGGCTCACTAAGAGGGTTCAACTTAAATTGAGAACGACTCAGCGGGCAATGGAGCGGAAAATGATAGGTGTAACATTAAGGGACAAGAAGAGAGCGGAGTGGGTCAGAGAGCAAACTGGTGTTAAAGACATATTCGCAGAAATTAAGAAGAAGAAATGGACGTGGGCAGGGCATGTAATGCGAAGGCAAGATAACCGCTGGTCATTAAGGGTAACAGAGTGGATCTCTAGAGAAGGCAAGCGTTGCAGGGGGCGGCAGAAAGTTAGATGGGCAGATGAGATCAAGAAATTTGCGGGGATAAATTGGTCACAGTTGGCACAGGAGCGAGGTAATTGGAGAATAATGGGAGAGGCCTTTGCCCTGCAGTGGGCGTAGATAGGCTGTTGTTGTTGTTGTTGTTGTTGATGATGATGATGATGATGATGATGATGATGATGAAACTATCACGGTTATCGTTGTTTCACAAACTGTGCCATCACCCTTCACTTCATGCCGATTTATTTTCTTTGTCACCAGCCATTTACCCGCGACGTGACCACGCCTTAAAGGTGACGCGTGGAAAGTGCCACACGTGTATCTATTCACAATCGTTCATACTTCGCACAATTATTGATTGGAATGTCCTACCATCTCATATTGCAATTGTCACCGATCCAATCAAGTTTCAAGAACTAATAAGCACTACCATAGCATTTTATCTTCACTAAATATTTTCTTAGGTGTGTGTATGAGTTTTTCTAAGTTTTTGGTATTTTTGCTGTACATGTGTTTTCTGCCATGCACCAACTTGTACCTGCTTATTTTGCCTATAACCTGTTTGTTAGCTTTATTTGCGTTGTTCATTCCAATATTTTTCGCCCCCTATGTAATACCCTCCCAGTGAGGGCCTTTAGGGGTATTTTGAATAAAATTAAATGAAATGAAATGTCACCTATGTAATTATTTTCTGCCTCACAGTTTCGTAATGCTTTATTCTTGTTCAGCAATGTTGACAACTATGAAAATTGCCACCGGACTAAGACGTTTAGATTTGGCTGTGAGTATATACGACTATTCCGCAGCTTTTGTTTTACTTTGGCCGGGTGGCTGAATCGTATCACAGACAGACAGAGCAACATTTCTGCGTTTAAGTAGCCCAAGAAAGACTATAGTCTTTAAGAAGCCTGCATCAAGCGGCGAGAGCTGAGACGAACCCCCCCCCTCCCCCCCAAGGGCGATATTGAATAACCAATATTCAATGCAGCCCTTGGGACGTGCAGCCCTTGGGACGTGCTGCGGCTGCCGATAAGGATCTAATCAGAGTCCTTATCTAATCTATTGACAAGGCTTCGCTTTCATTATTTCATGAGTACGATATTTTGCGCAGAGAGACGAGGGAGAAGGCCAAGCACTGCGGCAGGTAGCTTCTAGAGATGTCTAAAATACGCTTTCAATCTTTTTACCACGACGTGCTCGAACAGTTTCCCAAAACACGATGAGAGTGGCATTGGTCGAATGTGTCAGTACTATGGGGATTTGCTCGTATCAGGTATAATTCTGAATTCTGCGGTTGGTCATTCCCCTGGGAGCACGCCCATCGGCCAGATGTGATTGAAATAATCAATCAGCTCCCGCAGGAAATGGTTGTCAATGGTATTTGGTTCATTTCGGACGTCCGGTTGCGGCAAACCTTGACCAGGGCAGCCGTAACCTCATGCAGGTGGATGTCTTCGTCTATGGGAGCGGGTATGGGGCTTCCCGAGTAGGATGGGGGGGGAGGAACTCCGTACGGGGATTGGGAAGGCAGCGGGCCGTGAAAGTAGCGAGCAGATTGCGTGCGTCTCCCGGGTGTTGATGGATGGCTCTGCTCCGAGTGCGTTTTGATTCCGTCTTGCTCTTGGCAGGGGATCGATAAGAAAGCGTAACAGCTGCCATGTTTTGGAACTGCTAAGGGTGTCACGCAGTTTGTCGCGTAGGGCGAGTCAGTTTTCCCTGCACAACGTGGCGGCAAAGCGTGCCTGTACATCTGCAAGTTGTGATGAGGTTTTTCAGCTTGCGGTTGAGCTACTGTTTTCGGCAGCATTTAATTAGACTGCAGCGATATCTTCCATCGAGTGGAAGAGCTGTAATTCCTTACACGGAGCGGTGGTGGATGCATAGACATTTTTTATGTGCTTTCGGACATGTTGGTGTAGGCGTGATATCCACTCTTTGAGAATTAGTGGTGGGTGGTTTGCTGTTTTCTCTCGTTTCCCGTTTTTCTGGAAGGGTAATCCAGCCGGTGCGGCGTGCCGTGTCGAGTTAGACTTGTCTGGTGAGGTGTCGTTGGTGACGGTCTCTGTTCGCGGAACCGATGTAGCTTCCATCTGAAAGTAAGGATGCGGATGCTTGTCTTGATTCTCAGCATAACTGGACACAATAATTTCAGCATTCACGAGTGCTCGTCGTATACATACTTTGGCAGCTGCAATCCGCATTCGTCGACACAAGCTACGGGGGTGTTACGTCAAACGGAGTGTAGTCGGCAGCTTCGTATCTCTTCTTGAGCAAGTACGCGAAATATGTTTCTTATCGCCCACCTCACTCGTGTCGCGAAAGTGCGGAGTCGTGGCTTCTTGGCGGGCTTTTTCCGCGTTTGTTTGGAGTATGCGCACTGAGCTTTTGAGGCGGGATGGTCTTTTTATCCCAGCAGAGAGAGAAGGCTGGTTTACATAATTGTTAGCGAACTCTGTGTTTTCCCGTTAGTTTTCTTTCGGGACTCTCAAGGGAAATTCTTGAGGGCTGTGTAAAAAAAACACGTCTACATGTTCCTCTCGCTGATGTAATGGGCATATATGCCTACAGAAGTTTCCTGAACACCTTTGGGCTTTCTCACCACTCCCACACCGGTATGGTGGTGACTCCAAAGGAAACGCAGTAAAAGAACCCACAGTCGCCCGCAACCGAAAACACGAACGCCGCCGCACATGCGCTACATAAAGGCAGTGAGTGATAAGAAACGTACTTCACGTGCGTGTTCGAGGGAAGGTACAAAACTGCCGACCACGCTCCGTTTGGCGCCGCACCTCCAAGGCTTGCACCGACGAATGCGAATGGGAGTCGTCAAACTATGCGAGGAGCACGAGTACCGAAGTTTCGAGAACAGTTTTCTCCAGAAGATCTGTGCGGTTCTGCGCAGCAATTCCCACCGCTCGCAGGCACATGTTCTTCTTTTTCAGTGCGCGTTTCCTGCTTCCCGCAAATCGATTTCATACGACGTCATTGGTCGACTTTGAAACTTGACGTATATCATGGTACACCTCGGTAGGTATTTTGTCACCATTTTTTCGGTGTTTTTTTTTTGCGTTGCTTTCCTGAACCCCATTTCAGGTGGCTGGGAATGAACTGCAGCAAAAAATACATCACCAGGAATAGTGCGTACGAAGCCGAAGTATATATAGACAAATAGCGTTCCGACGTTTAGCAACAGTGGCAACTTTCTTCGGCGCGAAGGAAACCCTGCGTATCTGTAAAAAAACACCAGTACGTACCAAGTCTCTTCTATCGAAAAATACAACTTGGTTTTACTTAACTCTAATACAGGTGAAAAACAGTGTGTCTAGAGTGCAAAAAGTGTCGGAATGAAGCGACATTACTTCGTCTATTATTTTTTATATCGAAGGCTGTGGTTGCTATAGTACGCATAGGTAGTGAACATTCTAAACTTTCTCTTGAATAGCTGCTGTGACTGTGTTTGTGCGGAATGAATACAGCCGCAAAGATTCAGAATGCCTTTAGTTTTCCTCAATAGGAGAAAAGCCCGGAGATAACCGCCGTTCCCGACCGTTCCTTCCAAAAGAAAGTTGATAGAAGCGCGAAAGCTTTCTGACATAAAAACTTCGTAAAAAAAGACATCGAAACTTTCCTTAAAAGTGTGTCCAATCGATCGCGATCGTCAAACCGTTCAAAGGCCCAAACTGAAAGCGAGAACGAACTCGTCTTACGACGATTTTTCACTATCTGAGTAAACGCATATACGAAAGATCTAAATGTATATTGTTACGTGGTTTATGAGATGACTCTATAAAAGTGTACTCTTTCATGATCGATGCCTGCATTCTCATCTAAAACTGCTCCTATTCGGAAATTTTCAAGTAATCGTCTTGACACAATCAGAGCTCTGTTTCACTCATGGGCCGTCTGTCCAGAGATCTTATCAGATCTTTTTGGTTTGTTAACCGGTTTACGGGGAAAGGCACTAGGTGCCACTGAGTAACTCTTGCTCTATCAGCGTTCTGCTCTATAGTATTTTTATTAGGCAGTATTATGACCCCAATAAAAACGTACCCCTGAAAAGTTAATTGACTATAACACTTCGACTAAGGCTTTATACGTCAAGAAAATCGAAGTACGTCAAGGTTTTAAGCTGCCGCCCCATTTGTGGGATGAAACATACACCGAAGGCGCTCGCACCACGCACGGCACCACGAAACGGCTTATGGACGGGTTGGTAACACCGCTGTAACAGTCGCTAATGCCACTATATTGCACGTTCTTGAGGACGACGATGTATGAATAAATAATATTCAAGTAAGGCTTCAAATAATACCTTGTATGTGTGTATATGTGTGTCACGACGCACCACCACCATTACATCACTTACCCTGGTATTCTGAGTCCTTCCTCCAGTCGAGCATCCAGTGAAGGAGATCCTTGAAATCGATCTGCCTGTACATAAGCATTGCTGAATCCTCCCCTCAGCCGAGTGGAAGAAGCAAATGGAGTGGAAGAGCGACTAGGAATACGGCCCTTAGTCTTCAGAATTCGACGGGTGATGCGCTACCTAGTGTGTGTGGGAGAGAAACAGTCTGTGGAAGCGAAATCTCGCGTTTTATGCTCCGGTGACGCACGCCAACGAAGAGGGCGCCTGTATGTTTATGAATACACCTGCCGCCATGTTCAGCGTTCTTTCCAGTTCATTTGAAAGAGGAAGCAGCGTCTAATTTCTTTCCTGTCATGGTGACACAGCTCTGCTGCACAGTTTTCAAGTCCCTGCCTGTCCCTCACAAATATATACTCGTTCGTATTCTTCTGCACCTTTGGGCGAGTAATTGGGGTCTGTGGGCCTTGCGCGTTGAAGGCGAAAAAGGCAGCTTGCGTAACGCGCTGTGTTGTTCCCAGTGAAGACGCCTCTGGTATTTTATTATAGAAGGAGAAACATGCCTGGCTGAAAGCAAAAGAAATACACAATGCTTTGTCCTCGCCGTAACGCGCTCCTCCACAACCCGAAGGGTGACCCGGCAGTACCAATCGCCGCAACAGACTGGTGACCCCGTGACTCAATACGTACTAGAGGGGGTTTATGCACAACGAAGCCTCGATATCTGCCGAAGATTTTGCCATCCGCAAGAGTTAAATCTCTTGTCCAGCGTGAGCGTGTGTGCGCCCACGCCCATCATACCTATATTCACACTCCACATACTGCTTCCCCCGAAAGAAAGAAATAACCGTGAATTTGTTGTTAAACATCCAGGTTTTACATAAGCATCTGCGTTGTAACGAAACTCCTGTTTCCCTGGTGCATTGCTTCTGAAGTGGCCGATATAAGCCGTGTGGAAGAAAGGTGTCCGAAGCCACCGTAAAAGAAACAATAACTCTATTTACATTACATCCCCATGAATGCCCATCTTTTCCGATTATCTTCTTCTTCGTTCTCTTTCTTTTTGTCGACCCCTGCGTCGCCCTCTTCTTTATTCTCATTATTGCCCTAATGTCCCGCGCAAAAAATGCAACATCCTCCCGGCAGCTCACAAAAAATGAAGGTAGCCAATGAAGGTAGCCAATGAAGGTAGCAAATCACAGGTCCTCCGAACGTTGGTCCGTCAGGGAATAGACTGTACAGGTTTTGACCCTGAAGCACAATAACTCCGTTCCTGTCGATACCACTAAGTCAATCAGATTTCCAGGCTGCCAGTAGGGCTCGTCTTTTGGGCACACGCCGAGAGTACCACTGCCGTCGACGTATCCAGGATGAAATTCGCAGCCAATCTTCCACGGTCTTAAATTCTCATGAAAATTCTTCATTGGCCTGAAAAGAGTTGTGATGCGTCTTCCGCTCCTTCCTCGAGCTTACTGATTTGGCAGTCGTATTCTTCATGTCTGACGCATTATTGCTCCCCCCAAAACGCCTGCCGTGAACTGTTTCCGTACACCTGCGACGTCCATTATGGGTAATGGCAGTCTCTGGATGTTTGTGGAATCTTTGGCCGTCCACTACAAATGTCCAATCTCTCCGTTCTACTTCCACAGAACAATCACTTGTGTTTACACCGTTGGGACGTTTGCTATATGGTACTTGTGAAGCTGTTACCAAACTTGACTAGCCGACTATGTTGCTTCCGGTCAGCTCCGAGAACTCTTCAGGTGGAGTTGAAGGCAAGGCATCTTCGGCTTGGATGTGCAGTGTTGCAAAGGAATGTGACATAGTCCCCCCTTTTGGTTGTGGTAGAAAATGGGATGGGAAAGAAGGTTCTGCTGAGTGAACTTCTTCAGCAGCGTCCTGAACAGCGGTGTGTTCGTTTCACCCCTCAGTTACGGCAAAGAAACTCCTTGAAGTTTGCCGATGCATTCAATGACTTCAGTACTTTGCAATGTTCCCTGGTGTCCGCCTTAACCCGTGGTACAATCGTGGTATATTCGATGTTGGTTGTGAATTCCTCATTTACGCAGTCGGTGTCAATAAACTGCTCATTGGCGTCATTTAACGGTCTTAGCACAATTTCACTTCTTCGTACGTCGCGCAGCAAACTCTTCAACATTACATGTACAACAGTGTTCCTTACATTCAAGCTTAATGCTGCCCTTGCGTCACTGCATAGTTTCCGAGCGATTGCCCTTTCGCTGTCCCTTTTTGCCTTTGTATCTTGAAGCAGCATTCTAGACTGAGTGCAACTGCGTGCGTGTTGCTGAAGTAGCCTTTTTTCGTTGTGCGACAAGCTGCGCCACTCACCTCGCCGTTCGCAGAATTACTGTCTGGACCAAGCGAGGGCAATCGTGAGAGGTGAGGCCGCATAACCGTCGCGCTATCGTCCGTACACTCCGTCGGTCGCCTTTAAGCAGCACCACCGTGGCTCTGCAGATTGCAGCCGTCCGCCGTCCCCATCGCTGGTGTCCTTCAAGAGACCGATGGTCCGATGACTTCGAGTCTTTACCGAGGCCTCATTCCCCTCATGGACAACGACGCCACGGTGTTCACATTGCTTGGTACCCGTTCCGCCAGCTCGGTGGCCCCGATCTCTTTCTTCCCGGGTTTCCAGGCACCATAAGATGTGGAAGAAAGGAGTCCAAAGCCGCCGTAAAAGAAACAATAACTCTATTTACATTACATCGCTATGATTGCCCATCGTTTCCGATTATCTTCTTCTTCCTTCTCTTTCTTTTTGTCGACCCCTGTGTCGCCCTCTTCTTTATTCTCATTATTGCCCTAATGTCCCGTGCAAAAAATGCAACAAGCCGTGCCCTGTTGTCGTCTGGGAGTTCCAAAGTTGCACGTCTGCCTCAAAGGGACCTACGTGCAAAAAAGAATGGCTAACGATTACTATACTCTCTAATTCGCAATTTGTGCACAGCGTGAACTGGGCTCTTCTCGGTCACGGCGCATAGCTGATGCTTCCGAGGAAGTGAATGCATGGAAGTACAGGAGCTAGTGCACGGCCGTGCGCGCTATATCCGCTGCTGTTATCTCGCAGCGGGTTGCCGTCGCCGAGAGTGTTGTCATAAATCGTGTTTGAATCTCCCGCGTAAACGTCAGCGATGGTAGGCATCTGTGTCAGCGGTGTGAACTGCGTCTCAGGGAGTGATCGCAATCTTCGTGTCTGGAAGGGACCGTGAACTGCGTCTCAGGAAGTAAACGTGTCATCGTCGAGCGCACGACGGCACGCGGTGCGATGGTGTCATCTCGCAGTGTGTCGCCACCGCCCAGCATATCCCCGTCTCCCCCCTCACACTTTCGGCGTGCGTCGCCATCGAGGAGAGCCTCGCGCCGGTTCGGCATACCGCCCTCCTCCTCACACTTTCGCCACTCATTCCTCCCCCGTTTTCTTTCTGTCTTCGGTTCTCCCTTAGCGGGCGCAGTAGCGAGTGCCAAAGTGCTGCGCACCAAAACAGCAAATGGGGGTAAATGTCTAATAATGCGCCAGGACAACAAATGAATGCAGCCAAGCTTCAGAAGGAGAAAATTTGAGCAAGTTGAAGCACTGCACAGAGTTTCGGTGCGTACGGATGCTTCGCCTAAAGAACATAGCGGAAGAGGCCGTGGAAAGTATGGCGAAAGAATCTCCGTGTCAACGGGAAGTAAGTTCACGAACGACAGGGCGCGGAAAGGCATCGCTGGATGGGCAGAGCAGGCGCGTTTCCCGGCGAGAAGCCCGTACGTGGAACAGACCGTCGTGCAGGGCGACGCGCCACCCGCTAATTGCTATTTCCTTTTGCGACAGCAAACAACTCGTTCTAGTGACAGTTCCTAAACAAACACACCGCAGCGGCGTGATTCTTTTTCTTTCTTGATTACATGAAAAAAAGTGGAGGTTGATGCCATGTATGAGCGCCGGCTACTCCTTCTCAAGCAATGTAAATGCTCTTATCAAGACAATGCAACACGCCCATAGACATTACTTAGTAGACGATCTTTTGTGGTACACCGGCGAGGATAGACTGATGGCACTGAGTGGACGGCACTGCTCTCTGACACGTTCGTGTTCTTCTGTTCCTTCTGTGCTCAACGAGCAGCGCGTCGCTGAGGGGAAGGTAAGGTGCAGGCTCTCTTATACGTAACGTATTGCGTATCCACCGTGCCCGGAGGCTTGTGACTCCGTAACGCGAGCACAGGGCGGACGTTTTCACCAACAGCCAGATTACCATTGCGTGCGCCAGTAGATGGCGCATTTCGGCAAACTTTTCGTGTTTTTCGGTTCATTTTGGCGTCAGTTCATTTAGCACAGGACGGCAGAGTTGAGAGAGCGCCAGGAGAGAGCTGAATTCGAGGGTGGGAAGGGCTACCTTCGCAACACTGACCACGTTGCCATGGCGACGGAAAGTCGAAGGCGCGGTTCGCCAGATTCCTCTACGTGGACGGATCTTGTCACTCCAGTCGCCGCTTTTCAACGTTATAGAATGCAGCCCGCAGCCCCAGCGCGCACGCAAAAAGGGGTGAAATACATAGAGTTTCATGCTAATATATACTAGAGGGAAGTCTGGCACCACTGTCTAGGGGAGACACGCTTCCGCGAGCGTTCCGTCATGTACCGGGCAGGGACGTTCCCCTTGTCCTTGGCATGACTCATGAACAGGCTGAAAAGTTGGCTCTTGCTGCAAAAAAGCAACAATATTACTGTAGAGAGTTCACCAAATTTGTGTTGTTATTATAAAATTGAACCTCCAAAAAGAATTATTTGCCAGTGATGATGTAGAAGCTTCATGCACGATGAACAATAAAAAAAAGTCAAGTAGGCGAGGAACGTCGCTAGCGGCAATGGCGCCGCCCATGGCGGCCCGCGACTGCAGCGACAGATTTCCCTCTAGTATATAATAGTATGAAACTCTATGGTCAAACAGTACTGACGGAGATAAAATTCTGATGCTTGCTGGCAAAAAGAGAGCGCAAGGAAGCCAATGCCGCTGCTAAAGCTTGCAAACTCGGCGACTTAGGTGGTTAGATCGCCCATCATAGTTAGTGCGGTGTACGTGGGTAGTGCGAAAAACGTCGTGTTCCGAACTACTGAAGCCGGTGCAAGGCGTGCGCATCGGGACGAGCCGCGAACTCTTGAGGGAGAGGGACATAATGCTCGCGCATTCTGAAAGGTCTGCAAATGGATCTGTAATTAGTTTTTAAAGACTATAGTGCTGATTGGGATACTTAACCGCGAAAGGTGGGGTCTGCCGCACTATCCGTCCGTCCCGCGATTCAGCCGGCTGGCCAACAGTTAAAAGAACTTTTTGAACGACACTGTAATGGGCAAAACCTTTCCGAAACACTAAATGTGGTAGCATGCTATGTACTTGTCAACGTTGTTCAACAAAAAAAAAAAAAACTGTGGTTGATTCCTCTATCATAGGAATCGGTAAAACACGAAAGTGAAATGTGGAGCGAAATCTGCAGCTGAGCATGATTTGCGGGTCGGCGGCTGTCTTCTAAGTGTGCTTGGCGAGCGACGTCCTCCTGGTGGGTCGCTTCGGCAAAGGTGCACTGGCGTCATTTCCGTGACGGATATGACGTCAGTGAAATCTTGGTGTATTCCGGCATATAACACTTTCCTGTTAAAGTATAAAACCAGAAAAAGAACAACCCTAAGTATAACGTACCCTTTAGTACTAAAGGTTGCTTCCCCGCAAAAAAACCCTGTGTGCAGGGGTGCGCCCTTTACAGGCCACTTGCTTCGTCGTACTGGCGTCATTTCCGTGAGGGATATGACGTCAGTCAAATCTTGGTGTATCCTGGAATAAAAGAGTTTCGTGTTAAAAGAAAACATTTGAAATATTTCACGGTAAACGTAAATACATAACTGATAGCAGCGTAATTCTTTTGTTGAAAACGCATGGGGGCGTAATTTTTGCCATAGCAAACAAAGAACTAGTTACAAACAACAGTGTAATTACAGAATAGAAAGAAGGCTTGCCGTGAAGCTTCCAGCTCGTGGCTCAAGCGCGAAGGCGAAGAGCAACAAAAGGTCCCAACATACGGCGTATTAGCAGTTCGAACGCGGCAAAGCTGAATCTCGATTGAGTTTATAGTGGGATGACCTAGCCAGGAAGGAAACAGCGTGAGAGGTGGGATTAGGGAAAGGAGAGGCGGTTACTTGGGAGGGGAGGCAGAAGACCATCGTCTTTCGACGACATTTGCAGCGAATCGAGCAGATATCGGGTCAATGTTTTTATATTGACAAGTTTGGTGCCACATAAAAAAGCTAATGAACGTCACGGTGGTCCTTTACAGAAATATGACGTAGCTGACGCGTCAGCCGCTTAGCAATTAGGCAATCAACGTTGACACACAATTTCTCAATTTGAGCGCACGAAATTTGAGGGGTTCCAAGAAAAAAATCCCGCGCCATTTCCGTTACCGTGAAACCTGCGGAGGAGCGAAGTAGGCCTATGTCTGTTTTTTTTCTTCTAGAAAACGTAACAGAAAGACCCAGCAACCACGCGAGTATGGTTGCTATTTAAAGGTAAAAAAGGGCGAGTTACATAATAAGGCACTTACTATGTTGGGTAGTATTAAAAAGAATAAAAAGCGAGAGCAACTCAGCAGAACTCGATATCGATGACAGAAATAAAAATCCCCGTCCCATCTCCACTAACGTGAAACCTAGCTGGGGAGGGTCGAAGCATGAAGTGTATAAGCGTATTCTTCGTGCCTTGGTGTTCTTGCCAACGGAGATGAAACCGTTGTGGGTAAAGGTATACAGCTTTGCTGTAAAAGTCTCGTGTCGCTGCAGCATGAAGCGTTCTAGCGCGAGGCGTTGAAAGACCAGTGTCCCGGGGTGTTCTTTAGGACGCATTTCGAGTGTCGTGGCGTTTTAGTACCGTGACTAAACGAGACGCCGACACCAAAGCCCCTAAGGGGCTCCGCCTCTAAGAAAAATAGAGAAGATTCCTCTGGGTGTGGTCAGGGGATGCGAACCACATAATTATCCAGTCGCGTAAAGGCACTTGCGCAGAGAAATAGTTAATCTCGTCTGGTAAAACAAGTCTGCATCATATAACTAGTGTGAGTTTATTTTCACGAGCTTCAACTTACTACTCTGCGTTTTTCGACCAAGCGAAGGAGGATACATTGCAAGTTAGAGAATACTGGCTAGAACAATGCTTAGTGAATACTGTTTGTTCATGTGTTATTTCCAGCGCCTGGCCGTGAAGAGTAGTCTTATTTCATTCTGGAAGGAACATCATGATTGTTTTTTTTTTTTCGGGTGTCAAGCCTTGACCAGCTATACCGTCTGCTAGGGAAGACAGCAACGTTTACCTCACTTATTAGGCCTTTCTTGTGCGGCAGACAATGTTTTCGGTCCGATGGTGTGTTTCTGGGAAAGACTACCCTCCCACATAAATTCGATTCGCTGGCGCTCCACTGTGTTGGCCTTCTTGTTTGACGTTTGCGCGTTTCTACGACTTTATTGCGGAGCACACGTTTTCTCTAATAAACTTTAATTACTACGAGAACATCGCGTCGTTCCTGAGTGCGTGGCTGTCAATAAGAGCCACGCACGCAGGTACACCCAGAGCGTAGAGCGGTAAAACAGCCACTAACACTAGTGGTTAGGCCACGTTGCTTAGGCAACATCACCAACGCACCTCAACAGGGCAACGGTAGCACTTGCCGTCTTCTGTCTTTTTATTTGGTTCCTCATTTAATTGCAGACTCTAACTAGACCTGTGCGGTATATTTCGATCGAAAGTGGTAGTTAGCAACGCCGCTCGTTTTGAAGTGCCAGCCAGCGTGTTTTTTTTTTTTTTTTTTGCCATATATTCTTCTTGGGGTGCGTGACGTCTCCTTAACTGACGCGGGTGATTTTTTGTTGCGCGCGTCTATAACCCTAAGCTGCTTCGCATTATCGCGTGCCGAGCCACAGGTGTTGCCATTCGTTGCGCAATCCCGGAGAGGAGAGGAGTGTCGGAGAGGAGAGGAGGAATGCCTCACATACAACTCAGCGTTCCCATACGGGAAGATGACGACGGTGGTTGAACGAGAAGCTATCTCGTGATGGATTCTTTGGTTGGGCAATCCCTAGGGGCATCCTGCCACAATCATCATCAGCGGTGCCTCGCCAGGCATGCGCAGTAGGGGTGTGGTACTCAGGGTTCCCCACGGGAAGATGACGACGATGGTTGAACGCGAAGCTATCTCGTGATGGATTCTTTGGTTAGCCAATCCCTAGGGGCATCCTGCCACAATCATCATCAGTGGTGCCTGGCCAGGCATGCCCAGTAGGGGTGTGGTACTCTGGGTTCCCCTACGGGAAGATGACGACGGTGGTTGAACGCGAAGCTATCTCGTGATTGATTCTTTGGTTGGCCAATCCCTAGGGGCATCCTGCCACAATCATCATCAGCAGTGCCTGGCCAGGCATGCGCAGTGGGTGTGCGGACGGCGGATAACGACAACGAAAAGGGAGGAAGGGAGGTACACATCTCTGAGCATGAGATGCTTCGCATCTAATCCAATCCCTAGGGGAATCCTGCCACAACCTACATCAGCGGTGCCTGGCCAGACATGCGCAGTGGGGGTGGGGTACTCAGGGTTCCCCTGCGGGAAGATGATGACGGTGGTTGAACGCGAAGTTATCTTGTGATGGATTTTTTGGTTGGCCAATACCTAGGGGCATCCTGCCACAAGCATCATCAGCGGTGCCTGGCCAGGCATGCGCAGTGGGGGGTGCGGATGGTGGACAACAACCACAAGGGAGGGAGGGACACAGCCCCGAGCATGAGATGCTTCGCATCTAAAAAATACCGAGAGAACAGTTCACGTAAGTCCGCCCCACAGGGGGGGAACACAAGACAGCTCGCACTACAGACGCCCAGTTCGCGAAGCCAGTTGCCACCAGTTCTAGCGCAGGCTGGCGCGTTCCACTTTGACAGAAATGGGAAAGGCTGCGGTCAAAACTATCCGGGCCCGTCAGTCATGCCTGGGGAAGGCGACGATGTAGAGAGATGGATTCTCTCTCGACTACCACTAGCACAATGAAAAGCGACGACGGAACATGCAAATAAACAATTTCGAACCTAATACAATGCGTGGTGGTGCGTCCGTCAGTGCTTACATAGAAACACATCCTCCAACTTAGGTATGGTTCAGGCATTGGGCGACTTAGTGCACGCTTCGACAATTATTTTACACCGCTTCGTTTCGTTGTTCCTCGTAGAAAGCAACCTGACGTGTATTTTAAACTAAACGAACCCTGGCGCTCTCGGTTATGTACTTAAACTTTGCCTCCAAATATGCCTAAGCGTTTCTTTGCGCTGAATAATTTTGACAGGTATAAAACCTGACACCTGTTTTTTATTTGTCTTATCTCATATACTTAATAGTCATCCTCTTTGTTAAGACTAATTGATTGTGGGGTTCAACGTGCCGAAGTTACACGTGGGTTATGAGGTGCCCCATTGTGTGGGGTTGCGTATTAATTTAGAACCTCCTGGGGATATTTAACGTGAGGCGAAAGCTCAACACACGGGTGTTTTCGCTATTCGCGTCCACCAGATTAGCCACCATTGCGACCGTAATCGAAGCCGCGTCCGTAGATTCAGCAAAGACAGCCACCGAGAGAGCTCTGGTGAAAACAGAGCTGCGCACTGGCACATCACGTCACTTCGTCAACTTAGATTAGCATCGGGTAATTAAAGCTTTTTGGGTACTGCACATAAGTAACAAGGCGCAAGATATCTGAAGCACTCGTCTACAGCTGGAGGGTGGAACGAATCGTAATAGCCCTTCATTACGCCATGTTTTATCACTCTCGAAGCAGCTTGAATGCAGTGCATGGGCTGCTCCTGCAAAGCAGCCAACTTAAAAACCATGTACAAATAGCTTAGAGTCTACTCCAGGCATTTATCCACGGTTAGTGCCACTCACAAGAAAAATAGGTAAAACTGAGATCAATTATGTTGTTTTCGTAGAGTGAGAGCAATCATAACAATGGAGATGTTCGAAGACAGTGCTCATTTTTAGAGGGTTCCGTTTTGTAACATCTCACGCATTTGGCGCAAATAAATAAATAATTGTAATCGACCAGAGACCGAATCATTGCCAGCCAGACTGTTGTGATCATTACGAAAAACGGTTTTTTTTATAGCCCGCCATCTTCGTCGCGCTGTGGGAGGTAGTCTTGACGCCGCTGCCGAGCGAAAGGACTCTCTCTGGATGTTTCTTTACACGTTCCCCCTGTTGGGATGAAATTCTGACCATGCGTGGCGTACCCATTGGGAGTTTAATAGGGAGTTCCTATGTACCTCGAATTATATTATGACAGCGCGGCAAGTTCCTGCTTGTTTACACCCGATACGTGCGTTCAGCGAATGTAGACATTAAATTTGGCGAACGCTCGTACATTTATATCTATATGGTCATGAAACGTAACCACCAACTGCACCTACCAACTTCTGCAACTGTCAACTACGTGAAGCCAACTACCGACTACCTATCACCAACTGTATACAACCAACCTTGGCGTTGAATTAGACGAAAAGGTGAGTCTCCAATATCTCATACAAATTCTTCATCGAGGCGGATAAAGAAATGCAGAGGGAGATACGCGATTACATACGCATCATTAAAACAGATCTGAATAAGCTGTAGCGTCTCTACGAGGAAGCGTCGCCCTATTCACAAGAGCTCACGTCTGCAGCGTGGTCGTATGATCGCCAGCCTACGTATATGTGGTGCGTACGCCTCTGTTGAAGCCAGATCATTGAACAAGTTGCGCCGGCAGTGGGAAGTGGGGCTCTGCGACCGAACAGATGAGATGCACAAACTATACTGGTTGGTGCCTAGACTATGGCGGCCTGAGTCTGGCCTAGGTTGAGATGCCTAGAGGGTGCCCGGTGCTGAACATTTTCTCCACACAGCAGCTTTATTTTGTCTCATCGGAGCTCTCCAATCCCTTCGCTGTTGAGCTGTCACACAGGCTCGTCTCAACAATCTCTTTTCCCCTGGGCGCCATTGCCACCGCCTTCTTTATAGAGATCGTTGGCGCTGTCACCTTCTCATCCTATACGGTGAAGTCTTGTTGGGTTACCGCAAGTTTGGGGAAAAGGCCCTTATTGTGGCCTTCTAAACAGAGCCCGGGGTGCAGCCGCTGTACCGCGCGCAGGCAGCTTCCTTCGAGGGAAACGAGAGTCGGTGAAGTACAGGTTCTCCGATTGTAACACAGCACACGTTTTCTGCAGGGAGGTGGATTCCTTTTTTAGAGTCCGCTGGGACATTGACTGGCCGCGTCTCGGCTACCTGATGGTTTCGGCCGAACGCGGGGTGCCCTGCTAACGCGTTTTAACCCGGGATATCGATTCGCCGTGGTGAGCGCGGTCGACTAGTCAAGTGTGGTCGAGTGTGCTCGGAATCCCAGGTCAGTTTGGGGGCACTTGTTCCAGAATGCGGAATGACCAGTAAAACACACGGGTAGCTACAGCGCTATTCTAGCAGGCAAATATGTCCTTTCCCTTCCTTGGCGGATTTGCGGTGCAACTAGAATAGCTTAGAATCGACGACTTCATGTTATTTGCAGCAGAACTACGGGTCACAGTGATGGAAGGCGTTCGCGTGATGCAGCCGTGCCACGATTGACTTGAAATACGAAGAAAGCAAGCGCTTAGTTGTTGCTGACCGCATGCGACAGCCGACGCGTCGACAGTAAAGGTCTTTTTGGAACCACGTATTTTGTAGGCTTTACGGCACTTATGAACTCAGGTTGAAATTTTTTTGTAATTTTGTTTGCATATGCTGTGATTTTGTTCATGTGCCTCTCACGAACCCGTACTGGTTTACTATACATCTTTGACGCTATGCAAACGCGATTGTATTTTTTATGGTGTCAGAATGTTTAATTCCCTTCTCTACTTTATTTTGCGTGATTCATCTTTGCTTTCTCAGCCAGACAGTTTCTGATTGATTTAAAAAACCTCGTCGCTTTATTCTTGCTGCCCCAATTGTTTCTTCCACATCGAAAGGCTTTTTTTTCTTTTCCCGCTACATTGTTTATCGTTGGCTGCAACCATAACTAGCAGCACTAAAACGAGGCACAGATCGCATCGAGTGGCACGCACGCCAGAATTTGCATGCTGATAGGCGCGCGTACTCGTATGAGCGTCGTCTGCATTCATATTAATCAACCTGGTTTAGTTTCGGAAATAAGTCGGTGGTGTCCGAGCAGTAGTGTTTCGGGCCGACAGCGGAGCGTACGAGGAATCGTAGCCTCGTCCCGTCCACGTTTTCGCTATTTTGCTAAATTTCTGAAGGCTGCATACAGATGTCGAAAGTGGTAATTCCGGAGTTTGGGGGATTATTAGCGTCACACTGCAAAAAATTTTAGATGGATCTGTTGACGGATGAGAGGCCGACATCGACGTGTGTGAAAGGCCGCAGCGCTTATATTGCAGTGAAGAGAGATGGCGAATCAGCTACTTCAAGTTCTTTAGCGAACTTTCCCTCAAAGTGTAAAAGGACAGAAAATGTTACAAAAACACTTATAAGCAATTCTCCGATAGTGTTTCAACCTTCCGCGATGCTTTCCTACGTGAGTCATTCATTGTCGTGAGACTTTAGGAGGCGTTTTGTTTACCTTTTGTTTCTATTCTTATTTTATATAGCCTCTGTTCGACGCTGTTTCTCGTTCAGATTGTGTAAATTGCAATACGAAAAAATGAAAGCCCTTCCACTCAACGTGAAAGCTGTGAGAAGTGCAGAGCAGTGATTCGCCATAATGGGCTGCAGCGCCGTTATCCGCTCACTCTTACCACCCATCACTCTATTCGACGCCCAGTATCACTCCTCTCTTGATGAATGGAACGGAGGTTTGTCCGATGCAATTCAAATTTCCCGCCTTCGCAGTACTCGCGCGCCTTCTGATTGAAACCGTGCCAGTGGGAGTTCTGATCTTTTTGTGCTTGCTTTTCATCCCGCACGTGCCGGCGCCGCCTGCGCCTTTCACAGCAGTTTGGAATGGGCCATTTTTTCTTGCAGTGCAAATTTTTGTCTCTTACTATCGTAAAAACCAACCCAACGAGCGTTCCTAACTAAATGAACGCGGGCGCTGCCGGGTAAATACGTATATTTTGCCTGAAATGTACCTGCAGTTTTTTTTTTTTTTTGCGCTAAACAACGGGGAGACGTACAAGCGCCAACGGTTCACGAGTTTTGAACGGTTGCGGCTATATAAACCACTTGGTTTTCGAGGACTCTGTGTGACGCTCCTACAACGGTAGGCGGGGCTGTACTTGGGTCCGTTCTCTCGCTGCGCCGCCTTATTCCGGCAGTCGAGCGTTACTCGTTGAGCATTACAGCGAGCTACGGCGACAAGGCGAGCCCCTAAAGTGTTTTGCACTTAAAAACATGTGGGAAAGCTAGCCAAAAGCAACCTGGTACCTCTATTTACGGCTTGACATGCTCACTAACGGGACGTTTTAAGGTCGTGTTCCCTGGCATACAGAGCTGCATCTTTGTGAAGACATTTTCCAGGAGCAGTGAAAACATACTTCACCAAACTACGAAGGGTCTAGGGCCTTTAGTTGATATAAGTGCAATTCGTTAAGTTATGGACAGACAAAAAGGTTTCCGACGGAAGTAGAACTAACTGCTTATACGCATGAGCAGATTGGGAAGACGCCGTCAGTCACAAATTTGTGCGCGGTCATATTTGAAGAATCGAATGCCCTGGTGCTTGGCGGTGCGCCGTTTAAACTCTGATGTGATGTTTTCTAAAACGGCCGGGAAACATCGGTCACGAAACGCAATGACGCACGGGCATTCGTGTTGGTGGTGGTAATGATGTTTATTAACGGAAGGACGTAGCCTTGCTTGGTATGCCGGCAATTTCTTCCCCGTTTAACCCCCTTTTTTGCCGCTTTGCGCTGGAGATCACCAGGAGTCACTGAGACTTGAGTCGCTTAGAAACACAGGCTCGGGCGCAAAATATGTCGCTCTGGCCCAATGGCCTTTAGGGAAAATTACATAGTCCGAAAAGCCATTCGGAGTGGCTTTCCTTTGAAGTTCTTTAAACAAAGCTAACCGCTCCGTCGCGTGCTCTCGGCAGTCCATAAGGAAATGTCTGATGTACCCAGTTACACAACACGTTGCGCGCGGAAGTGAGGAGATAAGGTTCTGCTTATGATTCGAGTGATGCGTTATGCGCGAGCTCCGCGTTTACGATAAAATGTATGCATTTTCTTAAAAGGGATAAGATGCGGTCTGTTGCCGATTTAAAACAAAATTATAGCATGCTTTGGTAAACTATATTCTTGGGTGCAAAGAGACTGTTATTTAACAGCAGCCATAAATGTAGTGGCAACAACAAAACCCTGTGCTTTAAGCATGAGCAGGTTGCGACACACGTGACTCACAAAAATACACGTCATCAAAACAAAAACAGAGAAAAAAAGATATTTGCATTTATCTAATGTAAATGGCATTGCGAATATCACAGATGTGCTTTGAGCCGCAATCTGACAGTATTTAATTTTCGAGAGTACTGAACCGGGCGCCGTCCAAACGACTGTGAGGAACAAACGACGATTGTTTCTATTTTAAGAATTAGCGTTCTAATGAATTACTGAGTTTAATCAATTTTTGATGGGCTACAGCTTTTTTTCTAGCAGGCACACCTGGACTTTCCCTTTCATGACGGCTTTCGGTGCAACTGGAACGGGTTAGGGGGGGGGGGGGCAATTTATGTTATTTGTATTATAACTGCGGCTGACAATTATTCATGATGCATGCTCGGATAAAACTTCTGAGGGTTATTTAGTGATTTTTGCAGGTTAGCGTCATATAATTTGTTTTGCGTGTAGTTGAGATAAAACGCTAGTTACGGGTGTTTTCTGCAACCATACTGCATGCCTAGAAGCCGATGTATTGACCGCTGAAGCGAATCCCGAGTAGTTTACCTCTCCGCAATTGGCTAATTACGGAAAATGAAGTTCAGCGTAGAGATAGTGTATACTCTTGGTTGGTCAATTGTACTATGATTCATTGAGACTTATACAGCTACGTAGCAGTCGCAAGAAAGTTGGCTTTGCTGCAAAGCGTATCCTGCTCACGGACCACAAAACGAAGAGATCTTGAGGACTGAGCCATATACATCTTTGCTGCAAAAGATGATAGAGAATGACGTCAACCCCTTCTCAAACTCAATGAAACTGAAATGAAATCACTCGCCAGCCGCCCTTAAAAGAATTACTGGGCATTCCTCCATACCGTTCAGCGGAACACTCCAATCGTTTTATTTCCAACAGAATTTGTTGGAAGTCCCGCAGACGGAAAAAAATTGGCCGCGTATCTGCTTCTTTTGTTGCAAATGTCGTCATGAAATGCCCCCCCCCCCCCCCCCTTTGCTTTCCCGCGACCTCTCATGCTGTTCCTGTACCGTCGCGCTCATCCCAAGGTAAACACACTAAAGGTTTGCGGAAGGGGATTTGAATTTACCGCGTTCCACAGCTACAGGCCGGGGGGTTACTCAATGCCAGCGCTGCAGTACGGCGGAGACGCGCGTCAATGGAGGCGGCAGGCTACAAGGTATACAGAACCGCGTGGCCGTGCTCCACGTGCGTTCCAAGCAGAACGTGGAACCTAGTTAGTTGAACCTTTCGTTGCTGTTGCCGCGTGATTTTTCATATGCCGCCAGGAGGCGGCGGTTTTCTGCAGTAGTTGTAGATTATCATTTGCTATCGAAAGACGAAGCCTCCATGAATTTTTTAATAAAGGAACACTGTAAATATCCCTTGTGTACTAATTTCCTGTCTTATATTTGCGGAATGTCTTGTTCTTGTTCAACAAAGTTGACAAGTATGAACATATTGTTACGTGGCGGCAGAAGGAATGAGGCGAACCATGGAAGATGACGACGCGATCTATTTACAGTACAAGATGACCTATTTACATTATTTACAAGGCAGCTGTTGCAGAGCGCTCACCCAGGCTGCACGCCCCACACACAGCTCTCCGTCGTTCTTCATCGGGCCCACAGCGGCGCATACCCTACAGCGCCCTTCTTCGTCTTCTCGTTACATAGCCCCCCGCGTCGAAGGCGACCGTCCCGGTCGAGATCACAAGAAATGTTCTGATGCGGTGAGGATGCGAATGAGAGGAGAAGAGAGGGGAAATGTTCTGATCGCGGCGGATTACGATGATTCGATGAGCTGCGGCCCCTGAACATCGTTTCCCGCCGATGGAGCGAAGCAGCGGCCAAAGCTCTTGGAGCTCCGCCGGAGAACTGGGCAGGGGATCGGCGCCGTCGTATCGTTGGGTCGCGGCTGGTCACGTCGGAAGGTCACGGCGGGTCATTGGCTGGGGAAACGGGGCTGGGGATGTCTCACCGGGGCTGGGGCGGGCCGACGGGATCCAAGAGGCTTGTAGCAATAGCTTCGGGAGACGCGACCGGGCGAGGCTGAGACAGCGATGGGTATCGAGACCCAGCAGCTCCACCAAAACGTGTCCTGCGTGTCCTGCCACCACGTAACATTTGGTGGAGATGCGGAACGATCATCTTCATCCTGGTCCCCCAGCATCGCGCCGTCTTGGCTCCTGAAGCGATCTTCTCCAGGCTCTTGGACCGCGTCGGCATGCCCCAGCCCCGGTGAGCCATCACGACATCTGTTCCCCAGCCCGTGCCCCCAGCCTATGACGAGCCGAAATCAGCCGAGACGTGAGAAGCCGCGACCAGACAAGACGACAATGCCGTCCCCTTGCCCCGTTCGCCGGCGCGTCTTCTCAAGGGCTTTGTACGTTGCTTCATGGCGGGCATGGCTGTTCCGGGGCCAGTCTTCACCAAGCTCTTCATCCGCATCCGTGGTGGCAACGACGTCTTCACTGTGTATTATCATTTCATCGTTCGTAGTCACTACACTCCCTCACCTACAAAGGTCTCGACCGGGGCTGTCTTGCTCGACGGCGGGGTTATATTACAAGACGGCGACGAGGATGCGAACAACGAAACGTGGTGCAACGTGTGAAGACGAAGAAGCTGGGTAGGCGCGCAGCCAGCGCCGGTTCTGTGTCATGGCCGACATCTAGTAAATACTGAAAACGCATCGTTCGCCCATCTCGTGGTTCACGTCCTTTGTCCTGCCACCACGTAACATTATAAACCGGGCTTAGACGTTTACATTTGGCTGTGAGTATATAAGACTATTGCGCAATAGCAATTTTACTTTGCCCGGCTGGCTGAATCGAGTCACAGACAGACAGACAGACAGACAGACAGACAGACAGACAGACAGACAGACCAAACTTTCTGGGTTAAAGTAGCCCAAGGAAGACTATCGTCTTCAATAAATGTTTCACTACCCACCCATCACCTCTGAAGACGCGTTCCTTTCCCCGTGAGAATCGCCTGCAGCAAAACGTTCTTGCTTACTTTTCTCGGGACCCCTGCTTAGTTCCGTTTATGGCCCGTTCGCGTGCCTCGAATCAACACGTCCTCGCTTACGCGGCCGGAATCGACATGGTCTTGTTGATTCCGGCGCCAAATGACTGTGGCTTCCGCTGCTCACCATCTTAGCAGGCGGTTTTTAAATGTCCCAGAAGTTATTTTTATTTTTTGTTATGCAGGCTCAGGGTGTAATGTTCGCTATGCAAAAAACAGTGAAGGAAACGAATCTCGAAGGTTTGCAGCTGCGCTGCGTGGTAAGATGGAAATTTGCAGCATAACCTTGCAGTGGGACATGCCATTTTCGACACAAACTATCGTGTGTTCTGCCCACTCTCTCTTAAGCACGAGGAGTTGGCATGCTGCCTCTCCGCTAACCCGCAAACCTCCTGGTGGACTACTTACTGACTTGAAGGGAAAAATTTGTGTTAGTGGGATGGAGTGGTTTTTCTTCGTGTGTTCATTGGATGGTGATCATAATGACGATGATATGTAGATATGTTCAAGGGGACAGATTTTCGTTTGTAGAGAAGCATGTATCATGTCCTATAATAAAAAAAATTATTCAATAATTAATAGGGCGCCAAGCCTCCTCACATCCGCATGTTGACCTCGCTAGAAAACATGGTGGATCTCACTGGAACTGTTGAACAGCAACAGTTACAATTTCCTGATTTGTTGCTTTGAGGCGACATGCGTGTAAACTCTAGTTCTAGAACTGGCTGAACGTTTTCTGCTCAAGGTGGCTAAGGTTTATGCCAACCATGTTTAAGGCATGGCTACTCATAATTCATGATTGAAAAAGAACCACAGTTCACAAAGGCCTAGCTTCCTCCTGGAAAAGTTGTTCTTGCGCCACATTATCGCGTAAGCCCAGCTGCTTCCACAATGAATGATGACTCTGCACTCGAATGTAATTTTTTACGTGTAACACCCACTGCCCTCAGCTCGAGTAGAGTACGCTACTTCGAAGCTCTAACCAGCTGCAATCCAGAACGGGACTCAGAGCACATGGTTTACGAAATTCTGTTAGAAGTATGCGCGAGGCTTTCGACCGGTACGGCAATAGTTCGAAAAAACGCCAGTTCAGTTTTCGCTGTAGTCGTTGTATTTTTAGCCGTCACGGGCCGTTTTCTCCTGCTGTCTCCGGCTGTGGACATTCACCTCCTGCCCTAGGCTTCAGCGTTATCACCGTCGCAGACGGCACTACTCCATCTGGTCATGCGCTTGCACAACCACAACCGCCGCTCCCTCGCGACATGTCTGGCTTACGCGGTGTTCGGCAGCCGCCTTTGAGCATTCTTTTTGTCGTCACTTCTGGTTGCCGAACTCGCTCAGCGCATTAACTCTGTGCAGCGTCCTTGCGGCAACGATAACGAAGGATCTTTAAGGCATTGCACAAAGGAGACTTGGTGTACGGCAGCTATCTACATTAACCCTCTACTTCAACATTTTGCAGCCTGCTACGAAAGTTCCCCGAGGTCTCTTTTAGCACTTTTAGTGCCGCGTCATTTGCTGAAGCGATTTCGAAGTAATCGGCCAACTGAAACGGACAAGTGCTCGCATCTGTTTAAGTCCCTCCAAACTATTGTTTCTACAAAACTGTGAAAGATGCCATGTTGTTAACGTATTTGATTAAGAAAGAAACGACTTTGCCTTTCCTTTGAATGCAAGGAAACAAAACAGCAGAGTGGATTTCCTTTTAATTATTGTATTTATTACATGCTGCAGGCCACCTTCTGGTGTAAGCAGGAGGGCAGATTAAGAAGCAAGAAATAAAGAAACGCCCACAAATACGAAACAAATATGATGAAACGAATCTCGTGTTTCGATGGACGTGTTTCGATACTTTGTTTCATTGTGACATTGTGCGGGCTAAAAAGCGAAGTGTCTGTTCTCTCAAAACACAAACATTCAGCGTGCTTGGTTGTTGTTTCCTGTAGGACTTGTCGCAAAGCGTGCTTAATATGGTTAGGACTCAAGTGATCGCTTGTGATAGCAAACTGGAATTGGACATCAACGCGATAGGTTTTCTTCGCTCTCCGAAAAACTGGATGTTTTTAGCTAGAAATAGGTCTGCAGGGAAATCTGTTCATGAAAACTTGGAAATGCATGCGGAAATAATATCCGATGCTTGAATTTATGTCAGCGGCATTTTTTTATTGGGAGAATTTTTTCTACAATATTCTATTGCATTGTATTCTATTATCTTCTATTGTATTGCATTCCTATTTCCTCGCGGGAATCCACAAATTAGTATGTATGGACGCTTAATTAAAAAAAATCTGCCAGCGCGAGTACTGTGTTAATCGTATGTTTCACAATAATATCACCGTCCTTCAATTCTTTGAAAAGCATTGAAGGACTGGGATAATACTAACGGTCGCTTCACCGTCATAACACCCTGTGTGCTATGGGAAGTCGCAGTTGTCAACGGGGCCAGAATACCAGGTAGTCTGGCGTTTAAAACCAGGCTTGGTAGCCTCAGTACGCTTTGAATTTACCGCTTGCACAAAAAGCTAGCATGTGCAAAAATTGCGAAAATAAATCCTGTGACCATGCAAGCGCCTCCGAGGAAGAGGGAGATCATAATGCAACAACTTTCCCAGCAGCTTGTTTCAGCGGAGAACAACGTACGGTGGCTTTCTTATTTTGTACCTCGGTGCGGCGAGCCTTGCTTTATTACGTTACAATCCCGAATATCGGTTATCCGGCCCTCCAATGCGTTGGCGCGGACGAGTTTTATGGTTTTACGCCTGATGGCTGAAGCAGTTCCGTCTTCTTGACCCCACATAACTCTCCATCCAATGCCTTTGCCAATCGGTCACATCGGTATGTACTGTAAGTGGGTATGGGCTATTGCTGGCTTTTTTCTTGTGCTAGATGAATCAGCAGGTTTATCAAGCCGCCCTGTATACCTTCCATTACTGGTTTCAGTCGAGGTAAACAATACGAATCATAATAAACTATTTTTTTTCGCGTTTGTAAAGTTTATATTGCCGCGAACCATACATTGGGTTTGTTTATTTGTGTTTTGCTTTTACCGCCCGGCTGCGCCGGTCTGTGTTATCTCTGCGCCAAGGGAAGCGCGTGTTCCATTCTTTCTTTCTGTGCCGCATGTGTTATCTGTCGTGATAGGGAGAGCATTCCGATCTAACGTGAACAGCCCAGAATAATCTTCTTGGATCTACTATGTTCTCGATGTGAATCGACGTTTCGAGAACCACGCGCGCCAAAAGACAAAAAGCCTGCAGTGCGGACGCCGGAGCATTCGATTCGACGACACTCGCCTGTGCAAGTCACTTTGTTGACCGCTGCTTCGCCGCCTCTGTATTCTTTTGAGTTGTTAGGGGAGCACAAGTTCGCTCCAATAAACGTGTTTCTCATTCAAGACAACTGCATCGCTCTTGTCTTCGCGACAATATAGAAGAAAAACTTTCACGAAATCCCCCCCCCCTTTTTTCTCTTGGAAGCGAAGGTGTTATGGTGGCCGATTACTGCTACGATATTGGCTACAATCTGATATTGGCGACGATTACTGCCTCAGAACCCGTTGGATCAGGACCAGGACACTTTGAAATCCTTGGTTCTAGCAAATGGGTTTTGGTATACGAATATGGGGTGTGTGCGTCCCATTTCACGCAATAACTTGCAAGCAAAAATTTGAGCAAGACATAGTTATATTATACGACCAATATTCCTAAAGGCTTTGCGTTGATTTATCGCCCCATTTTTTGCGGGGATCTCGTGATGCGTACATGCTATTTTTTATTGCTAATAAAGGAAGACTGACCCAAAAACGTGACCGTTTGGGAGCGAATGTCTCATTTCCAGCATTAGAGCCATAATTTCGGGATTGGAAAAGGAAGTTTTGCCTACGCGCAAATTTCGCGATGTTTTGCTTGCGGTGCAACGAAAACGTGTCGAAATCTGTTCAGACGACCGTAAGAAAAACAATAGATTTCACTTCAGTCAAGGGGCAGTAAAGGCGAAAGATGAAATAAGTCGTGAACGCAAACAGCGTTGAATTAGCCAAAGAAAACACGAAAGACACAAATAGGCTGGCGACACCTCGAGTCCTTTCCCGCATCCTCAGATTGCTTAACATCAGGCGACGTCACGATTGCATAAATTGAAATGTTGCGCCAAGGACATGCACGTCTCATCTTCATGTGGCACGTTGACAGAACGACCCCAAAGCGGCGCTCTGTAGAAGAAATATCAGGACCCCGGCGCCCTCCACAGTCCTTTCATTCTATCCCGATAAAAATGAACCAGAGATCGAGGTTCACCGTATGAAACACGCATACAACCTAGGGTCACGCAGATTTCCGCTTCCTGCCGCACTCCATCCATTCGGCTGCAGGCGGTGCATCCCCAAGCAGTGAATTCCCGAGCAGTGCCCAACCCAAATCATTATCGAACCATTTGGTACTATTAAAACATTTAAAAAGCCTCAGTTACAATATAAATGGAAGGAATGTCCAATGATGAACTCTGCGGTAGTGCACCGGCATTTTGTCCACCTCCGTCGTGGTTACGCAGTTTTCTTATAGGCATTCTTCCGTGGCTCATTTACTGGTGTAACATTTACCGCAGCACGCGAAAGCAAGGCAGAAAAGCCAACTTTGCCAAACCAAGTCAGTGTATTGTGACTTTGGCTGTTACACACCGGCCCTTTTGAAGCCGTCTTCACCTTTACACGTAAAATATTGCTGGGAACACATTTCTCGATGGGAATATAAGCAGTCCTACCATCGAACAATTCCTACTCCATATGACCACAGATATACCTAAGGCGCGCACCATGTCGCACGTTGGCAAGATATTTCGGGGTAGGTAGCCTTAAATTGCATGAAAAAGTCATTTCGAATGCAACTATAATAGAAGCATTGTCTCGGGCTTCACAAAACGCTAGTGATTCATCAACACTCCAATGGTTCGAATAAACAAAATTTAACATTGTATTTATGATCCAGTTGTTATTGGCACTCTGAGTTAATAAGCATTTTTTTATATTTGTTACGTGCTACAGAAGAATATACTTTTTCCGCTTTATAATGTGCACCAAAGAGGACACCCCTTATATATCTGTATGGTTAATTGTAGTACACGTTTCTTCATGCAAATAAACGAAGGCGTATGCAAATAATCAAATCTGAACATTACGAATAATTGCTGTTAGGACCCAGAACGCTCCCTTGGAGGACACCAGATAGAACACGAAGACACTGATTTTGTTATCTTGAAAAGATGATCGCTGTTTGTGTCTTAGGTTGCCACCCCTGCGAACGCTGCCGTTTTAGGAAAAGAATACGTGTGCTTACCCACATCGCTCTTACAGTAAATACGGTATTTTTCTTTGTGTGCTTGACTTGTGTGCTTGCGACTCGGGTGTGCGAAAGCCCCATGATAGGCCTCACGGAAAGGCATGAGCTGTAACGACGCTAACCGATACCCGCAGAATGTCGTTAGGCTCAGTAAGGTTAGGGCTAACTAACGCTAAGCCGAAGAAAATAAAAAGACGCATTCCCGCAGATGTGGAATAGCTAGCGCTTACATCCTGGAACCTTCGTTTCGTGCGAGCCCAAGTCGTCACCCACAGACGAGCACATACCTGGAGACGTGTATTGGCCAACGCTACTCCTTTTTTTAACAGTGGAGCTGTCGCAGGTCGAGCCTTTTCGGTCGTCTGCTGTAGGTCCTGCGTCACGCACGCATAACAGCATGTCCCCAGACCCACCGAAAGAGGCCGCCGGCGGGTGTGGACGCCGCTTCGCCGGTGGTTCCTAGGCCCACAGGTAGATGGCGCAGTGCTCTCGCAGAGGCGGGTTCCTCTTCCTCCCGCCGCTACCATTTAGCTTCCCATCTCTTCGCGCGAACCGTAGACAGCGCTGCCGTTTTCGGTCAAGCGCCGTTGACGTTTGAGCCGACACAAGGCAACCGCACCTCCGCTGTTTCAGTAGATTTCACGCTGGCGGGAACTGTATTTCATCTTTGGTTTCATTCGAGTCGTGAAGCTCACGGACAGTTACATACCCCAAGAGAAGCACTCACCAGCACAGAAAGGCTTTCCCCGGAATTTTTCGTTTCTTAGTACCAAAACTTACACAATGCTGTTAACATGGCATTTAGAGTCGTTTTAAATGCAGAGCATTTCAGTAACTCACGATGTCACCCGCGTTGTCCCGTCGTATTCCGCACCGTCGTTGTCCGCACACCTCCCCCTACACTATATAAAAGGAAATACTATCCGGCGCCAGGTTTCGATCCCTCGACCCTGCGGGCGGAACGCAATGTACATGGTGCTCTACCCACTGCGCCACACAGCCGACACAGAATGGGACGCTATGAACGCGCCTTATATCGTTGACTCATTCAAATTACTGCTGACGAGCGCTCTCTCGTCAGCAGTTGCCACAAGTGCAACAACATTAACGTAACGCAAACTACTTAACGTCGTGCGCCCCTGGAAATGCTCTACATTTGATCGTGCCCCTCGCGAGGGGGATGTTTGACGCTACCTCTTGCAAGACCGAGTGCGACCACCGAGAACAAGGTCCCACGAGCGGCGCGCGCGCCGTGGACTGGTGGCGCCATCTGTTAGCTGCGACGCGAACTACCATCAAGGCAGTCAGAAAACCGAACGCGCGAAATACAAACTGGGCTTTAACAAAAGAACGCTGTTTCAAATTCCTCTAGCGCGCCCCCTGTCGTGGGAGCAGACAATTCGAGTCGGGAGAACCGGATGCACTTTTCACCCGTTCTTCGGCTCTTCCGGCTCCCCCGCTCAGTTACTGAGCCGAAGAACCGAAGATCCGGGTCAAATGAGCCGTCTCTCTGCGCCATCTTTATTGTTACAAGGCATACAGGGTGCCAACGCGGTCCAACCACCTCCACAGCGTTGATTGGCCCCATATTTTTGTACGTGTTTCAAGGAGTAAAATTCACTCAGCCCTGGCAGCCGCTGTGCTTGCGCTATTTGCTATATAGCCGAAGCCTTGTCCAGCTGGGCTCGTTGGAGTGTAAAAAAAAACACGCCATTCATCGCTCTTATATTTAAAGCTAACGAACTTTTCCATCTTCTTTTCGAACAATGCGCTGCAGTTTCCAAAGTGTTTCTCAGTTCTCTAATCATGATGATAGTGTCACGCACGCGTTTTATTGTGTTGTGTTTGCACTTCCGATGTGCGACTTCACGACAGGTTCGATGTTTTCGCTTTTATACTGCTGCTTTCCCTTAATAAGACTGAGTTGTTTAAACGAAAGAGACATCTTCTCTGGAAGACATGCCAATGCGGTGCACATCGCCGCCACTAAAACTAGCAAAGAATATTTCAAGACGCTCGACGCACGTTCGGTCTTCGCTGCGGAATAACGGCTTCATAAAAGAGAAAGAATTAGGCCAGGTCACAACTGCTACTGTCGGCCGAAAACTCGCAACACGGGCGCCGCTTTCTTTTTGTTGCCAGGCCGATTGCATTGTGAACACAGCACGCACGCAAAGAAGCGCTCATTTCAAAGCAGGCATGCACGAGACGATGCGAACGTCGTCTAGGTTTCCTACAGACGAATGAGAAATGATTTGTCTTTTTTTGGAACGCGTTCGCGGGAAGTTGGCACAACATTTGGAGGGCTCCGGTGACGGTATTCGGAAACAAGGAGGGCCGCAGATCTAAAAGTGGCCGCGCTGCCTTCAGCGAAGCGGCAACAAAGGGACGCGATCGAAACGGTCGAGTCGAAGGCCTTAATAGACGGGCCACGCATTAACTTCATAACCCGCCCTGCTCCCGGCGCGGCAGTCGCTGGTGCGATTGAGCGCTGGCAATAAGCGCTTTTATATTTTCCAGTCACGCCATATTGATCTACGCGGTGGCCGCACTGAGAGCTCGTGGCTGCCGGTCTCATTGTTCAGCGCCGCCGGCTCGCTGGCGGGGCCGGTGGCGCCACCTGATTAAGAAGGCGGCAAGTGCTCGACCGGAGGGGAATTCAACCGCACCGCTGCCGTCAGCTTCACATTAAAGACGATAGTCTTGCTTGGCATACTTTAACGCAAAAAATTTTGGTCTGTCTGTATCTCTACTCAACCGCCGGGGCATAGTTGGACAACATATTGTACAAGATGTTTCTATAGTCACAAGATGTTTCTACAAGATGTTTCTATGTTTCTAGAACCATTTCTAAACATCTAAATCTGGTGGCAATGTCAATACTTGTCAACATTGCTGAGCAAGAACGAGAGATTGCGCATATCTTCGGCAAAACACCAATGCATAAGAGATATTTGCAGCGTTCCTTTATGAAAAATTACATGCATGCTTGATTGTTGCGATTGCAAATGAAATACTACAGCCACTACAGAAAAAATTGGCTGCACAAGAAGGCGCCATCTGGCAGTGACCCTAAAAGAGCACGTTTGCGTGTTTTTCGGGGCCAGTGCCAGGTGGCCCCATTGTTGTTGACAGTAGTATCTACGCCCGTACATTGCATTGCGTGCGGAGTGCACATAGCTTTGGAAAGGACGGCGCCAGATACGTGTTTTTCCATCCTTAAACGATTATGGCAGTCATGATGAAGTTGCAAGTCTAGACACCAAGACATGCCCACAAAGCGCAAACAAAACACCGAGGACGACATTACCGCGGAGAAGTGCCGGCGGGCCGACGCCCGTCGTTTCAAGCGTGCCCAAGAAACGTCCGAGCAGCGTACCGAGTGACTAGCGAAAGACCGCGAGGCGAGGCGCACCAGCAGGCAGAACGACATACACCTGGCGCGCGACGCGCCAGTCGGCCGTTTTCGGACCCCTTGGCGACAACGCGGTTAAAAATTAGCAGTGGCTTAGCTCGGCTATGCGAGGATATACGTAGCGTGAGCGAAGGTTCAGCTGGTTATTCTTGGGTTTCCTGGTTGTCTAGAATTAGCTGATTATCACGCTTACTGCTGCTAAAACGATTGCCATTCCAATCTAATCCAATCCAATTTAATCCAATCCAATCCAGTCGCGGCGGTGGTGGAGGCGGCTCCGGCGCGCCAGCTCTGCGCCGTGAGACGTCACTGCTCCTCGCGCAGGCGAAGCACGGCTCTCCAGGAGCCACGCGAAACTGCTCAACCATGAACAGTGTAGCTCACGCTACAAAAATCAAATCTCTTTAAATAAACCGCATTGCACTTATGGCAGCACGGATATTGTAGGGAAAGAGCACCACTGGTTGGTGAGGGAGAGACGAGTACTGATGCAGCAGGGGAGGCAGAAGACTGTCGTCTTTCTACTACATTTGCGACGAAGCAAGCAAATATGCGGCCTTTTTTTTTGTAACCTGCTATCCAGATGCGATATCTGGCCGGAGGAAGGAACAGCTCTGGTGTCAGTGGTCTCCCTAGCCATCGATCACCGACTCAACTGTAAAGGGTGCACCACCGCATACACGGTAGTACGACGGAGAAGCCAACGTTCGTACTAATCCAGCAAGGCGAATTACCTAGAGTGAAGGAATATAAATATTTGGGAGTGTGGATAAACGAAGGGGATAACTACTTAAGTACTTACGAGGAGAAACTTAAGGTTAAGGGAAAGCAAAACGCAGCTATAATGAAGCATAGAGCTCTGTGGGGGTATAACAAATATGAAGTAGTAAGAGGAATGTGGAAAGGAGTAATGGTTCCGGGTCTCACGTTTGCGAATGCTGTACTCTGCTTAAAATCAGACGTTTTATCAGGCCTTGAAGTAAACCAGAGAACGGTAGGACGTTTGGCCTTAGGCGCGCATGGAAAAACAATTAACGAAGCAGTTCAGGGAGATATGGGCTGGGCGTCGTTTGAAGTTAGAGAAGCTCAGAGTAAAATATGCTTTGAGATGAGGTTGAGGGCAATGGATCAACGAAGGTGGGCAGCTATAGGTTTTTAGGTACCTATACTTGAAAAGCGTGGACACGCAGTGGTTAAGAAAGACTAGAAGGCTAACGATGAAATACGGAAACAACAGTGGGGAATCCAAAACAGCCAAGGTAACCAAAAAGAGGCAAGGCAGGTTGAAACGAATAAATGGAGGGAAAAAGTGGAAGGTAAAACGTCTTTAGAGATGTACACGGCTGAGAAATTGAACATCAGGAAGGAAAATTTGTACGATAATTCCCAGGGTAGTGCTTTGCTTTTTGAGGCTAGAGCAGGTTGCCTGCGAACTAAGAGTTTTGTGAGGAAGTATTCACAAAATGATGGGGTATGTGTGGTCTGCGGAAAAGAAACAGAAACTCTGCGGCACATAGTGTTAGAATGTGAGGGTATCCATCCAAATCTACATGAAGGGAATAATGGGCTTCCAGAAGCCCTAGGATTTAAGGGTATCAGAGAGGAAGTTAACTTCAAGGCTGTCGAGGGGACGAAAAGAAGATTAGAATGCTGGTGGACGAAAAGCAGAGAGGGGAATATTGCCTAGGACAGTTACCACCTGTAACAGGGAAAAGAAAGTATTTCGGGCCTAATAAGCTTTACTGCCTGCCCTAAGCAGCGCAAGTATTAAACCAAGAGTGTAAAACATGGTTATATTAGTCCTTTTTGGTAAGATAACGTGGCATCACCCCGCTTCAAAGGGGAAACCAATATAAATCATCATCATCATCATCGAAGCATATTCTTATTACTCGCTCTACTAACACTCCGCCTGTTCACTTTACTCACACTACTCGCACTCCTCGCACTACTTACACAACTCGCAGTACAGGGACTTCAGCTAGCCTCACTGCGCGATATTTTCCATCTAGGAATTTAGGGATCCTTATCTGTGGATGCTTGCGAAAAAATACATAGCAAGTAATCTTTCCAAACCAAGGGATCTTTCTTATTTGAAGACAATTTGCGGCGACAAACTGGACCTGTTATTAAAGAATGCAGTCTTTCTTGGGCCCCTTAAACGCAGAAATTTTGTTCTGTCTGTCTGTCTGTCTGTCTGTCTGTCTGTCTGTCTGTCTGTCTGTCTGTCTGTCTGTGACTCGATTCAGCCACCCCGCCAAAGTGAAGCAGAAGCTGAGCGATAGTGTTATATGCTCACAGCGAAATCTAAAGCCTAAGTACGGTGTCAATGTTCCGACTTGTCAACATTGATGAACAAGAACAAGACATTACACAAATGTAAGACAGGAAATCAATGCATAAGTGATATTTGCAGTGTTCCTTTATTAAACAAATTCATGAATGCTCGGTGTTTGCGAAATACTACATCAACTGCAAAAAAATCACTCTTCGCCAGCTGTTGCCCGCGCCATTATAGTTTCTGGCGCAATTTTAAGAAATCAAACGGCAACAGCAATCAAAGGTTCCACTAGGTAGGTTCCACGTTCTGCTTGGAGCGCTCGGGGAATAAAGCAACGTGGTTCTATAAACGCTGAAGAAGGCGCCTCGATTCACACTTGCCTTCGCCGTGCGGCAGCGCTGGCATCAAGGCACCCGGCCTATAGCAGTAGAACGCGGTAAATTCAAATTGACTTGAGCAAACCTCTAGCGTGTTTACCTTGGGAGGAACGAGACAGGAGAGGAACAGCATGAGAGGTGAGAGGGAAACAGAAGGGAGGCATTTACTTGGCCGGGGCGCCAGTCGACTATCGTCTTCCATCGACATTTGCCACGAAAGCAGCAGATACGCGGCAATCTTTTGAAGCTAATCTTTCTATGTCCCCACAAAGAAGCAGGAATGAGAGCAAAAAACTTTTTCGCGTACAGGCGGGTAGTAGAAACGCTGGCAGGGCACGCCAACTGGACAAGACAGCGGTTGGAGGTTTTGACCGAAGAGTACGCGTTACTAACCTGCGTGAGCAACCACAACGGGATTTTCATGGCTCTGACGAGCCCACGTCAGATCGTCATCGGTGGATCTTTAGCATCACCGACTCAAAGCAAGACCTACAAACATGCCATAATACATGATTGTTGTAGTTTCGAAGTTTCTATAGTTTTGGTTTCGAACGATCTAATGGTCATTTCAGTTTCAGTTTCAAATCTGTAGTTTCTGGATTCTCATGAATAACGCAGTCGGTCCCACGAGGTGGAACCAAGCGTGTGCGCAAACGAAAGAGCAGCGATGGACCGTAATTTGGGAGAGCCAACAGCGAGGTTAGCGGCTTCACCGCTGTTCTTCGCTCCGAAAGATGACTTTACGGGTTTCATAACCAGCATTCGCTTTCGTACCTGCGATACCACGCCCCGCGATCTCATGTGACGAATTTCCCGCTGTCTTTTCAGTTACCAAGAAGGGATCTTGGCGTTTAAACTAGTGGTGAAAGGCACTTGCTTTTAGCAACATTGATTGCGCGTACTATGCAGCATTTTACACCAAAAGTGGTTTAACGTACCACACAACTACACCATCAATTTATATGCTGAACAGCTGACGTTAAGGCTGTCAATATTTCAGTTGCCAACAAAACAAAGTTTCCTTAGGTCCAATTCGCTTGGCATAGCAGGTGAGCCGCACAGACGTGCTTACTCATATCTTGCCTTGTTAATTTTTGCCTGCCACAGCTGTTGCGGTGGCGATTATTGTGCGGTGTACAGTCTTCGACCAAATTTTGTAGGCCACAGCAACCGTGGCCTGAGCAGGCGCGTACCCAAGCAGGGGTGCCGCGGATGCCGCTGTCGGCCGGTTGAGCGGCTAAAAAGAGCGAGGGGACCTTTCGTTCTTGCTTTCGTACTGTGGCCGGCGCGACAAGTGCGGCGCGACGTGCCTGCACTGAAGCGGAGTGCCTGAGCTGAGGAACCAGCTGCGCGCCACACTTGTCGCGCCGGCTACAGTACGAAAGCAAGAACCAAAGCTCCCCTCGCTCTTTTTAGCCGCGCAACCGGCCGACAGCGGCGCCCGCAGCGCCCCTGCTTGGGCACGCGCCTGCTCCGGCCACGGTCGCCGTAGCCTATAAAATTTGGTCAAAGACTGTACATGTTCGAAGCTCTTTACTTATTGTTGGGCAGAGGCTGTAATAATATTATATGTGCATCAAGAATTGCGATGCAGTATTGACCCAACCACGTAAATACTCTCAAGTGAGTCCGTGGGGTCGGGCCAGTCACTCGGCCACGCCCCAGCATTCTGTGTGCGGGCGCACAGGGCGCAGCAGTGTTCACTGCGATGGTAATCGTATTTTCGGAACTGTGGCTAATGGTATTTTAAAGAAGGTCGCCACGTCGAAGTCTTGGCGTGATTAAGGAACAATTCTGGTGGCAAGCTGCGAGTCGGTATCATTTAGTTCAGTCACGTTATAATGACGCAGGACTACGACTGTCTTCCTCAAGCGTCTTGCCAGTGCTTCCTTTTTTCGAGCTGTAAAGTTGTGACAATCGAAACGCAGCTTCTCAGTACGAGATCGTTTAAAACTAAAAATACCGGGACATCTCCGTTAGCGTGAAATCTGGAGAGGGGCTAAGCTTGTAGTGTACAAGTGTCTTCTTGGCGCCTTCGCGTTTTTGCCCGCGGATATGAATCCGTTGGGGGGTAGCGGTATGCAGCTTTGCTGTAAAGGTCTCGCGCCTTTGAAGCACGAAGCGTTCTAGCGCGAGGCATTGGAAGAGCAGTGTCCAGGTGTGTTCTTTTAGTACGCGTCACGTTCTACCGTGTCGCGAAAGCGATTGTCCGGATGTTTTAGTACCGCCACTACATCGACGATGACATGAGACGACGTACTAGATGGAGGCGTAAACGACTGTCTCGGTGCTTTAGCACCGTGAGTATATCGAGGATGACATGAGACGACAAGAGCCCCTGCCCCTGAGGGACTTCGCCACTAATACTCGTCTTGGCGGAGCCTATTCGGCGTAGGCTGACTCCACTTACCTTGAAGGCACGTCACGCATGGCAGCCAATGGGGTGTCATTCCGTCGCATAGCCGCGTTTACAGCGAGTGTAAAGGTTCTTTTTCGGCCGCCGTTGCCGTTTTTCCGCTCCATAAGCCATTTATGCGCTTGCATAAAATATTTTTCAGGTGCCTATAGTAAGTAGAAGGTACGCTCCGCTTCTATGCGCTGTCACACATGTCACACATCATAATGAGGGCAGCTAAAAACTATGCACTGTGCTATTTCCAGCCACTCGCCAACTCTCTGGCCTGTTAGCTCGCAAGGAAGTTGCTTGCAAAGCGCTAAACTCAGAAAAGTCGCAAACTGCGTGATGGATACCGCTTAGTAAGCAATTATCCGGGCGGCGTAATACGGACAAAATCCGCTAGCATCCATTGTCAGTGCTTCTCAAGGCGTATCAACGACAGGAAAAATAAAGCGGCCGAGAGCATTTGCGATAAATATAGAACACGGATAGGAAGTGCGTCAGTAAACCGTCGCTGTCTTTCACTTACAAAGAATTCGCTTGCCTCAGCTAGATAGGAAGAGCTGCTTACACGCAAGAGCTGGGGGCTTTCTCCACTTGCGCAGAAAAAATGTACACAACATAGGGGGATCAATCGCCAATCACAAGTCTACTGGTCGTCTGTGTCGCCCCCGCCCGTCGTCCTTTCTCAATGCATGCCTGCTTTTTTTTACCACTCACTTTAAAATGCGTGATTTTGTGGTTAGGCTTAGCGGCATTGGGATGAGTAGATTTTTAGTTTGTCCGGTATTGACACACACAAAAAGAATAATGCTCGCGTAAGGTTTTATTGTGTGAACATCTGACAACCGATATAAACATGATGCGTGTTGGCAGTGCGGACATGTTACTTTGGATTTTCCAGAATCCCCGCCGAATTTCTGGCCAAAGCGTTGGGTGAACTTCGGAAATTACTTCGTTCGAAGTCGATCATTTTGACGAAGGCGTTAAGATTAAGCAAGGCTCGTGTGTGAAATGCATTTTAACGGCATGACGAAGACGACGTACAAATTTGGTTGGTTCGGAATACTACGCCGGCAGAATAGGCCATGGAAGAGTTAGCCTAAATGTAAAACAATCAATTGAGGAAATAAAGAAAATACAGTCGAACACGGATATATCGAACACGGGTATATCGAATTATTGTCTATATCGAACTCATAAATTATCCCCTTGAAAATTCTGTGTAATTCGTACTTCTATATCGAACCGCATTTTTCCCTACATTGGTTATATCGAACAACGCGCGAGCTGGAAGGTGCTCTTCGGCGGTCGATGCACCCCCGATTGAGGTTGAGGAGGATGTGGAGGAATGGGCGGGCATGGCGAAGACTGGCTCGCAAAACTGATCCCTCCTACCGGAACGAATTTGCGCTTGCCCAGTCGGGCCCCGCTACCGGCCGCCGTAGCGTTAGCGGACGGAGCCCGGTATGCTAAATCTCTCTAGACACACAAGCCCGAACGCTCGGAAAATGTGACAGTGCGAGGTAGGGTTGCCCCAAATGCGCACGTCCTTTTTTTTTTTTTTTTTTTTTGCGGTGCGTACGTTCTCCGGCTTGCCGAAAAAGAGTTTTGTTTTCTCTCTGTCTGTGTCTGTCTTCCCCCGATGTCGTCTCGGGAAAGGGAAGAGGGAACAAAGGCGCTGGCGGCCTCCTCCTTCTTTTGCATTTTGCTGCTGTTGCTGCTGTTTGGCGAGTTGTCCCGCACCTTTCGGAGATCACTGTTTCTCTCGGAGATGACCATCGCGAGCGCTTGGAATTGTTACCTTCAAAGTTCTTGTGGTACGTGTGCGCTGTTCTTCTTTTGCGTGCGTGTTCTGCGTGGTGTGCGAAGGCGCAGCGTACTGCTGGAATTTTCTAGTTGTGCAGCCTCGAGAAGATCGAGACCAGCGTCTTTAATTTCATTTCCAGGACGAAGAAGCAGGCGATTTTTTTTTCACGGAAATAAAGCGTCCTGTTGCGTCCTGAGTGCGGAATTAATTGTCATTCTCGAATGCGACGATCGGCAAGTGATCGTCCGCCATATGAGGTCTCAGAGCTCATATTTTTTATATCGAATTTTTCATATATCGAACTATTTCGCGATCCCCTTGGAGTTCAATATATCCGTGTTCGACTGTAGAAGAAAAATTGACCGCGTATCTGCTCCTTTCGTTGCAAATGTCGACGAAAGACGATAGTCGACTGGCGCACCTAGCAAGTAAATGCATCCCTCCTCTTTCCCATCTTGCTCGGGCGGTGGGCAAGGAAGACGTATGGCCGTATTCTGAGTCTGTCCTCCACTCCACGTGTTTCCTCGACTCGGCTGAGTGGAGGATACCCCAATGCCTTTACATACAAAAACCGCATCAAGGACTTCCTCGACTGGAGGTTCGGGTGGAGGAGTGATTCAGAATACGGCATCTAGACTCTCAACGGGGAGCCGTCCAGTTCGCGATGGAGGCCCTCCAACGCCCGCAGTCATAGATGCTGCCTCCCCTACAGGAGGCTGGTATCTACGACTTATTTAGCCGGACAATAAAGATGCTCTCTCTCTCTCTCTCTCTCTCTCTCTCTCCTCTTTCCCGCTCACCACTCAAGCTGTTCCTCCCTCGTCTCGTTCTTTCCAAGATAACAGATTAGAGATTTGCTCAGTCAATTTCAGTTTACCGCGTTCCACTGCTCCCAGTCGTGCCTCGATGCCAGCGCTCCCGTACGGCGGAGATGGGTGAATCAAGGCACCCGACATCAACGTTTGTCGAACCACGTTGCCCCACTCTGCGAGCGTTCCAAGGTAAACGCGGAACCTATCTAGTGGAACCTTTCGTTGTAATTGCAATTTGATATTTTAGGATTCCGCCAGGTAGCGCGGGCAACAGCAGGCGCCCGTTTTCGGCAGTTTCTGTAGTATTTTAATTGCTATCGCAAAAAGCAAGCATCTGTAATTTTTTAATAAAGGAACACTGCACATATCACACATGTATTGATTTTCGGCCTTATATTTGTGTACTGGCTTGTTCTTGTTCAACAATGTTGACAAGTATGAACATTAACACCGGACTTAGACGTTTACATTTGGCTGTGGGTGTATAAGACCATCGCGCAGACGATGTTTCACTTTGGCCGGCTGGCTGAATTGAGTGACAGACGGACAGACAGACAGACATGCAGACAGATAGACCAAAATTTTCCCGTTCAAGTAGCCCAATAAAGACTATCGTCTTTATAAACCTGCTTCAGTGTTTTGTACATCTTTCTAGCAACACATTCCTGTCTACAGTTACGTCACTCGGAGGCCTAAACTAACATTGTCACGTGTTTGCGGTAGCGCGAGTTTTGTTGTTTCCTGAAATCGCCTGTATAGTGCGCTCAATATTCTGTAATTCTGTAAACATATTCTGTAACAATTGTATTTTTGCAGCCTCGCAGCATGTGCACCCTTTTCCCATTACCGTACCAATGTTGTCTTTTCACGTGGGATTTTGGAAAGTATATATACTCTTTTGGTTGCTTTGCATTCATTTGCACGTTCCATTTCCGCTTGTGTAGAGTGAGTGGCTTTTTTCAAATTATCGTAGTAATGCAGTATTCTCATGTCGCATGTCTTAGGCTATTTCAAATGTATATACGCGTTTTTCTAACTTTCTTTCTGGCTTAATAATAAGTACTTCTTGTGAATGCCTTTTTTTGTCCCACTGTAACACCGCAAGTCGCTGTGGGTACCAGATACCTAACGAACTAACTAACTAACTAATAACTAAAAAATAAATAAATAAATAAATAAATATCCTTCGCTTCCAGGTTTTGCAATTATTGATCTACGGGCGAGGGATAAATGTCGTGTTTGATTTTTGAATAATCACTACAACGAACCAAAACAAAAACGAATATAGTGTTAAAATCACAGCCAGTTGGAATCTCCATTCGTTTACCGGTGTAAGAAATAATGTACGCATGCATGTGTACGACAACTGGCGACTCTTATATGTCCGCCTCAATCCCCGCGCTCTTTCCCTTCCCCCGACCTCTGCTTACCTCGCATACCATCCCCTGACAACAACAATAAAATTTTTGTACGGGGACATTTTTGTGCAGGTTTGAAAAATAAAACACAGTTTTCGGAGCAGGACATCGAGTCTAGCCTCATTGGTTCTTACTGTATGATAGATTGATGGGTTTAACGCGCCAACGCAACGCAAGCGATGAGGCGCGCCGTAGTGGAGGGCTCCGGTTTAATTTTGACCACCTGATGATCTTTAACGTGAGCCGAAATCTCGTACACACGGGCGTTTTTGCTTTTCGCCTCCATCAGAAAAGCGGCCGCCGCGGCCGGGAATCGAACCCGCGTCCTCGTGCTCAGCAGCACAACGCCTTAGCCACTGAGCCACCACGGCGGGTCCTATTGGTTCTTGACTGTGATTCGTTACCATTCCACGGCAACTTCATTCACTGCGCAGCCGTTAACCTGTCGTTGGAAAGCGCTCTGTGTCCTTCTTTAGTCCTTTGTGTACATTTTTTGCGCTTTACTCGTCAGCTATGGAATACAAACTTACCCAGAAGTCCACATTAATCTGTCGTTGCAGGTGCTTGCCATGGTGTGACCGGAAACTCGCCATGCTGATTGCCGCATATACAGTTGATAGCCTGTATATTTTTTATTTCTTGTTTGTTTGAAACATTTACTCCACGTTTTATACGGCTCACGCCATGTAATGAAGAGGGTTTGGGGAGGGGGATACTTATTGATTAACGCTGTCAATCAGAAGATGGGCAAACAAAGAGGATAGTAAACACGGTCGTTGAATGCAGTTTATTCGTGCAGGATAATTAAATTCGCGGTACTGGGATCAGTGACAGTAATAATATCAGTAGAATTTCTCCCACCTCCCCTCGCTGGAATCCCTGTGTAGATGCGACGCATAGGGGGTTCCATTGTTGTTTCCGTTAGGTTGATTCTCCCATCGCGTGAAACGTGCTGTGAACCCCCTGCCGCGGCTATGACGCAACGTGGCGCGGCTATGACGCAACACAATCCAATCCAATCCACTCCAATCCAATCCAATCTAATCCAAGCAAAGCCAAGCCAAGCCAAGCCAATCCAATCGAATCCAATCCAATGCCCCTCGCGAGAGAGTGTTCGCTATCGGAGAGGAGAGGGGGTGAGCGCCGGAGAGCGCAGCTCGCGCGGCGAGAAGAATGGGGGAGGGGTGTGGACGGACAACGACAACGCCGCATGGAGGGACAAGGCGAGTGAATGAGATGCAGTCGCATCTAAAAATATTTCACTAGTTTGCGAAAGGGCAATGACACTCTGTAAACGTTTTTCCTCAGCGAGCCCCTCCTCCGATCTGGCCCAAAAATCACACGAAAATCGCATTTTGGTGTGTATTTTGTTTACCAAATTTTGGGGTATATTTTGTTTAGCACCAAGAACAGCGACAGAGCTTACCTGCTTGTATAACACAAAGAAGCTTATATAACACGGAGAACACGAAGAAGCTATAAGCAAGTCCAGGTGCCCCACAGAAATCTATAGACGTAAGCATGCTTTCACACCGATATCAGATCTGCAACCGATGACCCCCCCCCCCCCCCCCACACACACACACTTCCGGTTTTTGTCGTCACTGAAACCTTCATCGAGGAGAGAAGTTTTTTTAGCAATGTGCACTGTTGCGGCTTACACACCCGACATAAGTTATGAATTAACCACAAGAAATTTCGCTGCGGTGTTTAAATCAACCGTGTGTGTAATTAAGACCATCCCAAATCATTTTCACCTGATTTGGACTCGTTCATTTTTTTAGAACAGACAGAGAACTACTCCTTAAGTCTGCAGGAAGCCCCGCAATCACTGACGGCGCACTTAAAGCTTATTACAGGCGATTCACACACCCTTTAACGGGTAACCAACGTTTCTCTTCGAAACATTCTATAAAAAAGCAGAATACGGACGGGTCAATCCATAAAAGTTACAGTTCCAACCTGGTAAAGTTACAGTTAAAATTCAATTTGTGAAAACAATGTGCAACTCAATATTTCTTTACGCGACACCCGCGATACTTTCTTAAAGAACATTCTCAAGGAGCGTATTTTAGCTCGGAACTGTGTTGCAAAACTATATATTTCAGATGTTATAGAGTCAGTTCAAGTTATGGGATATTCGGAATACAAAATGTATACCGTCCGAACATAGAGTATCGACTCCCGTATTCGTTAGCGCACCGTCAGCAGGGTAACAATCGCACACAAGTCTCCAAGAAGCGCACGACAAAATTACGTTGTATACGTCTCTCGTGCTGCTCAGGCACTCAGCGATTTTCGTGTAAGGCTACCTTCGCCACATATCAAGAACCTGAATCACTACAATTTTTCGTCATGGGTTCCCGTTCGTTAGAGTACGGCACTCATCGAATGTGTCTCCAACAATTCTGATACCCAATTCTCAATGAAGTCATTGCTGGGACGGGCTGTCCGCTGCTTGCCGATGAATAAAATTCGCGTGCTAGGAGGGGATATTGCCGCGCAAGTATGTTTGCGCTGTGTTTCAGTTCCGTGACAGTCCGCCATTGCCACTTTTTCGGAGCCAGAACACAGGCACATACGTCACCGCCACTCGCGCGGAAAGTTATTAGATGGCCGGGCTGTATCGTTATCCGCAACCGACCATTAGCGTCTGTTCTGGATTTTGATAGGCTCACACCTTTTCTGAGGCTACACCCGGAAGCCGCGAAGAATAGAAATTTCGCCTTTCGAATTTCGCAGTTCGAAAGTTGGCAGTTTTATTTCGGTTATTGCGCTTTCATTTTGCTAAAAGTGTTTTCGTTTTTGCGGACATCGCATTTCGATATTTGTCGTTTTAGTATTCATTGAGGTCAAGTTTCGCCTGAACCCCTGTTTCTAGACGGAAAGGGTTCGTAATTTTTAGAGGCGAAGCATCTCATGCTCGGGGCTGTGTCCCTCCCTCCCTCGTTGTCGTTGTCCGCCGTCCGCCCTCCACTGCGGATGCGCCTCTCTTCAGCCCCGTCACCGTGTGGGCTGACGTCAGCGCAGTACACCATAAAAAGAAATAGTTAAGCGGCGCCCGGTTTCGATCCCATAACTCTCTTGCAGCAACGGGAGGTACGTGGCGCTCTTCCCACTGCGCTACAAACCGAGACGGGAGCATATGCTACGAACGCGCCTTATGTCCTTCACTCATTCAAACTACGTCAAGAAGCTACTGATAAAACGAAGGCACACGAAGCTGAACGTCAACGGAAACGACAAACTGAAAACTAATGGGAACTTCAGTAGACCCCATGGCTGCTTCGCATACTACTCAGGGTTGCCCTACGGGAAGATGGTGTAATTTTTTTTATGTAGGTACCTGCACCATGATCTACCATAATCACCATCAAGAGCATTCCCGCGCAAAATGCCTTTGCAGGTAGTTCTCAATGTCTGTTTTTAAATTCCGTGTCGAAAAGAACACGGAATATCGAGCGGTTGAGCGTTTTCCAGCACACCTCTGCCGTCATGTGTTATGACCATTGTTAGGCTTGACTGGAGACAGCCATTGAATCGACCGTTGCGACGTACCAGGCGACACTAATTTCACCGTACGTCAAGCTGCCGGTACCTGTTAATATCATTAGACCCCAAAACGCCACGTTAGGGTTAATCTTTCGAAATTCTTTGAAATGTGTCGTCCTATCCACGTCTGCAGGCGTGTTACAGGCTATGGGTATGCAATTCGGTGGTAGTATTTGCTCGAAAATGGACGGGAAAAAAAGTTCCTATCAAGTACAGGTCAACAACCTCCCTGTGAAGCTTCATTTAAAGACTATTGACGGTCTATTTCGATATCATTGGTGCTGCTTAACTGCGCAAGTAAACATTGACCATTATTTTGCCAAGCTTAATCTCTGCGTTTCCAAATAAATGCGAGCGGCCAATATTTGATGAGGGTTCCAAGGGACAACGACAAGAAAGAGACGTACTATCCGGCACGACCCTTAATTATTCATCAGAACCGCCAGTTTGCGTAGAAAGGCGCAAATGGTAAAAAGCTTCGGATATTTTAGGTATGATGGTTGCTGCTCAATACAACTGGAAGCACACCTACAACAAATTAAAGATTCGTTTTTCATGTTCGCAAAAACGAATCATCCATTCGACATGATGTTAATCCCATCCCCTTTCTATGGGGTGATAACGTGCTTCATCTCACCACGAGGTTGATGTGTATGTTTTTACTCTTTTGTTTTTATTTTAGCGCTGCAGTTAGAGGCAGGCTAAAACTAAGTTTTTTTCGTATGCAGTTAGTAGCTGTCTAACGACTTTTGCCTTTCTCTGCTTCTGCTTCACCAGCGTTCTTTTGGTCTTGTTTTCGTTCTCTGTATAACCTTTATACCCTGTGGCTTAGGGAAGTCAAATATTTTCTTGATGTGCACTGCGGTCACATTCCATACATCACATTCTAACGCAATCTGCCGAATAACTTCTCTGCCTTTCCGCAAACTACACATTCCCCATAATTTTTGTTATAATTCCCCCAATAGCTCTTCCTTGGCAAGCAACCTGCAGCCTCAAAACGAAAGGCATTTCCCTTGGAGTTGCCATATAGACCTCCCTTTCTGATATCAAACTGTTCTATCGTGTACTCGTCTAACGACTTCTCCTACTTTATTTTTTCTCTATTTATTCCTTTCTTTCTGCTTTTCCTGTTTTTGGTTTTCTTGGCTGTCTTTTCTCTACACTGTTCTTCATGCATTTAATGGTTAGCTTTCTAGTTTTAAAGAAATGCTTGCTACCTATACCAGCCAACGGTTCTTCCGCGGCGCGCGGGACAATAAACTCACAACGCGGCGGAGGCGCCGGTGGGGGAGGGGGGGTGGGGGGGGGTGGGGAGCGGAGTGTTTCACTCACAGAGCACACTGTAGATGGCGCAGCGAATTTGCCCAGCGTTCCCGGCGCGGAAGTGCCTGTTCGTCGCCGGCGGCGTCGGCGCTACGGCTTTGTCGTCTGCTTTAGCGACGGATGGTTTGGGCCTGTTTTGGTGCAGTGTCACGTCCATTGCGCGCTTCCTTCGCACGGCTTGATTAGCTTGTTTGGCAGCACCTCCCAGGTAACCCGGACACGAAGGAATTAAGCTGTCATACCGCAAAGATACGTTAAGGATTGGCTTGCAGGGCGGGGAAACAAAATGTAGAGACCACATACAGATATTTGACTGCTAGGAAAACGCTACCTTTTGCGCATTGCTTGCCACGAATGGAACTCCGTTCCCTAAATTGGTGAATACCGATTCGGTTGGGTTTTAATAGGTATTACAAAAGGTCGAAAGGAGCAACTAGCTCTGATAAATAGCAATTATAACAGTTCCCTCAGCTTTCGTGCAATTATCGAATTTACTGAACTAACTAGTTTTAATCGGCATAAATGGGAATCACTAAGATCACATGCCGAATTGTTCCGGTGTCTGCGCTTGTGTCACGGCGTAGTGTAGCCCCGAACTAGCACATCACTATGGCTAGGTTCCGCTGTCTCCCCCTTCGAAAGACGCTGCTCTCCGCTTTCTTTCTGCCGACGCACGGCCCGGCTACGGCGGCGGCATCCGCCGTTCTAGCCTGGCACGCTGCTGCGTTCGGGACGCCGCCCTCGCGAATTGCAGGTAATGGCTGGCAGAATCTCTGGTTTCACTGCTTGTAGAGCCACGTGTGTGAATTCAAGTGACGTCGCGTAGGCCATTGTTGTGGTGCCGTTTAAAGCTTTGCTTTCCAATCACCTGCAGAGCGTGCATTGGAGCCAATTTTTTTTTCTTAGCCACTGCGTGTCTGTGGGCACGTTTCTTATGTAGACGTACTGATACACTTTCCGTGCATCTTTGCGTGCAAGGGTACGCTTTCAGCGTACCATTGTAACATGTAGCAGCGGTTAATTTCTTCGAGCTTTGAAAAGTCGCGTCATCTTCAAAAGAAATTTCGGAGGGCCGCCGACCAAAAAGAAATACTTTCGCAGATTGCAATAGTGGTGCAAGGCTGGAGAAACAGCAGAGCTGGCCGCCCATTCCCGAAGACCTCACTCCGAGTTGCTAACTTGCCGCTAAAAATTCTTTATGAATGGTAGGCCCGGATCATTTTGTCCGCAGCCTTTCACAACTCTCCGAAAGTGAACCGCGCTTGCACGTGCTAGAACCCGCGGCAACCGGCCGGTATCGCGGACTTGGCTTCCCACTTCAGGCGCCAACGCACGTGAACTGGCGAGCAGAAGAGCAGGTGAGAGATCACGCCACGAACGCTGGGCAGAGTGTTCTCGAAGGTCGAGCTGACCGACGCCGGGCGCTCCTGACGAGGCACACGCTCACGTGCGCTCCGTATTTTTTCTTGGTATGTTTATTCTGGTAACGCTGGACGGCGCGCAACTACAGGCCTAAACATCTCTGCTGTTAAAACTACGTGAACTTGGCTACGTGGCCCTGGGCTACGCCTCAGCCCAGGACCAATCACCTTGAAAGTACTTCTTGGTCCATGGCCATCTCCACCAGCTCAACGCAAAGTACTGGAGGCGTTGTTCGACTATCTGGACGAGATTGGCGTCACTGCAGTGATTTAGAGTTTAGAAGACAGACTTTGTAATCCCACTACTCACAAACTAGGTGTCATTTCCTCGTTATTTTTCTGTCTTCTTTTATTTCTTCTCTTTCTTCCTCTTTCTTCTGCCCTGTAATCTATGGGGCCTTTTCTTTCCCCCTCCCCCTTCCCCCGCCGAGTAGCATGTCGGTGTCGCAATTCCGGCAAACATCTCGGCTTTCTCTTCTAATAAAGAGCCTTCTCTCTCTCTACGTGCGCAGCGTGAATTCATCTTAATTGCGTGAATACATCTACTAGGTCTGCACCCGGGACTCCAGTTAAAACAATAACGTGACCTTTCCGGAACTAACCAAGCGAGATATATTATCAGTGTTTCATCTTCATGGGGCCGTGACGCTGCAGCCATGACCCTAGCTGCGCCAACAGGAATTCCCGCGTTCAAGCTCGGAGCCGAGAGGGAGGCAGAGAGAACGTGCCGTCATGCCGTAGTAACCGGGTCGCAGTCACGCTCAGATGAAGGCTAACTGCCCTGCTGTTTTCAGTCTTACTTTTACAAAGTAATAAAATCACAGCTGTGACGAGGACTGAGCGATGGGGCCAAGAACGTTCGGCTTTAATGCCTATTTGAATTTTTGAGGGAAGCATTGGCACCGATTCTATTTTTTGTCAATAACTTCCCAAACTGCGTTTCTTCGAGAATCAGACTTTACACCGATGACTGTGTTATTTATCGTAAACTAATACCCCTGCTACACTAGGGTCCAAATGTCATTTGAACCAAATGTCATTTGACTCAAATGCCAAGTTGTGCTTCTACACTAGGTTTTCAAATGCCATTTGTCTCAAATGACATTCGAGCCAAATGAGCACCGAGAGAGACATTTAAGATTTCAAATGCCATTTCCAGCACTCTCGGATGCAGCGTCTTCGATCGGCAATAAAAAATATAGTACTTCCGTACATAAAACAAACAAAATATTGTTATTTGTGGAGCTTTGATCACTGTTTGTTTACTTAAAATACGAAATCAACATATATATGTGGGCTACACAAACCAGTGTAGCCAGACAGCACAAAACATGCGGCTAAAGGGATGAAAAAGCATGAATTTTAATTCGAAATTACGCAAACAGCCACCGCGTTAGAGTCAAAACTGGTGTCTCTTCTAATTTGATATAATTTTACTGCCTCGGACTCCTCCTAAGTTTGATTGTTCTATTAGTGTACGAAAACTGAACGGGGCAACGACAGCGCCACTACAGCACAGCGAACAGTTGTGAAAGCTTTCAAATGCCATCGAAATTGTAGTGTAGCACGGCAGATTCTGAATGGCATTTGAAGCAACCCATTTGAGTCAAATGACATTTGGTTCAAATGACATTTGGACCCTAGTGTAGCAGGGGTATAACCTGCGTCACTCAGCAAGTAGCCCTGCAAACTGACTTTGACTCAATATCGACTTTGTGCTACACTTGGTTAATGTCGCTGAATAATTCCAAAACTAGGAGAGAGACAGACAGACAGACAGACAGACAGACAGAAAGACAGACAGACAGACCGACAGACAGACAGACAGACAGACAGACAGACAGACAGAGGGAGAGATAGAGAGATCACTTATTTGATGCCCGAGATGGGTTCTGAAGGGTAGACGACTTGGACGGACTCCCTCTCTCAGCCACCAGACAGAATTCCTTGGATCCTCGCGGCGGCGTTGGATATAAAAATTTTAAATGGATGTAATTTTTACCAGAAATATACAAGGGTTCGATATAGGCGATAATACAATATATCCAAGTTCGATATAAGCGGGCTTTACTATAGTGTACGAGGCTGGATGTGTGAGGAGGAGGAATTTGGTGAAGGGTTGAAGGTTCTGTAACGCATAAATTTCGGACAGTGCCAAATTAGATGCTGAAGATTGGCGGGTGTGAGTGAAGCGCAGAAGGGACATCGAGGCGGCAGGGATGGGGTGTAACATTTACGGAATGTCTCTGGGGTTAGGCTAGCATTGGCAAAATATTTGTTTATGAAAACTTCGGGTGATCTTGGGAGCGGGGGCAGAGTGCATAAATAACCGGTTGGAGTGAGGGCCTTGAGGCGGTGTTTTTTTTTTTTTTTGTACCGTAGAATTTGCATGGCTGTCAGTAATGACTCAGGAGGTGGAGGAGCCAAGTCGGGTAGCAGTGGAGGCCTAGAGGTTACAGACTCCCGTGCAGCCGAGTGGGGCTGCCTGGTTCCCCGGTGATGACTCCTCGTGTCCAGGCGACCAGTCAATGCGAAGATGAATGCCGCTAGATTTTAGGAAGGAGATCTGCCGAAGGATTTTGTTGGCGATGGTATTTGTCGAGGTGGGACTTTGTAGAATCTTTAGGTCTTCGAATGAGTCTGTCAGAACGCGGATATGGGAAGGGACGGAGGACTGAAAGTCGAACACGAGGAAGTAGTGCAGTCAACGGCCTGGAAAACCGCCATGCAAGCTCTTGAGTAAGAAAACGCAACGCGGCAAGCGTGCAAGCGTACGGAGTACAGCCTCGAGCATGATGCAAGCGCTTGCTCCGTGTTTCTATCGCAGCTGGCTGGCCTGTTCCGTCGTCGTCGTCGTCATCATCATCATCATAATCGTCGTCGTCATCGTCGCCGTCGTCATCATCATCAGTCCGGTTGTGTCCATTGCAGAAATAAAACCTCTCCCATTGGATTGGATTGGAAAAACTTTTATTGGGCCGGCGGTTAAAGCCTTACACTAAGACTTCAGACTTGGCCGGAGTCGCCCTCGCCGTCGCCGCCAGGCCCGAGCCTCGCTTCCCGTCATCGGGTCGCTCGGGCTCCTGCCTGGTCAACGCTACGAGGACCCGCTGGACGGCCTGGATTTGGAGGTCTTGGTCATCGGATCGCTTCGCCTCCTCAAAGGCGGGTGGCAGTCTTCCTGTCGTGGATTCTTCCGGGAAGTTGAGACAGTCCCAGACAATGTGCTCGAGGGTCGCGGTGGCTTTACGACACACCCTGCACGTATCGCCTGGGTGCGTCTCCGGGAACATCTTGTGCATTAGGGACGGGCTCATGATCGTTCTTGTCTGGAGCTGCCTGTACACGACTGCTTGTTCTCTGCTCAGCCCTTTGCAGGGCGGTGGGAGCGTTCGTCTCGCGAGTCGATAAGCCTGGGTTATTTCCTTGTGTCCCGTCATTCTGTCTCTCGTGCTGTGCCACGGGCGTTCCCCGCTTGGCCCGGCGCGGCCTGTTAGTTCGCGCGCCCGGGCGTGTGCGGTTTCGTTGTGGTTCGCACTGACGTCCGACACCTCTCCTGCGTGTGCCGGGAACCACTTGATTTTCTTCTTTTCCACGATTGTTGGCGCCCCTCTCAGGATTTTCTCCGCAGCTCGGGAGACCCTTCCTCGTGCGAAGTTCCTGACCGCTTGCCTTGAGTCGCTGAGAACAGTGGTGCATCCTAGGTCTTTAAGGGCCAGTGCTACGGCCACTTCCTCAGCTTCTTCTGGTTTGTCGCTTCTCGTACTGGCCGCCGCCCTGACGTTGCCTTCGGCGTCGACCACGGTTACGGTGAAACCGCTTCCGTTCTCGTACTCGGCTGCGTCTACGTAGCGGGCACCCGCGTCTCCGGCGTGTAGTTCCGCCAGTGCCTTGGCCCTCGCTTTTCGTCTGCCCTCGTTGTAGTCGGGGTGCACGTTACGCGGGATCGCATCCACCCGGATCATGCCCCTGACCTCGTCCGGGATCGGCATCTTGACTCCCTGTTGCTCGTGGTATCGAAGCCCCAGCCGTTCGAGGATTCTCCTTCCAGTCTTAGTTGTTGCCAGTCTCTCCAGCTGCGCCGTTCTCTGAGCTTCAATCACTTCATCTAGGGTGTTGTGGATGCCTAGGCTGAGCAGTCTCCCGGTGCTTGTAGACTCGGGTACCCCGATGGCCGCCTTGTATGCCTTTCGGATGGTCCCTTCCAACTTATTCTTCTCGCCATTCTTCCACCTGTGGAAGGCGGCCACGTACGTGATGTGGCTCATTACGAAAGAGTGCACGAGTCTTGTGAGGTTCTCCTCGCGTAGCCCCCTCTTTTTGTTTGACACTCTCTTGATAAGTCTGATGGCATTGGCCGCCTTGCCGACGACCCGTGCCACCGTACTTCCGTTGTTTCCGCGTTCGTTGAAGAGCATGCCCAGGACGCGGATGTCTGATACCCTGGGGATCACTGAGCCGTCTTTGGTGTAGACCGCGATTTCTTCTCGTTCCCTTCTCTCGGCGCGCGTGCCTTCCTTGGGTCTGTACAACAACAGCTCGGACTTGGTCGGTGAGCATTTCAGGCCTGTGCCCTCCAGGCTGTCCTCGACTACTCTTCTCACCGCTTGCTGCAGGGCCTCTTCCACTCGAGCATCACTGCCGCCCTCGACCCACAGGGTGATATCGTCAGCATATATAGTGTGACCGACGTTCTCCACCTCTGCGAGTCTGTTGGCGACTTCGATCATAACTAGATTGAATAGGAGCGGCGAGATCACCGACCCTTGCGGGGTGCCTCGGCTCCCGACCTCTTTGACATTCGTTGCAATGTCACCCGCGGTGATCTCTGCCGTCCGACCCGTCAGGAAGCTTCTGATGTACGCATGGGCTCTCTCTCCCATGTTCAGCTTCGATACTTGACTTAGAATCGCCGAGTGGTTGACGTTGTCGAAAGCTCCCTGCAGATCGAGACCCATTATGGCCCTCGAGTCCCTGGAGTCCCTGTCAACGATTAGGTGCTTCAGCTGGATCATAGCATCCTGCGTGCACAGGTGTCTTCGGAAACCAATCATGGTGTCGGGATAGAGGTCGTTGTCCTCCAGGTAGTCCTGCCATCGCGCCATCAATACATGCTCCAATACTTTGCCCACGCATGACGTGAGCGAAATGGGCCGGAGGTTGTCTGTGCTCGGCGGCTTGCCTGGCTTGGGGATCAGGATCATCTTCGAGTGCTTCCACTCCTTCGGCACGACTCCCGTTCTCCAGCACTTGTTGAAGAATTTAGTCAGTGCCTTGATAGATGCGTCGTCAAGGTTCTTGAGCGCCCTGTTCGGTACGCGGTCCGGGCCCGGCGCCGACCTGCTGTTGAGTTCTTGCAGGGCAGTGCGCACTTCTTCTACGTTAATGTCTCTATCTAGCTTCTCGTTGGGTATTCCGACATAGCCTCCGTGAAAGACCTTCTGCGTGGTGGGAATGTACTTCTCCAGAAGCTTCTTTTCCACCGCCACCGTTCCCTTCTCCTTGATTTCCGCGTGTATGATCTTCGCCAGCCTGTCCCTCTGGTGAGACTTGGTCTTTGTCGCGTCCAGAAGATGCCGGAACAGATTCCAGGTCTTTCCGTTGTGCAGTTGTCCGTCTGCCGCGTTGCATATCTCGTCCCATTTTTGGCTGCCGAGCGTGCGGCAGTGCTCCTCTATCTTGCGGTTAAGTTCAGCGACCTTCTTTCGCAACCTCCTATTTAGCCTTTGCTTCGTCCACCTCTCCTGTATGGACTTCTTAGCTTCGATAAGATGGGCCAGTCTGCTGTCCATGCCGTCTACCTGGTCGTCTGTTTCGATCTCTCTCGTGGCTGCCTTGACGTCACCGGTGATTCTTTCCATCCAGGCCCCGATGTCTTCTATCTGTTGATCTCCCTCCGCACTTTCATTTCTCTGCTTCCTGAACGCTTCCCAATCGATCCACGTGTGTTTTCGCGTCTGTGCCGCTTGAGCCCCCTTCATTCGAATCGTAGTTTCCACGATCATGTGGTCACTGCCCAAGTCCGTCCCCGTGTTTCTCCACACGACGTCTTCCGCTGCAACGTTCTTGACGAAAGTGAGGTCGGGAGTAGTATCCCTGGATACCGAGTTTCCCGTTCTTGTCGGGTTGGCGGGGTCCGTGACGAGGACGTATCCGTTGTCGATCGCGTCTTGCGCCAGGTTCCTGCCCTTGGCGTTGCTCTTGGCGTACCCCCAGGACTGGTCAGCGGCGTTGAAGTCGCCACAGACCATCAGCTTGGAGCCGTTTGCCTGCGAGCTCGCCCTGTGCAGGAGTGCCCTGAAGCGTTGTTTGCGCTTGCTCGGGTTGCTATACACGTTGAGGACGTAGACGCTCTCTTTCCTCTTCTTGCCAATTACCACCTCGGCGATTACGTGGTCGACTGCGACATTTTTTAGTTGAATTTCCAGCATAGTGTGCTCCTTTTTGGTCATGATGCACAGTCCCCTGCTGTCTTTCTCGTCGGACCAGATCGCTCTGTAGCCGTGGAGCGGCCGATGCGTCGCCAGTGTTTCTTGCAGTAATATCACGTCCGGTTTCTTCTTGCTGTTCTCGACGTGCTGCAGTAGTACCGCCCACTTCCTTTCCAGGCCACGGCAGTTCCACTGCCAGATGATCACTGTTGGTTCTGGGTCCATGCTTGTTCCGTTCTAGCGATGCCTCCCTGCGGTGCGCTGCGCGGGTCCTGATATTGGATAACTGCTTGCATGTGGCTCTGTAGGTGTTGGACGGCCCCCTCTATTTTTACGAACCGCTCGTGGTCCAGCCTGCTCTTCTCTGCGATGGCCGCCTTTATCGTCTCGAACATCCGCTCCATTTTCGCTTCCAGCTTGTTCAATCTGTCGTCCATGCGCGCCTCGATGCCGCTCATTCTTTCTTCCATGCCGGCGTCGATGCTACTAATCTCCTGGGTGGCGCGCTTTTCCACCGTTCTCTTCTTTATGGCCGGCTCTCTGGGTTCCGGGACGTCGCTCGTTATATCCATCGGCTGCGCTTTCGGCGGGGGTTCTGCCGTCACCGCGACCGGGGGGCTCGGGGTAGCAACCAGGTTATTGGTTTCCGTCATGCTCTGTATGGTCTTTTCCATCCCTTCCAGCATTCTACGCAGTTCCCTGTTCTCTTCTCGAAGGGTCTCCATGGCTTCGTTCTCTTTGCTCTGCTTTTGTTGCTGCTTCTTGGGCTCTTTTTCGCCGGTCCTCCTTGTACCCTTGGCCTTGTCCGCCCAGCTCACGCGCTCCCTCGACGGAGACCTTCCCTTTCGCGTGACGCTGGGACTCCGACTTTGCCTCCGTAGAATGCCGCCGCTGGAGGGTGATCTCCCTCTAGATTCCGAGGACCCCCTGGATGGGGACCTCGCCTTTCTTGCCGGGTTCAGTTCCGGGAAATCTAGCTCCAGCGGCAGCCGCTCCTCTTCTGCGGACGCGAGGCGCCGCTCCCATTGTCTTTTCCTGACCACGTAGGGCGTTTTGAAGCGCGCCTTGCAGGACCTGTCGCCCGACACGTGTTCTCCGCCGCATAGCTTGCATTTCGGCTTGCACGGGTGTTCTTCCCCCGGGGCAAGCTTGTCACAGCCCGGACATCGTTTTTCGCTCTGGTTTGGGCACACGTCTTTTCGGTGGCCTACTCGACCGCATTGGTAGCACACGTCCACCTTCTTGCAGTACAAAGAGCATCGTAGCAGCGCCGATCCGTACCTCACGTAGTTTCGCACCTTCGTTCCCTTGAAGACGACGATGACCGTCGTCGTCTCTCCTATTCTCTTGGTTCCTAGCGCCAGCGGGTTGCGTCGGTTGACCACCCTTTCATCGATGTCCTCGGGAGTTTCGGTTGTCGGGATTCCTCTGATGACTCCCTTGGTCGTGTCATGTGGGGCGGTTCTGTAGGCCCACACCTCGTACTTCTGCCCTCTCACTGCGATCTCTTTGACTTGGCTGTAGCGGCTGGCTCTTTCTTCCTGTGCTGTGCAGATCACGATGATATTCTGCTGCGCGTTTACGCACAGGGTGTCTTCGTATTCGGCTTCCTTGGCGGTTCCCGCCGCTGCGTGAACGGCCGCGGTCACTTCGACCAGGCCTAACTTGGCCACGTTGATTCCGCCTCTCGGCCTCATGACGATTTTGATATTATCCCTGGGTAACGCTGGCATTCTCGCCGCTTTGATTGCTGATGACCTTGTTCTTCTTGCAATATTTGCCGCTTTCCTAGCCGCGGTAGCGTTCTTGTCTGTTACCGAAGCGGTCTCTCGTTGCTGGCTACGGGCGAGTCGGTCACCGGAAACTTTCCATCCTGCCTCGTTCATTGCCTCCGGCGAAATGTCTTCGCCCTCCACTTGCACGCTCATCTTGCCGAAATTGCTAGTAGATGGAATGGGCGGCTCCATTTCTGCGTCTAAACTTGTCATCTTCGAAGGTTGAGCCAACCCCGACCGGCGCGGCACAGGGCCGAACCTCGGCGGCCACGCCTAGGCCTAGCGCCGTTCGATGGCTTCAAAGTTCCACAAATCGACGAAAAAGCACTTGCCTTAGTCGATATTGGTGTCAGTCGATGCCTTGCGTCATCCCGAACACGCTGGGAATAACAGATTAGCTCTTCACACGAATTGGCACTGTTAATTTGCCACTAACTGCGGAGCCGATGTTGAGCACGTCAGCTCACGCGAAGCCTCACCAGCCAAGTATAACGAGTACTACTTGAGTCCATGCTGTTTCAAGTACCTTTAAATCTCGATTTGCAAACTGTGGAAGCTCAGTGTCTCCTGCAGGGTTATAGGCACTATTACGACGGCATGCGGGGTATATCTAGGAAACGTTATTGAGCGATCGCTATACGTTTATCACACCGAGTGCAAACTGTCGGTGAATTAAGTTCTTTCGAACGCGTGCATTCCCTGCCGACCACGTTGAAAGTTTTAAACCTGTTCCATTGTTTTCCCGCATCTGCGAACACCATCTTACAAACGTCGACAACGTTGACAAGGTGTGTTCTAGGAGTTCCTTAAAATATTTAGATACGGCCGTTCCTGTGTATTCGATTGTATATTTTTCCAAATTCCGCCGCCATTTTTTCTGTCTGCGAAACGTTTACCGAACTAAAAACGAAGAAACGGAACTTGAAAGGCCACTTATCACGCGGGTTCTTAATATTGATGCTCGGTTTCTTTCCTTCGTGTGGGCGTTTCCTTGTCCTAGTCGCGGAGGAGAACCGTAGTTCCAAAAAGCAAAATATGCGCTGCAATCTTCTAGGGAATATCCATATTGCAGAAGAAGGTTTCTGCTGAACCACTGCCGCGGTTTAACGGCACGCACACACGCGGGCAGAAGGCGAAGCAGAAGGCCTGTTTGCACCTGCCTCTATCAGGGAAACTTAATGCTCGATTTGGCCGAGGGGAGAGAGAAACAGAGATAGAGAGAGAGAGAGGGGGGGAAATATTCACGACCGAGGTTGGCGTTGGGAAAAAGGCGCTAGGGGCATTGTGTGAGTGGGAGCCGATGGGGGGGCGGAGGAAGTTCGGCGATGGTAATCAGGGTGGCCGCCCTTTGTGGTCCCGTATCGGGGATTACATTTTTAAACCCTCGGCTCCACATGATCACCCCGGCCTACGAAAATGGGGATTGTTGAGTAGTTGAGGCGCTTCGTCAAGACTTGGAACAGGAGAAACTGGCAGGCTCAATCCCTCGTTTGCCTGAATTGATGAGAGCACAGAACGCGAAGCAATGTTATATATATGCGTACGCATCACATTATGTAGTAGTGCAGTCGAAAGCTGTATGACAGTAAACACGGGAGCGCGTGTCGGTCGGTACATGCAGAGAGGTCTAGCGATCGGATGGCGAACTGTCGCAGTTCGTTCATTTGGCGGATCCACTCCCTGACAAAGGTTCATTGCGCTCGTGTCTGCTCCGGCAGCTACGGTAGATATCTGGAAATGATTACAGAGAATACATGTGCCGATGGGGGGCTTTTTATCAAGGGCAAAGCGGAGCAAACGCAATACAATGTTTGCTTTTCGCTGCACGATTGGGGGATAAAAATTGTGCTATCCTCCGGGACATAACCAATGTAGCAGGCAACCGCGCGATTAAAGCATTTTCAGGTAGTTCGCCCGCCAACCGCACAAACTGCAAGACCACGCTATCCTCTCACCAGAGGGCTCTGGATGTGTTGAGCGGCACGCGCTCTCGTGTTTACTGTAATAAAGCTTTCGACTGTACACCTTGCGCAAAACAAATAGTGTAAATATTTTGTTTAACTACGGCAGGAAAAAGCAAGTTTGACCACAAATGACACTTATTATTGTTAAAATATGAGAGATTGTGCTGTCGGGATATACGTCACTCATGCCGAAGGAGACATCTGAGATGCCACACTGCTTTCAATACATCTTGAAGAAGTGGTCTCCTGCCAGAATTAAACGTGGGGGTCAAAATTAATCTGGAGCTGTCCACTACGCCGCGCGTCATCGCCTGCGTAGCGTCGGCGCGTTAAACCACACAATGAATGAATGAGTGAATGAATGAATGAATTAATGAATGAATCGATCAATCAATCAACCAACCAACCAACCAAATATTAGTTCAATCAATCAATCAATCAATCAATCAATCAATCAATCAATCAATCAATCAATCAATCAATCAATCAATTAATCAATCAATCAATCAATCAAATAACTAAGCGTACGAGTGGATTAGCTGAGACTATGGCATATACTTTGGTCAGTTGCTAGTGGCTCTATTGTCACGTAGCCATGGACGACGCAGGTTTCTTCAGAAGACAAATATTTAATGGAGTGAACTTGGCATCCGCTATAGGAACTCAAAGATTACACAAGCGGCGACGAAGCAGTCAACAATGTGGCGTGCACAGGCGAGTGTCGGCGAACCTAATGCCGCGGTGTCAGCCCTGCGAGGATATATCTTTCCGCGTGATTGTTTCTCGAATAGTCGAAGTACACCGACAACACTGGAGATCAAAGTAGATTACTCCAGTCAAGGGACGACATGGCGAAACAGTTTCCCTATCAAATTAGGTAGCCTGCACGACATACAAAAGAAGAAGACGGAAACGCGCGGTTTCTCCTTAGATAGGACAGCTGGCAACCAGAACACACAAATAAACAAACCAGAGGGTATAGTTCGCAGCAATATCGTTTATTAGGCCATTCCCTGAGCACGAGTCTATATTAATTCTGTAGAATAAAATGTTGATTAATTTTTGAGATATTTAAAATACTATAACCTTGTTATAAATTGGGCGCCGGCGCGGTGCAAACCAATATTTTGGTCTTCAGGTTCCGTAGCTGGGGATATTCGTTTTTAAACTTCCCAGGTTACTGATGTAACCTTGTTTACTTTTTAATTCTGAACGATACCTGAACCTAAGACGGCGGTAAATTGGTGCTTTATTTTGGAGTACGCCGAATCGCTGATTAGTGGTGCAGCGGCAAATTACAGAGGGCGTTGTAAAACACAGCAGATCGACAAATCTCTCAAACATCAACGATCCCACGATGCCCATACCTCCTCATTCCATAGAAACTACCGCTCTTCCCCGAGTGGCAGTTATCGGATTGGTCATTTTCTTTGTTTTCTTCTATTAAAGGAACGCAACCTAACCGTACTATTCGGACTCTTAAAGGAGCCATGAAGAGAAAACACAAGTTTGGTTCATTCAAAAGATTGTCTTGTTAGAATCATACTGATACCACTTTTAACGTAAACTTCGCTCAAATAAGCTACATAATTAGGAAAAACGGGAATGGTCATGCGACCCACCAGCTCATTTCCCGCAACAGAACCTATGATGTCACATGAGCTAAGCTCTGCGATTGGCGGAGGCTGGCAGAAGCAGACGCAAATTAGGTAGAGCTTACAAACTAGACGAACGAGCGATTTGCGCTTAAATTTAGGGCACATTCTTTACAAAGCAATAAGAATGATGGGACAAACAGCGGAAGTTACGAAAGCACATGTAAACATAGAAGTACTGATGCGTTCTGCTGTTCGTACTGCGCACAGCATGCTTGATTTAGCTGCACAGCACTACGGGGCTTGGGGTTGTCTCAGACGACACTGGCCGATTGACGCAAGCAACGGTGTCTTACGTGACCCCATTTGTCGAGCGAGCACTGTATCAGGGAACGAATATTTTCTCCCAGAACAAAAACAAGCCAGGTTTAAATGCGGGCAAAAACAAACCAAACGCTTGCCACGGTATGGTGGCGCCATCTAGGTTACGGAACGTAAAGAAACGCGGGAACAAACGAACAAACCAACACCGCTGTACAGGGTGGAGACAACCTTTGAACGGTCCCGTGCCGCCGCAATTGGGCCAACGGACTCAACGCGTTATTCTTTTCGTTTCCCACGAGACCTAGCAACGCGAAACAGACAATATGATTCAAACTTCTTCAGTAAACCGCGTTGCGGCGATAATTTTAGCGCGGTTTTGACACAATGACTTGCTTCGGCGGCGAGCGAGCATCCGAAAATGGCGGTGCCAGCGTATACGTGTCTCTACCCTGTACGGCGGATGCGTGAATGAAGGGATTCTAGGCTGCAGAGCGGTCGGTTCCTGTGATGTCACTTGGGACCACGAAAACGCACGATTGAGCGGGAAAATCAAAATTTTAATCTAAATTGTTTAATTTCTCAGTGAATAAAGCGCCGTTTGTATCCGGACAAGCGCTGGGGGCACTATAAAACACGAAATCTTTCGAATAAAACCAACTTGCATTTTCTCTTCATGGCTCCTTTAAGCTGCCTTCGTTGAACAGTATAGTACGATGGGTATGCTCCCCTCTTCCTATAACGACACTCCCAAAATTTCTCCTCCTCCCAGAAGACTCACGACAAGACCAAGACCCTCTCAACTCCCTAGCACACTTGATCTTATCCAATTCTTTAACCCACTGCTCCCAACAGAGCTAGACTCCGCCTCGTCTCCAATGAAGGCTTTCCTGTCTCTCTCACTATGTTTTTTTGAAGGGGAAGGGGGGGGGGGTACGAGAAATACGAACAATAATAAGACGAAAGCCTAAGTGTCCCGTTCTGCGAAAATCCGCCGTCGTTGTTTGTTTTGTTGCCCGGTCAAGCTAATGGCCGCCGCAGTAAAGAGGAAATAAAATAAAATTAGCCGCATATCTCCTCCTTTCGTTGCAAATGTCGACAAAAGAATGCAAGGCAACTTCCCTGCAAGATAACAGGCAACAGGCCAGAGAGTAAGCGAATGGCTGGAATAGCCCACTGCGTAGTTTTTAGCTGCTTTCATTATGATGTGTGACAGCGCATAGAAGCGGAGCGTACCTTCGACTTTCTATAAACACCTAAACAACATATGATGGCTGATGCAGCGAAAAAAACGGCGACGGCGGCTAAAAAAAAATGGCAGCGTATCTGCTCATTTCGTTAGTCTTTCGTCGACATTTGCCAAGTAAATGCCTCCCATCGCTCTCCCGCTCACTTTTCATGCTGTTCCTCTTCCGCTGCCAAAGGTAAACACGCTGGAGGTGTGCTCAAGTCAATTTAAATTTACCATGTTCCACTGCTCCAGGCCGGGTGCCTCGATTCCAGTGCTCCCGTACGGCGAGGACGCGCGTGAATCCAGGCGCCCTACTTCAGCTTTTATAGAACCACGTTGCCTTATTCCGCGTGCGTTCCAAGCTGAACATGGAGCCTTTCTAGTGGAAAATTTCGTAACTGTTGCCGCATGATTTCTTGATTGATTGTTGGGTTTAATGCGCCGACGCAACGTAGGCGATGAGGGGCGCCGTAGTGGAGGGCTCCGAATTAATTTTGGCCACCTGGGAATCTTTAACGCGCGCCGAAATCTCGTACACACGGGCGTTCTTGCTTTTCGCCTTCGTCAGAAAAGCGGCTGCTGCGGCCGGGAACCGAACCCGCGACCTCGTGCTCAGCAGCGCAACGCCTTAGCCACTGAGCCACCGCGGTGGGTGCCGCTTGATTTCTTAAAATTCCGCCTGAACCTATTGTGGTGCGGGCGACACATGCGAAAAAGTGAATTTTTTTTCCTGAAGTGGATGCGCTATTTCATTTTGCAAAAATCACCCATCTATGGGCTTTTCTTATAAAGGAACACTGCAAATATCGCGTAGGTGTTGTTTTTCTGCCATATATTTGCGTAATGTCTTGTTCTTGCGTCTGTCCCCAATTCAGAAAGCACGAGGTGGGTCCATATCGCTCATTTAAGAAATGCCGGCAGTGCACGTGCGATTTGCAGTCATGTCCCGCTTCCAGAGTCGTCACCGCGATTCTCCCGCCAAAGCGCGCGTTTTCGAGCGCGTCCACCAGGAGCCGCTGCCGATTCGTTGCCTCGCGCGCGCCACAGTGGAGGAGGGCTGCTGCTCTTGGCCGGCCCAACATCGCACGTGCCGCTGTGGGCCCTGACAGCGTGCTTAGACCACGTGCTGCGCGGCCGAGTGACCGCGCGCTCGACGACTTCGCCGTCACGGAGGACATTTTCGAGGTGGCCGCGATGCCAGGCGAAGGCGGCGTCACCTTTCCCGTAATACGCAGGGACGTGGGTCGGCGAGTGCGACCCGCGGCCGTGGGCTGCTCTCTGCACCAGCCACGGTTGTCGCTGCTGGGAAAGCCGCTCAGCTACCGCTCCCGGCAGCGTGACTTGCGCTACCGGAAGGCACAGAGTTCCCTTCACAACTTGCTCGAGAGGCCCCGCGGCTGCGGACCGCTGTCCTACCACCTCTCACTGTGAGTATTGGGCACGGACGAGCAGTACGTCTCGATGCTGTCGAACAATGCGGATGCACTCCTGTACACGTTTTGCAGAAAACGCTGAGCCACTTTTCTGGTTTCATAAGTTTGTAGGTCATAACGAATTAAAATCCCCCATTTCAGTATTGTGACTACGAAGCTAAATCCCTTCAGCTCTCTCCAACGCCTCGAACTCCGTAATTAAAAAGCGAATGTGGCAACCGAATGCCACTCCTTGTTGGATGACTTGCCTGCTTGTTTTTCGTCCTCTGCGTGACCTCGTTATATTGTGGAAACTTCAACTGTCTTGTTGCGTGCATTCTTCCATCTCAAAGTAACCTAATTGCTGTGATGTAAATGCCCACTACGCAGAAGGCTTGGACATAAATTTGCTGTCGTACGTAATTTCAAGAGATTGGAACCATGATGAACGATCAAGGGTAACTAGAGGATATTTTCCATGCACCCCACTGTCCGACGCGAATGAAGACTCAAGCTTAATCGATGAGGACTGGCCGTGGTCGCTGTTTACGTTCCCCATCCTCCATCTTAGTCCATCTTTCGCTGCTCCGAGTGCTCGGCTGGCTGGTGCCCTACTTATTGAGTCGCCAAGACACGTACTTTATGGCGTGTCCCCGGAGGAGCATGGAGGGATGAAGAAAGCCGGAACCACGACTGCTGTCCCCTCAGTGTCTTTCTCTTGAAATAACGATCCGCCGTTCCCTCGCGTCTCCTCCAGTTTCCGGATCGGGACGTTGACGAGCATTCTGAACTTTTCTCAGCATCCCGTTTTCGGCACTATTCTTTAGTTGCCGATGTTGCAGTTGCAGTTTTACTGCTATGATGGTGTTAAGGAAGTGGTATTACCGGATGTGACATTATTTTAGCAAACTCTGTGTAGAGCGCCAGCCTCCTCCGCCGTAACAGGCACTCGTCGAGGGGGCGCCCTTGAAGTGGTCTGACCAAGCCTTCTGCGCGTTCTTGAAAGCTGTTCACGAAGGCGAGCTCGCGAAATTGTGTTCGAGAAAGCTATGAATAATTCCCGAAAACTACGTTGGACATTCACATTATTTACCTGCATATAGCTATTTACTTTGACTTTAATGTTGAATAATGTAGCTCATTACTTTAACCTTGGGATATTCCCTATAGACTCTGCCTAAGCAGCAGAAATGAACCTAAGAATTTAATAAAATCTACGAGGAGTAACGTGCTGATAAACTCCCTTTGAAGTAATATAAAACAATCAGGATTCTGAATTTCCAGTAAGGAAGTTTGTACAAAAAGTGATTTGGTGCATCTGAAAACTATATAGTGTAAATTACTCAATTTTAAGCTTGGGAAGGTACAACTGATAAAATTAATGCGTAGTTAACTATTCAAATTGTATTCTGTCCTTTGCTCGGTCTATGTTGCACAAATTTGTGTATATTGCTGCATGGTAGTACAGTAGATGCTCTCCCCTTAATTAGTTTTAATTTAATTCTGCGCATTCGGTCAGTGACACTGGGATGTCGTTGCGAATTCTATCATCTTGTTGCTGGACTGAATTTGTAGGGGTACGTTTTTTTGTAATTATTGGCATTCGATTTAATTTTATTGCATTATTGTAATATAATCACATGAACAGGGTGCTTACGCTCCAGGATGTTTCAAAGAGGAAATCCCTAGCTGTAAGGCTTCGAATTTAGTTTTGCTGCTGTGCGTCCTATCGCTGCAGTTGGGAGGGGCAAAGAAACTGAAATGAACTAAAAAATAGAACAATCACACCGGAGCCAGCGAGCTGTGGACATCCTTGAGGCCTTCATCATCGGGACAAAATTGGAGCTCGTGGTCCCGGCCGCGCTCCGGTACGCCGGAATCGCCCTCAAGTTAGCAAGATGCGGCAGTGATGTTCTTTAAGGAACCAGCCTCTGTCTGTGACCTGACACCTGCCACCTGAAAAGCGATCGAACATGCATAGAAGGGAATGGACGTGACTTTTATCTCTGCAGAACTCGTAGCTGACACAGCGCCCTTCAAACGATGGGGCTACACAACGCTTGCTGAGGAAGCTAAATTGACACGGGAAGAAGGGAGAAGTGACTTTAGAAACAGGTATCCCAAGTCCGGTGCTCCTGGTATGGAGCTGAGGGCCAACTCCGCCTGTCTAGCAAGCTGTCACTGGCCTTGAGCGCTTGGATCGGCTGCAGCCACATCTCATGCCACCCGGAAGGAAGCAACTGCTTTGGCGTAGCCCACAACGTTTGAGTCATCAGGCTGTTTCTCTTGTCTTTCAAGCACTAAACCTGTGAGGGGCCTCATAGCAACGGGTAGCCTCAATTCCACCCTGCTCTCCGCCATAGATGGGCAAGCTCGTCGACGAGATGGTCATCGCATGCTCGAACTTGCAACTGGAATAGGTCTTGCCCATGCATTGTAACGATAAGGTTAAGGCCAAGTGTCGGGCCACAGCAGCATGTACTTGATCCTGCGGCTACTGTAGCTGTCACGCAACCGATGTACGCGCCCCCTGATAGCCGGTAACTTTTGGGAACCGTCGACTTCTCCCCCACAACGCGGTGCTGTGGGCCATCTAGACGATATACCGGGGTAAACAACTTCGTTAGGGTGTACCTCAAAACCCACGACATCTCAGACACATCCGGAACGCTCGGGAGCAGAGCACTACCCTAACTTTCGGACGCCTACTTAACGCATCATTTCTTTTTCCTTTTGCCGCGAAAGCTTTCTTAGTCAGATCGATCGCCTCCTGTCCGAAAAACCGCTCCATTTCCTCATATACCGGTTGGGCGACCAAAACGCTCTGATAGGATCTCTGGACACACGGCAAGAGCGTGAAACCGGGCTTCCTTGGTGCCAGAACGGTTACTTGAAAATATGCAAAAAGGAACGGTTTTAGATAAGACACTACACGCATCGATCATCAAGGAGGAGCAAAATCGTATTCCTGTATCTCACAAAGCACGTATCGGTATACTTTTAGATCGTTCGGAGATGCGTTTATTTACTGCTCGAAATATCGTCGCCTGGGTTCGCTCTTTGTTTGTGACAAGGGTCTTTGAAGGTTTGAGGATCGAATAGGCTCGCTGTCAGCAAAGGCTGAATGCACTTTTAGCGAAGGTCCTGACGCAGTTTTCGTGTTAGAAAGCGTTCCCGCTTCCCTCATCTTTTGAGGAAGGGATGATAATTTTTTTAGAATTATCATTACCAGTAACCTCTTTATTGGCGTCGCCTGAATCTCAGGTGTTTCCGTCATGACCTAAGCCGACGAAGTAAAGGTATCATTGACGGCCAACGGTTGCTCTAGTCAACAGTGTTGGGGGATTTCTTGGTACATCACCATCACTGCATGCGCTTGGGCTCAGTTCCGGCAACAGCGGCTTGGTAGGATAGCTCTCGACCCTGCAGATGGGCGGTCTCATTGCCCAGAACGTGGAAATGAGGGGTGGGGTGGATGGCTTTGATAAAACGGTTTGGGAAGCGTTCAGTAAGATTCTTGAGGGTAGCGCGGTGAATTCTTCCGTTGGTGAAATTTCCGCACGCCTACTGTGAATGGATGATGATGCCAGCGGCTGTGGTTTGACTCACGGCGAACCCGCCACGGTGGCTCAGTGGCTAAGGCGTTCCGCTGCTGAGCACCAGGTCGCGGGTTCGATTCCCGGCCGCGGCGGCCGCTTTTACAATGGCGGCGAAGTGCAAAAACGCCCGTGTGTACGAGATTTCGGCGCACGTTAAAGATACCCAGGTGTTCAAAAATTAATCCGGAGCCCTTCACTACGGCGCGCCTCATCGCCTGCGTTGCGTCGGCGCGTTATACCCTACAACCAATCAATCACTCACGGCGAGGGTGATGGCCACTTCCTCCGCTTGCAGAGGGTTGTGGTGTGGTATACCGAGACTACCACGGAGCCACCGACGCATCCTAACCAGGACCCTGGCTCCCAACTATGAGGCAGAGATAATTAGAAGGATAGGAATGGGGTGGAGTGCATTCGGCAAGCATTCTCAGACAATGAATGGCAGCCTACAGTTGTCCCTGAAGAAGAAAGTGTATGAGAGCTGCATCTTACCAGTACTCGCCTACGGGGCAGAAACGTGGGGGCTCACTAAGAGGGTTGAACTTAATAAATTGAGAACGACCTAGCGGGCAATGGAACGGAAGATGATAGGTGTAACACTAAGGGACAAGAAGAGAGCGGAGTGGGTCAGGGAACAAACGCGTTATAAGGACATACTAGTAGAAATTAAGAAGAAATGGGTGTGGGCAGCGCATGTAATGCGAAGGCAAGATAACCGTTGGTCATTAAAGATAAGAGAGTAAATCCCTAGAGAGGGCAAGTGTCAAAATTTCATCTGCGGATGAGGGCAAAATGTGATCTGCGGATGAGATTAAGGAGCTTGCAGGTAGAAATTGGTCGCAGTTTGTACAGGACCGGGATAATTGGAGATCCATGGAGAGGCATTTGCCCTGCAGAGGGCGGAGATAGGCTGGTGATGATGATGATTGCGATGCTGGTGGGGTGTTGTTTCTTCACGACTACAATAACGGTTGTGGCCTGAAACCTAGGGTATGTGGCAACATCCCTGTAACCAGTGTCGGGTTTGTTTGCATATTGCTTCGAAATTGCTCTGGGTCTGGCCTTTCGTGTCGCCGCGTGGTGAACAGTGTGCATGTTGCGCGATAGAGGGGGAACAATGAGGCATTGACGGATTGTGTGTGGGATGCCTTTTAGCACAGGAGGTGAATGCTGAAGTTGGGCTGAAAGTGCCAGTCGGGAGAGATTGGCGCTGCCCACTTCTGTGGCTCCCAGTCGCACTCTTTGGCTTGAGAGGTGGACCTCGATTAATTCTTCTGCGGTGTTGTGTTGCCAAGCTTGAGGAGTCGGTCTGTGCAGGTGCTTGCTGGGGGTCCGATGGTTTGCTTGTGGGCTTTCCGAATTATTGTCCACTTTCCTAAGTTGTGCCGCGGGCAGAAGAGCGTACGGTGTAGAATCGGTGATCCGGGATATAATGAATGCTTGGACTAGTCGACCGTGTCCACCTCCCCCATGCCTCGCGCTTTGGATGAAATGCGTCTGATGATGTGGGTTACCTGGTCTGTTGTGTGTTTCAGCTGTTGAGTAGAATGGAGTAATTGCGGTCTACTTGCAAAGTCATGCCAAGGATCTTGATGTGTTGAAAGGGGTGAGGGTATGGCCATCTATGTGGATGTTGATCGTAGGAGATTCAGCTGGCTGATTTTTTTCGGGGGGATACAGTTATATTTTGCCTCTCCACCTCCTTGGTGAATGATGAAGACGAAAAAATAAAGTTCTTTTGATGCTCGAACTGAGAGGGCGATCTCGACTCGCTCCGATGACCGACGTCCGATGCTTGAAGCAGGTGAGGGATGAGGACTGCACTTCTTCCTGGATATTAGGTTTATTAACACTATTTACATTACTCCAAGTATTTACATCAGGACAGAATGACGGTTACATTGTCACTCTGCCCGCAGCATCCTGTTCCGCCAAGATCTATACTGAACTAGATCCCTCTCGACCGACCCCCGGACAAAACCCAACACTCTGGTTTTGATCTCAAAAACCACGCCTCCAAAGGGGGCGTTCAAGAAAGAGCAAAAAAAAATTCCCCCGCATTTCCCCGAGGGGGAGAATGTGAAAGTGCGAATGCACGGTTGTCGGCCCGCTTGCGGCGCTTGCGCTCGGCCCCCGCAGCCCACCGCCTCGCCGCCTTCTCTTCCATCTCTTCCATCGGGTTTGTAGTATCACGTGTACACCACGCAGTTATCAAGCCGCTATAACGCCGCTGAGTCGCCAACGCACGCCGCTGACGACGTAGTTTGAATGCGTTAAAGATAAAAGGCGCGTCACTAACGCTGATATCACGTCGCGTCCGTGGCTTGGTCGGTAGAGCGTCGCGCTGCGGCCGCAAAGTCCGCGGATCGAAACCTGGCGCCGGATGCTGTTTCTTTATAGAGGAGCACTGCGGACGCCGACGCCGCCGACGCCGGCGGTGGATGATTTGGGGTCGCTTATAAAGTGCATTCGCACTTAAAACCCTTTTCAACATGATTCATATGGAGCATTGATTGGCCACAAGAACCAACCAATCATAAACATGTCCCACCTGCGGTCACACGACCCAACACTCTCTCTCATGCAAGTCCTAGTACGTTTCCCGTGTACGTTATTGCAACCGACAAGCAAAGGCAAGACATCTGCTACCGAAAGTCACCGCCCGCGCGGAGTGGTCACACCATTACTTTCAGCGGGCGGCATCTGCTCAAAAGCCACAGCCGAACGCTTAGAGCGGTCTTCGCGCGGCTAACATCTTCTGGTGTCCTCGCCTTGCCGCCTCGCATTTGTCCGTGCGCGCTCGCCGGCACAATGAGGGAGTCGTGGCTAATCCCCTCCCCAGACTGAGGGACGCCGCTGCCCGCCGCCTGACTCGCGGGAAGAGCTGCTCTAAGCCCAGGCGACCATTCTCGAGGCGAATGACCCATAAACAAACAACCTACGCCGGCTTCGCAAATCCTCAAAGACTACGCCGCGCGCCTTTTCTACACTAAGAGACGGCATCCTTTCGCTTTCCGTCAGCTGGTCAACCTTCCCAGTGTCGGCAAGCCACTTCCCAATGTCCGCAAGCCATAATAGCGGCGTGCGCGCTGTCCGAGAGAACCCCGCACCGAAACTGTTTTCACTGCTACGCACCCATCCGCCGTTCACCGAGCCCTCCCGGTCGAGCTGACCGCATACCAACGCAACAAAGGTACTCGGGCTAAGCACACATGTCTTTTGCCACACAAAAGGACGGAACACAAAGCATGCACTCGGCGGCCCCCAACTTCACGTCCCTGCGGTTGGACACGCCAACGGCGATAGGACACGCCAACAGCCCCAGCCCTTAATATACCCGGCGTGGTTATGTGAGGTTTCGGTGTATGTGTGGTATAGGCCAGTGGCACTTCACACTCAAAGTATACCTAACAAGGTGTACCATAGTAGTAAGGTACATTTCCTCTTCTCAATCCTCCGTATACAAGTGGATGTATATGTGTCCCATGTGCGTGGTCTCTGGTCGGAGACAGCAACGACGGGTTTATCTGGCGGAGCTGCTTCGAGCGGCGACGACATATAGGATCCACAATGAATTTCCCCCTCTATTTTCACTTAAAGCATACCGTAAACACGTTTGTCCATTACCACAAACAAATACTCGTGGCCGAGTGGAACTGATCCCGCGCTTTGGATGCAGACCGTCCCGGGCAGAATCCCAAACTGGAAAGAGCATTTCATTTTCATCCCGTGGCTCGATGCCGCGCGCACCGGAGCCCACGCTAAGCTACCGGCAATGAGCTTATGGCGACGAACACGCACTCGCCGCGCCGAGAGAAAGTGCCCACTGCCGCTTCGAAATGATCCCCGGGTGGAAAACTAATCCTCGGAACTTCATTCTGCGGTGCGTCATTAGAAAAGTGTGGAGTTTGCCGGTTGGGCAACAACGTGGAATATTGATGCCTAATTAAAAAGTAATTAAGGTAGTGAGATGTATGTTAATGGATTTTTTGAAACGAATGTAGTACGTTTCACTTGCTATACAGGTTACAATTCATACGCAACAGCAAACTCGTAGGTTTTAGCGAGGAAGCGTGTTTTGGAGGCAGTTAACAAGTAAAGAAAGTGAAGGTCAACGAAACAGTAATCAGATATTTTGGATGAATTAGTTGGTCATCCAACATATTTTTATTTCGCCAGAGCTAACGCCATGTGTCCTTGAGGTTTCAAGCTGTATTATCTTTTTAGCGATTAATTGGCATTGCTGTCCTCAATATAGCCTTATTGGGGCAAACAAGAATGGCTGTCACGTTATTCCTGATAATTTTTAGGCTGCGTCTAATCTCACGGCAGTTTCCGTAAAAGCTGGCTGGCCTAAAATTTGCTGTATAATATTACGTCCGAACGTAACCTAGTATAACATAACCTCACCGAACCTAGCATAACCTAACCGAACACGTCATAACCTACCCAAATCCAGCCCAACTTAAACAACCTAATCTAACTCAGCCTAACGACACAGAACACAACCTATATTCAACGTATTTCAACCCAATCTAAAAGTCATGTGCGTCGATCTCTTGGTATAGTAAAAACCAGAGTAAAAAAGTATTAACAAAATCACAATGACCGAAAAATTCTGAAAGCTAAAAACAAAACATCGCAATGTCGAACTCAAACCTGAGCCTTCTCGTTTAAAACCAAGTACTATACCACAGCGCTACAGGGGCAGCTGCAAACGCTGCTTTTTAAGGAATATTTATCACATAGAATTTCCGCGTAGTGTGGTTAGCCAATGAGGCACGAATGCCGTGAGAAATTTCTGGCGGTAATTCTCACAGTTGCCGGCATAATATACAGTATTTAATTTTTAAATCGAAAGCTTCTTTTGTGGGACACATGGTATCCTGTCAAAAAAACGGATGTATTATTACGCCACATGCCGCGAGCACGTTGTAACCTTACCTATTACATTGCTTCCAGAAGTTTGCCATAACCATGCCTTGTAACCAGCTCTTCCGCGCATAAAAGTGTGTGTGTGTGTATAACTATGTCGATATTGTATAGCATTGTCTGTTGTATAATCACGCGACCTGTCTTTGTCCTCGCTGTTATTTTGGTGAATATTCTTGTACCATTTGCCCCCATTCCTACTTAAAGCCTGGCAATCAGGCTAGCAGTATGTCAATAAATAAATAAATAAATAAATAAATAAATAAATAAATAAATAAATAAATACCGGTCGGTCCACCGAAAAGCCCAGGACATACGACGCGTGCGCGAAACCGGATTTTCATGGTGTCAAAACGGTTACTTGAAAATCGGGAAAAAGAACGGTTCTTGATAAGAAAACACATGCATCCATCAAGCAGAAGGATGGAGTAAGAGAGTACACCTTTATCTCATAAACTACGCGTCGGTATACGTTTAGATCGCTCGTAGATGCGTTTACTTAGTGAGGAAAAAATCGTCGCATGGGTTTTTCTCTTCGTTTGTGATTTGGGTCTTTGAAACTTAACAACGTGTGGGTTCGAGCTAGTTGGCACAGCATTATAAGATTTTCAAGCGGCAAATTTTTTTACAGGGGACGTTTGACGATCGATTCATTGAAAGTTTGAGCGTTTGACGATCGATTGGACGCATTTTCAGCGGAGGTTGGGCAAACTTTCAGCGGAGGTTTTGACGTACTTTCGACGTCAACAACCTTTCCCACTTCTCTCCACTTTCTTTACGAAGGGATGGTGAATATGTTTGAGTAGTGTACTTTATCTGTTCACTTAATTTCCGGGGTGCTACATTTATTTTTCAGTTGGGCCCAGCAGGCGATGAATATTAGGCAGGCAGTGTCGCATCATACGCATATAAAACTGCCTTTTGCAGTTTTTTTATATATTTGTACGTTATAGGACATATTAACAAGAAAATTGGGGTCAAAAATGCTTCCTTGGTAATTCGTTTCACCGCCCAAGAGTGTTTTTTTATAAATTATCAGACTGTCATAAACTTCCCAAATAAGATCTCAGCAGCGTTGCGCCAGGAGGTGGTTGGTTTTGACTAAATTCGAATTAATTAACTCGCCGGTATTATCGTTAAGCAGACTGAACGACCTTAATTAGGCCCTGTTTTTTAAATGATGATTTGTGTCGAACGAATCCATTAATTAAGACGACGACTACTGAATGAATTCAGTGACCAGGTCGGCAGTTAAACAAAGTATACTTTACTGAGCGTTTATATTATCCTCCTGAAACTACGTTGTAATCGTTCCTAGCTAGAAAGTTGTTTGATGACCGGTTGAATGCCCATTGAAATCGGCTTATAGACAATGTTTTATGTTCGATTTTAACATTTCCTTCTCAATTTGTTTACCTAAATATGTTATTTATTGAGTAATGACTTGTCTTACCAATCTATCAAAGCATAAAAATGCCGAGGTTCCCAAATCTCTCACAAATTGTCGCCTCACACGATAGTAACAGCCTGCCACTGTTGCTTAGTCGGCGTCAGCGCGGTAGCGTGCGAACTGAGCTGACACCTCTGAGTGCTGCTGATTTAACTAATTTATTCACAGCCCTAAGCCGAAGGTACTGTCGATACTGAATATTTTATTTTTGTTTTACTTTGCTGAAATCGTTTTGTTTCTTACTTCTGGCTCTTGCTGAAATCCCGTTTTCAGTAACATGGTTTCAGAATTATTTTTACTTTCTTTTCCAACACCACCATTTTTGTAACCGGAACAATTGTGTTTGTATTACTCTGTATTTTCTTGCAATTTTCGTATACCATGGTCCGTGTTTTGTTTATGTTATTAACTTGTGGGAATCAGACCTGTAAACTTGTATTTGCCCTTTGGTGCATGGGCACCTAATGTATGGTCTTTGTAAACGATGTTTTTCGCATTTTACGTTGTCTTCACAATATCTCCGAATCATTTGGTATTGCATACATATCAGCGTGTTGTTTTTTCTTCTGTTTTTCTGATCGGTGCCCATCGCTGCCGTAGGTGGCCAAGGAACCCTCAGGTGGTCGCTGGACGGCTTTTACCTCGGCCACCTTTCGCCCTGAGGGAGAAATCAAATAAATATGTTATGAGGCAGATGTGAACTCTTCACAGTCTATTTGTATTGAGTATCCTTTACAAATACTTACAACTGAGCGACAGCAGTTCGCAGCTAAGAAACACGATACAGCTCGCCACCTTTTCCGCTACACTTCAGCTTGCCATGCGCGTTCCACTGAGCTACAGTACCCGTGAAGGGAGTGTTCGACGCAGATTGACGACCAGGTGATCCAGTGCAGTCTATAAACCATATTACAGTAATTATGGAAGTATCTCTACTTGCTGGTAATTTCTAAGGCTGGGTACGTACTCCGCACGCACGAGTCCCTGTAGCGTACAGTTCACGTATCGTGTTGCATCTCGACTTAGTTTCTAGACATTTGCCTACTCTGGAGTCCGGGCCAGTTTTGCATTACAACAGTGTGTTGCCGCAGTGATAAAAACACGCAAAAAAAACAGCGCACCGGTCGATCGCAGCGCCCTCTCAGTGCATCATGCAGGGCACTCACCGTGTTTTCCACTGAGGCATTTCTAAGACTTAAATTGCTGTCCAAATAAGTTTTACTCGAAGCAGTATACCTCTAACCAGCCAAGGAAATTTTTGTTTTACGCGTCAGCAGAAAACTCCCAGGCTACTACTGGCTACACAAACAAACATCCCAGGCTACCACTGGCTATGGCTACCCCCAGGCTACACGAACAGACTACCGGCACCGCAAGGATCGAACCTGGGCTAGAAGAGAAGTGGAGCGAGAGCCCGTCGTCTTGCCGACTAAACTACGCCCACACATGTGGACGGAAAGACAGACGATGGTTTCGATTCGGCGTCCGAGAAGGAGGGAGAGCGCTTTTTGCAGGAGACATTTGAAAGAGGAGTGAGGGAGAGACAGTTGGAGAGATGACACCATAGCTGCGCGTGCCGCCCTCTTCCTCACCCTTCGAAAGACGCTCTTCCGTTTTCTTTCTGACGACGCTGCGGCGTTCGTCACTTCTCCTCCGCGAATTCTAGGTAACGGCTGGCAGACTATCTGGTTTCACTCTTTGTAGAGCCACGCGCGTAAATTCAAGTGACGTCGCATGTGTAATTGCTGTGGGTGCCATTTACAGCTTCGCAGTCTAACCACCTTCACAGAGTGGATAGGAGCCATTTTTTATTTTAAATTATTTCTCGCTTACTTTTGCTTGCTTGAATAATTTTTTACTAGGGATTACAAGTGAAAAGAATTGGCCGCGTATCTGCTCACTTCGAAGCAAATGTCGCTGAAAGACGGCAGTCTTATGCCGCCCCTGCCACGTAAATTCTTTTATCCCCCGCCCACCTCTCACGCGCCTCACACGATAAACACGGAGGAGGTTTGGTAAAGTCAATTCAATTTTCGCACGTTTCAATGATCGCAAGCCATCTAATGGAACCTTTCGTTACTGCAGAACTTGGAACGCCGTCACGAGGTCCAGACTCGCCGCATGTCCTCTTTGTATTTTTTGGGTCATAATATTGTTTGCAACGCGTAATTTTCTTTTCTAACGCAAAAATAAGTGAGCCTTGTGTTTTCAACTAAACGAACACGGCAACTGTCATTTATGTATTGATGTTTTACTTCAACATGTGCCTAATGTTTTCTTTTTGCTAAACAGTGTTCACAGGTATGAAGCCTGTTACTGGTTCGGTGGCTTGGAAACGTTTTTTCGATATAAAATTCTCCTTCAAGATCTGGTATAACTTTTGGACGCGGGCTGAATCAAGGGGCAGACGGAGGACAGACAGACCAAATTTTCTCGATTGAGTAGCCCAACAAAACTACCGTCTTGAAAGCTAGCGTCATCCGCTTGTACGCCGCTTTAAGCTCTGGTCGTCTGCTCCCTGCGGTAAGCAGACGATCAGTGGCGTGCAAAGTGCCGTTTACAGTGCTACAATTCCTAACTAAACTTATTCAAACTTGAAGAAGGATGCAAAGGAATAATAATGTCAGAGAAAACTATCAAAGCAATTAGTTTTTAGAAATATGCCTCAGCAGGAAAAAAAAATGTTAGTACACGGAGAGGGCGCTGCAGGCGACTGGTGTGTTGTCTTCCCGCGGTTTTCCTCAGAAAAAAAGGACCCCGCTGAAGTCCTCGGATGGCAGACTAGCCACATTTTTGGGCACTACACTTCAACTCTCAACAGAGGGGGCGACGCGGCGGCCGTAGCTGCCCGTCGATCCTTTACTGCGATTGGGTCACCGTTCGGCGGCTGCTGCCCACGGGAGCTGAGCAAATAGATGTGAGGGGCCGCGGCGGCGCTCCTATGGGACGTGCATCCAAGGAGGTTCCGTGCGTGCGCCGCGTAGCTCAAAGTTATTGACCCAAGATCGTTGAACAGGCAGACATGGGGCTTCGTAGCACTGGCGGGGTTTGAATTGCTCGAGAAGGGAACCGTGGGAGGCTGCTTGCATGCACTGCCCGCGCCGAAGGGGCTCTTTCTGAAGGGGTCTTCGATTTGGCTGCGCTGGCTGAACTCATTCAGGTAGTCGCCTCTGCGATTTTCGATGGCAGCATGTGACGCCTGCACCTTTACCTTTGATTTACCGATGGTGCAGGGAGTGCAGGATGAGTTCACGGCTTTCCTTTCATTTCCAACGCAGGAGGTGCAGAAGTGGAGACACCTGCACTGAACTAACTTGTGAACACATGCAGGCCAAATCGAGGTGACCCTTAGTTTTTGTTAGCTTTGGTAGTTGAACGTGGTACTGTGTGTGGTTGCGCCGGGCATTGTGGGATCGCGACCGTTTCTGAGCACAAGCGTTGACCATGTAAACAGTGGGGATTAGTTGCAGTGGTTCTCGACAAATCGCCTGTCATGGTTAATGGCACAAAATTTGTCCTTACCATTCGGCTGTGAGCATTCAAACGATAGTTTTCCTATTTATATAGATTGTTAGATTTTATTTGGTTACTGTTATAAAATATGTGGCTCGGGTTAAGCAAGGACTACGGGAAAACTGAGCTACGTTTATCGTCATGATTCTAGCTTTTATCTTTCCTCTATGGCAAATGTATTCATTAATGTTGTAATGAGAGCACGGGATTCTTTTTCTTTCGCTGCATTTTTATGGTTACTCAACACTGAAAGAACGAAACGATGCCAGGTGATTCTAATAGGACCGCTTCGTTGTGTCATTTCTAACTTGGACTCCGTTTAATCGCACCGATTCTGAAGTACAATAAAAAGTTAATATAATAATCTACAGATCTAGGTACGCGGAGGTAAAATGCAGTTATACACTGGTACGGTGCAAAAAATATTGATCTACTTGGTTACTATAATTTTCGTTCGTCTCCTGAAAAAATATTTGTTTGGTCGATGATGACTGCGTAGTGTTCGAGATTTTTACCGTTAACTGGTCGTAGGCGCTCCCTTCAGTAAAAGACATGCTAAAGTAATGATGACTCCCGTGTAAAACGTCGCTGGGTTGAATCTAGCGATCAAGTTAGCGTATACCTGAAACGTTGAATTAGGGGATCTCTCATATTTTGCAGGATACAGCGCTACCCTAACCTTCACTAAAGCTCCCGGAAGAAAAGAATAAACTTTTTTTAATCTCGAAAACGATGCTGCTGGTTAGGTCGTGCTGATGTCTGTCAGCGGTAACTGACCAGCGTTCTCGGCAGACACACGCACAACAAAAACACGCCCTGCACCTTCTGCTCCCTACAGCATCTCTTCGCGCATAATGTGGTTTGAAAACAGGATCAAAACTGCATAGGGCCTGTCTATCTAGCGGGTGTTCAGGCGAGCTATCGAGTTTCTGTATAATGCAACGCTGCGGCAGCCATTCGCTCTCATTTCACAGGATCCAACATTCCGTTAACTTTCACTGACCTCCTTTGACATGGGTGTTGCATATGCGGGTTCCCTAAATGGGGCGTCCTACCCATTCTTTCAATAGAGCGTGCATTCACTCTTGATATGATTTTGAAAAACAGATTAAACTGCTTAGAACCGCTACGCCAGGAAATAACATAAAAAATTCGCGTATCTCAATTTATCGTATTGTCACGGTAATTCATAAGTCGCTTCTACTAGAGTCTACCTCTATCGCAAGGGTGTTCAAACAGCCCCTGTAGTTCAAGAAATATTTTATTCGTTTATTCAACGCCACGCTACCGACTATGTTATTAACTGATCCTAAGAAATTTTGGCGCGTTATTAACCCCAAAGATAGCGAAATCTTAACGTTAATTGACGGTGTTGGTAACACCATTACCCCTCATTTGTGTGCAGAAGCCCTTAATGATGCTCTTTCCGGAAATTTTTCAGTAACTACAGATGTCCCTTTTCCCACTACCCTCATTGTGACTACCCACCCATGCTTCCTATCATGATTCACTACGTTGGCGTAGAAAGTGTAATCAAGTCCTTAAAGCCTTCGTCGTCTCCTGGGTGTGATACAATCAGTCCGAATTTTTGAAAATTACAAGCTCCTATTGTTTAGTTATATTAACGAAGATATTCGAACAATCGCTTCATGAAGGCTGTCTCCCCATCGACTTTAAGTTTGGAAAGTTAACTGCACTGTTTGAAACTGGTAAAAGATATTCACCATATAACTACCGTCCCATTTCTCTAACCAGCTTACCTTGTAAAATATTAGAACACATAATATATTCCAACCTCGCAGGTTTTCTTGAATCTAACTCGTTTTTTTCTAAGTGCCAACCGCTCTTTTTGACCGCTCTCAGTTTGTTTTAGCTAACGATAACGCCTCACCGCGAACGAACCTCTCTTCAGGCGTCGCTCAAGGATCTGTTCTGGCTCCCCTGTGATTTCTTATTTACATTACCATGTTACCTTTATCCGTTACTTCTCACATTCACTTGTTTGCGGATGACTGGGTCCTCTTCCGTGAAATATCTAGTGACAATGACCTATTAACCCTTCAATCCGATCTTAACGCTATTTCTGTGTGGTGCAAAACATGGATAATGGAACTTAACACCAGCAAATACAAGTTTCTTCGAATATCTAGAACTAACCGTTTATTTCCCACTTACCATCTGAATGATGCTCCATTGGAATGTGTCAGCACTGACAAATATCTCGGAAAACATATTACTACCGACCTCACTTAGTCCGTGCATACTGCGTGCGTAATTAATAATGCTAATCGCATGCTCGGCTACGTACGTCGAAATTTCTCACAGGCTAACAATAAAACTGACGCTTTACAAAACGCTTATCTGTTCCAAACTGGAATATGCTGCATCAGTTTGGTATTCTAAAATAGAAAATATAACACACTCACTTGAAATGGTCCAAAATTACTCTGTTCGTTTTATACTCTCTAATTACAACTGGACTGCTGGCTTAAGCACTATGAAATCCAGCCTCGGATTACCTTCCTTATCATCTCGCACAAAAATCCATCGCCTTTCTTTTTCATAAGCTTTTCTACCACAGCCAGCTATGCGATGAACTCATACTGCCTCCTCGGTACATTTCAGCCGGCATAAATCATGTCCATAAAGTCGGCTTGCCGTCCTGCAGAACTAACACCTTTTCGCAGTCATTCACACCTCGTACATCACAAGAATGGAACCACCTACCCGCACTGAAGGCAACAATTTCGGACCACCAACTTTTTAAAACTACTTTAGCTAACATTGTATAATCAGCAGCATTGCAGTACATTGTTTTTTCCTGGTTTTGTTCTGTTTATCATTTTTCTGCTCTGTTTTATAATGTTTGTAACTATTGTAACCCACTCCCCTCTCTAATGCCTCTGGCCCTGAGGGTACCTAAATAAATAAATAAATAAATAAATAAATAAATAAATAAACTCAGAACCAGGACAATCGCGTGCACGAATGAAGGCTGACGGAAGTTGATCGATAGGTGAGCCTTGTGTACACTAAACAATAAAATACCTCTGCTCCTTTCTTCAAAAGGAGCGCTGTCCAAATAAGCTCTGGGAAAGTCTTCCCTCCGTAGAAAGAGCCTTGCTCAATGAATGTGGTTACGGTCTGACCCGATCAGAGGCAGACGGAGGACTAATCGAATATCCACGGAAGAGGAGGCGGTTCGCGTGCTTCAGGAAAGGAACTGAGGAAGCAATTAGGTGCACCACCCGGCAGTCCTATATTTATCGCGCAAGATCGATTCGCTTAACAGGCCCTTAGCCCCCCCCCCTCCCTCCCTTTCGTTGATCTGCAGTCGTTAGACTTCGCGCACTTATGGCACACAGGGCTTCGCGCTCGTGCTTGATCGTGAACGCACGATTACCTCTGCGAACGAGGATCCGTTTCATCTAGCCACGCTTGTACGCACATGCGGTTGCGCTCCCGCGCCTATGATTTGGCTAAAATTTGCAGCTTCGGCCTCGCTGCGTAGGCACTAGGACAAAGCCACGCAGGAGATCTGTCAGTGTTCTTACTCCATACAGAACATCACCTTTTCTATTGAAAATTTATTTATTTAATTTAACCTCTTAGCTGATTCACGTTCATTATATTACAACATAGCCTACTGCATTTGAACTAAAATGTGGAACGACATTCATTCAATTCTTGCTTCCGCGTACTCACGTGTTGTACTAGTAGAGACTGATAATAGAGCGCAGTCGGTTATGGGGAAATAGTTAGTAATAGTTATCTAGGAAGCGTCGCTTAAAGGAAGACTGGCCAAACACTGAGGGGAGATCAGGTGGTGCAAAAATGGCGGAAAAGGTGGCTAAGCCGCACAACTCTGACAAGCTGTGCAACCTTGGGGCTCTTCACCCCTGTCGATAAATGCTTTCACTTTTTCCATCGTCCCTCGAAGCACTCCAGAAGCTATAGTTATCACCTGCGCAGAGTGGCACTGCGTAATTTGTTTGTCGCAGCAGACACGTCTTCCAGTTTTAAGTGCGCAACACTTTAGGCGCTCGCCTTGTCGTCCTAGTTCCGCTCGCTGGAACCAAGCATATCGCCACGGTTATAAGGTGTAGCCTGTCACGGTCCTTTCGCCACGGCGCAACCCAGAGGCTTCGAAAGCCAAGCGGCTATGGCAGGATATACGTAGCGTGAGCTAAGGTTCAGTTGGTTATCCTTAGCTTTCCTGGTTGTCTAGGATTAGCTGATTATCATGCTTACTGCTTCTTATCATCCAATCAAAATCCATATCCAATCCAAGCCAAGCGAAGCCAAGCTACGCCAATCCAATGCAATCCAAAGCGATCCTCGCGCTTGCCCAGCACGGCTCCCCAGGAGCTGCGCGAAACTGGTCAACCTCGGCCAGTGTAGCCAATGCAATCAAATCCAATCCAAGTAACGCTGTTGTTCGCGGCTTACCCCAGAGGCTTCGAAAGCCGAGCGGTTTATACAGTCATAAGCGTTCGAAACTCGTCAAACGCCGGCGCGTGTCATATATCTTCCCGTTGTTTAGCGCAAAGAGAACTATAGGTAAATTTGAGGAAAAATATACGTAATTAACCGGCAGCGCACGCGTTCCTTTAGTTCATAGCGCCCGTTGGGTTGTCTTTTACGATGGTAAGCGCAAAATGTGGCAGTGCAATGCCGGCACGTGCGTGGAGAAAAGCAAAAAGAGAACAGAACTCCCGCTGGCGCAGTTTCAGGCAGGGGGCGCGCGAGCACTGCGAAGGCGGGAAATTTGAATTGCATGGGGTGGTAGCGGTAAGCGGATAACGGCGGTACAGCCCATAATGGCGATTCACTGCACTGCACCTCCGACAGCTTTCACATTGAGCGGAACGGCTTTAATTTTTTGTTTTGCTTTACAGCGAAGCGGTATACGGCTACTCCGGAAAATGTTCTGCGTCCGTGTGTGTACCGCGCCGCGTCGACAAAGAAAGAGTGAAACCGTATAATTGCTCTAACCTTTCAAAGCGAAGGGGGTCTGTGGAGAGAGAGAGAGAGAGAGAGAGAGAGAGAGAGAGAGAGAGAGAGAGAGAGAGAGAGAGAGAGAGAGGCAGCATTTATTGCCGAGTCACCGACCTAAGAAGGTAAACAACTTTATAACACTCAAGGATCAAGTGAGGGGGGCGGGGGCGGTCCAGAGGGCCGCCGCGACCGCCAGGGGCCGGGTGGTCACCAAGTCTCGACTCGATGCCTCCGGGTCGCGGATAGGCGGAAAGAGTAAGCGAGTGTGCAATCAGAAAACGCGCGCGTTCACTGCGCGCTCTCGGCGCGAAAAACAAGCCATCACTCGACAAACTTCGGCCTCACTCCGCGCTCCGAACGTTCACAGCACGTTCACGCCGGTGGCGCCGAGTAGGGTTTCTGTTTTTCCTGTGGTCCAATCGTATATGCGTTTGTTGTTGCTACGGGCCAGGCTCATCGACGGACGCACGGTCGGGCTTAGCGGCTTCCCGCCGCCGGCGCGTTTATTATCCGTAAAATTTTGTCGTTTTAGAACAACACATAACAGCTTCGGTGGTCGTCCTTTTTTAGTGAGCGGAGGAGCCGATGATATTTTGGTTATGACTTGCTTACGAAGGCTGACGAATGTGTTTAGTGCTGTGAAAAAAAAAAAGTCGGCCAATAATTGCAACACCTCTCGAATGCTTTCATCCCAGCCCGCAAGTCACGCCAATTGATTGATTGATTGATTGATTGATTGATTGATTGATTGATTGATTGATTGATTGATTGTAGGGTTTAACGCGCCGACGCCACTCAGGTGATGAGGCTCGCCGTAGTGGAGGCCACAGAATTAATTTTGATCACCTGGGGAACTCTAACCTGCGCCGAAATCTCGTACACACGGGCGTTTTTGGTTTTCGCCTCCACCAGAAAAGCGGCCGCCGCGGTGCGAATCGAACCCGCGACCTGCAAGCCATGCAAACGCCTGGAAAGCGAAAAATTGAGCAGTTTCTTAGGCTGCCTGACGAGAGTACAGCCATAGTATTTGGCTGGGACACCTGCAGGTACCGTTCGAATCGTTTTGATTAGGAAAGTCATGGCTGTCTTTTGTAAATATTTGTATAATAATGTCACGTAGCCAAGGACGAAGCAGTTGTTTGGAAAAGAAACAAGTTTATTGGAGCGAACTTGTGCTCCCCTAACAACTGAAAAGAATACAGAGGCGGCGAAGCAGTGGTCAACAAAGTGACGTACGTGCGTCGGCGAGCGTCGCAGAATCGAATGCCCCGGCGTCCGCACTGCAGGCTTTTTATCTTTCGGCGCGCGTGGTTCTCGAAACGTCGATTCGCATCGAGAACATAGTAGATCCAAGAAGATTATTCTGGGCTGTTCACGTAAGATCGGAATGCTCTCCCTATCACAACAGATAACACATGCGGCACAGAAAGAAAGAATGGAACACGCGCTTCCCTTGGCGCAGAGATAACGCAGACCGGCGCAGCCGGGCGGTAAAAGCAAAACACAAATAAACAAACCCAATGTATGGTTCGCGGCATTACCCCCCCTCTAAGAGTGCATCGACCCGATGCTAACATAAGCGACAGTCCGAACCAATGAAAATAAAAGTTTGTCATCGTCCGTAGAAAGGTTTTAGGCGAACCACGTGGACGACTTCAGGCCGCCTGCGTTGTCGTGATGTGCCGGAGTCACCATCAGGGATCACTTCGTAGGTAAGTTGGCCAACACGTCGTAGAATCTGGTACGGTCCGAAATAGCGTCGCAGGAGCTTCTCACTGAGTCCGCGTCGTCGGATGGGAGTCCAAACCCACACACGATCCCCTGGTTGGTACTCGGCGTCTCGGCGTCGGAGGTTGTAGCGGCCCGCATCCACCAGCTGCTGGTCCGTTATACGAACTCGAGCGAGCTGGCGGGCCTCCTCCGCACGTTGCAGATATTCGTGGACGTCGGCGTTGAGATCGTCGTCTTCTACGTGCGGAAGCATGGCGTCGAGCATCGTTGTCGGCCTTCTACCGTAGACAAGCTCGAACGGCGTCAGCTGCGTCGTCTCCTGGATAGCCGTGTTGTACGCAAACGTGACATACGGGAGCACTTCGTCCCAAGTCTTATGTTCAACGTCAACGTACATTGACAGCATATCTGCGATTGTCTTGTTCAGACGTTCTGTTAGTCCGTTCGTTTGGGGGTGGTACGCCGTCGTTCTTCGGTGATCCGTGTTGCTGTAGCGTAATACTCCTTGCATCAGCTCCGCAGTAAATGCCGTTCCGCGGTCTGTGATTAGGACTTCCGGGGCTCCATGTCGCAGCACAACTTGGCTTATAAAGAACTTCGCCACTTCTTGTGCAGTCCCCCTCGGAAGAGCGGCGGTCTCTGCGTAGCGCGTCATGTAGTCTGTCGCTACGACAATCCACTTGTTCTGTGATCGTGACGTAGGGAACGGGCCTAAAAGGTCCATTCCAATCTGTTGAAATGGTCTCGATGGGACGGCGATCGGTTGCAGAAGTCCGGCGGGTCTTGTCGGCGGCGTTTTTCGTCGCTGGCAGTCACGGCAGCTCCGGACGTAGTGGGTGACGTCAGAGGTAAGGCCGGGCCAGTAGTACCTCGCCTTGATTTTTCCAATAGTGCGGGCTGTGCCGAGATGTCCGGAAGACGGGTCGTCGTGGCACGCTTCCAAAATTTCGTCACGAAGGTCCGCGGGGATGACGAGAAGGTAATTCGCTCTTGTTCCGGGGCTGAAATTCTTCTTCACGAGGACGGAGTTTCTCAGGCTGAATGCTGGTGAGCTGCGCTTGAAGGCCCTAGGAACGGCAACGTTGCATCCCTCGAGGTACTCGATTATGACGCGTAAGTCGGGGTCGGCACGCTGCTGGGCGGCTAGGTCGCTCTCCGTCACGATCCCGAAGAACGCGCTGTCTTCATCAGAGTCTTGTGGTGGTGGGTCGACGGGGGCGCGGGACAGGCAGTCGGCGTCGGAGTGTTTCCTGCCGGATTTATAAACGACTGTAACGTCGAACTCCTGCAGGCGCAAGCTCCACCGCCCAAGACGGCCAGAGGGGTCCTTCAAATTGGCGAGCCAACACAGCGCATGGTGGTCTGTTACAACCTTGAATGGCCTTCCATACACGTATGGGCGAAATTTTGAAATCGCCCATATAATAGCCAGGCACTCTTTCTCAGAGGCAGAATAGTTTTTCTCCTCCTTCGACAGACCACGGCTGGCATAGGCGATTACCCTTTCGCAGCCGCTTTGCTTTTGGACAAGGACGGCACCCAAGCCTATATCACTGGCGTCCGTGTGCATTTCCGTTTCGGCATTTTCGTCGAAATGAGCGAGCACGGGCGGGCTTTGCAGGCGTTTTTGCAGCTCGCAGAATGCTTTTTTTTGGTCGTTTTCCCAGCTGAAAGGGGTGCTGTCTTTCGTCAAGCGCGTGAGTGGCTCTGCAATGCGTGCGAAGTTTGCGACGAAGCGCCGGTAGTATGCGCACAGCCCGAGAAATCTTCGCACGCCCTTCTTGTCTTTCGGCCTAGGGAAGTTCGCGATAGCTGAAGTTTTTGCCGGGTCAGGTAGGACTCCCGCGGCGTTGACGACGTGGCCCAAGAACTTGAGTTCCTCGTATGCAAAACGGCACTTTTCAGGCTTCAGCGTCAACCCGACTTACGAATGGCCTCGAGTACAGACTCCAACCTTGCAAGGTGTTCGTCGAAAGTCCGGGCGAATACCACTACGTCGTCGAGGTATACGAGGCAGGTGTGCCACTTAAGGCCAGCTAGCACAGTGTCCATGACTCTTTGAAACGTCGCTGGTGCTGTGCACAGCCCAAACGGCATCACCTTGAACTCGTATAGGCCGTCTGGGATTATAAATGCAGTCTTCTCTCGGTCTCTCTCGTCCACTTCAATTTGCCAGTAGCCGGTCTTCAGGTCCATCGATGAAAAGTACTTCGCGTGGCAGAGGTGGTCGAGGGCGTCGTCAATTCGGGGGAGGGGGTACACGTCCTTTTTCGTGATTTTGTTCAGTCGCCGGTAGTCAACACAAAACCTTAATGTGCCGTCTTTTTTCTTTACGAGTACGACGGGCGCAGCCCAGGGGCTTTTCGATGGCTGTATAATGTCGTCGCTGAGCATGTCGTCGACTTGAGTCCGGATGGCTTCCCGTTCGTGTGAAGAGACGCGGTACGGTGACTGTCGGGTAGGTCGGGCTCCATCTTCGGTTATTATTCGGTGCTTCGCTAGAGGGGTCTGACGTAGTTTTGTGCTCGACGAAAAACATTCGCTATAGCGACGTAGCAAAGCCAATAATTTGTTCCGTTGTTCTTGTGGTAGCGCCGGATTCACGTCGAAGGGCTGCGGGAGCTTGAATGTTTCTACGGGTGTGCGTTCAAAGTCGGCGACTGCGATCACATCACTTGCTTCTTGTGTTTCTTCGAGGAACGCAATTGCAGCTCCCTTGTTTAAATGCTGGTACTCTTCGGTGAAATTAGTGACCAAAACGTGAGATTGGCGTTGCTTAACGTGCGCAATGCCTCTTGCGACGGAGACACCGCGGTCGAGAAGCAACCTTCGATCACTTTCTACGATAGCGTCGATGTCAGAAGCAGCATCCTCACAGTAGACGGCGATCATCAAGCTTGCGCGGGGTGGCAGGGTGATGTGATCGTCGGCGATCCTGACAGCAGCACGGTGATCGGGGTTCGGCTGCGGCGTCGTGGAGTGATTGGAGGAAAATGTTATCGACTTGGTCTGCAGATCAATTATTGCGCCGTTGTCCGTCAAAAAGTCCATTCCGAGAATCACGTCGCGGGAGCAGTTAGGCAGAACGACGAACGCCGCAGGGTACGTTGTGCCGTCTATGGTGACGCGCGATGTGCACGTTCCACTTGGCGTCACGAGGTGGCCTCCTGCTGTGCGTATGTGCGGACCGTCCCATCTGGTCATAACTTTCTTCAGTTTAGACGCAAATGGTCCGCTCATTACCGAATAGTCAGCTCCCGTGTCTACGAGGGCGACTACGTCAAAGCCGTCGATGGACACCTTGACGTCAGATGCAGTCGTCCTCGAGTTCCGGGTTCGTCGGGGCGTCGTATCTCTGCTTGTACGTGTTGATGGTCGGGCACTGTGCATCGTCGTTGTCGTCGTCTTCTCAACGGACGTCTCGGTCAGGTCGGGTACGCGTCGCGCCGTGTAGCTGTCGTCGTGTTCGGGAGTCTCGTCAGGGTTAGGTCGGGTCGTCGGGATGAGGGCATGTCGTGAATCACTGTCTTCAGCGCGTCCTTGCGTCGTTGGAGGGTTTCTAGTTTTTCGCCGTAGAGAAACTTCACCTCCAGAAGTTGCCGCCTTTAGTTTCCCCCGCGTGGGCTGGGGGACCTTCCACGGGCGAAGTCAGCGTTGCTACGGCGGTTCGGCGATTGGTAGGGGTAGGGCGACGGCGAACGGTTGAAACGCGCTGGGCCACGGCTGGTTTCAGATAGATACTCGTCGATCTCACGTGGTCGTTGGCCAGGGAGAGGGCGAGGTGCGTCGACGGAGAAACCACGCAGTCCGAGTCTTTTGTATGGGCAGCGACGGTAAATGTGGTCGGCCTCTCCGCAGTGGTAGCACAGAGGACGGTTATCGGGAGTTCGCCATACGTCCGTCTTCCTCGGCGTCTGGTTTCGGGCTACCGGGGGTCGGGCGGGTGACAGTGGGCGGCGGTACGGCGGGGCCTCTTGACGGCGTGTTGGAGCAGGGCGGGGTCGACGAACAGCCGCGGAGTATGTCATAGCTTGTGGCTCTCGGGGTACCTCGGATGGCGTAGAAGTTCCCAACGCTTGTTGTACTTCTTCTCTAATCACGTCGGTGAGGGAAGCGACTTGGGGCTGCGGCGGCGTTGGGAGAAGTTTCCGCAGCTCCTCTCTCACTATTTCGCGGATAGTCTCGCGTAGGCTGTCGGCCGGGATCCGCGTGCTGCCAAAGTCGTTCGCATTGGCCGCGCCAACAAAGTTGCGGTCATACTGCTTAGCACGCATTTCAAGGGCTTTCTCAATGGTGCTGGCTTCGGTCACGAATTCGGCGACGGTTTTGGGCGGATTTCGGACAAGTCCAGCAAACAGTTCCTCCTTCACTCCGCGCATTAAGAAGCGCAACTTCTTTTCTTCCGTCATTTCGGGGTCCGCGCGGCGAAATAGCTGCTTCATCTCCTCAACGAAGATCACGACGCCTTCGTTGGGGTGTTGCGTGCGCGTTTCCAACAAAAGGGCGGCTCTTTCTTTCCGCACGACGGTAGTGAAGGTCTTAGTGAACTCGCTTTTGAACTGAGCCCAGTTTGTCAAGGAGCTCTCGTGGTTCTCGAACCAAGTGCGAGCCGAATCTTCCAAGTAAAAGAAAACGTGCCGGAACGTTTCTGCGTCGTCCCACCTGTTGAATTTCCGGACGCGCTCCAGTTTCTCCAACCATTCTTCTGGGTCTTCTGCGGGGGCTCCTCGGAATGATGGCGGTTCCCGTGGCTGCTGCAGAACGACAGGAGGGTTGGCTTGGTTGAGCATGGTGCTGGTTGCGACGTTTTTCTTCTTCGTCTTCTCCGGTAGTAGACCGAACTCGGGTGGTAAATCTTGCACGCGGAGGCTGGCTCTTGTTGGACTGGTTTGGCGGCTTCCAGAGGTTGTAGTGGGCATGAAGGGTGCGTACCCAGCACCTCCACCAGATGTCACGTAGCCAAGGACGAAGCAGTTGTTTGGAAAAGAAACAAGTTTATTGGAGCGAACTTGTGCTCCCCTAACAACTGAAAAGAATACAGAGGCGGCGAAGCAGTGGTCAACAAAGTGACGTACGTGCGTCGGCGAGCGTCGCAGAATCGAATGCCCCGGCGTCCGCACTGCAGGCTTTTTATCTTTCGGCGCGCGTGGTTCTCGAAACGTCGATTCGCATCGAGAACATAGTAGATCCAAGAAGATTATTCTGGGCTGTTCACGTAAGATCGCAATGCTCTCCCTATCACAACAGATAACACATGCGGCACAGAAAGAAAGAATGGAACACGCGCTTCCCTTGGCGCAGAGATAACGCAGACCGGCGCAGCCGGGCGGTAAAAGCAAAACACAAATAAACAAACCCAATGTATGGTTCGCGGCAATAATAATAATCAATTAATCAATCAATCAATCAATCAATCAACCTTTATTTTTGGTGCCCAGGAACAACCCTAGGGTCTTGGTACTGGTACACCATATACAAGCATTCATAAAAGCAAACTAAAATCAAGACAACACAACACAGAAAACCATATATATGAAAGAAACAATAAAGTAAAAATAGTTACAGAGATCCCAGAAAGCAAAACAGCCAAAAAAAAAGGAAGCCTAGTGTTAGAAGCCATGACACCCGGCCAGCAAAACGTTGAGGGCACGTGAAATATTGACAATACACAAGCAAATACTCAATGAACATGACGGAGATAGATTATACACATAAAACAAAGGTTTTGTAACAAGATCTTAGGAAGTTTCAAAATGGAAAAACGAAGTTCAGCGTTACAAGCACTGACACTTAAACCGACAGAAATTCAAGCAACACAAAATCAGGAAAAGTAAAAAACAAACAAACAAGATGATGATTTGCATAGAATAAATACGGAACAGAAATACGGCACATAAATGACAGAAAGGCACTTAAGCTACAACAGTTTTCAATTCATTAGAGAACAAAGACAAAGAGCTCTGGAATATATCAAGACGATCGGAATATTCATTATATGCACATTGTATTCTGCAGATGCACCAGCGTCGTCTACTTAAAGCATCTGTTCTGAACGTTCGAAATCCTCGGAAAAGTTTGTTCGGCAAGTTGACATTGATAAGTGCAATCAAGTCATCACACAAAATATCACCATGAAGAAGTTTATAAAGAAAGATAATGTCAGCTCTCATTCGTCGACACCAAAGGGAAGGAATACTTTTGAGACAAGACATGCTGCCATTTGCGTCTTCTTGTACATGACGGAAACGGTGCCTAAAGATAGAAAGGAACTTATTTTGAACCCTTTCAATGCGGTCACTATTGGACTTGCAAGTTCCATTCCAAACAACAGAACCGTATTCGAGAAGAGGTAAGCAGAGAGCTGAATACAACTTTAAGAAAGGAAGAGGACTTTTAAACTCTCTAGAATACCTGCAAACAGCACCCAGACATCGAATAGAGCGACGGGTAATTTGTGTAACGTGGGAAGAGAAAGTCAGAGAAGTATCGAATAGTACTCCCAAGTCTCGAATTTCAGCCACCCTCAGCAATGCAGTGCTTGCAATTTTATAAGAGTATTGCAGCTGTTGAGTATTTCTACTATAGGAGACAACTTTCGTTTTTGAGGGGTTCAAAATTAGGTCATTTTTGGTGCACCAACGATGGAATGACGCAATATCAGCCTGAAGATAATTACAGTCATGAATATTGCGCACTTCTCTAAAGATTTTCATATCATCAGCATACAGCAAAAAAGAAGAATTTTGAATTACAGAAGCAACATCGTTAATGAAAATGGAGAAAAGAAGGGGACCCAGAACAGATCCCTGGGGTACACCACTGGTTGCTTTGTACCTAAATGAAGTTTGACCGTTAACACTTACATAGCAATATCGCTGCTGGAGATAGCAACGTATAAGACCCACCAAAGAAGCGTGGACATCTAACAGAATGAGCTTGGCAAGTAATAACGAGTGGTTGACTACATCAAAGGCCTTGCTCATGTCACAGTAGACCACATCAAGCTGGCTTCTACCAACGATTGCTGGGACAGCCTGCTCCATGAAGCACGCGAGGTTTGTGGAAGTTGAACGGCCACGCATAAAGCCATGTTGATTAGGAATGAGGACGTGTTTTAGTGAGAAAGACAACACCGTATGAAGAGATAACTCGAATAGTTTAGAGGCAGAACAAAGGAGCGAGATTGGCCTATAGTTTATGGCGTCAGTTTTTGGGCCTGACTTGAATACAGGGAATACGCGAGAGATTTTCCATGAGCGAGGGAACGTGCCAGACCGGAGACAGTTATTAAACATTGAAGTGAACACTGGAACGAATATGTTTGCATACGTTTTTAGAATGGCGGCAGGAATACCATCTGGTCCACAAGAAAGCGAGGGCTTTAGCCGCTTGATACTGGTCCGCACGATGTTCTCATCCAGTTGGAAACAACCAGAGTTACCGCCCTGGTGACAAGGGGCGCTACTGTTATCACTGCCACCGCTAATTCCAAAAAAAGAAGAAAACTGACGAGCAAAGCAGTCGGCCACCTCCGCAACCTCATTGCCGTTGGAGTCTAGTAAACGAATAGATATTTAGTTTTACTAGATCTTGAATGAATGTACTTCCAGAAGGCTCCCGGTTGATGGGTTGCTTTAGCTTCTACTGATGCCAGGTACGAAGCATGATCACGCTTGTGCAATATTTTGCATAAGGCACGTAGGCGCCGAAACTCCTGAGCGAACTGGTTCGCACCAGAGCGCTTCATCTTTCTGTGCGCACGTTCTTTGAGTTTAAGGGCATCCCGCAATTCAGAAGAAAACCAGTGTGGGAATTTGAACTTCTTTGGTAAATATTGCGGGATGTATTTCTTCATACCCAAAAGTACAATCTCAGTAAAACGGTCAACTTGTTCATTGACATCAGGTTCGTCAATGACTGTCGACCAAGGGGCAGCAGAAAAGTAATCATACAGCCCAACGTAATCTCCCCGGGCGAAAGCGTAGCGAGGTTGCGTGTTGCAGGAACTTACGGAATGGTGGAGCATTGTGGGAAGGGAACAGGAAATAGAAAGAGGAGGATGAAATCTGTCAGGTCTAACTAAAGGACAATCAGAGTGTGACACACTAACATCATCAAAATTCGAAAAACACAGGTCCAAAATGTTTCCACTGCAGTTTTCTATGTGATTATTCTGTACCATGGAAGTGAAAGACGAAAAGTCTAGTAATCTATTACCCTTCTGTTCAATGTGGTGGTTATGGTGGGAACAGGATAATTGGCTCCACTGAACGCCAGGAGCGGTAAAGTCTCCAAGAAGGAGGACCTTGCGATTGCATTGAGTAATAAGCTCTTGTTCAATGGAGGAAACTAACTGATTGAATGCGTCAGGAGCTACATCAGGGGGAATGTAAAAAACCCCAACAAGAAGTTTTTCAGTTTTAGAGATAAGAATTTCAACCCATACAGACTCATCTACATTCTGAATATCACTACAAAGCACACTCTGGAGAGATTTGTCGACGGCAAGAAGGACCCCACCCCCTTTTTGTTTGCTTCCCGTCAAGGCACGATCACTACGATATACATGGTAATTTTGAGGGAAATAATCACTGGACAGAATATCAGGGCACAACCAAGTTTCAGAGATAGCTATTAACGGAAAACACGAAGCCAGAACATTACCAAAGAAGTCAGTTGCCTTGGTACGAAGACCGCGCACATTCTGATAAAACACATCCAAAGTACTAGTCATCATTGCTTTTCTTATGTGATGCGCTCAGAGCTGTGAAGCATTCCTTCGCGAAACATGCCTCGAAACTCCTTAAAGAGGCAGTCTTTCGGCCAAACAGCGGGGTCATTCAAGCGCTCGAAAAACTCTTCACTGACGGATATATAAAAGGATGCGTACGTGTCAAACTTCGTCTTCAGTCGTCGGCAGCTCAAGGACGAGACACCCAAGGTTGACAGATGGGCATTAAGGCTAGCAGAGGTGGTGGATGGGGAAAGCTTTGAGACGAACATAGCTTTGGGGCGCTTCGGCTGCGGAACGACTACGAGTCCACATGTGTCCGATGCACCTACACATGCCCGGCTTCGGCGCTTCTTCTGAATAGTAGGAGGGTCACGATCAAGCACAGACACAGATTGCACCGGGGAAAGTGGGGACGGAGTGGGAGGCAGTGTCGGAAAAGCCGAAGACACCGACTGCAGCGGAGCCGACGTAGCCGACGGCGACACTTCTTTGTAGACAACTTGCGTGAAAGAAGGCTTTTCCGAGCTGCGACGTACTTCATCCTGCAAGGCAGGGGGGCGGCGAAGCAATTCGGCACGCAAGGAGCACACCTCCGCACGCAGGGAACTAACCACATTCGCATAATGGACGCGGTCTCCCTCCCTCTCTTGACGGAGACGGTCGAAAGAGAGCGCGTTTTCCCGGCGCATGAGGTCGTTTCCCTCCCGCAGCCGGGCCACTTGGTCGCTGAGGAAAGAAATTCCGTCCAGCGCGTCGATGAGGAGTGCGCGAAGACCAGCAGCTTCGGCGTCAAGGTCAACCGGCTGGGACGGCGGGGCTGGGGCCTTCTCGACGACGGGCGGCGAGTCTCGTCGAAGGGAGCAGGGATAATAATCAATCAATCAATCAATCAATCAATCAATCATGTTTATTTACGTGCCCAGGAACAGCCATAGGCCTGAGTGCTGGCGCACGGGTAGTTACATGAAAACAAAATACAAGAAACATATAGCAAGAAACAAACAAGCGACAAGACACACACAAATTGAAGTAGTGAAAATGACAGAAATAAAGCACAGGCGGAGCCTGGGTACAGGTAAAAAAATAAAAAAAGAAGATGCCTATGTTGCTCTGCCCGTCGTAAAGGCCGCACGACAGGCAGAGCAACAAAGTTTGACAGTAATAAAACAAAAACAACGGCAAGAGTGTAGAGACAAATTAAAAAACGAACAAATGACAGTAAACAGTTTCAAACATAGGCAACCATCAGTTGGATAGACACAACCACAGAGAAATCAAATTCCAGAAAAAAAAGAACGACAGACATATCATAGGTGTTTAACATACTGTATTCAACAGCGTTGTACGGTAAACTGTAAAGGATTTCTGAAAGATGTCAAGGCGTTCAAAGAAGCGGTTGTAACAATTCTGTATTCTGCGCACAGGAGAATGATTGGAGTTGCGCGCAGCGGTCAAGAACGGGCGATGCGACCTGGTGGGCCTTTGTGGTACACTAAACTCTAAACAGTTAAGCAGGTCTGCGCAAGAAAGGTCACCATGAACAATTTTGTGAAGAAATGTAAGGTCTGCACGCATACGTCTGCAGTTCAAGGAAGGGATGGAAGGGACTATGGATAAGTCAGAATCAGGATGAAAACTGTGATTGTGATGACGGTGCTTAAATATGGATAAAAACTTCTTCTGCACACGTTCTATTAATTCACTACTAGATTTGGAGATGCCGTTCCAGGCAACAGAAGCATATTCTAACTGTGGTATACATATTGCATTGTATAGCATTAGAAATGGATCTGGAGAAGAGAATTCCTTTGTAATCCAACACACATTTCCAAGGCTTCGGAGTGCTCGCCGGGTGATGAGCCTAATATGAGGAGAAAAGGAGAGGGTACTGTCGAAAAGCACCCCTAGGTCCCTAATCTCCTCAACCCTTTGCAGAGGAGCTCCCTCAGTACTGTAGGAAAACAGCAGACGGTGGGTTTTCCGGCTGTAGGTGACAACCTTTGTTTTAGTGGGGTTTAAAATTAGGCAGTTTTTCCTGCACCAGACCGATAATTCCGACACATCCCTCTGCAAGGCACAGCAGTCCTGAACACCGCTAATGTGCCTAAATAGTTTGACATCATCAGCATAGAGAAGAAAAGAAGAGTTTGTTAACACTGTTGAAACATCATTGATAAAGACAGAAAACAATAATGGACCCAGCACGGAACCCTGGGGTACACCACTTGTTGCAGGGTAAACACTAGACTTTTTGTAGTTAACATCTACATAAAAGGCCCGGTCAAGGAGATAGTTGGACAACAAGGCAACAAGGCTTGCGTCTACACCGGACTTAGCAAGCTTGTTAATTAATAACTGATGGTTCACCACATCAAACGCCTTACTGAGGTCAAAATAAATAACGTCAAACTGGCCGTTTTCACAAACTGCAGCCGAAGCCTGTGTCATAAAGCTTGCAAGATTTGTGTCCGTCGATCGACCCGAGAAAAAGCCGTGCTGATTTGGTAGCACAACGTTCTTGACGCAGGCAGCAAGAACTTTGTGCAGAGCTGACTCAAAGAGTTTTGAGGCGACACAAAGGAGTGAGATCGGGCGATAGTTAGAAACGGCTGACTTATCACCAGACTTATATATTGGAAAAATTCGAGCGATCTTCCATGCACGAGGAAATTTACCTAAAAGTAAGCAGTTATTATAAATGGAAGTTAAGACAGGCACAAAAATGTTCCCGTAAGCCTTCATGAGGGCTGCTGGAATTCCATCTGCACCACAGGAAAATGATGGTTTCATCCGTTGAAGGCTATCATTGACAATTTTTTCATCGAACCTAAGTGTGTTAAAATTAGAGTTATTAAACGATAAGCGTTCGTCGTTGCCATCTGGCAGTTGAAAGACAGAATGAAAGTGCTGAGCAAAACTGGTGGCAACATCCTCAACCTCTTCACCATCGGAATTAAGCAGGCTAATGTGTTCTTTAGACGCCTTAGAACGGCCGCGTCCATACCTCCAGAATTCAGCCGGTTTCTGAGACGCAGCAGCCTCTAACGATTCTATATAGAGCTGGTGGTCACGCCGGTAGAGGATTTTACAAAGTGAGCGATACCGACTAAACTCCGCTTTCCACTTGTCAAGCCCAGAACGCTTGGTCTTTTTGTGGGCGCTATCCTTAAGTTTAAGCGAACTTCGAAGTTCTTTAGAAAACCAGTGGGGAAATTTGGAAGGAACAGGCTTATAACAAGGGATATACTTTTCCATGCCACTTCTGACTATTTCGGTAAAACGTCGAACCTGTTCGTCAACATCATTGACATCCAAAACACTAGACCATTCAGCAGATGAATAAAAGTGATACAGCCCAGCGTAATCTCCACGCTTGAAAGCATATCGCGGGACTGAACAATTGTCAACACCGCCAGAGCGATGCTGGATCGCGACCGAGACAGAGACAATAAGAGGGGGGTGAAACTTGTCGGGGTGCACAAGGGATATTTCGGAGGCACACACTTGTACGTTTTTTAAGTTTGAGAAGCGCACATCTAGAACATTACCACAAGAGTTTTCTATGCGGCAAAACTGCTGCATGGAGGTGAACGACTGAAAATCTAATAGCATGCTGCATTTCTGCGCTGCATAATGGTTTTTGTGCTCAAAGGAAAGACTGTTCCAGCGAATACCTGGGGTGTTGAAGTCTCCAAGCAGTCCGCGGCATCTTAGCCTTCAACCCAGCGTCCCGCCTAATTGTGGTCGTAGCGCCAAATCCTCCCCTGGCGAGCCTGGGCGGGCAAAAGTGAGTTGTAATTGCCATAGCAACGTCACCGCCATCTTGAGCTTGGAGGCGTACTAATTGTCATGGCAACACAGCGAGGAGGCGCAAAATTGGGGGAGGGGGGGGGCTATGCTTTCCTCCCCCCGCTTCTTCCCGCCGCTCCGCTGCCGGCCCCGCTAGCCCCGCGCCGCCCGCTAGGCCTCGCCGAGACCGGCGCGCCTCCATGCAGGCGTACGAACGCAGCTGGGGCAGTAAGACGGCAGCAGAAATCGCACTTCAACACTTTATTCATGTTACGAAAATACGACCGAGCACAAACGCAACTTGCCGTGATAAGTACTGATGTTCGACACGGCATAGCACAAGTTGACATCGAACACGGTACACGTAGTTGTGCAGCTCACGACACCGTGCTATCGTTCAGATTAAATTCCCGCTTTACGAACGAGTGTCTCACCTTTTGCTAACACGAAGCAAAATAACTTCTTGTTGCGCTTCCTCCCTGTCCATGGGGCATATAACCGCTCTTCTGTGGTCTTCAGACCGCTGTCCCGATATTTCCGCTATGCTACGACTCGCACACGAGCCCCGCGGCTTCTTTCGCGCACCGGCGCCGCTGTTGCTCCGGCAGCTGCAGCGACCGTTACCCCGCTGTCGCGCATGCGCACCTAAAGTCGAGCCGGGGAGAGGTAGAGTGGGAAAAACGGTGAGAGAAGGAGGAGTGTTTTGCTTGCCCCGCGCCGCTGCGACTTGGAGCGCGTAAATCAAAGAGGAACTAGCAAAAAGTCACCTCGGACTGCTCCAAGTATGATGAGCTTATGGTTGGAGTGTGCATTTGAGACATTTTCTATGGATGTGAGTGTTCGATTAAATTCAGAAGGTAATACATCCGGGGATATATAGAATGCACCGATGAGTAGCTTCTCGCCCTTCGTGAGGCCTACCTCAAGCCAGACTGATTCGTCTAGGGTCTCGAGGTCAGCACGCCGCATGCACTGCACTGAATGATCAACGGCAACGAGAACCCCGCCACCTTTTTGTTTAGGTCCAGTTAATTTTCTGTCGCTTCTAAAGATTTGATAGTTAGAAGGGAAATAGTCGGAAGACGAGATATCATCGGAAAGCCAGGTTTCAGTAATGACAACAGCAGAAAATTTAGAGCATACAATATTTCTAATAAATTCACAGGACTTAGTTCGTAGACCTCGAGTGTTTTGATAGTATATGTCGAAACTCTCGTACTTACTGATCATTTTCAGTTATTTCAGAGCTGTGCAGCATACCAGGGTGGACCTTGCCTTGAAACGGCTTGAAAAGGCAGCCTTTTGGCCACATAGACGGGTCGCTCAGGCGCCTAAAACACTCCTCGTTAACAGTTACGCAAAAAGAAGAATAGGAGTCGTACTTAGTTCTAAGGCGTTTGCACGACAATGGCGTAACTTGCACAGTTGACAAGTGGGCCAACAGTTGAGCAGATGTGGTGTTGGCCGACAGTTTTGAAACAAAGATGGCCCTGGAGCTGGGTGGTCGGTGTACCACAACCAACTGAGAAGCTTCCGACGCACCCACGCGGGGAGGGCTCCTTTTCTTCTGCAAGTTCGTCGGCGGGCCATTAATCGCAGTGTCGGACCTAGGAGGCGGGGGCAGAGGGTGGACCGAAGGGGAAACCAAAGTGCTCAAGGCCGTAGCAGGTTGACTGCTGGGGCGGTCAACGAACCGCGAAGCGGTGGTAGATGACAGGAAGGGGGCACATTCACCAGCTGCACCGGCGGCGGCTTCGGCAAACGACGACCTCGTAGGGATACCAGACTGCGGTGACGTCAGTCTGATATCCCTACGAGGTCGTCGTTTGCCGAAGCCGCCGCCGGCTTCGGCAAACGACGCCGAAGCCGGCAAACGACGCCGAAGCCGAATAATAATAATAATAATAATAATAATAATAATAATAATAATAATAATAATAATAATAATAATAAAAAGAAGAAGAAGGAGGAGGAGCAGAGGACGAGAAGGAGGAGGAGGAAATTTTATTTTTCAGCAGACGGTGCTACAAGGCCTGCTGACGGCGCAGGCGCGAAAGGCATTGAGGGCCTTACGACGGCTCCTGATCCTCTGCAGCTCACAACAGAGGACACATTTCAATCAAATGTGCATGCTTATGAATAACACCCAGCAAAAGAGACAGAAAAAGTAAGCAAATTTTGAAAAATACAGAAAACGTACAGTTCCAGCAATGAGAATCACAAATTGTACAATATACATAATTTTTTTTCTGTAATACGTGTTACTAGGCGAAACAATAGAACACGACAAACGTCTTGACTGATTGTCCGTTATGCCTAGAAAACAGTGGTTGATTCCCCTGTCATAGGAAGAGGTAAAACACGAAAGTGAAATGTGCAGCGAAATCTGCAGCTGAGCATTATTTCCAGGACGGCGGCTGCCTTGTGGGTGTGCTTGGCTAGCGACGTCCTGCTGGCGGGTCACTTCGGCAAAGGTGTACTTGCGTCGTTTCCGTGTCAGATATGACGTCAGTTAAATCTTGGTGTATCCCGGTATAAAAAAAATTGCGTGTTAAAATGTAAAACAAAAAAAACCAACAATCCTAACTATAGCGTAATCTTTAGTGCTAAAGGTTGCTTACCCGCAAAAAGACCCTGTGTGCAGGGGTGCACCCTTTACAAGCCGCTTGTTTTATATCACTAGACCACAGCGAACACACCACAACGGTTCTCTAGTGATAGATCTATGTCAGGAAAACCGGCTTAATATAAACACGAAAAACAAGGTGACGGACAAATAAAGTGGGAATGCGGTAGCAGACAGTCCTAGTTCCGAGACGGTATACGAAAGGTTGCGGGCAATGAGGATAGATGAATATAGAACAGACAGCTTAGGAAGCGACCACAAGCGGCTTACCTTGCACTTTGGAGGCGCAACCTGGACAAATTTAGAAATAGGTACGACCGTAGGAAATAATTTGAACAATGAGCAGTTAGAGATCATCGCTGGTAGGATGGAAGATGAAATCAATAAGTACGCAGACAAAGATTAGAAGTACGACGAAATGATTGCGTTCATAAAGGGTAAGATGATTGAAGCAAATCAACGAAACCGATGGAAAGGGAGACAGCCGAGGAGTTGGTGGAATAAGGAAATAAAAGAGGCTATTGACCATCGAAAAAAGGCGTCGAGAGAACATAGAGAAGCAAAAAGATCTGGTATGGAACAGAAGGTAGTGAAGGAAAAATAGGATATCTACCGGGGAAACAAATCTAGAAGTGCAGAAAATGGTGGAAGCAAAGATCAGGAAGAAAAGCGAACAATGGATTGCAGAAATACGGAAGAAGGACAAAAGTGCATCCAAGACGTTTTGGAACCATGTGAACTTACTAAGCTTATAAGGGTAACGCTCATGGGAATGAGAAGAGCGTAAAGGATCGAGAGAAAATGCTTGCAGAGGGCGATTTTTCTCGTCATAGTAGGCAGGATGCCTTCTGCAAGCAGTTTCTCTCGACCCATTACGCTCTTCTCATACCCATTAGCGTTACCCCTATAATTATACTTTTCATATCTCCAAGTCTTACTCGAGTTTCCTTTCAAGGTGCTGAGCGATGCTGCAAATGTCGGTCGCATAGATTTGCATTGGAAGTGCATATTGGTAGCACACCATTCGTTTAGGCTAGAGAGTCAATGTGCCGTTAATTGCGTGAAGGCCAATCTTGATATAGATTCCACGCCAGACCCACCGCATTGGATTAGTTGCTACGGCGTTCCTCTTCTGAGTCCAAGGACGAGGGTTCGATGCCGGCCGCGGAGGGTACTTTTCTGATGCAGGTGAAAAGTGAAAACGGCCCTGTGTCGGTATTTAGGCGCAAGTTACAGATCTCCAGGTTGTCGAAAGTAATCCGGAGCCCTCCACTGCGGCGTGCTTGGTAGGTCAGTGGTCGCGTCGGTGCGTCAAACCCCCAAAATTAGAATTTGATTCCATGCCTGATTTCATTTTTTTCAGTGGGACGAATATTTAGTGGCAAGATTGTTTATGCTTCTATCTCGTATAGTGTTCTACTAGGCTCAAATGGTGTTTCGCTCGTTCCCTGCTTGTAGTTAAATTGATTTATTTTCTATATTTAAGCGCAATACTAATGGTTTTCTATACAGTCTGTAAACTCGTATTTTTTATTATTATCGTGGCTCGCTGAACAGGATCTCCTCCGCCAATAGAAAGTCCCCCAAGCGTTCACAAGTTCCTCATATCACTGGCTTATCCCTACCAACCACCTTAAATACCCCCTATAGACACACTGTAAACAATTCAGAAGCATACGTGTCCTTTGGTCGGACACCCTTCTTAACTAGACAACTTGCTAATATTATGAAAGATTATCCAGCCAGAACAATTCTTGCTGACAAATTCAAAGGGGCTTTTCGCCATGCTTCAATTATGACGATGGTTTCCGCTTAATCATACTCATTTTTATATTATACGAAGATTTAAAATGTACGCCGTTTTGTTATCTACCGCGAACTTATCGAGCACCGAGTTAATGGAATCATTGTGCCCGGCTGTCGCGTACGCTGTTCTCAACCCAGTTCGTCTAGCTTCGCTTGATGCAAGTTTGCAAAAAGAGAAATATTTTGCATAGACCTAAATCTTTCAGTTAAAGAAGAAATACTTAAATAAGCCTCTTACTTGTTCATGTTCATTGAAGAATACTAAAAAAATATTTAAGGTGCACATGAGCTAAAATTCAAAATAACAAAAGGAAGTGGTGAGATAGGAGAAGCAGACAGAGAATAAGGAAGAGAGAGATTTATTTATTTATTATTTGTCAATGTTGCAGTCTTTCAAGAGACTCTTGCAGGGTGGGTACAGGTACGTACAATGCATACAACCACAGGCAAATCAAACTATAGAACATATAAAATGAATAACCATACAAAAAACATAGCCTAATGCAAGAGATTTTTTAATAAAGATAACGACTGCTGTGGAACTGCTTAGTTAGTAAGATCGTTTCAATCAACGATAGTGCGAGTAACAAATGAATAATCGAAACAATTATTTTGCCTGTTCAACGGGGTTATAGAGAACGCCTGGCAGCGCCTTCTTTTCTTTTCTTTTCGTTTCTTTCTTCCTGTTTTTCTTTCTTTCTTCCTTTCAAGGCAATTACACTAGCGTCTTGTGTTGTAACCCGTTGAATATATGTTAATATATGAGAGGTGTCGATAAAGCAATGTCCTCGAAGTAATTGAAAGAGGAACATCTGGCGGCAACTGCGGTTTCTTCCTGAAACCGGCAACATTCCATTTCGTTGAAAGAACATTGATATTGAGGTGCGAGCATACGAACTGTGAATTCATGTTACAGCCGTTATCTGCGACCATTCTCATTTATTAACATTTGTCTTTGTAAATGGGCCCCAGATTATCACTGGGTACTCTATCATTGGTCGGATAATTGTAATGTATGCAACAACACGCACGTCCGGTGTGGAGGATTTCAAGGAGCGCCGTAAAAAGAATAACTTGAGCTGCAGCACTGTCTATGTGCTTAGCACAGCAAAGCGTGTTCGATACCCATCAGCCACGGTAATTTTGTTGTTCTACTACCCGCTGGCGAACATCATTAGCGGTATATTGGAGCGGCAGGTGGCATTTTTGTGGGTTATTTTCAGGAAGACATTGATTTCAAAATTGGTGGACGTTGGCCACTGGTTGCACCAAGTAATTATTTTCTTCGTTCTTAAGCGTTAATTTATAGCTTCGCACCTCATCTCTTAGTAATTGCAAGCTTGGTTTGGTTGGTTTTGTTTCTTCTCAAGTCTGACGAATTAGGATTCTCATCATTACTATGAAGATTTATCGTGATCTAACAAAGCGCTTTAAAACTTCGCATAACATCTGTATTGGATAAAGAATTAGGTAGGCTTCACGTTTAGTTCCACTGTCGGAGCTTTCCAGTCTCTACTATTCCTCTGTTTCAGTAAAAGGTACTCATTGTTGTCAAGGTATTTGTTTTCGTCTCCGCATCCGTAGGTGCGCGGCCTCGACTGTAGCGATCCCGTATAGCGTACTTTCTCATTACATGTTCTCGTTCCCGCTTATCTCCCATTATTAAATTGAAATCTAGCACCACATAGTTCTGTGGTTGCGTCATTGATTGTCGATTATACATACTTGCAGAAACTAAAAGTACCGTCATCCTTTCTCCCAGAATTTGCTGCATACGTTAGTAAAACTTCCAGCTTCAAGTTTTCTGTTAGCTTTGTCGAGCAAGTTTTTCGCCAATGCCGTAGAACTGTTCTACATGGCCTGCTGTCATTTTAATGATCAAGGATCCGACCCTAGATTTATTTTCTTTAAGGAAGGCGCCGGTGGCATTAAGCACATGTACAATTCAACGCGTCCCAACACCTACCGGTTCTTGTAACCGTTTCCCGCAATCACTCGGGCTATTTAGTGCCGTGAGAAATCCGCCCGGTTGGTGACACTAGCGTACCGAGCCGCTATTCACACATTCTTAAGAAACTTCTCGGCAGCTCGCTCAGAACAACCTGCGGTAAGACAAGGCTCATCTTCTCAACCCTTCCCGCGATAAACATTATGACGTAATCTGGGTTACTGAGCACATTGGTATGATGTTATTTAGAAACACAGCACTAAAAACGACACGGAAGGAAGAAACACAAACACTGCGCTGAACTGCCAACTGAGTTTCATTTAGATGAACGACGAAGGTATACTACAATCGAAGCAATGAAAGAAGGAAAATCGCAACAAAAACAAACAAAAAGGAAGTTGATTGCGGAAAGCAATGGAGCCACGTGTAATGCCTCGATCATCATTATAAGTATCAACCTCGCTCTCGAACAACTCAATAGAGGGTGTGATCATCCCCCAGTGTGTAGATAACAAATGCCTCGTGCATCTCCCTCGTGCGCTTCTCACGATACCGCTTCAGGATGACGCTACCATCAAATGCAGGCGGGCAGAGCTGGCGTTGCTGGCACTTTGCACAGCGTGCATCTTAATTGCTACCATTGCCTGTCCGTAAAGTGTTGGCGTGCTCCCTGAGCCGATGTTTATGCAGCGGCCCGTTTGTCCTACATAACTTTTGCCACATGAGAGCTTGATCTCATATACCACGCCTACTGTACACTCTCTAAAGCGATTGACATGTTTCTTGCTGCATTTTTTGCTCTTTACAAGCCCCGCATTCACCGGGCCGCGCGGACCGCTACGTTTTGTAGGAACACGTAAGCCCGCATGGCCACCCGCCTTCTTAACCCTATGGGACACCCTGTGCATACGGTATCACCGCAAATATTGGGGCTACTTCTTCCCCTGTGCTTGGTGTGCGTTGCTTGTGGGCTTCCCATAGCAAAGTCTCAGCCAGCGGGCTAAGCAGCTTGCAGGAAAACCTGCATCGGTCAGCCTTGCAATCTGCTCATGAAAATTGTCCTGCACTCCATGGGGGTATGACCTCTCTAATGCATTTCGCATTGCCGAAAGAGCAATGCCGTGCTTCTTAGTCTGAATGGGCCGATGTGTACCGCAGCAGGTTCTTTTTAGAACGGCGCATATATCCGTCAAACATGGTCATGGCGGAAGTGCAATACTAGATGAAGAAGCCTAAGCCTGTTATTCGATGAGAACTCGCACATTAAGGTGAAGTCTGCAAGCGAGTTCTTGGCATGCTCGGCAGGGATCGGTTAAGCACACTATCCTGTCCGGGTCGTCTCCCGGCACCGTACATGCTGAGCACAGAGCATCCCTCACATACAGAATCCATGCTCAACCAACTGCGGCTGGACAAACTAGGCCTTCCCACTCCTCACCGAGCTTAAACGCCAGAGAAGGCAGTACTGTTTCGCGAAGCACACACGAACGCCAGCCCGCACACACCTCCACTCTGTACTGAAATCGCTCCGATACTCCTCCCATTTGTGCACACTGCAGCAAACATCCCAACAGACGGTATCCTTTATAGCAATAACCAGCCATACACACGCACTTCCCTTGAAACACAGCTGTGCACACCGCCGCGGCCGGCATGAATGACTCAGGAGGCTCGTCTTGAAGAGCAACCATACGGTGGCCGTTCACATTCATCATGCACGGGAAATGAGTGACCTCGTTAAGGTTACCCTAGAACTAAGGCAGTCAGCGATTCGGAAAGCTAAAGTTACTCACTCACTACACCCTATGATATTCCATTTAACGCTCGGGAGCACCGTATAATAGCACAGCAGATGTATAATTTCCCCTGATAGGGAAACGTTGCTCCGTTCGAATTTCCCTGGCGGCCTTTCTCGACTCACAGATCGTTAACATCCTCTGCTGCATCGCTGATCTGTGTACCGCTTTAATCAGCTGTTGCGGGACTTCTAGGGACTGTGGGCCGCGAGTTTTTTCCGTCGTATTATACATAAGGAAGCAGCAGCCAAATACTGCAGGGGAATAATCAGGCCCTGTGCGCGCAAGGTCTTGCCCCTTTGTGTCCCATAGAGTCCTGTAAGTACGGTTGCATCTAAATTGACTCTACTAGTTTCGGGCAATGTTATGTTGTGTTAATGACGAGTATTGCAAAGCGAACAGTAGTGCAATGTCTTTTATTTCCGCAAATTGCCTAATCAGAGAAGTGTTAATGCTTATCCTATTGTAAATGTAGATCGCTGTAAGAGAAAACCTAAAAAAAAGACAGACTACTCAAATGAAACTAAAACTCTCCCAGTTTCGCAATTGATGGGAAACTCTGGCGATGCGGTTGTCGATAGACAAGTCTACGGACTGCCGTCTGTCCCGAAAGAACTAGAAAAACAACGCAATAGTGAAAGGATTACAGTGCTCAAAATGAAGTAACGAAATTACTAAAGTCCACCTATCGAGCGCCCAGGCGTGATCAACCAAAAAACATAAATATAAATATTAAAAAACCTGAACAACTCACAAATGCGTTTGTAAACGAGCGTCCTCACGCCATTTACTCAAAAACAAAAAAAAACAACCAACATAAACATATCAATAAAAACAGCAAATTAAGAAATTGCGAAGCTCTACCGATTCAGGGGCCCCCATGCGATGAACTAAAAAAGCAAATAATAATAATGAGACTAAGGAAATAACGGAGCTGGTGGTCTTCACTAGCTTCAGCTTGGCTTGTCTTAGAACTCCCTCTTTTTAAGAGAAAGATGGCTAAATGCGACGCTTTCTTCATGCAAACTAAGTTTGTTCATTTATTTAATAATATCGTTCAGGCCCCATTGCAGGGCATGAGCACGGCAGACTTCCAAAGAGTAAGTGTCGTGGCAGAATTGTAAGACAACATCAAATTTCGACCGAACAAAAACGGAGCAAAAAATAACACGTCATATGCCAGAAAGGGGCAAACGATCACTATAGAAAGTTCAGTTCCATGCTAATTGTCGCCACAAAATTGTAAGATAACACCAAATTTGGAATGAAAAAAAAACGGAGGAACAAATAACATGATATATGTCATTAAAAAGCGAAAGAAGATAATGCACAAAACAGGTCACTTCTAGTTGCACATAAGAAAATTGCAGATAGGAAGAAGTACAAAAATGCGGAATACCACTCAGAAAAAAACCGCTTGAACACAGGCAGAGAAAAATTTATCTGGAGCAGAGCATACAAAGCAAATTGTTCTACACTTGAAAGCTCAGGATAGTAAAAGGCGATAACAACACAGAACGTTATCTTGAACGTATAAGCACATTATACAATACGAAATGAAGCTTCAGAAAAATAAAGGGCGTGTAAAGGAACCAAACGACATATGCTCTATTCTGGAGGTGGGAGGAAATAAAATAATAACAAAGGATTTTAAACACATTGAAACTATACAGAGGGTGGCACAAAAAGATGGCGAAAAACCTCTGTTAATTTTTTCTTACAAAAAAAAAGTGCTGAAGTTGTCGGAGTTTTTCGGGTTCTGATTGCAATGCGATGTCATTCGGGAGATCGTTCCACAAACGGACTATAGGCGAGGAAGAACCGATGAGTTAAAGGCGTGGGTTGACCCATATAATCGCACGAAACACGTTATTATGCAACCAGCGAGATCCGACGGAAAATATATAGAGTTGAAGTGGGTATGGTTTATCGCTGTAAGCGTACTTACGAAAGAGGCATAAAAGAGGAGAATCCCGCCGAGTACTCGGTGGTTGAATATAAAGGCAGAGCTCACTTCCGTTATGCTGCTATAGTAGTCATTATTCTGAGAAATATATTTCGCAAAATTCTGAATTGCTTCAAGCACGTTGATTGTAAACGCAATTTTGTTAAGGGGACTACATGGATGCGGCCATTTCAAGTTGTGGGCGAACGAAGGTCTGATAAGCTAGCTGACGAACATGGGTGGGACAGCTATGCAAGTTACCGTGTAAGTATAGCAATGACTTTGAAGCTTTTACACATATGGTGGTGATACGGTGTGTCGAGGAAAGGTTTGGTGGGGAATGAATACCAAGGTGCTTGTATGATGATGCCTGCGATAGAGGGCAATGGTCAAGGCTGTACGGATAGCTAGAAATGATTTTCGTGCGTGTGAAAGATATAATTTCGCATTTTTGCTTGTTTGGCGACGTCAGTCATTTCTTACACCAGTCATTAATCCTGTTGAGGTCATTTTGCAGGCTTAAGGGGTCGTCAATATTGGTTATTGGGCGGTATATAATGCAATCTTCGGCGAAAATTCGCATGCGAGATGATGTGTTTATCGGCAAATAGTTAATATACATTAACAGCAGCAGCGGACCGAGGACGCACCCCTGTGGTACACCTGAGGATCCGTGGGAAGGGGGAATTGGAAATTTCTTATGACCGTAAACTGCCGGTGGAGCGAAAGAAAGTTTGGAAGCCAAAATAAAGTGAGCGAGTCTAATCGAACTGCAGATAATTTAGAAATCCCATGGCAGTGGGGTACGCGATCAAAACATTTTGAATAATCAAGAAAATTGCAGTGAGTCTGAAGGTTATTGCTCAAGTTGCAATGTAGTTCGGACGTAAATTCGAACAGCGGGGTTTCGCAAGAAAAACCATTCCTAAATCCATGTTAGTTGTTAAAAAATAAGTGGTTAGATTCTAAGTTCCGGAAAGCATGAGAAGCGATTATGTGTTCGAGAAGTTTGCAGCATATGCACGTTAGAGCGATCTGGCGATAACTTTCCGGTGAATGTTTAATTTAAGTCCACCATCCACCCAAACCAAACTGCCAACGTTCGGACCCAATTTTCACTTCAACTCAGCCAAAGTCGAAAGCCAACGCCCGCTCTGCTAACCGAAACGAAATACTGTGAGGCAAGAATGCGATGAAAGCACAATTGAGTAGACGCCGGTTTTATAACACAAGGTACCCAGGTGTGATAACGACCATGGCAAGCGTTTTTTAAATGTTAAAGTGCGTTATTCTCGGGTACACGTAGATTTCCCTGACGTCATATCCGTAACGGAAGTGACGCCAGTAACGCCAGTAGAGCTATAGTGCCAGTATATTCTAGGCACTATAGTAGAGCGGAGCATGCGGCCTGTAAAGGGTGCACCCCTGCACACAGGGTCTTCGTGCGGGGAAGCAACCTTTAGTCCTTTAGAGTACTAAGTAGCGCTAGTATTAAACCAAGACTATAAAACATAGGTATATTAGTCCTTTTTGGTAAGATGACATGTCATCACCCCGCTAGAAAGGGGAAACCAGTAGCAATCATCATCATCAGTACGTTATACATAGGGTTGTTTGTTTTGGGGTTTTATATTTTAACACGCAAGTGTTTTATGTCGGGATACACCAAGATTGCACTGATGTCATATCCGTCACGGAAATGACGCCTGTACACCTTTGCCGAAGCGACCGGCCAGCAGGACATCGCTCGCCAAGCACACCCACAAGGCAGCCGCCGTCCCGCAAATAATGCTCAGCTGCAAATTTCGCTGCACATTTTACTTTCGTGTTTTACCTCTTCCTATGACAGAGGAATTAACCACATCTTTTTATTGAGGCGCGCACTGCAAACATCTGCTCGTGGTCTCCTTGGCTTTCATCCACTTTCTCTCACACCTCCTGGCCTAGTGTTAAGGATACGCACGGACAGAGCTCCAGCTTGAGCAGCTCCGCTGTTGACAGAACAAGGAAAAGACGCTGTTCGGGTTGACGTGTTCTCTCAAGGCCACCAAGGTAACAGAAGCGTGGTGAAAGTGAGAAGTGGTGCTAGAAGGCTTATTATTTACTGAGAAATATTCTAAGAATTGCATTGACTTTATGTTTTCTTTCGCGAATCAGTGCTAACGAGTAGTGTGCCTGGCCCACTTTTCATTCCCCAGTTCTAACTCGTTCTCTTTTCTCACGCATCCCTCCTCCCTCTCTCCAAAACCGGTCCTGCAGCCGTCTTGAGTGTGTTTCACCGCTTCCGGACCGGTTCGTTGAGACGGTAAACGCGTGCGGAAGCGCGTCGCCTTCCTCACATGTGTTTCGTCCTTGAAGGGGCCCTGCAACCCTTCTTTCAACTTTTTTCGAAATCTTCAGTGCTTGCAGAACGTAGTCACCCATGACACCCAGTACTTAGATTAGGGGGTCGCAGTACCTCAGCCAAAAAGTACTGCTCTATGCCCATCAGATAACTTGTAAACTCGCTCAAAAAAATTTTCTCTCTCTCCCGGTCTTGACGTTCTTCGACGGCTCAAATTACGTCACTAAGGCCCTGTAGCGGCTGTTGGCCGGTTTTCGTTCAGTTGCAGCAATGAGTGCTTTTCGATATCAACTTTTAAAAAAGCCACAAAGACAAAGCAGAAATGGAAGGCGTATCTGTTGCGACGAGCAAATCACGCAGCGCCGCTCCGCGGTGGCGGTAACTATAGTGGTCGCAGTGGTTCCAGACGCGAAGGAAAGAGTAAAAGCGTTTATCTAAAGTGTCGCAGGGTCCCCTTAAAGCCCGTAGAAAGTCGGCTTTAAGGCGCTAAGCGACGGGCCTGTTGGTTACGCATAATACACTCACTCATCCGCGGCCGTCTCGAAAGGGCAGCTCTAGCGGCGTGTATATCGCACACGCCCACCGGCGGCCAGGCTTGATAGCGGGCCCAGCAGAAGGGCAGAGTGATGAGGAGGGGAGCCGTCGGCATCGATCGCGCGTAACGAGATGAGGCCTGTCGGGCGACATTTCGCTGGCATCCTCGGCAGCGTTGACGCCGCCAGTCACCGCTCGCGCTGCCGGAGCAGCGGCAGCGCAAACGGGGACGCAATTTCGCCGACACCGAAAGCCGCTCTCGGCTTCGCCCGCCCTTTTGTTTACGGAGCCAGGGGTGGGGGAAGAATCCGCGCGCGCTCATTCTTTCTCTTCTCGTTGTGCCTTCTCGGCCGCGCTATGGATTCCGCTGCGCTGGTACGTTCGATTTGCGCCCCGTGCGCAGTCATCGGCTATAAAGCGAGCCTCTGGGGATGTTTTTGTTTTGCGGATGAGGGCGGAGAAACGGCAGTATGCGCGCCCATAAGTGCAGGGTAAACAAGCCGACGGGAACCCTTCCGCTCCGGCCTTGGCCCAGCCGTTTCCTTCGCGGCGTTTAACCCAAAATTTGAAAGGGAATTTCATTTCCCGGATCTGGGTTCCTGAAAGCCGACGCACGTCCTGTGGTCAGATTGCGGGTCTTCGCGGCATTTTGCTCTCTCCCTTTTTTTTTTCGGGAACGTTGTGGCCTGACATTTTGAGGTGCCGCTTCAAACTTCTTCGAAATGCTAAAATGAAAAAAAAAGTACGAAAGTTCTGAGAATTCAATAGTGGTGCGTAAGCCTTCTCACGACGCTTTTCCGTTTCACTAACCTGACGTTTCCTTGGTGGCCTTGAAGGAGCATGTCAACCCAGACAGGGTATTTTTCTTTGTTCTTTATTTGCTTTCGTATTTTAGTCATGTGATGGCGCTGGGTTAGACCGACCTGTATAGTTGTATGAGGGAACTCCGCTTTTTCTGCTAACATTTTTTTTTCAGTTAATTGCGTGGGGGCGCTGGGTTGAATGCACTTTTGTGATTAAGATGTACTTCATTCTAATATTATTATGCTTCATATTGTTTGCTCTTTAGTCAATAATTGAAGGAGGGCGTAACAGCTAGGTGGACCTTTGGGATTTGGTTCCTTCGTTTTCAGTTTTTCTAATTTCTCTATTTTTGTGTTTTATGTTTCCGAACACGGACAAAGGTTTGCTGATTTAGCTATCGATACCGAAATTGTTAGGATTAGCCACTGGCAGTCCGGCTGGCCAGTTATTGTTTCGTTTGATGATACCTGCGTATGTCTTTAGCCTTACAAGGGTCTACATTTACGCTATTTTAGCTATTAAATACCTTAACTCCAGTCCTCCCGCCAGCGAGTGGCTATAACACGTTCCGCTCTACACAATAAGTTTTCGTCATGATCATCTGAGTGTGTATATGTGCAGATACACTGTTCGCATTGTGATACCCTGCATAGAATTGTCAAACGTTAAAGGAGTACTGACACGAAAATTTCATGTTCCATTTTTATTGCCTTTATCAAATGCTTAATGGTCTGGTGAACCCGAAACAGCACTTTAAACACTTTAGCGCGCGATAATTAATTACATTAAACTGCCTGAAAATCGTTTGTTTCCATTTCCCGCGCTTGCTGTCCGAAAGGCGCACATTACAGAATCCCGGCATGACCTGAGCGGGCGACAAAACACTGCGGAGGGCGGTGTGGGCGTTTGTTCCGCCCGCGCCCCGGTGGAGCTGAACGGCTGAGCTGCCTGAAGGTGCTAGGCCTACCATTGCTGCGTAAATTCGATAACCACTTTCAAGAAAAGTCCTGATGGCGACTTCTATGGCGATTCCGGGCTATATTATCGCTGTCTTTCCCGTGTGTGGAACTTTATTTTTGTTTAACAGTGCCTTTCTGGGCAGCGGTTATGCCTGTAGCTTTGTCTACGTGCACCCGTTTGTGAATGCGCCAGCGCCCAGTCGTCGCTCGCGGGGCCTCACGCGTGAAGTGACGTCACGAGTTTTTGACGAGTGCTGGGCGTGTCACTTCTTCTGGCTACCCCGGGATAATAGAGAGTTTTAGTATACCGTACGCTAGAACACGCAAAGGCCTAGCGTACGTAAGAGGCTTGCGTGCCCTGCACTGCGCATGCGTCATACGTAGGGCGGACGTTGCGTTTTACGTGCGCGCTACGTACGCACGCTATTTTCCGGATTTAGCATGCGTCCGCAAACCGCCTTACGTTCCAATCCAACATGACGGCAAGTAGCCCGGCAAGCATCCACGATTCCGCTTTTCTGTCGACAGTAATTTGCTCCCAATGAACCAAGTTCATTGCCCCTGTGTTTTAAGTGCGAATGCACTTTATAAGCGACCCCAAACCATCCACCGCCGGCGGCGGCGGCGTCGGCGGCGGCGGCGGCGGCGTCCGCAGTGCTCCTCTATATTTAAAAAAGAAACAGCATCCGGCGCCAGGTTTCGATCCGAGGACTTTGCGGCCGCAGCGCGACGCTCTACCGACCAAGCCACGGACGCGACGCTGATATCAGTGTTAGTGGCGCGCCTTATATCTTTAACGCATTCAAACTACGTCGTCAGCGGCGTGCGTTGGCGACTCAGCGGCGTTATAGCGGCTTGATAACTGCGTAGTGTACACGTGATACTACAAACCCGATGGAAGAGATGGAAGAGAAGGCGGTGGGCTGCGGGGGCCGAGCGCAAGCACCGCAAGCGGGCCGACAACCGTGCATTCGCACTTTCACATTCTCCCCCTCGGGGAAATGCGGGGGAATTTTTTAATACGTGGAGCGCTTAGCACATCGCCCTTCGCGCAGCTCCGTATCGCCGTGACATCGCTGACTGCCCGAACGAAGCTTTGTAGCCAGGCCAGCGACCGAAGCGGTGCGTGCGTGCGTGCGTGCGTGCGTGCGTGCGTGCGTGCGTGCGTGCGTGTGCGTGTGCGTGTGCGTGTGCGTGTGCGTGTGCGTGTGCGTGTGCGTGTGCGTGTGCGTGTGCGTGTGCGTGTGCGTGTGCGTGTGCGTGTGCGTGTGCGTGTGCGTGTGCGTGTGCGTGTGCGTGTGCGTGTGTGTGTGTGTGTGTGTGGGTGGGTGGGTGGGCAGTGCTTCCCATGTTGTGGATTATCTTTCTCGAGCGACGTACGACTCAACCTCGCATCCGGTATGTACAGTGTGCGTGGCTAAAAGCCCTCTCGGCTTGAGCGCCAGAGTTAAGTAACTTGCTGTTCCACCCCGCAAACCGCGCGCGTGGTGAGCGCCGACGAGTGACATTGTGTACGTTCGAAACGCCTCGCTGGATTGTTTTGAAGTTGAATAAAATGTATGCGTCAAACCCGGGCCCTCGGTTCAGGGTGTTCTGTGCGATTGCACGAAAGAAGTTCCGCGGGACTTCAACGGTGTCTTTATGGAACGTACTGAGGTAAGAGAATATTCATGCCGTGCTGTGGCCGTGTTGCATTCAATACTAAAGGGAAAGGGTTTGTTTACAATTGTTTGGATAGTCGTAAAATCTCCAAGCACTCCGGCACTCCGCTCGCAGATCAGCCGGCGAGTCATTTCGCAAAACATTAGACAGATGGCGCCGTATGCATTAGCGTGCCGCTACGCAAAACTGATGAGACGCTCTACTAAAACTCCGCTCGCGGTGTTTACGTAGCGGGACGCAAAAATTTAGCGTTTAGCGTACGCAAAGGCAACAAACGCTGTACTAAAACTCTCTAGTGCCACGCTGATGTGCATTTGCTGAGCACCGCTACGCGTGCTGTTCCGTCGGCGCGATAAATGAGATCAAATTAAACTATGTTCCTCGCGTCGCAGGCCACTCATTTTTCTGCTGCAGGGTATTCTGTTGAGTAAAGGAAGCGAACTGTGCAATGATATTAACGCCGAAAATTGGTGTCAGTACCCCTTAAAATGTGGCTTCTTCTGACATTTCTCTCCACGATTTTTTTTCGGTATAAGCTCACTTGCTTACACCGAGAATAGTTTAGTGTGAGGAGGTTGCTTGAAGCTTTGATCGTCGGCACTGAATTCTTTCACAGAATACGGTTATCAGTTTCGCGCGGTCTGGCGCTGCGTTCTGGCTCTTGTGTTCTCAGCTGAGGAAAAGTATTTGTTAGCCTATGAACCCGGCTCAGTTATACGCGAATATTCGGGTATATTCGGATATTCGGAATATTCGGGTTATACGCGAATATTCGAATATTCGAATATGCGTGAGAAACAGAAACACCGACAAGAAAGCGCAGAGTGCCCGGCGCACAACTCTCTTCGCGTTTCCTGCCCGCGTGCGCGCGTGCGTGTGTAAGTGGAAGGAGGTACTCCGGTAAGTGGAAGGAGGTACTCCGAGATTTGAACTACAAAAAGTTGGGCTAGGCCAGGGCAGGCTAGGCTAGGCTAGTTGGTTTATTGCTAAACGTAACATCGCTAACACGGGACAAAGCGAGAAGTAACCAACACGGACGCTGACTAACAAGTGGTTATTTTTTCGCAAGAAGGTGCGCGAACGAAACAAGCATGGTTATATGTGTGCGCATTGCGGCACGTGTGAAAACAGATAAAAGAAAGCTATGAAAGCGCGTATCTGACAGGGACCTGGCATATTTCGCAAATAAGCTATTTGCTTGCCCAGCGGAGCCACTGACGGCGCGCTTATGCATGGCGATCCTCCACTATGAACGAATAATGCCTCGCTAATCTTACGTGTACGCCTTCCTACGTATCTTTTAAAGATACGCAGGCCTCAAAATGAGGCTCACACACGTTGCGCCTCTTCACATGCTTGGCGAGCATTCTGCCGAATCCGGTTTTTAGCGACTTTGCATGTTCTCGCTGCCAATCGTAAAAGCAGCGTTCTGTCTGACCGATACACGATTTTTTACAGGACAGGGGAATTTTGTAGACGACAGCCTCCTCGCATTGGACGAAGGGCGTAGCGTTGCTCTTAGCGCAGCGCTGGCGCACTTCCTCGTGGTTGACTCTTTTGAACTGTCCACTCAGCTTGTTGGGCGCTGAAGAAAGGACGTCCACAGCTGCGCGGCCAACAACCCTTTTCATTTTGCGGCTCACCCCGCGAACGCAGGAGATGACCGCTCTCTTTTTATGCCCTTCCTGCGTAATCTTCTCCGGTGGCGCGCTGCCCATGTCGCTCGAGAAATTGTAGGGTATGCTGTGCTGCAGCTGATCCGGATACCCTCGATCCGGAATTGATGCTCGATATCATAGAAACGGAAATTTAGCAAATGCCCCTAAACAGACAAACTTAAATGGTAAGATTTCTTCAGTGCGAAAGCCAAATGTCCCATTATGCCAAAAACGGCCGCTGTAGCTTCCCGTCAAACACGCAAAAATCAAGGCGAACAAAGAGGCGCAAGTTATTAAGTGCCACCACGCAATATATTGGATTGGGCCAAATGAATACGGAGGAAAAAGTCTGCGCAAATGTATACGAATGTGTTGTCTGAAACCACAGCGAAAAAATTGGCCGCGTACCTGCTCCTTTCGTTGCAAATGTCGACATTTGTGTCGACATATGCAAAGTATAAATGCCTCCTTTCGCTTTCCCGCTCACTTCTTGCGTCTTGCGTCGCGCTCCTCCCAAGTTAAATACGCTAAAGGCTTGCTCAAGTCTATTCTACCGCGTTCCACTGCTCCAGGCCAGGTGCCGCGATGTCAGCGCTGCCGTACGGCGGAGAAGGGCGTGAATCGAGGCACCCTACTTAAACGTTTATAGAACAGCGTTGCCGTACTCCACGTGCGTTCCAAGCAGAACATGGAACTTATCTAAGTGGAACCTTTCGTAACTGCTGCCGCTTGATTTCTTAAAATGCCGCCAGAAACTATAGTGGTGCGGGCGAAAGCACGCGACAGCGCATGTAGTATTTCATTTTGCAAAAATCAAACATCTACGAATTTTTTATAAAGGAGCACTGTAAATGTCCCTTGTGTATATTTTTTTGCATATATATATATATATATATATATATATATATATATATATATATATATATATATATATATATATATATATGGTCGAACAAAAGAAGTTTCCAATGGTCCAGAAAAAATACCAAAAAGTAGAGTCCGACGCAAGTCTCAAAAAACAAAAACAAACATGTTTACTAACGTTTCGACTGGTGGTCCAGTCTTCGATGAAGACTGGACCACCAGTCGAAACGTTAGTAAACATGTTTGTTTTTGTGTTTTGAGACTTGCGTCGGACTCTACTTTTTGATATATATATATATATATATATATATATATATATATTTGCGTAATGTCTTGTTCGTGTTCAATATTGTTGACAAGTATGAACATATAAACCGGACTTGGTTAAACAGGGAAAAAATTTGGTTTAGATTTAGATTTGGCTGTGAATAGATAAGACTATTCCGCAGACTTTGTTTCAGTTTGACCGGGTGGCTGAATCGAGTCACACACAGACAGACAAACAGGCATACAACAGACAGACCAAAATTTCTGGGTTTGAGTAGCCCAAGAAAGACTATCGTCTTTAAAAGCGCCATGCCGACCCTGGTCACCCATTTCGAACCATCCCTATGGTTCAAGGACACGTGCTGGGTACCTAGAGTGCTGTTACGCGCCCTCGGCACACAAGGACGCCGGCCCACCGACGGAAGGAAGTTGCTTAGGAGGTACGCTGGTGAAAAGAATAACCCCTCTCATTTACGTCTGCTGCCGTGAAATCTTTACCAGTCTATGCTTGCTACATCACTGACCCGTGGAGGTCAGCGTGGTTTTTATCACGAGCTTTTATAGGCCGTTGGGTGACCGTTTTCTTTTTCTTCTAGACGTCTTCCCAGCTCTTCTTGGCCGCAGAATACGGTAATTACGTACCACACTGCTGCACTACATTTACTTGGTGTCACGGGCGCTGACGTAGTCGCCTATAGATGTGACCACAGTGGCCTCAGTTCCGGTAATGAAACCCACGATAATCTCATGCCTGGTTATAACGACACGTGCGCCGTAAGGCATCTCATTACCGACTTCCATCGCTTTTTCATCGGTGCCTTTCACTTTTCGTCGCTGTAGATGTAATCCTTTTCGCGCTGCAAAACCCAATTGTCTTTGCAAAGTAGACACAAATAGAAGCTAAAGGGGAGGAGATGGAAATAGAGGCATTAAAAGCAAGGCGCGAGGATTTAAAACACAAGGTGAAAACAGGAAAAAATCAAATGTCTGCTGACCGTTATTTGGGGGAATATTTCGGCTTCGTGAAATGGAGTCGCTTTAAATCACGGGAAATACACAAGGAGGCTTTTTTTGCAACAGTAGGGAGCTGCCCGAACTACGAAAAGCGTCTCAAATAGATGAGCCCACGACAAAAGTTGCACGCTGACGATTAGGGGCTGTGCTGGTACTGCGATGCGTCTGTTTGTCTTCTTGTGCCAGGGTGAACAGTGTCGAAACGGGGGCCCATAGAGCAGACAAAGTTCGAAATGGTGGTGACGTTTATTTACACGGCGATATGATTGAAGGCAGAAACAAAGTAGAGGTCAGATTTCTTATACCATTCAAGCCCTCCAGATTGCTACGTTTTGCGGCAGCCACCCCCGAAAGTTTTTCTACTCACTTGCGGACGTTGTCGAAGCTGTCTTTCACGCGCACAGAGCAAGGCGCGTCAAATCAGTCAGCGACGACGCAACGAGGGGGCCGTAATCCGAGGACGCAATGCTACTTCGTGAAAGCGGAACGAAACGAAAAGGGGCGCAGCCCAGTCAGTCTCACGGCAAAAGGGCCCTTTAAAGCCGGTCCAGATACAACGAGTTTGCCGTAATCTACTGACACATCCCGTCATTCGTAGCGTCACCTCGAAAGAGCATGGGTGCAGTGAGTTTGGCTGGCATCATCGGCCAGCAGCCGATGGGGAGGATTTCACCGGTAATCTTTCAATTTTCTCTACCGGGTCAATCGTAGGGCGACTTGGGCGTATACCAGCGGCGATATTGAAAGCCGCTGCCGTGGCGGCCGCTCGTAGACGATATCCTGACGACCAAGCGTGTGCGAGATACGAATTCACGATTTCTTGAAAATTACATTTTGCGGACTTGACAGGACGACAGTTTCATCCTATCGGCAATAGATGCTGTGGTTTGCTTAATTAAATGTACATATATTCTTCTTTAGCACCTGTTTTTTTTTTCCTTATTGGTACAGCTTTGCCTGGTTGTTTGCCGAAATGGAGGCTGCATGTTATTCGTACTAATCCTACGACTGGCAATAATTTATGTCAGCTCTGCAACTTCTCGACGTAGTACCAGCATCGTCTTCATTCTTCCTCAAAATTCCGACCTAACAGGAACCCTGTAAAGGTATTCTAGGGAAATTACATTTCACACAGAGCAAGGAGTCGACTTGGGCATAAATAAGCACTCAAAATATTTTCCACGAACGAATGCTTTAGCACGAAAGTGTTTTATTCCGGGATCCACCAATGACGTCATATCCGTCGCGGAAATCACATCGACATGAAAACGCGGCTGCGCCAGGATCCGAGCCGAGTGCTCCGTCGCCGCAACGCGTGAAGTTAAGAAAAGCTTTCCTCCATGCCCCAACGGCAGGTGCCAGCCGCTTTACTGACTCCGGTACTAGCTGAAGGGCAGACAACTGTATGAACGCGCCATATATCTTGTCTATCACCTCCTCTATTTCGATGATGGTGCCGTCTACCAGAGGTGAAGCGAAGTAGTGCATCACGATGCTAATGAGCGCCGTCAGTTGGCGCCAGCTGAGCTCGTCGCAACGCAACCGTCTGCCGTACACTCCACGGAGCAGGGACGCAGTGGTCGCACATTTGCGAAAGCGACACACCAGCAGGTTGTCGCTCGCGAAGCACACCCACAAGACAACCCCGCTAATCATGCTCTTTCGCTGCAGCGGACCGTGACTTCACCAAACGATTCGCTGGCAACCTGATCGGTTTCGTTCGCTATGTTTGCGAGCGCGTGTGGTTTCATTCGCGTTTACGCAGTGTTCCGGCGCGTGCAATCCAGTGTCTAATCTTGATAAGTCTGACGGTGCCATACCGACGGAATATAAATAGCGATGTGCAATTTCATATGGATGCAGAATAAGCCTTCAACTGATACTGCGAAGGTACATTTCACTTTAGCCTTTTACCGATTCCTATCAAAGAGGGGTCAATCACATTTTTTCATGTAATTCGTTGTAAGAATTTACTTCCCGTACATTTCAATGTTATAGTTTCCGTGCCTGTGGAGCCTGGTTGCGCAATGTGCTATACTTGAAACTGCGCAGAAAGCAAGCATTCGCCCCCAATATAGTTGTTCGATAATATTTCACATTCCGCTGTACAATTACAGAGTAATCACTACTGGAAGAACTGCGATCTCCCGGAAAGCTGCACCTCAGCGGGTAAACGCGGCATCGATAATGATAGCCTTTCCCCTGCTCAGCGGTTCTCAGTGGGACCTCGTCCACATCCTGGTCCGCGCTTATTCAAAGTAAACGCACGAGCGCGTTGCTTCGCTCCGTATAGTGAGCCAGCGCAGCCGGCGGGGCCGAGCATTGGAGGACATTTGCAGGGGAGAAGCGGGACCTGGGTAGGGTACTTGGACGGCGTCGGCCACAGCGCTGGTGCGTGCCGCGAATTCGCAGTGCCGTGAAGCGCGCTTAACTAGCCGGTGCCGTCGGGTGCCCCGAACTCTGTCGCGGAGAAACGCACTGCACGCGCGGTGAGGTATTGCGTGAGCAATAGTTGGGGCATGCTGGCGAAGTTTTCACCACGCTCTGTTCATTTTCGCGTCGCTCTGAAACCAGAGTGAGCGGCAGAGGAGCAGGGAACGACCGAGCGGAGTTCGCGCGCGGAGAGCCAAGCTTGTCGCCAAGTTGTTTTTGGCCTACGGCGACGGAACAGCGTGCTTGTTCATAGTCACGACCTCAGTAAAAACACGTAATGTATGCAGCCAACTTGTCTCAACTCAAAATACTTCGCTTCTAAAATGATGGGAGTAACGGGGCAAATCTTGTATTCAAGACAAAAGTTGCGTTCCGGTGTCCGCCCCAAGGCGAGACAATTTACGCCTGTTGGTGGACCTTCCTTTCTTGTTTTTGTGCAATAAATACATACATACATACATACAAAAGTTCTGCTTAATGCTACCTAAGGCGAATTTTTTTCTGTCTGTCTGTCTGTCTGTCTGTCTGTCTGTGCAGATTATCCAGCACAAGGAAAACCCTCAGGTATATATGAGGCGCAATGTAAGGACATATTGGAAGTACTAGTGTTTTTTTCAATTAACACACACTCATTGGTTTTTATGGACGCTAATACCAACAAAGAACGACGCTTGAACGCGATGTTGAAGAGAGCGGAAGTAAAAGTAAACCCTGAAACAGAAATATCGTCCGGAGCTGTTCTAAGCAAAGCAAAATCTTAGTTAGAAGAAACGCGCTCTCCCAACAGATGCCGGCTGAGCAGTGCGAACGGGGGATAATTGAACTGAATAGACTCCCATTGTCATTAATACCGGGAGGGGCGAGAGGGTAGGCTGAGAGTGTGAGTAGTGAAACAAGGAGAGAGCAGAGCGAGTTCTGGGGCAGAGCTGGCAGAAGACAATTGTCCTTCGGTGATTTCTTCAGCAAAACAAGCAGATACGGGGTTCATTTTCTTTTCGCACGTGCTGCATTGGGGAGATTTACTTTTTTTGTTGAACGTGATGAATTAGAAGGTATTATGCGCTTGATTACGCTTGATTAACGTTTGATTAACGCCTGCTTAACGCTTGATTAGACGCTCAGTGGCTCATGGCTGCTTTGGATGCATCGGCGCTCCTCTTGCGTAGCCCACACTGAATTATTCTTTTTCAAGCTTTCGAGAAAAAAAAACTGCAGGATTGTGCTAAGTAGAACAGAAAAAATTAGTATAGGTGAAAAACATTTCCTTGCAACCTGGCATGTCCCATTGTTATCCTTTCGTCTCCTTGTACTTTATATATATATATATATATATAGACTGAAAAGATAAAAACTCACACAGAGCGCAAAAAAAATAAGGCTGAAGAAAGGGAGTCCTCTCCCTGAAACGTCAGTAAACTCTTTTTTTATTTTCTACGTCTTTGTCGTTTGTCTCTGTCTCTACTAACCTTATATATATATATATAAATATATATATATATATATATATATATATATATATATATATATATATATATATATATATATATATATATATATATATATATATATATATATATATACATAGATTACGAGAAGGGCTGTCTTAGGTTGCCGTAACAATTAGTAAAAAATGGGTATAGCTTTAGCTTCTAACAAAGCTGTTTATTGGTCGACGTTTCGGTCGGATGCCGACCTTTATCAAGACGTCTTGATGTTTGTCTTGATAAAGGTCGGCATCCGACCGAAACGTCGACCAATAAACAGTTTTGTTAGAAGCTCTACACATTTTTTACTATATATATATATATATATATAAATATATATATAAATATAAATATATATATATATATATATATATATATATATATATATATATATTGTAAGGGGGATTATAGCTGGGGACCGGCAAGACGCTTGGAAAGAAGCAGAGACTAGAGACGGGTAAGGCAGCGCAGACCGATGTCTCGGTGCGTTCTCTTAGAGCGAGCCACGCGATGCTGACCGTGCCTCTTCTTCTCTCGCGCAGCACCTTGCACCTGCCATCATCATGCGGCCCATAGTAGTCCTTCCTCCGGTACATACCCCGTCGGTTGTACAGGGGAGATTGGCGCACACTAACCGCAAGGTATGTCGTCGTGTCGGGGACTACTATCTCCAGTACAATCACCCCCCGCCGAAAAGAGGAGCCATCCTGGCGACTTAAGGGGACGAAACCACGAGGGGATCGTAGTAGGGCTTCAAACGTTCAACGTGCACTATTTCACGACCTCGACGACGAAGGTCTGAGGTGGGAGTGACGGGCTCGACGAGGTAGTTCACGGGCGATGTTTGTTCGAGAATCCTATATGGGCCGTGGTACTTAGCAAGGAATTTCCCCGAAAGACCAGGATTGGGGCATTGCACACGAAGCCATGCAAGGGATCCAGGTTCAAACGTTGGTGCAGCGGCGGAGCTGTCATGTCGAGACTTCTGGCGTCCTTGGTCGTCTGATGTGAACTTGCGAGCGAGCTGTCGACATTCCTCCGCGTACCTCGCCATCTCGGAAACAGGGGCACATTCAGATGCGTCGGGGCGGTAGGGCAAAATAGTGTCGATCAGGCAAGACGGCTCACGTCCATATAGAAGAAAAAACGGTGAAAAGCTTGTGGTCGCTTGCGTGGCGGTGTTATATGCGTACGTGACGAAAGGTAGCACCATGTCCCAATTTGAATGGTCGGACGATATGTACATGGAGAGCATATCTCCAAGGGTGCGGTTGAACCTTTCAGTAAGGCCATTTGTCTGGGGGTGGTATGAAGTCGTGGTTCTGTGGACAATCTGGCATTGCTTTAGCAGCGCCTCCACGACGTCAGAGAGAAATACGCGGCCTCGGTCGCTAAGCAGCTCGCGGGGCGCACCGTGGCGTAAGACGAAACGCTGGAGTAGAAAAATGGCGACGTCGCGTGCTGTTGCGGTGGCCAGGGCGGCTGTTTCGGCGTATCGAGTCAGGTGATCCACCGCGACGATGATCCAACGGTTGCCTGATGGAGTGCGTGGAAGGGGTCCGTAGATGTCAATCCCAATCCGATCGAAAGGCCGTTCCGGGCATGGTAGCGGCTGCAGCTCTCCAGTGGGGTGTCGTGAAGGGGTCTTACGACGCTGGCAGTCAGTGCAGGAGCGAATGTACTTCGCGACGAACGTGTACATGCCTCGCCAGTAGTAGCGTAGGCGTAGGCGCTGATATGTCTTTAGTGTGCCAGCATGCCCACACTGGGCGTCAGCATGAAACAATGCGCATATCTGGGAGCGCAAGTGACGCGGTATCACTAGCAACCATTTGCGGCCTTCTGCGGAATAGTTACGCCGGTATAGGAGCTCCTCTCGAATGGCAAAATGCGTTGCTTGGCGCCGCAGTGTGCGAGATGCGGAAGGCGTTGTAGGGTTTGCAAGGAAGTCTAGTACCGAAGCTATCCAGGGGTCCTTCCGCTGCTCGGTTGCCATGTCGTCAATTTGTAGCGACGACACGTCGATGTTCGACACCAGCGCTGACGTAGTGGCTTCCGATGGCAATGGCGAACGAGAAAGGGCGTCTGCGTCGGTGTGTCTTCTTCCTGAGCGGTAAACAACACGAACGTCGTACTCCTGGAGCCGAAGTGACCAGCGGGCCAGACGTCCGGACGGGTCCTTCAGCGATGCCAACCAGCATAAAGCATGGTGGTCCGTGACTACTTCGAAAGGGCGGCCATAGAGGTAGGGTCGAAATTTACTAATTGCCCAAACGATTGCAAGGCACTCTTTTTCTGTGACGGAGTAGTTGTACTCGGCTTTTGTCAGAGCGCGACTTGCGTACGCCACGACATACTCGTCAAAACCAGCCTTGCGTTGAGCCAGGACAGCGCCGAGACCGGTACCACTGGCGTCCGTGTGAAGTTCAGTGGGCGCGGTAGGATCAAAATGGCGCAATATCGGCGGTGATGTCAGAAGCCTTCGTAAGGTCTCGAACGCTCTCTCGGAAGCCGTTGACCAGTTTAAAACTTCTTTGGCGTCACCGATAAGCTGCGTCAATGGTGCGATGATAGACGCGAAGTTCCGGACAAATCGCCGAAAGTAGGAGCAAAGCCCAATAAAGCTTCGAAGCTCCTTCATTGTGGTCGGTTTAGGGAACTCGCGAACCGCACGCAGCTTGGCTGGATCTGGTAGGATGCCGTCTTTAGATACCACATGACCTAATATAGTAAGTCTGCGGGCAGCAAAACGGCATTTCTTAAGGTTCATTTGCAGGCCAGCCGAAGTAAGGCACGTAAGGACTTGGTCAAGTCGCTGGAGGTGGGTCGTAAAGTCGGGTGAAAACACGACAATGTCGTCCAAGTAGCATAAACAGATACGCCACTTCAGCCCACGCAGAACATTGTCCATCATTCGTTCGAATGTCGCTGGCGCATTACACAGTCCAAAGGGCATGACGTTGAATTCGTAGAGCCCATCCGGTGTCACAAACGCTATTTTCGGTCGGTCAGCCTCAGCCATGGGTACTTGCCAGTAACCCGAGCGCAGATCTAATGAAGAAAAGAACTCGGCACCTTGCAAGCAGTCCAGCGCGTCATCTATTCGAGGTAGCGGGTACACGTCCTTCCGTGTAATCTTGTTTAGACGTCTATAGTCCACGCAAAATCTAATGGACCCATCCTTCTTGCTGACAAGCACGACTGGGGAAGCCCAGGGACTCGTGGAGGGTCTAATAACGTCCCGGGACAGCATATCGCCTACATGCTCCTCGATAACGCGGCGTTCCTTGGGTGACACGCGGTATGGTCGCTGGCGCAGTGGTGCGTGGTTCCCGGTGTCAACCTGATGACAGACAGTTGACGTGCGCCCTAGGGTTGTTTGGTGGGAGTCGAAGGACGTGCGGAATCGTTGTAGAAGAACCAGGAGCTGGTCTGTTTGCTCTGTGGTGAGGCCAGTATCTATGGAAGGCAGAAAAACTGCCGGATCGAAAGTGGTGTCGGGGCTTAGCGCGTCGAGATGGCCTGTGGCTGACTCGTTCGGGATGTCGACAACGAGATGTGGTGCAACAACTTCGACGTACCCAAGACATTCGCCGCGAAGCACTCGACACGGACAAGGAGACGGGTTAGAAATTGACATGATGCTCGAACCGCATTTGATGTCCAGGACAGCGAACGGCAAGAGTAGGTTTGTGCGCGACGAAAACAGACTGGATGGCGTGAAGAGAACGGTGGCGTCCGGAACATCAGCTGACGATACAGGTACAACAACGGAAGAGGATGGGGGAATGGAAGCATCTTCGGCAGCAACCAATTTCACGCTTCTAGTTTCCGCCACACCATCATTAGGTGAAAACAGTTCAACTTCTGCACGGAAGCAGTCGATGACAGCGCGGTTACGTGACAAAAAATCCCAGCCGAGGATGACGTCGTGAGAGCATGAGCGTAGGACGACCAGTTCAACAATGTGGGGAATGGCTTGAATGGTAACGCGAGCAGTGCACATGGCTAGCGGTTGAACGGGCTGTGCGTTGGCAGTACGAAGAGTAAATCCTGAAAGCGGCGTCATCACTTTGCGAATTTTGCGGCAAAAAGTCTCATGAATCACAGATACGGCTGCTCCAGTGTCAATAAGCGCGAGTGCCGGGGTACCATCCACAATCACATCAATGACATTACAAGGCGAAATATGAGGACTTAGCACGTTCGACAGTTTCGCAGCTCGTGCCTCAGGAACTGCGGCTGCTAGTTTCCCTCGGCTGCAGGGTTCACACGGGGGCGCATCGGGGAAATGGAACGGCGGCGTGGGGAAGCAGAACGGCGGCCAGAAAAGGGAAACCCGTCGGGTGAATACGAAGCAGGCGTTGAGCCAGAAGGAACGGACGCTGAGTGGGGCGGAGAGCCAAAGGCGGGCGCTCGAGGAACGTCACTCGTCTGAAGCGGTCGGCGTCGGCAGAAACGTGCGACATGTCCGGGAACGTTACACGCGAAACATATGGGGCGATTATCGGGCGTGCGCCATGGGTTGGGGGCTTGAGCTGCCGCACGAGGATATGGGAGCACCCGCTGACTTGTGGCATACTGCAGCGGCTGAAATGTTGCGGGCGGTGGCTGCGCACAAATCGTAGCATACGTGTAAGGCCCTGCCACCGGGGTAGCGAAGGGTGCCGCCATGGTGGAAGGAATAGGTGCTGCCACAGCCGAAAAGAGAGGCGCCGCCACAGGTGCGGCTGCGGGCGCGGCCATGGGCGAGTCGAGGTGAGCAGTAACGGCCGGGACCAGGTGCGCACTCGATGATGTAGGCTGGTGGTCTAACGGGAGCGCTTCGGCGACTCGGTCTTGAATTACGCGGCGTACTGTCGTAGGTAACGGGCATGAGGGCGTGGATGCCAATGGCTGAAGGTTAAGTTGACGCGCAACCTCCTCGCGCACGAATTGTTCAATGTGTGGAAGAAGAGGCGCAAGATCAGATGACACTGCAAGTGCTGAAAGTGAGGCCCGATGCGGTTCGTCATTCGGGAAGCACTGGCGGGTAGAAATGCGCTGCTTCCTGAGCTCGTCGTAGCTAAGACACCATTTGATTATGTCTCCAACCGACTGGGGGTCCTTGCTGAGCAACATCTGGAACGCGCCGTCTTCGATGCCTTTCAAGACGTGTTTGATCTTCTCGGACTCGGGCATAGCAGGATTCACGCGCCTACAGAGGTCGACAACGTCCTCAATATAGCTCGTGTAAGTTTCGTCGGCAAGCTGCACGCGCCCACGTAAGCTCTGTTCAGCCTTAAGCTTGCGGACGGCGGGGCGACCGAACACTTCTAAGAATCTCGTTTTGAAGGCAGACCAGGTTGTCATGTCGGCATCGTTGTTGAGGAACCACCGTTCGGCTATTTGAGTAAGGCTATAGCCGACGTTAGCACGCTTCGTCGGGTCATCCCAGCGGTTGTAGGCACTCACTCTTTCGAAAGATGACAGCCAGTCTTCTGCGTCATTATCGTCGGCGCCGGAGAACTTGGCAGGGTCGCGTCGAGGAAGAGATCCGGAGCACATGATGGGTTCATGCTGCGGAGGCGCCATTTCACGATGGATTTCTTGTAATACTGGTCGAATTATGCGCTTGCTCCGTAGTTCCAGGCTGGTAAAGCAAAGGGGAACTGCACCTCCACCACACTGTAAGGGGGATTATAGCTGGGGACCGGCAAGACGCTTGGAAAGAAGCAGAGACTAGAGACGGGTAAGGCAGCGCAGACCGATGTCTCGGTGCGTTCTCTTAGAGCGAGCCACGCGATGCTGACCGTGCCTCTTCTTCTCTCGCGCAGCACCTTGCACCTGCCATCATCATGCGGCCCATAGTAGTCCTTCCTCCGGTACATACCCCGTCGGTTGTACAGGGGAGATTGGCGCACACTAACCGCAAGGTATGTCGTCGTGTCGGGGACTACTATCTCCAGTACAATATATATATATATATATATATATGAAGAAAGGGAGTCCTCTCCGTGAAACGTCAGTAAACTTATTTCTATTTTCTACGTCTTTCTCGTTTGTCTCCGTCTCTACTAACCTTATATATATATATATATATATATATATATATATATATATATATATATATATATATATATATATATAATATATATATATATACCGTAGAGCGAACAGGCGAACGGGTAACAAACAAACTTTATTGACGTTTCGGCCTGGGACAGGCCTTCATTCCAAGCTCATATTCGCTACGGCTGTATTGTCCGCTCAACTTTGACGTGTTTGCCACTTCTTCCGCACTTCCGTACTCATTTTCCTCGGGCCCATTACGGTGAGTACTGTTCACCAACTCACCCAGTTCCGTCACATTGCTGACGGCCCAAGGAAGTTTTGGTGTTTCGCCATATTTTCATAGGATACATATTCCGACAGTTTCCACTTGGCCCAAAACGTGTTTACCGTGTTTCAGAAAGAGCAGAAACTAAAGCAAGTGCGGCAGTTTCCCCCGGAAGCGCTCGCCAGCGTTAAGCGTCGCGTGCAGTGAGACAAGAACCACCCTTCCTTCGTGCGCTACTCAACCGTGTTCTCTTTTTTTACTTGCGCGCAGCTTTTCCGCGCCTACAAGACTATGCGGATCGATGCCTAATGGCAGCGCCAAGCGACAGGATACCCTCCACCCCGGTGGACCGTGTTCCGGAAGGCTCCTGTCTCTATCAATCGCTTTTCACTTAGGGGCGTGTTCACACCTGCGATTCCGTTTTTCCCCGTAGGCTTCTTGCCACCGGCTTTTATGTCCAACTCTAGAGAACGTGACCGTAAAGACCGAAGCCGAAAGTTCCAACCAGCGGAGGTCAACACTCACCTGGCGGATGAGGTGGCTTAGAGGACGTCGTAGGAAAAGAGCCCTTCGAGAGATCGGGTCGCTCTCTAAAAATCTGCAGGAAGGATGAAAATGTAACCTCATATTTGTTCTTGGTCCGTGTTTTTGCCAGCGGGCATACGAAAGGATATTTAAAGAACGAAAAAGAGAAGAAAGTAGGAAAGTAGTCGGGTGTTAAAATCAGAAATAGTGAGGAACGCGATAAGAGTAGTCGAGTGTATGTATGCAGGCTTGCAGTCTAGTGTCGTGCAGAATGTGCACTAGCGGCCTGCCTTCCTGCACTGAGCAGTTGTAGTCATCCGGTTTATACAACCGGAGACCAGCTCTTCTGAGAACGTTGTCCCAGGTGTCCTTGTTTTTATACCGCTTTACATGTGTGCTTACCTTTGAATGCATTTTCTCTTGAATATATTTTCTCAGTTTTGTCTTATTTCCTTGTTTTTGTTTAGAATAGGGCGTTTGAAGAAACATTTTTCTTCTAGACCGAGCTCGATTTTTTTTTCCGGGTGCCTGTTCGGAGGAGTAAACGCCACTATTATAAATAATGGCCGTATTGACCGCATTTCGTGCAATGCGACCTAGCTGCACCCTTAGCCTAGGGTGACAACGGACGCCCCCGCAAACCTGTCAAGACTACGATGACCATTAGAGGTTGTAAAGGCGGCATTCCAAAACGTGTTTTCTCAGCCTGCTAAAGGGATGCGAAGGCTTTAGTTGCTGGATATGCGAAATCTCCAGTGTAGAATAAAGCAGCATGGCTGAGTTTTACTTGAACACAGTACCGAGGGTAGTTTGCTGGGCTAGTTGGTTCATAATTTTTAAAGTGAAAACCGGTGGTTAAAGAAAAAGTTGTAAAAAGGGGTAGAAAAGGTTGAAGATATATGTATATATCATTACGAAATCCCCCCCTAATTAACATGCAGAAAACTAAAGTAATGATGAATAACCTCGGGACAGCACAGCGGTTTGAAATAGGTGGCGAAGCAGTGGAAGTGGTAAGCCAATACATCTACTTAGGCCAAGTTGTGACCCCGGATCCCAACCATGAGGCAGAGATAATTCGAAGGATAAGAATGGGGGGGGGGGGTGTGCATCCGGCAGGCATTCTCATATAATGAATGGTAGCCTACCGTTGTCCCAGTCCCTGAAGAAAAAAGTGTATGACAGCTGCATCTTACCGGTATTGACCGACGGGGCAGAAACTTGGAGACTCACTAAGAGGGTTCTACTTAAATTACGGATGGCTCAGCGAGCAATGGAACAGAATGTGACAGGTGTAACGTTAAGGGACAAGAAAAGAGCGGAGTGGGTCAGGGAACAAACGCGTGTTAAGGACATATTAATAGAAATTCAGACGAAGAAACGGGTGTGGGGAGGACATGTAATGCCTAGGCAAGATAACCGTTGATCATTAAGGATAACAGAGTGGATCCCTAGAGAAGGAAAACATGGCAGGGGGCGGCAGAAAGTTAGATAAGAAGATGAGACCAAGACGTTTGCGTGGATAAATTGGTCACAGTTAGCACAGGACCAGGATAATTGTAGGGAGATCTATGGGAGAGGCCTTTGCCCTGCAGTGGGCGTAGATAGGCTGGTGATGATGGTGATGATGATGATGATGATGGCAAAAAATTTTATTTCTTCTCTCCTTTCTGTAGCGTCTTTCTGATGATCAGTCTCCGATTATGTTTCCTATGTATCCTTACCATTGTTTAAAGAGTGGTGTGTTTGAACACAGTGTAGGGCAATACGCGTCTTTTCACCAGAAAACCGACATATCAGGCTGTCACGATCCGGTGACATGCGGGCCAGACGCAGGCTTCGGGCAACCTGCGCCCCCTAGTATCAAACAAGGGAGGAACGGGAGCAACTAGCGCATCAGCTCCCTAAATTATACGAACTGAGCACCACTTGGACTCCCAAGAGCTTCGTTACTAAATACGTTGCCCAGAACACTGTCCGTGGTAGTGAGGTATATTTGGATTAACAGCCTTCCCACCCACTTTTACGGTTCTTATGGTTCACCATGTAAACAATATTTGTTCAATAAACATTGCACACATTTCAGGCACGGCACGAGGGTATTACCTAGGCTAGCAATGTTATTTTGAATAAGAACACATTAAATAGGTCGTTACGAAAACAATAAGAAACCACCGCTTGTAATTTTGTAGGCCGTGCCGAAAAAGAATAAATAACTGCACAAAAAGCGACAACCGAAAAACAAGCTGGGACACGCTGTACGCAGGACGGGCATCGCTGAAAGAATACTAGAAGACGTGTACCCGAATTTAGAAAAAAGAGGAATGAACAGGAAGCTGTTCCGTGTCGCTCGCAGGAACCTCCCCCTTGGGCCACTTTTGCCAAGAAATTGGATCCGAAGAGCATTTCTTTCTTTTTTGCCGCCGATTTTCTAACCACAGGACAAGGCTGGTGGAGATTCCCCTACTACGTCTTCGACTGCCTTTGACTGTAGCGGTGCTTTTGTCGTTTGGGGGGACTAGGCTGGGCCGATGCTGTAGGGACGTGTACAACGCCATCCACTCCTTCATTTCGGAGACAGCTCGTCTGCAGTGTTAAAAGCATTCCGATTAGGCTGACTTTTACTATAACTTTCCTACTCTTCTCTATGTTTTTTTTCGTGTTTTCTCTCTCTCTCTCTCTCTCATTAACCTAGACCAAATACTTTCTTCTGCTCCATTATTTTTCCTCGCATGATTGATTGTAATGGAAACATAATAACTCTTCTTGGCCAATTCCCCTAAGTGGGTATGCGCCATTTTTGGGGCCATCACTACCAACCGTGCAGCTAGCGCTCCGGTGGCTTAGCCCGTGCCACCACCATTTATAACTGGCGCCACGCCTATACCACTGAATACGTTAACGTTAACGTTAACGTTAACGTTGAAGTTAACAGTGCATTCAGTGCTTCCCGGACATTGTCGACGTAATCAGGTTGGTAAATGTTTTAAAACTATGTTTGTGCGAATTAAAATGGTTCTTCGTGTACTTAATTATGTTGATGTCCTGCGCTTTATATTTTTTTGCCTCGATCTGGTCTCTCGAACACCATTCCGTTTGCGAACCCAAAATAAAATATTTTGGTGTGAGAAGATTCGATAGCACGCTGGTAAACGTTTGAAGTTTCTTGTTATGATACTACAGTTCAAAAATTGTTATGAAGTAGCGAAGTACCTCGTAGTTGCCTTTTTGGGCATGGTAAGCAACAGCAGGTCTATCCCTATCCACTTGAATGTACGATTTACGAGTAGTATGGGAGGAAAACCTTGTTGATATGCTGAATTTTTTTTTATCCTCCACTTCGCGTTCAAATTATTTTGTAGTATCCGCGGACTCGCATATCACCTGTGAGTGCAGAAAAAAAACTGATGCCTGATTTTGACGACAAGAAAGCCTGCAGTTCTCCGGGCTTTATTTTTTTTACTGACCTGGATACCATGCTTTCCTTCATGAGTGTCTTTCGTTGTCATCCTTTTAGAAGAAATTCGTCTCGCACATTTCTGTAGTATTCCCGCTGGTATACCTGCTGCATCGACCTTTAGACTGCTCCAGAGAAACTAAGGTTTAAGATCTTGAAGGCCGTGAAGTAGAAGAATGCAGAAGATAAAAAGAAGACGACAGGACGACGCTAACAGCATCATCCTGTCGTCTGTCGTCTCAGCTTCGTCCGGTTGTCTGCTTTTTGTCGTTTATTAGTCTGCAAAGCGGTCCTTCAAGATGTTAAACCGATACCAACTTGCTCAAATGTAGCTTCTTTTGCTCACTACTATTACCTTTACGAACACCCCGCAAACCCATACCCCCGCCCCCCCCTACCCCGTTCCCTCCCCTCACATCTGGGAGCAGATGTTGCGTGACCCGGAGGTGTTAGGCCAAGTCCTGACCGCAACCCGGGCCGTGGCGGCCGCGGCGGCCCTCTGTGCCTCCTCCACCCCCAATACCTGATCCCGAAGGACGAAATAACGTCTTCCTTCCTTTTTGCGAAGAAATGCCGATCTCGGAATTACTAAAGGCTATTTGCAAAAAAGACCGCTTCAGATCGGATTTAAAGCGTATGTAAAGAACAATAACCCAAAATAAAACAACCGCATAACGCCCCAACACAGCCTACACCCACTGCAGCCTGGGTGACGTCATTCCCCTTTCGATGCAAACACGACCACTGCGCGAGCACCTCAGACACTGGCCAGAAACCGGACGGGATTCCGCTGAGGTTTAATCAAGGAATGCGCAGCATAAAGTTTCTCCGCAGCGTAATGAATATTCACCATCAGTTGTCGTCGGTATGTCTCGGTCCAAATAAGGCGTCTCTGTGTGGAATGACATGCGCGAGAATATCATTGGTAGTCTCCCCTGCACGTGGGATTTTCTGGATGACAGTGTCCACCGCCAGGAGAGCATGGCTTTGGAACCATGGTACTTGCTTTGGACTAAACCACGCACTCACCCGAATTAACTTAGCATTCTGAAAGATATTCTTCTAGTGGCCCCATCTGGATGCAATTTTGTCAAAAGTCGATTCATCAAAAGAATAAGACGTCATCATCTGCGCAAGTGTGTTGCTAAGTGAGACAGACGAATGGCTTCACGAATGATGTTTCAACCATTGTACGCGCAGTAGGAATGGTTAGGCTAACAGCGCTTTCTCACTGAAATAACCTAATAAAAACCATCGACATGAAATGTCTTTATCTTAATCTGTCTTTTCCGGTCGGAGACAGTCCCGCTATTATTAAACTAAAGCTGCGCGTCTTCACGCACAACTTGAGGGCATTTTCGCGATGAAAAAGGAGAGAATAACAATTCATCCTGATTTGTGAAACGTGGATAAATGAAGCCGGAAAAAAGAAAATGAAAGCCCGTGCTAGATAAATCTTGATGTCCGTCTGCTGTCGAGAATAGAAAACAAAACAGCTTCAGATCGGTACACACATACGGCACATAGACATCCAAGAAGACGATTGGTCAAAGGGAATAGGTCACTAGGTCAATCGATTGGTCAATCTGGCCACATCCGGGCACTCTAATATAAACAAAACTACTGCGCCTGGCCCTTATCAAAACACCTACGCATGGCACATTCCCAAGTAGGAAATTCGCCAGGAATGTGTAAACGCTGCGCGCAGGATGTCCCAAGTACCGACTTGTTTGCTCGCTGCCTGGCTTGCTCTGTCCGATGGTCCATTTCCCTAAAGACTCGAAGACGCTCCCGAGTAAAAGTAAACTGCCACTCTCTGGGAGCCCTGCCCGTTCTCTTCAAGGGACTGTATTGCCCTTGTGCGACAAGCTCCGAGCGGCTGAAGCATCGCGTGCGAAAGATAAGGGTTATTTTCGTCAGGCTGTGCATAATTTTGGGCCTGGTGAATAGAGTATCGAAACTCAGGGCATGAAGTGTAGCAGTTGAGTTTAAATTTAGCGCATAGGTAAAGGGGATGGTTAACGCAGCACTTGTAGCACCTCCGTGAAACGTTCAGGAGCGATCACCTCCGCCTGCGACAGGATAAATAAAAAACACTTCCACCTATTGTGAAATCTTCTCACACAGTGAAGCTGTGGTTATTGGTCTATTGATCATGAGGTTTAAAGCGCCGACGCTTCACAGGCGATGTGGCGCGCTGTAGTGGAAGGCCCTAGATTAATTTTAACCAAGCCGGGATCTTTAACGTGCACCAAAATCTCGACACACCAGCGTTCTTGTTGGCAGTTTAGATACTACAAAAAGTACAAAAGGGAGCACACCCTGGAAGAGAGGAGAGAGAGAGCAAACTTAATTGAGCAGCTCAAATTCGAGCCGCGGAGTTATGGGTCCTCGGAGGAAAGGAAAGTGGTGTTCTCGGTCCTCCGACGGTGGCGGGTGTGCCGGAGGAGCACAAAGAGTTTCAACGTGGGCAGCCAGTAGGTACCACAGGGCAGCCCGTAGGTTTTCGGGGGGAGCGGCCCAGCTAGACCACGAGAAGGGAATATCAGCGGTAAGGGTTGGTGGAAAGAAATGTAGGAGACGAGGTGACCCGTACAAAGCGCCAATATGTGTGTTCATTGTCCGGATAGCCACCGCATACCGGACAGTGTGGACAGCCTGGTGACTTCTGTATGTAGTGGAGAAAGAGATCACAGAGGAGGCACAATATCTCCGCCTGTCTAATGTATGCACTGTGTCTTTGTGACATACGTTTAGATAGGGAGGGAAGTAGCATTCTTGCTGTCCGGAGGTTGCACGGACGTTCGCGGCGCCTTTTGTGATGCATTGCTCTGTCCTCTTTGGGATTGTGTTCTTCGGGACACGGCTGAGGGCTGCCCGGGAAATGAGCGTGGCGGGCCAGAGCGTCAGATCATGCATTACCTTCTATACCTTGGTGTCCAGGGATCTATAGGAGGAAAACGTGTAATTGGGGATCAGCTTGCATGTATGTTGTCAGGTTAGTGTGGACAGGTACTGGAAGGTCATTCGTGGCGAAGCTTCGTAGGGCTCCCTGGCTGTCCGTGCGGTCTGTAATGTGGTCGGTACGATGCTGGTGATGTATAACGTCTCCTGCGATGGCTTGAACCTCTGCAGCTGAGGGCGAGGCGACGTTGGTGCGATGCCGTACGTGAGCTGTGCGGGAGCCAGCCGATGCCGTATTCGCTGTATGTTCCACAAAACGGGCGTCCGGTTAGTAGGTGTCATGGGTCCGTTCCGGCAGGTGTTGAGCGCGAGATTCTCTACGTTCTCGACCTGTGGCTCGAATCATGTGTTTTGGTATGGGTAGCACTGTGATTCTTGGTATGCTCTCCCAGGGTGGCGTCGCGGGGGGGGGGGGGGGAGGTACCCGAGGGCGCGAAGAATTTCCCGCGGAAGAAGAATTTCCTAGACGGCGGAGCTGAGCTTCGTTATAAATGGAGGCTTTTTCTTCAAGGGTATTGTGGAGGGCAGCGTCATTAATTAATGTCGTGGGGGCGTAGAGAGGGACTCCCGTTTCTATGCTGATGCATTATCTGATGGCTGGTTCTATTTTGTTAACTTGTGTCTTGGTAAGGCGCTGAAAAGGGTATGCATACATGACGCGTTACAACACCAAAGCTTCGACTACTTCGCGTAATTCGTGTTATTTGAGCCCTTGATTTGTGTCGCGTCACGCGCGGAGCATTTGGTGGATTTGATTAATTGGGGCCATGATGGATTTGACCCCTTCTGTGCTTTTAGTGTTTTGTTCGAGAATGAAGCCGAGGACCTTTATGAGGCTACGGCGAGAGATGGGTAAATTGTTTACCGTCAGAATCATGAAGTTGCGATATTGCTTGTGTTTCTTGGTTCTGTTGTGCTATGCAACTACATGTTCCCATTTCTCGTTTGAGCACGTGAGTCCGACGTCGTGGGCAGCCCGCTGCTGATATCGAGGCCCTGTTGGAGTATATTCCTGCTAGCCAAGGCTCTCGCCATGGGGAAAGACCTGTTCACTTGCTGGTTGTGATTTCGGGGTTTCGCAACGGCTAAGAAAGTGGGCATACAGCACAATATCCCGGTGGTGTTTCCGGCTCCGCAGAAGATGAAGGGATGGTGAAAAGCAGCAAACCTGAAAAGAAGTAGAATTCAGGCATGGCACATGGCACAGCCCCAAGTTTGTCAAATGTGCAGAGAGCAAAGCAGGCACTGTCTCAAGGACATGTTACGAGCGCACCACAACGCTTGTAAATAACTTGCAGCAAATGGAAATTTGGCCGGGCATGTCAGGCGATAAGGTTTTTTTTTGTTGTTGAAATTCGGAAGCACGGCAATCTTGTTCTTTTCAAAAGACAAGATAATTCGTGGGGTCTGGGTGGAATTCAGAATGGTATCAGGGGTGGAAGCAAATTGTGTTAGCGCTTTTTCAATCCTACTTTCGGCGGGTGAAATTATCTTGAAGTACCAGGCGTAGATGCCAAACCACCTTTTGCTTTCATAAAGACGCTTCATTGCGAAGCTGTATATGCGTAGGTTTGCGTGAATCTTTCCTGCGCGTGATCAGACACCTTGCAGCAAAGCCAACTTTATCGCGAAAACTCAGCAGGAAATGGCTGTTACTCTGGTTTTAAAGACGATAGTCTTTCTTGGGCTACTTAAACCAAGAAATTTTGGTCCCTCTGTATGTCTATTTGTCTGTCTCTCTGCCTGTGACTCGATTCAGCCACCAGGCCAAAGCGAAACAAAGTCTGCGCATTAGTCTTATATACTCACAGCCAAACTGGGCCTGCAGTATGTAATAAATAAACAAATAAATAAATAAATGTAAAAATAAATAAATGAGTAAATAAATAAAAAAATACCTAAAAATAAACGTCTAAGTGCGGTTTATATGTTCATACTTGTCAACATTGTTGATAAAGAACAAGACATTACGCAAATATGAAACAGAAAATTAATACACCAGGGATATTTATAGTGTTCCCTTATAAAAAAAACTCATATATATGCTTGATTTTTGCGAAATTAAATACCTAAATTCACTGCACATAAAAAAATTGACACTGTCGCCTGCTGTCGCCCGCGCCACTAAAGCTTCTTGCGGCGTTTTAAGAAATCAAGTGGCAGCAGTTACGAAAGCTTCCACTAGATAGGTTACACGATCTGCTTGGAACGCACGTGGACTAGAGAAACGTGGTTCTATGAACGTTGAAGTAGGGCGCCTCGATTCACGCGCGTCTCAGCCGTACGGCAGCGCTGGCATCGAGGCACCCGGCCTGGAGCAGTGGAACGCGATAAATTTCAATTTCCTTGAGCACACGTTTAGCGTCTTCTACCTTGGGGGGAGAGCGACGCAAGAGGAACAAGATGAGAGGTGAGCGGGAAAGCGAAGAGAGGCATTTACTTGGCAAATCTCGACAAAGGCTATCGTCTTTTGTCTACATTTGCAAGAAAAGGAGCAGATACGCGGCCAATTTTTCAGATCGTTCCCGATCGATATTATGCAACTCTTGGCCGCTCTGTCATTACACCCAGAATTATTTACTTGTAATATTTCGTCAGTTCCCAATGTAGTTGTACACGTTACAGAATTCTCCCGGGCTCTCAATCTACGGGAGTATCGCGACTACAGAAAACGGTCATAACCTGTTTTTAAATGCAGAGCATTTCAGTAACTCACGATGTCACCCGCGTTGACGTCCGTAGTCCGCACCGCACCCCTCCCTACTATATATAAAAAAAATACTATCCGGCGCCCGGTTTCGATCCCTCGACCCTGCGGGCGGAACGCAATGTACATGGTGCTGTACCCACTGCGCCACAAAGCCGACACAGTTTGGGACGCTACGAACGCGCCTTACTTCGTTGACTCATTCAAATTACTGCTGACGAGCGCTCTCTCGTCAGCAGTTGCCACAAGTGCAACAACATTAACGTAACGCAAACTACTTAACGTCGTGCGCCCCCGGAAATGCTCTGCATTTGATCGTGCCCCTCGCGAGGGGGATGTTTTTATCAGAACTATTACAACAAAATTGTTGAATTGCCCACTAAGACAACTTCGTAATTAATTAAGTTTCATTTAATTGTCATTATCGGGTAGTTCACAGTAAGGCTGCAAATGTTGCGGAATCTCCGACTGATGTCCGCACATGGCTTTGGAAGGGAAACGAAGAGCGCTGTGTCTGTCTGCTGTGATAAAACTTCTCTCGTCCTTTTGACTATATATCATGAAAGAGGCACGAAGCCAGAGCCTCCACTATTACCAAATGATTACAAAAACACATGCGTATTCTCAAGACATGTGTGGGCTGTGTATTTTACATAGTAATTAGTAATCCATTTTCATATAGGTGAGTGGCTCCTAACTTTTTCGTGTCGCAATCTGCGGTCACCTACTTACTGTCTCGAGGTCAAAACCTGGGTTAACAAGACACCTTGAGGGGAATCGTAAATAGGCCATCGTTTCTAACGATCTTCTCCATTCTGAGGGCGCGTAACCTCAACCTCTACAGCGGGCGCTCGCTACGTTCCCGCGGCTGGGGTCCCGCTCTTGCATTCGCTCATTACGACGCGCGATGACCCTGGTTGGCTGAAGCCCTTACGAATAACGCCAATTTTAAGCGTGTCATGGGGGTGAATTCGAAGGGACCGCAGAAATTATATTTATGTTTGGTCATAACACAGTACACTCCCGATAAACGGAACTTCAAGGGACCGAAAAAATGAGTTCCGTTTAAGAGAAGCTCTCTTTACTGAGATATTGTGCGAAAGTGCGGAGT